>NW_027512826.1:1180000-2552229 GCF_048772815.1 Callospermophilus lateralis
GCCTATTTGATCATTCCTGGTTCCCAAGATGGGTGTCCAGGCCAACATGTCTTTACGCAAATGAGGGGCAAGGGAGGTTATTTTGGACACTGTCTTGTGCTGCACCCCTCATGGAAAACTCCAGCCAGAGGTTATGATGAGTGTCTGTATGGACGAAGATGAGGGCCATGTGGGAGTGTTTTGGTTTAAATTGTGGTCATTTGTGTGGCAGTTGGAACAGATGCCTGGGTCCACCTGGACTTGAACTCTGGTGTGATTCCCCTTAGAGAATGAGTTCTGGAACAGACCTCAGAGAAGTACTGGCATAAATTGTGTTGGGATTTCATGAGGCCACGCATGAGAGTCACCCTTGGAAACTGAGATCTTGGCCCCAGGGTGGCTTTTCCCAGAGCACTTGGAATCTCAGCCAGGATATCACATGATTTTATTCTGAAAAACTTGGCAGCCATAATTGAGAGTCAAAACACACATGGACATCACATTGTAGACCTCAATAGGCCTGGATTCATGTGACATTTTGGC
The DNA here is from genome assembly GCF_048772815.1 of Callospermophilus lateralis. Taxonomy (NCBI): domain Eukaryota; kingdom Metazoa; phylum Chordata; class Mammalia; order Rodentia; family Sciuridae; genus Callospermophilus; species Callospermophilus lateralis. The sequence goes on from NW_027512826.1 coordinate 1,180,523, forward strand.
CACTGTTTGGGAACCTTTCTGTGAGGGTTCTCCAGAGATTTCATTGAAATGAGCTTCCTCACCATTTAATGGTTCCAGAATAAATTGAAACCCACAGTGCCTCCAACTTCCTCCTTGAAAAGCGGCTAGATAAATACCATGAAATTTTTAAAATTCCCATGACCAGGTGGCACTGGAGAATCTTTGGATATCCTGAGGATGATCATGAGTATACCAGTCAGTGCCTTGATTGACTGGTTTTTATGAAGATGGTGCCGAACAGAGATGCCAAGAAGTTGAAGCCTGCTGAGGAGTGGGCATAGAGCAGTGGTGGGCAGGTGTGTGATAAAACATCTGTGGTGGGGCCATGTGGATCACCCATTGGCTTCCAAATGCCTTGTGACAGACATGGTGCAGCCAGCAGTCCCTTCTATGTAAAGGCATCTTGTTATATGGAGAGGTTTCAGGGCAATGTTTAGAATCGGGTTGCTATGGTCATGGGGGCAAGCTATGTGGAATATAAGCCTGGTTGATGCATTCTTCTGCAGACCCTGACCTACCACAGGTGACAGATCTCCCTCACGCACTGGGTAACAGTTGAATTCTTTGTATTTCGTGAAGCAAATACAAAAATTCCATTTCAGCAGCAAGAAACACCACAAAAAGTGAAGGATGCCCAAATGGCTTCACAGTCCACATGTGGATACACTTAGCACCCCGTGGCCACAGTTTACCCTAAAAGAGAGAATTCAACATTGCTGCCTCATGTTCATTGGAAAATAAGAAACCATGACCTCCAAGTCACATAGATGCAGACCCAGATTTGATGGTCTCACTACAAAGAAAGCTAAAATTCCCAACAACAACATATATTTCAAGTGCCCAACGTCAGAGGCAGATTCTCAAGAAGTCTTTAGGCCAGCAGAGCACCATGGTTGTGGAGTGTTTACCCTGTCCCTTACTTTTGGAATCTCAGAAGGGAGGAAGATACACCAAGCCAATTGACGGCTCCTTTTGAAAAAATTGTACCACCAATGACATCATCAGCAAATATAACCCAACACTACCACAAGTTGCTGCACAAACAGATAGTTTACAATGCATACATGTGAGTTCACAATGTGTCCAGGCAAGTTCTGCAAGCAGTTCAGTGATGGCTATTGCAGAAGCTGTAGATTGGTTTTATCTTTGATTTCACCAGCACTGTGACGAAGATAGAAATTCTGGCAATAATGGCTAAAGAAAAAATTATGTAACATTCCAGAAAACACTGAAAGAAAACAATTTTCTTAACAATTTACATTGTCTTGGAGAGAATTATTAAATATAATAAAAAGGAAATGTGAAAGAAAACAAACAGATCTGTTAACCTCCTTTTTTGTTCACATTTTAAAACAATCCTCAACAGCTGTTTACCCAATTTAAATTAAAACATTTAAATAATGTGAATAAAAAAATATTTGGATCAATTTTTTCATGAGCCCTCATCACATATGATATATGGACATATGAACATTCAAACATATAACACAAAACACAAGTGTGCACACATAATATAATACATACAACACATAACCTAATAGTAAAGGCCTTATAACTTTTTACATGTGAAATCTCCATTGCAATGTTTAAAAACTCTATTGTCAAAAAATAGAACTGATCACCAAAACATTAAACTAGGTATGTATGAGCTCAAAAAAACAAAATAAAATGTGGGAAAAGGCAATAATAAAATAGATATTGAAAAAAGCATCCTGGTTCTATCTTAGATGTAAGGGTAGCCAAACTGGAATTTTGGATATCAGCTGATATGGACTTGAGTCAAATCATCTTCTTTTTGTTCTGTAGAAATCGCTTCAGTTAATCTCTCTGGAATCCAAATCGGCTGTTGTTCTCTCTGTGGAAACACACAAACAGGCCCCTGGCTCCAGACAATCATTGGGTCAGGACCTTGGTTAATATCTCTGGAATCCAAATCGGTACTGTTTTTCCTGTGGAAACAGACAAACAGACCCCCGACTCCAGACAATTACTGGGTCAGGACCTTTCCATTGTCCTGTTAGAATATCTTTCCAAAGAACCTTGGGCTTATGCACATTTTTTGGACACATATGCCTTTCCCCAGCACTAAGTCCTGATGAATCCAAATTTTAAAAGTTTAGAATAAAAAGGGTTATTTTAAGTTTGTCTTTGGGGAATATATACCCTTTCCCAATTGCGTCTTTTTTGCTTTAATAAGTACTTTTTAATAGTTTGATGAGCTTTTTCAACTATGCCTTGTCCCTGTGGATTGTATGGGATTAATGTTATATGAGTAATGCCAAATGATGACCAAAATTGTTTAAAAGAGGTAGAAGTATAACCAGGGGCATTATCTGTTTTTAACTGTTTGGGAACGCCCACAGTGGCAAAATTTTGTAAGCAATGAGTGATAATATCTTTAGTTTTTTCTCCGGCATGAAGGGTGCCCATCAAAAATCCAGAAGAAGTATCAACTGTAACATACAAATATTTTAATTTTCCAAATCCTGGCAAGTGTGTGATGTCCATCGGCCAAATATGATTAGGTATCAATCCTCTAGGATTGACTCCAAGATTAACTTGTGGTAAAAAGGTCACACAATTTTGACATTGTTTTATTATTTGTCTAGCTTTTTCCTTAGTTATTTTAGAAGGCTTTTGTAAGGTATTAGCTTTGACATGGAACTTTTTACGAAAATTTATAGCTTCTTCTAGTGTAGAGAAAATATGTATGTCATGTGTACTTTTATTTGCTAAATCATTGTCCAAACTGATGGCTCCAGGCAATCCTGTATGTGCCCTGATATGTCCTATAAAGAATGGATCTTTTCTGTCCCAGATTATACTTTGTATAGTGGAAAGCAAGGAGAAAACAGTAGAGGAATGCGAAATCCTACCAGCATCTTCAAGGCATACTATAGCATTAACTATATGCTGACTATCAAAAATAAATTAAATACAGAATCTTTAAACATCACAAAAGCTTGTAATACTGCATTAAGCTCTACATTTTGAGCTGATTGTTTGGGTACTAGAAATGTAAAAGTTTGATCAGGTGTAACTATTGCTGCTTTACCATTATTTGATCCATCAGTAAATATATTTGGAGCATTCATGATAGGTGTTTTTCTTGTCAATTTTGGAAAAATTACAGGATGCGATGACCAAAAAGACAATAAAGGATTAGATGGTAAGTGATTATGAAATGAAACATTAGATTTGCACATGATTATTGCCCAAGTATTTAACTCATTAACTAACTCATAAATTTGATTCAGAGTATGTGGAGTAATAATTTTATTGGGAGCAATCCCAAGCACTCACTTTGCTGCTTTTATTCCTTTGGGTATTAATTGTCCTATAGCCTCAGGGTACCTAGTAAGAATAGTGTTAGGAGAATAAGATAAATGTATCTATAATAATGGACCTTCTTGCAAAAATACTCCTGTAGGAATATTTTTTGTTGGTAGACAATAAATAATAAAGGCAAACTTATATCAATTCTATCCAATTGCATATTTTCCATATATGTTTCAATGATTTTTAATGCCTTTCTTGCTTCAGGCGTTAACATGTACCGTGAATTGGGATATGATGGACCTTTTAGGATATCAAATAAATATCCCAACTCTCCTGTTGGTATACCTAGATAAGGCCTTATCCAATTTATGTCTCCTAATAACTTTTGAAAGTCGTTATGTGATTTGAGTTTATCTACTTGTATTTGAATTTTTGGTGGCGGTACATGGTTGAGGATAATAGAACACCTAAATAATTAATTGGAAAATTTAATTGTACTTTATCTATTGCTATATCTAGATTATTTTTTAATAAGTTTGTAAGTGTGGCATAACATTCTAGCAATGTGTTTTTAGCTTTGTGTGCTAATAATACATCATCCATATAGTGAAATATTTGTAGTTCAGGATTTTGATTTCTAAGTGGCTTGATTACTTTGTTAAAATAAATTTGACACATTGTTGGGCTGTTAGCCATCCCTTGAGGCAGTACTTTCCATTCATATCTCTGATCAGAACCTTCATAATTCAGTGCAGGGATAGTAAATGCAAAACGTGGACTATCCTCAGGATGAATTGGAATTGAAAAAAAAAAAAACCTTTAATATCTATAAGTAATTTTGTTAAACCCTCCTCCTATGGGCAATTCCTTTTAAAATGTCCTGTTTGTTCACAATTGTAGCATGTTCTTGGCCTGGCATCTAATGCCTGTTTTAGTGCAGCTGCCACAATTTGCCCTTCTTCATTAATGTCTCTGGCATCTAAAGCCTGTTTTACTGCAGTTGCCACGACTTGCTCTTGTTCATTAATGTCTCTACATAATTTAATATATGTGTTTAAATCTTCATGTTTCCATGGTCTAATTATATCTCTGCACCAACTATTCGCTTGCTCATAAGCCAGTTTTTTTTAGTAATAGCATTGCTTGTTCTGTTTTCCCAGAACCTCTGGTACCTGTTTGAATAAGCCTATCGACAAATTCAGCATAAAGTTAATTAGCTCCTTGTATTACTTTAGATAATTGACCTTGTAAACCTCCAAGTCCTTGTAAAGTCTTCCATGACTTAACTGCATCTACAGCAATTTATGCACATACACCAGAATCATATGCAATTTGTTGCTGCTGATCCTCATAAGGTCCCTTTCCTAACAACATATCTAGATTTCTCTGAGGATAACCAGCTGCTGCATTTCGCATAGCCGTCTCCTTGCAAAATTCCTCATTGTCAACCTTCCATAACAGGTATTGTCCTCCATTTAGCACAACTTTACACATATTAGCGCAATCCGCTGGCTTCATGTTCAAGTTGTTAATGGTTTCGACCATGCTTACAGTGAAGGGTGCTTGAGGACCATAGGTTGTTACAGCCTCTTTTATCTGCTTCACTGTTTTGAAATTTAAAGCATGGTAAACTCGCTGCCCTCCTACCTCAAATATAGGGCATGTTAATGTTTGAGATCTTGTCTCAGGATCCCAACTATCAACTGTGGGGGTTGGGGGCTTCCCAGAATATGGAGGTGGCCTTGTTAGTTGGACACTTACGTCCTCTGGTGATAGAAAAGTATTAGTAGCAGTCTCCTGTAGAGGTGGTTCTGTTGGTTGGACACTTACACCCTCTGGTGATAGAAAGGTGTTAGTAGTAGTCTCCTGTTGTAAATTTCCCCCTGATGGCTTTTACTGTTTTACACTTTCTTTCTCTGTCTGACTAGCTTGAGAGGCCTTCTCTTTTACATGATATTTTTCCTCTGTCTGACTGGTTCGAGAGACCTTCTCTTTTACTTGAATTTTTTCCTCTGTCTGACTAACTTGAGAGACCTTCTCTTTTACTTGAATCAATATGTCTTCTCCTTCCTCTACCATTGTCTGAACTGAAGGCTTTTGACTAAACAAACAAGATACGAAAGTCCACAATGGCAATGTGCCAACTGGCAGAGTCCCTGGGCTTTTCTTTTCTATTCTTTTTAAATCTTCACCATGATGGTTCCATTGTGATATATTTAACAACTCCTCCTTAAAAAGCCATGGGCTACATTTTTGTATTGTATCAACGTATGCCCTGACTGCTCTTAATTTTACTGGGATGCCTCCTTCCTCTAACAATTTACTTAACACTTTTTCAGTTTGTTTTTTTTTTCTAATTTCTGATGCCATATTTCTACTATAATACAACCCAACAAGATAACACCAAACAAAACAGAGATAGAATGAAATAAAAATGGAAAAACAAAATATCATTATAGCCTTTCTCTCTATCTGTTCCTCAGAAACAAATAGTTTTTCCTCAGATGTGAGCGGTTTTTCTTCCGTCTCACTCGTCTCCAGGGACAGGTAATTTAAAGCAAATGTGAAGCAAAACAAAAGAGGAATCTTAAAATGGCTACCCATCCTCTTGTCCTGCCCTCAGGGGCAAGCAGTTTACCTTATCAGTTACCCTCAGTCGCTCCCCATGCGAGCCACCAAATGCTGCAGTCTGGCTGGGCACAATCAGGAGCCACTTTTCAAAAGAAAGCAACTTTATTTTTAGAACCACACACGCCAAGCAAAAGAGCCTCTCAGGAAAAACCCTCAGAGCCCCAACTGTCACCACCGGCTTCCCACAAGCCTTTCCCTCCCACACAAGCCTCTCTCCACTTCCCACAATCCTCCTGCTCTTGAGGCCGATTGGCTGGGTCACGTGTGGAGTCAAAAAAGTCCCCCAATGAGCAGCTCTGTGATCTGAAAAGGCAGGGAAGCAGCCCAATGAGCATCACCGCAGAGGAGCCAATCAGCTAGATGTTGCTGGGGCCGCTGTGAGCCAAATATCAGCTGGCAGTCTGAAAGGGTGGGGAAACAGCTCAATGAGCATCTCCAATGAGCATCACCGCAGAGGAGCCAATCAGCTAGATGTTGCTGGGGCCACTGTGAGCCAATCATCAGCCGGCAGCTGAAAGTTTGCAGGCAGCTGGAAGTTTGCTGGGCCCCTTAGGCTGCAGCTATGAACAGGAGTTGTATGCACCATTCACTGAAGGTAGTTTTCAGTACTAGGAAACAAATATGTATTTTAGGTGGATGAATATTTCTGACAATAATCTGGTGAAAAGTTGATTATAAATCCACATACTTGAACATGAATGAATTTAGGGAGTGCAAATAAGACATATATATTTCATATTTTGAAAAATCTGTAGAGTGTGTGTGTATACACACACACACACACACACACACACACACAGATATTAAAATGTAGCAACATATATGCCAATCGAAATTCACCATGAAATACACATCATTCACAGATCCAAACATATTCAATTTACTTAACAGGGATTTATGTATAATGTTGTTCTACTAGGAGGCTCTCCCATAGTTTGAATTTCAGTTCCAACAGCGTTTACGAGGAGTGATCCCTTCTCAAAATTTGTATCTGCCAAGTCAGCCACCTCACAAGAATGTAGGTGTGATACCAGCTGGGATTCGATATGTGCATATAAAAATACATGTGCTGAATAGGCTACACACAAAGGGAGACAGGAATTCACATATTTGTTAACATTAAAAACACATGGATATCTATTTCAATTAAAAATAGACTGGATTTATAACACCTAACCTTTATCATGCAAAAGGCAAGTTCAAGAATACACCATGCCTCTTCTGAACTGCTTGTATTTCAATTCTGATTTGGTTACTTTTCTGCATCATATTAGAATTAGTAGTCAGAGTGTAGTAGGGTATAAGTTAGTGTCAGGGATTCAGTATTTCAAATGAAAAATTGGAAAATGAATCCAATGTGTATGCAATATGTGTTACACAAATAACTTCCCACTCTAATTCAGAAAATGGCTTGACATAACCTTCGCCCAAAGAAAGACAAAATTAGAGGAGAAGAGTCAGAAAATCTGTAAATACATATATGGAATGGAAAATTCTCAGAAGTTTAAAACTTTTGAGGCTTTAGAGGAGCTTCCAAAACTTAGGGACAGGGTAAAACTCCACAAACATGGAACTCTACTGGCCTAAAGACTTCTGGAGATACTGACAATGAGGTTGGGCACTTGAAATATACGTTGTTGTCAGGAGCTTTAGCTTCCTTTTTAGTGAGAACATCAAAGCTGAGTCTGCATCTATGTGACCTGGAGGACATGGTTTCCTATTTTTCAATGAACATGAGGCAGCAGTGTTGAATTTTCTCTTTGTAGCTAAACTGTGACCACTTAGGGCTAAGTGTCTCCCCATGTGGACTTGAAAGCCATTTGGTCATCCTCCAGTGTTCGTGTTATTTCTTGCTCCTGCACTGGGTGTTTTGTATTTGCTTCAAGGCATATAAGGAGTTCAACTGAGACACAGTCCTGGAGGGTGTCCTGTAATATGTGGGAGGTCAGGGTCTGCAGGAGAATGCAACAACCAGGCTTCTATCCAACATTGCTTGCCCCCTTGATCATAGCAACCAGATTGTGAACATTGCCCTGAAAACTCTCTATGTAACAATATGCCTTTATATACAAGGGTGTGCTGGCTGCACCATGTCATTCACAAGCCATTTGGAGCCAGTTTAAGATCCACATGACCCCACAACAGATGTTTTATCACACACCTGCACACCACTGCTCTAGGCCTACTACTCAGAAAGCTCCAACTTACTGACATCTCAGTTCTACACCATTTTCATGAAACACAGTCAATCAAGGCACTGTCTGGTACCCTCATGATCAGCAACAGGACATGCTAAGGTTCTCCAGTGCCACCTGGTCATGGAAATTTCAAAAATGAAGTTTTTGAAATTTCATAAATGAAGTTGAAGGCACTGTGGGTTTCAATTCATTCAGGAACCATTAAATGATGAGGAAGCTCATTTCAATGAAAGCTCTGGAGAACTCTCAGAGACAAGGCTTCCCAAAGAGTAGGCAAAAGGTCACATTGTGGTCTACAATGTGAGGTCCATGTGTGTTTTTACTCTCAACTACGGCTGCCAATCTTTCAGAATAAAATCATGGCATATCTTGGATGAGATTCCCAGTGCTCTGTGGAAAGCCCCCCTGGGCGTAGATCTCAGTTTCCAAGGACGACTCTCATGGGTGGACTCCTAAAATCCAAACACAATACATGGCAATACTTCTCTGAGGTCAGTTAAAGAACACAGTCTCTAAGGGGAATCACACCTGAGTTCAATCCTAGGTGGACCCAGTCATCTCTTCCAAACGCCAAACAAATGACCACAATTAAAACCAAAACACTCCCACATGGCCCTTATCTTCTTCCAATAGACACACATAATATCCATTGACTGGGGGTTTTCATGAGGGGCGCTGTGCAAGACAGTGTCCAAAATAAACTTTCTTGCCCCTCATTTGCCTAAAGTCAGGGTGTCCTGGACACCCTTCCTGTTAACCATGAGTGATCAAATAGGACTGCTGTTAATACTGTTCCAATTCTCCAATTTGAGGCCTACTGGCTCTGGGGTTTAGATTCTTTATGTGAATTGGAGTTATGAGAAAACCCACGCATCTCTGGGCTAGCCTCTGCAGGGCTTTGAAGAACTCATTTGACTGAAAGATCCCGATTCACAATTGATAAAGGTCAGGATCCTTAGAGGAAGGCGAGAGACTTCATCCACAATGACTGCTCTTTTGGCCATTTTGGTTTTGGATACAGAAGAGATTTTTCTTTAGATCCTTCAGGTGCTGAAAATCTAACCACAGCATCACAGAGGGCAAAGAGGCTTATTCAGACCCATCCCATTTCAAAGCAATTAAACAAAGAGCCACAGGTGATGCCCATTCATTACAATTTGAAAACTGTTTGCTTCAGCCTTCACCAAGGGGTGGCCTGAGGCAAAGACCTTCCTGACATTCAGGGCAACAGAACAATAGGTAAGCAAAAGGCCCAAAGCAGGGTTTCCCACTGAGACTCTTCTGGTCACGCTGGTATCTGAGTTTTCTGAGATGCTCGCCATTTCCTTCAGCTATCCAGTACATGGCCATGTCACAGAGTTTGGTGGTGGTACATATCTTGAACACAAAACCATTTGCCCATTCTGGACAGTGCCCACAATTCAGGAAGAAAACAGAAACTTAAGGAGATAGGAGGTGTTGCCAATCGAAAAGTCAAACCGCAGTCCATTCACAAATTGGGCAGAATGAATGCTGGGAAGCTTTCTACTAGACAGGACACATCCATTGATACATTCTCTTTTCTAATGTCGACAACCACGGACACAGTGGGATACACAGACCTAGAAACACTCGCCTTGTCAAATGACTTACTAGAAATAGTCCACTCCAAACCAAAAAAACTGCTTTTCCTATCAATTCTCAGAACATGTGACAAAGCCACAAACACACACCCACACCCACAAAGGCAACTTCTTTACCCAAGAAGGTCTGTGAATATCCGGAGTGTCCTCTGACTGGTTGGCCATTATTTGTTCCCCCAAAATGGCCTGTCCTGTCTCAGATCTGGTCTCCTTGGCCAACACTGTGAAGTTGTCAGGAGCCAGGGGTGAGCCACTACCTGCTTTTTCATGAAAGACCCCTCTTCAGAGCTTTCCTGGCATTTGGCCATCATCATATCAGTAGGTACCAAAAAAGACTTACTCTGTTCTTGGTAAATCCAAATAAGTTAGCCCACTGGGACTGTGACTGGGACTGTCTCTGGATGCCAGGCTTCTTGGATCCCAAGTTCAGAGAGCTCCATCACCAATAAATTAGTTAGTTCACTTCCTTCAGGAACTGAATTATGACACTACCTTGGCAACCACTTTGTTTTAACAGTAGCTTCGAAGGGTCTCATGTGATGGAGGCTGCCTCTATTTCCTGTGACAGTTTCACAAGTTAAAATGGTATATCAACCATAGGCACCTGGGAACAGCTCACCATACAAGCCTCGTTTGGTCTGTCTTCTCTACATAAAGAAGAAAGTGGCTGATTCAGACAAATCCCTTCATTCTGAGCAGGTTGTTTGCCATGGAAGATGACTTTTGCTCTCTCAGGTCCTAAATAGCTGCATACATCTTCTCCAGGGATCATTTCTGCATGGACCTTGAGGTTCTCTGCCGGTGGAAGATCCCCTCTATTTCTGTATTGTAAGACAAACTCTGTCCCTGCTCTTCTGTATAGTTAGATTGAGGGAAAAGTGTATGGTAAGGCTTAATAACAGGTTCGATTTGGCTTAGGAATCATTCTGATTGATGAATAATGGTATTGGGTACCTGTGATATTTACAAGAATATACAAGTGAAATATAAGTATGAAAACAGAAATCTAGGTAAGATATGAAGCCCAGAAGAGCATTAGGCCCTTGATTGGGATACTTAGCTTTGAATTTTGTTCTGCACAGATGTGTCAGATAAATCGATATACCATGGCATAGGACCTTGTACCTTGGATGATTGAATGTTGAAGAGAACATCCAGTCAAACAGGGATAGTCGGTATTATTAGAAAGATAGTTGGTAGGTTTAGAAAAAAGGGTGAGTATAGGATTGGCAGCAAAAGTTCTTCAGCAATTGGGTTTCAGATAGAGAGTGAATGTAAAAGTTAGTATATGTGAAGAGTCAGTCACAATGATGAACTGGGGAAAATATATAGGAAAGCAGATATGAATACAGACATTATGAAATCAGGCAAAGTATAAAGTCAGTGATAGGATTAGGCATTTTTAACAGGGTTGTTGTTGAATATATAATCTAAGGAAGAAACAAATATGTACTCAACAATAGGATTGACATTTGAGAGCATTAGGCAACCTGCACATAGATGTTTTTAGTAATCCATGCTCACTTTCCATTTAGGCTTTCGTACAATCAAAGTGTGACCTTTGCTTTTTTGTCGAGAATATTACTGTGATAAAATGTATATGGACATCAGGTGACATGAGTATTTCTTCCACCAATTCTGTGAGCAATATTTTGAAGACGTATAAATAAGTGTTGGGTGTAAAATTAGGTGTACCTGGAGTCTTTGGATATAGAGATAATGCATGAATAGACTATCCTGAGAATAAATAATATAACTGGTTCCAACTTTAAATAATTTTTTGAATTGATATCTGAAAATATACAGAAAATCTTATATTGCTATACAATCATTCATTCCATCCTGTTACATTCTAATGGTAATATGAGTGTTATGGTTTATCATGAAGAGTGTGTGAGTTTTGCTTCAAAAGTGATTGTGGAAGTCAAAAATAATGTGTTTGGCAAGAAGTCTCATGAAAAGACCAGTCAAGAGACCTGGAGGAATAAATGTGTTCTGAAGAAGGAATTGATTAAACATGAAAAAAAATTCTTATAAATTTGTGAAACTCTGGATGAAATATATATACTATGATATATATATATATTTGAATATATGTAGAATACATAGGTAAAATATATGTATGAAAACAGAAATCTAAGTAAGATTTGAAGCCCAGAAGGGCATTGGTCCCTTGATTGGGACTACTTAGCTTTGAATTACTTTCTGCAAAGTTGTCTCAGATAAATCCATATACAATGACATAGGACCTTGTACCAAGGATGATTGAATGTAGAAGCGAACATCCAGTCAAAAAGGGATAGTTGGTAGTGAAAGTTTAATAAAATAGGTCACTTCCTGTGTTTCTGTATGCTTAATAAAACACTGTTGAAATCTTGAGAATTGTTTGCTAATCTTGTTCCCAGAATGTGCTGTCCCCATCTGCCAAACTGCAGATTGTACTCCCTCACCCGGTTAAGCGCTAACCGCCCACTGACCCTTACCCATCAATAAACTTCCCTCCCTGCCCTCTCCAAGAAAAGTATATAAGCTCTGCTGAAGCTGTTCTCAGGACTCTCTGCTCTATTCAAGTGAACTCTGAGCCCCAGCATGCTGGACCCCCAGTAAATCCTTTGCTGTTGCATGTTAAAGTCTCTTGGTTGTCCCTTCCTCTGACACTAGCCCGACCTTTACATATGGAGGTTCCACAGAGATCAAGCAGCGGTGGACGAGAGACCCCAATGGACCCCCCCTCAGATAAGTAAGGCGCCTCTTTCTGGTTTCAGGTTTCATGTTAGGGTTTGGCAAAATGGCTGTCAATGAAGAGTGTGAGCTCTCTCTGATGGTGGCTGACAGTCGTGTTACAGAACCACAGGCCACGTCCCTGGAGGACGCCTGAGAGGACTCGGGAAATTGAGGAACAATAGTCTCCTTGACTCAGTGATATTTTGTTTCGGATTCAGTATTGCCAGTCCATCGGATTTTGCCGGCTACTCAGTCATGGTCTCAGTGTTGAACGTCCATTGCCTGTCTTTATTGTCTTGTCTTGCCTGTGTCATGTGTCTTGCTTTCACTGTTTGTGTATCTCTCATTATGGAACAGAGCACTTCAATGCCTCTGTCCCTGACCCTTGATCACTATACCAAAGTCCGTTTAAGGGCTCAGGATCTCTTTATTTCAGTAAAGCCCCGGATGTGGCAGACTCTCTGTACCTCAGAATGGCCCACCTTTGGAGTCGGATGGCCCCTAGAAGGATCTTTCTACTTCCCACTAATTTATAATTCAGAGATATTGTCTTTCAGCCGTGGCCAGATAGTCATCTGGATCAACAGCCATATATTTTAATTCAGCAGGACCTCTGCAAATTTCCTCCTCAATGGGTCAAGCCTTTCCTTGCCCCTGCCCCCGCAATGACTCCTTCCCCCAGGAACTCACAAACACTCTGCTCCTCCTCCTCCTCCACACTCTGTTTTTCCTGTGTCACCAGATTTGAGTCTACTGGACTCTCCTCCCCCTCCTTATCCGCTGCCCTCATCCTCTAACCCCCAACACCCTCTAAGTGATACCCCTGCTGCTGACTCAGCCTCTCCTCCATTGAAGGAAGCTAAGCCGGCCCAGCGCCCTCCAGGTAATTCCCCTGCAGCACACACAGCACCTCCTCCCATGGAGGAAGCTGGCCCTGCTAAAGGAACTCGCTGGCGGTGAATGATTGAAAACCCTGGAACTCTTGGGATGCCTCCCCTTCGACCCTATGGACCAATGATTGACAATGGCCATTGGGGGAAAATTCAAGCCTACCAGTATTGGCCGTTCTTCTCTTCAGACCTATGTAACTTAAAAAATAGCAATCCCCCTTTTACCGAGGACCCCACCGGGCTCTCAGGTGTGGTTGAGTCATTGATGTTTTCACACCAGCCTACTTCGGATGACAGCCAACAACTGCTAGGGACTTTCTTCATGACAGAGGAAAAAAAGGGAATTCTCCAGGAAGCTAAAAAAAAATTCTTGGACCAGGTTTGCATCCGACACAACTTACCAACATAATCAAAGCCGGCTTTCCCTTGAACCGACCCAACTGGGACCCCAACACCTTTGAAGGTAGGGAGCATCTGTCCACTTATCGCCGGGCTCTAATAGTGGGTCTCCGAGCAGCCGCTAGTGACCAACTAATTTGGCCAAGGTAAGAGAGATTATCAGGGGCCTGATGAATCTCCCTCTATGTTTCTAGAGAGAATTATGGAGGCATATAGGAGCTATAATCCTTTTTATCGTAAGGCAGAGAATCAAAAGGCATCTGTCACGATGGCCTTATTGGGCAAACTGCCCTGGATATTAAAACAAAGTTACAAAGCTTAGATTGATTACAAGATATGACTTTGAGAGATTTAGTCAGAGAAGCTGAGAAGTTATACTATAAGAGAGAAACTGAGGAAGAGAAGGGAGCAAATGGAGGATAAAAGAAACAAAAGGCAGAGTAAGGCGTTGACTAAGGTCCAGGTCACAACAACAAATAGGCCAAAAATTAAGAAACAGGGAGACAAGAAGGTATACATTGGCCCACGACAGAGGCCACCCTTGGCCTCAGATCAATGTGCCTACTCAAACAAAAAGGACACTGGGCCAAAATTGACATAGAAAGCGACAGCCACGCCAGCCAGCCATTCTGACTCTGGAGGATGACTAAGAAAGTCGGGGCTCAGATCCCCTCCCCGAGCTCAGAGTAACTTTTGAAGTGGAGGGGACCCCAGTAAACTTTGAAGTGGATACAGGGGCAATATACTGAGCCCATAAGGCCACATTTGGCCCTCTATCAAATAAAAAATCTCTATTTCAAGGGGCTAATGGCAGTAAATATCGGGCTTGGACAACTAAGAGGACCATGGACCTGGGAAAAGGAAAAATCCATCACTCCTTCCTAGTAGTCCCAGAATGCCTGGCCCCATTGATCGGCGGAGATCTGCTCACCAAGCTCTGGGCCAAAATAAATTTTAACCCTGAAGGCCCTTAAGTGGAATTTCTAAATCTTTCAGTAAAAACTCCAAGAGCCACGGCTCTAACTATGTCAGTAGAAAATGTACATCAACTCACTCACCTTGGTTCAAAGAAACTGCAGGCATTCCTGAAGGATCAAGAACAGAGTTTTCCACTAACTGACTCACAGTGAAGAAAATAACTGAATGGGTAACAAAAGCCTGTCGGGTTCATCAATTGGTAAATGCTTACCCTTCCAAGCTTCCTGTATGAAAGCACATACGAGGAACCAAACCAGGACAATACTGGGAAGTGGACATTACTGAAATAAAGCCAGCAAGGTATGGACTTAAATATCTCCTAGTCTTTGTAGATACATTTTCAGGATGCATTGAAGCCTTCCCCACAAAAAAAAGAAAAAAAAAAGAAAAGAAATAGCGCAAATTTTGGTCAAGAATATCCTAGAAGATATTTTTCCAAGATACAGCCTGCCTAAGTTAATAGGGTCTGATAATGGACCGGCGTTCATGGCCCAGGTAAGTCAGGGGTTAGCCAGGACCCTGGGGATTAATTGGAAGTTACATTGTGCTTATAGACCCCAGAGTTTAGGACAGGTAGAAAGAATGAACCAAACCATTAAACAGACCTTAACAAAATTAAGCTTAGAGACCAGAATAAAAGATTGTACTATGCTCCTGCCTTATGCACTGTTAAATGAAGAAAATACTCACTCTGATTTTAGTGTAACCTCACCCCCTATGAAATTCTCTATGGTGCCCCTCCTCCAGTAAGGGACCTAACACCAACTCTAAGACCTTACAATCTCTTCCACACCAGCTTGCTTGACAGACTTAAAGCTCTTGAAAGAATTCAGTGACACCTGTGAAAACAGCTGGCCACTGCCTACCAAACTGGGGACGAGGGGACTCCACATCGATATCAAGTAAGAGACTTTGTCTTCATAAGACGACATCAGGTGACATCGCTGGAACCCCGCTGGAAAGGACCATTCCAGGTGCTACTTATAACACCTACAGTGGTAAAGGTAGATGGAATCACTTCCTGGATGCATGCCTCTCATCTCAAGCCTGCGCCCTGTCCGGACATTGACTGGAAACTGGAATTGGCTGGAAACTGGAAAAGACTGGTAACCCTTTCAAATTGCACATTCGCCGTGTGGATAAGGCTATAGACTCTCCCCTTGACCACCAGTATTTCTAACCCTCATCACCCCTTTCAGCAGCGATGGCTGATCACAAATCCTACTGGACAAGAAGTTTAATCAATCTTGCATACAGCCCCCTTAGGGACCTGGTGGCCATCTCTCCACCCAGACATTTGTCAGCTGGCTATATGTCTTTCCTATTCAGATATCCCTGAAGAAGAGGATCCCACTAAAATTCCATTAAATCCCTTCCGTATCATATGTAATGGAAACAAACATTATGGATGTAGGGACACGTGAGCCAGATGCAGGTCGGCTAGCCTAGATTACTATGTTTGCCCGGTGAACTATCAAAGCCACAAACAGCCATGGCTGTGTGGGAAAAGCCGACTTCTTCTGTAATCAAGGGGATGTGAGCATACAGGGGCTGCACGATGGAACCCAAACTCCTAATCAAATTCAGTACACAGCATTGGCCATATTACCAATAAGATAACCTAAATCAATGGCACCCAGAGGGGTCTCTAGATCCTCAAATTCTGTGGAACCTTTTTAACTTTGGGAAGGGCTCAAAGGCATGAAAAAGAGATTCCCCTATGTGGAGGCCTTTTCCGTCCTTCGCTCACATCCTGAACTATGCTTCTCCAATAGATCCTCACCCTCAGCCTTCTGCTCTAGTCTCTCTGCTGTCAGTCCCACCTCAACAACCTGATTTCTCCCATCCCGTTACTAGATCAACAACCCAAACATCCGCCGGTTCTCAGACCATTGCCCCCTTGCTGAGGTAGCAGGTACTTAGTTACCACTCTACCCACTCACTCCTCTCTTCTCCTGTCAGCACCCATACGGGGTTTCACCAGGTCCTTATACCAGCTAACCAAAAGCTCAAAATAGCTGAGAAGACCCCAATCCAAGATGTAATAAAAATGGTCTTTAAAGTTGCTTTGTCATCACTGAAAACAGGTTACTAAGAATTTAAAGTCCCTCACAGGCTTTTTGGATACACACTCCCATCTTCCCCTCTTTTCTACATGTTCTACTGCTCAAGTTTTTGTTGCTAGAAAATCCCAAACCCCTTTCCCATTATTCTTTTACATCTCTCCGTACTCATTCTCAGATCCTCGGAACTGCTCTAAGTCCCGCCTTCCCTCTCTTTCCCCTCTGTTCCACACCCACAGAAAAGTCTTAACTGATCTTCTCCAGATGTCTTCACCATGGCTGACTTTAGGACGTTCAGCAAAAGAGTCCCTATAAAAGAGTTCAGTGTAGACAAACTTCCTGTTTTCATGTGGCCCTGTTCTACTTGGCCACTGGCTAAAACAATCAGTACTTGTAAGCTAGACACCCCCTTACTAGTTTTTCACAAAATATGTGAACAAGGCCTCTGACTTTGAGCTGGGGCTTCAAAGAGATGGCTACATTTCTATGATAAAGAAGTTACCAACTGGCTCCATGGTAATAGCTGGCAAGCGGAAAAAAGAAAGGGATGAAATATCTCTCCCCCTCCCAGGTGTCCTTGAAAAGTTAATTTGCTCAGAACAGAGGAAAAAAACATAAAAAAACTGCTTTTTGTGAATTTCTGCTGACTGTGAACTTCTGAGCACATTCCCTTACATGTTGGGTACAAAATTCTGAAACTTCCTAAACTTGGGGTTCATGGGATTAATTGATTACAACAGAAGCAATGCCCTCTGAATCCGTTTGCAACCAAATAGGACTGTTTCCCTAGCTTTGGTGCTATCTTAGGTGCCTTGTCTTGACTGTTCCTACAACAGTATAATTCTATATACTTAAACATTTTTATGTTTTCATTAAATGATCAACAGTGGTGATTAAATGTGTAATGGTGCAGAGGTTACCCAGAGTGTTCTATCATGATGCAGGTTCATTTGAAGATCAAACAGGGGGGCATACAACCCGGTTCCACAGGGAACATATATCCCTCACTTCAGCCATCCTATTAGGAATACGAGTTGCTGCAGGGGAGGTCACAGGAACCACTGCTTTGGTCCATGGTACACAGCAAAATACCCAATTAGAAGCAGCAATAGACCAAAACTTAAAGATATTAGAAACCTCCATCACAGCTTTGTGGGAATCTTTAACCTCTCTCTCTGATGTTGTTTCATACAACAATCGAGGGTTGGACCTCCTCTTCATGAGAGAATGGTGCCTTTGTGCTGCATTGAGGGAAGAATGTTATTTTTATGGCAACAATACTGGAGTTGTAAAAAAATTATGAGTAAAATAAAAGGATGCCTTGAAGAGTGTCAACGAAAGAGAGAGGCCCAAAAAGGGTGGTTTGAGTCTTGGTTCACACAGTCCCCCTGGTTAACTATACGTTTATCAACCTTGGCCAGTCCAATAATAATACTCACATTCTTGCTAACTATAAAACCCTGTTTGCTCAACCATGTATTTTCATTTCTCCAAGCTCAAATTAGACAAGTTAAACTTATGGTAATACCCCACTAGCAGACATAGAATGTGACACCACTCCAATGATCACTTTTATGATTAAAAGTAGCCAGAAGAAGACGTGGGGAATGAAAGGTTAATAAAATGGTACTTGTCACTTCCTCTTTTTCTGTATGCTTAACAAAACACTGTTGAAATCTTGAGAACTGTTTGCTAATCTTGTTCCCAGAATGTGCTGTCTCCAACTTCCAAAATATATAATGTACTCCCTCTCCCGGTTGCATGCAAACTGCCCACTCGCCCTGACCCATCAATAAACTTCCCTCCCTGCCCTCTACAAGGAAAACACATAAGCTCTGCTTAAGATGTCCTCAGGGCTCTCTGCTCGATTCAAGGGAGCTCTGAGCCCCAGCATGCTGGACCCCCAATAAACCCTTTGTTGTTCCATGAGACAGTCTCTTGGTGGTCTCTTCCTCCGACGCTCACCTGAACATTACTTGGATGATTGAATGTAGAAGAGAACATCCAGTCAAAAAGGGATAGTCGGTAGGATTAGGAAGATAGTCGATATGTTTAGGAAGGAGAGTGAGTATAGGATTTGGAACAAAAGTTTTTTAGCAATAGGGTTTTGGTTAGAGAGTGAATGTAAATGTGAGCACATATGAACCATCACAATGATGAATTGGGGAAAATATGTAGGAATACAGATATCAATAGAGACATTACGAAATCAGGCAAAGTATAAAGTGTGTGATAGAATTAGGCATTTTCAACAGGGTTGATTTTGGATATATTATCTTAGGAAGAAACGAATATATTGTCACAAATAGGATTGACTTTTGAGAGCATTAGGCAACCTGGACATGGATGTTTTTAGTAATCCATGTTAACTTTACATTTAGGCTTTGGTAGAAACATAAGTGTGACCTTTTCTTTTTGTGTCCAGAATATTACTGGGTTAAATTGTATATGTAGATCAGGTGACATGAATATTTCTTCCACCATTTCTGGGAGCCATAATTTGAATACATATAAATTAGTATTGAGTTTACAATGAGGTGTACCCTGTGTCTATGAATATAGAGACAATGCATGAATAGACTATACTGTGAATAAATAATATAACTGGTTCCACTTTAAATAATGGATTGATTTGATATCTGAAAATATATAAGAAATCTTATATTGATATACAATCATTCATTCCATCCAGTTATACAACTAATGGTAATATTAGGGTTATGGTTTATCATGAACGGTGTGTGAGTTTTGCTTCAAAAGGGATTATGGAAATCGAAAATAATGGGTTTGGTAAGAAGTCTCATGAAAAGACCAGTCAAGAAACATGGAGGAATACATGTGTTCTGAAATAGAAAATTATTGAAAGTGAAACACATACCCATAATTTTGCTAACTTGTGGATGAAATATATACTCTATTATGTGCATTACCTGAAGAAATAGTAATGTACCAGTGGCGAATAAGAATGAACATGAAAATACACATCATGTCCCATATGAATCTACTTGTATTAATGAGAAACTGGGTCAATTATTGTAGAAATATTAGGATATGTATGCACCATTCACTGAAGTTAGTTTTCATTACTAGGAAGCAAATATGTATTTCAGGTGGATGAATATTTCAGAGAATAACCTTTTGAAATGTTGACTATAAATCCACATACATGAATATGAAAAAATTTAGGGAGTGTATAATAAGGCATATATATTTTATATTTTAAAAAAATCTGGAGTGTGTATATATACACACAGAGAGAGAAAGAGACATTAAAAAGTAGCAATATATATGCCAATCGAAATTCACCGTGATATATATATCTTACACAGATAGAAAAATATTCAATTTACTGAACATGGATTTATGTATAATATTGTTCAACTAGGAGGCTCACACATAGGATGAATTTTCAAATCCCATAGTGTTTAGGTGGAGTGATCACTTCTCATCATTTGTATCTGTCAAGTCAGACACCTCACAAGAACGTATGTGTGATACCAGTTAGTATTCTATATGTGCATATAAAAATAGATGTGCTCAATAGGTTACATAAAATGGGAGAGAGGAATTCACATATTTGTTAAATTTAAAAATACATGGAGAACTATTTCAATTTAAATCGACTAGATTTATAGCACCTACATTTTGTCATGCAAAAGCCATGTCCAACTATACACCATGCCTCCTCTGAACTGCTTGTATTTATATTCTGTTTGGGTTATTTTTCTCCATCTTATTAGGATTAGTAGTCAGAGACAAGTAGGGTATGGGTTAGTGTCACGGATTCAGTATTTCAAATGGAAAATAGGAAAATAAATCCAATGTGTATGCAAATATGTGCCACAAAAAATATTCCCACTCTCATCCAGAAAAATGCCTTGAAATTATCTTCGCCCCAGGTAAAACACAATTAGAAAAGAAGAGTTAGAAAATCTGTGAATACATATGTGGAATGGAAAATGCTCAGGAGTTCACAACCTTGGAGGTGGTAGAGGAGTTTCCAAAAGTAAGGGGCAGTGTAAACACTCCACAATGATGGAGCTATGCTGGCCTAAAGACTTCTTGAGAAACTGCCTCTGAGTTTGGGCATTTGAAATATATGTTGTTGTCAGGAGCTTTAGCTTCCTTTGAAGTGAGACCATCAAACCTGGGTCAGTATCTATGTGACCTGGAGGACATGGTTTCTTATTTTCTGATGAACATGAGGCAGCAGTGCTGAAGTCTCTTTGTAGGTAAACTGTGGCCTCTTCGGGCAAAGTGACACCCCGTGTGGACTTTGAAGCCATTTGGTCATCCTCCACTTTTCGTGGTGTTTTTTTGCTGCTGCACTGGGAGTTTGGTATTTGATTCATGACATACAAGGAGTTCAACTGGGACACAGTGCATGAGGGAGTCTTGTAACGTGTGGTGGGTCAGGCTCTGCAGGAGAATGCACCAACTGGGCTTCTATCCCACATTGCTTGCTGCCTTGACCATAGCAACCTAATTCTGAACATTGCCCTGAAAACTCTGCATATAATAAGATGCCTTTTCATATAATGGTCTCCTGGCTGCATCAAGTCAGTCACAAGCCATTTGGACGCCAATGGCAGATCCACATGGCCACATCACAGATGTATTATCACACACCTGCCTACCACTGCTCTAGGCCCACTACTCAGCAGGCTCCAACTTACTGGCATCTCTGTTCTACACCATTTTCATGAAACCCAGTCAATCAAGGCACTGTCTGTTACACTCATGATCAGCAACAGGACATCCAATGGTTCTCCAGTGCCATCTGGTCATTGGGAATTTCAAAAATTTCATGGTGTTTATCTTTCCATTTTTCAAGAATGAAGTTGGAGGCACTTTGGGGTTTCCATTCATCCAGGAACCATTACATGGGGAGGAAGCTCATTTCAATGAAAGCTCTGAGGAACTCTAACAGGCAAGGCTTCCCAAACACTGGCCAAAAGGTCACATAAAGCCAGGCCCATTGAGGTCTACAACGTGAGGTCCATGTGTCTTTTGACTCTAACTATGGCTGCCAAGTTTTTCAGAATAAAATCATGTGATATCCTTGCTGAGATTTTCAGCTCTCTGTGGAAAGCCATCCTGGGCCTAGATCTCAGGTTTCAAGGGCAACTCTCATGTGTGGCCTCCTACAATGCCAACACAATTAATGGCAATACTTCTCTGAGGTCAGTTCCAGAACTCAGTCTCCAAGGAGAATCACACCAGAGTTCAAGCCCATGTGGACCCTGTCATCTCTTCCAACCGCCACACAAATGACCACAATTAAAACCAAAACATTCCCACATGGCCCTCATCTTCATCCATATAGGCACTCATCATAAACTCTGGCTGGAGGTTTCCATGAGGGATGCAGCCCAAGACAGTGTCCAAAATATCCACCATTGCCCCTCATTTGTCTAAATTTAGGGTGGTCTGGAAACCCTTTCTGTGAACCAAGAGTGATCAAATAGGCGTGCCGTTAATACTGCTCTGCTTCTCCAATTTGAGGCCTACTGACTGTCAGGTATAGATTGCTTATGTGATTTGGCATCATGAGAGAAACCAAGCACTTATGCAGGACTTTGAATAACTCATTTGACCTATAGGAATCCTATTCTCACTTGATGGACGTCAGGAACCTAACAGAGGAAGGCAAGAGACTTCATCCACAATGACTGATCCTTTTGCCATTTTGGTTTTGGATGCACACATGGGATCTTCTTTAGATTTATCAGGAGCTGAGAATCTTAGCCACAGCCTCAACCAGGGCCTAGTGTCTGATTAAGACACATCCCTTTCCAAAGAAATTAAGCAATGAGCCACAGGTGATGCCCATTCATTTCCATTTGAAAACTGTTTCTTCAGGCTTCAAAAAGGGGTGGCCTGAAACAAAGACCTTCCTGACATTCAAGGCAACAGAACCATAGGTAAGCAAATGGCCCAAAGCAGGGTTTCTCCAATGAGACTTTACTGGTCACAGTAATATCTGAGATGTTCCCATTCCCTTCAGCTATCAAGAACATGGCCATGTCACAGAGCATGGAGGTTATACATATCTTAGACAATAAATCATGAGCTCATTCTGGAGAGTGGCCAGAATTCAGGAAGAAAACTGGAACTTAGGAAGTTAGTAGTTGTTTCCTATCCATAAGACAAGCCACAGTCTATTCATCACTTATGAACGATGAATGCTGGGAAGCTTTCTACTAGACAGGACACCTCCATTGATGCATTCTCTTTTCTAATGTCTAAAACCACGGACACAGTGGATACACAGACATAGAAACACTCGCCTTGTCAAAAGAGTTACTATCAACAGTAGACTCCAAAGCAAACAAACCACCTTTATTACCTATTCGCAGAATATGAGACAAAACCACAAACTCACACCCACACACATAAAGTCACCTCATTCCCAAAAGTGGATCTGTGACTATCTGGAGTGTCCTCTGACTGGTGGGCCATACTATGTTCCTCTCGAAATGGCCTTTCCTCTCTCAGATTTTGTCTCCTTGGCCAACTCTGTGATGCTTTGAGGAGCCTGCAGTTAGCCACTACCTGCTATCTCAGGAAAGGCCTCTCTTCAGAGCTCAATTGGCATTTGGCCATCCTCAAATCAGTAGGTACCAAGAAGGTCTGAATCTGTACTTGGTAAATACAAACAAGTGAGCCCACTGGGACTGGGACTGGGACTGGCTCTCGGTGCCTGGCTTCTTGCATCACAATTTCAGAGAGTTCCATCACCAAGGAAGTTAGCTAGGACACTTCCTTCAGGAACTGAATGAGGTCACTGCCTTGGCAACAACTTTGTCCTAACCGTTGCTTCCAAGGGTTCCATGAGATGGAGGCTGCTCCTACTTTGTGTGACAATTTGACTTGTTACAATGGTATATCAAAATAGGCACCTGGGAACAGCTCTCCACGCAGGCCTGCTTAGGTCCATCTTCTCTACATTAAGAAGAGAAAGGCTGATGCATACACATCCCTTCGTCCTGTTCAGGTTGTTTGCCATGAAGATGGATTTTGCTCTCTCAGATCCTTCATAGCTGCCTACATCTTCTCCAGGGATCATTTCTGCATCGAACTTTGAGGTTCTCAGCAGTTGGAAGATACCCTACATTCCTGTATTGTAAGGCGAACTCTGTCCCTGCTCTTTTGTAATTTTAGATTGAAGCAACAGTGTATGGTTAGGGTTAATAACAGGTTCGATTTGGGCAAGGAATCATTATGCGGGATGAATAATGGTATTGGGAACCTGCAATATTTATAGGAATATAGAGATGAAATATAAGTATGAAAACAGAAATCTAGGTAAGATTTGAAGCTCAGAAATGCATTGGGCAACTGATTGCGATACGTAGCTTTGAATTACGTTCTAGATACATGTTTCAGAAAAATCGATATACAATGGCATAGGATCTTGTACCTTGGATGATTGAATGTAGTAGAGAACATCTACTCAAAAAGGGATAGTCGATAGGATCAGGAACATAGTCAGTATGTTTCGGAAGAAGAGTGAGTATAGGATTTGGACCAAAGTTCATAAGCAATAGGGTTTCGGTTAGAGAGTGAATGTCAATGTCAGCACATGTGAAGGGTCAGTCACAATGTTGAACTGCGGAAAATATGTAGGAAAGTAGATATCAATAGAGACATTAGGAAATCAGGCAAAGTACAAAGTGAGTGAAAAAATTAGACATTTTCAATGGTATTGAGGTTGAATATATAATCTTAGGAAGAAACAAATATGTAGTCACCAACAGGATGATCATTTGAGAGCATTAGGCAACCTGGACATGGATGTTTTTAGTAATCCATGTTCAGTTTCCGTTTAGGCTTTGTTACAGTCATACGTGTGACTTTTGCATTTTGTGTCCAGAATACTACTGTGATAACATGCATATGTAGATCAGGTGACATGAGTATTTCTTCCACCATTTCTGGGAGCAATATTTTGAAGATGTATAAATTAGTATTGGGGGTACAAGGAGGTGTAACCTGTGTCTATGAATATAGAGATAATGCATGAATAGACCATACTGTGAATAGATAATATAACTGGTTCCACTTTACAAAATGTATTGAATTGATATCTGAAAATATATAAGAAATCTTATATTAATATAAAATCATCCATTCCAACCAGTTATACATCTAATAGTGATATTATAGTTATGATTTATCATGCAGTGTGTGTCCGTTTTGCTTCAAAAGTGATAAAGGAATTCGAAAATAATGTGTTTGGAAAGAAATCTCATGAAAAGATCAGTCAAGAAACATGGAGGAATCCATGTGTTCTAAAGCAGGAAGTGATTGAAAGTGAAACAAATGCCTATAAATTTGCTAACCTGTGGAGGAAATATATATCCTATGATGTGCATAAACTGAAGAAATTGTAATGTCCCAGTGTTGAATAAAAATGAACATCGATAAACACATCATGTCCCATAGGCATCTACTAGCATTGATGATAAACTGTGTCAGTTACTATAGAAATATTAGGATTTGTATGCACCATTCACTGAAGTTAGTTTTCAGTACTAGGAAGCAAATATGTATTTCAGGTGGATGAAATTTTTTGAGAATAATCTTGTGAAAAGTTGATCATAAATCCACATTCATGAACATGAATAAAATTAGGGAGTGTATATAAGACACATATATTTCATATTTTGAAAAATAGAAGGAGAGAGTGTATATATATATATATATATATATATATATATATATATATATATATATATATACACACACAGACACACACACATACACACCCAGAGACATTAAAAATAGCAATATATGCCAATCAAAATTCACCATGAAATATATATCATCCACAGATCTAAAAATATTCATTGTACTGAACATGGATTTGTGTATAATTTTGTTCAACTAGGAAGCTCACCCATAGGTTGAATTTTCAATTCCAACGACATTTAGAAGGAGTGATCTTTTCTCTCAATTTGTATCTGCCAAGTTAGCCACCTCACAAGAATGTACGTGTAGTACCAGGTAGGATTCTCTATGTGTATATAAAAATATATTTGCTGAGTAGGCTACAGAGAAAGAGAGACAAGAATTCACATATTTGTTATCTTTAAAACCACATGGACAACTATTGCAACAAAAAATTGTCTACATTTATAACCCCTAACCTTTAAAATGCAAAAGGCAAGTCCAACTATACACCATGCCTCCTCTGAACTGCTTGTATTTCTATTATGTTTGGGTTATTTTTCTGCCTCATATTAGGATTAGTAGTCAGAGACTAGTAGGGTGTGGTTTAGTGTCAGAGATAAAGTATTTGAAATGGAAAATTGGAAAATGAATCCAATATGTATGCAAATATGTCCTACACAAAAGTCTTCCCACTCTCATCCAGATAAATCCTTTGACATTACCTTCACCCCATGTAAGATGCAATTCGAAGAGAAGAGTTAGAAAATCTGTGAATACATATCTGGAATGGAAAATGCACAGGAGTTCACAACCTTGGAGGTGGTAGAGGAGTTTCCAAAAGTAAGTGACTGTGTAAACACTCCTCAAACATGGAACTCTGCTGGCCAATAGCCTTCTTGTAAAACTGCCTCTGAGTTTGGACACTTGAAATATATCTTGTTGTCTGGAGCTTTAGCTTCATTTCTGGTGAGACCATCAAACCTGGATCTGCATCTATGTGACCTGGAGGACATCGTTTCTTATTTTCCATTGAACATGTGGTACCAGTGTTGATTTCTCTCTTTGTTGGTAAACTGTGGCCACTGGAAGCTTATTGTCTCCCTGAGTGGACTGTGAAGCCATTTGGTCATCCTGCCCTTTTTGTGGTGTTTCTTTCTTTTTTTTTTAATTTTATTTTTTTATTGGTTGTTCAAAACCCTACAAAGCTCTTGACATATCATATTTCATACATTAGCATACATTAGCTTCAAGTGAGTTATGAACTCCCTTTTTTGCCCCAAGTACAGATTGCAGAATCACATGGGTTACACATCCACATTTTTACATAATACCATAATAGTAACTGTTGTATTCTGCTACCTTTCCTATCCTCTACTATCCCCCCTCCCCTCCCCTCCCATCTTCTCTCTCTACCCCTTCTACTGTAATTCATTTCTCACCTTGTTTATTTTCCCATTCCACTTACAACCTCTTATATGTAATTTAGTATAACAATGAGGGTCTCCCTCCGTTTCCATGCAATTCCCCTTTTCTCTCCCTTTCCCTCCCACCTCATGTCTCTGTTTAATGTTAATCTTTTCTTCCTGCTCTTCCTCCCTGCTTTATTCTTAGTTGCTCTCATTATATCAAAGATGACATTTGGTATTTGTTTTTTAGGGATTGGCTAGCTTCACTAAGCATAATCTGCTCTAGTGCCATCCATTTCCCTGCAAATTCCAAGATTTTGTCATTTTTTAGTGCTGCGTAATACTCCATGGTGTATAGATGCCACATTTTTTTAATCCATTCATCCATTGAAGGGCATCTGGGTTGGTTCCACAATCTAGCTATTGTAAATTGTGCTGCTATGAACATCGATGTGGCAGTATCCCTGTAATACGCTCTTTTAAGGTCTTCAGGGAATAGTCCGAGAAGGGCAATAGCTGGGTCAAATGGTGGTTCCATTCCCAGCTTTCCCAGGAATCTCCATACTGCTTTCCAAATTGGCCGCACCAATTTGCAGCCCCACCAGCAATGTACAAGAGAACCCTTTTCTCACTCCAGTAAGATTGGCAGCCATTATGAAATCAAACAACAACAAGTGCTGGCGAGGTTGTGGTGTTTCTTGATGCTGCAATGGGAGGTTGGTATTTGCTTCATGAAATACAAGGAGTTCAACTAGGATATAGGGCTGGAGGGAGTTCTGTCACGTGTGTTGGGTCAGGGTGTGCAGGAGAATTCACCAACCAGGGTTCTATCCCACATAACTTGCCCCCTTGACCATAGCAACTTGATTGTGAACATTGCCCTGAAACCTCTCCATATAACAAGATGCCTTTTCATATAATGGTCTGCTGGCTGTACCAAGTCAGTCACAAGCTATTTGGAAGCCAATGGCAGATCCACATGGCGACACCACAGTTGTATTATCACACACCTGCCCACCACTGCTCTAGGCCCACTACTCAGCAGGCTCCAACTTACTGGCATCTCTGTTCTGCACCATTTTCATGAAACCCAGTCAATCAAGGCACTGTCTGTAACACAACAATCAAGCCACTGTCTGCAACAGAACATCCAATGGTTCTCCAGTGCCACTTGGTCATTGGTAATTTCAAAAATATCATGGTATTTATCTATCCATTTTTCAAGAATGAAGTTGGAGGCACTTTGGGGTTTCCATTCTTCAAGGAACCATTACATGGGGAGGAAGCTCATTTCAATGAAAGCTCTGAGGAACTCTAACAGGCAAGGCTTCCCAAACACTGGCCAAAAGGTCACATGAAGCAAGGCCTATGGAGGTCTACAACGGGAGGTCCATGTGTCTTTTGACTCTTAACTATGGCTGCCAAGTTTTTCAGAATAAAATTATGCGATATCCTTGCTGAGATTTTCAGTTCTCTGAGGAAAGCCATCCTGGGCCTAGATCTCAGGTTTCAAAGGCAACTCTCATGTGTGGCCTCCTACAATGCCAACACAATTAATGGCAATACTTCTCTGAGGTCAGTTCCAGAACTCAGTCTCTAAGAAAAATCACACCTGAGTTCAAGACAATGTGGACCCTGTCAACTCTTCCAACCGCCACACAAATCACCACAATTAAAACCAAAACATTCCCACATGGCCCTCATCTTCAGCCGTATAGACACTCATCATAAACTCTAGCTGGAGGTTTCCATGAGGGGCGCAGCCAAAGACAATGTCCAAAATATGCACCCTTGCCCCCCATTTGTCTAAATTCAGTGTGGCCTGGACACCCTTCCTTTGAACCAGGAGTGATCAAATAGGCCTGCTGTTAATGCTGCTCTGCTTCTCCAATTTGAGGCCTACTGACAGGTATAGATTCATTATGTGATTTGGCATCATGAGAGAACCCAAGTACTTCTGCAGGATTTGAATAACTCATTTGACCCATAGGAATCCTATTCTCACTTGATGGAATTCCGGAACCTATCAGAGG
This sequence comes from Callospermophilus lateralis, assembly GCF_048772815.1. Taxonomy (NCBI): domain Eukaryota; kingdom Metazoa; phylum Chordata; class Mammalia; order Rodentia; family Sciuridae; genus Callospermophilus; species Callospermophilus lateralis. The sequence continues at coordinate 1,209,443 of NW_027512826.1, forward strand.
AAGGCAAGAGACTTCATCTACAATGACTGATCTTTTTGCCATTTTGGTTTTGGATGCACACATGGGATCTTCTTTACATCTATCAGGAGCTGAGAATCTTAGCCACAGCCTCAAACAGGGCCTAGTGTCTGATTAAGACACCATCCTTTTCAAAGCAATTAAGCAAAGAGGCACAGGAGATGCCCATTCATTTTCATTTGAAAACTGTTTCTTCAGGCTTCACAAAAGGGTGGCCTGAGGCAAAGACCTTCCTGACATTCAAGGCAATAGAACCATAGTTAAGCAAATGGACCAAAGCAGGGTTTCTCCACTGAGACTTTACTGCTCACACTGATGTCTGAGTTTTCCGAGATGTTCCCATTCCCTTCAGCTATCAAGAACATGGACATGTCACAGAGCTTGGAGGTGGTACATATCTTGCACAATAAATCATGAGCCTATTCTGGAGAGTGGCCAGAATTCAGGAAGAAAACAGGAACTTAGGATGTTAGTAGGTGTTTAAGATCCATAAGGCAAACCACATTCCATTCATCAATTGAGCAGGATGAATGCTGGGAAGCTTTCTACTAGACAGGACACCTCCATTGATGCATTCTCTTTTCTAATGTCTAAAACCACGGACACAGTGGATACACAGACATAGAAAGTCGCCTTGTCAAAAGACTTACTAGAAACAGTCGACTCCAAACCAAACCAACCACCTTTCCTACCTATTCTCAGAACATGAGACAAAACCGCAAACTCACACCCACACACAAAGGCACCTCCTTCCCAAAAGTAGGTCTGTAACTATCCGGAATGTCTTCTGACTGGTGGGCCATACTATGTTCCCCACAAAATGGCCTCTCCTGTCTCAGATCTTGTCTCCTTGGCCAACTCTGTGATGCTTTGAGGAGCCAACCGTTAGCCACTACCTGCTATCTCAGGAAAAGCTTCTCTTCAGAGCTCTACTGACATTTGGCCATCCTCACATCAGTAGGTACCAAGAAGGTCTGATCTGTACTTGGTAAATCCAAACAAGTGAGCCCACTGGGACAGGGACTGGGACTGGCTCTCGGTGCCTGGCTTCTTGCATCAAAATTTCCGAATGTTCCATCACCAAGGAAGTTAGGTAGGTCACTTCCTTCAGGAACTGAAAGAGGTCACTGCCTTGGCAACAACTTTGCCCTAACCGTTGCTTCCAAGGGTTCCATTAGATAGAGGCTGCCCCTACTTCCTTTGAAAATTTGACTAGTTTCAATTGTATATCAAAATAGGCACCTGGGAACACCTCTCCATGCAGGTCTGGTTAGGTCAATCTTCTCTACATTAAAAAGAGAGAGGCTAATGCATACACATCCCTTTTTCCTGTCTAGATTGTTTGCCACTGAAGATGGCTTTTGCTCTCACAGGTCCTTCATAGCTGCTGACATCTTCTCCAGGGATTATTTCTGCATCGAACTTTGAGGTTCTCAGCAGTTGGCAGATACCCTACATTCCTGTATTGTAAGGCGAACTCTGTCCCTGCTCTTTTGTAATTTTAGATTGAAGCAACAGTGTATGGTTAGGGTTAATAACAGGTTCGATTTGGGTAAGGAATCATTATGCGGGATGAATAATGGTATTGGGAACCTGCAATATTTATAGGAATATAGAGATAAAATATAAGTATGAAAACAGAAATCTAGGTAAGATTTGAAGTTCAGAAATGCATTGGGCAACTGATTGCGATACGTAGCTTTGAATTACGTTCTAGATACATGTTTCAGAAAAATCGATATACAATGGCATAGGATCTTGTACCTTGGATGATTGAATGTAGTAGAGAACATCTACTCAAAAAGGGATAGTCGATAGGATCAGGAAGATAGTCAGTATGTTTCGGAAGAAGAGCGAGTATAGGATTTGGACCAAAGATCTTTAGCAATAGTGTTTCCGTTACAGAGTGAATGTCAATGTCAGCACATGTGAAGTGTCAGTCACAATGTTGAACTGCGGAAAATATGTAGGAAAGTAGATATCAATAGAGACATTAGGAAATCAGGCAAAAGTATCAAGTGAGTGAAAAAATTAAACATTTTCAACAGTTTTGAGGTTGAATATATAATCTTAGGGAGAAACAAATATGTAGCCAGCAATAGTATTGACATTTGAGAGCATTAGGCAACCTGGACATGGATGTTTTTAGTAATCCATGTTCAGTTTACCTTTAGGCTTTGGTACAATCATACGTGTGGCTTTTGCATTTTGTGTCCAGAATATTACAGTGATAACATGCATATGTAGATAAGGTGACATGAGTATTTCTTCCACCATTTCTGGGAGCAATATTTCAAATATGTATAGATTAGTATTGGGGGTACAACCAGGTGTACCCTGTGTCTATGAATATAGAGATAATGCATGAATAGACCATACTGTGAATAAATAATATAACTTGTTACACTTTAAACAATGTATTGAATTGATATCAGAAAATATATAAAAAATCTTTTATTGATATATAATCATTCATTCCAACCAGTAATACATCTAATGGTGATATTACAGTGATGGTTTATCATGAAGTGTGTGTCCGTTTTGCTTCTAAAGTGATAAAGGAAATCGAAAATAATGTGTTTGGATAGAAGTCTCATGAACAGACCAGTCAAGAAACATGGAGGAATACATGTGTTCTGAAGCAGGAAGTGATTGAAAGTGAAACAAATGCCTATATATTTGCTAACCTGTGGAGGAAATATATATCCTACGATGTGCATAAAATGAAGAAATTTTAATGTCCCATTGTTGAATAAAAATGAACATCAATATACACATCATGTCCTATAGGAATCTACTTGCTTTGATGATAAACTGTGTCAGTTACTGTAAAAATATTAGGGTTTGTAAGCACGATTCACTGAAGTTAGTTCTCAGGACGAGGAAACAAATATGTATTTCAGGTGGTTGAATGTTTCTGAGAATAATCTTATGAAAAGTTGATTTTATATCCACATACATGAATATGAATGAATTTAGATAGTGTTTAATAGACACATGTTTTTCATATTTTGAAAAATCTAGATATATATATATATATATATATATATATATATATATATATATATATATATACACATATAAAACTCATGGAGAAATATTACAATGAAAATTTGACAAGATTTATAACACATACCCTTGATAAAGCAGAAGGAAATTCCAAGTATATACCATGCCTCCTATTAAAGGCCTGTATTTCTATTCTGTTAGTTTTCTTTTTATCCATCATATTAGCATTAGTAGTCAGAGTCTATTAGGGTATGTGTTAGTGTCGGGGATCAGTATTTCAAATGAAAATAGGAAAATAAATCTAATGTGTATGCAAATATGTGCTACACAAAAATCTTGCCACTCTCATCCAGAACAATTCCTTTACATTAACTTCACTCCAAGTAAGACACAATTAGTGGAGAGGAGTTCGAAAACCTGTGATTACATATGTGGAACTGAAAATGTTCAGGAGTTCACAACATTGGATGTGGTAGAGCAGTTTCCAAAAGTAAGGGAGAGGTTAAACACTCCACAAACTTGGAGTTCTGCTGGCCTTAAGACTTCTTGAGAAAATGCCTCTCAGGTTGGGAACATGAAATATATGAAGTTGTCAGGAGATTTAGCTTCCTCATTGTGACACCATCAAATGTGGGTCTGCATCTATGTGACCTGGAGGAAATGGTTCCTTATTTTCTAATGAACATGAGGCAGCAGTTCTGAATTCTTTCTTGGTAAACTGTGGCCACTGGGAGTTAAGTGTCTCCCCGTGTGGTCTGTGAAGCCATTTGGTCATCCTCCATTTTTGTGGTGTTTCTTACTGCTGCACTGGGAGTTTGGAATTGGCTTAATGAAATACAAGGAGTTCAACTGGGACACAATTCTGGAGGGAGCTCTGACACGTGTGATTGGTCAGGGTCTTCAGGAGAATGTTCGAAACATGGGTCTATCCCACATAGCTTTCCCCTTGACTATAGCAACCAGATTCTGAACATTGCACTGAAACCTCTCAATAAAACAAGATGCCTTTACATATAAGGGTCTGCTGCCTGCACCATATCAGTCACAAGTATTTTGGAAGCCAAAGGCAGATCCACGTGGTCCCACCACAGATATTTATTCACAAATGTATAGTCCACTGCTCTAGCCCCAATACTCAGCAGGCTCCAACTTACTGACATCTCGGTTCTATACCATTTTCATGACAACCAGTCAATCAAGGAACTGTCTGGTACACACATGATCAGCAACAGGACATCCAAAGTTTCTCCAGTGCCACCTGGTCATGGAAATTTCAAAAATTTCATGGTATTTGTATAGCCATTTTTCAAGGATGATGTTGGAGGCACTGTGGGTTTCAATTCATTCAGGAACCATTAAATGGTGAGTAAGCTCATTTCAATGAAAGCTCTGAAGAACTCTCACAGGCAAGGCTTCCCAATGAGTGCCCAAAAGTTCACATGAAGCCAGGCTCATTGAGGTCTACAATATGAGGTACATGTGTGTTTTGAGTCTCAACTATGACTTCCAAGTCTTTCAGTAAAAAAATCATGTGTTACCCTGGCTGAGATTCCCAGTGCTCGGTGGAAAGCCACCCTGGGCCTAGATCTCAGTTTCCAAGGGCTAATCTCATGTGTGGCCTCCTATAATCCCAAAACAATTCATGGCAATACTTCTCTCAAGTCAGTTCCATAACTCAGTCTCTAAGGAGTATCAGAGCAGAGTTCAAGCCCTGGTGGACCAAGTCATCTCTTCCAACCGCCACACAAATGACCACAATTAAAACCAAAACAATCCTACATGACCCTCATCTTCTTCCATAAAGACACTCATCATAACATATGGCTGGAGGTTTTATGAGGGGCACAGCCCAAGACAGTGTCCAAAATAAGCTCCCTTGCCCCTCATTTGCCTAAAGTCAGGGTGGCTTGGACACCCTTCTTGTGAACCAGGAGTGATCTTTAAGGGTAAAAGAAATTGAAATTAAAGTGTAAAAGTTAAAGTGTAAAAGACCGGGTTTGTAAAGTTTCTAAGATTCAAGGCCTGATTTAAAATGTAAAGGACCAGGTATTGTTAAGTTCCTATGCTACATGAAAAATCTGAAATTCCTGTTACTTGTAGGACAATTTCTGGACTGCCCAGTAAATATTCCCCCTGATCGCCTGGTTGGTTAATAACCTAGGACCCTGTGTGGCTTGGCACATATGCATCGCAGGGCCTAATCTAATCAATTTGAATCTGTACCCCGCTGTAGAACTGACCTATCCCTCCTGCCTGACATGTTCCCACCAATGAATGAACTAATCATGTTTAGGATTTGTTGTTTGATTTTCCCGCAGTGTATGATGATTTGTTAAAAGATACTGTAATATATGTAATGTCTCGCCCTCCCCAAAAAGTGTACTTAAGCACTGCTCAACCTCAGCTCGGAGATCTGGGCTGCTCTCCCTTCTTGAGTGACCACGGAGCCCTAGCATACTGGATTGGATCCTCAATAAATGTCTTTTGCTGTTGCATGAGCCGTGGTCTCATACATGAACATGAATGAATTTAAGGAGTGTATAATAAGACACATATATTTCATATTTTGAATAATCTATAGAGTGCAGATTTTTCACAAAACACATACAGAGATATTAAAAAGTAGCAATATATATGCCAATCAAAATTCATCATGAAATACATATCATACACAGATCCAAAAATATTTATTTTACTTAACATGGATTTATGTGTAATGTTGTTCAACTAGGAAGCTCACGCATAGGTTGAATTTTCAGTTCCTACAGTGTTTAGGAGGAGTGATCTCTTCTCACAATTTGTATCTGCCAAGTAGGCCACCTCACAATAATGTACGTGTGGTACCAGGTAGGATTCTATTTGTGCATATAAAAATACATGTGCTGAATAGGCAACAGAGAAAGGGAGACAGGAATTCACATATTTGATACCTTTCAAAACACATGGAGAACTATATCAATTAAAAATTAACCAGATTTTTAACAACTACCCTTTATCATGCAAAAGGCAAGTCCAACTATACACCATGCCTCTTCTGAACTGCTTGTATTTCTATTCTGTTTGGGTTATTTTTCTCCATCATATTAGCATTAGTAGTCAGAGTCTAGTAGGGTATGCGTTAGTGTCATGGATTCAGTAATTCAAATGGAAATAAAGGAAAATGAATCCATTGTGTATGCAAATATGCGCTACAAAAAATCTTTCCACTCTCATTCAGAGCAATGCCTTGACATTACCTTCACCCAAGTAAGACACAATTAGAGGACAAGAGTTAGAAAATCTGTGAATACATATCTGGAATGGAAAATGCTCAGGAGTTCACAAGCTTGGGCATTTTAGAGGAGTTTTCAAACTTAAGGGACAGGATAAACAGTCCAAATTCATGGAACTCTGCTGGCCTAAAGACTTCTTGAGAAACTGCCTCTGAGGTTGGGCACTTGAAATATATGTTGTTGTCAGGAGCTTTAGCTTCCTTTGTAGTGATACCATCAAAGATGGGTCTTCATTTATCTGACCTGGAGGACATGGTTTCTTATTTTCCAAAAGAACATGAGGCAGCAGTGCTCAATTCTTCCTTTGAAGGTAAACTGTGGCCACGGAGGGGTAAGTGTCTCCCCGTCTTGACTGTGAAGCCAATTGGCCATCCTACAATTTCCGTGGTGTTTCTTGCTGCTGCACTGGGCTTTTGGTTTTTCCTTCATGAAATACAAGGAGTTCAACTGGGACACAGTGCTGGAGCGAGTTCTGTCACGTGTGGAGGGTCAGGGTCTACAGAATTCACCAACCAGACTTCTATCCCACATAACTTGAAACATTATCCATAGCAAACTGATTCTGAACATTGTCCTGAAACCTTTACATATAACAAGATGCCTTTACAGATAAGGGTCGGCTAGCTGTACCATGTAAGCCACAAGCCATTTGGAAGTCAATGGCAGACCCAAATGGCCCCACCACAGATGTTTTATCATACACCTGCACACCACAGCTCTGGGCCCACTTCTCAGCACTCTCCAACTTACTGGCATCTCTGTTCTGCACAATTTTCATGAAATCGAGTCAGTCAAGGCACTGTCTGGTACACTCATGATCAGCAACAAGACATCCAAAGGTTCTCCAGTGCCACCTGGTCAGGGGAATTTCATGGTATTTATAGAGCCATTTTTCAAGGATGAAGTTGGAGGCACTGTGGGTTTCAATTAATTCAGGAACCATTAAATGTTGAGGAAAATCATTTCAATGAAAGCTCTAGAGAACTCTCACAGGTAAGGCTTCCCAAAGAGTGGCCAAAATACACATATATTTCATATTTTGAAAAATCTGGACAGTATATATATATATATATATATATATATATATATATATATATATATATATATATATACAAACACACACAGACATTAAAAACTAGCAATATATATGCCAATCGAAATTCATCATGAAATATATATCATCCACGTATCCAAAAATATTCATTTTACTGAACATGGATTTATGTATAATGTTGTTCAACTAGGAAGCTCACCCATAGGTTGAATTTTCAGTTCCAACAGCGTTTAGGAGGAGTGAACTTTTCTCACAATTTGTATCTGCCAAGTCAGCCACCTCACAAGAATATATGTGTGATACAAGGTACAATTCTATATGTGCATATAAAAATACATGTGCTGAATAGGATACAAAGAAATGGGGGAGACAGGAATTCACATATTTGATAAGTTTAAAAATACATGGGCAACTCTTTCAACAAAAAATTGACTAGATTTAAAACTCCTTCCCTATATAATGGAAAAGTTAATTCAATGGTACACCATGCCTCCTCTGATATGTTTGTATTTCTGTTCTATTTGGGTTATTTTTCTCCATTACGTTAGGATTAGTTGTCAGAGTCTTGTAGGGTATGGGTTAGTTTCAGGGATTCAGTATTTCGAAAGGAAAATTGGAAAATGAATCCAATGTGTATGCAAATATGTGCTACACAAAAATCTTCCGACTCTCATCCACAACAATGCCTTGACCTTAACTTCGTCCCAAGTAACACATGTAGAGGAGATGAGTAAGAAAATCTGTGAATACATATCTGGAATTTAATATGCTCAGGAGTTCACAAACTTGCAGGTAGAAGGCGAGATTCCAAAAGTAAGGGACAATGTGAACACTCCAAAAACATGGAGCTCTGCTAGCCTAAAGGCTTCTGGAAAAACTGGCTCTGATGTTGGGCTCTTGAAATATATGTTGTTGTCAGGAGCTTTAGCTTTTTTTGTAGTGAGACCATAAAAGCTGGGTCTGCATCTATGTGACCTGGAGGAGATGCTTTCTTATTTACCAATGATCATGAGGCAGCATTGCTGAATTCTCTCTTTCGGGGTCAACTGTGGCCACTTGGGGCTAAGTGTCTCCTCATGTGGACTGTGAAGCCATTTGATCATCCTCCAATTTTTGTGATATTTTTTGCTGCTACACTGGGAGTTCAGTATTTGCTTCACGAAATACAAGGAGTTCACCTGGGACACAGTGCTGGAGGGAGTTCTGTCACGTGTGGTGGGACAGGGTCTGCAGGAGAATGCACAAACCAGGCTTCTGTCCAACATAGCTTGACCCCTTGACCATAGGAACCTGATTCTGAACATTGCCCTGAAACTTACCCATATAACAAGAATCATTTACATATAAGGGTCTGCTGGCTGCACCATGTCAGTCACAAGCCATTTGGAAGCCATTGGGAAATCCACATGGAAGCACCACAGATGTTTTATCTCACACATGCCCACCTTTGCTCTAGGCCCACTATTCAGCAGGCTCCAACTTACTGGAATCTCTGTTCTACACCATTTTCGTGAAACCCAGCCAATCAAGGCACTGTCTGGTACACTCATGATCACCAACAGGATATCCAATGGTTCTCCAGTGCCTCCTGGATATGGGAATTTCAAAAATTTCATGGTATTTATCGAGCCCATCTTTCAAGGTTGAAGTTGGAGGCACTGAGTGTTTCATTTAATTCGGTAACCATTAAATGGTGAAGAAGCTCATTTCAAAGAAAGATCTGGAGAACTCTCACTGCCAAGACTTCCCAAAGAGTGGCCAAAAGGCTACATGAATCCAGGCCCATTGAGGTCTACAATGTGAAGTGCATTTGTGTTTTGACTCTCAACTATTGCTGCCAAGTGTTTCAGAATAAAATTATGTGATACCTTGGCTGAGATTCCCAGTGCTCTGTGGAAAGCCACACTGGGAATAGATCTCAGTTTCCAATGGTGACTCTCATGTGTGGCCTCCTAATATCCCAACACAATTCATGGCAATACTTCTCTGAGGTCAGTTCCAGGACTCAGTCTCTATAGGGTATCACACCAGAGTTCAAGCCCAGGTGGACCCAGTCATCGCTTCCAACTTCCACACAAATAACAACAATTAAAACCAAAACACTCCCACATGGCCCTCATCTTCTTCCATATAGACACTCCTCATAACCTCTGGCTGGATGTTTCCATGAGGGGCGCAGCCCAACACAGAGTCCAAATAACCTCGCTTGCCCGTCATTTTCCTAAAGGCAGGGTGGCCTGTACACCCTTCCTGTGAACCACAAGGGATCAAAAATGCCTTCCTTTAATACTGCTCTGCTTCTCCAATTTGAGGCCTACTGACTGTCAGGTATAGATTCTTTATGTGATTTGGAGTCATGAGAAAACACAAGCATGTATGGGATAGCCTTTGCAGGGCTTAGAAGAACTCATTTGATTCAAAGGATCTCTATTCTCACTTGATGGTGGTCAGGAACCTAAGAGAGGAAGGCGAGAGACTTCATCAACAATTACTGATCTTTTTCCCATTTTGGTTTTGGATGCACACATGGGATCATTCTTTAGATGCATCAGTTGCTGAGAACCTAAGCCACAGCCTCACACAGGGCCAAGAGACTGATTCCGACACATCCATTTCCAAAGAAATTAACAAAGAGCCACAGGTGATGCCCATTTATTTCCTTTTTAAAACTGTTTTCTTCAGGCTTCACAAAGCGGTGTCTTGAGGCCAAGACCTTCCTCACATTCAGGGGAAGAGAAGAATTGGTTAGCAAAAAACCCAAAGCAGAGTTTCTCCACTGAGGCTTTCCTGGTCACACTGATATCTGAGTTTTTTGAGATGCTAGCCATTCCCTTTAGCTATCCATTACATGGCCTTGTCACAGAGCTTGGAGGTGGTACATATCTTGGACACAAAACCATGAGCCTATTCTGGAGAGTGGCCAGAATCAGGAAGAAAACAGGAACTTAGGAAATTAGTAGGTGTTGCCCATCCATAAGGGAAGCCACAGTCCATTCATCAATTGGGCAGAATGAATGCTGGGTAGGTTTCTACTAAACAGGACACATCCATTGATGAATTCTCTTTTCAAATGTCTACAACCACAGACACAGTGGGATACACAGACATAGAAACACTCACTTTGTGAAACGACTTACTAGGAACAGTCCACTCCAAACCAAACAAACCGCCTTTTTTACCTATTCTCAGAAAATGAGACAAAACCACAAACTCACACCCACACCCACAAAGGCACCTCCTTCCCCCAAAGAGGTCTGTGACTATCCGGAGTGTCCTCTGACTTGTGAGCCTTATTATGTTCCCTGAAATGTTCTGTCCTGTCTCAGATCTGGTCTTTTTGGCCAAATCTGTGAAGTGGTCAGGAGCCAGCTGTGAGCAACTTCCTGCTTTCTCAGGAAAGGCCCCTCTTCTGAGCTCTCCTGAAATTTGGCCATTCTCACATCAGTAGGTACCAAGAAAGACTGACTCTGTTCTTGGTAAATCCAAATAAGTGAGCCCACTGGGAATGGTACTGGGACTGCCTCTGGTAGCCTGGCTTCCTGGATCCCAAGTTCAGAGAGTTCTATCACCAAAGAAGTGAGGAAGGTCACCTCCTTTGTGAACTGAATGAGGTCACTGCTTTGGAAACCACTTTGTCCTAAAATTTGCTTCCAAGGTTCCCATGAGATGGAGGCTGCCCTATTTCCTGTGATACGTTCACAACTGAGGATTGCATATCAACCATAGGCAGCCGGGAACAGCTGTCTACACTGGACTGGTTTGGTCCATCTTCTCTACATTAAGAAGAGTGAGGCTTATTCTGACACATCCCTTCATCCTGACTGGGTTGTTTGCCATGGAAGATGACTTTTGCTCTCTCAGGTCCTTCATAGCTGCCTACATCTTCTCCAGGGATCATTTCTGCATGAAACTTTGAGGTTCTCAGCAGGTGGAAGATCCCCTACACTCCTGTATTGGAAGACTAATTCTGTCCCTCCTCTTCTGTAAAGTTAGATTGAGGAAACATTGTATGGTTAAGGTTAATAACAGCTTCCATTTGGGTTAGGAATCATTCTCTTGGATGAATAATGGTATTGGAATTTTGCTATATTTTCAAGAATATATAGGTGAAATATAAGTATGAAAAAAGAAATCTAGGTAATTTTTGAAGCACAGAAGGGAATTGGCCCCACTATTGGGGCCAATTCTTAGCTTTGAATTATGTTCTGCACAGGTGTCTCAGATTAATTGATATACAATGGCATAGGACCTTGTCTTTTGGATGATTGAATGTCGAAGAGAAAATCCAGTCCAAAAGGGATAGTTGGTGGATTAGGAAGATATTCGGTAGATTTAGAATGAAGAGTGTGTATAGCATTTGGACCAAAAGATCTTTAGCAATAGGGTTTTGGGTAGAGAGTGAAAGTAAATGTCAGCACATGTGAAGAGTCAGTCATAATGATGAACTGGGGAAAAAATACAGGAAATCAGATTTAAATAGAGACATTAGGAAATCAGGCAAAGTGTAAAGTGAGTGATAGGATTAGACGTTTTCAACAGGGTTGAGGTTGAATATGTAATTTCAGGAAGAAACAAATATGTAGTCACCAATAGGATTCACTTTTGAGAGCATTAGGCAACCTGGACATGGATTTTTTTTTAATCCATGCTCACTTTCCATTTAGGATTTGCTACAATCATAAGTGTGACCTTGCTTTTTGTTTCCACAATATTACTGTGATTAATGTATATATAGATCAGGTGACATGAGTATTTCTTCCACCATTTCTGGGAGCAATATTTTGAAGACATATAATTTAGTATTGTGGGTACAAATAGGTATACTCTGTGTTATATGAATATAAAGATAATGCATGAATAGACCATACTGTGAATAAATAATATAACTGGTTCCAAATTTAAATAATGGATTGAATTGATATCTGAATATATATTGGAAATCTTATATTGATATTCATACAATCATTCCAACCAGTTACACATCTAATGGTAATATCACTGTTATGGTTTATCATGAAGTGTGTGTGAGCTTTGCTTCTAAAATGATTATGGAAATTGAAAATAATGTGCTTGGAAAGAAGTCTCATTAAAAGAGCAGTCAAGAAACCTGGGGGAATACATATGTTCTGAAGCAGGAAGTAATTGAAATTGAAAAAAATGCCTATAAATTTGTGAATTTGTGAATAAAATATGTATTCTATTATGTGCAAAAACTGAAGAAATATTAATGTACCAGTTTTGAATAAAAATGAACGTCAAAATACATATCATGTCCCATAGGAATCTACTTGCATTGACGTTAAACTGAGTCATTTACTATAGCAATATTAGGATTTGTATGCACCATTCACTGAAGTTAGTTTTCAGTATTAGGAAACAAATATGTATTTCAGGTGGATTAATATTTCTGAGAACATTCTTATGAAAAGTTGAATATAAATCCACATTCATGAATATCAATGAATTTAGGGAGTATATAATAAGACACATACATTTCATATTTTGAAAAATCTGGAGAGTTTATACATATATATATGCACACACACACACACACACACACACACACGTATACATTAAAAAGTAGCAATATATATGCCAATCGAAATACATCATGAATTATATATCATCCACAAATCCAAAAATCTTCATTTTTCTGAGCATCGATTTATGTATAATGTTGTTCAACTAGGGAGCTCACCCATAGTTTGAATTGTAAGTTCCAACAGCATTTAGGAGGAGTGATCCCTTCTCACAATTTGTATTTGCAAAGTCAGCAACCTCACAAGTATGTACATGTGATACCAGGTAGGATTCTATATGTGAATATAAAAATGCATGTGCTGAATAGGGTACAGAGAAATGGAGACAGGAATTCTCATATTTGTTAATTTTAGAAACACATGGAGAAGGGAGGGGCAGAGCCGCCAACCGCGCCTGTAAGGTAGGCGGACCTGCGAGCCACCCGTAGAACAGGCCTAGCGGCCCGCCATCGTGAAAGACACATCACCCTGGTTAGGGGTTGGGCAGAGCCACTGCACGCCTGCAAGGAACGCGGACATGCGACCCACAGGCAGAACAGGCCCAGACACCCGTGGAGGGGCAGAGACACCTCTTGCGACTTCAAGATAGGTGAACCTGCGACCCACCAGCTGAAGCGGCCCAGCTGCCTTCAGAGGGGCAGAGCCGGCCCCCGCGCCTGCGAAGTAGGTGGACCTGCGAACACCGACAGACCAGGTGCTAGGCCCCGCCAGGGTGCTAGACACATAACCAGGTTTGGGGAGGGGCCGAGCCGCTGCCCGTGCCTGCAAAGCAGGTAGACCTCTCACCCAGAGGCAGAACAGACCCAGCGACCTACCAGCGTGGTAGACACATCGCCCCGGTTTGGGGGGGGGCAGAGATGCCACTCACGCCTGCAATGTAGACAGCCCTGCAACCCACAGACAGAAGAGGCCCAGCGGAGCGCGGAGGGGCAGAGCCGACGCCTGTGCCTGCAAGGTAGCTGGACCTGTTACCCACTGGCTGAACAGGACCAGCACCCGCAGAGGGGTAGATCAACTGCCCGCTCCTGCAAGGTAGGCGGACCAGCTACCAAGAGGCAGAACAGGCCCAGCGGCGTGCTGGTGTGGTAGGCACATTGCCCCAATTGGAGGAGGGGCAGAGCCGCTGCTTACGCCTGTGAGGGAGACTTTTCAAGAATACAATAGCAATATAAACATTTAGGGGTAAAATTCAATAACACAAAAGTTTCACCAAGCCGAAAAAAACGTGAACAGTAGGGAAAGACAAGGAAAGAAAGGACCACAAGCAACGCAGGTCAACTCAACATTAGAAGAGGTAATATCTGCAGCATATGGAATGTCAGATAAAGAATCAGGATATACTTGCTTCAGATGATCTGAAGTCTTCAGGGAGACATTAGACAGCAAAATCAGACAATGAAAGATCACTTTGACAATGAATTACATAAACAAATCCAAGAAGCAAAAGATCAACTGTACAGGGAGATAGAGGTTATAAAAAACACACAAACAGAAATCATAGAAATGCAGGAAGCAATAAACCAACTTAAAAACTCAATTGAGAATATTACCAGCAGAATAGATCACTTAGAACAATGAAGACAAAGTATTTCAACTTGAAAAGAACATAGAAAGCTCAGCAAGACTGTTAAGAAACCATGAGCAGAACATCCAAGAAATATGGGATAACATGAAGAGACCAAACTAAAGAGTAATTGGGATACAGGAAGGTATACAAGACCAAACCACAGGATTGAGCAATCTATTCAATGAAATAATATGAGAAAACTTTCCAGACATGAAGAATGAGACAGAATCCCAAATCCTAGAAGCCTACAGGACGCCAAATGTGCAAAATCATAAGAGATAAACACCGAGACATATTATAATGAAGATGCCAAACATACAGAATAAAGAGAGAATTTTAAAAGCTACAAGAGAAAGGAAGCAGATTACATTTAGGGGTAAACCAATCAGGATAACAGCTGATCTTTCAACACAGACTCTGAAAGCTAGAAGATCCTGGAATAACATTTTTCAATCACTGAAAGAAATTGGGTTCCAACCAAGAATTGTGTATCCAGCGATTTTAAGCTTCAGGATGGAAGATGAAATTAAAACCTTCCATGATAAACAAAAGTTAAAAGAATTTGCAGCTAGAAAACCATCTCCTCAAAAGATCCTTGGCAAAACATTATAGGAAGACGAAATGGAAAATAACAATGAAAACCAACAGTGGGAGGTAGTACAGTAAAGGGGCGAAAAATAATCAAAGAGAAAAACAAACCATGTTTAGTAACATAAATAAACAAATATGGCTGGAAGAACAACCCATATTTCAAAAATAACCCTAAATGTTAATGCCTTAAACTCACCAATTAAGAGACACAGGCTAGTAGAATGGATCACGAAAGAAGACCCAAAAATTTTCTGCCTACAGGAGACACATTTGATAGGAAAAGACATATATAGACTAAAGGTGAAAGGTTGGGAGAAATCATATCACTCATATTGACTTCGGAAACAAGCAGAAGTGTCCATACTCATATCAAATAAAATAGATTTCAAGACAAAGTTAATCAAAGGGATAAAGAGGGACACTACATATTGCTCAAGGGAACCATACACCAACAAGACATAACAATCATAAATATATGTGCCCCAAACAATGGTTCAGCTATGTTAATCAAACAAACTCTTCTCAAGTTCAAGAGTCTGGTAGACCACCATACAATAATCATGGGAGATTTCAACACACCTCTCTCACTACTGGACAGATATTCCAAACAAAAGTTGAATTAGGAAACTATAGAACTCAATAACACAAATAATAACCTAGACTTAATTAACATATATAGAATATACCACCCAACATCAAGCAGTTACACTGTTTTCTCAGCAGCACATGGATACCTCTCAAAAATAGATCATATATTATGTCACAGAACAACTCTTAGACAATATAAATGAGTATAGATAATACCAGGCATCTTATCTGATCGTAATGGAATGAAACTGAAAATCAACAATAAAAGAAGGAAGGAAAATTCATGCATCACTTGGAGAATGAACAATACGTACTGAATGATCAATGGGTTATTGAAGACATCAAGGAGAAAAATAAAAAAAATTCTTAGACATAAATGAAAAAGACAGACACAACATATCAGAATCTATGGGACACATTGAAAGCAGTTCTAAGTGGAAAATTCATTGCTTGGAGTTCTTTCCTTAAAAAAAGAAAAAAAAAAACAACAACAAATAAATGATCTCATAGTTCATTTCAAAATCCTAGAAAAAGAAGAGCAAAACAACAGAAAAAGAAGTAGAAGGCAAGAAATAATTAAAATCAGAGCTGAAATTAATGAAATCGAAACAAAAGAAACAATTGAAAAAATTGAAAATACTAAAAGTTGAAAAATTAATAAAATCAACAGACTCTTAGCCATGTTAATGAAGAGAAGAAGAGAGGGAACTCAAATTACTATCATAAGGGATGAAAAAGGCAATAATCACAACAGACACTTCTGAAATACAGAAGATAATCAGAAATTATATTAGAAGATAGTGAAGGCATCAATAAATTTCTTTAGTCATATGATCTGCCCAGATTGAGTCAGGAGGATATAGACAACCTAAGCAGACCAATATCAATTGAGAAAATAGAAGAAACCATCCAAAGACTACCAACTAAGAAAAGCCCAGGACCGAATGGGTATACAGCAGAGGAGGCCAATATCACACAGATTCCTAAACCAGACAAAGACCCTTCAAAGAAACAAATGTACAGACCAATCTCTCTAATGAACCTAGATGCAAAAATCCTCAATAAAATTCTGCCGAATCCGATACAAAAACATATTTAAAAAATTGTGCAACATGATCAAGTAGGATTCATTCCTGGGATACAAGGCTGGTTCAATATACGGAAATCAATAAATGTTATTCACCACATCAATTGACTTTAAAATAAGAACCATATGATCACCCCAATAGATGCAGAAAAAGCATTCAATAAAGTACAGCATCCCTTTATGTTTAAAACTCTAGAAAAACTGGGATAACAGGAACATACCTCAATATTGTAAAAGCAATCTATGCTAAGCCTCAGGCTAGTATCATTCTGAATTGAGAAAAAATTGAAGGCATTCCCTCTAAAATCTGGAACAAGACAGGGATGCCCTCTCTCACGATTTCTGTTCAACATAGTTCTCGAACACTGGCCAGAGCAATTAGACAAATGAAAGAAATTAAAGGCATAAAAATAGGAAAAGAAGAACTTAAATTATCACTATTTGCAGATGACATGATTCTATACCTAGTAGACCCAAAAGGGTCTACAAAAAACTATTAGAGATAATAAATGAATTCAGCAAAGTGGCATGATATAAAATCAACAATCATAAATCAAAAGCATTCCTGAATATCAGCAACAAATCCTCTGAAACGGAAATGAGGACAACCACTCCATTGAGAGTATCCTCAAAAAAAATAAAATAAAATATTTGGTTATCAACGTAACAAAAGATGTGAAAGACTTACACAATGAAAACTACAGAACCCTAAAGAGAGAAATAGAAGAAGATCTTACAAGATGGAAAAATATACCCTGTTCATGGATAGGCAGAATTAACATCATCAAAATGGCGATATTACCAAAAGTTCTCTATAGGTTTAATGCAATGCTAATCAAAATCCCAACGGCATTTCCTGTAGAAATAGATAAAACAATTATGAAATTCATATGGAATAATAGAAGACCCAGTATAGCAAAGACAACTCTAAGCAGGAAGTGTGAATCAGGCGGTATAGCGATACATGTCCTCAAACTATACTACGGAGCAATAGTAACAAAAAGAGCATGGTACTGGTACCAAAACTGGCGGGTGGACCAATGGTACAGAATAGAGGACACAGAAATCAATCCACAAAATTACAGCAATCTTATATTTAATAAAGGAGATAAAAGCATAAACTGAAGGAAGGATAGCATCTTCAACAAATGGTGCTGGAAAAACTGGAATTACATATGTAAGAAAATGAAACTGAATCCCTTTCTCTCGCCATGCACAAAAGTTAACTCAAAATGGATCAAGGAGCTTGATATCAAATCAGCGACACGGCATCTGATAGAAGAAAACTTTGGCTATGATCTACATACTGTGGGGTCGGGCTCCAAATTCCTCAATAGGACACCCATAGCATAAGAGTTAATAATTAGAATCTACAAACAGGACTTACTCAAACTAAATAGATTTTTCTCAGAAAAAGAAACAATAAGAGAGGTAAAAAGGGAGCCTACATCCTGGGAACAAATCTTTACTCCTCACACTTCAGATAGAGCCCTAATATCCAGAGTTATACAAAGAACTCAAAAAATTAAACAATAAGCAAATGAATTACCCAATCAACAAATGGGCCAAGGACCTGAACAGACACTTCTCAGAGGAGGACATACAATCAATCAATAAGTACATCAAAAAATTCTCACCATCTCGAGCATTCAGAGAAATGCAAAACTAACCCACCCTAAGATACCATCTCACTGCAGTAAGCTTGGCAGCCATTATGAAGTCAAACGACAACAAGTGCTGGCGAGGATGTGGGAAAAAGGGTACACCTGTACATTGCTGGTGGGACTGCAAATTGGTGCAGCAAATTTGGAAAGCAGTATGGAGATTTCTTGGAAACTTGGGAATGGAACCGCCATTTGACCCAGCAATTCCCCTTCTCGGTCTAATCCCTATAGACCCAAAAAGTGCATGCTACAGGGACACTGATAAATCTATGTTCATAGCAGCACAATTCACAATAGGAAGACTGTGGAACCAACCTAGATGCCCTTCAATAGATGAATGGATTAAAAAAAATGTGGCATTTATACACAATGGAGTATTACTCTGCATTAAAAAATGACAAAATCATACAATTTGCAGAGAAATGGATGGCATTAGAACGTATTATGCTACGTGAAGATAGCCAATCACTAAAAAACAAATGCCAAATGTTTTCTTTGATATAAGGAGAGTAACTAAGAACAGAGTTGGGAGGAAGAGCATGAGAAGATGATTAATATTAAACAGGGGTGAGAGGTGGGAGGGAAAAGGAAAGAGAAGGAAAATTACATAGAAATGGAAGGAAACCCTCATGGTTATACAAAATTAAATGCAAGATGAAGTGAGGTGAAAGGGGAGAAAAACAAGTGGAAGAAATGAATTACAATAGATGGGGTAGAGAGAGAGGATTGGAGGGGAGGGGATGGGAGATAGTAGAGGACAGGAAAGGCAGCAGAATACAACAGACACTAGTATAGCAATATGTAAAATAGTGGATGTGTAACTGATGAGATACTGCAATCTGTATACGAAGAAAAATGGAAGTTCATAACCTACTTGAATCAAAGTGTGAAATATAACATGTCAAGAACTATGTAATGTTTTGTAGAACCAACAATAAATATTAAAGGAAAAAAAAACACATGGAGAACTATTTCAATGAAAAATTGACTAGGTTTATAACACCTACACTTTATCATGCAAAAGGCAAGTCCAACTATACACCATGCCTCTTCAGAAGTGCTTGTATTTCTATTCTGTTTGGGTTATTTTTCTTCATCATATTAGGATTAGTAGTCAGAGTTTGGTAGGGTATGCGTTAGTGTCAGGGATTCAGTCTTTGGAATGGAAAATTGGAAAATGAATCCAATGTGTATGCAAATATGTGCTACACAAAAATCTTCCCACTCTCATCCAGAACAATGCCTTGACGTTACCTTCACACCAAATAAGAAACAATTAGAGGAGAAGAGTTAGAAAATCTGTAAATACATATCTGGAATGGAAAATATTCAGGAGTTCACAAACTTGGAGGTGGTAGAGGAGTATCCCAAAGTAAGGGACAGGGTAAACACTCCACAAACATGAAGGTCTGCTGGCCTAAAGACTTCTAGAGAAACTGCCTCTGAGGATGGGCACTTGAAATATATGTTGTCAGTAGCTTTATCTTCCTTTGTAGTGAGATCATCAAAGCTGGGTCTGCATCTATGTGACCTGGAGGACATTCTTTCTTGCTTTCCAATACACATGAGGCAGCAGTGCTGAATTCTCTCTTCGTATGTAAACTGTGGCCACTGGGGTCTAAGTGTCTCCCTGTGTGGACTGTGAAGCCTTTTGTTCATCCTCCATTTTCGTAGAGTTTCCTGCTGCAGCACTGAGAGTTTGGTATTTGCCTCACAAAATACAAGGAGTTCAACTGGAACACAGTCCTGGAGGGAGTTCTGTCATTTGTGGTTTTTCAGGGTCTACAAGAGAATGCACCAACCAGGCTTCATTCCCACATAACTTGCCCCCTTCTCCATAGCAACCTGATTCTGCACATTGCCCTGAAAACTATCCATTTAACAAGACACCTTTACATATAAGTGTCTGGTCACTGCACCGTGTCAGTGACAAACCATTTGGAAATCAATGGCAAAACCACATGGCGCAACCACAGATGATTTATCACACACCTGCACACCACAGCTCAGGGCCCACTACTCAGGAGGGTCCAACTTAATGGCATCTCTGTTCTACAACATTTTCATAAATCCCAGTCAATCAAGGCACTGTCTGGTACACTCATGATCAGCAAGAGGTGCTGACAATTTAAGCCACAGCCTCACACAGGGCCCAGAGTCTGATTCAGACATAACCATTTCCAAAACAATTCATCAAAGAGGCACAGGCGATGCCCATTCATTTCCATTTGAAAATTGTTTTCTTCTGGCTTTATAAAGGGGTGGCCTGAGGCAAAGAGGTTCCTGACATTCAGGGCAACAGAACAATAGTTAAGCAAAAGGCCCTAAGCCAGGTTTCACCATAGAGACTTTCCTGGTCACACCAATATCTGAGTTTTCTGGTGTGCTCGCCATTCCTTTCAGCTAACTAGTACATGGCCATGTCACAGAGCTTGGAGGTGGTACATATCTTGTACAAAAAACCATGAGCCTTTCTGGAGAGTTTCCAGAATTCAGGAAGAATTCAAGAACTTAGGATGATACTAGGTGTTGCCCATGGATAAGTCAAGCCTCAGTCCATTCATTAATTGGGCAGGATGAATGCTGTGAAGCTTTCTACTAGACAGGACACACCCATTGAGCCATTTTCTTTTCTAATATCTACAACTAAGGACACAGTGGGATACACAGACATAGAAACAGTCTCCTTGTCAGATGACTTACTAGAAACAGTCCACTCCAAACCAAACAAACCTCCTTTTTTTCCTATTCTCAGAATATGAGACAAATCCACAAACTGACATCCACACACACAAAGTCACCTCCTTCCCCAAGTATGTCTGTGACTATCCGGAGTGTCCTCTGACTAGTAGGCCATAGAATGTTCCCCAGAAATGGCCGGTCCTGTCTCAGATCTGGTCTCCTTGGCCAATTCTGTGAAGTTTTCAGGAGGCAGTGGTGAGCCATTTCCTGCCCTCTCAGGAAAGAACCCTCTTCAAAGCTTTCTTGGCATTTGGCCACCCTCACATCAGTAGGTACCAAGAAAGACTGACTCTTTACTTGGTAAATCCAAACAAGTGAGCAAACTTGGACTGGGACTGGTACTGGCTCTTGGTGCCTGGCTTCCTGGATCACAAAATTCAGAGAGTTCCATCATGAAAAAAGTGAGGTGAGGTCACTTTCTTCAGAAAATGAATGAGGCCACTGTCTTGGCCACCACTTTGTCCTAACAGTTGCTTCCTAGTGTCTCAGGAAAAGGAGGCTGCCTCTATTTCCTGTGACACTTTCACAAGTTAGAATGGTATAGAAACATAGGCACCTGGGAACAGCTCTCCACACATGCCTGGTTTCATACATCTTCCCTACATTAAGAAGAGATAGGGTGATTCAGACACATCCTTTCATCCTGATCGGGTTGTTTGCAAAGGAAGATGACTTTTGCTGTCTCAGGTCCTTCATAGCTGCCTACGTCTTCTCCAGGGATCATTTCTGCATGGATTTTGAGGTACTCAGCAGGTGGAAGATCTCCTAACTTCCTGTATTGTAATACTAACTTTGTCCCTGCTCTTCTGTAAAGTGAGATTGAGTGAACAATCTCAGTTTACAGAATGGTTAGGGTTAATAGCATGTTCGATTTGGGTTATGAATCATTTTGCTGGATGAATAATGATATTGGGAACCTGTGATATTTACAAGAACATGGAGGTGAAATATAAGTATGAAAACAGAAATCTAGGTAATATTTGAAGCCCAGAAGGACTTTGGGCCCTTGATTGGGATACTTAGCTTAAATTATGTTCTGTGTGACCTTTGCATTTTGTGTCCAGAATATTAGTGTGATAATATGTATATGTAGCTAAGGTGACATGAGTATTTCTTTCACCATTTCTGTGAGCAATATTTTGAAAACTTATAAATTAGTACTGGGGATACTATTAGGTTTACCCTGTTTTGATGAATATAGAGATGATGCATTAATAGACATACTGTGAATAAATTATATAACTGGTTCCAAATTTAAATAATGGATTGTATTGATATCTGAAAATATATAGAAAATCTTATATTGATATACATACATTCATTCCAACCAGTTATATATCTAATTGTAATGTTAGGGTTATCATTTATCATGAATAGTGTGTGAGTTTTGCCTCAAAAATGATTATGGAATCGAAAATAATATGTTTAGAAAGAAGTCTAGTAAAAAGACCAGTCAAGAAACATGGAGGAACATATGTCTTCCGAAGGAGGAAGTGATTGAAAGTGAACCAAATGTTTATAAATTTGTGAACTTGTGAATGAAAGGAAATATCTTATGATGTCCATGAACTGAAGAAATAATAACGTACCAGGTTTGAATAAAAATGAACTTTAACAAACACAATAGAGACATTAGGAATTCTGGCAAAGTATAGTTCGCAGTGAAAGGTTAATAAAATAAGTACTTGTCACTTCCTGTTTTTCTGTATGCTTAACAAAACACTTTTGAAATATTGAGAACTGTTTGCTAATCTTATTCCCAGAATGTGCTGTCCCCAATTGCCAAACTGCAGAATGTACTCCCTCAACCGGTTGCACGCAAACCACTCACTCGCCCGGACCCATCAATAAACTTACCCCCCTGCCCTGTCCAAGGAAAATATATAAGCTCTGCTTAAGCTGTTCTCTGGGCTCTCTGCTCTATTCAAGTGAGCTCTGAGCCCCAGCATGCTGGACCCCCAATAAACCCTTTGCTTTTGCATGAGACAGTCTCTTGGTGGTCTCTTCCCCCGATTGTCACCGGACCTTTACATATGGAGGTTCCACTGAGATCCGGCAGCGGTGGACAAGAGACCCCAACGAACTCCTCTCAGGGTAAGTAAGGTGCCTCTTTCTGGTCAGGTTTCAGGTCAGGGCTTGACAAAATGGATGTCAATGAAGAGCGTGAGCTCTCTCCAACGATGGCTGACAGTCATGTCACAGAGCCACAGGCCAAGTCCCTGGGTGACGTCATAGAGGACTCAGAAAATTGAGGAACAATAGTCTCCATGACTCAGTGATATTTTGTTTCAGATTCGTTATTGCCAACCGATCGGGTACTGCCAACTACTAAGTCCTGGTCTCAGTGTTGGACTTCCATATCCTGTCTTTATTGTCTTGTCTTGTCTGTGTGGTGTGTTGTTGCTTTTACTGTTTGTGTATCTTTCATTATGGGACAGAGCACTTCAATGCCTCTGTCTCTGACCCTTGATCACTGCACCAAAGTTTGCTTAAGGGATCAGAATCTTTCATTTTAGCAAAACGCTGGACCTGGCAGACTCTCTGTGCCTCAGAATGGCTCACCATTGGATTTGGATGGACCCTAGAAGGATCTTTCTACTTCCCACTAATTTAAAAAGTCAGAGATATTGTCTTTCAGCCAGGACCACACAGATACCTGTGAAGACAGATGGCCACTGCCTACCAACCCGGGGACGAGGGGAATCAACATCAATATCAAGAAAGAGACTTGTCTACATTAGACGACATCAGGTGTCATCCATGGAACCCCGCTGAAAGGGACCATAGAAGGTGCTACTTATAACACCTACAGAAGTAAAGGTAGACAGAATCACTTCCTGGATCCATACCTCTCATCTCAAGCCTGTGCCCTGTCCAGACTCTGGCTGGAAACTGTAAAAACAGGTAACCCTTTCAAATTGTGTATTTGCCTTGTCAATAAGGCTATAGACTCTCCCCTTGACCACCAGTAGTCCTAACCCTCATCAGCCCATTCAGCAGCAATGGCTGATCACAAATCTTACTGGACAAGAAGTATGGTCTATCTCGCATACCGCCCACTTAAGGACATGGTCGCCATCTCTCCACAGAGACATTTGTCAGCTGGCTATAGGTCTTTTCCATTGGGATATCCCTGATGAAGTGGATCCCACTAAAATTCAATTAAATCCCTTCTCTACCATAGATAATGGAAACAAATATTATGGATGTAGGGACACGCGAGCCAGATGCAGTTTGGCTAGCCTAGATTACTATGTTTGCCTGGCGGACTATCAAAGCCACAAACAGTCACGGCTGTGTTGGGGGGAAGCCGACTTCTTCTGTAAGTCATGGGGATGTGAGCATTCAGGGACTGCTTGATGGAACCCAAACTCCTCATCAAATTCTGTACACAGCATTGGCCATATCCAATTAGATAACCAAAATTGATAGCCCCCAGAGGGGTCTCTAGATCCTCAAATTCTGCGTGACCTTTTTAACTTTTGCAAGTGCTCAAAAGTGTGAAAGGAGATTCCCCTATGTGGAGGCCTTTGCCCTCCTTTGCTCACATCCTGAACTATGCTTCTCCAATAGATCCTCACCCTCAGCCATCTGCTCCATACTCTCTGCTCTTACTCTCACCTAAGCAACCTGATTTTTCCCCTCCAATTACTAGATCAAAAACCCAAACCTCCGCCCATTCTATGACCATTGCCCCCTTGTTAAGGTAGCAGGTACTGAGGTACACCTTAACCCACTCACTCCTCTCTTCTCTTGTCATTGCCTGCACCAGGTCCCACCAGGTCCTCTCACTAGCTAACACAAAGCTCAAACCAGCTGAGGAGAGCCCTCAGACCCTTATCGAAGATGTAATGTAAATGGCCTTTAAAGTTGCTTTGTCATCACTGAAAACAGGTTACTAAGTATTTAAAGTCCCTCACAGGCTTTTGGGGATACTAACTCCCATCTTACCCTCTGCTCTACCTGTTGTACTGCTCAAGATTTGTTCCTAGAAAAATCCAAAACCCCTTTCCCATTATTCTTTTACATCTCTCCTACCTCATTCTCAGATCCACGGAGCTGCTCACAGCCACGCCTTCCCCGTCTTCCCCCTCTGTACCAGGCCCACAGAAATGTCTTAACTGACCTTCTCCAGAAATCTTCAACATAGCTGAATTTAGGACTTTCAGAAAAAGAGTCCCTATAAAAAATTTCTAAGTACATAAACTTCCTCTTTTCCTGTTGCCCTATTCTACTTGGCCACTGGCTAAAAAAATCAGCAATCCTAAGCTAGACACCACCTTACTAGTTTTTCACAAAATATGTGAACAAGGCCTTGGCCTTGAGCTGAGGCTTCACAGAGATGGCTACATTTGTAAGATAAAGAAGTTACCAACTGGGCTCCATGGTAACAGTTGGGAGGGGGAAAAAATAAAGGGAATATAATGCTCTCCCTCACCCAGGTGCCCTTGAAAAGTTAACTTTCCCACAACAGAGGAAAAAAACAGAATACAAACTGCTTTTTGTGAACTGCTTAAGACTGTGAACTTCTGAGCCCCTTCCCTTATATGTTGGGTACAAAATTCTGAAAGTACCTAAACTTGGGGTTCCGGGGATTTAATTGATTACAACAGAAGTAATGCCCTCTGAATCTGGTTGCAAACAAATAGGACTGTTTTCCTGTCTTTGGTACTATCTTAGGTGCCTTGCCTTGTCCGTCCCTACAACAGTATAATTCTATATACTTAAAACATTGTTTATGTTTTCATGAAGTGGTCAACAGATGTGATTAATTGTGTAGTTGTGCAAATGTTTCCCAGAGTGCTCTATCAACACAGGTTCATTTGAAGATCAAATAGGGGGGGCATAAAACCTAGTTCCACTGGGAACATATATTACTCACTTTTGCGATCCTATTAGGAATACATGTTGCTGCAAGGGTGGGCACAAGAACCACTGCCTTGGTCCATGGGACAAAACAAATGACCCAAATAGAAGCAGCTATAGACCAAAACTTAAAGATATTAGAAACCTCCATAACAGCATTGCAGGAATCTTTAACCTATCTCTCTGAAGTTGTTTTACAGAACAGTCGAGGATTGGAACTCCTCTTCATGTGAGAAGAGGGCCTTTGTTTTGCATTGATGGAAGAATGTTGTTTTTATGCCAACCATATTGGAGTTGTAAAAAAATCAATGAGTAAATTAAAAAGATGACTTGAAGAGCGTCAACGACAGAGAGAGGCCAAAAAAGGGTGTTTTGAATCTTGGTTCACAAAGTTCCCCTGGTTAACTACGCATTTATCAACCCTGGCCGGTCCAATAATAATCCTCATATTATTGCTAACTATTAAACCCTGCTTGCTCAACCATGTAATTTATTTTCTCCAAGCTCAAATTGGACAAGTTAAACTAATGGTAATACCCCACTAGCAGACATAGAATGTGACACCCCCCAATGATCATTTTTGTGATTAAAAGTAGCCAGAAAAAGAAGTGTCGAATGAAAGGTTAATAAAATATGTAGTTGTCACTTCCTGTTTTTCTGTACGCTTAAAAAAACACTGTTGAAATCTTGAGAAATGTTTGCCAATCTTGTTCCCAGAATGTGCTGTCCCCAACTGTCAAACTGCAGAATGTACTCCTTCACCAGGTTGCATGCAAATTGACCACTTGCCCTGACACATCAATAAACTTCCCTCCCTGCACTCGCAAGGGAAAGTATTTAACCTCTGCTTAAGCTGTTCTCAGGGCTCTCTACTCTTTTCAAGTGAACTCTGAGCCCCAGCATGCTGGACCCCCAATAAACCCTTTGCTGTTACATGAGATAGACTCTTGGTGGTCTCCTCTTCCGACACTCGACCGACCTTTACTTGGATGATTGAATGTAGAAGAGAACATCCAGTCAAAAAGGGATAGTCAGTAGGATTAGGAATATAGTCCGTAGGTTTAGGAAGAAGAGTGAGTATAGGATTTGGACCAAAAGTTCTTTAGTAATAGGGTTTCGGTTAGAGAATGAATGTAAATGTCAACACATGTGAAGAATGAGTCACAATGATGAAGTGGGGAAAATATGTAGGAAAGCAGATATCAATAGAGACATTAGGAAATCAGGCAAAGTATAAAGTGAGTGATAGGATTAGACATTATCAACAGGGTTGAGTTTCAATATATAATCTTAGGAAGAAACAAATATGTAGTCACCAATAGGATTGACATTTGAGAGTATTAGGCAACCTGGACATGAATGTTTTTAATAATACAGGTTCACTTTCTATTTAGCCTTTGGTACAATCATAAGTGTGACTTTTGCATTTTGTGTTCCGAATATTACTGTGATAAAATGTATATGTAGATCAGGTGACATGAATATTTCTTCCACAATTTCTGGGAGCAATATTTTGAAGACGTATAAATTGAGCACTCTAGGATATGCCAACAAACAATTCTTACACAAACTTTTACCAATGTGGTTCCAAAGGTAGAGGCGCATACGCAAGGAATGCAAAGTGAACTAATTCTAACCAAAAAAAAAAGAAAAAAAAATTGATACTTTATCTTCCACTTCTTGTGCCACTCCTGTTTCAAATTACTTAGTCTTGACTGCATGTCTCCTGCAGAAATAATCAAAATCTCTGGAATACGTCTTTTGTTTGTTTTGCTTTTGCGGTGCTGCAGATAGAACCCAGGGCCTCCACATGCTTCGGAAAGCACTTGACTGCTAAACTACATGCATGCTCCCCACCCCCACTACTTTTTTGTTGTTTTGAGAAAGGGTCTTAGTAGCTGGGATTTCAGGCATGCACTATTGCACCAGACTCCTGAATATATCTTGCCACTACATTTAGATGCAGAATTGGCTCAACAATAAGAAATTAAGAGGGTGTGAATAAAATAGTAATAGTGAAGAACCACTAAGAATACAGAGAAAGCACACTAAACAATACCTTTTGTTCAAATGCAATCTCTTTTAAAAGATTTTTTAAATGGATGACAATAAACTTCTGAAAAACAGACACAAATATCTTTCCTATCCTTTGCCTGAATTTCAATACTTTAAATTTTATTTTAATTACAGCTTTACTGAGATACAAATTTATATACCATGCAATCTATTGTATCACATGTGTATCTATTTTATATCCAGTATGGTTATTTCAATAAAATGACACACTAACTTTTCTGAATGAGTAGAATTACTAGTTACTACTAGGGTTCAATTCCTAGCTTTGCAAAAGCAAACAAACAAACAAACAAAGTTGGCTAACGGATCATATATTCTAATATTCCTAGCATTTTTTCAGTACAAAAAACCCACATTATCCCACAAAGGGATATGAAATAGAATTATATTTTTTCATCTGGGTATGCTAAAGACAAGTCTATTTAGAAAATCCTGTTGTTTCAAATGTTGTTGAAAATAATATAAAAATACTTTAAGAAAGAATGCAAAATAAAAAAAAATAAATTAGTATTGGGGGTACAAAGAGGTGTACCCTGTGTCTATGAATATAGAAGTAATTCATGAATTGACAATACTGTGAATAAATAATATAACTGATTCCACTTCAAATAATGGATTGCTAGAATTGATATCTGAAAATATATAAGAAATCTTATATTGATATAGAATCAATCATTCCAATGAGTTATACATCTAATGGTAATATTAGGGTTATATTCTATCATGAAAGGTGTGTGAGATCTGCTTCAAAAGTGAGAATGGAAAAGGAAAATAATGTGTTTGGAAAGAAGTCTCATGGAAAGACCAGTCAAGAAACATAGAGGAATGCATGTGTTCTGAAGTAGAAAGTGATTGAAAGTGACACAAATGCAAATAATTTTGCTAACTTGTGGATGAAATACATATCCTATGATGTGAATAAACTGAAGAAATAGTAAAGTACCAGTGTTGAATAAAAATGAACGTCAAAATGTACATCATGTCCCATAGTAATCTACTTTGATTGATGTTAAACTGGGTCAGTTACTGTAGAAATATTAAGATTTGTATGCACCATTCACTGATGTTACTTGTCAGTACTAGAAAACAAATATGTATTTCAGGTGGATGAATAATTCTGAGAATAATCTTGTGAAAAGTTTATTATAAATCCACATACATGAATATGAATGAATTTAGA
The DNA here is from genome assembly GCF_048772815.1 of Callospermophilus lateralis. NCBI lineage: Eukaryota > Metazoa > Chordata > Mammalia > Rodentia > Sciuridae > Callospermophilus > Callospermophilus lateralis. The sequence continues at coordinate 1,238,697 of NW_027512826.1, forward strand.
GTGTGTAAAAGAAGACAGAAGTATTTCATATTTTTAAAAATTTGGAGAGTATATATATATATATATATATATATATATATATATATATACACACACACACACACAAACAAACACATATACACACAGAGACATTGAAATGTAGCAATATATATGCCAATTGAAATTGATGTAGAAATACATATCGTCCAAAGATCCAAAAATATTTAATTTACTGAACATGGATTTGTGTATAATGTTGTTCAACTAGGAAGCTCCCCCTTAGGTTAAATTTTCAGTTCCAACAGCGTTTAGGAGGAGTGATCTCTTCTCATAATTTGTATCTGCCAAGTCAGCCACCTCACAAGAATGTACATTTGATACCAGGTAGGATTCTATATGTGCATATAAAAATGCATGTGCTGAATAGGCTACAGACAAACGGAGACAGGAATTCAAATACTTGTTAAATTTAAAAACACATGGACAACTATGTCAACAAAATATTGATTAGATTTATAACTCCTACACCATATAATGCAAAAGGCAAGTTCAACTATACACCATGCCTCCTCTGAACTTCTTGGATTTCTATTCTGTTTGGGTTATTGTTCTCCATCATATTAGGATTAGTAGTCAGATTCTAGTAGGTTATGGGTTAGTGTCAGGAATTCAGTATTTCGAATGGAAAATTGGAAAATGAATCCAATGTGTATGCAAATATGTGCTACAAAAAAATCTTCCAACTCTCATCCACAACAATGCCTTGAAATTACCTTCACCCCAAATAAGACACAATTAGAAGAGAAGAGGTAGAAAATCTGTGAATATATATCTGTAGTGGAATATGCTCAGGAGTTCACAATTTTGGAGGTTGTAGAGCAGTTTCCAAAAGTAAGGGACAGGGTAAACACTCCACAAACATGGAGCTCTGTTGGCCAAAAGATTTCTTGAGAAACTGCCTCTGAGGGTGGGCACTTGAAATATATGTGTTTGTCAGAAGCTTTAGCTTCCTTTCTAGTGAGACCATCAAAGCTGGGTCTGTATCTATGTGACATGAAGATCTTGGTTTCTTATTTTCCAATGATCCTGAGGCAGCAGTGCTGATTTCTCTCTTTGTATGTAAACTGTGGCCACTGGGGGCTAAGTGTCACCCCATGTGGACTCTGAAGCCATTTGTTCATCCTCCAACTTTTGTGGTGTTTCTTGCTGCTGAACTGGGACATTGGTATTTGCTTCACGAAATACAATGAGTTCAACTGGAACACAGTGCTGGAGGAAGTTCTGTCACGTGTTGTGGGTCACGTTCTGCAGGAGAATGTACCAACCAGGCTTCAATACCAGATAGCTTGTCCCCTTAACCTCAGCAACCTGATTCTTAACATTACCCTGAAACCTCTCCATATACAAGATGCCTTTACATAGAAGGGTCTGCTGGCTGCACCATGTCAGTCACAAGCCATTTGGAAGTCAATAGCAGATCCACATGGTCCCACCACAGATATTTTATCACACACTACTGCTCTAGGTCCACTACTCAGCAGGCTCCAACTTATTGGCATCGCTGTTCTAGATAATTTTTATGAAACTCAGTCAATAAAGGCCCTGGCTAGTATACTCATGATCAGCAACAGACCATTTAAGAGTTCTCCAGTGCCACCTGTTAATGGCCTCCACAGGGCTTTGAAGAACTCATTTGACCCAAAGAATGCCTAATCTCACTTGATGGAGGTCAGGAACCTTACAGAGGAAGGCAAGAGACTTCATCCACAATTACTGATCTTTTTGCCATTTTGGTTTTGAATGCACACATGGGATCTTTCTTTAGATCCATCAGGTGCTGAGAATCTAAGCTATAGCCTCACATAGGACCAAGAGGCTGATTCAGACGCATCCCTTTCCAAAGCAATTAAGCACAGAGCCACAGTTGATGCCCATTTATTTCCATTTGAAAACTGTTTTCTTCAGGATTCACAAAGGGATGGCCTGAGGCAAAGACTTTCCTGACATTCAGGGCAACAGAATAATAGCAAAAGGCCCAAAGGAGGGTTTATCCACTGAGACTTTCCTGGACACACTGATATTAGAGTTTTCTGAGATGCTCGCCATTCCCTTCATCTATCTTGTACATGGCCATGTCACTCAGATTGGAGGTGGTACATATCTTGGACACAAAACAATGAGCCTATTCTTGAGAGTGACCAGAATTGAGGAAGAAATCAGGAACTTAGGAAGATTGCAGGTGTTGCCCATCCATAAGGCAAGGGGCAGTCCACTCCTAAATTGGGCAGGATGAATGCTGGGAAGATTTCTACTAGACAGGACACATTGATGCATTCTTTTTTCTAAGGTCTACAACCACGAACACAGTGGGTTACAAAGACATGCAAAAAATCGCCTTGTCAAACGACTTACTAGAAGCAGTCCACTCCAAACCAAACAAACCGCCTTTCCTACCTATTCTCATAAGAAGAGACTAAACCACAAAATCACACACACACGCGCAAACGCACCTCCTTCATTCAAGTAGGTCTGTGACTATCTGGAGTGTCCTCTGACTGGTGGGCCATACTATGTTCCCCCAAAAGGCCTGTCCTGTCTCAGATCTGGTCGTGGTGAACCACTTCCTGCTTTCTCAGGAAAGGCCCCTCTTCAGAGCTCTCCTGGCATTTGAAATCCTCATATCAGTAGGTACCAAGGAATACTTAGTCTATCCCTGGTTTTTCCAAACAATGGAGCCCACTGGCACTGGAACTGTGACAAGGTCTTGGTATTCTCTGTCTTCCTGGAGCCCAAGGTCAGGGAGTTTCTTCACCAAGGAAGTGAGGTAGGTCGCTTCATTCAGGAACTGAGTGAGTTTACTGCCTTTGCAACCACTTTGTCCTAACAGGTGATTGCAAGGTTCCCATGAGGTGGAGGCTGCCCCTACTTCCCGAGACAGTTTCAACAGTTAGAATGGTATATCAACCATAGGAATCCGGGAACAGCTCTCCACACAGGCCTGGTTTGGTCCCTCTTCTCTACATTAAGAAAAGAGAGGCTGATTCAGACACAATGCTTCATCCTGAGTACGTTGTTTGCCATGGAAGATGACTTTTGCTCTCTCAGGTCCTTCATAGCTGCCTATGTCTTCTCCAGGGATCGTTTCTGCTTAAAACTCTGAGGATCTCAGCATCTGGAAGATCCCCTACATTCCTGTATTGTAAGACCAACTCTGTCGCTGCTCTTCTGTAAAGTTAGATTGAGGGAACAGTGTTTGGTTAGGCTTAATAACAGGTTCGATTTGGATTAAGAATCATTCTGAGCGATGAATAATGGTATTGGGAATGTGCGATATTTACAAGAATATTTAGGTGAAATATAAGCATGAAAACAGAAATCTAGGTAAAATTTGAAGCCCAGAAGGGCATTGGGCCTTTAATTGGGATACTTAGCTTTGACTTACGTTCTGCACAGATGTCTTAAATAAATCCATATACAATGTCATAGGACCTTGTACCTTGGATGATTGAATGTCACGAGAATATCCAGTCAAAAAGCTATAGTCGGTAGGATTAGGAAAAGTGTCGGTAGGTTTAGAAAGAATAGTGATTATAGGTTTTGGAGGAAATGTTTTTAGCAATTGGGTTTCGGTTAGAAAGTGAATTTAAATGTCAGCACATGTGAAGAGTCAGTCAAAATGATAAACTGGGAAAATATTTAGGAAAGCAGAAATCAATAGAGACATTAGGATATCAGGCAAAGTATAAAGTGAGTGATAGGATTACACATTTTCAACAGGCTTGAGGTTGAATATATAATCTTAGGAGGAAACAAATATATAGTCACCAATAGGATTGACATTTGAGAGCGGTAGCAACCTGGACAGGAATATTTTTAGTAATCCATGCTCACTTTTCATTTAGGTTTTGGTACAATCATAACTGTGACCTTTGCATTTTGTTTCCAGAATATTACTGTGATAACATGTACATGTAGATCAGGTGACATGAGTATTTCTTCCACCATTTCTGGGAGCAATATTGTGAAGACGTATAAGTTAGTACTGGGGGTACAAATAGGTGTACCCTGTGTCTATGAATATAGAGATAATGCATGAATAGACCATACTGTGAATAAATAGTATTACTGGTTCCAACTTTGAATAATGGATTGAATTGATAAATGAAAACATAGAGGAAATCTTATATTGATATATATACATTCATTAAAACCAAATATACATCTAATGGTAATATTAGGGTTATGGTTCATCATGAAGAGTGTGTGAGTTTTGCTTCAAAAATGATTAAGGAAATCGAAAAAGAAACCTCATGAAAAGATCAGTCAAGAAATATGGAGTTATACATGTGTTCTGAAGCAGGAAGTGATTGAAAATGAAACAAATGCCTATTAATTTTCGAATTTCTAGATGAAATATATATTTTATGATGTGCATAAACGGAAGAAATTGCAATGTACCAGTGTTGAATAAAAATGAATTTCAAAATACACATCATGTCCCATAGAAATCTATTTGCATTGATGTTAAACTGGGTAAGTTACTGCAGAAATACAAGGATTTGTATGCACCATTCACTGAAGATAGTTCTCAGTACGAGGAAACAAATATGTTTTTCAGGTGTGTGAATATTCCTGGGAATAATCTAGTGAAAAGTTGATTAAAAATCCACATACATGAATATGAATTATTTTAGGGAGTGTATAATAAGACACATATTTCATATTTTGAAAAATCTGGAGAGTATGTATACACACACACACACAAACAGACTTTAAAAAGTAGGAATATATATGCCAATTGAAATTCACCATGAAATATATATCATCCACAGATCAGAAATAATTATTTTACTGAACATGGGTTTTTGTGTAAAGTTGTTCAACCAGGAAGCTCACCCATTGGTTGAATTTTCAGTTCCAGCATCATTTAGGAAGAGTGAACTATTCTAACAATTTGTATCTGCCAAGTGAGCCATCTCACAAGAATGTACGTGTGATTCCAGGTAGGATTCTATATGTGCATATAAAATTACATGTGCTGAATAGGCTGCAGAGAAAGGGAGTCAGGTATTCACATATTTGTTAACTTTAGAAATACATGGAGAAATATTTCAACAGAAAATTGACTAGATTTATAACTCCTACCCTATATAATGCAAAAGGCAAGTCCCACTATACAACATGTATCCTCTGAACTGCTTATATTTCTATTCTGTTTGGGTTTTTATTCTCCATCATATTAGGATTAGTAGTCAGAGTCTAGTAATGTAGTGGTTAGTGTCATGGATTCAGTATTTCTAATGGAAATTTGGAAAATGAATCCAATGTGTATGTAAATATATGCTACACAAAAATCTTCCCACTCTCATCCAGAAAAATGCCTTGACATTACCTTCGCACCAAGAAAGACACAATTAGAGGAGAAGAATTAGAAAATGTGTGAATACATATATTCAATGAAAAATCCTCAGAAATTCACAACCTTGGAGGTGGTAGAGGAGTTTCCAAAAGTAAGGGACAGGATAAACACTCCACAAACATGGAGCTCTGCTGGCCTAAAGACTTCTTGAGAAATGCCTCTGAGTTTGGGCACTTGAAATATATGTTGTTTTCAGGAGCTTTAGCTTCTTTCTAGTGAGACCATCAAAGCTGGGTCTGCATCTATGTGACCTGGAGGACATGGCATCTTATTTTTCAATGAACATGAGGCAGCAGTGCTGGTTTCTCTCTTTTCAGGTAAACTGTGGCCACTGGGGGCTAAGTGTCTCCCCGTTTGGACTGTGAAGCAATTTGGTCATGATCCACTTTTCGTTGTGTTTCTTGCTGCTGCACTGGGAGTTTGGTGTTTGCTTCATGAAATACAACGAGTTTATCTGGGACACAGTGCTGGAGGGAGTTCTGTCACGTGTGGTGGGTCAGTGTCTGCAGGAGAATGCACCAACCAGGCTTCTATCCAGATAGCTTTCCCCCTTGACCATAGCAACCTGATTCTGAACATTGCCCTGAAACCTCTGCATATAACAAGATGCCTTTACATAGAAGGGTCTGCTGCCTGCACCATGTCAGTCACAAGGCATTTGGAATCCAATGCTAGATCCTCATGGCCGTACCACTGATGTTTTATCACACACCTGCCCACCACTGCTCTAGGTCCACTTCTCAGCAGACTCCAACTTACTGGCATCTGTGTTCTACACCATGTTAAAGAAACCCAGTCAATCTAGGCACTCTCTGGTATACTCATGATCAGCAACAGGACATCCAAAGGTTCTCCAGTGCCACCTGGTCATGGTAATTTTAAAAATTTCATGATATTTATGTAACCATTTTCAAGGATGAAGTTGGAGGCATTGTGGGTTTCAATTATTCAGAAACCATTAAATGGTGAGGAATCTCATTTTAATGAAAGCTCTGGAGAACTCTCACAGGCAAGGCTTCCCAAATAGTGGCCAAAACGTCACTTGAAGCCAGGCCCATTGAGGTCTAAAATGTGAGGTCCATGTGTGTTTTGACTCTCAATTGTGGCTGCCAAGTCTTTCAGAATAAAATTATGTGATTCTCTGGCTGAGAGTCCCAGTGAACTGTGGAAAGTCCCCCTGGGACTAGATCACAGCTTCCAATGGCGACTCTCATGCGTTGCCTCCGAAAATCTTAACACAATTCATGGCAATTCTTCTCTGAGGTCAGTTCAAGAACTGAGTCTCTAAGGGGAATCACACCAGAATTCAACCCAGGTTGAACCAGTAATCTCTCACAATTAAAACCTAAACACTCCCACATGACCCTCATCTTCTTCCATATAGACACTCATCATAACCTCTGGCTGGAGGTTTCCATGAGGGCACAGCCCAAGACAGTGTCCAAAATAAGCTTCCTTGTCCCTCATTTGCCTAAAGTCACGTTTGCCTGGACACCCTTCCTATGAACCAGGAGTGATCAAATAGGCCTGACATTTATACTGCTCCACTTCTCCAATTTGAGGCCTACTGACTGAGGGGTTTAAATTCTTTTTGGGAATTGGACGCATGAGAAAGCACAAGAACTATGGGCAAGCCACTGCTGAGCTTTGGAGAACCCATTTGACACAAAGGATCCCTATTCTTCCTTGATGGAAGTAAGTGCCCTACCAGAGGAAGGCAAGAGACTTCATCCACAATGACTCTACTTTTAGCCATTTTGGTTTTGGATGCACATATGAAATCTTTCTTTAGATCCATAAGGTGCATAGAATCTAAGCCACAGCCTCACACAGGGCCAAGAGGCTGATTCAGACACATCCCTTTCCAAAGCAATTAAGCAAAGAGCCACAGGAGATGCACATTTATTTCCAATTGAAAAGTCTTTTGTTAAGGCTTCCAAAAGTTTTGGCCTGAGGAAAACACCTTCCTGACATTCAGGGCAACAGAAAAATATGTATGCATAAGGCCCAAAGCAGGGTTTCTCCACTGAGATATTCCTGGTCACACTGCTATCTGAGTTTTCTGAGATGCTCGGCCATTCCATTCAGCTATCCAGTACATGGCCATTTCACAGACCTTGGAGGTGGTACATATCTTGGACACACAACCATGAGTCTATTCTTGAGAGTGACCAGAATTGAGTAAGAAATCAGGAACTTAGGAAGATTGCAGGTGTTGCCCATCCATAAGGCAAGCCGCAGTCCATTCATAAATTGGGCAGGATGAATGCTGGGAAGCTTTCTACTAGACAGGACACATCCATTGATGCATTCTCTTTTCTAATGTCTACAACCACTAACACAGTGGGATACACAGACGTAGAAAAACTCGCATTGTCAAAGGACTTAGAAGAATCAGATAATTCCAAACCAAACAAACCACCTTTCCTACCTATTCTGAGAACATGAGACAAAACCACAAACCCCACCCGAACTCACAAATTCAACTTCTTCCCCCAAGTAGGTCTGTGACTATCCGGAATGTCCTCTGACTTGTGGGCCATACTGTGTTCTCCCGAAATGGCCTGTCCTGCCTCAGATCTGGTCACCTTGGCCAACTCTGTGAAGTTGTCAGGAGCCAGTGTTGAGCCACTACCTGCTTTCTCAGGAAAGGCCCCTCTTCAGAGCACTCCTGGCATTTGGCCATCCTCACATCAGTAGGTACCAAGAATGACTGACGCTGTCCTTGGTAAATCCAACAAGTGAGCCCACTGGAACTGTGACTGGGACTGGCTCTGGGTGCCTGGCTACTTGGGTCACAAGTTCAGAGAGTTCCATCACCAAGGAAGTTAGGAAGGTCATTTCTTCGGGAACTGAATGAGGTCACTGCCGTGGCAACCACTTTGTCCTAACATTTGCTTCCAAGGGTCCCATGAGATGGAGGCTGCCCCTAATTCCTGAGACACTTTCAAAAGTTAGAATGGTATACCAACCATAGGTACCCAGGAACAGCTCTCCACACAGGCCCGGTTTGCTCCATCTCCTCTACGTTAAGGATAGAGAGTTGATTCAGACTCAACCCTTCATCCTGACCAGGTTGTTTTCCATGGAAGATTACTTTTGCTCTCTCCGGTCCTTCATAGCTGCCTACATCTTCTCCAGGGATAATTTCTGCATTGACCTTTGAGGTTTTCAGCAGGTTGAAGATCCCCTACATTCCTGTATTGTAAGAACAAATCTGTCCCTGCTCTTCTGAATACTTAAATTGATGGAACAATGTATGGTTAGTGTTATTAACATGTTCAATTAAAACCAAAACACTACCACATGGCCCTTATATTCTTCCATATAGACACTCATCTTTACGTCTGGCTGGAGGTTTCCACAAGGGGCGAAGCCCAAGACAGTGTCCAAAATAAGTTCCCTTGCCCCTCATTTGCCTAAAGTCTGGGTTTCCTGGACACCCTTCCTGTGAACCAGGATTGATCAAATAGGCCTGCCATTAATAATGCTCTTTTTCTCCTTTTTGAGGCCTACTGAACGTGAGGTATAGATTCTTTATGTGATTTGGAGTCATGTGAAACCCAAGCACCTTTTCTCGTCTTTGAAGAACTCATTAGACCCAAAGGATCCCTATTCGTACTTGATGGAGGTGAGGAGCCTAACAGAGGAAGCAAGAGACTTCATCCACAATGTCTGATCTTTTTGCCATTTTGGTTTTGGATGCACACATGGGATCTTTCTTTAGATCCATCAGGTGCTGAGATTGTAAGCCACAGCCTCACACAGAGCCGAGAGGATGATTTAGACACATCCTTTTCTAAAGCAATTAATGTAAGAGCCACGGGTGATGCTCATTCATTTCCATTTGAAAGCAGTTTCTTCAGGCTTCACAAACTGGTGGTCTGAGGCAAAGACCTACCTGACATTCAGGTCAACAGAACAGTAGGTAAGCAAAAGGCACAAAGCAGGGTTTCTCTACTGAGACTTTACTGGTCACACTGATATCTGAGTTTTCTGAGATCCTCCCCATTCATTTCAGGTATCCAGTAAACGGCCATGTCACAGAGCTCGGAGGTGGTACATATCTTGGACAAAAAAAAATGAGCCTATTCTGGAGAATGGCCAGAATTCAGGAAGAAAACAGGAACTAAGGAAAATAGTAGGTGTTGCCCATCGATAAGGCAAGCAACAGTCCAATCATAAATTGGGCAGGATGTGTGCTGGAATGCTTTCTACTTGTCAGGACACATGCATTGATGCATTCACTTTTCTCATATCTTCAACCACCGACAAAGTGGGATACACAGACATAGAATCACTCATCATGTCAAATGACTTATTAAAAACAGTCCACTCCAAACCAAACAAACTGCCTTTCCTACCTATTCTCAGAACATGAGACAAAACCATAAACTCACATCTACACCCACAAAGGCATATCGTTTACCCACATAGGTCTGTGAGTAACCAGAGTGTCCTCAGACTGATAGGCCATACTATGTTCCCCCGAAATGGCCTGTCCTGTCTCAGATCTGGTCTCCTTTACCAACTCTCTAAAGTTTTCAGGAGCCATCGGTGAGTCACTACCTGCTTTCTCAGGAAAGGCCCCTCTTCAGAGCTTTCCTGGCATTTAGTGATCCACAAGAAAGACTGACTCTGTCCTTGGTAAATCCAAACAAGTGAACCCACTGGGAAAGGGACTGGGACTGGCTCTTGGTGCCTGGCTTCCTGGATCCCAAGTTCAGAGGGTTCCATCACCAAGGAAGTGAGGTAGGTCACTTCCTTCAGGAACTGAATGAGGTCACTGCCTTGGCAACCACTTTGTTCTAACATTTGCTTCCAATGGCTCCATGACATGGAGGCTGCCCCTACTTCCTGTGTCACATTCACAAGTTAGAATGGTATACCAACCATAGGCACCCGGGAACAGTCAGAGTCTACTAGGGTATGGCTTACTGTCAGGAATTCAGTATTTCAAATAGAAAATAGGAAAATGAATCTAATGTGTATACAAATATATGCTAGACAAAAATCTTCCCACTGTCCTCCACAACAATGCCTTGATATTTCCTTCACCACAAGTAAGACACAATTAGTGGAGAATAGTTTGAAAATCTGTGAATATATATCTGGAAAAAAAATGAATGGAGTTCACAACCTTGGAGGTGGTAGAGGAATTTCCAAATGTAAAAGAAAGGATAAACACTCCACAAACATGGAGCTCTGGTGGCCTAATAAATTTTTGAGAAACTGCCTCTGAGTTTGGGCCCTTGAAATATTTGTTGTTGTCAGGAGCTTTAGCTTCCTTTGTAGTGAGACCATCAAATCTGGGTCAGCATCTATGTGACCTGGATGACATGGTTCCTTATTTTCTATTGAACATGAGGCAGCAGTTCTGAATTCTCTCTTTGTAGGTAAACTGAGGCCACTGGGGTCTAAGTGTCTAACCGTGTGGTCTGTGAAGCCATTTGGTCATACTCGAATTTTTGTGGTGTTATTTACTGCAGTACTCTGAGTTTGGTATTGGCTTCATGAAGTACAAGGAGATAAACTGGGACACAGTCCTAGAGGGAGTACTCTCATGTGTGGTGAGTGAGGGTCTGCAGGAGAATGCACCAACCAGGCTTCTATCCCAAAAAGCTTGCACCCATGTCCATAGCAACCTGATTCTGAACATTGCCATGAAACCTCTCCATATAACAAGATCCCTTTATTTGTAAGGGTCTGCTGGCTGCACCATGTCAGTCACAATCCATTTGGAAGCCAAGGGAAGATCCATGTGGCCCCACGACAGATGTTTTATCATACACCTGCCAACCACTGCTCTAGGCCCACTACTCAGCAGGCTCCAACTTTCTGGCATCTCTGTTCTACAACATTTTCATGAAACCCAGTCAATCAGGGCACTGTCTGGTATACTCGTGATCAGCAACAGACATCCAAAGATTTTCTAGTGCCACCTGTTCATAGGAATATCAAAAATTTTATGGTGTTTATCTAGCCAATTTTCAAGGATGAAGTTGGAGGCACTGTGGGTTTCAATTCATTCAGGAACCATGAAATAGTGAGGAAGCTCATTTCAATGAAAGCTCGGGACAACTCTCACAGGCAAGGCTTCCCAAGGAGTGGCCAAAAGGTCACATGAAGCCAGGCCCATTGAGGTCCATGTGTGTTTTGACTCTCAACTATGACTGCTAAGTCTTTCTGAATAAAGTCATGTGATATCCTGGCTGAGAATCCCAGTGCTCTTTGGAAAGCCAACCTGGGCCTAGATCTCAGTCTCCAAGGGCAACTCTCATGTGTGGCCTCCTAAATTCCAAACACAATTCATGCCAATACATCGCTGAGATCTGTTCCAGAACTCAGTCTCTAAAGGGAATCACACAAGAGTTAAAGCCCAGGTTGACCCTGGAATCTTTTCCAACCGTAACACAAATGACCACAATTAAACCAAAACACTCCAACATGGCCCTCATCTTCTTCCATATAGACAGTCATAATAAACTCTGGTTGGAGGTTTCCATGAGGGGCGCAGCCCAAGACAGTGTTCAAAATAAGCTCACTTGCCACTCATTTGCCTAAAGTCAGGGTGACATGGAAACCCTTCCTGTGAACGAGGGGTGATCAAATAGGCCTGCCATTAATAGTGCTCTACTTCTCCAATTTGAGGCCTACTCTCTGTGGGGTATAGATTCTTTATGAGAATTGGGGTCATGAGAAAACCCAAGCACCTATGGGCTACCCTCTGAAGGGATTTGAAGAACCCATTTGAGTGAACCAAGGAGTTGGATCAAAAGACTTTAGATATAGGGTTTTGGTTAGAGAGTGAATGTAAATTTCAGCATATGTGAAGAGTCAGCCACAGTGATGAACTGGGGAAAATGTGTAGGAAAGCAGATATCAATAGAGATATTAGAAAATCAGGCAAAGTACAAAGAGAGTGATAGGATAAGACATTTTTAACAGGGTTGAGTTTGAATATACAATCTTAGGAAGAAACAAACATGTAGTCACCAATAGGAATGATATTCGAGATCATTAGTGAATCAGGACATGGATGTTGTTAGTAATACATGCTCACTTTCAATATAGGCTTTGGTACAATCATAAGTGTGACACTTGCATTTTTTGTCAGGAATATTACTGTGATGAAATGCATATGTATATCAGGTGACTAGAATATTTCTTCCACCATTTTTGAAAGCAATATTTTAAAGGCTTATAAATTAGTATTGGGGATACAAATAGGTATACCCTGGGTCTATGAATATAGAGATGATTCTTTAATAGACCATACTGTGAATAAATAAAATAACTGGTTCAAAATTTAAATAATGGATTGAATTGATATCTGAAAATATACAAGAAATCTTACATTGATATACATACATTCATTCTGAACAGTTATACATCTAATGATAATATTAGTGTTACGGTTTATTATGAAGAGTGTGTGAGTTTTGTTTCAAAAGTGATTATGGAAATCGAAAATAATGTGTTTGGAAAGAATCTCATGAAAAGAACAGTCAAGAAACATGGAGGAATACATGTCTTCTCAAGTAGGAAGTGATTGAAATTGAACCAAATGCCTATAAATTTGTAAAATTGTGGATGAAATGATATATCCTATATTGCCCATAAACTGCAGAAATAGTAATGTACCAGTGTTGAATAAAAATGAACTTCAAAATACACATCATGTCCCATAGGTGTCTACTTGCATTGATGTTAAACTGGGTGAGTCACTGTAGAAATATTAGGATTTCTTAGCACCATTCCCTGAAGTTAGTTTTCAGTACTAGGAAACAAATATGTATTTCAGTGGATGTATATTTCTAAGAATAATCTTGTGAAAAATTGATTACATATCCCCATACAGGAACATGAATGAATTTAGGCAGTGTATAGTAAGACACTTATATTTCTTATTTTGAAAATCTGGAGACTATATATATATATAGACACAAACACACACACATTATAATGTAGCAATATATATGCCAATTGAAATTCATCATGAAAAATAACTCATCTGCATATCAAAAAATATTCATTATACAGAACATGGATTATGTATAATGTTGTTCATCTAGGAAGGTCACCCATGGGTTGAATTTTTAGTTCCAACAGCCTTTAGGAGAAGTGATCTCTTCTCACAATTTGTATCTGCCAAGTCAGCCACCTCACAAGAATGTACGTGTGAAACCAGGTAGGATTCTATTTTTGCATATAAAAATACATGTGCTTAATAGGCTAAAGAGAAAGAGAGACAGAAATTCACATATTTCTTAACTTTAAAAACACATGGAGAATTATTTCAACAAATAATTGACTAGATTTATAACTCCTACCTTATATCATGCAAAAGGCAAGTACAACTACACACCATGCCTCTTCTGAACTGCTTGTATTTCTATTCTGTTTTGGTTATTTTTCTCATCATATTAGTATTAGTAGTCAGAGTCTATAAGGGTATGGGCTAGTGTCAAGGATTCAGTATTTCGAATGAAAAATTGAAAAATGAATCCAATGTGTATGCAAATATGTGCTACAAAAAAATCTTCCTTCTCTCATATAGAAGAATGACTTGACATTACCATTGCCCCAAGTAAGTCACAATTAGAGGAGAAGAGTTAGAAAATCTGTAAATATATATCTGCAACGAAAATGCTCAGGAGTGCACAACCTTGGAGGTGGTAGAGGAGTTTCCAAAAGTAAGTGACATGGGAAATACTCCACAGACATGAAGATCTGCTGGCCTAAACACTTCTTGAGAAACTGCCTTTGAGGTTGGGCACTTGAAATATATGTTGTTTTCAGGAGCTTTCGCTTCCTTTATAGTGAGACCATCTAAGCTGGGTCTGCATCTATGTGACCTGGAGGACATGGCATCTTATTTTCCAATGAACATGAGGCAGCAATGCTGAATTCTCTCTTTGTAGGTAAACTATTGCCACTGGGGGCTAAGTGTCTCCCCGTGTGGACTGTGAAACCATTTGGTCATCTTCCACTTTTCGTGGTGTTTCTTGCTGCTGCACTGGTAGTTTGGTATTGGCATCACGAAATACAAGGAGTTCAACTGGGACACAGTGCTGGAGGGAGTTCTGTCACGTGTGGTACGTGTACCCTGGTCTACAGTAGAATGCACCAACCAGGCTTCTATCCCACATAGCTTGCCCCCTTGATCATAGCAACCTGATTCTAAACATTACTCTGAAACTTCTCCATATAACAAGATGCCTTTATATACAATGGTCTGATGGCTGCACCATGTCTGTCTCAAGACAATTGAAAGTCAATGGCAGATCCACATGGCCCCACCACAGATGTTTTATCACACACCTTCCCACCACTGCTCTAGGCCCACTACTCTGCAGTCTCCAACTTTCTGGCATCTCTGTTCTAAACATTTTCATGAAGCCCAGTCAATCAAGGCACTGTCTGGTATACACATGATCAGCAAAAGTACATCAAAAGGTTCTCCAGTGCCATCTGGTCATGAAAATTTCTAAACATTCATGGTATTGATCTAGACAAATTTCAAGGATGAAGGTGGAGGCACTGTGGGTTTCAATTCATTCAGGGACCATTAAATGTTGAGGAAGCTCATTTCAATGAAAGATCTGGAGAACACTCACAGGCAAGGCTTCCCAAAGAGTGGCCAAAAGGTCACATGAAGCCAGGCCCATTGAGGTCTACAATGTGAGGTCCATGTGTGTTTTGACTCTCAACTATGGGTGCCAAGTCTTTCAGAATAAAATCATGTGATATCCTAGCTGAGATTCTCAGTACTCTTGGGAAAGCCACCCTGGGCCTAGATCTCAGTTTCAAAGGGCGACTCTCATGTGTGGCCTCCTGAAATCACAACACAATTCATGGCAATACTTATCTGAGGTCAGTTCCAGAACTCATTCTCTAAGGGGAATCACACCAGTGTTCAAGCCCAGTTGGACCCAGTCATCTCTTCCATCTGCCACACAAATGACCACAATTAAAACCAAAACACTCCCACATTGTCCTCATCTTCTTCCACATAGACACTCCTCATAACCTCTGGCTGGAGTTTTTCATGAGGGGCACAGCCCAAGACAGTGGCCCAAATAAGCTTTCTTGCCCCTCATTTGCCTAAAGTCAGGGTGGCCTGGACACCCTTCCTGTGAACCAGGAGTGATTAAATAGGCCTGCCATTAATACTGCTCCACTTCTCCACTTTGAGGCCTTCTTACTGTGGTGTTTAGTTTCTTCTTTTTTTTAAAAAAAATGAAATTTAATTGGAAAGTTAAAAAAAATTGTATTGCAGAATATTAAATTTCTTATGCAAAAGCCTTTATCTTGTTTGTGAGGGAAACCTTGATGCCTTGCCAATCTGGTTATATGGAGACACTGAAAATTTTCTGTTACATACTACATGGATGAATGGCTACAGCACATCGTTTTTTCAAACTGAAAGGCAGATAACAGCAAGTAACATAACAAATAAAAGCCAATTTTATTAAAAAATAAAGTTGTAAAATGTCTCAAATATTGGAAATTAAATTCCTTTTTTTTTTCTTTTTTTTGGTTGTTCAAAAGCTCATGCTATATCGTCTTTCATACATTTGACTCATTTGGGTTATGAACTCCCATTTTTACCCCAATACAAATCGTAGAATCACATCAGTTACACACTCACGTTTTTACATAATGGCATATTAGTGATTGTTGTATTCTGCTACCTTTCCTATCCCCTACTATCCCCCTCCCCTCCCCAACCATCTACCCTCTATACCTCATCTGCTATTGTTCAATTCTCTCCCTTGTTTCCCCCCCTTTCCCCTCACAACCTCTTATATGGAATTTTGTGTAACATTAAGTGTCTCCTACCATTTCCATATGCTTTCCATTCTCTCTCCCTTTCTCTCCCCCCACTCATCTCCATTTAGTGTTAATATTTTCCTCATGCTCTTCTTCCCTGTTCTGTTCTTATTTGCTCTCTTTATATCAAAGAAAACATTTGGCATTTGTTTTTTAAGGATTGGCTAGCTTTGCTTAGCATTATATGTTCTAATGCCATCCATTTCCCTTCAAATTCAATGATTTTTGTCATTTTTTAATGCTGCATAATACTCCATTGTGTATAGATGCCCCTTTTTTATCCATTCGCCTATGGAAGGTCATCTAGTTTGGTTCCACAGTTTAGCTATTATGAATTGTGCCGCTATGATCAGTGATGTGGCAGTATCCCTATAGTGCGCTCTTTTAAGATCCTCAGGGAATAGTCCGAGAAGTGAGATAGCTGGGTCAAATGGTGGATCCTTTCCCTGCTTTCCCAGGTATCTCCATACTGCTTTCCAAATTGGCCTCAACATTTTCCAGTCCCACCAGCAGTGTACAAGTGTACCCTTTTCCCCACATCCTCGCCAACACTTATTGTTGTTTGATTTCATAATGGCTGCCAATCTTACTGGAGTGAGATGGTATCTTAGGGTGGTTTTGACTTGAATTTCCCTAACTGCTAGAGATGGTGGGCATTTTTTCATGTTCTTGTTGATGGATTGTATGTCCTCCTCTGTGAAGTTTCTGTTCAGGTCCTTGGCCCATTTGTGGATTGGTTTATTTGTTATCTTATTGTTTAATTTTTGAGTTCTTTGTATATTTTAGATATTAGGGCTCTATCTGAAGTGTGAGGGGTAAAAATTTGTTCCCAAGATGTAGGCTCTCTATTTACCTCTCTTATTGTTTCTCTTGTTTCAAAAAAAACTTTTTAGTTTAAGTAAGTCCCATTTGTTGATTCTTGTTATTAACTCTTGTGCTATGGCTGTCCTATTAAGGAATTTGGAGCCCAACCCCACAGTATGTACATCGTAGCCAAATTTTTCTTCTATTAGATGCAGTGTCTCTGATTTTATATCTTGCTCCTTGATCCATTTAGAGTTAACTTTTGTGCATGGCGAGAGAAAGGGATTCATTTTCATTTTGTTGCATATGGATTTCCAATTTTCCCTGGACCACTTGTTGAAGATGCTATCCTTCCTCCATTGCATGCTTTTAGGCCCTTTTTCAAATATAAGAAAGTTGTACTTTTGTGCATTGGTTTCTGTGTCCTCTATTGTGTACCATTGGTCCAGCTGAGTTTTGTGATACCAGTACCACGCTGTTTTTGTTACTATTGCTTTGTAGTACAGTTTGAACTCTGTTATCGCTATACATCCTGATTCACACTTCCTGCTTAGAATTGCTATTGCTATTCTGTGTCTATTGTTTTTCCATATGAAATTCATGATTGCTTTATATATTTCTACAAGAAATGCCATTGGGATTTTGATTGGCATTGCATTAAACCTGTAGAGAACTTTGGGTAATATCGCAATTTTGATGATGTTAGTTCTGCCTATACATGAACAGGGTACATTTTTCCATCTTCTAACATCTTCTTCTATCTCTTTCTTTAGAGTTATGTAACTTTCATTGTATAAATCTTTCACCTCTTTTTTTAGGTTGATTCCCAAGTATCTTATTTTCTATAAGGATACTGTGAATGGAGTGGTTTTCCTCATTTCAATTTCAGAAGTTTTGTTGCTGATATACAGGAATGCCTTTGATTTTTTCTTGTTAATTTTATATACTGGCACTTTGCTGAATTCATTTATTAACTCTAGCAGTTTCTTTGCATACCCTTTAGGGTTTGTTAAATACATTATCATGTCATCCTCAAATAGCGAATATTTAAGTTCTTCTTTTTCTATTTTTATGCCTTTAATTTCTTTTGTCTGTCTAATTGCTCTGGCTAGTATTTCAAGAACTAAACTGAATAGAAGTGGTGATAGAGGGCATCTCTGTCTTGTTCCAGATTTTAGAGGGAATGCCTTCAGTTTTTCTCCATTTAGGATGATGCTAGCCTGAGATTTAGCATATATAGCTTTTACCATGTTGAGGTAAGTTCTTGTTATCCCTAATTTTTATAGTGTTTTAAACATAAAGGAATGCTGTACTTTGTCGAACGCTTTATCTACATCTATCGAGATGATCATATGGTTTTTGTCTTTAAGTCTATTGATGTGGTGGATTACATTTATTGATTTCCATAAATTGATCCAGGCTTGCATCCCAGGGATGAATCCTACTTGATCATGAAGCACAATTATTTTGATATGCTTTTGTATTCAATTCACCATGATTTTATTGAGAATTTTTGCATCCAAGTTTATTAGAGGTATTGGTCTGTAGTTTTCTTTCTTTGAAGTGTCTTTGTCTGGTTTTGGAATCAGGGTGATGTTGGCCTCATAGAATGAATTTGGAGGAACTCCTTCTTTTTCTATTTTTTGAAATTGCTTGAAAAGTATTGGTATTAATTCTTCTTTGAGGGTTTTGTAGAACTCCACTGTATACCTATCCAGTCCAGGGCTCTTTTTGGTTGGTTGTCTTTTGATGGTTTCTTATTTTTCTTCCTTTGTTATTGGTCTATTTAAATTGTGGGTGTCTTCCTGACTCAATCTGGGCAGATCATATGACTTAAGAAATTTATCGATATCTTCTTTATCTTCTATTTTATTGGAATATAGGGTTTCAAAATACTTTCTAATTATCTTCTGTGTTACTGTAGTGTGTGTTGTGATATTTCCATCTTTATTCCATATGTTAGTAATTTGAGTTCTCTCTCTTCTTCTCTTCGTTAGCATGGCTAAGGGCCTGTCGAACATATTTATTTTTTCAAAGAACCAACTCTTATTTATTTCAATTTTTACAATGTAGATTTTTTGTTTCAATTTCATTGATTTCTCCTCTAATTTCAATTATTTCTTGTCTTCTACTACATTTGATGTTGTTTTGCTCTTCCTTTTCTAGGTTTTTGAGGTGTAGTGTGAGTTCATTTATTTGTTGTTGTTTTTTTCTTTTTTTGAGGAAAGAATTACAAGAAATGAATTTCCCTCTTAAAACGGCTTTCATTGTGTCCCATACAAACCGGTATGTTGTGTCTCTATTGTCATTTGTCTCTAAGAATTTTTTTATCTCCTCCTTTATGTCTTCTGTAACCCACTGATCATTCAGTAACATATTGTGCATTTTCCATGTGATGTAGAATTTTTCCTTCCTTTTTTTTTCATTGATTTAAAGTTTCAATCCATTATGATCAGATATGGTGCATGGTATTATCTCCATACCTTTATATTTACTAAGAGTTTCCCTATTGCATAATATATGGTCTATATTGGAGTAGGATCAATGTGCTGCTGAGAAGAACGTGTATCCACTTGATGATGGTTGATATATTTTATATATGTTGGTTACGTCTAGGTTATTGATTGTGCTATTGAGTTCTATAGTATCTTTATTCAGCTTTTGTCTGGAGGAAGGCAAGAGACTTCATCCACTATGACTGCCCTTTTTGCCATTTTAGTTTTGGATGCACACATGGGATCTTTCTTTAGATCCATCAGGTGCTGAGAATCTAAGCCACAGGCTCACACAGGGCCAAGATGCAGATTCAGAAACATCCCTTTCCAAAGCAATTAAGCAAAGAGCCACAGGTGATGCCCATTTATTTCCATTTGAAAACTGTTTTCTTCAGTCTTCACAAAGGGGTTGCCGGAGGCAAAGACCTTCCTGACATTCAGGGCAACAGACAGGGAAGCAAAAGGCCCAAAGCAGGGTTTCTCCACTGAGACTTTCTTGGTCACACTGATATCTGAGTTTTCTGAGATACTCGCCATTCCCTTCAGCTATCCAGTACATTGCCATGTCACAGTGCTTGGGGTGGTACATATCTTGGACACAAAACCATGAGCGTATTCTAGAGAGTGGCCAGAATTCAGGAAGAAAACAGGAACTTAGGAAGATGGCGAGTGTTGCCCATTTATAAGGCAAGCTGCAGTTCATTCATAAATTGCACAGGATGAATGCTTGGAAGCTTTCTAGTAGACTGGACAAATCCCTTGATGCATTTTCTTTTCTAATGTCTACAACCACGGACACAATGGGATATATAGACACAGAAACACTCGCCTTGTCAAATGACTTACTAGAAACAGTCCACTCCAAAACTAACAAACCACCTTTCCTACCTATTCTGAGAACAGGAGACAAAACAACAAACCCACAACCACACCCACAAAGACACCTCCTTCCCCCAGTAGGTCTCTGACTATCCAGAGTGTCCTCTGACTGGTGGGCCATGATATATTCCCCCATATTGGGGTGTCCTGTCTCTGATCTGGTCTCCGTGGCCAACTCTGTGATGCTGTCAGAAGCCAGCGATGAGCCACTACCTGCTTTCTCAGGAAAGGCCCCTCTTCAGATCTTCCTGGCATTTGGCCAACCTCACATCAGTATGTACCAAGAAAGACTGACTCTGTCCTTGGTAAATCCAAACAAGTTTGACCACTGGGACTTGCACTGGGACTGGCTTTGGGTGCCTGGCTTCCTGGATCCCATGTTCAGAGAGTTTCATCACCAAGGAAGTAAGTTGAGTTCATTTCCTTCAGGAACTGAATGAGGTCACTACCCTGGCAACCACATTTTCCTAACAGTTCCTTCCGAGGGTCCCATCAGATGGAGGCTGCACCTACTTGCTCTGACATTTTCACAAGTTAGAATGGTATATCAACCGTAGGCACCCGGGATCAACTCTCCACACAGGCCTGGTTTGGTCCATCTTCACTACATTAAGAAAAGAGAGGCTGATTCAGACACATCCTTTCATCATGACCAGGATGTTTTCCATGTAAGATGACTTTTGCTCTCTCAGGTCCCTCATAGCTGCCTACATCTTCTCCAGGGATTATTTCTGCATGGACTTTTGATGTTGTCAGCTGGTGGAAGATCCCCTACCTTCCTGTATTGTAAGACCAACTCTGTTCCTGCTCTTCTGTAAATGAGATTGAGGGAACAGTGTATGGTTAGGGTTAATAGCATGTTCGATTTGGGTTAGGAATAATTATGCTGGATGAATAATGGTATTGGGAACCTGTGATATTTATAAGAATATAGACGTGAAATATATGTATGAGAACAGAGATCTAGGAAAGATTTGAAGACCAGATAGGAATTGAAACCACGATTGGTATACTTAGCTTGAATTATGTTCTGCACCGAGGTCTCAGATAAATTGATATACAATGGCATAGGACCGTGTACCTCGGATGTTTGAATGTAGAAGAGAACATGCAGTCAAAAAGGGATAGTCTGTAGGATTAGGAAGATAGTCAGTAGGTTTAGGAAGAATAGTGAGTATAGGAGTTGGACCAAAAGTTCTTTAGCAATAGGGTTTCAGATAGAGAGTGAATGTAAATGTCAGCACATTTGAAGTTACAGTCACAATGATGAACTGGGGACAATATGTAGAAAAGCAGATATCAATAGGGACATTAAGAAATCAGGCATAGTATAAAGTGAGTGATAGGATTAGATATTTTCAAAAGGCTTGAGGTTGAATATATAATCTTAGGAAAAAAACAAATATGTAGTAACAAAGAGGATTGACATTTGAGAGCATTACTCAACCTGGACAGATGTTTTTAATAATCCATGCTCACTTTCCATTTAGGCTTTGGAACAATCATAAGTGTGACCTTTGCATTTTGTGTCCAGAATACTACTGTGATAAATGTATATGTAGATCAGGTGACATGAGTCTTTCTTCCACCATTATGGGGAGCAATATCCTGAAAACTTATAAATTAGTACTGGGGATACGAAAAGGTGTACCCTGTGTTGATGATTATTCAGATGATGCATGAATAGACCATATTGTGAATAAAGTATATAACTGGTTCCAACTTTAAATAATGGATTGAATTTGCATCTGAAAAAAATATATGAAATCTTATATTGATATACATAAATTCATTCCAACCTGTTATATATCTAATGGTAATATTAGGGTTACAGTTTATCATGAAGAGTGAGTTTTGCTTGAACAATGATAATGGAATCGAAAATAATGTGTTTAGAATGAAGTCAAGTGAAAAGACCAGTAGAGAAATATGGAGGAATACATGTGTTCTGAAATAGTAAGTAATTGAAAGTGAACCAAATGCCTATAAATTTGTGAAGTTGTGAATGAAAAAAATATATCTTATGTTGTACATAAACTGAAGAAATTTTAATGTACCAGTGTTTAATAAAAATGAACTTCAAAATACACATCATGTCCCATAGAAATCTATTTGCATTGATGTTAAACTGGGTCAGTTACAGTAGAAATATTAGGATTTGTAAGCACCATTCACTGAACTTAGTTTTCAGTAGTAGGAAACCAATATGTATTTCAGGTGGTTGAGTATTTCTTAGAATCATCTTGTGTAAAGTTGATTATACACCCAAATACATGAATACGAATGAATTTAGGGAGTGTATAATAAGATATATATATTTCATATTTTGGAAATTCTGGAGAATATATATATATATATATATATATATATATATATATATATATATATATACACACAAATACACACACAAACACACACACACAAATTAATATGTAGAAATATATATGCCAATTGAAATTCATCATAAAATATAATTCATCCACATATCCAAAAATATTCATTTTACTTAACATGGATTTATGTATAATGTTTTTTACTACGAAGCTCACCCATAGGTTGAATTTTCAGTTCAATCAGTATTTAGGGGGAGTCATCTCTTTTCACAATTTTTATATTCCAATGTCAGTGAGCTCACAAGAATGTACGTGGGATACCAGGTAGGATAGTATATGTGCATAAAAAATACATGTGCTGAATAGGATACAGAGAAAGGGAGACAGGAATTTACATATGTGATAACTTTAAAAACTCATGAAGAAATATTATAATAAAAAGTTGACTAGATTTAAAACACATACTCTTGATAAAGCAGAAGGCAAATACAAGTATACACCATGCTTCCTATGAAAGGACTGTATTTCTATTCAGTTAGGTTTCTTTTTCTCCATCATATTAGGATTAGTAGTCAGATTCTAGTAGGGTATGGGTTGGTGTCAGGGATTCAGTATTTCAAATGGAAAATAGAAAAATTAATCTAATGTGTATGCAAACATGTACTACAGGAACAACTTCCCACTCTCTTCCAGAACAATGGCTTGACATAACCATCACTCCAAGTAAGACACAATTAGAGGAGAGGAGTTAGAAAATCTGTGAATATATATGAGAAATGTAAAATGCTCAGAAGTTCACAACACTGGAAGTAGAAGAACAGTTTCCAAAAGTAAGGGAGAGGGTAAACACTTCACAAACATGGAGCTCTGCTGGCCTAAAGACTTCTTGAGAAACTTCCTCTGTGGTTGGGCACATGAAATATTTGTAATTGTCAGGAAATTTAGTTTCGTTTGTAGTGACACCATGAAATCTGGGTCTGCATCTATGTGACCTGGAGGACATGGTTCCTTATTTTCTAATGAAAATGAGGCAGCAGTTCTGAATTCTCTCTTTGTAGATAAACTGTGGCCACTGGGAGCTAAGTGTCTTCCCGTGTGGTCTGTGAAGCCATTTGGTCATGCTCCAATTTTCAGGGTGTTTCTTACTCCTGAACTGGGAGTTTCGTATTAGATTCATGAAATACAAGGAGTTCAACTGCGACACAATGATAGAGGGAGTTCTGTCACGTGTGGTTTGTCATGGTCGACAAGAGAATGTACGAACCAGGCTTTAATCCCACATAGCTTTCCCACTTGACTATAGCAACCTGATTCTGAACATTGCCCTGAAACCTCTCCATATAAAAAGATGCCTTTACATATAAGGGTCGGCTGCCTGCACCATGTCAGTCGCAAGTCTTTTGGAAGCCAATGGAAGATCCAGGTGATCCTACCAAAAATATTTATTTACACACCTACAGTCCACTGCTCTATGCCCACTACTCAGCAGGCTCCAACTTACTGGCATCTCTGTTCTACAACATTTTCACGAAACCCAGTCAATCAAGGCACAGTTTGGAACCATCATGATCAGCAACAGGACATTCAAAGTTTATCCAGTGCCACCTGGTCATGGAAATTTCAAAAATTTCATGGTATTTATCTAGCCATTTTTCAAGGATGAAGTTGGAGGCACTGTGGGTTTCAATTAATTCAGGAACCATTAAATGGTGAGGAAGCTCATTTCAATGAAAGCTCTGGAGATCACTCACGGGGAAGGCTTCCCAAAGAGTGGCCAAAAGGTCACATGAATCCAGGCCCATTGAGGTATACAAAGTGAGATCCATGTGTGTTTGTATTCTCAACTAAGGGTCCCAAGTCTTTAAGAATTAAATCATGTGATATCCTGGCTCAGAATCCCCGAGCACTGTGGAAAGCCATCCTGGGCCTAGATCTCAGATTACAAGGGTGATTCTCATGCGTGACCTCCTAAAATCCCAACACTATTTTTTGCAATACTTCTCTGAAGTCAGTTCCAGAACTCAGTCTCTAAGGGTAATCACACCAGAGTTCAAGCTCCGGTGGACACAGTCATCTCTTCCAACTACCACACAATTGACCACAATTAAAACCAAAACACTCCCATATGGACCTCATCTCCTTCCATATAGACACTCATCATAACCTCTGGCTGGAGGTTTCCATGAGGGGCGCAGACCAAGACAGTATCCACAATAATCTACCTTGCCCCTCATTTGCCTAAAGTCAGGGTGGCCTGGACACGCTTCCTGTTAACCAGGAGTGATCAAATAGGCCTGGTGTTAATACTGTTCTGCTTGTCCAATTTGAGGCCTACTGACTGTCAGATATTGATTCTTTATGTGAATTGGAGTCATGAGAAAACCCAAGCACCTATGGGCTAGCCTCTGCAGGTTTTGAAGAACTCGTTTGACCCAAAGGATTCCTATTCTCACTTGATGGAGGTCAGGAACCTTACAGAGGAAGGCGAGAGACTTCATGCCAATGACTGCTCTTTTGGCCATTTTGGTTTTGAATGCACGCATGGGAAATTTCTTTAGATCCCTCAGGTGCTGAGAATCTAAGCCACTGCCTCATACAGAGCCAAGGGGCTAATTCAGACACATCCCTTTTCAAAGCAGTTAAGGAAAGAGCCACATGTATGCCCAATAATTTCCATTTGAAAACTGTTTTCTTCAGGCTTCACAAAAGGGTGGCCTGAGTCAAAGACCTTCCTGAAATTCAGGAAAACAGAACAATAGGTAAGCAAATGGTCCAAAGCAGGGTTGCTCCACTGAGAATTTCCTGGTCACACTGATACTTGAGTTTTCTGAGATGCTTGCCATTTCTTTCAGCTATCCAGTACATGGCCAGTCACAGAGCTTGAAGGTGGTACATATCGTGAACAAAAAACCATGGTCCTATTCTGTAGAGTGGCCAGAATTCAGAAAGAAAACAGGAACTTAGGAATATAGCAGGTATTGCGCATCAATAGGGCAAGCTACAGTCCATTCATAAATGGGGCAATTTGAATGCTGAGAAGCTTTCTACTAGACAGGACACATCCATTGATGCATTCTCTTTTCTAATGCATATAACCACGGACACAGTGAAATACTGAGACATAGAAACACTCGCCATGTCAAAAGACTTACTAGAAACACTAAACTTCAATCCAAACAAACCGACTTTAATACCTATTCTAGGAAAATGAGACAAAACCACAAACCCACAACAACACCCACAAAGGCACCTCCTTCCCCCAAGTAGGTCTGTGACTATCCAGAGTGTCCTCTGACTTGTGGGCCAAAATATGTTCCCCCAAATTGGCCTGTCCTGTCTCAGATCTGGTCTCCTTGGCCAACTCTGTGAAGTTCTCAGTAGCCAGCGGTGAGCCACTACCTGCTTTCTCAGGAAAAGCCCCGCTTCAGAGATTTCCTCTCATTTGGCCTTCCTCACATCTGTAGGTACCAACAAAGACTGACTCTGTCCTTGCTGAATCCAAACAAGTGAGACCACTGGGACTGGAACAGGGACTGGCTCTGGGTGCCTGGCTTCCTGGATCCCAAATTCAGAGAGTTCCATCACCAAGGAAGTTAAGTGAGGTCCCTTCCTTCAGAAATTGAATGAGGTCACTGTCTTGGCAACCACTTTGTCCTAACTGTTGCTTTCAAGGGTCCCATGATACGGAGGCTGCCCCTACTTTCTGTGACACTTTCACAAGTTAGAATGGTATATCAACAATAGGCACCCAGGAATAGATCTCCACACAGGCCTAGTTTGGTCCAACTTCTCTATGTTAAGAAGAGAAGCTGATTCATACACAACCTTTTATCCTGACCAGGTTGTTTGCCATGGAAGATGACTTTTGGTCTCTCAGGTCCTTCATAGCTGCCTACCTCTTCTCCAGGGATCATTTCTGCATGTACCTTTGAGGTTCTCAGTAGGTGGAAGATTCCCTACATTTCAGTATTGTAAGATCAACTCTTTCCCTGCTCTTCTGTAAAGTTAGATTGAGGGAACAGTGTATGGTTATGGTTAATAACATGTTCGGTTTGGGTTAGAAATCATTCTGCTGGATGAATAATGGTATTGGGAACTTGCTATGTGTATAAGAATATATAGGTGAAATATATGTATGAAAACAGAAATCTAAGTATGATTTGAAGTCCAGAAGGGCATTGGGCTCTTGATTGGGATATGCAGCTTTGAATTACGTTCTGCAGAGGTGTCTCAATTAAATCGATATACAATGCCATAGGACCTTGTACCTTGGATGAATTAATGTAGAAGGAACATCTAGTCGAAAAGGGATAGTCCGTAGTGAAAGGTTAATAAAATAGGTACTTGTCACTTCCTGTTTTTCTGTATGCTTAACAAAACACTGTTGAAATCTTGAGAAATGTTTGCTAATCTTGTTTCCAGAATGTTCTGTTCCCAACTGCCAAACTGCAGAATGTACTCCCTCACTCAGTGTCATGCAAACCGCCCACATGCCCTCACCAATTAGTAAACTTCCCTCTCTTCCCTCTCCAAGGAAAGTATATAAGCTGTGCTTAAGGTGTTCTCAGGGCTCTCTGCTCTATTTAAGTGAGTTCTGAGCCACAGCATGCTGAACCCCAAATAAACCCATTGCTGTTGCATGAGACAGACTCTTGGTGGTCTCTTTCTTCGACACTCGCCCGACCTTTACATATTGAGGTTCCACCGAGTTCTGGCAGTGGCAGACGAGAGACCCCAATGGGCTCCTCTCGGAGCAAGTAAGGCGCCTCTTTCTGGTTTCAGGTTTCATGTTAGGGCTTGGCAAAATCTCTGGTGATGAAGAGCCTGAGCTCCCTCCGAAGGTGGCTGAGAGACGTGTCACGGAGACACAGGGCACCTCCCTGGGGGACGCCGCAGAAAACTCGGGAAATTAAGGAACAATAGTCTCCTCAACTCAGTGATATTTTGTTTCAGATTCGGTATTGTCATCCCATCGGGTTTTGCCGGCTACTCATTCCTGGTTTCAGTGTTTGATGTCCATTGCCTGTGTTTATGGTCTTGTCTTATCTGTGTCATGTGTCCTTGCTTTTGCTGTTTGTGTACCTTTCATTATGGGACAGAGCAGTTCAATGCCTCTGTCCCTGACCCTTGATCACTGGAACAAAGTCCGCTTAAGAGCTCAGAATCTTTCTTGTTTTAGTAAAATGCTGGACCTGGCAGAATCTCTGTGCCTCAGAATGGCCCACCTTTGAATTCGGATGGCCCCTAGAAGGATCTTTCTACTTCACACTAATTTAAAAATTCAGAGATATTATCTCAGCCGGGGACACATAGCCATCTGGATCAACAGCCATATATCTTAACTTGGCAGAACATCTGCAAATCTCCTCCTCCATGGGTGAAGCCTTTCCTTGCCCCTGCCTCTGCTCCTACTCCTTCCCCCATGATCTCTCAAACCCTCTCAACCTCCTCCTCCTCCACCCCCTGTTCTCCCCGAGTCACAGATTTGACTCTACTGGACTCTTCTTCCCTTACTAATCCCCTGCCCTTGTCCCCTAACCCACAACACCCTCAAATGGATTTCCCTGCTGCTGACTCAGCCTCTTTACCATTGGAGGAAGCTAAGCCGGTAATAGGGTCTGATAATGGACCGGTGTTCATGGCCCAGGTAAGTCAGGGGTTAGCCAGGAACCAGGGAATTAATTGGAAGTTATATTGTGCTTATAGATACCCGAGTTCAGGACAGGCAGATAGAATAAATTGAACCATTAAAGAGACCTTAAGAAAATTAAACTTAGAGAACAGCATAAAAGATTGGACTATGCTCCTGCCTTATGCAATGTTTCATGCAAGAAATACTCCCTCTGTTTCTTTGAGTAACCTTAGCCCCTGTGAAATTCTCTATTGTTGCCCTCCTGCAGTAAGGGACCTAAGCCCGACTCAAAGACCTAACCATTCCATCCACACCCCCTTGCTTGACAGACTTAAAGCTCTAAAAAGAACTCAGTGATACCTGTGTAAACAGCTGGCCACTGCCTACCAAACTGGGGACAAAGGGACTCCACATCGATATCAAGTAAGAGACTTCATCTACGTAAGACGACATCAGGTATCATGCTTGAAACACCGCTGGAAAGGACCATAGCCGGTGCTACTTATAACACCTCCAGTGGTAAAGGTAGATGGAATCAATTTCTGGATCCATGCCTCTCATCTCAAGCCTGCGCCCTGTCCAGACTCTGGCTGGAAACTGGAAAAGACTGGTAAAACCTTCAAATTGCGTATTCGCCATGTGGATAATTATGTGGACTCTCTCCTTGGCCACAAGTAGTCCTAAGCCACATCAGCCCATTCAGCAGTGATGGCTGATCACAAATCCTACTGGAAAAGAAGTATAATCTATCTCGCATACAGCCCCCTGAGGGACCTGGTGGCCATCATTCCTCCCAGACATTTGTCAGCTGGCTATAGGTCTTACCTATTGGGATATCCCTGATGAAGAGGATACCACTAAAATTCCATTAAATTACTTCTGTAGCATAGATAATGGAAACAAACATTATGGATGAAGGGACATGCAAGCCAGATGCAGGTTGGCTAGCCTAGATTACTATGTTTGCCGGGCAGACTCTCAAAGCCACAGTCATGGCTGTGTGGGGGGAAAGCCGACTTCTTCTGTAAGTCATGGGGATTTGAGCAAACAGGGGCTGCCTGATGGAACCCAAACTCCTCATCAAATTCAGTACACATCATTGGCCATATTACCAATTAGATAAGAAGAACCGATGGCCCCCAGAGGGGTCTCTAGATCCTCAAATTCTGCGTGACCTTTTCCCTCCTTCACTCACATCCTGAACTATGCTTCTCCAATAGATCCTCACCCTCAGCCTTCTGCTCCAGACATTCTGCTGTCACTCCCACCTCAGCAACCTGATTTCTCCCCTCCAATTACTATATCAAAAACCCAAACCTCTGCCGGTTCTCAGACCATTGCCTCCTTGCTGAGGCAGCAGTTACTGAAGTACCCCTCCACCCACTCACTCCTCTCTTGTCCTGTCAGTGCCCACACCGGGTCCCGCCAGGTCTTCTTACCAGCTAAACCAAAGCTCAAACCAGCTGAGGAGAGCCCTCAGTCCCCTATCTAAGATGTAATAAAAATGGCCTTTAAAGTTGGTTTGTCATCACTGAAAACAGTTTACTAATAATTAAACGTCCCTCATATGCGTTTTGAGATACTCACTCCCATCATCCTCTCTGCTCTACCTGTTCTACTGCTCAAGTTTTTGTTGCTAGGAAAATCTCAAACCCGTTTCCCATTATTCTTTTACATCTCTCCTTCCTCATTCTCAGATCCACGGAGCTGATCACAGCCCACCTTCCCAGTCTTCCCCCTCTGCACTAGGCCCACAGAAAAGTCTTAACTGACCTTCTCCAGAAGTCTTCACCATGGCTGACTTTAGGACTTTCAGCAAAAGAGTCCCTATAAAAGAGTTCAATGTAGATAAACTTCCTCTTTTCGTGTTGCCCTGTTCTACTTGGCAAGTGGCTAAAAAAATCAGCACTTCTCAGGTAGACACCCTTTTACTAGTTTTTCACAAAATATGTGAACAAGGCCTCTGTCCTTGAGCTGGGGATTCACAGAGATGGCTACATTTCTAAGATAAAGAAGTTACCAACTGGTCTCCATGGTAACAGCTGCCAGGGGTAAAATAAGAAAGGGAAGAAAAAGCTCTCCCCCTCCCAGGTGTCCTTTAAAAGTTAACTTGCCCAGAACAGGGGAAAAACAGGAACAAATACTGCGTTTTTGAACTTCTGCAGACTGTGAGCTTCTGAGCACCTTCCCTTACATGTTGGGTACAAAATTCTGAAACTACCTAAACTTGAGTTTCAGGGGATTAATTGATTACAACAGAAGCAATGCCCTCTGAATCCGGTTGCAACCAAATAGGACTGTTTCCCTGTCTTTAGTGCTATCTTATGTGCCTTGCCTTGTCCGTCCTTACAACAGAATAATTCTATATACTTAAACCTTGTTTATGTTTTCATGAAATGGTCAACAGATGTGATTAATCGTGTAATGGTGCAGATGTTTCCCAGAGTGCTCTATTATGAAGTAGGTTCATTTGAAGATAAAATAGGGGGACATACAACCAGGTTCCACTGGGAGCATATATCCCTCACTTTAGCCATCATATAAGGAATAGGATTTGCTGCACGGGTGGGCCCAGGAACCACTGCCCTTGTCCATGTGACACAATAAATGACCCAATTAGAAGCAGCAATAGACCAAAACTAAGATATTAGAAACCACCATCAGAGCTTTGCATGAAACTTTAACCTCTCTCTCTGAAGTTGTTTTACAGAACAGTTGAGGTTTGGACCTCCTCTTTATTAAAGAAGGGGGCCTTTGTGCTGCATTGAGGGAAGAATGTTGTTTTTATGCCGAACATACTGGAGTTGTAATAAAATCTATGAGTAAATTAAAAAGACACATTAAAGAGCATCAACAAGAGAGAGAGAGACCCAAAAAGGGTTGTTTGAGTCTTGGTTCACACAGTGCCCCTGGTTAACTACGTTTTTATCAACCCTGGCCGGTCCAATAATAATCCTCATATTATTGCTAACTATAAAACCCTGTTTTCTCAACCGTGTAATTTCTTTTCTCCAGGCTCAAATTGGACGAGTTAAACTTATGGTAATACCCCACTAGGAGACATAGAATGTGAAACCCCCCAATGATAATTTTTATGATTAAAAGTAGCCAGAAAAAGAAGTGAGGAATGAAATGTTAATAAAATAAGTACTTGTCACTTCCTGTATTTCCCTATGCTTAACAAAAAACTGTTGAAATCTTGAGAAATGCTTGCAAAACTTGTTCCCAAAATGTGCTGTCCCCAACTGCCAAACTACAGAATGTACTCCCTCACCCAGTTGCATGCAAACTGCCCACTCGTCGTGACCCATCAATAAACTTCCCTCCCTGCCTTCTCCAGGGAAAGTATACAAACTCTACTTAAGCTATTCTCAGGGCTATCTGCTCTATTAAAGTGAGCTCTGAGCCCCAGCATGCTGGAAACCCAATAAACCTTTTGCTGTATCATGAGTACTCTGTTGGTCGTCTCCTTCTCCGAAGCTTGCCCGACATTTACTTGGATGATTGAATGTAGAAGAGAACATCCAGTGAAAAAGGTATAGTTGGTAGGATTAGGAAGATAGTCAGTAGGTTTAGGAAGAAGAGTGAGTATAGAATTTAGAACAAAAGTTCTTTAGCAATACGGTTTCAGTTAGAGAGTGAATGTAAATGTGAGCACAGTTGAAGAGTCAGTCACAATGATGAACTGGGGAAAATATGTAGGAAAGCAGATATCAATAGAGACATTATGAAATCAGGGAAATTACAAAGTGAGTGACAGGACTAGATATTTTGAAAAGGATTGAGTTTGAATATATAATCTTAGGAAAAAACAAATATGTAGACACCAATAGGATTGATATTTGAGAGCATTA
The DNA here is from genome assembly GCF_048772815.1 of Callospermophilus lateralis. NCBI lineage: Eukaryota > Metazoa > Chordata > Mammalia > Rodentia > Sciuridae > Callospermophilus > Callospermophilus lateralis. The sequence continues at coordinate 1,270,928 of NW_027512826.1, forward strand.
GGCAAATTTCAGGTGCATGAATATTTCTGAGAATAATCTTGTGAATAGTTGATTATAAATCCAGATACATGAACATGAATGAATTTAGGGAGTGTATATGAGACACATATATTTCATTTTTTGAAATATCTGGAGAGTGTGTATATATATATATATATATATATATATATATATATATACACACACACACACACACACACACAAAACACACACAGACAAAAAAGTAGCAATATATATGTCAATCAAAATTCATCATATAATATATATTATCCACAGATCTAAAAATATTCATTTTACTGAACATGGATTTATGTATAATGTTGTTCAACTAGAAAGCTCACCCATATGTTGAATATTCAGTTTCAATGGGGTTTAGTAGGAGTGATCTTTTCTCTCAATTTGTATCTGCCAAGTCAGCCACCTCACAAGAATGTACGTGTGGTACCAGGTAGCCAACCTGATTCTGAACATTGCCCATAAACCTATCCATATAACAAGATGCCTTTACATATAAGGGTCTGCTTGCTGTACCCTGTCAGTCACAAGGCATTTGGAAGCCAATGGCAGATCAACATGGCCCCACCACACATGTTTTATCACACACCTTCACACCACTGCTCTAGGCCCACTAATGAGCAGGCTCCAACTTACTGGCATCACTGTTCTACACAATTTTCATGAAACAAAGTCAGTCAAGGCACTGTCTGGTACACTGATGGTCAGCAACAGGATATCCAAAAGTTCTCCAGTGCCACCTGGTCATGGGAATTTCAAAAATTTCATGGTATTTATCAAGCCATTTGTCGAGGATGAAGTTGGAGGCTCTTTGGGTTTCAATTTATTCAGGAACCATTAAATGTTGAGGAAGCTCATTTCAATGAAAGCTCTAGAGAACACTCACAGGCAAGACTTCCCAAAGTGTGGCCAAAAGGTCACATGAAGCCAGGCCCATTGAGGTCTACAATGTGAGGTCCATGTGTGTTTTGACTCTCAACTGTGGCTGCAAAGTCTTTCAGAATAAAATCATGTGATATCCTGGCTGAGATTCCCAGTGCTCTGGGGAAAGCCACCCTCCACCTAGATCTCAGGTTCCAAGGGCGACTCTCATGCATGGCCTAGTAAAAACCAAACACAATTAATGAAAATACTTCTCTGAGGTCAGTTCCAGAATTCATTCTCTAAGAGGAATCACAACAGAGTTCAAGCCCAGGTGGACCCAGTCTTTTCTTCTAAGTGCCACACAAATTACCACAATTCCAAACAAAACGCTCCCACATAACCCTTTTCTTCTTCCATATAGACACTCATCATAACCTCTGGATGGAGGTTTCCATGAGGGGCGCAGGACAGGACAGTGTCCAAAATAACCTCCCTTGCCCCTCATTTGCCTAAAGTCAGTGTGGCCTGGAAATCCTGACTGTGAAACAGGAGTGATCAAATCGGCCTGCCGTTAATACAGCTTGGCTTCTCCAATTTGAGGCCTACTGACTGTAGGGTTTAGATTCTTCATGTAAATTGGGGTCATGAGAAAACCCAAGCACCTATGGGATAGCCTCTGCAGGGCTTTGAAGAACTCTTTTGAAACAAAGGATCCCTATTCTCACTTGATGGATGTCAGGAACCTTAGAGAGGAAGGCGAGAGTCTTCATAAACAATGACTGCTCTTTTGGCCATTTTGGTTTTTAATGCACCCATGGGATCTTTCTTTAGATCCATCAGGTGCTGAGAATCTAAGCTACAGCCTAACACAGGGCCAAGAGGCTGATTCAGACACATCCCTTTCCAAAGCAATTAAGCAAAGAGCCACAGGTGTTGCCCATTCATTTCCATTTGAAAACTGTTTTCTTCAGGCTTCACAAAGGGGTGGCCTGAGGCAAAGAACTTCCTGACATTCAGGGCAACAGAACAATAGGTAAGCAAAAGGCCCAAAGCAGGGTTTCTCCACTGAGATTTAATGGTCACACTAATATCTGATTTTTCAGAGATGCTCGCCATTCCTTTGAGCTATCCAGTACATGGTCATGGCACACAGCTTGGAAGTGGTACATACCTTAGAAATAAAACCATGAGCCTATTCTGGAGAGGGGCAGAAGTCCAGAAGAAAACTGAAACTTAGGAAGATTGCAGGTGTTACCCATCGAAAAGGCAATCTGAAATCCATTCATAAATTGGACAGGATGAATGCTGGGAAGCATTCTACTAGACAGGACACATCCATTGATGCATTTTCTTTTCTAATATCTGCAACCACGGACACAGTGTGATAGACAGACATAGAAACACTCGCCTTGTCAAATGACTTACTAGAAACAGTTCATTCCACACCAAAAAAAGCGCCTTGCCTACCTATTCTCTGAACATGAGACAAAACCAGAAACCCACCCCCACACCCACAAATGCACCTCCTTCCCCCAAGAAGTTCTGTGACTATCCGGACTGTCCTCTGACTGGTGAGCCATACTATATTCCCACGGAATGGCCTGATCTGTCTCAGATCTGGTCTCCTTGGCCAACTCTGTGCAGGTGTCAGGACCCAGAGGTGAGAAACTACCTGCTTTCTCAGGAATGACCCCTCTTTAGAGCTTTCCTGGCATTTGGCCATCCTCACATTAGTAGGTACCAAGAAAGACTGACACTGTCCTTGGTAAATCCAAACAAGTGAGACCACTGGGACTGGGACTGGGACTGGCTCTGGGTGCCTGGCTTCATGAATCCCAATTTCAGAGATTTCCATCACCAAGGAAGTGAGGTGAGGTCACTTCCTTTAGGAACTGAATGAGGTCACTGCCTTGGCAACCACTTTGTCCTATCAGTGGCTTCCAAGTGTCACATGAGAAGGAGGCTGCCTCTACTTCCTGTGACACTTTCACAATTTAGAATGGTATACAACCATAGGCACCCAGAAACAGCTACCCACACAGGCCTGGTTTGGTCCATCTTCTCTAAATTAAGATGTGAGAGGCTGATTCAGACAGAACCCTTCATCCTGAACAGGTTGTTTGCCATTGAACATGACTTTTGTTCTCTCAGGTTCTTCATAGCTGCCTACATCTTCTTCAGTCAACATTTCTGCATGGAACTTTGAGGTTCTCAGCAGGTGGAAGATCCCCTACTTTCCTGTATTGTAAGACCAACTCTGTCCCTCCTCTCTGTAAATTTAGAATGAGGGAACAGTGTATGGTTAGGGTCAATAACATATTTGACTTGTGTTAGGAATCATTCTGCTGGATGAATAATGGTATTGGGAACCTGCAAATTTTATAAGAATATATATTTGAAATATAAGTATGAAAACATAAATCTAGTTACGATTTGAAGCCAGAAAGGGCATTGGGCCCTTCTTTGGGATATTTAGCTTTGAATTACATTCTGCATTTTAGTCTCAGATAAATCTATACACAATGGAATAAAACCTTGCACCTCAGATGCCTGAATGTCAAAGAGAACATCCAGTCAAAAATGGATAGTTGGTAGGATTTGGAAGATAGTAGGTTTAGGAAGAAGAGTGAGTCTTCGAGTTGGACCAATAGTTTTTTAGCAATAGGGTTTCGTTTAGAGAGTGAATGTAAATGTCAGCACATGTGAAGAGTCAGTCACAATGATGAACTGGGGAAAATATGTAGGAAAGCAGGTCTCAATAGAGACATTAGGAAATCAGACAAATTATAAAATGCGTGATAGGATTAGACATTTTCAACAGGGTTCAGGTTGAATATATAATCATAGGAAGAAACAAATATATAGTCCCCAACAATATTGACACTTGGGAGAATTAGGCATCCTGGACAAGGATGTTTTTAGTAATATATACTCACTTTCAATTTAGGGTTTGGTACAATCATAAGTGTGACCTTTGCATTTTTGTCCAGAATATTACTGTGATAAAATGTATATGTAGATCAGGTGACATGAGTATTTCTTCCACCATTATGGGAAGCAATATTTTTAAAAGCCATAAATTAGTATTGGGTATACAAATAGGTGTACCCTGTGTCAATGAATATAGAGATGATGCATGAATAGATCGTACTGTGAATAAATAATATAACTGGATCCAACTTTAGAAATTGGAATTAGAATAAATTGATATCTGAAAATATACCGGAAATCTTATATTGATATTGGTATACATACATTCATTACAACCAATTATAAGTCTAATGGTAATATTAGGGTTACGGTTTATCATGAAGAGGGTGTGTGAGTTTTCCTTCAAAAGTGATTATGGAAATCGAAAATAATGTGTTTGTTAAGAAGTCTCATGAAACGACCAGTCGAAAAACCTGGAGGACTACATGTGTTCGGAAGCAGGAAGTGATTGAAAGTGAAACAAATGTCTTTAATTTTGAAATTTTGGGTGAAAAATTTATCCATGGATGTGCATAAACTGAAGAAATAGTACTGTACCAGTTTTAAATAAAAATGAACGTCAAAATACACATCATGTCCCATAGGAATCTACTTGCATTGATGTTAAACTTGGTAAGTTACGGTAGAAATATTAGGATTTGTATGCACCTTTCACTGAAGTTTGTTTTCAGTACTAGGAAACAAATAAGTATTTCAGGTGGATGAATATTTCTGAGAATAATCTTGTGCAAAGTTGATTACAAATCCACATACATGAATATGAATGTATTTAGGGAGTGAATAATAAGACACATATTTCATATTGTGAAAAATCTGGAGAGTATATATATACAAAACACACACAGACATTATAAAGTGGCAATATATATGCCAATCGAAATTCATGGTGAAATATATATCATCCATAGATCCTGAAATATTAATTTTAATGAACATGGATTTATGAATAATGTTGTTCAACTAGGAAGGTCACCCATAGGTTGAATTTTAAGATCCAACAGCATTTAGCAGGAGTGATCTCTTCTCATAATTTGTATCTGTCAAGTCAGCCACCTCACAAGAATGTATATGTGATACCAGGTAGGATTCTATATGTGCATATAAAAATACATGTGCTGAATAGGCTACAGAGAAAGGGATACAGGAATTCACATATTCATTAACTTTAAAAACACATGGAGAACTATTTCAATTAAAAATTAACTAGATTTATAACACCTAACCTACATAATGCAAACGGCAAGTCCAACTATACACCATGCCTCTTCTGAACTGCTTGTATTTCTATTCTGTTTGAGTTATTTTTCTCCATCATATTAGGAATAGTAGTCAGAGTCTAGTAGGGTATAGTTTCGTGTCAGGGATTCAGTATTTTGAATGGAAAATTGGAAAATGAATCCAATGTGTATGCAAATATGTGCTACACAAAAATCTTCCCACTTTCATCCACAACAATGCCTTGACATTACCTTTGCCACAAGTAAGACACAATTAGAGGAGAAGAGTTAGAAAATACGTGAATACATATCTGGAATGGAATACGCTCAGGATTTCCCAACTTTGGAGGTGATAGAGCAGTTTCCATAAGTAAGGGACATGGTAAACACTCCACAAACATGGAGCTCTGCTGGCCTAAATACTTCTTGAGAAACTGCCTCTGAGGTTGGGCACTTGAAATATATGTTGTTGTCAGGAGCTTTAGCTTCCTTTATAGTGAGCCCATCAAAGCTGGGTCTGCATCTATGTGACCTGGAGGACATGGTTTCTTATTTTCCAATGAACCTGAGGCAGCAGTGCTGAATTCTCTCTTTGTAGGTAAACTGTGGCCACTGGGGGCTAAGTGTCACCCCGTGTGGACTGTGAAGCCATTTGGTCCTCTTCCACTTTCTGTTGTGGTTCTTGCTGCTACACTGGGACTTTGGTATTTGCTTCACGAAATACAACAATTTCAACTGGGACACAGTGCTGGAGAGAGTTCTGTCACTGTGGTGGGTCACGGTCTGCAGGAGAATGCACCAACCAGGCTTCTTTCCCACATAGCTTGCACCATTGACCATGTCAACCTGATTCTGAAAATTGCCCCGAAACCTCTCCATATATCAAAATGCCTTTACAAATAAGGGTCTGCTGGCTGCACCATGTCCTTCACAAGCCATTTGGTAGCCAATGGCCAAGCCACATGGACCTACCACAGATGTTTTATCACACACCTGCACACCTGCCCACCGCTGCTCTAGGCCCACTACTCAGCAGGCTCCAACTTACTGGCATCTTTTTTCTACATTATTTTTATGAAACCCAGTCAATCAAGGCACCCTCTAGTATACTCATGATCAGCAACAGGACACCCAAAGATTCTTCAGTTCCACCTGGTCATGGGATTTTCAAAAATTTCATGGTATTTATCTAGCCATTTTTCAAGGATGAAGTTGGAGGCACTGTGGGTTTCAAGAACCACTAAATGTTGAGGAAGCTCATTTCAATGAAACTCTGGAGAACTCTCATAGGCAAGGCTTCCCAAAGAGTGGCCAAAAGGTCAAATATAGCCAGGCCCATTGAGGTATACGTTGTGAGTTCCATGTGTGTTTTGACTCTCAACTATGGCTACCAAGTCTTTAAGAATAAAATCATGGGATATCTTGGCTGATATTCCCAGTGCTCTGTGGAAAGCCACCCTGGGCCTTGATCTCAGTTTATAAGAGCGACTCTCAAGCGTGGCCTCCTAAAATTTCAACACAATTCATGCAATACTTCTCTGAGGTCAGTTCCAGAACTCAGTCTCTAAGGGGATTCACACCAGACTTCAAGCCCAGGTGGACCCTGTCATCTCTTCCAACCGTCACACAAATGACCACAATTAATACCAAAACAATCCCACATTGCCCTCCTCTTCTTCCATAAAGGCACTCATCATAACATCTGGCTGGAGGTTTCCATGAGGGGCACAGCCCAAGACAGTGTCCAAAATAAGCTCCCTTTGCCCTCATTTGCCTAAAGTCAGGGTGGCTTGGACACCCTTCTTGTGCACCAGGAGTGATCTGTAAGGGTAAAAGAAATTGAAATTAAAGTGTAAAAGTTAAAGTGTAAAAGACCGGGTGTTGTAAAGTTTTTAAGCAGCAAGGCTTGAGTTAAAATGTAAAGGACCAGGTATTGTTAAGTTCCTATGCTACACGCAAAACCTGAAATTCCTGTAGCTTGTAGGACAATTCCCGGACTACCCAGTAAATATTCCCCCTGACCGCCTGGTTTTTTAATAACCTAGGACCCTGTGAGGCCTGGCACATAGGCATTGCAGGGCCTAAACCAATCATTTTGAATGTGTACCCCGCTTTAGAACTGACCTATCACTCCTGCCTTACATGTTCCCACCAATAAATGAACTAATCATGTTTAGGAATTGTTGTTTGATTTTCCCGTGGTGTATGATGATTTCTTAAAGGAGACTGTAATATATGTAAAGTCCCGCCCTGCCCAAAAAGTGTACTTAAGCACTGCTCAACCCCTGCTCGGGGCTCTGGGATGCTCTCCCATCTTGAGTGAGCACGTAGCCCCAGCATGCTGGATTGGATCCTCAATAAACGGCTTTTACTGTTGCATGAGCCGCAGTTTCTTGATGGTCTCTTCCTCCAACATTCGCCGGAACCTTACATTTGGTGCATTGGCCGGGAATCACGCAGCGCAGGACAAGGAGACCTCAACGAACCTTTCTGGGGGTAAGTAAGGCGCCTCTTTCCTTCAAAAATGATTATGGAAATCGAAAATAATGTGTTTGGAAAGAATCTCATGAAAAGAACAGTCAAGAAACATGGAGGAATACATATGTTCTGAAGCAAGAAGTAATTGAAAGTGAACCAAATGCCTGCAGATTTGTGAACTTGTGGATGAAAAGTTATATCCTATGATATCCATCAACTGAAGAAATAGTAATGTACCACTGTTGAATAAAAATGAACTTCAAAATACACATCATGTCCCATAGGATTATACTTGCATTAATGTTAAACTGGGTCAGTTACCATGCAAATATTAGGATTTGTAAGCACAATTCACCGAAGTTTGTTTTCAGTACTGGAAAATAAATATGTATTTTATGTGGATGAATTTTTCTGAGTATAATCTTGTGCAAATTTGATTACAAATCCACATACATGAATATGAATGTATTTAGGGAGTGAATAATAAGACACATATATTTAATATTGTGAAAAATCTGGAGAGTATATATATATAAATATATATATATATATATATATATATATATATATATATATATATATATATATATATATATATATATATTTATAAAGATAAAAACACAGACATTAAAATGTAGCAATATATATGCCAATCAAAATTCATCATGAAATATATATCATCCTCATATCCAAAAATATTCTTTTTACTGAGCATGGATTTATGTATAATGTTGTTCATCTAGGAAATTCACCAATTTGTTGAATTTTCAGTTTCATCAGTATTTAGGGGGAGTGATCTCTTTTCACAATTTGTATCATCCAAAAACAGTGAGCTCACAAGAATGTATGTGTGATACCAGGTAGGATTCTAAATATGCATAATAAATTACATGAGATGAATAGGCTACAGAGAAAAGGAGACAGAAATTTACATATGTGTTAACTTTAAAAACTCATGGAGAAGTACTACAATGAAAAGTTGACTAGATTTATAACACATACACTTGATAAAGCAGAAGGCAAGTCCTAGTATACACCATGCCACCTATGAATGGCCTGTATTTCTATTCTGTTAGGTTTCTTTTTCTCCATCATATTAGGATTAGTAGTCAGAGTCTAGTAGGGTATGGGTTAGTGTCAGGGATTCAGTATTTCAAATGGAAAATAGGGAAATGAATCTAATGTGTATGCGAATATTTGTTAGACAAAAATCTTCCTACTGTCATCCAAAAAAATGCCTTGATAGTTCCTTCACCACAAGTAATACACAATTAGTGGAGAAGAGTTTGAAAATCTGTGAATATATATCTGGAAAAGAAAATGCTCAGGAGTTCACAACCTTGGAGGTGGTAGAGGAATTTCCAAAAGTAAGGTAAAGGGTAAACACTTCACAAACATGGAGCTCTGGTGGCCTAATTAATTTCTGAGAAACTGCCTCTGAGTTTGGGCCCTTGAAATGTTTGTTGTTGTCAGGAGCTTTCGCTTCCTTTGTAGTGAGACCATCAAAGCTGCGTCAGCATCTATGTGACCTGGATGACATGGTTCCTTATTTGCAATAGAACATGAGGCAGCAGTTCTGAATTCTCTCTTTGTAGGTAAACTGAGGCCACTGGGGTCTAAGTGTCTAACCATGTGGTCTGTGAAGCCATTTGGTCATACTTCACTTTTCGTGGTGTTTCTTACTGCTGCACTGGGAGTTTGGTATTGGCTTCACAAAATACAAAAAGAAAAACTGGGACACAGTGCTATAGAGAGTACTCTCATGTGTAGTGGGTGAGGGTCTGCAGGAGAATGCACCAACCAGGCTTCTATCCCCAAAAGTTTGCACCCATGTCCATATCAACCTGATTCTGAATATTGCCCTGAAACCTCTCCATATAATAAGGTCCCTTAACTTGTATGGTTCTGCTGGCTGCACCATGTCAGTCACAAGGCATTTGGAAGCCAATGGCAGATCCACATGGCCCCACGACAGATGTTTTATCATACACCTGCCCACCACTGCTCTAGGCCAACTAGTCAGCAGGCCTCAACATTCTGGCATCTCTGTTCTCACCGTTTTCATGAAACCCAGTCAATCAATGCAATGTCTGGTACACTCGTGATCAGCAATAGACATCCAAAAGTTCTCCAGTGCCACCTGTTCATAAGAATTTAAAAAATTTCATGGTATTTATCTAGCCAATTTTCAAAGATAAATTTGGAGGCACTGTGGCATTCAATTCATTCGGGAACCATGAAATGGTGAGGAAGCTCATTTCAATTAAAGCTCGGGAGAACTCTCAGAGGCAAGGCTTCCCAAAGAGTGGCCAAAAGGTCACATTAAGCCAGGCCCATTGAGGTATACAATTGAGGGCCATGTTTGTTTTGACTCTCAACTATGGCTTCCAAGTCTTTCTGAATAAAGTCATGTGATATCCTGGCTGAGATTCCCAGTGCTCTTTGAAAGCTATCCTGGGCCTAGATCTCAGTCTCCAAGGGCAACTCTCATGCGTGGCCTCCTAAAATCCCAACACAATTCATGCCAATACTTCTCTGAGATCTGTTCCAGAACTCAGTCTCTAAGGGGAATCACTCCAGAGTTCAAGCACAGGTGGACCCAGTCATCTCTTCCAACCACCACACAAATGACCACAATTAAACCAAAACACTCCCACATGGCCCTCATCTTCTTCAATTTAGAGACTCATCATAACCTCTGGCTGGAGGTTTCCATGAAGGGCGCAGCTTAAGACAGTGTCCAATACAAGCTCACATGCCCCTCATTTGCCTAAAGTCAGGGTGGCATGGAAACTCTTCCTGTGAAGCAGGAGTGATCAAATAGGCCTGCCAATAATACTGCTCTACTTCTCCAATTTGAGGCCTATTCTCTGTGGGGTATAGATTCTTTATGTGAATTGGGGTCATGAGAAAACTCAAGCAACTATGGGCTACCCTCTGCAGGGCTTTGAAGAATCCATTTGAGTGAGTCGAGGAGTTGGACCAAATGTTCTTTAGATATAGAGTTTTGATTAGAGAGTGAGTGTAAATGTCAGCATATGTGAACAGTCAGTCACAGTGATAAACTGGGGAAAATGTGTAGGAAAGCAGATATCAATAGAGACATTAGGAAATAAGGCAAAGTACAAAGTGAGTGATAGGATAAGACATTTTTAACAGGGTTCAGTTTCAATATATAATCTTAGGAAGAAACAAATATGTAGTCACCAATAGGAATGATATTTGAGATCATTAGTTAATCAGGGCATGGATGTTGTTAGTAATACATGCTCACTTTCAATATAGGCTTTGATACAGTCATTAGTGTGACCCTTGCATTTTGTTTCAGGAATATTACTGTGATGAAATGTATATGTATATCAGGTGACTACAGTATTTCTTCCACCATTTCTGAAAGCAATATTTTAAAGACTTAAAAATTAGTATTGGGGATACAAACAGGTATACCATCGGTCTACGAATATAGAGATGATGCCTTAATAGACCATACTGTGAATAAATAATATAACTGGTTCAAACGTTAAATAATGGATTGAATTGATATCTGAAAATATATAGGAAATCTTATATTGATATACATACATTCATTCCAACCAGTTATACATCTAATGGTAATATTAGCGTTATGGTTTATCATGAAGAGTGTGTGAGTTTGGCTTCAAAAGTGATTATGGAAATCAATAATACTGTGTTTGGAAAGAATCTCATGAAAAGAACAGTCAAGAAACATGGAGGAATACATGTGTTCTGAAGTAGGAAGTGATTGAAAGTGAACCAAATGCCTATAAATTTGTGAAATTGTGGATGAAAGGATATATCCTATAATGTCCATAAACTGCAGAAATAGTAATGTACCAGTGTCTGAATAAAAATGAACTTCAAAATACACATCATGGTCCCATAGGTGCCTACTTACATTGATGTGAAACTGGTTCAGTCACTGTAGAAATATTACGAATTGTATACACCATTCACTTAATTTACTTTTCAGTACTAGGAAAAAATATGTATTTAAGGTGGATGAATATTTCTAAGAATAATTTTGTGAAAAGTTGATTATAAATCTACATACACACACATGAGTTTACTTAGGGAGTGTATAATAAGACACATATATTTCATATTTTGAAAATCTTAAGAGTAGATATCTATATCTCTATAGATAGATAGATAAATAGATAGATACACACATACACAGACATTAAAATGTAGCAATATATATGCCATTCGAAATTCATCATGAAATATATATCATCCACGTATCCAAAAATATTCATTTTACTGAACATTTATTTATACATAATATTGTTCATCTAGGAAATTCACCCATAGGTGGAAATTTCAGTTCCATCTGTATTTAGAGGGAGCGATCTCTTCTCACAATTTGTATCTTCCAAAATAAGCGATCTCACAAGAATGTACATGTGATACCAGGTAGAATTCTAAAAATGCATAAAAAAATACATTTGATGAATAGGCTACAGAGAAAGGGAGACAGAAATTTACATATGTGTTAACTTTAAAAACTCATGGAGAAGTATTACAATGAAAAGTTGACTAGATTTATAACACATACCATTGATAAAGCAGAAGGCAAGTCCAAGTATACACCATGCCTCCTATGAAAGGCCTGTATTTCTATTCTGTTAGGTTTCTTTTTCTCCATCATATTAGGTTTAGTAGTCAGAGTCTAGTAGGGTATGGGTTAGTGTCAGGGATTCAGTATTTCAAATGGAAAATAGGAAAATGAATCTAATATGTATGCAAATATGTGCTACACAAAAATCTTCCCACTCTCAGCCAGAACAATGCTTTGACATTACCTTCGCCCCAAATAAGACACAATTAGTGGAGAAGAGTTAGAAAATATGTGAATACATATGTGGAAAGGAAAATGCTCAGAACTTCACAAACTTGTAGGAGGTAGAACAGTTTACAAAAAGGGAGAGGGTAAACACTTCACAAACATGGAGCTCTGCTGGCCTAATGACTTTTTGAGAAACTGCCTCTGAGGTTGGGCAGTTGAAATATGTTTTTGTCAGGAGCTTTTGCTTCCTTTGTAGTGAGACCATCAATGCTGGGTCTCCATCTATGTGACCTGGATGACATGGTTCCTTATTTTCTAGTGGATATGAGGCAGAAGGGCTGAATTCTCTATTTGTAGGGAAACTTTGGCCACTGGGGTCTAAGTATCTAACCGTGTTGTCTGTAAAGCCATTTGTTCATGCTCCACTTTCGTGGTGTTTCTTACTGCTGCACTGTGAGTTTTGTATTGGCTTCACGAAATACAAGGAGCTCCACTGGGACACAGTGCTGGAGGATGTACTCTCATATGTGGTGGGTGAGGGTCTGCAGTAAAATGCACCAATGAGGCTTAAATCCCACATAGCTTTTCAACTCGACAATAGCCCCCTTATTCTGATCATTGGCAGGAATCCTCTCCATATAACAAGATGCCTTTACATAGAAGGGTCTGCTGGATGTACCATGTCAGTGACAAGTCATTTCTAAGCCAATGCCAGATCCACGTGGACCCACAACTGATGTTTTTTCACACACCTACACTCCACTGCTTTATGCCCACTAGTCTGCAGGCTCCAACTTACTGGCATCTATGTTCTACAGCATTTTCATGAAACACAGTCAATTAAGGCACTGTCTGGTACAATCATGATTAGCAACAGGACATCCAAATGTTCTCCAGTGCCACCTGGTCATGGTAATTTCAAAAAATTCATGGTATATATCTAGATATTTTTCAATAATGAAGTTGGAGGCACTGTGGGATTCAATTTATACAGGAACCAATAAATGGTTAGGAATCTCATTTCAATGAAAGCTCTGGTGAACTCTCACAGGCAAGGCTTCCCAAAGAGTGGGCAAAAGGTCTCATGAAGCCAGGCCCATTGAGGTCTACAATGTGAGTTGCATGTGTGTTTTGACTCTCAACTATGGCTGGAATCTTTCAGAATAAAATCTTGTGATATCCTGGCTTAGATTCCCAGTGCTCTGTGTAAAGTCACCCTGGGCCAAGATCTCAGATTCCAATGGTGAATCTCATGTGTGGCCTCCTGAAATCCCAACACAATTCATGGCAATACTTCTCTGAGGTCAGTTACACAACTCAGTCTCTAAGGGGAATCACAACAGAGTTCAAGCCCAGGTGGACCCAGGCATCTCTTCCAATTGCTACACAAATGATGACAATTAAAACCAAAACACTCTCACACGGCCCTCTTCATCTTTTATATAGACACTAATCATAACCTCTAGCTGGAGGTTTCCATGAGGGGCACAGCCCAAGACAGTGTCAAAAATAAACTCCCTTGCCCCTCATTTGCCTAAAGTCAGGGTGGCCTGGACAACGTTAGTGTGAAACAGAAGTGATCAAATAGGCCTGCCGTTAATACTACTCAAATTTGAGGCATACTGACTGTGGGGTATAGATTTTTAGTGTGAATTGGAGTTATAAGAAAACCCAAGCACCTATTGTCTCCCCTCTGCAGCCCTTTGAAGAACTTATTTGACACAAATGATCCCTATTCTCACTTGATGGAGGTCAGGAATCTTACAGAGGAAGGCGAGAGGCATCATCCACAATCACTGATCTTTTTTCCATTTAGGTTTTGGATGCCCACATGGGATCTTTCTTTAGATTCATCAGGTGCTGAAAATCTAAACCACAGGCTCACACAGGGCCAAGAGGCTGATTCAGACACATCCATTTCCAAAGCTATGAAGCAAAGAGCCACAGGTGATGCCCATTCATTTCCATTTTAAAACTGTTTTCTTCAGGCTTCACAAAGGGGTGGCCTGAGGCAAAGACCTTTCTGACATTCAGAGCAACAGAACAATAGGTAATCAAAAGGCCCCAAGCAGGGTTTCTCCACGGAGACTTTCCTGGTTACTCTGATATATGAGTTTTCTGAGATGCTCGCCATTCCCTTCAGCTATCCAGTACATGGCCATGTCACAGAGCTTGGAGGTGGTACATATCTTGTACAAAAATACATGATACTAATCTTGAGAGTGGCCAGAATTCATGAAAAAATGGAAAATTAGGTAGATAGCCGGTGTTGCCCATGGATAAGGCAAGCCTCAGTCCATTCATTAATTGGAAAGGATGCATGCTGGGAAGCTTTCTACTAGACAGGACACAACCAATGAGCTATTTTTTTTCTAATATCTACAAAGAAAAATACAGTGGGATACACAGACATAGAAACAGTCTCCTTGTCAAATGACTTACTGGAAACAGTCCACTCCAAACCAAACAAACCTCCTTTTTTACCTATTCTCAGAACATGAGAAAAAAACCACAAACACAAACCAACACCCACAAATGCAACTTTTTCCCACATAGGTCTGTCACTATCTGGAGTGTCCTCTGACTGGTAGGCCATATGATGTTCCCCAGAAATGGCCTTTCTGTCTCACATCTGGTCTCCTTGGTCAACTCTGTGAAGTTGTCAGGAGGCAGTGGTGAGCCAATTCCTGTCCTCTCAGGAAAGACCCCTCTTCAGAGCTTTCTTGGTATTTGGCAACCCTTACATCAGTAGGTACCAAGAAAGACTGACTCTGTCCTTAGTGAATCCAAACAAGTGAGCCCACTGCAACTGGGACTGGGACTGGCTCTGGGTGCCTGGCTTCCTGGATCACAAAATTCAGAGAGTTCCATCACCAAGGAAATGAGGTGAGGTCACTACCTTCAGGAAATAAATGAGGTCCCTTTCTTGGCCACCACTTTGTCCTAACAGTTGCGTCCTAGTGTCTCCTGACATGGAGGCTGCCCTACTTCCTGTGATACATTCACATGTTAGAATGGTATAGAAACCATAGTCACCTGGGAACAGCTCTCCACACAGGCCTGCTTTGGTCCATCTTCCCTGCATTAAAAATAGAGAGGATGACTCAGACACATCCTT
This sequence comes from Callospermophilus lateralis, assembly GCF_048772815.1. NCBI lineage: Eukaryota > Metazoa > Chordata > Mammalia > Rodentia > Sciuridae > Callospermophilus > Callospermophilus lateralis. The sequence goes on from NW_027512826.1 coordinate 1,286,418, forward strand.
TCATCCTGACCATGTTGTTTGCCATGGAATATGACTTTTGTTCTCTCAGGTCTTTCATAGCTGCCAACATCTTCTCCAGGGATTATTTCTGCATGAATTTTGAGGTACTCAGCATGTGGAAGATCTCCTAACTTCCTGTATTGTAATATCAACTTTATCCCTCCTCTTCTGTAAAGTGAGATTGAGGGAACATTGTATGGTTAGGGTTAATAGCATGTTCCATTTGGCTTAGGAATCATTCTGCTGGATGAATAATGGTATTGGGAACCAGCGATATTTAAAAGAATATAGAGGTAAAATATAAGTATGAAAACAGAAATCTAGGTAATATTTTAAGCCCAGAAGGATTTGGGCCCTTGATTGGGATCCTTAGCTTGAGTAATGTTTTGCACCGAGGTCTCAGTTAAATCGATATAAAATGGCATAAGACCCTGTACCTCAGATGATTGAATGTAGAAGAGAACATCCAGTGAAAAAGGGATAGTGTGTAGGATTAGAAAGATAGTCAGTAGGTTTAGAAGGAAGAGTGAGTCTAGGATTTGGACCAAAAGTTCTTTAGCAATAGGTTTCGGTTAGAGAGTGAATATTAATGGCACCATATGTGAAAAGTCGGGCACAATGATGAACTGGGAAAAAATATGTAGGAAAGCAGACATCAATAGAGACATTAGGAAATCAGGCAAAGTATAACGTGAGTGATAGGATTAGACATTTTCAACAGGGTTGAGGTTGAATACATAATCTTAAAAAGAAACAAAAATGTAGTCACCAATTGGATTGACATTTGAGAGCATTAGGCAAACTGGGCATGGATGTTTTTAGTAATCCATGTTCACATTCCATTGAGGCTTTATTGCAATCATAACGGTGACCTTTGCATTTTGTGTCCAGAATATTACTGTGATAATATGTATATGTAGATCAGGTGACATGAGTATTTCTTCCACCTTTTCTGGGAGCAATATTTTGAAAACATATGAATTAGTACTGGGGATACTAATAGGTTTACCCTGTGTTGATGAATATAGAGATGATGCATTAATAGACCATACTGTGAAAAAATTATATGACTGGTTCCAAATTTAAATAATGGATTGTTTTAATATCTGAAAATATACAGGAAATCATATATTGATATACGTACATTAATTCCAACCAGTTATATATCTAATGGTATTATTAGGGTTACCGTTTATCATGAATAGTGTGTGAGTTTTGCTTCAAAAATGATTATTCAATCGAAAATAACGTGTTTAGAAAGAAGTCCAGTGAAAAGACCCGTCAAGAAACATGAAGGAATATATGTGTTCCGAAGGAGGAAGTGATTGAAAGTGAACCAAATATTTATAAATTTGTGAACTTGTGAATGAAAGGATATATTTTATGATGTCCATAAACTGAATAAATAATAACGTACCAAGTTTGAATAAAAATGAACTTTAACAAACACATCATATCAAATAGGAATGTATTTGCATTGATGTTAAACTTGGTCAGTTACTCTAGAAATATTAGGTTTTGTAAGAACCCTTCCCTGAAGTTAGTTTTCAGTACTAGGAAACAAATATGTATGTCAGTGGATGTATATTTCTGAGAATAAACTTGTTAAAGTTAATTATAAATCCACATATATGAATATGAATGAATTCAGGCGGTGTATAAGAAGACATATATTTCATATTTTGGAAAATCTGGAGACTATATATATATATATATATATATATATATATATATATAGACACACAAACACACACACATTAAAATGTCACAATATATATGTCAATCGAAATTCATCATGAAAAATAACTCATCCGCATATCCCAAAATATTCATTTTACTGAACATGGATGTATGTAGAATGTTGTTCATCTAGGAAGCTCACCCATGGGTTGAATTTTCTGTACCAACAGCATTTAGGAGGAGTGATCTCTTCTCACAAATAGTATCTGCCAAGTCAGCCACCTCACAAGAATGTACGTGTGAAACCAGGTAGGATTCTATTTGTGCATATAAAAATACATGTGCTTAATAGGCTACAGAGAAAGGGAGACAGGAATTCATATATTTCTTAACTTTAAAAACACATGGAATAGTGTGTAGTGTCCCTCTTTATCCCTTTTGATTAACTTTGGCTTAAAAAAAAGAATTTTATTGAGAATTTTTGTATATATGTTTGTCAGGAATATTGCTCTGAAGTTTTCTTTCCTTGATGTGTCTTTGTCTGATTTTGGTATGTGAGTGATACTATCCTCATGAAATGAGTTTGGAGGAGTTCCATGCTTTTCTATTTTATGGAATAATTTGAGGAGTATTGTGATGAATGCTTCTTTGAAGGTCTTGTAGAACTTGACTGAGAATCTGTCTGTTCCTGGGCTTTGCTTGATTGGTAGGCTGTTGACAGCAACTTCTATTTCATTGCTTGAAATTGATTTGTTTAAATTGTTCATGTCCTACTAATTCAGTTTGGGTATATCTCTAAAATTTTATTGATGTCATCATGGTATTTTAATTTATTAGAGTATAAATTTTCAAATTAGTTTTTAATTATTCTCTGTATTTTAGTTGTGTACTCTGTAAAAGTTCTTTTACGATCCTTAATTTTAGTAATTTGAGGTTTTTTTTCTTCATTAGCTTGGTTAAGGATGTGTCAATTTTATTTAGTTTTCGAAGATTAAATTTTGTTTTGTGTCAAAAAAAAATAACATATGGAAAAGTATTTCAGCAAATTGAATAGATTTATAACTCCTACCTTATATCATGCAAAAGGCAAGTCCAACTATACACCATGTCCCTTCTGAAATGCTTGTATTTCTATTCTGTTTGGGATATTTTTCTCCATTATATTACTATTAGTAGTCAGAGTCTAATAGGGTATATGAATGTTTCTGAGAATAATCTTGAGAAAAGATGATTATAAATACACATTAATGAATATGAAAAATTTAGGAAGTGCAAAATAAGACAAAAATATTCCATATTTTCAAAAATTTGGAAAGTATATCTATATCTATCTATATCTATATCTATATCTATATCTATACACACACACACACACACACACACACAACACTCACAGACATTAAAAAGTACCAATATAAATGCCAATAGAAATTCATCAGTAAATATATATCATCCACAGATGCAAAAATATTTATTTTACTGAACATGAGTTTATGTATAATGTTGTTCTACTAGGACGCTCTCTTATAGGTTGAATTTTTATTTAAAACAGTTTTAGGAGGAGTGAACTCTTCTCACAATTTGTATCTGCCAAGACAGCCACCTCACAAAAATGTACGTGTGATACCTGGTAGGATTCTATATATGCATATAAATATACATGTGTGAATAGGCTACAGAAAAGGGAAACAAGAATTCACATATTTGTTAAATTTAAAAACACATGGAGAATATTTCCATTAAAATTTGACTAGATTTATAACACCTACCTTATATAATGCAAATGTCAAGTCCAACTATACAACATGTCTCCTCTGAAGTGCTTGTATTTCTATTGTGTTGGGTTAATTTTTCCCATTATAATAGGATGAATAGTCTGAGTCTACTAGGTATGGGTTAGTTTCAGGGATTCAGTATTTGAATGGAAAATTGGAAAATGAATCCAATGTGTATGTAAATATATGCTGCACAAATATCCTCCCGCTCTCATCCAGAACAATGCCTTGATATTACCTTCACCCCAAGTAAGACGCAATTAGAGGAGAAGAGTTACAAAATCAGTGAATACATATCTGGAATGGAAAATGCTCAGGAGTTCACAACCTTTGAGGTGGTAGAGGAGTTTCCAAAATTAAGGGACAGGGTAAACACTCCACAAACATGGAGCTCTGCTGGCCTAAAAACTTTTTGAGAAACTGCATCTGAGCTTCCGCAATTGAAATATATGTTGTTTTCAGATGATTTGGCTTCCTTTGTAGTGAGACCATCAAAGCTGGGTCTGCATCTATGTGACCTGGAGGACATGGTTTCTTATTTTCCAATGAACAAGATGAAGCAGTGCTGAATCCTCTCTTTGTAGGTAATCTGAGGCCACTGGGGACTAAGTGTCTCCCCGTGTGGACTGTGAAGCCATTAGGTCCTCCACCACTTTTTGTGGTGTTTTTCCTGCTGCATTGTGAGTTTGGTGTTTGTTTCACTAAATACTAGGAGCTAAACTGAGACACAGTGCTGGAGGGAGTTGTGTCACGAATGGTGGGTCAGGGTCTGCAAGAGAATGCACAAACTAGGCTTCTATCTCTCACAGCTTGCCCCATTGCCCCCTTGTCCATATCAACCTGATTCTTCATTTTCCTCTGAAAACTCTCCATATAACAAGATGCCTTTACATATAAGGGTCTGCTGGCTGCACCATGTCAGTTACAAGCCATTTGGAATCCAATGGTAGATCCACATGGCCCTACCACGAATGTTGTATCAAACACCTCCCCACCACTGCTCTAGACCCACTACTCAACAGGCTCGAACTCACTGGCATCTCTGTTCTACATCATTTTCATGAAACTCAGTAAATCAAGGCACTGTCTGGTATACTCATGAACAGTAACAGGACATCCAATATTTCTCCAGTGCCACCTGGTCATAGGAATTTTAAAAATTTCATGGTATTTATCTATCCATTTCTCGAGCATGAAGTTGGAGGCACTGTGGATTTCAATTCATGCAGCAAACATTAAATGGTGAGGAAGCTCATTTCAATGAATTCTCTGGAGAACTCTCACAGGCAAGGCTTCCCAAAGAGTGGACAAAAGGTCACATTAGGCCATGCCCATTGAGGTCTACAATGTGAGGTCCATGTGTGTTTTGACTCTCAACTATGGCTGCCATTTCTTTAACAATAAAATCATGTGATATCCTTGCTGAGTTTCCCAGGCCTCTGTGGAAATCCACCCGGGGCCTAGGTCTCAGTTTCCAAGAGTGACTTTCATGCTTGGCCTATTAAAATCCCAACAAAATTCATGGCAATGCTTCTCTGAGTTCAGTTCCAAAACCCAGTCTATAAGGGGTATCACACCAGAGTTCAAGCCTACGTGTACCCAGTCATTTTTTCCAATGCCACACAAATGACCAAAATTAAAACCAAAACACTCCCACATGGCCCTCATCTTATTCCATATAGGGAATCATCTTAACCTCTGGCTGGAGGTTTCCATGAGGGACGCAGCCCAAGACAGTGTCCAAAATCAGCTCGTTTGCCCCTCATTTGCCTAACGTCAGGGTAGCCTGGACACAGTTTCTGTGAACCAGGAGTGAACAAATAAGCCTGCCGTTAATACTTCTGTGTTCCTCCAATTTGAGGCCTACTGATTTTAGATATCGATTCTTTAGGTGATTTAGAGTCATGCAAAAACACAAGCACCTCTGCAGGGCTTTGAAGAACTCATTTGACCCAAAGAATCCCTATTCTCATTTGATGGAGTGCAGGAACCTAACAGAGGAAGGCAAGAGACTTCATCCACAATGAATGATATTTTTTGCCATTTTGGTTTTGGAAGCTCACATGGGATCATTCTTAAGATCCATCAGGTGCTCAGAATCTAAGTCACAGCCACACACAGGTCCAAGAGGCTGATAAAGACACATCCCTTTCGAAAGCAATTAAGCAAGAGCCACAGGTGAGGCCCATTCATTTCCATTTGAAAACTGTTTTCTTCAGGCTTCACAAAGGGGTGGCCTGAGCAAAGACCTTCCTGACATTCAGTGCAACACAACAATAAGTAAGCAAAAGGCCCAAAGCAGGGTTTCTGCACTGAGACTATCCTGGTCACACTGATATCTGAGTTTTCTGAGATGCTCGCCATTCTCTTCAGCTATCCAGTACATGGTCATGTCACAGAGCTTGGAGGTGGTACATATTTAGGACACAAATCCATGAGCCTATTCTGGAGAGTGGCCAGAATTCAGGAAGAAAACAACAACTTAGAAAGATAGCAGGTGTTGCACATCGATAAGACAAGCTGCAGTCCATTCATATATTGGGCAGGATGAATTATGGGAAGATTTATACTAGACAGGACACATCCATTAATGCATTCTCTTTTCTAATGTGTACAACAACGGACACAGTGGGATACACAGAAACAGAAAAACTCGCCGTGTCAAATGACTTACTAGAAACTGTCCAGTCCAATCCAAACAAACCGCCTTTCCTATCTATTCTCAGAACATGAGACAAAACAACAAACCCACACCCACTCCCACAAAGGCACCTCCTTCCCCCAAGTAGGTCTGTGACTATCCGGAGTGTCCTCTGACCACTGGGCCATACAATGTTCCCCCGAAATGGCCTGTCTTCTCTCAGATTGTGTTTCCTTGACCAACTCTGTGAAGATGTCAGGAAAAAGTGGTTATCCACTACCTGTTTTCTCAGAAATGGTCCACCTTCAGAGCTCTCCTGACATTTGGCCATTCTCACATCATTAGGTACCAAGAAAATTGACTCTGTCCTTGGTAAATCCAAACAAGTGAGCCCACTGGGACTGGGACTGGGACTGCCTCTGGGTGCCTGGCCTCTTGGATACAAATTTCAGAGAGTTCCATCACCAAGGAAATGAGGTATGTCACTTTCTTTGGAACTGAATGAGTCACTTCCTTGGCAACCACATTGTCCTAACTGTTGCTTCCAAGGGTCCCATGAGATGGAGGCTTCCCCTACTTCCTGTGACACTTTCACAAGGGAGAATGGTATATCAACCATAGGCAAACAGGAACAGCTCTCCACACAGGCCTGGTTTGGTCCATCTTCTCTACAATAAGAAGAGAGAGGCTGATTCAGACACATCCCTTCTTTCTGACCAAGATATTTGCCATGGAAGATGACTTTTGCTCTCTCAGGTCCTTCATACCTGCCTACAACTTCTCCAGGTATCATTTATGCATGGACCTTTGAGGTTCTCATCAGGTGGAATATCCCCAACTTTCCTGTATTGTAAGAACCACTCTGTCCCTACTCTTCTGTAAGATGATTGAGGGACCAGTGTATAATTGGGGTTAAAAACAGGTTTGATATGGGTTATGAATGATTCTGTGCGATGAATAATGGTATTGGGAACCTGCAATGCTTACAAAATATAGATGTGAAATATAAGTATGAAAACAGAAATCTAGGTATGATTTGAAGCCCATAAGGGTTCTGCCCTTGATTGGGATACTTAGCTTTGAATTATGTTCTGTAAAGATGTCTCAGATAATTCGATATACAATGGCATAGGACCTTGTAAATTGGATGATTGAATTTAAAAGAGAGCACCCAGTCAAAAAGGGATATTCAGTAGGATTAGGAAGATAGTCGGTAGGTTTAGGAAGAAGAGTGAGTATAGGATTTGGACCAAAAGTTCTTTAGCAATAGACTTTCGGTTATAGAGTGAATGTAAATGTCAGCACATATGAAGAGTCAGTCACTATGTTGAACTGGGGAAAATATGTAGAAAAGCAGAGATCAATAGAAACATTACGAAATCAAAGTATAAAGTGAGTGATAGAATTAGACATTTTCAACAGGATTGAGTTTGAATATATAAATTAGGAAAAAACAAAAATGTAGTCACCAATAGGATTGACAATTGACAGCATTAGGCAACCTGGACACGGATGTTTTTAGAAATCCATGTTCACTTTCCATTTAGGATTTGGTACAATCATAAGTGTGACCTTTCCATTTTTTGTCCAGAATATTACTGTGATAATGAGGTGACATGAGTAATTCTTTCACCATTTCTTGGAGCAATATATTGAAGATGTAAAATCAGAATCGGGGGTACAAAGAGGTGTACCCTGTTTCTATGAACGTAGAGAAAAGGCATGAATAGACCATACTGTGAATAAATAATATAACTTTTTTGAACTTTAAATAATGAATTGAACTGATATCTGAAAAATTAAAGGAAATCGTATATTGATATACATTCATTCATTCCAACCAGTTATATATCTAAACGAAATATTAGTGTTTTGGTTTATCATGAAGAGTGTGTGAGTTTTGCTTCAAAATGACTATGGAAATTCAAAATAATGTGTTTGGAAAGAAGTCTCATGAAAAGACCAGTCAAGAAACCCTGAGAATACATGTGTTCTGAAGCAAGAAGTGATTAAAGTTGAAACAAATGCCTATTAATTTGTGAACTTGTGGACGAAATGTATATCCTATGATTTGCAAAAACTGAAGAAACAATAATGTACCAGTGTCGAATACAAATGAATGACAAATTACATATCATATCCCATAGGAGTCTACTTGCATTGATGTTATACTGGGTCGGTTACTGTAGAATAATTAGGATATGTATGCACCATTCACTGAAGTTAGTTTTCAATACTAGGAAACAAATATATATTTCAGGTGGATGAATATTTCTGATTATTATCTTGTGAAAAGTTGATTATAAATCCACATACATGAACATGAATGAATTTAGAGAGTGTATATTAGACATATATATTTCATATTTTGAAAAATTTGGGGAGTCTATCTATATCTATATCTATATCTATATCTATATCTATATCCACACACACACACACACACACACACACACACAACACTCACAGACATTAAAAAATACCAATATAAATGCCAATCGAAATTGATCAGTAAATATATATGATCCACAGATGCAAAAATATTTATTTGCTGAACATGAGTTTATGTATAATGTTGTTTTACTAGGACGCTCTCCTATAGGTTGAATTTTCATTTCCAACAGCATTTAGGAGGAGTGAACTCTTCTCACAATTTGTATCTGCCAAGACAGCCACCTCACAAAAATGTACGTGTGATACCTGCTAGGATTCTATGTATGCATATATATATACATGTGTGAATAGGCTAAAGAAAAGGGAAACAAGAATTCACATATTTGTTAAGTTTAAAAACACATGGAGAATATGTCCATTAAAATTTGAATACATTTATAACTCCTACCTTATATAATGCAAATGTCAAGTCCAACTATACAACATGTCTCCTCTGAAGTGCTTGTATTTCTATTGTGTTGGGTTAATTTTCCCCATTATATTAGGATGAATAGTCTGAGTCTACTAGGTATGGCTTACTGTCAGGAATTCAGCATTTCGAATGGAAAATTGGAAAATGAATCCAATGTGTATGTAAATATATGCTGCACAAATATCCTCCCGCTCTCATCCAGAAGAATGCCTTGACATTACCTTCACCCCAAGTAAGACACAATTAGAGGAGAAGAGTTACAAAATCAGTGAATACATATCTGGAATGGAAAATGATCAGGAGTTCACAACCTTGGAGGTGGTAGAGGAGTTTGCAAAACTAAGGGACAGGGTAAACACTCCACAAACATGGAGCTCTGCTGGCCTAAAAACTTTTTGAGAAACTTCCTCTGAGCTTCTGTACTTGAAATATATGTTGTTTTAATGAGATTTGGCTTCCTTTGTAGTGAGACCATCAAAGCTGGGTCTGCATCTATGTGACCTGGAGGACATGGTTTCTTATTTTCCAATGAACAAGATGAAGCAGTGCTGAATCCTCTCTTTGTAGGTAAACTGAGACCACTGGGTACTAAGTGTCTCCCCGTGTGGACACTGAAGCCATTTGGTCCTCCTCCACTTTTTGTGGTGTTTTTGCTGCTGCACTGTGAGTTTGGTATTTGTTTCCCGAAATACTAGGAACTAAACTGGGACACAGTGCTGGAGGGAGTTCTGTCACGTGTGGTGGGTCAGGGTCTGCAAGAGAATGCACCAACTAGGCTTCTATCTCTCACAGCTTGCCCAATTGACTCCATGTCCATATCAACCTGATTCTTAATTTTCCTCTGAAAACTCTCCATATAACAAGATGCCTTTACATATAAGGGTCTGTTGGCTGCACCATATCAGTTACAAGTCATTTGGAATCCAATGGTAGATCCACATGGCAGTACCATGGATGTTTTATCAAACACCTCTCCACCACTGCTCTAGACCCACTACTCAGCAGACTCCAACTTACTGGCATCTCTGTTCTACACCATTTTTATGAAACTCAGTAAATCAAGGCACTGTCTGGTATACTCATGATCGGCAACAGGACATCCAATGTTTCTCCAGTGCCACCTGGTCATTGGAATTTCAAAAATTTCATGGTATTTATTTAGCCATTTTTCAAGCATGAAGTTTCAGGCACTGTGGGTTTCAATTCATTCAGCAAACATTAAATGGTGAGGAAGCTCATTTCAATGAAATCTCTGGAGAACCCTCACAGGCAAGGCTTAACAAAGAGTGAACAAAAGGTCACATTATTCCAGGCCCATTGAGGTCTACAATGTGAGGTCCATGTGTGTTTTGACTCTAAACTATGGCTGCCATTTCTTTAAGAATAAAATCATGTGATATCCTTGCTGAGATTCCCAGGCCTCTGTGGAAATCCCCCGGGGCCTAGGTCTCAGTTTCCAAGAGCGACTTTCATGTGTGGCCTCTTAAAATCCCAACAAAATTCATGCCAATGCTTCTCTGAGTTCAGTTTCAAATCCCAGTCTATAAGGGGAATCACACCAGAGTTCAAGCCCACGTGGACCCAGTCATTTTTTCCAATGCCACACAAATGATCAAAATTAAAATCAAAACACTCCCACATGGCCCTCATCTTATTCCATATAGTCAATCATCTTAACCTCTGGGTGGAGGTTTCCATGAGGGGCGCAGCCAAAGACAGTGTCCAAAATCAGCTCGTTTGCCCCTCATTTTCCTAAAGTCAGGGTAGCCTGGACACCGTTTCTGTGAACCAGGATTGAACAAATAAGCCTGCCGTTAATACTTCTGTGTTTCTCCAATTTGATGCCTACTGATTTTAGGTATCGATTCTTTAGGTGATTTCGAGTCATGCGAAAACACAAGCACCTCTGCAGGGCTTTGAAGAACTCATTTGACCCAAAGAATCCCTATTCTCATTTGATGGAGTGCAGGAACCTAACAGAGGAAGGAAAGAGACTTCATCCACAATGAATGATATTTTTGCCATTTTGGTTTTGGAAGCTCACATGGGATCATTCTTAAGATCCATCAGGTTCTGTGAGTCTAAGTCACAGCCACACACAGGTCCAAGAGGCTGATAAAGACACATCCCTTTCCAAAGCAATTAAACAAAGAGCCACAGGTGAAGCCCATTCATTTCCATTTGAAAACTGTTTTCTTCAGGCTTCACAAAGGAGTGGCCTGAGGCAAAGACCTTCCTGACATTGAGTGCAACACAACAATAAGTAAGCAAAAGGCCCAAAGCAGGGTTTCTGCACTGAGACTTTCCTGGTCACGCTGATATCTGAGTTGTCTGAGATTCTCGTCATTCTCTTCAGCTATCCAGTACATGGCCATGTCACAGAGCTTGGAGGTGGTACATATTTTGGACACAAATCCATGAGCCTATTCTGGAAAGTGTCCAGAATTCAGAAAGAAAACAACAACTTAGAAAGATAGCAGGTGTTGCACATCGATAAGACAAGCTGCAGTCCTTTCATATATTGGGCAGGATGAATTATGGGAAGATTTATATTAGACAGGACACACCCATTAATGCATTCTCTTTTCTAATGTCTACAACAACGAACACAGGGGGATACACAGAAACAGAAAAACTCGCCGTGTCAAATGACTTACTAGAAACTGTCCATTCCAAACCAAACAAACCGCCTTTCCTATCTATTCTCAGAACATGAGACAAAACAACAAACCCACACCCACTCCCCCAAAGGCCCCTCCTTCCCCCAAGTAGGTCTGTGACTATCCGGAGTGTCCTCTGACTGGTGGACCATACTATGTTCCCCCAAAATGGACTGTCTTCTCTCAGATCTTGTTTCATTGACCAACTCTGTGAAGATGTCAGGAAAAAGTGGTTAGACACTACCTGTTTTCTCAAGAAAAATCCATCTTCACAGCTCTCCTGGCATTTGGCCATCCTCGCATCATTAGGTACCAAGAAAATTGACTGTCCTTGGTAAATCCAAACAAGTGAGCCCACTGGGACTGGGACTTGGACTGCCTCTGGGTGCCTGGCTTCTTGGATACCAAGTTCAGAGAGTTCCATCACCAAGGAAATGAGGTATGTCACATTCTTTGGAACTGAATGAGGTCCCTGCCTTGGCACCCACTTTGTCCTAACAGTTGCTTCCAAGGGTAACATAAGATGGAGGTTGCCCCTACTTCCTGTGACACTTTCATAAGGTAGAATGTATATCAACCATTGGCACCCGGGAACAGCTCTCCACTCATGCCTGGTTTGGTCCATCATCTCTAAAATAAGAAGAGAGAGGCAGATTCAGACACATCCCTTCATCCTGACCAGGTTCTTTTCCATGGAAGAGGACTTTTGCTCTCTCTGGTGCTTCATACCTGCCTACAACTTCTCCAGGTATCATTTGTGCATGGACATTTGAGGTTCTCATCAGGTGGAAGGCCCCCAACTTTCCTGTATTGTAAGAACCACTCTGTCCCTGCTCTTCTGTAAATTGATTGAGGGAACAGTGTATACTTGGGGTTAAAAACAGGTTTCATTTGGGTTAGGAATGATTCTGTGCGATGAATAATGGTATTGGAAACATGCAATATTTACAAGAATATAGAGTTGAAATATAAGTATGAAAACAGAAATCAAGGTATGATTTGAAGCCCAGAATAGTGTTGCCCTTGATTGGGATACTTAGCTTTGAATTATGTTCTGCAAAGTTGTCTCAGATAATTCGATATACAATGGCATAGGACCTTGTAAATTGGATGATTGAATTTAGAAGAGAACATCCAGTCAAAAAGGGATATTCAGTAGGATTAGGAAGATAGTCGGTAGGTTTAGGAAGAAGAGTGAGTATAGGATTTGGACCAAAAGTTCTTTAGCAATAGACTTTCGGTTATAGAGTGAATGTAAATGTCAACACATATGAAGAGTCAGTCAGTATGTTGAACTGGGGAAAATATGTAGAAAAGCCGATATCAATAGAAACATTACGAAATGAGGCAAAGTATAAAGTGAGTGATAGAATTAGACATTTTCAACAGGGTTGAGTTTGAATATATAAATTAGGAAAAAACAAATATGTAGTCACCAATAGAATTGACAATTGACAGCATTAGGCAACCTGGACATAGATGTTTTTAGAAATCCATGTTCACTTTCTATTTAGGCTTTGGTACAATCATAAGTGTGACCTTTCCATTTTTGGCCAGAATATTACTGTGATAATGAGGTGACATGAGTATTTCTTTCACCATTTCTGGGAGCAATATATTGAAGATGTAAAATTAGAATTGGTTGTACAAAGAGGTGTACCCTGTTTGTATGAACATAGAGAAAAAGCATGAATAGACCATACTGTGAATAAATAATATAACTTTTTTGAACTTTAAATAATGCATTGAACTGATATCTGAAAAATTAAAGGAAATTGTATATTGATATACAATCATTCATTCCAACCAGTTATTTATCTAATGGAAATATTAGTGTTTTCTTTTATCATGAAGAGTTTGTGAGTTTTGCTTCAAAATGTTTATGGAAATTCAAAATAATGTGTTTGGTAAGAAGTCTCATGAAAAGACCAGTCAAGAAACCCTGACAATACATGTGTTCTGAAGCAAGAAGTGATTAAAGTTGAAACAAATGCCTATTAATTTGTGAACTTGTGGGTGAAATGTATATCCTATGATGTGCAAAAACTGAAGAAACAATAATGTACCAGTGTCGAATACAAATAAATGACAAATTACATATCATGTCCCATAGGAGTCTACTTGCATTGATGTTAGACTGGGTCAGTTACTGTAGAATAATTAGGATATGTATGCACCATTCACTGAAGTTAGTTTTCAGTACTAGGAAACAAATATGTATTTCAGGTGCATGAATATTACTGATTATAATCTTGTGAAAAGTTGATTATAAATCCACATACATGAACATGAATGAATTTAGAGAGTGTATATTAGACACATATATTTCATATTTTGAAAAATTTGGAGAGTATATCTATATCTATATCTATATCTACACACACACACACACACACACACACAACACTCACAGACATTAAAAAGTACCAATATAAATGCCAATCGAAATTCATCAGTAAATATATGTCATCCAGAAATGCAAAAATATTTATTTTACTGAATATGACTTTATGTATAACGTTGTTCGAATAGGACGGTCTCCTATAGGTTGAATTTTTATTTCCAACAGCATTTAGGAGGAGTGAACTCTTCTCACAATTTGTATCTGCAAAGACAGCCACCTCACAAAATGTACGTGTGATACCTGCTAGGATTCTATATATGCATATATATATACATGTGTGAATAGGCTAAAGAAAAGGGAAACAAGAATTCACATATTTGTTAAGTTTAAAAACACATGGAGAATATGTCCATTAAAATTTGAATACATTTATAACTCCTACCTTATATAATGCAAATGTCAAGTCCAACTATACAACATGTCTCCTCTGAAGTGCTTGTATTTCTATTGTGTTGGGTTAATTTTCCCCATTATATTAGGATGAATAGTCTGAGTCTACTAGGTATGGCTTAGTGTCAGGAATTCAGCATTTCGAATGGAAAATTGGAAAATGAATCCAATGTGTATGTAAATATATGCTGCACAAATATCCTCCCGCTCTCATCCAGAAGAATGCCTTGACATTACCTTCACCCCAAGTAAGACACAATTAGAGGAAAAGAGTTACAAAATCAGTGAATACATATCTGGAATGTAAAATGCTCAGGAGTTCACAACCTTGGAGGTGGTAGAGGAGTTTCCAAAACTAAGGGACAGGGTAAACACTCCACAAATATGGAGCTCTGCTGGCCTAAAACTTTTTGAGAAACTGCCTCTGAGCTTCCGCCCTTGAAATATATGTTGTTTTCAGGAGATTTGTCTTCCTTTGTAGGGAGACCATCAAAGCTGGGTCTGCATCTATGTGACCTGGAGGACATGGTTTCTTATTTTCCAATGAACAAGATGAAGCAGTGCTGAATGCACTCTTTGTAGGTAAACTGATGCCACTGGGGACTAAGTTTCTCCCCGTGTGGACTGTAAAGCCATTTGGTCCTCCTCCACTTTTTGTGTTTTTTTTTTGCTGCTGCACTGTGAGTTTGGTATTTGTTTCACGAAATACTAGGAGCTAATCTGGGACAGAATGCTGGAGGGAGTTCTGTCACGTGTGGTGGAACAGGGTCTGCTAGAGAATGCACCAAATAAGCTTCGATCTCTCACAGCTTGCCCCATTTCCCCCTTGTCCATATCAACCTGATTCTTAATTTTCCTCTGAAAACTCTGCATATAACAAGATGCTTTTACATATAAGGGTCTGCTGGCAGTACCACGTCAGTTACAAGCCATTTGGAATCCAATGGTAGATCCACATGGCCCTACCACGGATGTTTTATCAAACACCTCCCCACCACTGCTCTAGACCCACTACTCAGCAGGCTCCAACTTACTGCCATCCTATTCTACACCATTTTCATGAAACTCCGTAAATCAAGGCACTGTCTGGTATACTCATGATCAGCAACAGGACATCCAAAGTTTCTCCAGTGCCACCTGGTCATAGAAATTTCAAAAATTTCATGGTATTTATCTAGCCATTTTTCAGCATGAAGTTGGAGGCACTGTGGGTTTCAATTCATTCAGCAAACATTAAATGGTGAGGAAGCTCATTTCAATGAAATCTCTGGAGAACTCTCACAGGCAAGGCTTTCCAAAGAGTGGTCAAAAGGTCACATTAGGCCAGGCCCATTGAGGTCTACAATGTGAGGTCCATGTGTGTTTTGACTCTCAACTATGGCTGCCATGTCTTTAAGAATAAAATCATGTGATATCCTTGCTGAGATTCCCAGGCCTCTTTGGAAATCCACCCGGGGCCTAGGTCTCAATTTCCAAGAGCGACTTTCATGCGTGGCCTCTTGAAATTCTAACAAAATTCATGGCAATGCTTCTCTGAGTTCAGTTCTAAAACCCAGTCTCTAAGGGGAATCACACCAGAGTTCAAGCCCACGTGGACCCAGTCATTTTTTCCAATGAAACACAAATGACCAAAATTAAAACCCAAACACTCCCACATGGCCCTCATCTTATTCCATATAGTAACTCATCTTAACCTCTGGCTGGAGGTTTCCATGAGGGGCGCAGCCATAGACAGTGTCCAAAATCAGCTCGTTTTCCCCTCATTTGCCTAAAGTCAGGGTGGCCTGGACACCGTTTCTGTGAACCAGCAATGATCAAATAAGCCTGCCGTTAATTCTTCTGTGTTTCTCCAATTTGAGGCCTACTGATTTCAGGAATAGATTCTTTATGTGATTTAAAGTTATTCGAAAACCCAAACACCTCTGCAGAGATTTGAAGAACTCATTTGACTCAAAGAATCCCTATTCTCACTAGATGGAGTTCAGGAACCTAACAGAGGAAGGCAAGAGACTTCATCCACAATGAATGATTTTTTGCCCTTATGGTTTTGGATGCATGCATGGGATCATTCTTTAGATTCATCAGGTGCTGAGAATCTAAGTCACAGCCAAACACATGGCCAAGAGGCTGATTCAGACACATCCATTCTCAAAGCAATGAAGCCAGAAGCCACAGGTGATGCCCATTCATTTGTATTTGAAAACTGTTTTCTTCAGGTTTCACAAAGGGGTGGCCTGAGGCAAAGACCTTCCTGACATTCAGTGCAACACAACAATTAGTAAGCAAATTGCCCAAAGCAGGGTTTCTGCACTGAGACTTTCATGGTCACACTGATATCTGAGTTTTCTGAAATGCTCGCCATTCTCTTCAGCTATTCATTACATGGACATGTCACAGAGCTTGGAGGTGGTACATATTTTGGACACAAAACCATGAGCCTATTCTGGAGAGTGGCCAGAATTCAGGAAGAAAACAGCATCTTAGAAAGATAGTAGGTGTTGCACATCGATAAGACAAGCTGCAGTCCATTCATATATTGGGCAGGATGAATTATGGGAAGACTTATACTAGACAGGACACATCAATTAATGCATTCTCTTTTTAATGTCTACAACAACGGACACATTGGGATACACCGAAACAAAAACACTCGCCTTGTCAAACAACTTACTAGAAACTGTCCACTACAAACCAAACAAACCGCCTTTCCTACCTATTCTCAGAACATGAGACAAAACAACAAACCCACACCCACTCCCACAAAGGCACCTCCTTACCCCAATTAGGTCTGTGACTATCCGGAGTTTCCTCTGACTGCGGGCCATACTATGTTCCCCCGAAATGGCCTGTCTTCTCTCAGATCTTGTTTCCTTGTTCAACTCTGTGTAGTTGTCAGGAAAAAGTGGTTAGCCACTACTTGCTTTCTCAGGAAAGGTCCCTCTTTAGAGTTCTCCTGGCATTAGGCCATCCTCACATCAGTAGGTACCAAGAAAACTGACTCTGTCCTTGGTAAATCCAAACATGTGAGCCCACTGGGACTGGGACTGGGACTGCCTCTGGGTGCCTGGCTTCTTGGATACAAATTTCAGAGAGTTCCATCACCAAGGAAATGAGGTATGTCACATTCTTTGGAACTGAATGAGGTCACTGCCTTGGCAACCGCTTTGTCCTAACTGTTGCTTCCAAGGGTCCCAAGAGATGGAGGCTTCCCCTACTTCCTGTGACACTTTCACAAGGTAGAACAGCTCTCCACACAGGCCTGGTTTGGTCCATCTTCTCTACAATAAAAAGAGAGAGGCTGATTCAGACACATCCCTTCATCCTGACCAGGTTATTTGCCATGGAAGATGACTTTGCTCACTCAGGTCCTTCATACCTGCCTACAACTTCTCCAGGTATCATTTCTGCATGGACCTTTGAGGTTCTCAGCAGGTGGAAGATCCCATAATTTCCTGTATTGTAAGAACCACTCTGTCCCTGCTTTTCTGTAAAATGAGATTGAGGGAACAGTGTGCGCTTAGGGTTAATAACAGGTTTGATTTGGGTTATGAATCATTCTGTGTGATGAATAATGGTATTGGGAACCTGTGATATTTACAAGAATATAGATGTGAAATAAAAGTATGAAAACAAAAATCTAGGTATGATTTGAAGCCCAGAAGGGTTTTCCCCTTGATTGGGATACTTAGCTTTGAATTATGTTCTGCAAAGGTGTCTCAGATAATTCGATATACAAGGGAGTAGGACCTTGTACCTATGATGATTGAATTTAGAAGAGAACATCCAGGCAAAAAGTGATAATCGTTAGGATTAGGAAGATAGTCGATAGCTTTAGGAAGAAGAGTGAGTATAGGATTTTGACCAAATGTTCTTTACCAGTAGGGTTTCGGTTATGGAGTGAATGTAGATGTCAGTACATATGAAGAGTCAGTCACTATGGTGAACTGGGGAAAATATGTAGAAAAGCAGATATCAATAGAATCATTACAAAATCAGGCAAAGTATAAAGTGAGTGATAGAATTAGTCATTTTCAAAAGGGTTGAGTTTGAATATATAAATTAGATGGAAACAAATATGTAGTCACCAACAGGATTGACAATTGATAGCATTAGGCAACCTGGACATGGATGTTTTTAGTAATCTATGTTCACTTTCCATTTAGGCTTTGGTACAATCATAAGAGTGACCTTTCCATTTTTTGTCCAGAATATTACTGTGATAATGAGGTGACATGAGTATTTCTTTCACCATTTCTGGGAGCAATATATTGAATATTTAAAATTAGAATTGGGGGTACAAAGAGGTGTACCCTGTGTCTATGAACATAGAGATAAAGCATGAATAGAACATACTGTGACTAAATAATACAACTTTTTTGAACTTTAAATAATGAATTGAATTGATATCTGAAAAATTAAAGGAAATCATATATTGATACACAATCATTCATTCTAACCAGTTATATATCTCATGGAAATATTAGTGTTTTGGTTTATCATGAAGAGTGTGTGAGTTTTGCTTCAAAAGTGATTATGGAAATCTAAAATAATTTGTTTGGAAAGAAGTCTCATGAAAAGACCTGTCAAGAAACCCTGACAATACTTGTGTTCTGAAGCAAGAAGTGATTAAAGTTGAAACAAATGCCTATAAATTTGTGAACTTGTGGATGAAGTGTATAACTTAAAATGTGCAAAAACTGAAGAAATAATAATGTACCATTTTTGAATACATATGAACGTCAAATTACATATCATGTCCCATAGGAGTCTACTTGCATTGATGTTAGACTGGGTCAGTTTCTGTAGAATAATGAGGATTTGTATGCCCCATTCACTGAAGTTAGTTTTCAGTACTAGGAAACAATTATGTATTTCAGGTGGATGAATATTTCTGATTATAATCTTGTGAAAAGTTGATTATAAATCCACATACATGAACATGAATGAATTTAGAGGGTTTACATTAGACACATATATTTTATATTTTGAAACATCTGCAGAGTGTACAGATATATTATACACACACACACAAAAAAAAACACTCACATACATTTAATAGTAGCAATATATATGCGAATCGAAATTCATCAGTAAATATATATCATCCACAGATGCAAAAATATTTATTTTACTGAACATGAATTTATGCATAATGTTCTTCTACTAGGAAGCTCCCCTATAGGTTGAATTTTCAGTTCCAACAGCGTTTAGGAGGAGTGAACTCTTCTCACAGTTTGTATATGCCAAGTCAGCCACCTCAAAAATGTACGTGTGATACCTGGTAGGATTCTATATGTGCATATAAATATACAAGTGTGAATAGGCTAAAGAGAAAGGGAAACAAGAATTCTCGTATTTTTTAAGTTTAAAAACTCAGGGAGAACTTCTTCGATTAAAAATTGACTAGATTTATAACTTTTACCTTATATAATGCAAAACGCAAGTCCAACTATACAACATGCCTCCAATGAACTGCTTGTATTTCTATAGGTTTTGCTTATTTTTCTCTATCATATTAGGATGAGTTGTCTGAGTCTAGTAGGTATGGGTTAGTGTCAGGGATTCAATATTTCAAAATGAAAATTGGAAAATGAATCCAATTTGTATGCATATATATGATGCACAAATATCCTCCCACTCTCATCCAGAACAATGCCTTGACATTACCTTCACCCCAAGTAAGACAAAATTAGAGGAGAAGAGTTAGAAAATCAGTGAACACATATCTGGAATGGAAAATGCTCAGGAGTTCACAACCTTGGAGGTTGTAGAGGAGTTTCCAAAAGCAAGGGATAGGGTAAACACTCCACAAACATGGAGCTCTGCTGGCCTAAAAGCTTTTTGAGAAACTGCCTCTGAGATAGGGCACTTAAAATATATGTTGTTTTCAGGAGATTTGGCTTTCTTTGTAGTGAGACCATCAAAGCTGGGTCTGCATCTATGAGACCTGGAAGACATTGTTTCTGATATTTCAATGAACATGAGGCAGCAGTGCTGATATTTTTCTTTTTAAGTAAACTGTGGCCTCTGGGGTCTAAGTGTCTCCCCGTTGAACTGTGAAGCCATTTGGCCCTCCTACACTTTTTGTGGGGTTTTTGCTGCTGCACTGGTAGTTTGGTATTTGCTTCATAAAATAGAAGGAGTTCAACTGGGACACAGTGCAGGAGGGAGTTCTATCACGTGTGGTGGGTCAGGGACAGCAGAAAAATGCACCAACCAATCTTCTATCCCTCAAAGCTTGCCCCATTGCATCCTTGTCCATAGCAACCTGATTCTGAACATTGCCCTGAATCCTCTCGATATAACAAGATGCCTTTACTTATAAGGGTCTGATGGCTGCACCATGTAAGCCACAAGCCATTTGTAAGCCAATGGAAGATCCAAATTGCTCCAACACAGAAGTTTTATCACACTCCTGCCCACTACAACTCTAGGCCCACTTCTCAGGAGACTGCAACTTACTGGGACCTCTGTTCTACACCATTTTCATAAAACCCAGTCAAGCAAGGCACTGTCAGGTACATCCATGATCAGCAGCAGGACATCCAAAGGTTCTCTAGTGCAACCTAGTCGTGGGAATTTCAAAAAATTCACGGTATTTATCTAGAAATTTTTCAAGGATGAAGTTGGAGGCACTGTGGGTTTCAATTTATTCAGGAACCATTAAATGGAGAGGAAGATTATTTCAATGAAAGCTCTGGAGAACCCTCACAGGCAAGGCTTCTCAAAGAGTGGACAAAAGGTCACATTTAGCCAGGCCCATTGAGGTCTACAATGTGAGGTCCATGTGTGTTTTGACTCTCAAATATGGCTGCCAAGTCTTTCGAATGAAATCATGTGATACCTTGGCTGAGATTCCCAGTTCTCTGTGCAAAGCCACTCTGGCGCTAGTTCTCAGTTTCCAAGGGTGACTCTCATACATGGCCTCTTTAATCCCAACACAATACATGGCAATACTTTTCTGAGGTCAGATTCTGAACTCAGTCTCTAAGGGGAATCACACCAAAGTTCAAGCCCAGGTAGACCCAGTTATGTCTTCCAACTGCCACACAAATATCCACAATTAAATCCAAAACACTACCACATGTCACTCATCTTTTCTAAATACACACTCATCATAACCTCTGGCTGGAGGTTTCCATGAGGGGTGCGGCCCAAGACAGTGTCCAAAATAACCACCCTTGCCCCTCATTTGCCTAAAATCAGGGTGGCCTGGACATCCTTCCAGTGAACCAGGAGTGATCAAATTGGCCGGCCATTAAGATGGCACTGCTTCTCCAATTTGAAGCCTACTGACTGTGGGGCTTAGAGTCTTTATGTGATTTGGAGTCATGAGAAAAATCAAGCACTTATGGGCTATCCTTTGCAGGGTTTTGAGGAACACATTTGAACCAAATGATCACTATTCTCACTTGATGAAGGTCAGAAACCTTACAGAGGAATGTGAGAGACTTCATCCAAAATGAATGCTCTTTTGTCCATTTTGGTTTTGGATGCACACATGGGATCTTTCTTTAGATCCATCAGGTGCTAAAAATCTAAGCCGCAGCCTCACACAGGGCCAAAAAGCTGATTCAGACACATCCCTTTCCAAAGCAATTAAGCAAAGAGCCAGAGGTGATGCCCTTTCATTTCTGTTTGAAAACTATTTCTTTTGGCTCTACAAAGGTGTGGCCTGAGGCAAAGATGTTCCGGACATTCAGGGCAACAGAACAATTGGTAAGCAAAAGGCCCAAAGCAGGGTTTCTCTATTAGAATTTTCTGGTCACACTCATATCTGAGTTTTCTGAGATGCTCCCATTCCCTTCAGCTATCCAGTACATGGCCAAGTCTCAGAGCTTGGAGGTGGTACATATTTTGGACACAAAAAAATGAGCCTATTCTGGAAATTGGCCAGGATTCAGGAAGAAAACAGGAACTTAGCAAGATTGTAGGAGTTGCCCACGCATAAGTCAAGCCACAGTCCAT
This sequence comes from Callospermophilus lateralis, assembly GCF_048772815.1. Taxonomy (NCBI): domain Eukaryota; kingdom Metazoa; phylum Chordata; class Mammalia; order Rodentia; family Sciuridae; genus Callospermophilus; species Callospermophilus lateralis. The sequence goes on from NW_027512826.1 coordinate 1,308,802, forward strand.
TCATAAATTGGGCAAGATGAATCTTGGGAAGCTTTCTACTAGTCAGGACACATACAATGATTCATTCTCTTTTCTAATGTCTAAAACCCCGGACACAGTGGGATACACAGACATAGAGACACTGGCCTTGTCAAACGACTTACCAGTAACAGTTCACTCCAAAACAAATAAACTGCCTTTCCTACCTATTCTCAGAACATGAGACAAAACCTCAAACCTACACCCACACACACAAAGGCAGCTCCTTCCCCCAAGTAGGTCTGTGACTATCAGGAGTGTCCTCTGACTGGTGGGCCATACTATGTTCTGATGAAATCGCCTGTCCTGTGTCAGATATGGTCTCATTGGCCCAATCTGTGAAGTTGTCACTAGCCAGCTGTGAGCCACTACCTGCTTTCTCAGGAAAGGCCTCTCTTCAGAGCTTTCCTGACATTTGTCCATCCTCACATCAGTAGGTACTCAGAAAGACTGACTCTGTCCTTGTTAAATCCAAACAAGTGAGACCACTGGGACTGGGAATGGGACTGGCTCTGCGTGCCTGGCTTCCCGGATCCCAAGTTCAGAGAGTTTCATCACCAAGGAAGTGAGGTGAGATTAATCTCTTCAGGAATTTAATGAGGTCACTGCCTTGGCAACCACTTTGTCCTAACAGTTGCTTCCAATAGTCCTATGAGATGGAGGCAGCCCTTACTTCCTGTGACACTTTCAAAAGTTAGAATGGTATATCAACCATAGGCACCCAGGAACAGCTCTCCACACATGCCTGGTATGGTCCATCTTCTCTACATTAAGAAGAGAGAGGCTTATTCAGACAAAACCCTTCATCTTGGAAAGGTTGTTTGAGATGGAAGATAACTTTTTCTCTCTCAGGTCCTTCATAGCTGCCTAATCTTCTCCAGGGATCAAACCTGCATGGACCTTTGAGGTTCTCAGCAGGAGGCAGATCCCCTACATTCCTGTATTGTAAGACGAACTCTGTCCCTGCTCTTCTGTAAAGTTAGGTTGAGGGAAGAGTGTATGGTTAGGGTTATTAACATGTTTGATTTGGATTACGAATCCTTCTGCAGGATGATTAATAGTATTGGGAACCTGTGATATTTATAAGATTATAGAGGTGAAATATAAGTATGAAAACAGAAATGTTGGTAAGATTTGAAGCCCAGAAGGGCATTAGGCCCTTGATTGGGATACTTAGCTTTTAATTACGTTCTACACAGATGTCTCAGATAAATTGATAATCAATGGCATAGGACCTTATACCTTGGATGTTTGATTTTAGAAGAGAACATCCACTCAAATTGAGATAGTCGGTGGGATTAGGAAGATAGTCGGTAGGTTTATAAAAAAAGAGTGAGTATAAAAATTGGACAAAAAGTTCTGTAGCATTAGGGTTTTGGTTATAGAGTGAATATAAATGTCAGCACATGTGAAGAGTCAGTCACAATGATTAACTGGGGAAAATATGTAGGAAGGAAAATATCAATAGAGACATTACGAAATGAGGCAATTATATAGTGAGTGATAGGATTAGACATTTTCAACAGGGTTGAGATTGAATACATAATCTTAGGAAGAAACAAATATGTAGTCACCAATAGGAATGACATTTGAAAGCATTAGGCAACCTGGACATGGATGTTTTTAGTAAGCCATGTTCACTTTCAATTTAGGATTTGGTACAATCATAAGTGTGACTTTTGCATTTTGTGCCCAGAAAATTATTGTGATCAAATATATATGTAGATCATATGATGTGTGTATTTCTTCCACCATTTCTGGGAGCAATATTTGAGGACACATAAATTAGTATTGTGGGTACCAAGTGGTGTACCCTGTGTCAATGAATATAGAGATAATGCATGAATAGACCATAGTGTGAATAAATAATATAACTTTTTTCTCTTTAAATAATGGATTGAATTGATATCTTAAAATATATAGGAAATCATATATTGACATACAATCATTCACTCCAACCAGTTACATATATAATGGTAATCTTAGGGTTATTGTTTATCATGAAGTGTGTGTGAGTTTTGTTTCAAAAGTGTTTATGGAAATCGAAAATAATGTGTTTGGAAAGAAGTCTCATGAAAAGACCAGTCAAGAAATATGGAGGAATCCATGTGTTCTGAAGCTGGAATTGATTGAAAGTGAAACAAATGCCTATAACTTTGCTAAATTGTGGATGAAATATATATCCTGTGATGTGCATAAACTGATGAAATAGTAATGTACCAGTGTTGAATAAAAATGAAGGTCAAAGTACACATCATGTCCCATAGGATTCTACTTGCATTGATGTTAAACTGGGTCAGTTACTGTAGAAATATTAGGATTGCATGCATTATTCACCATAGTTAGTTTTATTTCATTTTTATTTATGGTTGTTCAAAACATTACATAGTTGTTGTTATAACATATTTCACACTTTGATTCAAGTGCGTTATAAACTCCCATTTTTACCCCGTGTACAGATTACAGAATCACATCAGTTACACATCTATTGATTCACATATTGCCATACTAGTGTCTATTGAATTCTGCTGCCTTTCCTATCCTCTACTATCCCCCCTCCCCTCCCCGTCCCTCCCCTCTTCTCTCTCTACCCCCTCTACTGTAATAAATTTGTCCCCCTTGTATTATTTTTCTCTTTCCCCTCACTTTTTCTTGTATGTAATTTTGTATAACCCTGAGGGTCTCCTTCCAATTCCATGCAATTTTCCTTCTCTCTCCCTTTCCTTTCCACCTCTCATCCCGCTTTAATGTTAATCATCTTGTCATGCTCTTCGTCTCTTCTCTGTTCTTAGTTACTCTCCTTATATCAAAGATGACATTTGGCATTTGTTTTTTAAGGATTGGTTAGCTTCACTTAGCATAATCTGCTCTAATGCCATCCATTTCCCTCCAAATTCTATGATTTTTTTTAATTTTTCAATGCAGAGTAATACTCCATTGTGTATAAATGCCACAGTATTTTATCCATTCTTTCATTGAAGGTTATCTAAGTTGGTTTCACAGTCTTGCTGTTGTGAATTGTTCTGCTATGAATATCGATGTAGCAGTGTCCCTGTAGCATGCTGTTTTTAGGGCTTTAGTGAATAGACTGAGTAGGGGAATAGCTGGGTCAAATGGTGGTTCCATTCCCAGCTTTCCAAGAAATTTTCATACTGCTTTCCAAATTGGCTGCACCAATTTGCAGTCCCACCAGCAATGTAGAAGTGTACCTGTTTCCCCACATCATTGCCAGAACTTGTTGTTTGACTTCATAATGGCTGCCAATCTTACTGGAGTGAGATGGTATCTTAGGGTGGTTTCGATTTGCATTTCTCTGACTGCTGGAGATGGTGAGCATTTTTTCATGTACTTGTTGATTGATTGTAAGTCCTCATCTGATAAGTGTCTGTTGAGGTCCTCAGCCCATTTGTTGATTGGGTTATTTGTTATCTTATTGTCTAATTTTTTGAGTTTTTTGTATACTCTGGATATTAGGGCTCTATCTGAAGTGTGAGGAGTAAAGATTTCTTCCCAGGATGTAGGCTCCCTATTTACCTCTCTTATTGTTTCTTTTGCTGAGAAAAAACTTTTTAGTTTGAGTAAGTCCCATTTGTTGATTCTAGTTATTAACTCTTGTGCTATGGGTGTCCTATTGTGGAATTTGGAGCCCGACCCCACAGTATGTACATCGTAAGCAAATTTTTCTTCTATCAGACACTGTGTCTCTGATTTGATATCAAGCTCCTTGATCCATTTTGAGTTAACTTTTGTGCATGGCAAGAGAAAGGGATTCAGTTTCAATTTGTTACATATGGATTTCCAGTTTTCCCAACACCATTTGTTGAAGATGCTATCCTTCCTCCATTGCATGCTTTTAGCCCCTTTATCAAATATAAGATAGTTGTAGTTTTGTGGATTGGTTTCTGTGTCCTCTATTCAGTACCATTGGTCCACAAGCCTGTTTTTGTACCAGTACCATGCTATTGTTGTTACTATTGCTCTGTAGTATAGTTTGAAGTCTGGTATCGCTCTACCGCCTGATTCACACTTCCTGCCTAGCATTGTTTTTGCTATTCTGGAACTTTTATTTTTCCATATGTATCTCATGATTGCTTTCTTTATTTCTACAAGAAATGCCTTTGGGATTTGATTGGCATTGCATTAAACCTATAGAGAAATTTTGGTAATATCACCATTTTGATGATGTTAGTTCTGCCTTTCCATGAACAGGGTATATTTTTACATCTTCTAAGATCTTCTTATATTTCTCTCTTTAGGGTTGTGTAGTTTTCATTGTATGAGACTTTCCCCTCTTTTGTTAGGTTGATTCCCATCTTTTTTTTTTAGGATATTGTGAATGGAGTGGTTGTTCTCATTTCCATTTCAGAGGATTTGTCCCTGATATAGAGGAATGCCTTTGATTTATGCGTGTTGATTTTATATCCTGCCACTTTGCTGCATTCATTTATTAGCTCTATTAGTTTCTTTGTAGACCCTTTTGGGTCTGCTAGGTATAGAATCATGTCATCTGCAATAGTAATAATTTAAGTTGTTCTTTTCCTATTTTTATGCCTTTAATTTCTTCCGTCTGTCTAATTGCTCTGGCCAGTGTTTCGAGAACTGTATTGAACAGAAGTAGTGAGAGAGGGCATCCCATTCTTGTTCCAGATTTTAGAGGGAATGCCTTCAATTTTTCTAGATTCAGAATGATGCTAGCTTGAGTATTAGCATAGATTGCTTTTAAAATATTGAGGTATGATCCTGTTATTCCTAGTTTTTCTAGAGTTTTGAAGATAAAGGGATGCTGTACTTTGTCGAATGCTTTTTGTGCATCTGTCGAGATGATCATATGGTTCTTATTTTTAAGTCTATTGATGTGGTGAATAACATTTATTGATTTTCGTATATTGAACAAGCCTTGCATTCCATGGATGAATCCTACTTGATCATGGTGCACAATTTTTTTAATATGTTTTTGTATCTGATTCGCCAGAATTTAATTAGGGATTTTTGCATTTAGATTCCTTAGGGATATTGGTCTGTAGTTTTCTTTGTTTGAAGTGTTTATGTCTGGTGTAGAAATCAGGGTGATATTGGCCTGGTAGAATGAATTTGGAAGATCTCCCTCTTTTTCAATTTCCTGAAATAGCTTGAAAAGTATTGGTATTAGTTCATATTTAAAGGGTTTGTAAAACTCTGCTGTATACCCATACTGTCCTGGTCTTTTCTTAGTTGGTAATCTTTGGATGGTTTCTTCTATTTCCTCAATTGATACTGGTCTGTTTAGGTTGTCTATATCCTCCTGACTCAATCTGGACAGATCATATGACTTAAGAAATTTTTCGATGCTTTCACTATCTTCTATTATATTGGAGTATAACGAATCAAATTAATTTCTGATTATCTTCTGTATTTCAGAAATATCTGCTGTGATTGCCAGGGGGTGACAAATAACTTGTGTAGATTGATACAGCAGGAATGGAAGCCGTTTATTGTAGCATCTGAGCGATATTTATACATTTTATATAGCTTATCTAATTAGCATAAAATAGATCCAGCAGTCAACCAATAAGGAATCTCCACACTTAATGGCTTGCTTTTGTTACTTCACAAACCACTCTCTATGGCATTTTTCCAGGCGCCATCCAGACTTGTTTACAGACCCTAACATTTCTCTGGCAAAATACCAGGTGCCATCCTGACTTGTTTATATACCTTAACATGTGATGTTGCCCTTTTCATCCCGTATGCTAGTAATTTGAGTTTTCTCTCTTCTTCTCTTCCTTAGCATGGCTAAGGGTCTGTCGATTTTATTTATTTTTTCAAAGAACCAACTTTTAGTTTTCTCAATTTTTTCAATTGTTTCTTTTGTTTTGATTTCATTAATTTCAGCTTTGATTTTAATTAAATCTTACCTTCTACTTATTTTGCTGTTGTTTTCCTCTTCTTTTTCTAGGATTCTGAGATGATGTATGACATCATTTATTTGTTTTGTTTTTTTTTTTCTTTTTTTAAGGAATGAAATCCAAGCAATGAATTTTCCTCTTAGAACGGATTTCAGTGTGTCCCATAGATTCTGATATGTTGTGCCTGTGTTTCCATTTATCTCTAAGAATTTTTTTAATTTCCTCCTTGATGTCTTCTATAACCCATTGATCATTCAGTAACCTATTGTTCATTCTCCAAGTGATGCATGATTTTTCCTTCCTTCGTTTATCATTGATTTTTAGTTTATATTAGATTATGATCAGATAAGATGCATGGTATTATCTCTACTTCTTTATATTGTCTAAGAATTGCCCTGTGACATAATATATGATCTATTTTTGAGAAGGATCCATGTGCTGCTGAGGAAAAATGTAACTGCTTGATGTTGAGGAGTATATTCGATATATGTCAATTAAGTCTAGGTTATTAATTGTGTTATTGAGTTCTATAGTTTTCTATTTCAACTTTTGTTTGGAAGACCTGTCCAGTGGTGAGAGAGGTGTGTTGAAGTCTCCCATGATTATTGTATGGTGGTCTATTAGACTCTTGATCTTGAGAAAAGTTTGTTTGATGGACATAGCTGCACCATTGTTTGGGGCATATATATATTTATAATGGTTATGTCTTGTTGGTGTATGGTTCTCTTGAGCAGTATGTAGTGTCCCTCTTTATCCCTTTTGATTAACTTTGGCTTGAAATCTATTTTATTTGATATGAGTATGGACACTCCTGCTTGTTTCCGAAGTCCATATAAGTGATATGATTTTTCCCAACCTTTCACCTTCAGTCTATGTATGTCTTTTCCTATCAAATGCGTCTCCTGTAGGCAGCATATTATTGGGTCTTGTGTTGTGATTCATTCTACTAGCCTGTGTCTCTTAATTGGTGAGTTTAAGCCATTAACATTTACGGTTATTATTGAGATAATGGTTGTTCTTCCAGCCCTATTTGTTTATTTATGTTATTAAACATGGATTGTTTTCTACATTGATTATTTCCCCCTTTTACTGTACTACCTCCCACTGTTGGTTTTTATTGTTATTTTCCATTTCCTCTTCCTGTAATATTTTGCCGATGATGTTTTGAAGAGATGGTTTTCTAGCTACAATTTATTTTAACTTTTTTTTAACATAGAAGGTTATGATTTTATCTTCCATCCTGATGCTTAATTTCACTGGATACACAATTCTTGGTTGGAATCCATTTTCTTTCAGTGTTTGAAAAATGTTAATCCAGGATCTTCTAGCTTTCAGAGTCTGTGTTGAAAGATCAGCTGTTATCCTGATTGGTTTACCCCTAAATGTAATCTGCTTTTTTTTCTCTTGTAGCATTTAAAATTCTCTCCTTATTGTGTACGTTGGGCATCTTCATTATAATGTGTCTAGGTGTGGATCTCTTATGATTTTGCACATTCGGCGTCCTGTAGGCTTCTAGGACTTGGGAGTCAGTCTGATTCTTCAAGTCTGGGAAGTTTTCTCTTATTATTTCATTGAATACATTGCTCATTGCTTTGGTTTGGACCTCTATACCTTCCTGTATTCCAATGACTCTTAAGTTTGGTCTCTTTATGTTATCCCGTATTTCTTGGATATTCTGTTCATGGTTTCTTAACAGTCTTGCTGAGCTGTCTATGTTCTTTTCAAGTTGGAATACTTTGTCTTCATTGTCTGATGTTCTATCTTCTAAGTGTTCTACTCTGCTGGTAGTATTCTCAATTGAGTTTTTAAGTTGGTTAATTGCTTTCTGCATTTCTAGGATTTCTGTTTGTTATTTTTTACAACCTCTATCTCCCTGTATAGCTGATCTTTTGCTTCTTGGATTTGTTTATGTAATTCATTGTCGAAGTGATTTTTCATTGTCTGATTTTGCTGTCTAATGTCTTCCTTGAGACTCCAGATCATCTGAAGCATGTATATCCTGAGTTCTTTATCTGACATTCCATTTACTGCAGCTATTACCTCTTCTAAAGTTGTGCTGACCTGCATTGCTTGTGGTCCTTTTTTCCTTGTCTTATCATACTGCTCGCTTTTCTTTCTGCTTGGTGAAACTGTTGTGATTTTGAAATTTTCCTCCTATATATTTATATTGCTCTTGTATAGTTGCAAAGTCTCCCTTGCATGGGCGCAGGGGGGCTGTGCTGCTCCTCCAATTAGGGTGATCTAACTACCTTGCTGATGGGCCGCTGGGCTTGTTTTCCTGATCGTTTGCAGGTCTGCCTAACATGCAGGCGCGGGAGGCGGCTCTGCTCTGCCCCTCCTCCAATTGGTGTCACGTGTCTACCAGGCCCGTGGACCCCTGGGGTGTTCTGCCGATCAGTCGCAGGTCTGCCTACCTTGTAGGTGCTGGCGGCGGCTCTGCTCTGCCCCTACTCCAATTGGGGTGACGTGACTACCATGCAGGTGTGTTGCTGGGCCTGTTCCGCCAGTTTGTCGCAGGTCTGCCTACCTTGCGGGCACGGGCAACGGATCTGCTCTGCTCCTATTCCTAATGGGGTGAAGTGTCTGCCGCTCCGGCAGGGCGATGGGCCTCTTCTGCCAGTCAGGAGCAGGTGTGCCTACCTTGCAGGTGCGGGTGATGGCTCTGCTCTGCCACTACTCCATTTGGGGGGTCGTGACTACCATGCCGGCAGGTTTTTGGGCCTGTTCTGGGTGCGGGCGAAGGCTCTGCTCTGCCCCTACTAATATTGGGGTGACCTGACTACCATGCCGGTGGGCCACTGGGATTGTACTAGGTGAGGGAGAAGGCTCTGCTCTGCAACTATTCCAATTCGGGTGATTTGACTACCACGCCTGCGGGTCACTGGGCCTGTTCTGGGCAAGGGCGGCGGCTCTGCTCTGCCTCTATTCCAATTGGGGTGACGTGACTACCATGCAGGTGTGTCGCTGGGCCTGTTCCGGGCGTGGGCGGCGGCTCTGCTCTGCCCCTCTGGCTTGATGACAAAGTGAGAGAGACCCGGGTGTTTGTGACTCACTTTCTTTACAAGGAGACCAACTGTTTCTGTCACTGATGGTATCAATGAAGTTATCTCCTCTGCTGCTTTCTGATGACATCAGATCTCTGCCATGTTGGTATCCCATGCAAAAGGCAGCATTTTGTTCCCTTTGATGGGTGACTAAAGCAATGGGTGAGTTCTGACCAGCACTCACAAGCCCCGTCTCAATCCTGTTGCACTCCCTATGAAGGCTCGGTTGATATTTACCTCCACAGTATTCAGCAAGACCCGGACCGAGAAGCAGTTTCCGCAGGTTCTTTAGCCCAGGACCAGATCAGTTCCGGGAGGCGGAATTCGGCCGCTCTGGGCTCGGTGTATGTTCTAATAGAAGCAGGCTCCAAGACGCAGTTTCTGCGGGTTCTCTAGCACTGAGCCTGAGTAATTTGTCTGCAAGACAAAGGTGAATGGCATCCTGAAATTACCGGTTGTATAGCTGAATAAGCTGCGATCAGTCGAAAACAGGGATGGTGACGTCACCTCTCCAAGATGGTGGCCGCTGGGTTCCTCTGTGGTCTGACTGGTGCGGAGAAACGAGTTGGACTGCATGCTTCCCCGTCTCAAACCCAGAATTCAGCACTGAGCACAGTGATTGCATACCTGGCAGGAGCCCACAGTATCTGCACCACTGTATATTTGCGTTGCTATCTCGTCGTTTCCCAGCACGCACCACAGACTCTGGCCACGGAGCGATTTCCTGAATAAGCCACATGACCTTCTGTGAGGACAAATCACTCGCGTTTGAGTTCCCGTAGCTGATCCTCGTGAGATGGAAATATGTACACTAGGTTTTGGAGAACCACAATTTTGCTGGAAATTCCTAACAAGATAGGTTTTAGCCATTCTAACACGTCATTCTCCCGCACAGTGATGCAGTATATGGGGGTGATGCACTCCCTTCGCAGCCATCATATGATCCCCTGAAGTTAGTTTTCAGTACTAGGAAACAAATAAGTATTTCAGGTGGATGAATATTTCTGAGAAAAATCTTTTGAAAAGTTGATTATAAATCCACATACATGAATATGAATGAATTTAGGGAGTGTATAATAAGAAAAATATACTTCATATTTTGAAAAATCTGCAGAGTGAAAAAAAATATATATATATATGTATATATATACATACACACAGAGACATTAAAAAAGTAGCATTATGTATGCCAATCGAAATTCACCATGAAATATATATCATCCACAGATCCAAAAATATTCATTTTAATGAACATGGATTTATGTCGTTCAACTAAGAAGCTCACCCGTATCTTGAATTTTCGGTTCCAACAGCATTTAGTAGGAGTGATCTCTTCTCACAATTTGTATCTGCTAAGCCAGCCACCTCACAAAATGTACGAGTTATACCAGGTAGAATTCGATATGTGCATATAAAAATACATGTGATGAATAGGCTACAGAGAAAGGGAGACAGTTATTCACATATTTGTTAACTTTTAAAACACATGGAGGACTATTTCAATTAAAATTCGCTAGATTTATAACACCTACCATTTATCATACGAAAGGCAAGTCCAACTATACACCATGCCTCCTGTGAACCTCTTGTATTTCTATTCTGTTTGGGTTATTTTTCTCCATAATATTAGGATTAGAAGTCAAAGTCTATTAGGGTATGTGTTATTGTCAGGGATTCAGTATTTCGATAGGAAAATTTGAAAATGTATCCAATGTATATGCAAATATGTGCTACACAAAAAACTTCCCACTCTCATTCATAACAATGCCTTGACATTACCTTCGCCCCACATAAGACACAATTAGAGGAGAGGAGTTAGAAAATCTGTGAATACATATGTGGAATGGAAAATGCTCAGGAGTTCACAAATTTGGAGGTGGTAGAGGAGTTTCCAAAAGTAAGGGACAGGGTAAACACTCCACAAACATGAAGTTCTGCCAGCCTGACATCTGGAGAAACTGCCTCTAAGGTTGGGCAATGAAATATATGCTGTTGTCAGGAGCATTAGCTTCATTTGGAGTGAGACCATCAAAGCTGGGTCTTCATCTATGTGACATGAATGACATTGTTTCTTATTTTCCAATGAATATGAGGCATCAGTGCTGAATTTTCTATTTGTATGTAACTTGTGGCCAATGGGGTCTAAGTGTCTCCCCGTGTGGACTGTAAATCCATTTGGTCATCCTCCACTATTCGTGGTGTTTCTTGCTGCTGCACTGGGAGTTTGGAATTTGCTTCATGAAATACAAGGAGTTCAACAGGGACACAGTGCTGAAGTGAGTTCTGTCAATTGTGGTGGGTCGGGTTCTGCAGGAGAATGCACCAACCAGGCTTCTATCCCACATTGCTTGCCCCATTGACCATAGCAACCTGATTCTGAACATTGCCCTGAAACCTCTCCATATAACAATATGCTTTTACATATAAGAGTCTACTGGCTTCAAAATGTCAGTCACAATCCATTTGCAAGCCAATAGCAGATCCACATGGCCCAACACAGATGTTTTATCACACACCTGCCAACCACTGCTCTAGGACAACTACTCAACAGGATCCAACTTACTGGCATCTCTGTTCTACACCATTTTCATAAAACCAAGTCAATCAAGGCACTGTCTTACATACTCATGATCAGCAACAGGACATCCAAATGTTCTCCAGTGCCACCCAGTCATGGGAATTTCAAAAATTTTTATGGTATTTATCTAGCCAATTTTCAAGGAAGAAGTTGGAGGCACTGTGGGTTTCAATTTATTCAGGAACCATTAAATGGTGAGTAAGTTCATTTCAATGAAAACTCTGGAGAATTCTCACAGGCAAGGCTTCCCAAAGAGTGGCCAAAATGTCAGATTAAGCCAGGCCCATTGAGGTCTACAATGTGAGGTCCATGTGTGTTTTGACTCTCAAAAATGGCTGCCAAGTCTTTAAGAATAAAATCATGTGATATCCTGGCTGAGATTCCCTGTGATCTGTGGAAAGTCAACTTGGGCCTAGATGTCTTTTCAAGGGCAACTCTCATGCATAGCCATCTAAAATCCCAACACAATTCATGGCAATACTTCTCTGAGATCAGTACCACAACTCAGTCTCTAAGGGGAATCACACCAGGGTGCAAGCCCACGTGGACCCAGTCATCTCTTCAAACCACCATTCAAATGTCCACAATTAAATCCCAAACACTCCCACATGGCCCAAATCTTCTTCCATATATACACTCATCATAACCTGTGGCTGGAGGTTTCCATGAGGGGAGCAGCCCACGTCAGTGTTCAAAATAAGCTTCCTGCACCTCATTTGCCTAAAGTCAGGGTGGCATGGACACCCTTCCTGTAAACCAGGAGTGATCAAATAGGCCTTCCTTTAATACTGCTTAGCTTCTCCAACTTGAGGCCTACTGACTTTGAGGTTTAGATTCTTTAAGTGAATTGGAGTCATGAGAGAAACAAGCACCTATGGGCTAGCCTCTGCTGGGTTTTGAAGTACTCATTTGACCCAAAGGATCCCTGTTCTCACTTGATGGATGTCAGGAACCTACCAGAGGAAGGCAAGAGAGTTAATCAACAATATCTGATCTTTTTGCCATTTTGGTTTTCGATGCATGCATGGGATGTATCTTTAGATCCATCAGGTGCTGAGAATCTAAGCCTCAGCCTCACACAGGGCCAAGAGACTGATTCAGACATATCCCTTTTCAAAGCAATTAAGCATGGATCCACACGTGATGCCCATTCATTTGCATTTGAAAACTGTTTTCTTCAGGCTTCACAAAGTGGTGGCTTGAGGCAAAGTTCTTCCTGACATTCAGGGCAACAGAACAATAGGTAAGCAAAAGGACCAAAGCAGGGTTTCTCCACTGAGACTTTCCTGGTCAACTGATATCTGAGATTTCTGAGATGCTAGCCATTCCCTTCAACTATCTAGTACATGGCCATGTCACAGATATTGGAGGTGGTACATATCTTGGACACAAAACCATGATACTATTCTGGAGTGTTGCCAGAATTGAAGGAGAAAACAGGAAATTATGAAGCTAGTAGGTGTTGCCCATCCATAAGGCAAGCCTGATTCCACTCATATATTGGGCACAATGAATTCTGGCAAGCTTTCTAGTAGACAGGAAACATCCATTGATGTCTTCTCTCTTCTAATGTCTACAATCATGAACACAGTGGGATACACAGACACTCGCCTTGTCAAAGGACTTACTAAAAGTAGTCCACTCCAAACCAAACAAACTGCCTTTCCCACCTATTCTGAGAACTTGAGACAAAACCACAAAATCACACCCACACCCACAAAGGCACCTCCTTCCCCCAAGTAGGTCTGTGACTCTCCGGAGTGTCCTCTGACTGGTGGGCCATACTATGTTTCCCCAAAATGACCTCTCCTGTCTCAGTTCTGGTCTGCTTGGCCAACTCTGTGAAGTTGTCAAGAGCCAGTGGTGAGACACTACCTGCTTTCTGAGGAAAAGCCCCTCTTCAAAGGTTTCCTGGCATTTGGCCATCCTCACATCTGTAGGTTCAAAGAAAGACTGACTCTGTCCTTGGTAAATCCAAACATATGAGACCACTGGGACTGGGACAGGGACTGTGTCTGGGTTCCTGGCTTCCTGGATCCCAAGTTCAGAGAGTTTCATCACCAAGGAAGTGAGGTGAGGTCACTTCCTTCAGGATCTGAATTACATCACTGCCTTGGCAACCACTTTGCCCTAACAGTTGCTTCCAAAAGTCCCATTAGGTGGAGGCTGCCCCTGTTTTCCTGTAACACTTTCACAAGTTAGAATGTTATATCAATCATAAGCACCCCGGAACAGCTCTCCACACAGAACTGGTTTGGTCCATCTTGTATACATTAAGAAGAGAGAGTGATTCAGACACAACCCTTCAACCCGACCAGGATGACTGCCATGGAAGATGACTTTTGCTTTCTGAGGTATTTCATAGCTGCCTTCATCTTCACCAGGGATCATTTCTGCATGAACATTTGAGGTTCTCAGCAGGTGAAGATACCCTACATTCCTGTATTTTAAAACCAACTCTGTCCCTGCTCTTCGGTAAAGTTAGTGTATGGTTAGGGTTCATTATATGTTTGATTTGGGTTAGGAATCATTCTGCAGGATGAATAAAGGGATTGGGTACCTGCGATATTTATAAGAATATATAAGTGAAATATATGTATGAAAACGGAAATCTAAGAAAGATTTGAAGCCCAGAAGGGCATTAGGCCCTTGATTGGGATGCATAGTGTTGAATTACGTTCTGTACAATTGTCTCAGTTAAATCGATATACAATGGCATAGGACCTTGTACCTTGGATGATTGAATGTAGAAGAGAACATCCAGTTAAAAAGGGATAGTCGGTAGGATTAGAAAGATAGTCGGTAGGTTTAGGAAGAAGAGTGAGAATATGATTTGGAATAAAAAGCTTCTTTAGCAATAGGGTTTCGTTTAGAGAGTGAATGTAAATGTCAGTACATGTGAAGAGTCTTTCACAATGATGAACTGGGGAAATTATGTAGAAAAGCAGGTATCAATAGAGACATAACGAAATCAGGCAAAGTATAAAGTGAGGGATAGGATTAGACATTTTCAACAGGCTTGAGTTTGAATATATAATCATAGGAAAAAACAAATATGTTGTCACCAATGGGATTGACATTTGAGAGCATTAGGCAACCTGGACACGGATGTTATTACTTATCCATGTTCACTTTCCTTTTAGGCTTTGGTACAATCATAAGTGTGACCTTTACATTTTCTTTTGTTCAGAATATTTCGGTGGTAAAATGTATATGTAGATCAGGTAACATGAGTATTTCTTTCACCATGTCTGGGAGCAATATTTTGAAGACATATACATTAGTATTAGGGGTACAAAGAGGTGTACCCTGTGTCTATGAATATAGACATAATGCATGAATAGACGATAATATGAATAAATAATGTATCTGGTTCCACTTTAAATAATGGATTGAATTGAAATCTGAAAATATATAAGAAATCTTATATTGATATATAATCATTCATTTCAACCAGTTATATATCTAATGGTAATATTAGGATTATGGTTTATCATGAAGGGTGTTTGAGTTTTGCTTTATAAGTGATGATGTTAAACGAAAATAATGTGTTTGGAAAGAAGTCTCATGAAAAGACCAGTCAAGAAACATAGAAGAATCATGTGTTCTGAATCAGAAAGTGATTGATCGTGAAACAAATGCCTATAAATTTTCTAACTTTTGAATGAAATATATATCCTATGATGTGCCTAAACTGAAGACATCGTAACGTATAAGTGTTGAATAAAAATGAAAATCTAAATACACATCATGTCCCCTAAGAATATACTTGCATTGATGTTAAACTAGCTCAGTAACTGTACAAATATTAGGTTTTGTTTGCACCTTTCACTGAATTTAGTTTTCAGTACTAGAAAACAAATATGTATTTCAGGTGGATGATTATTTCTGAGAATAATCTTGTGGAAAGTTGATTATAAATACACATATATGAATATGAATGAATTTAGGGAGTGTATAATAAGACACATATATTTCATATTTTAAAAAATCTGGAGAGTGTATATATATATATATATATATATACACTCTCATACATACACACTCACATGCACAGATATAAAAAAGTAGCAATACAGGAAATCCATCATGAAGGCAGGCATGGAAAAATCAAGTCTCTGACCTCTTCAGCTGCGCGGGCATCGGGAGTCGTAAACTGTCTAAATGCTGTTTGCTCAGAATCACTAGGCAATGTTGACCTAATGTGGATCTGGTGCGAACATTCTGGGCCCCTCAGAACACACACTGAGCCTGGATCGGCTGCATTCAACCTCCGGTTTGCCTGGTTCTCGTGACTCAGCACTAAGATCCCTCTGAAATAACTGTTCGGCCCTTCTGAACTTTCAGAGGTAAAAGCCAACCAAGCCTTCAAAGGCAGTGGCCACAGGATTGAAACGGCGCTTGGGAGAGACAGTCAGGACCCACCCGTAGCGTTGGTTACCTTGCAAAGGGAACAAACGGTCACCATTTGCATGGGATACCACGATAGCATAGAAATGATGTCACGGGCAGAGGAGATAACTTCATTGAAACCAGCGTGACAGGTGTGTAATCCCCTAGCCATCTCTTTCAACACAGCAGGGAAACCTTAAGGGCCCCTCCCAGCTCTGCCGTAAGGGCCTCTCCCAGCTCTCCCGTGAGCACGATAGCCAGACCTAGGGAATCAGGATTGGCTTGGGACTAGCGGCGTGGAATTCCGGGCTCCTGATCCCACAAGTGCTGACAATTGAGGTCTCTTACACCACGTACCGGTGGCGTGGCTCCCAGAGGGCAAGAAAATTCGCTGGGGGTCCTCAGCCCCAAGCTCTACAAACTTAGGGTCTGAGGGAGGCAAACAGGGAGAGTGTGCACAGGCGTTCATGAAAACAGGGCTGCCAGGAGTAGAGTTCTGGCTTGTAACCACTATTGTGGTGAGCGTCACAGGTGATCAGGGCATGGCTTGAGGAAGCACAAGAGAAGGCCCTAGGCACTCAGGATTGGAGATCCGCCAAGTCTGGGAGGAAGAGCTGCTGCACAGTGATTGGTTCCCACTTATTCAGAGGAGAAGCTTGGCCCAGTGCACACAGCTCCACATACTGAAAGAGAAGTTAATTGAACTCTATGACTGTATGTATTATTATTATTTTTTTAATTTATATTTTTTATATTTCTTTCATTTTCATTTTTGTTGTTGTTGTTCTTTAACTTTTTTAATGTTTTTATTTTTTATTTTTTATTTTATCATTATTATTATTAATATTATTTTAAATTTTAATTTTCATTTTTTAATTATAATTATTATTTAAATTTTTTTTCTTTCTTTATTTTCTATTTTTTTCTTTTGTCTTTTCATTTCTTTTCAATTTTCTTATTCTCCCTTCCTTGAATTCTACCTGTCTACTCTCATTCTCTTTAGTGACTTCTTCCCTTCCCTTCTAATATCTTTCCTCCCAAGCATCAAATAAATTTATAAGAGTAAGCAGTAACTCAGCAGTCAAACAAAACAAGAAGTAACATGAGCAGCATAAAAAAGCAAGGAAGAAAAGGAGTACAAACAATGATGGACAGCCTAAATATTCAGAAGGACCTAGAGTCATCAGAAAAATGGTCATATAAAGAACTCAAGAAATACCTTAGACAGATGGAATGGAACCTTAAAGAGGATACGAGACATCAAAACCAAACAGTGAAAGAACACATTGAAAATGAATTACATAAACAGATATAAAAAGAAATTAAGCATCTTAATTAGGAGATAGAGATTATAAAAAAAATCAAACAATAATTCTAGAAATGAAGGAAATGATAAAACAAATTAAAAACTCAATTGAGAGTATCACTAACAGAGTGGAGCAAGTAGAAGACAGAATGTCAGATAATGAAGACAAAATATATCATCTTGAAAAAAGTCTAGCCAACAAAGAAATGCTGGTAAAAAGTCATGAGAAAAACATCCAAGAGATATGGGATAACATAAGAAAAAAAACAACTAATGAGTCATCTGGATAGAGGAAGGTACAGAGATGCAAAACAACAGCAAATGTAGCAGAAGGCAAGAAATAATTAAAATCAGAGCGTAAATCACGAAATTGAAACAAAAGAAACTATTAAAAAATTAACAAAACTAAAAGTTGGTTCTTCGAAAAAATAAATAAGATGGACAGACCCTTAGCCATGCTAATGAGGAGAAGAAGAGAGAGAACTCAAATTACTAACATACGGGATGAAAAAGGCAATATCACAACAGATGCTACATAAATACAGAAGACAATTAGAAATTATTTTGAAAACCTATATTCCAATAAAATATAAAATAGTGAAGACATTGATACATTTGTTAAGTCATATGATTTGCCTAGACTGAGTCAGGAGGATACACACAATTTGAACAGACCAATATCAATCGATGAAATAGAAGAGGCAATCAAACTACTACCAACCAAGAAAAGCCCAGGATCGGATGGGTATACAGCGGAGTTTTACAAAACCTTTAAAGAAGAATTAATACCAATACTTTTCAAGTTATTCAGAAAATAGAAAAATAGGGAGCTCTGCCAAATTCATTCTATGAGGCCAACATCACCCTGATTCTGAAACCAGACTAAGACACCTCAATGAAAGAAAACAACAGACCAATATCTCTGATGAACCTAGATGCAAAAATTTTCATTAAAATTCTGGTGATTTGGATACAAAGGCACATCAAAAAAATTGTGCACCATGATCAACTAGGATTCATCCCTGGGATGCAAGGAGGGTTCAATATATGGAAATCAATAAATGTTATTCACAACATCAATAGACTTAAAAATAAGAACCATAAGATGATCTTGATAGATGCAGAAAAACCATTAGAAAAAGTAGAGCATTCCTTTACGTTCAAAACATTAGAAAAACTAGGGATAAAAGGAACATACCTCGACATTGTAAAAACTATCTATGTTAAGCCTCAGGCTAGCATCATTCTGAATGGAGAAAAATTGAAGGCATTCTTTCTAAAATTTGGAACAAGACAGGGATGTCCTCTATCACCACTTCTATTCAATATAGTTCTCGAAAAACTGGCCAGAGCAATTAGAAAGTTGAAAGACATTAAAGACATAAAAATAGGAAAAAAAGAACTTAAATTATCACTATTTGAAGATGACATGATTCTATACATAGAAGACCCAAAAGGGTCTACAGAAAAAAACTACTAGAACTAATAAATGAATTCAGCAATGTGGCTGGAAATGAAATCAACATGCATAAATCAAAGGCATTTCTGTATATCAGCGACAAAACTTCTGAAATGAAAATGAGGAAAAACACTGCATTCACAATATCCTCATAAAAAATTAAATACTTGGGAATCAACCTAACAAAAGAGGTGAAAGATTTATACAATGCAAACTACAGAACCCTAAAAAGAGAAGTAGAATAAGATCTTAGAAGGTTGAAAAATATACCCTGTTCATGGATAGGCAAAACTAACATCATCAAAATGGCGATATTACTAAAAAGTTGTCTATAGGTTTAATGAAATGCCAATCTAAATCCCAAATGAATTTTTTGTAGAAATAGATAAACCAGTCATGAAATTCATATGGAAAAATAAACGACCCAGAATAGCAAAAGCAATTCTAAGCAGGAAGTGTGAATCAGGCGGTATAGCGATACCAGATTTCAAACTATATTACAGAGCAATAATAACAAAAACAGCATGGTACTGGTACCAAAACAGGCGGGTGGACGAATGGTACAGAATGGAGGACACAGAGACTAATCCAAAAAGCTACAACTATCTTATATTTGATAAAGGAGCTAAAAGCTTGCAATGGAGGAAGGATAGCATCTTCAACCAATCGTGTTGGGAAAACTGAAAATCCATATGCAACAAAATGAAACTGAATCCCTTTCTCTCGCCATGCACAAAAGTTAACTCAAAGTGGATCAAGGAGCTAGATTCAAATCAGAGACTCTGCATCTGATAGAAGAAAAAGTTGGTTCCGATCTACATATTGTATGGTCAGGCTCCAAATTCCTTAATAGGACACCCATAGCACAAGAGTTAATAACAAGAATCAACAAATGGGAGTTACTTAAACTGAAAATTTTTTTTCTCAGAAAGAGAAACACTAAGAGAGGTAAATATGGGGCCTAGATCATGGGAACAAATTTTTACTCCTCACCCTTCAGATGGAGCCCTAATATCCAGAGTATACAAAGTATACAAAGAACTCAAATAATTAGACAATAAGATAACAAATAACCTAATGGGCCAAGGACCTGAACAGACACTTCTCAGAGGAGGACATAGAATCAATCAACAAGTACATGAAAAAATGCTCTCCATTTCTTGCAGTCAGAGAAATGCAAATCAAAACCACCCTAAAATACCATCTCAATCCAGTGAGATTTGCAGCCATTATGAAGTCAAACAACAACAAGTGCTGGCGACGATGTGGGGAAAAGGGTACTCTTGTACATTGCTGATGGGACTGAAACTGGTGCAGCCAATTTGGAAAGCAGTATGGAGATTCCTGGGAAGGCCGGGAATGGAAGCACCATTTGACCCAGCTATTGCCCTTCTTGCACTATTCCCTGAAGACCTTAAAAGAGCGTACTACAGGGATACTTCCAATCGATGTTCATAGCAGCACAATTCACAATTGCTACACTGTGGAACCAACCCAGATTCCCTTCAATAGATGAATGGATAAAAAAAAAATGTTTTTTTTATATACTATGGAGGATTACACAGCACTAAAAAATGACAAAATAATGGAATTTGCAGGGAAATGCATGGCACTAGAGCAGATTATGCTTAGTGAAGCTAGCCAATCCCAAAAAAACAAATACCAAATGACTTCTTTGATATAATGAGAGCAACTAAGAACAGAGCAGAGAGGAAGAGCATGAAGAAAAGATTAACATTAAGCAGAGACATGAGGTGGGAGGGAAAGGTAGAGAAAAGAGAAATTGCATGGTAATGGAGGGAGACCCTTATTGTTACAAAAAAAATACATATAAGAGGTTGTGAGTGTAATGGAAAAATAAACAATAAGTGAAATGAATTACAGTAGGTAGGGTAGAGAGAGAAGATGGGAAGAGAGCGGAGGGGGGATAGTAGGGCATAGGAAAGGTAGCAGAATACAACAGTAACTAATAAGACATTATGTAAAAATATGGATGTGTAACTGATGTGATTCTGCATTCTATATTTGGAGTAAAAATGGGAGTTCATAACCCACTTGAATCTAATGTATGAAATATGATATGTCAAGAGCTTTGTAATGCTTTGAGCAACCAATAAAAGAAAAAAAAGGTAGCAATATATATGCCAATCGAAAATCTTCATCAAATATATATAATCCAAAGATCGAAAAATATTCATTTTACTGAAATGGATTTATGTATAATGTTATTCAACTAGGAAGCTCACCCGTAGGTTGAATTTTCAGTTCCAACAGCGTTTAGGAGGAGTGATCTCTTCTCACAGTTTGCATCTGCCAATTCAGCCACCTCACATGTGTGTACAAGTGATATCAGGTAGGATTCTATATGTGCATATAAAAATACAGTGTGCTGAATAGGCTACAGAGAAAGGGAGACAGGGATTCACATATTTGTTAATTTTAAAAACACATCTAGAACTATTTCAACAGAAAATTGACTAGATTTAAAACTCCTACATTATATAATGCAAAAAGCAATTCGAACTATACACCATGCCTCCTCTGAACTGCTTGTATTTCTATTCTTTTTGGGTTATTTTTCACCATCATTTTAGGATTATTAGTCAGAGACTAGTAGGGTACAGGTTAGTGTCAGGGATTAAGTATTTCAAATGGAAAATTGGAAAATGAATCCAATGTGTATGTAAATATGTGCTACACAAAAATCTTCCCACTCACATCCAGAACAATGCCTTGACATTACCTTCGCCCCAAGTAAGACACAATTAGAGTTGAAAAGTGTAAAAATCTAGGAATACATACATGGAATGGAATATGCTCGGGAGTTCACAACTTTTGAGGTGGTAGAGGAGTTTCCAAAAGTAAAGGACAGGGTAAACACTCCACAAACAAGGAGCTCTGCTGGCCTAAGAATTCTTGGGAAATGGCCTCTGAGGTTGGGATCCTGAAATATATGTTGCTGTCATGAGCTTTAGCTTCCTTCGTAGTGAGACCATCAAAGCTGGGTCTGTATCTATGTGACCGGGAAGAGATGGTTTCTTATATTCCAATGAACATGAGGCAGCAGTGCTCAATTCTCTCTTTGTAGGTAAACTGTGGCCACTGGATTCTAAGTGTCTCCCAGTGGGGACTGTGAAGACATTTGGTCATCCTCCACTTTTCATGGTGTTTTTTGCTGCTGCACTGGGAATTTGGTATTTGCTTCACAAAATATAAGAAGTTCATTTGGGATACAGTGCTGGAGGGAGTTCTGTCACTTGTGGTGGGTCAGGGTCTGCAGGAGAATGCACCAACCAGGCTTCTATCCCACAGAGCTTGCCCCAGTAACCATAGTAAACTTATTCTGAACATTGCCCTTAAAACTCTCCATATAACAGGATGCCTTTACATATAAGGGTCTCATGTCTGCACTATATCAGTCACAAGCCATTTGGAAGCCAATGGCAGATCCACATAGCCCCTCCATGATGTTTTTTCACACACCTTCCCACCACTGCTCTAGGCCCACTACTCAGCAGGCTCCAAATTACTGGCATCTCGTGTTCTACATCATTTTCATGAAACCCAGTTAAACAAGGCACTGTCTGGTATACACATGATAAGCAACAGGACATCAAATTTTCTGCAGTTCCACCTGGTCATGGGAATTTAAAAAATTTCATGGTATTTATTTAGCAATTTTTCAAAAATGAAGTTAGAGGCACTGTGGGTCTCAATTCATTCAGGAACCATTAAGTGTGAGAAAGTTCATTTCAATGAAAGCTCTGGAGAACTCTCAAAGTCAAGGCTTCTCAAAGACTTACCAAATGGTCACATAAAGCCAGGCCAATTGACGTCTACAATGTGAGGTCCATGTATGTTTGGACTCTCATCTATGGCTGCCAAGTCTTTCAGAATAAAATCATGTGATATCCTGGCTGAGATTCCCAGGCCTCTGTGGAAAGCCACCCTGGGCATAGATCTCAGTTTCCAAGAGTGAGTCTTATGTGTGTCCTCCTAAAATCCCAACACAATTCATGGCAATACTTCTCTGAGGTCAATTCCAGAATGCAGTCTCTAAGGGGAATTACACCAGAGTTCAAGCCCAGGTGGACCCAGTCATCCCTTCCAACCGCCACAAAAATTACCACAATTAAAATCAAAACACTCCCACAGGGCCATCATCTTCTTCCATGTAGACACTCATCATAACCTCTAGCTGGAGGTTTCTATGAGCCCAAGGTAGTGTCCAAAATAAGCTCACTTGCCCCTTATTTGCCTAAAATCATGGTGGCCTGGACACTCTTCCTGTGAACCAGGAGTGATCAAATATTCCTGCTGTTAAAGTGTTCCACTTCTCCAATTTCGGCCTACTGGCTGTAGGGTATAGATTCTTTATGTGATTTGGAGTCATGAGAAAATCCAAGCACATATGGGCTAGCCTCTGCAGGGATTTCAAGAACTCATTTGACCCAAAGGATCCCTATTCTCACTTGATGGAGTTCAGGAACCTAAAACAAGAAGGCAAAAATATTCATCCACAATGACTGCTCTTTTGGACATTTTAGTTTTGGAAGAACATGGGATCTTTCTTTAGATCCATCAGGTGCTGAGAATCTAAGCCACAACCTCATACAAGGACAAGAGGCTGATTCAGACACATCCCATTCCAAAGAAATTAAGCAAAGAGCCACAGGTGGGGTCCATTCATTTCCATATGAAAACAGTGTTTTTCAGGCTACACAAAGGGGTGGCCTGAGGCAAAGACCTTTCTGACATTTAGGGTAATAGAAATAGAATTAAGCAAATGGCCCAAAGAAGGGTTTCTCCACTGAGACTTTACTGCACACACTGATATCTGAGTTTTCTGAGATGATCTCATTCCCTTCAGCTATCCAGAACATGGCCATGTCACAGAGCCTTGTGGTGTTACATATCTGGGAAACAAAACCATGAGTCTATTCTGGAGAGTGGCCAGAATTCACGTAGAAAACAGGAACTTTAGAAGATAGTAGATGTTGCCCATCCATAAGGCAAGCTGCAGTGCATTCATCAATTGTGCAGTATGAATTGCGGAAGCTTTCAACTAGAGACAACACATCCATTGGTGCATTCTCTTTTCTAATGTCTACAACCATGGATACAGTGGGATACACAGACATAGAAACACTCACAATGTAAAACGACTCACTAGAAACAGTCCACTCCAAACCAAACAAACCACCTTTCCTACCTATTCTCAGAACATGAGAAAAAACCACAAACTCACACCTACAAAGGCAAAGGCACTTCCTTCCCCAAAATAGGTCTGTGACTATCCGGAGTGTCTTCTGACTGGTGGGCCATATTATGTTCCCCCAAAATGGCTTGTCCTGTTTCACATCTGGTCTCAATGTCCAACTCCGTGAAGTTGTAAGGAGCCAGCAGTGAGCCACTGCCTGCTTTCTCAGGAAAGGCCCCTCTTCAGAGCTCTGCTGGCATTTGGCCATCCTCACATCAGCAGGTACCAAGAAAGACTGACTATGTCTTTGGGAAAAGCAAACAAGTTAGCCCACTGGGTCTGGAGTGGGACTGGCTCTGGGTGCCTGGCTTCCTGGATCCCAAGTTCAGAGAATTCCATCACCAAGGAAGTGAAGTGAGGTCACTTCTTTCAGGAACTGAATATGGTCACTGCCTTGGTAACCACTTTGTCCTAACAGTTGCTTCCAAGGTTCCCATGAGATAGAGGCTGCCCCAACATCCTGTGACACATTCAGAAGTTATAATGGTATATCAACCATAGGCACCCTGGAACAGCTCTCCACAGAGGCCTGGTTTGGTCCATCTTCTCTACATTAAGAAGAGAGAGGCTGATTCAGACACATCAATTCATCCTGACCAGGTTGTTTGCATGGAAGATGACTATTGCTCTCTCAGGTCCTACATAGCTGCCTACATCTTCTCCAAGGATCATTTCTTCATGGATCTTTGAGGTTCTAAGCAGGTGGAAGATCTTCTACATTTCTATATTGTAAGACCCACTCTGTCGCTGCTCTTAAGTTAGTTATATTGAGGGAACAGTGTATGGTTAGGGTTAATAACAAGTTCGATTTGGGTTACGAATCATTCTGCGGGATGAATAATGGTATTGGCAACCTGCGATATTTACAAGAGTATACATGTGAAATATAAGTATGAAAGCAGAAATCTAGGTAAGATTTGAAGCCCAGAAGGGCATTGGGGACTTGAGTGGGATACTTAACTTTGAGTTATGTGCTGCACAGATGTCTCAGATAAATCAATATACACTGGCATCGGACCTTGTACCTTGGATGATTGAATGTTGAAGAGAGCATCCAGTCAAAAACCGATAGTCGGTAGGATTAGGAAGGTAGTTGGTAGATTTAGAAAGAAGAGTGAGCATAGGATTTGGACCAAAAGTTCTTCAGCAATAGGGTTTCGGATAGAGAGTGTATGTAAATGTCAGCACATGTGAAGAGTCAGTCACAATGATGAACTGGGGAAAACATGTAGGAAAGCAGATATCAATAGAGACATTAGGAAATCAAGCAAAGTATAAAGTGTGTGATAGGGTTAGACATTTTCAACAGGTTTGAAGTTGAATATATAATCTTAGGAAGAAACAAATATGTAGTCACCAATAGGATTGATATTTGAGAGCATTAGGCAACCTGGACATGGATGATTTTAGTAATGGATGCTATCTTTTCATTTAGGCTTTGGTACAATTGTAAGTGTGACCTTTGCTTTTTGTGTCCGGAATATTTCTGTGATAAAATGTGTATGTAGATCAGGTGACATGAGTATTTCTTCCACCATTTCTGAGAGCAATATTTTGAAGATTTATAAATTAGTATGGGGGTACAAATAGGTGTACCCTGTTTCTATTAATATAGACATAATGCATGAATAGACAATACTGTGAATAAATAATATAACTAGATCCACTTTAAATAATGGATTGAATGGATATCTGAAAATATATAAGAAATGTTATATTGATATACAATCATTAATTCCAACCAGTTATATATCTAATGATTATCTTATGGTTATGGTTAATCATGAAGGGTGTGTGAGTTTTTCTTCAAAATTGATTATGGAAATCGAAAACAATATATTTGGAAAAAAAGTCTCATGAATAGACCAGTCAAGAAACATAGAGAAATACATGTGTTCTGGAGCAGGAAGTGACTGAAAGTGAAACAAATGCCTATAAATTTGCTAACTAGTGAATGAAATATATATGCTAAGATGTGCATAAACTGAAGAAATAGTAATGTACCAGTGTGGAATAAAAATTAACGTCAAAATACACATCGTGTCCCATAAGAACCAACATGCATTGATGTTCAACTGGGTCAGTTAATGTAGACATATTAGAATTTGTATGCACCTTTCACTGAAGTTAGTTCTCAGTACTAGAAAACAAATATGTATTTCAGGTGTTTGAGTATTTCTAAGAATAATCTTGTGAAAAGTTGATTATTAATCCACATACATGAACATGAATGAAATTAGGGAGTGTATATAAGACACAAAATTTTCATATTTTTAAAAATCTGGAGAGTATATACACACACACACACACACAAACACAGAAATTAAAAAATAGCAATATATATGCCAATCGAAATTCATCATGAAATATATATCATAAAGATGCAAAAACATTCATTTTACTGAACATGGGTTTATGTATAATGTTGTTCCACTGGGAAGCTCACCCATAGGTTGAATTTTCAGTTCTAACAGCGTTTAGGACGAGTGATCACTTCTCACAATTTGTATCTGCCAAGTCATGTAACTCAAAAGAATGTACGTGTGATACCGTGTAGGATTCTATTTGTGCATATAAAAATACATGTGCTGAATAGGCTCCAGAAAATGGGAGACAGTAATTCACATATTTGTTAACTTTCAAAACACATGGAGAACTATTTCAATTAAAAATTGACTAGATTCATAATACCTACCCTTTATCATGCAAAAGGCAAGTCCAACCCTGAACTGCATGTATTTACGTACTGTTTGGGTTATTTTTCTCCATCATATTAGAATTAGTAGTCAGAGTCTATTAGAATATGTGTTAGTGTCAGGGATTCAGAATTTCGAATGGAAAAATAGGAAAATTAATCCAATGTGTATGCAAATATGTGCTAAAACAAATCTTCTGACTCTCATCCAGAACAATGCCTTGAAATTATCTTCGCCCCAAGTAAGACACAATTAGAGAAGAAAAGTTGCAAAATCTGTGATTACATTTCTGGAATGGAAAATGCTCAGGAGTGCACAAACTTGGAGGTGGTATAGGAGTTTCCAAAAGTAAGAACACGGTACACAGTCCACAAACATGGAGCTCTGCATGCCTAAAACTTTTAGAGAAACTGCCACTGAGGTTGGGAAATGATATATAGGTTTTTGTCAGGAGTTAAGCTTCCTTTGTAGTGATACCCTCAAAGCTGGGTCTGCATCTATGTGACCTGGAGGACAAAGTTTTTTTATTTTCCAATGAACACAAGGCAGCACTGCTGAATTCTCTCTTTGTAGATAAACTGTAGCCCCTGGGGGTTTATTTTCTCCCCGTGTGGACTGTGAAACAATTTGGTCATCCTCCACTTTTCGTGGTGTTTCTTGCTGCTGCACTTGGAGTTTGGTACATGCTTCACGAAATACAAGGAGTTCAACTGGGAAACAGTGCTGGAGAGAGTTCTGTCACGTGTGGTGGGTTATGGTCTGCAAGAAAATGCACAAACCAGGCTTCTATCTCTCAAAGATTGCTCCCTTGTCCATAGCAACCTGATTCTGAACATTGCCCTGAAACCTCGCCATAGAACAAGATGCCTTTACATATAAGGGTCTGAAGTCTGCACTATGTCAGTCACAAGCCATTTGGAAGCCAATGGCAGATCCACATGGACCCACCATGATATTTTATCACACACCTGCCCACCACTGCTCTACGCCCACTACTCAGCAGGCTACAAATTACTGGCATCTCTGTTCTAAACAATTTTCAGAAAACCCTGTCAATCAAGGAACTGTCTGGTACACTCATAATAAGCAATAGGACATCGAATGTTTCTGGAGTGCCACCTGTCATGGGAATTTCAAAAATTTCATGGTATTTATCTAGCCATTTTTCAAGGATGACATTGGATGCACTGTGAATTTCAATTATTCAGGAACCATTAAATGTTGAGAAAGCTCAATTCAAAGAAAATTCTGGAGAACTCTCACAGGCAAGGCTTTCCAAAGAGTGGACAAAAGGTCACTTGAAGCCAGGACCATTGAGGTCTACAATGTGAGGTCCTATGTGTTTTGACTCTCAACTATGGCTGCCAAGTCTTTCAGAATAAAATCATGTGATATCCAGGCTGAGATTCCCAGTTCTTTGTGGAAAGCCACCCTGGTCCTAGATCTCAGGTTCCAAGGGCGACTCTCATGCGTGGCCTCCTAAAATCCCAACACAATTCATGGCAATACTTCTCTGAGGTCAGTTTCAGAACTCAGTCTCTAAGGGGAAACACACCAGGGTTCAATCCCTGGTGACCCAGTCATCTCTTCCAACCGCCACACAAATGACCAGAATTAAAACCAAAACACTCACACATGCCCCTCATCTTCTTCCATATAGACACTAATCATAACCTTGGCTGGAAGTTTCCATGAGGCACACAGCAAAAGACAATGTCAAAATAAACTCCCTTGCCCTTCATTTGTCTAAAGTCAGTGTTTCTGGACACTGTTCCTGTGAACCAGGGCTGATCAAAGATGCCTGCCATTAATACTGTTCCGCTTCTCCAATTTGAGGCATAGTGACTGTCAGGTATAGTTTCTTTATGTGATTTGGAGTCATGAGAAAACCCAAGCACCTATGGGCTAGCCTCTGCAGGGCTTGAAGGACTCAGTTGACCCAAAGGATCCCTCTTCTCACTTGATGGAGATCAGGAACCTTACAGAGGAAAGCAAGAGACTTCATCCACAATGATTGCTCTTTTGGCCATTTTGGAATTGGATGCACACATGGGATCTTTCTTTAGATCCATCAGGTGCTGAGAATCTGAGCCATGGACTCACACTGCACTAAGAGGTGGATTCAGACATATCCCTTTGCAAAGCAATTAAGCAAAGATCCACAGGTGATGCCCATTTATTTCCATTTGAAAACTGATATTTTCAGGCTTTGGAAAGGTGTGGCCTTAGGTAAAGACCTTCCTTACATTCAGGGCAACAGAACAATAGAAAAGCAAATTCCCAAAGCAGAGTTTCTCCACTGAGACTTTCCTGGTCACACTGATATCTGAGTTTTCTGTGATACTCACCATTCCCTTCAGCTATCCAGCACATGGCCATGTCCCAGATTGTGGAGGAGATACATATCTTGAACACAAAACCATGAGCCTATGGGAGAGTGGCCAGAATTCAGGAAGAAATCAGGAATGTAGAAAGGTAGTAGGTGTTGCCCATCTATAAGGTAAGCTGCAGTCCATTCATAAATTGGACAAGATGAATGCTGTGAAGATTTCTACTAGACAGGACACATCCTTTGATGCATTCTCTTTTCTATTGTCTACAACCACGGACACAGTGGGATACACAGAATCACTCACCTTCTCAAAGCACTTACTAGAAACAGGCCACTCCAAATTAAACAAACCGACTTTCCTACATATTCTTAGAAGATGAGACAAAATCACTAACACACAAACACACCCAAAAAGGCACCTTCTTTCCCCAAGTAGGTCTGTGACTATCCGGAGCATCCTCTGACTGGTGGACCATACTATGTTCCCCTGAAATGGGCTGTCGTATGTCAGATCTGGTCTCCTTGGCCAAAACTGTGAAGTTGTCAGGAGCCAGCGGTGAGCCACTGCCTGCTTTATCAAAAAAAAAAAGCCCCTCTTCAGAGCTTTCCTGGCATTTGTCCATCTTCAATTCAGTAGTTGCCAAGAAAGACTGACTCTGTCCTTGGTTAATCCAAACATGTGAGACCACTGCAACTGGGACTGGGCCTGCCTAAGGGTGCCTGGCTTCCTGGATCCAAAGTTCAGAGTGTTACATCAACAAGAAAGTGACGTAGGTCACTTCCTCTAGAACTTAATGAGGTCACTGCCTTGGCAACCACTTTGTCCTAACAGTTGCTTCGAAGGGTCCATGAGATGGAGGCTGCCCCTACTTCCTTTGACACTTTCACAAGTTAAAATGGAATATCAACCATAGGCACCCGGGAACAGCTCTCCACACAGGCCTGGTTTGGTCCATCTTCTCTACATTAAGAAGAGAGAGACTGCTTCAGACACATCCCTTCATCCTTACCTGGTTGTTTGTCATGGAAGATGACTTTTGCTCTCTCAGGTCCTTCATAGCTGCCTATATCTTCTCCAGGGATAATTTCTGCATGGACCTTTGAGGTTCTCTGCAGGTTGAAGATCTCCTACATTCCTGTATTGTAAGACCAACTCTGTCCCTGCTCTTCTATAAAGGTAGATTGAGGGAATCGTGTATGGTTAGGGTTAATAACATGTTTGATTTGGGTTAGGATCATTCTGCTGGATGAATAATGGTATTGGAAACCTGCGATATTTATAAGATTATAGAGGTGAAATATATGTATGAAAACAGAAATCTCAGTAAGATTTAAAGCCCAGAAAGTCATTGGGTCCTTGATTGGGATAGTTAGCTTTGAATTATGTTCTGTGCAGATGTCTCAGATAAATCTATACACAATGGCATAGGATCTTGTACCTTAGATGATTGAATGTTGAGGAGAACATTCATTCAAAAAGGGAGAGTTGGTAAGATTACGAAGAGAGTTGGTAAGATTAGAAAAAAGTGTGAGTATAGGATTTGGACAAAAAGTTCTTTAGCAATAGGGTTTTGGGTAGAGAGAAAATGTAAATGTCAGCACATGTGAAGAGTCAGTCACAATGATGAACTGGGGAAAATATGTAGGAAAGCAGATATCAATAGAGACATAAGGAAATCAGGCAAAGTATAAAATGAGTGATACCAATAGACATTTTCAACAGGCTTGAGATTGAATATATAATCTTAGGAAGAAACAAATAAGTAGTCACCAATAGGATTGACATTTGAGAGCATTAGGCAACCTGGACATGGGTGATTTTCATAATCCATACTCACATTCCATTTAGGCTTTGGTACAATCGTAAGTGTGACTTTGCATTTTGTGGCCAGAATATTACTGTGATAAAATGTATATGTAGATCAGGTGACATGAGTATTTCTACCACCATTTCTTGGAGCAATATTTTGAAGAGGTGTAAATTAGTATTGGGGGTACATAGAGGTGTACCATGTGTGTATGAATATAGACATAATGCATGAATAGTCGATACTGCGAATAAATAATACAACTGGTTCAAACTTTAGAAATTGGAATAAATTGATATCTGAAAATACACAGGGAATCATATATTGATATACATACATTCATTCCAACCATTTATACATCCAATGGTAATATTACGGTTGTGGTTCATCATAAAGAGTGTGTGAATTTTGCTTCAAAATTGATAATGGAAATCGACAGTAATGTGTGTGGAAAGAAGTCTCATGAAATGACCAGTCAAAAACAAAGAGGAATACATATGTTCTGAAGCAGGAAGTGATAGAATGTGTTACAAATTTCTTTAAATTTATGAAGTTGTGGCTGAAATGTATATTCTATGATGTACAAAAACTGAAGAAATAGTAATGTACCAGTGTTGTATAAAAATGAACGCCAAAATACACATCATGTCCCATAGGAATCTACTTACATTGATGTTAAAGTGGGTCAGTTACTGTAAAAATATAAGGATTTGTTTGCACCATTTACTGAAGTGAGTTTTCAATACTATAAAACAAATATGTATTTCAGATGGATGAATATTTCTGAAAATAATCTTATGAAAAGTTGAATATAAAACCACATACATGAACATGAATGAATTTAGGGAGTGTATAATAAGATACATATATTTCATATTTTGACAAATCTAGAGTGTTTATATATATATATATATATATATATATATATATATATATATATATATACAAAATACACACAGAGACATTAAAAAGTAGCAATATATATGCCAATTAAAATTCATCGTGAAATATATATCATCCACAGATCCAAAAATATTAATTTTACTGAACATGGATTTATGTATAATGTTTTTTAACTAAGAAGCTCACTCATAATTTGAATTATCAGTTCCAAAAGCGTTTAGGAGGAGTGATTTCTTCTAACACTTTGTATCTGCCAAGTTAGCCACCTCTCAAGAATACAGGTGTGATACCAGGTAGGATTCTATATGTTCATATAAAAATACATGTGCTGAATTGGCTACAGAAAAAGGGAGACAGGAATTCACATATGTGTTAACTTTAAAAACACATGCAGAACTCTTTCAACAAAAAATTGACAAGATTTACAACTCCAACCCTATATCATGCAAATAGGAAGACAAACTATACACCATGCCTCCTATGAAGTGCTAGTATTTCTATTCTGTTTGGGTTATTTTTCTCCATTATATTAGAATTAGTAGTCAGAATCTAGTAGGGTATGGGTTAGTGTCAAGGATTCAGTATTTCGAATGGAAAATTGAAAAATGAATCCAATGTGTATGTAAATATGTGCTACACAAAAATCTTCCCACTCTCATTCAGAACAATGCCTTGACAATACCTTCGCCCCAAGTAAGACACAATTAGAGGAGAAGATTTAGAAAACCTGTGAACAAATATCTGGAATGGAATATGCTCAGGAGCCCACAACCTTGGAAGTGGCAGAGGAGTTTCCAAAGGTAAGGGAAAGGGTAAACACTCCACAAACATGGAGGTCTGCTGGCATAGAGACTTCTTGAGAAACTGCCTGTGAGATTGGGCACTTGAAAAATATGTTGTTGTCAGGAGCTTTAGCTTCCTTTCTAGTGAGACCATAAAAGCTTGGTCTGCATCTATGAGACCTGGAGGACATGCTTTCTTATTTCCCAATGAACATGAGGCAGCAGTGCTAAATTCTCTTTTTAGGTAAACTGTGGCCACTGGGGGCTAAAGGTCTCCTCATGTGCACTGTGAAGCCATATGGTCATCCTCCATTTTCATGGTGTTTCTTCCTGCTGCACTGGGAGTTTGGTATTTGCTTCACGAAATAAAAGGAGTTCAATTGGGTCACAGTGCAAGAGGGAGTTCTGTCATGTGTGGTGGGTCAGGTTCTGCAGGAGGATACAAGAACCAGGATTCTATCCCACATAGCTTGCCCCCTTGACCATAGCAACCTGATTCTGAACAATGTCCTGAAAACTCTCCATATAACAAGTTGCCTTTACATGGAAGGTTCTGCTGGCTGCACCATGTCAGTCACAAGCCATTTGGATGCCAATGGAAGATCCACATGGCCCCACCACAGATGTTTTATCACATACCTGCCCACCACTGCTCTAGGCCAACTACTCAACAGAGTCCAACTTACTGGCATCTCTGTTCTACACCATTTACATGAAACCCAGTCAATCAAGGCACTGTCTGGTATATTCATGATCAGTAACAGGACATCCAAATGTTCTCCAGTGCCACCTGGTGATGGGAATTTCAAAAATTTTATGGTATTTTTCTAGCCATTTTTCAAGGATGAAGTTGGAGGCACTGTGAGTTTCAATTCTTTCAGGAACCATTAAATTTTTAGGAAGCTAATTTCAATGAAAGCTCTGGAGAACACTCACAGGTAAGGCTTCCCAAAGAGTGGCCAAAAGATCACATGATATTATTCCCATTGAGGTCTACAATGTGAGGTCCATATGAGTTTTGACTCTCAACTCTGGGTGCCAAATCTTTCAGAATAAAATCATGTGGTATCCTGGCTGAGAGGCCTAGTGCTCTGTGGAAAGCCATCCTGGGCCTAGAACTTAGTTTCCAAGGGCGACACTCATGCCTGGCTTCCTTAAATCTCAACGCTATTCATGGCAATACTTCTCTGAGGTCAGTTTGAGAACTCAGATTCTAAGGGAATCACACCAGAGTTCAAGAACATGTGGACCAAGTCATCTCTTCCAACCGCCACCCAAATGACCACAATTTAAAACAAAACACTCCAACGTGGCGCTCATCTTTTTCCATATAGACACTCATAATGACCTCTGGCAAAAGTTTTCCATGAGGGGCACAGCCCAAGACCGTGTCCAAAATAAGCTCTCTTGCACCTAATTTGCCTAAAGTCAGGGTGGCCTGGACACCCTTCTTGTGAACCAGGAGAGATCAAATAGGCCTCCCATTAATACTGCTTCGCTTCTTCAATTTGAGGCCAACTGACTGTGGGGTTTGGATTCCTTATGTGAATTGGAGTCTTGAGAAAACCCAAACAACTATGGGCTAGCCTCTGCAGGGCTTTGAAGAACTCATTTGAACCAAAGGATCCCTATTCTGACTTGATGGAGGTCAGGAAAGTTACAGAAGAGGCGAGAGACTTCATCCACAAGGACTGCTTTTTTGGCCATTTTGGTTTTGGATGTACACCTGGGATCTTTCTTTAGATCCATCAGGAGCTGAGAATCTAAGCCACACCCTCACACAAGGCAAATAGGCTGATTCAGACACATCCATTCCAAAGCAATTAAGCAAAGAGCCACAGGTAATGCCCATTCATTTCCATTTGGAAACTGTTTTCTTCAGGCTTCACAAAGTGGTGGACTGAGGAAAAGATCTTCCTGACATTCAGGGCAACAGAAGAATTGGTAAACAAAAGGCCCCAAGCAGGGTTTCTTCACTGAGACTTTCCTGGTCACACTGATATCTGAGTTTTCTTAGATGCTCGCCATTCCCTTCAGCTATTCAGTACATGGTCATGTCACAGAGCTTCAAGGTTGTACATATCTTAAACACAAAACCATGAGCCTATTCTGGAGAGTGGCGAGAATTCAGGAAGAAAACAGGAACTTAGGTAGATAGCAGGTGTTGCACATCAATAAGGCAAGCTGCAGTCCATTCATAAATAGGGCAGGATGAATGCTGGGAAGCTTTCTACTAGATAGGACATATTCATTGATGCATTCTCCTTTCTAATGTCTACAACCACGGACATAGTGGGATACACAGACATAGAAACACTCACCTTGTCAAACGACTTAGTAGAAACAGTTCACTCCAAACAAAACAAACCACCTTTCATACCTATTC
The DNA here is from genome assembly GCF_048772815.1 of Callospermophilus lateralis. Classification (NCBI taxonomy): domain Eukaryota; kingdom Metazoa; phylum Chordata; class Mammalia; order Rodentia; family Sciuridae; genus Callospermophilus; species Callospermophilus lateralis. The sequence continues at coordinate 1,343,651 of NW_027512826.1, forward strand.
TCAGAACATGAGACAAAACCACAAACCCACACCCACACCACAAAGGCACCTCCTTCCCCCATGTAGTTCTGTGACTATCCGGAGTGTCCTCTGACTGGTGGGCCATACTATGTTCTCTGGAAATGGCCTGTTCTGTCTCAAATCTGGTCTCCTTGGCCAACTCTGTGAAGTTGTCAGGGGCCAGCGGTGAGCCACTGCCTGCTTTCTCAGGAAATGCCCCTATTCATAGCTTTCCTTGCATTTGGCCATCCTCACATCAGTAGGTTCCAAGAAAGACTGAGTCTGTCCTTGGTAAATCAAAATAAGTTTGACCACTGGGGCTTGGACTGGGACTAGCTCTGTGTGCCTGGCTTCCTGGATTCCAAGTTCAGAGAGTTCCATCACCAAGGAAGTTAGGTGAGGTCACTTCCTTTAGGAACGGAATGAGGTCACTGCCTTGGCAACAACTTTGTCCTAACAGTTGCTTCCAAGGTTCCCATGAGAAGGAGGCTGCCCCTACTTACTGTGACACTTTCACAAGTTACAGTGGTATGTCAACCATAGGCATGCAGGAGCAGCTCAACAAATGCCTGCTTTGGTCCATCTTCTATACATTAAGAAGAGAGTGGCTGATTCAGACACATCCCTTCATCCTGAGCAGGTTGTTTGCCATGGAAGACTTTTGCTGTCTCAGGTCCTTCATAGTTGCCTACATCTTCTCCAGGGATCATTTCTGCATGGACCTTTGAGTTTCTCAGCAGGTGGAAGATCCTCTATATTCCTCTATTTTAAGACCAACTCTGTCCCCACTTTTCTGTAAAATTAGATTGAGAGAACAGTGTATGGTTAGGTTTAATAACATGTTCGATTTGGTTTAGAAAGGAAACTACACGGTTGAGCAAACAGGGTCCTACCGTTAGCAATAATATGAGGATTATAAATGGACCGGCCATGGCAGATAAAAGCATAATTAACCAGGTTGACTATGTGAACAAAGAATCAAACCTCCCTTCTGGGGCCTCTGTCTCTCTTTGACGCTCTTCAAGTCATTTTCTTAATTTATTCATAGATTCTTTTACAACTCCAGTATTGTCGGCATAAAAACAACATTCTTCCCTCAATGCAAGCAAAAAGGCAACTTTCTCTCATGAAGAGGAGGTCCAACACTCGCCTGCTCTGTAAAACAACTTCAGAGAGAGAGAGGTTAAAATTTCTGTAAAGCTGTGATGTCGGTTTTTAATGTCTTTAAGCTTTGGTCTATTTCTGCTTCTAATTGTGTCTTTGTTGTGTCTCATGGACTAGGGCAGTTGTTCCTATGCCCACCCCTTCAGCAATTATTATTCCTCATAGGATGGCCAAAGTGAGGAATACAGGTTCCCGGTGGAACCGGGTTGTATGCCCCCCTATTTGAAATTTAAATGAACCTACGTCATGATAGAGCACTCTGAAAAACATCTGCATCATTACATAATTAATCACATCTATTGACCATTTTATGTAAACATAAATAATGTTAAAGTGTATAGAATTATACTGTTTTAGGAATGGACAAGAAAATGCACCTAAGATAGCACCAAAGTGAGGAAAACATTCTTATTTGGTTGCATCCGGATTTAGAGGGCATTGCTTCTGTAGTAATCAATTAATCCCCTGAACCCCAAGTTTTGTTAGTTTTAGAATTTGTACCCAACATGTAAGGGAAGGGGCTCAGAAGTTCACAGTCTGCAGAAATTCACAAAAATTAGTTTTTGTTTCTGTTTTTTTTTTCCTCTGTTCTGGGCAAGTTAACTTTTCAAGGACACCTTGGAAGGGGAGAGCTTTTTTGTCTCTTTTTTTCTCCCTGCCAGCTGTCACCATGGAGACCAGTTGCTAACTTTTTTATCTTAGAAATATAGGCATCTAGGTGAAGCCCCAGCTCAAGGCCAGAGGCCTTGTTCACATATTTTGTGAAAAACTGGAAAGGCAGTGTCTAGCTTAGGGGTGGTGATTTTTCCAGCCAGTGGCCAAGTAGAACAGGGCAACACGAAAAGTGGAAGTTTATGTACATTGAACTCTTTCAGAGGGACTCTTTTGCTGAAAGACCTAAAGTAAGCCTTGGTGAAGACTTCTGGAGAAGGTCATTTAAGACATTTCTGTGGACCTGGTACAGAGGGGGAAGACGGGGTAGTCGAGGCTGAGAGCAGCTCCGTGGATCTAAGAATGAGAAAAGAGAGATGTAAAAGAAAAATGGTAAAGGGGTTTGGGATTTTCCTAGAACAAAACTTGAGCATTAGAACAGGTATAGCAGAGGGGAAGATGGGAGTGAATATTCCAAAAAGCCTTTGAGGGACTTTAAATTCTTAGAAACCTCTTTTCAGTGATGACAAAGCAACTTTAAATGCCATTTTCATTACATCGTGGATAGGGGTCTGAGGGCTCTTCTCAGCTGGTTTGAGCTTTGGGTTAGCTTGCTAGAGGACTTGGTGGGACCTAGTGCAGGCCCTGACAGGAAAAGAGAGGAGTGAGTGGGTGAAGGGGTACCTCGGTACCTGCTACCTCAGCAACGGGGCAATGTTCTGAGAACCAGCGGAGGTTTGGGTTTTTGATTTAGTAATTGGAGAGGAGAAATCAGGTTGCTAAGATGGGAGTGATAGCAGAGAGTCTAGAGCAGAAGGCTGAGGGTGAGGAACTATTGGAGAAGCATAGTACAGGATGTGAGAAAAAGAGGAAAAATGATTCCACATAGGGAAATTTCCCCCTTTTGAGAACTTGCCGAAGTTAAAAATGTCACTCAGAATTTGAGGATCTAGAGAACCCTCTGGGATCCATAGTATTTGGTTGTCTAATTGGTAATATGGCCAATGCTGTGTACTGAATTTGATGAGGAGTTTGGGTTCCACCAGGCAGCCCCTGTATGCTCACATTCCCTTGACTTACACAAGAAGTCGGCTTCTCCCCCACACAGCCGTGGCTGTTTGTGGCTTTGATAGTCCGCCAGGCAAACATAGTAATCTAGGCTAGCCAACCTGAATCTGTCTCGCGTGTCCCTGCATCCATAATATTTGTTTCCATTATCTATGGTACAGAAGAGATTTAATGGGATTTTAGTGGGATCCTCTTCATCAGGGATATCTCAATAGGAAAGACCTATACCGACCTGACAAATGTCTGGGTGGAGAGATGGCCAACAGGTCTCTATGGGGCCTGTATGCGAGATAGACTATACTTCTTGTCTAGTAGGATTTGTGATCAGCCATTGCTGCTGAACGGGGTGATGAGGGTTAGAACTACTGGTGGCCAAGGGGAGAGTCTATAGTCTTATCCACATAGCGAATACGCAATTTGAAATGGTTACCACGCTTTTCCAGTTTCCAACAAGAGTCTGGACACAGCGAAGGCTTGAGATGAGAGGCATGGATCCAAAAAGTGATTCCGTCTACTTTAACGCTTTAGGTTTTATAAGTAGATCCTGGTATGTTCCTTTCCAGTGGGGTTCCAGGGATGACACCTGATGTTGTCTTATGTAGACGAAGTCTCTTACATGATATTGATTTAGAGTCCCCTCCTCCCCTGGTTGGTAGGCAGTGGCCAGCTGTTTCCACAGTTATCGCTGAGTTCTTTCAATGACTTTAAGTCTGTCAAGCAAGGGGGTGTGGAAGTGATCGTTAGGCCTTAGAGTTGGGGTTAGGTCCCTTATTGGATGATGGGAATCATAGAGAATTTCATAGGGGGTGAGGTTACACAAAGAAAGAGAGGGAATATTTCTCGCATGAAACAGTGCATAAGGCAGGAGCATAATCCAATCTTTTATGCCGGGCTCTAAGCTTAATTTTGTGAAGGTCTCTTTAATGGTTCTATTTATTTTTTCTACCTGTCCTGAGCTCTGGTGTATATAAGCATAATGTAACTTAAAATTAATCCACAGGGTCCCAGTTAACACCTGACTTACCTGGGCCATGAACACCAGTCCATTATCAGACCCTATTACCTTAGGCAGACCGTATCTTGGAAAAATATCTTTCAGAATCTTCTTGAAAATCATTTGTGCAGTTTTTTGTTTTTTTTTTTTTTTTTTTTTTTTTTTTTTTTTTTTTTTGTGTGTGTGTGTGTATGTGTGGAAGGCTTCAGTCCATCCTGAAAATGTATCTACAAAGACTAGGAGGTATTTAAGTCCATACCTTGCTGGCTTAATTTCACTATTGTCCACTTCCCAAAATTGTCGTTTTCTGGTTCCTCATAGGTGCTTTCCTCTAGGAAACTGGAAGGGTAAGCATTAACCAATTGACGGACTCGACAGGTTTTTGTTACCCGTTCAGTTATTTTCTTTCGCTGTGAGTCGGTTAGTGGAAAACTCTGTTCTTAATCCTACAGGAATGCCTGCAGTTTCATTGAACCAAGGTGAGTGAGTTGGTGTACATTTTTAACGTAGTGTAGGGCTTTCTGTAATTGCAGCCTGAGCTCAGTGAAGTTGAGGTGTTCAGTGTCAGTGTCCATAGATATTATAAAAAACTTCCTGGTGATCAGGGGTCCATTGGAATTGGGCATCTCCCTCTAACACCGGGTATAAAGGAGCAGCTAAAAACGCAAACCCAGGTATCCATAACCTGCAAAAGCCAGCAGTCCCAAGAAACTCTCTGAGTTGTCTCCTGTTAGATGGGGGTGGTATCTAGGCAATGGTTTGTTTTCTGGGCTCAGTGAGCCATCGTTTACTGCCCCTAAGGAAACAGCCCAGTAAGATTACTTCATGCCAGCAAATTTGGGCCTTTTTGGCCGAAACTCTATACCCGAGTTGAGCAAGCTCATATAATAGTGCTTGGGTCCCAGACTCACAGTTTTCCTTGGTGTTGGCTGCCAGTAGCAGGTCATTCACGTATTGAAGCTGGGTGACTTTGGGGTGTGTAGTTCTGAAATTGCTGAGATCTCTGTGGAGGGCTTCATCAAAGAGAGTGGGGGAGTTTTTGAACCCCAGTGGGAGTCTAGTCCAAGTTAGTTGACCAGACGTTCAGGTTTCTGGGTCTACCCACCCGAAAGCAAACAGCAACTGACTATCTTTATGCAGAGGCAAGCAAAAGAAAGTATCTTTTAAGTCCAGAACAGTATACCATTTCCGCTCAGGGTTCAGAGTGCTAAGCAGATTGTACGGATTAGGTACCGTGGGGTGAATGTCCTGCACTCTGTTGTTGATCTCTCTTAGGTATTTAACAGGGCGATTGTCCCGGTTCCTGGCTTTTTTTTCTAGTAGCAGGGGAGTGTTCATGGCCAATTGACAGGGCCTTAGGACGCCTAAGGTCAGATATTTCTGAATATGGGGCCTTATCTCATCTTTAGCTTTTTTTGCTTAGAGGATATTATTTGACATTAATTGGGGAGGCTGAGGTTTTTAACTCCACTGTTATTGGAGGTTGTTTCACGGCCAGGCCTAACCCAGCAGTTTTTGCCCAGGCATCTGCGTAATCTGTTATCCATTTCTGGCGTAGCTTGCCTGTTTGATCAGTCTTGGGGGGTGTGAAGAGTGGATGTTCATCTTCTACTAATTTAGTTAAAGCCGTGACTATAGGAGTTTATACTAAAGGATTTAGAAATTTCATTTGGTAGCCTTCAGGGTTAAAAGTTATTTAGGCCAAGAGCTTGGTGAGCAGATCTCTGCCCATCAATGGGTCCAGGCATTCCTGGATTACTAGGAAGGAGTGATGGATTTTTCCTTTACCTAGGTCCATGGTCCTCTTAGTAGTCTAAGCCCGATATTTACTGCCATTAGCCCTTTGAACTACAGACCTTTTATTTGATAGAGGGCCCAATGGGGCCTTAAGGGCTTCGTATACTGCTCCTGTATTCATTTCAAAGTTTACTGGGGTCCGCTACACTTCAAAAGTTACCCTGAGCTAGGGGAAGTGATCTGAGCCCCAACTTTCTTAGTCATGCACCAGAGTCACAATGGCTGGCTGGCGTGGCTATCTCTTTATAGGGCACTTTTTGGCCCAGTGTCCTTTTTTTTTTTACAGTAGGCACATTGATCTGAGGCCAGGGGTGGCCTCTTGCATGGCCCCAGGTAACCCTTACTGTCACCTTACGTCTTAATTTCTGGCGTCTTTCTTGTTGTGACAAGGATCTTGGTCAATCCCTTAGTCTGTCTTTTGCTTCTTTCATCCTTCCTTTGCTCCCTTTCTTTCTCCCTGTTTCTCTCTTATAGTATACTTTCTCAGCTTCTCTGACTAAATCTCTCTTTTAAATTTTTTTAATATCCATGGCAGCTTGCCCAATTAAGGCCATTGTTACAGATGAATTTTGATCCGCTGCCTGAGGATCGAAAGGAGTATATCTTTTATATGCCTCCATAATTCTTTCTAGAAACAAAGAGGGAGATTCATCAGGCCTTTGAATAATTTCTCTTACCATGGCCAAATTAGTTGGTCACCTAGCAGCCCCTTGGAGACCTGCTATTAGAGCCAGGCAATAATTGGACAGATGCTCTTTATCTTCAAAGGTGTTGGGGTTCCAGTTGGGTTGGTTTAAGGGTAAGCTGGCTTTGATTATGTTGGGAAGTTGTGTTGGTCGCCAATCAGGTCCGAGGATATTTTTTTTTTTAGCTTCTTGGAGGTTTTTCTCTTATTCCTCTGTCATAAAGAAAGTCCCTAGGAGTTGTTGGCAGTTATCCCAAGTAGGCAGGTGTAAAAACGTTGGCGAGTTCTCTGAGTTCTTTTAGCCGGGCCAGCTTCCTCCAGGGAAGGAGGGGCTCTGTATGCCACGGGACTGTCATCTGGATGGTGCTGGGCCATCCTAGCTTCTTTGAATGGTGGAGAGGCTGAGTCAGCAGCAGGGGAATCACTTAGAGGGTGTTGGCAGTTGGGGGATGAAGGCAGAGGATAAGGAGGGGGAGGAGAGTCCAGTAGAGTCTTGAGACTCAGGGAGAACAGAGGGTGCAGGAGGAGGAGCAGAGAGTTAAAGAGATAGAATCATGGGGGAAGGAGTAGGAGTCCGTGCAGGGACAAGGAAAGGCTTCACCCTTGGAGGAGGAGATTTGCAGAGGTCCTGACAAGTTAAGATATATGGCTGTTGATCTGGACGTCTACGTGGCCCCGGCTAAAAGACAATATCTCGAACTTTTCAAATTAGTGCGAAGTAGAAAGATCCTTCTAGGGGACATCTGACTACAAAGTTGGGTCATTCTGAGACACAGAATCTGCAAGATCCGGCGTTTTACTGAAAAAGAAAGATTCTGAGCCCTTAAGCAGACTTTGGTCTAGTGATCAAGGGTCATGAACAGAGGCATTGAAGTGCTCTGTCCCATAATGAAATATACACAGACAATAAAAGCAATGACACAAGACACAGACAAGACAAGACAATAAAGACAGGCAATGAACGTCCAATACTGAGACCATGACTGAGTAGCCGGCAAAACATGATGGGCTGGCAATACCGAATCTGAAACAAAATATCACTGAATAAAGGAGACTATTGTTCCTCGATTTCATGAGTTCATCCCCCAGGGACATGGCCTGTGGCTCTGTTACATGTGTGTCAGCCACCATGGGAGAGAGCTCACGCTCTTTACCAATAGCCATTTTGTGAAACCCTAACCTGAATCCTGAAACCAGAAAGAGGGGCCTTATTTATCCCCAGAGGAGCCCGTTGGGGGTCTTTCATCTGCGGCTGCCGGATCTCACTGGGGCCACCAGATGTAAAGATCGGGCGAGGGTGGGTGGAAGAGACCACCAAGAGACTGTCTCATGCAACAGCAAAGGCTTTATTGGGAGTCCGGCATGCAAGGGCTCAGAGCTCACTTGAATAGAGCAGAGAGCCCTGAGAACAGCTTAAGAAGTGCTTATATATTTTCCTTGGAGAGGGCAGGAAGGAAAGTTTATTGATGGGTAAGTGCGAGTGGGCGGTTTGCGTGCAACTGGTTGACCGAGTACATTCTGCAGTTTGGCAGTTGGGGACAGCACATTCTGGGAACAAGAATAGCAAACAGTTCTCAAGATTTCAACAGTGTTTTGTTAAGCATACAGAAAATCAAGAAGTGACAAGTACCTATTTTATTAACCTTTCAATATAAGTATGAAAACAGAAATCTAGGTAAGATTTGAAGCCCAGAAGTTCATTGGGCCCTTGATTGGTATACTTAGCGTTGAATTACATTCTGTAGTGATGTCCCAGAAATATGGATATACAATGGCATAGGACCTTATACCTTCTCGGAGGTCAATTCCAAAACACAGACTCTAAGGGGAATCACACCGAAGTTCAAGCCAAGGTGGACCCAATTATCTCTTCCAACCGCCACACAAATGACCACAATTAAAACCAAAACACTCCCACATGGCACTCATCTTCTTCCATATAGACACTCACCATAACTTCTGGCAAGAGGATTCCATGAGAGGTGCAGCACAAGACAGTGTCCCAAATAAGCTCCCTTTCCCCTCATTTGCCAATAGTCAGGGTGGCCTGGACACCCTCCCTGTGAACCAGGAGTTATCAAATATGTCTGCCATTAATACAGCTCTGTTCTCCAATTTGAGGCCTACTGACTGTGGGGTTTAGATTCTTTATTTGAATTGGATTCATAAGAAAACCCAAGAACCTATGGGCTAGCATCTGCAGGGCTTTGAAGAACTCATTTGACTCAAAGGATCCCTATTCTCACTTGATGTAGGTAAGGAACCTTACAGAAGAATGTGAGGCACTTCATCCACAGTGACTGATTTTTGGCCATTTTGATTTTGGATCCACACATGGGATCATTCTTTAGATCAATCAGGTGCTGAGAATCTAAGCCACAGGCTCACACAGGACCAAGAGGCTGATTCAGACACATCCCTTTACAAAGCAATTAAGCAAAGAGCCACAGGTGGTGCCCATTCATTTCCGTTTGAAAACTGTTTTCTTCAGGATTCACAAAGGCGTGGCCTCAGGCAAAGAACTTACTGACATTCAGGGCAACAGAAAAATAGGCAATCAAAAGGCCCTTTGCAGGGGTTCTCCACTGAGACTTTCCTGGTCACATCGATATCTGAGTTTTCTGAGATGCTTGCCAATCCCTTCAGCTATCCAGTACATGTCCATGTCACAGTGCTTGGAGGTGGTACATATCGTGGACTCAAAAGCATGAGCCTATTTTGGAGAGTGGCTAGATTTCAGGAAGAAAACAGGAACTTAGGAAGATAGCAGGTGTTGCCCATCGATATGGCAAGCCCTAGTGCATTCATAAATTGGGCAGGATGAATGCTGGGAAACTTTCTACTAGACAGGAAACATCCATTGATGCATTCTCTTTTTCTAATGTCTGCAACCACGGACACAGTGGGATACACAGACATAGAAACACTCGCCTTGTCAAACAACTTACTAGAAACAGTTCACTCCAAACCAAACAAACCGACTTTCCTACCTCTTCTCAGAACATGGGGCAAAACCACAAACACACATCCACACCCAAAAAGGCACCTCCTTCCCCCAAATAGGTCTCTCACTATCCGGAGTGTCCTCTGACTGCTGGGCCATACTATGTTCCCCAGATATGGCCTATCCTGTCTCAGATCTGGTCTCCATATCCAACTCTGTGAAGTGGTCAGGAGCCAGCTGTGAGTCACTACCTGCTTTTTTAGGAAAGGCCCCTCTTCAGAGTACTCCTGGCATTTGGCCATCCTCACATCAGTAGGTACCAAGAAAGACTGACTCTGTCCTTGTTAAATTGAAGCAAGTGAGACCACTAGGACTGGGACTGGGACTGACTCTGTGTGCCTGGCTTCCTGCATCCCAAGTTCAGAGAGTTCCATTACCAAGGAAGTGAGGTGAGGTTGCATCCTTCAGGAACTGAATGAGGTCACTGCCTTGGCAACAACTTTTTCCAAACAGTTGCTTTCAAGCGTACCATGAGAAGGAGGCTTACCCTACTTTCTGTGGCACTTTCACAAATTAGAATGGTATATCAACCATAGGCACCAAGAAACACCTCTCCACACAGGCCTGATTTGGTCCATCTTCTCTATATTAGGAAGAGAGCCTTTAGTCCGGGGAGCACTGCAGTGAACCTCTGCACTAAAACAATTAGCAAGCACCTGGTGGAGGAGTCCTCCATAGGTAAGTGGGGCTTTTATAACATCTGATATCCGGTTAAGGGAGATCTCTTCTGATGACAGAGATGTGGCCTGGGGAGGCTCACATATACTCCTTTCCAGGAGAGTAACCAGAATCGTTCTGTCCTCTGTTCTGTTCTGTAGGGAATTCCTCTGGAACTGTAGAGAGGGGCCGACGGGCACGCATGCACTCCTACCCTGGAGCTATAGCAAGATGTTGCACTGTTCCACTGTTTTTCTGTTTAGGCGCATGGTTTCTGTTTTTTGTGTTTTGTTTTGTGTTCTATTTTTTTGATTGTTTGTTTGTTTTTGTTCATTTTGTTGTGTGATTTCAGTGGTAAAAACTTAAGGATTTTGGACGTAAAAATAGGTAATAAAGAGAGTAAGCCTGACACCCCTTTGGACTGTGTTTTAGGGAACTGCGATGAACTTTACTCGCCTTTGTTAAGCAGGATGATAGAAGCTCCTAGCTGGCTGCCTGGAGCACACCCATTGCAGAGGGCAATGCTTGGTAGGGACCTAAGAACTGAGCATCTCCGAGGTTAACAAGTGAAACTCCTTTAAAACCCCTTGTCACTCCAGATCAAGAGAGTCACAACCTTTGGCAGAGTCCCCTGTGTTTCTCCTTTGTTCACAAAGCAATAAACCTCCCTTTTTCTTTTTCTCAAAACTCAGTCCTCATTATTAAATTGGTATTAATTGGCGACAAGTTGAGGAATCGAACTTTAATTTACAAATTTGGTACCCGCCCTCCACCCCGGAACTTTGTGAGAGCTGTCTACTGAAATATTAGGAGATGAAGCATGCTTGGTGTGGAACTGAACAAGAGGAGCTAATCCTGTAAGTAAAAGGAGGGACTGAGGGACTCCCAGCAGCTGCCAAAGCCCTGTTGATTCAGGGAATTACCTCCTTCCTCCCCGCACTGTAAGAATTATGCCACCTCTGTCTTGTTAAAAAAGAGAAAAAGAAAAAGGGGACACTAAATGGAGTGAAGTCACCATGGAGACACTTTATTTTACATTTCAGGTTTCCCCTCTGTTAAAACATGTGGTCCCCCCCCTGTGGATATCTATGGTGCACACTGGTGTAGGAGATTTTTCTCTTATCTGCTCTGGTTTAAACGGTTCTCTCTGACAGCCATAGTCTGAACCTCCTTTCTGTCTGTCTTGTGTCTTTGTATCTGGCCCTTTAAGACATGTGCAATAATGTGTTGATATTATAAATTGTTTCTTGGGAATGATCTTAGCTGAATGTGTGTCTAAATGATGATGTTTTATTTTAACAATCTGGTATCTGAATGGGTTTTTGAAGCATTGCAGAATCTTGCAGTTAAAAGTCGGGTTTAGGTAATTGTTTAGTTTATGATTTCAGATAATTCATGCCAGAGAGCTTAAATACTTAGTATGGAAAACTGAAGAACTCTACTTCCAAGTTGGCAAGTAAATTCCCAATCATACAGTCTTTTTTTCACCAATTTTGAATTGGATAGCCTCGGAAAATGTCACTGTGTGTACCACTGCATTAATTTGGACAAGGATAGTAAATCATAGAATGGTATCTGTTGACAAAACAAGATGTAAAGATATAAAATTTTGTGAATTGTATCTTAAATTTGTATCATAATTTTCAACATCCGAACCTCAAAATTATGGTTAAAATGCCTTAGGCCTGAGGTGTCTGCCCAGAATAGCAGTTTTTCCTGCTCCTTCCAGACCTCAGCCATGATTTATATTGAAATGTAAATGAAAGAAGCCTGAAAGCTTAGTAGGAGACTGATTTGAGGCCTAAGGGAAAAAAAAGGTAAATTGTATGGTATTTACTAATTACTAGCCAGTCACTTTTTCTAGGACTCTTTTTTTTCCTTAGATATTTTTTTTTTGAGCTCATGATTTTGAGCATACAGACCTAGGTTAATGTTTTTCAGATCAGTTCTATCTTTGACCAACGGTAGACTTTTTGAAACATTGCAATGGAGATTTCACCTGAGAAAAGCTACAAGGCCTTTACTATTATTATGTGTGCACACTTTTGTTATGTGTTGTATGTCCACATATACATATGTCCGTATATCATATATATGATACACAAATTAACATATACAAGGAGCGCTCATAAAAAAGCGCTCATTAAAACAAATTTAAATAGGAGATCCAAAGATCTTTAATTCACGTGATTTAAATGTTTCAATTTAAATTGGATAAACAGATAAAAATCAGTGTCTTTAAATTTAAGCTTACAATTTTTTTAGGTGTTCAAAAATCTAATAAAATATTAATATCTACAAAATGTCTAATATGCCTTGGTTCTAGGACCTTTCCTTCAACATAAAAATGGTTTACACTGTCAACACATTTCTCTAATATTTTGATAAATAAGTAAAGTAAATTTGATAATGGATTGCTCATTCATGAGTACTTTTCTTAGATATCTGATTGATTTACTAAGGTCTGAATAAGTTCTTATTAAAGTCTGTATAAGAATATAAAAATAAGTCATGTGTTAATGAGACAAAAATTTCTTAAAACATAAGTTTACCCATAACGTTGTGTTTATTAAGTTTTATTTTCTCCAGAGCAAGCAACCATAAAAATTAAACAACTGATTAAATAAGAACTGTTATTTTAGAGCACTGTACTGCCATTGCTTTAAAAGCTAAACTTGGTTAATGTAGAAACATCAATGTAATTGTGATGCTATCAATGTTTTCATATCTTATAGGTATGCAAGTCTGTAAGGTAGAAACTTTAAAAGAGCATTATATCAAGCTGGTGCTCTGAAGTTGTATGGTAAAAAATATATTGGGGATTTATTTACCTGTTATCAATAAGATATGTAAACTTTTATGTTACTTTTTACATTGGGGGACAATTTAAATGTATTTTTTAGTTAATGAGAGCCTAATCGATGTAAAGGTTAAAAACTTTCAGCCTTTCTTTAATTCATGTTTTAAATGTGATATCATATGGTGTTAGCTAATGTTCATGTGACCTCAAACAATTTATGTAAACTTTGTCAAATGATATTTAAAAATAAGAATTAGCTTTAGAACTAAAATTCTTAAGATTTATAAACAGCCCTGCCTTAGCTGAGATAAGGCTCTGTGTCCCATCTTACTACATGTGAGAATGACTACGAAACCAGTAGGTTAGATAATATTTCTTTAAAGTTATGTTAAAAAGTTGTTTTTTTTTAAGGTCAATATTCCTAGGATCTCAAACAGGGGATATAATGTATAACTCAGCCAAAAAATTCAGGGTAGCTGTTACACAAGCTAAGTATTTTTACTTTTGTTAATTTTATTTTGAAATTTTCTTATAAGTGATCTAAAGATTCTCTGTTACTGTTTTACAAACGTGTTGCTTTAAGAACACAACATGGGTTTATTCAATATAATAAGTCATTACTTACAATACAGACAGAATAATACAGATCCCAATTAATAAAAAGATAATTATATAGTTATAGACATTAAAGCCCAGTACTCTTAATATAAGGCTGTTAAAATTTATTTGCTGGATGTTTAAGATTAGGATTTAAAATTAAAGTTAAATGAAAAGAGCCAAGAAAACCAATATTTGGCTTTTGCCCTATGAATCAGTCTGAATCCAGGGAACAGGGGACTTCTCTAAAGAGCTTTGAAACTCTGAGCCACATAACCTCCTCCTGATCAGGGAGATTAATGAGACCACTGGAGAACAGAAAGCCAATCAGTGTATTTGTTACGAAGAGGAGAGTCATCAAAGAAAGGAGACATCCCTGATGCTTCCGAGGGAAGCCAAATGGTCAAGCAAGATCTGGACCCACCTAGCGCAAATGGCACTAGCAGAACTGAGAATCTGCTCTCAAGTTTCCCCAGAATTGACTCCCATAAAAGGTCAGCTGACTGTTAACAATAGATGGAAACAAAAGTCAGTTTGACTGCTTCATCTTAAACACTTAGCAAAGACAGTTAAGAACAAAATACATCCATTCCTGGGCATTTTAAATTATAATTATAATAATAATAATAATAATAATAATAATAATAATAATAATAATAATAATATAATGTTAAGGTATGCACTTTATGTTTGCCTCCCAAAATAAGTAAGACTGGTGGCTACAAAGAAGAATTCTCAGACATGAATGCCTGATACTTATAAAAAGAGACTATCAAGAAGACCTGCCACAGGGAGAAGTTTTCAGTTTAAGGCCAATAGATATTCCTAACCTACACAGGTTGGCTTGGTGTTTGCTAGTACAATTATCCAGCCCTGAGTAACAGAATTAAAGGTTTCTCAAAGAGACACAGAGGTCATACTAGTAAAAGGATTTTACAAGATCAGATGACATTAAATAATTAAACTGTATCTTATGGGGAGGGACAAGTGTAACAGTAAAAGTTAAATATTAAATTGACAGTCCTGATAACTGGGGATATTAAAGACTGGTGAGGGAACTTCTATACAGTGACATGTTCCAGGTGCTACAACATTTATTCAGTACTCATGGTTTTTGTTTCTCTCATAGAAGAACCCATCCCCAGATGACTTTACAACCTGTTCTTCCCCAATCAGACTTCAAACCGAACTGACTTCTAAAAGGCAACTCATGTCCCTCAACTGACTTCTAAAAGGCAACTCATGTCCCTCATCCCATGCCCACTCACGTCACCCTGTCTCAGGTCAGAAGAAGAAAAAATGAGTGACACCACTCTTCTTATAACAATGGAGAGAAAGATAAATAGACTATCAATATAAGTAATTAATTAAGTCAGGTAAAATCAGGGAGATCGGTTTTGGGTGAGTTCTAAAAATTTGGAGACTCTTACCTGAGGGATTAAAATTTCCTCAGTGCTCTTCCCGTAATCTATCAAAGATTTGAAAGGGACACAAAGAAAAGGCGGGAATGATAGACCCAACCTGATCTTTAATTTAAATTGGGAGCCATCTTGCCAAAAAGCCATGAAAAGATAATTTTGGCTTTACCATAAATTACTTCAAATTCTAAACCTGCTTGGAATGCCTGCCCATGCCTTGAACTCACACATGCCCGGCTCTCTGACCAGATAGCAGCCCTCTCTGAAACTTTAGTGACACATCATAAATATTTGCCTTCTCTGGCCAGACAACAACCCTCTCTGAGGCTCTAATGGTCTTCATGAACTCTGATGTAGGGACAGCAAAAAAAATGTAGACTGCCATTAGTGTGATGTTTGTCAGAGTTCTGTTATCTGTAAACCCCCTTTTGTGTAATTTTCTGGGCTATTAAGCTGCCTGTAGGAAAGCTGGGGTTGCTGTCTTTTTCCCGCTGTTTTGTGAGGGAGAGGTAGCACAGCCAGTGAAAATAATAAGCTTAATTTAATTTGATTTTAATTAGAGTCAGTGGTCTTTTCTTGTGTCCTGGTCTAACAGGTAAACACTCCAAAAACATGGAGCTCTGCAAGCCTAAACACTTCTTGAGAAACTTCCTCTGAGTTTGGGCACTTGAAATATATGTTGTTGTAAGGAGCTTTAGCTTCCTTTCTAGTGATACCATCAAAGCTGAGTCTGCATCTATGTGACCTGGAGGACATGGTTTCTTGTATTCTAATGAACATGAGGCAGCAGTGCTGAATTTTCTCGTTGTAGGTAAACTGTGGCCACTGGATACTAAGTGTCTCCCCGTTTGGACTGTGAAGCCATTTGGTCATCCTCCACTTTTTGTGGTGTTTCTTGCTGCTGTACTGGGAGTTTGGTATATGCTTTATGAAATACAACGAGTTCAACTGAAACCCAGTGTTGAAGAAAGTTCTGTCACTTGTGGTGGGTCAGGGTCTGAAGGAGAATGCACCAACCAGGCTTTTATCTCACAGAGCTTGCCCCCTTGTCCATAGAAATCTGACTCTGAACTTAGCCCAGAAACCTCTCCATATAAAATGATGCCTTTACATAGAAGGGTCTGCTGGCTGCACCATGTCAGTCACAAACCATTTGGAAGGCAATGGCAAATCCTCATTGCCACACCACAGATGTATTATCACACACCCACCCACCACTGCAATAGGCCCACTTCTCAGCAGGCTCCAACTTACTGGCATCTTTGTTCTACACCATTTTCATGAAACCCGGTCAATCATGGCATTCTCTGGTACACTCAAGATCAGCAACAAGACATCTAAAGGTTCTCCAGTGCCACCTGGTTAAGGGAATTTCAAAGATTTCATTGTATTTATCTAGCCATTTTTCATGGATGAAGTTGGAGGCACTGTGGGTTTCAGTTCATTCAGGAAATATTAAATGGTGAGGAAGCTGTTTTCAATGAATTCTCTGGAGAAATCTCACAGGCAAGTCTTCCCATAGAGTGGTCAAAAGGTCACATGAAGCCAGGCCCATTGAGGTCTTTAATGTGACGTCCATGGGTGTTCTGACTGTCAACAATGGCTGCCAAATCTTTCAGAATAAAATCATGTGATATTCTAGCTGATATTCCAAGGCTCTGTGGAAAGCCACCCTTGTATTTGATCTCAGTTTCCAAGGGAGAATCCCATGCGTGGCCTCCTAAAATCTGAACACAGTTTATGGCAATATTTCTCTGAGATCAGTTCGAGAACTCAGACTATAAGTGCAATCACACCAGAGTTCAAGCCCAGATAGACCCAGTCATCACTTCCAACCACCAAACAAATGACCACAATTAAAACCAAAGCACTCCCACAAGGCCCTCATCTTCTTCCATATAGACACTCATCATAACCTGTGGCTGGAGGTTTCCATGAGGGGCTCAGCCCAATACAGTGTACAAAATAACCTCCCTTGCCCGTCATTTGCCTAAAGTCAGGGTTGCCTGGACACCCTTTCTGAGAACCAGGAGTTATCAAATGAGCTTGCCGTAAATACTGCTCTGATTCTCCAATTTGAGGCCTACTGACTCTCGGGTATAGATTCTTTATGTGAATTGGAATCATGAGAAAACCCAAGCACCTATGGGCTATCCTCTGCAGGGTTTGAAGAACTCATTTGACAAAAAGGATCCCTATTTTCACTTGATGGAGATCAGTAATCTTACAGAGGAAGGCGAGAGACTTCGTCCACAATGACTGCTTTTTTGGCCATTTTGGTTTTGGAAGCACACATGTAATTGTTCGTTAGATCCATCAGGTGCTGAAAATCTATTCAACAACCTCAAACATGGCCAAGAGTCTGATGCAGACACATCCCTTTCCAAAGCAATTAAGCAAAGATCTACAGGTGATGCCCATTAATTTCCATTGAAAACCGTTTTTTTCAGGCTTCAAAAAGGGGTGGCCTGAGGCAAAGACCTTTCTGACATTCAGGGCAACAGAACAATAGGTAAGCAAATGGCCCAAGGCAGGGTTTCTAAAATGATATCTGAGTTTTCTGAGATGATCCCATTCCCTTCAGCTATCCAGTACATAGCCATGTCACAGAGCTTGGAGGTGGTTCATGTGTTGGAAACAAAACCATGAGCCTATTCTGGAGAGTGGCCAGAATTCAAGAAGAAAACAGGAATTTAGGAAGACAGTGGTTGTTGCCCATCCATTAGGCAAGACAAAATCCATTCATAAATTGGGCAGGATGAATGTTGTGAAGCTTTCTTCTATTCAGGACACATCCATTGATGCATTCTCTTTTCTAATGTCTACAACCACGGACACAGTGGGATAAACAGACATAAAAACACTCGCATTGTCAAAAGACTTACTAGAAACAGTCCACTCCAATCCTAACAAACCGACTTTCCTACCTATTCTCAGATCATAAGACAAAACCACAAACTCACACCCACACCCAAAAAGTCACCTCCTTCCCCCAAGTAGGTCTATGACTATCCGGAGTGTCCTCAGACTGATGGGCCATAGTATGTTACTCCAAAATGGACTGTCCTATGTCAGATGTGGACTCCTTGGCCAACACTGTGAAGTTGTAAGGTGCCAGTGGTGAGACACTACCTGCTTACTCAGGAAAGGCCCCTCTTCAGAGCTCTCCTGGCATTTGGCCATCCTCACATCAGTAGTTACCAAGAAAGACTGATTCTGTCCTTGGTATATCCAAATATGTGAGGCCACTGGGACTCGGACTGGGACTGCCTCTGGGTGCCTGTCTTCCTGGATCCCTAGTTCAGAGAGTTCCATCACCAAGAAAGTGATGTAGGTCACTTCCTTCAGGAACTGAATGAGGTCACTGCCTTGGCAACCACTTTGTCCTAATAGTTGCTTCCAAGTGTCCCAATTGATGGAGGCTGCCCCTACTTCCTGTGACACTTTCACAAGTTTGAATGGTATATCAAACATAGGCACCCGGGAACAGCTCTCCACACAGGCCTGGTATTGTCCATCTTCTCTACATTAAGAAAAGAGAGACTGCTTCAGACACACCCCTTCATCCTGACCAGGTTGTTTGTCATGGAAGATGACTTTTGCTCTCTCAGGTCCTTCATAGCTTCCTATAGCTTCCCCAGGGTTCATTTCTGCATGGACCTTTTCATTTCTCAGCAGGTGGAAGATTTCTTACATTCCTGTATTGTAAGACCAACTCTGTCCCTGCTTTTCTGTAAAGTTAGATTGAGGGAACAGAGTATGGTTAGGGTTAATAACATATTTGATTTGGCTTAGGAATCATTCTGCTGGATGAATAATGTTATTGGGAACCTGCAATATTTATTAGAATATATAGAGGGGAAATATATTTATGAAAACCAAAATCTAGGTAAGATTTGAAGCCCAGAAGGGCTTTGGATCCTTGATTGGGATACTTAGGTTTGAATTATGTTCTGCACATGTGTCTCAGATAAATCTATACACAATGGCATAGGACCTTGTACCTTGGATGATTGAATGTCAAAGAGAACATCCAGTCAAAAAAGGATAGTTGGTAGGATTAGGAAGATAGTTGGTAGGATTAGGAAAAAGAGTGAGTATATGATTTGGACAAAAAGTTCTTTAGCAATAGGGTTTTGGGTAGAGAGAAAATGTAAATGTCAGCACATGTGAAGAGTCAGTCACAATGATGAACTGGGGAAAATATGTAGGAAAGCAGATATAAGTAGAGACATTAGAAAATCAGCAAATGATAAAGTGATTGATAGGATTAGACATTTTCGACAGGCTTGAGTTTGAATAAATAATCTTAGGAAGAAACAAATATGTAGTCACCAATAGGATTGACATTTGAGAGCATTAGGCAACCTGGACATGGGTGATTTTCATAATCCATACTCATATTCCATTTAGGCTTTGGTACAGTCGTAAGTGTGACTTTGCATTTTGTGGCCAGAATATTACTGTGATAAAATGTATATGTAGATCAGGTGACATGAGTATTTGTTGCACCATTTCTGAGAGCAATATTTTGAAGAGATATAAATTAGTATTGGGGGCACAAATAGGTGTACCATGTGTGTATGAATATAGAGAGAATGCATGAATAGACCATACTGTGAATAAATAATATAACTGTTTCCAAATTTAGAAATTGGAATAAATTGATATCCCAAAATACACAGGAAATCTTATATTGATATACATACATTCATTCCAACCAGTTATATATCTAATGGTAATATTAGGGTTGTAGTTTATCATAAAATGTGTGTGAGTTTTGCTTCAAAATTGATTATGGAAATCGAAAATAATGTGTTTGGAAAGAAGTCTCATGAAATAACCAGTCAAAAACAAGGAGGAATACATGTGTTCTGAAGCAGGAAGTGATTGAATGTGTTACAAATGTCTTTCAATTTGTGAACTTGTGGATGAAATGTATATTCTACGATGTATAAAAACTGAAGAAATAGTAATGTACCAGTGTTGAATTAAAATGAACATCAAAATACACATCATGTCCCATAGAAATCTACTTTCATTGATGTTAAATTGGGTCAGTTACTGTAGAAATATAAGGCTTTGTTTGCACCATTCACTGAAGTGAGTTTTCAGTACTAGGAAACAAATATGTATTTCAGGTGGATGAATATTTCTAAAAACAATCTTATGAAAAGTTGATTATAAAAGCACATACATGAACATGAGTGAATTATTTAGGGAGTGTATAATAAGACACATATATTTCATATTTTGAAAATATATATATCACACAGATACATTAGAAAGTAGCAATATATATGCCAATCAAAATTCATCATGAAATATATATCATTCACAGATCCAAAAATATTAATTTTACTGAACATGGATTTATGTATAATGTTTTTCAACTAAGAAGCTCACTCATAGTTTGAATTTTCAGTTCCAAAAACATTTAGGAGGAGTCATCTCTTCTCATACTTTGTATCTCCCAAGTTAGCCACCTCACAAAAATGTACGTGTGATACCAGGTAGGATTTTATATGTGCATATAAAAATACATGTGCTGAATTGGCTACAGAAAAAGGGAGACAGAAATTCACATATGTGTTAACTTTAAAAACACATGGAGAACCATTTCAACAAAAAATTAACAAGATTTATAACTCTTACCCTATATCATGCAAAAGGCAAGACCAACTATACGCCATGCCTCCTCTCAACCGCTTGTATTTCTATTCTGTTTGGGTTATTTTTCTCCATCATATTAGGATTAGTAGTCAGAGTCTAGTAGGGTATGTGTTAGTGTCAGGGATTCAGTATTTTGAATGGAAAATTGAAAAATGAATCCAATGTGTATGTAAATATGTGCTACACCAAAATCTTCCCACTCTCATCCAGAACAATGCCTTGACAACACCTACGGCCCAAGTATGACACAATCAGAGGAGAAAAGTTAGAAAATCCGTGAATACATATCTAGATTGGAATATGATCAGAAGTTCACAACCTTGGAAGTGGTAGAGGAGTTTCCAAAAGTAAGGGAGAGGGTAAACCCTCCAAAAACTTGAAGGTCTGCTGGCCTAGAGACTTCTTGAGAAACTGCCTGTGAGGTTGGGCACTTGAAATATATGTTGTTGTCAGGAGCTTTAGCTTCCTTTCTAGTGAGACCATAAAAGCTGGGTCTGCATCAATGTGACCTGGAGGACATGGTTTCTTATTTTCCAATGAACATGAGACAGCAGTGCTGAATTTTCCATTGTAGGTAAACTGTGGCCCCTGGGGGCTGAATGTCTCCCTGTGTGGACATTGAATCCATATAGTCATCCTCTATTTTCATGGTGTTTCTTGCTGCTGCACTGGGAGTTTGGTATTTGCTTCACGAAATACAAGGAGTTCAACGGGGACACAGTGCAGGAGGGATTTCTGTCACGTGTGGTGGGTCAGGGTCTGCAGGAGAATACAAGAACCAGGCCTCTATCCCACATAGCTTGCCCCCTTGACCATAGCAACCTGATTCTGAACAATGTCCTGAAACCTCTCTATGTAACAAGGTGCCTTTACATATAAGGGTCTGCTGGCTTCACCATGTCAGTCACAAGCCATTTGGAATCCAATGAAAGATCTACATGGCCCCACCACAGATGTTTTATCACACACCTGCCCACCATTGCTCTAGGCCCACTACTCAGCAGGATCCAACTTTCTGGCATCTCTGTTAAACACCATTTTCATGAAAACCAGTCAATCAAGGCACTGTCTGGTATACTCATTGTTGGGAAAAGTATAAACGGCAGCCATACCCCAGAGAAAAACCCCAACATGGTGCCTAAGGACTTCTTCTTCCTACCTTCTATTTCTGCAGTGGTGCCAAATGTTCCCACCCGTGTGAACTCTCCCGCTGGCGCCAATTTGAAATCTCGCTGGTGGGGAACCTTAGCCCCAATAAGAACTAATTCCTGGGCTCCAGAGCTGATATCTGAAAGAACTTAGCAATAAACGGTTTGCCTGCCATTTATCTAAGCCCTTCCATCTTCCCCTTAGTTCTATATAAGCACACAGCTTTTTGCAATAAAATTGGAATTCTCCCAGCGAAGGGCCTTTGCGTGGGAAGTTCTTTCATTCTGGTGCCCCATGTGAGGATATGGGTGAGCTCTTTCTAACAAGAGCCCCGTCCCCTGCTCCCCTGGAGACACTCCGCCATTGTCCGCTCTTTTCAGACGCCAGCTTCCTGCACCCACCACAGATCTGATATATGTAAGCCTCCCCTGACCCTGGCTCTGCAACTCCCTTTGGGCTACCACTGGTTTTGTGACCTTGATCTTCCGGCCCACTCTCGACGCCCTGTAGGGGGCAGGAAATTCCTGCCACTAAGACCTTTACTGGTCGCAGTGGACCCTCTGGTGATCCGTTTTCCTTTGGGGCGTGAGGCTTCTGAGTTTACACAAGAGGCTCTGTGGTTTTTTCTCCTCTGCTGCCGCTGCCGCTGCTGGCTAGAGTTGCTGTTTGCTGCGGGGCTGCTGTGTCTGGCTG
Organism: Callospermophilus lateralis; assembly: GCF_048772815.1. Lineage (NCBI taxonomy): Eukaryota > Metazoa > Chordata > Mammalia > Rodentia > Sciuridae > Callospermophilus > Callospermophilus lateralis. Next base: position 1,366,001 of record NW_027512826.1, read on the forward strand.
AAGCTGCCTCTCTGCTCGGGGAAAACTGAACTCCCGTCCTGGAACTACATTCTGCCGGAACCGGAGTTCTGTTTTCATTACTGACTTTTTCCGCTGCTTTCAAAAACTTTCCTGACGTCAGGTTGCCCGTGGCTCCGAACCCATTGGGTCTCACAGATCGCACTTCACTGGTGACGCCCAGGTAGTGCCCTCTGTATTTCCTCATGACGGCTGGTCATTTTGGGGACGCCCACCTGACCCCCGTTCGCCCTGAGCTTCCTGAAAGCCGTTCCAGCCCGGGTTTTCTCTTTGTCTCTCTCGCTCACTCTTATTCTCTCTCTCTCTCTCTCTCTCTCTCTCTCTCTCTCTCTCTCTCTCTCTCTGTCTGTCTTCCTTCTCTCCCTGTGACTATGGGCACCTCTTCATCTGTACCTGAAGCCTCACCTCTCAATTGTCTACTAAAAAATCTGGCCACACTCTCCCTCACACCAGACATCAAGCCCAAACTTCTAATCAAATTCTGTACCCAAGATTGGCCTACATATCCACTGGATAATGGCAATCATTGGCCTCCAGAAGGCTCCTTACATCCAAACTTCATCTGCGACCTTTTTAACTACTGCCAGCATCTGAAAAAGTGGAGTGAGATTCCCTGCATTTAAGGTTTTAGCCTTCTCACACAGCACCCTGTCGCTGCTCCTCCTGCCCTCCCTCTCAGGTCCTCCTTGTTTGCAAACCCTTCTCTTCCCCTACGTTTACTCCTGACTTCACAGATTCTTCCTCATTCAACCCAGCAGATGAACCCCCACCTTATCCCCCAGTCCTATCTGCCCCTTCTCTCCCACTATACCCTCCTCTTCCTCTGCCTGATTCCAGGGATCCTCAGCCTTCCATTTTATCCTCCTCCCCTCCGCCCTCTTCTGCCTGATCCACCTCCTCCTCTTCCAAAGAGACACTCCCTGCCCCTCCCTCTCCTTCCTGTCCGCCTCCTGCCTCTTTCAGTCCTCCTGTTACCAGGTCTAAGGGACTCCTTCCCACCCCCAAGACAATCGCACCCCTTTGTGAGGTAGCTGGTCCCGAGGGTGTCATCAGAGTCCAAGTGCCCTTCTCCATGTCGGATATTACTCAGCTAGAGAGGAAGTTAGGCTCATTCACCACTGACCCCACCACTTACATTCGGGAGTTTCAATGGGTCCTGCAAGCATATAGTCTCACTCATCATGACATCTACATGCTCTTGGCCAATACACTTCTCCCTGAGGAAAGTCAATGGGTCTGGGAGCTAGCCCAAGCCCATGCTGATGAAAATCATAGGACCAATCCTAACCACCCCACAGGCCCTCATGCTGTCCCAGAGCAGGATCCCCTATGGGATTACAACACCCCTGAAGGCTTACAGTCTAGTGACCTTTTTACATCCTGCCTCTTGGCGGGCCTGAAAAAGGCCATCCGCAAGGCTGTTAACTTTAAAAAGGTGCAGGAGGTCATTCAAAGGAAGGAGGAAACACCTTCAGAATTCCTGGATAGACTAACCAAGGCCCTTTAACAGTACACAAACCTCAACCCAGAAACCCCTGATGGCCGTCATGTCTTAATGAAATATGTTCTGGCCCAAAGCTACCCTGACATTAAAGCCAAGCTTAAAAAGCTTGAACAGGGCCCTGCTACTCCTTAGACTAAAATCCTCGCTGTCGCTTTCAAGGTATTTTATGATAGAGAGGATGAAAGTGAATGCCGTAGGCAGAGGGCTGAAAATGCCAAGTTCCAAATGTTGGCCCAGGTCATTCAGAGAAGGCCATCACCACGCCATCCCAATATGACACCCCCGGGAGCTTGCTTCAAATGTGGTAAGGAGGGACATTGGGCCAGGGATTGTCCTTCACTGAGGACACCCTACAACCCCTGCCCAAAATGCCATCAAAGGGGACACTTGGGGGCAGACTGCCCAACAACCCGAAAGGGAGGTTGGTCAGCCGCCAGGCAACCACAGCCTTTCTTGGGCTTAGCAGCGGAGGATTGACGGATCCCTGGGCTTTCCCTCCAGACTATTACCATCAAGAATCAAGAGCCTAGGTTTACCTTCCTGGTGGATGGATGCTTCATTACCTTCCTCTTGGATACTGGTGCCACTTTTTCGGTCTTAAGGGAGTATGGGGTTCTACCACACCCTCAAAAACTCCTATTGTCAGGGTAGGAGGTAAACAGATTTTCCCTCAAACCCCCCCATCATATTATATGCAGGGATCCCTTTTGTCCTTCACTCCTTTCTCGTTATGAGCCATTGCCCCATTCCCCTTCTGGGAAGGGACATACTCTCACTATTAAAAGTCAGCATTCACATATCACCCCACACCTCTCCTACCTCTCATTTCCTCATGATGTTCCTAGGGGCAGATACACCTCCTTAATGCACTCTCCCATGACTCTCTAAACCAGTTAAGCCTGAGGTTTGGGACACAACTACACCCCTTATGGCTAAATGCAGTCCTATTCATATTGTCTTACGGGACCCTTCAAGATATATTAGTCAATCACAATATCCACTCACAACCACAGCCCTCCTCGAATTAGAACCCATCATCCAGGATTTATTACGAAAGGGGTGTCTTAGGCCTACACACTCTCCTTTCAACACCCCCATTCTGGCACTTAAGAAACCTAAAGTGTCCTACAGGCTGGTTCAAGACCTTCTCCTTGTCAACTCCTCTGTGGTCCCCATCCACCCGCTAGTGCCCACCCCTTACACCCTCCTCTCTCAGATCCCTGCCACTACTACCCACTTCTCGGTCCTAGGTTTAAAAGATGCATTCTTTTCTATTCCCTTGTTCTCAGAATCTCAGAATATCTTTGCTTTTACATGGACTGACTCTCACATCCACCATTCTCATCAGCTTTCCTGGACTGTCCTCCCACAGGGATTCAGGGATAGCCCCCATCTCTTTGGCCAAGTTCTTGCCCAGGACCTCACATCCTTTCACCCGACCTGTCCTGACACTATTCTCCTTCCATATGTCAATGACCTTCTTCTATGTAGTCCCTCTGGGAACACTCTCAATCCCACACCGCTCAGCTTCTTAATTTCCTAGCAGACAAGGGATATAGGGAGTCTCCCCACAAGGCCCAGGTTTTCCATTCTTCTGTCACCTCTCTTGGTTTTTGCCTTAGACCCGGGAAAAAGGAAATAACACTGGATAGGAGGCAACTCCTCTCTGATCTTCCAGTGCCCCATATGAAAGCCAAAATACTATCATTCCTAAGATTAGCAGGTTATTTTAGGGCCTGGATCCCAAATTATTCTCTTCTATCCAAACCCCTGTATGACCAAGCAAATGGACCCCCTAGTGAATCTCTTGTCTCCTCCCCCATCTACCACTTCCGCAGGTTTCAGCAACTCCTCTTAAAGGCACCTGCCCTTCACCTTCCTGATCTTTCAAGACCATTTCATCTATATGTCCATGAAAAAGGGGGGCAAGCACTTAGGGTCTTAGGTCGAAACTATGGGCCTACATTTGCACCTGTGGCATATTTTCCAAGAAACTAGACTCTACCATCCGTGGGTGAGCCCCTTGCTTAAGAGCTCTGGTTGCTGGACAAATTTTACACAAAGAAGCCTCTAAGCTGAGTTTTGGGGCACCTTGAACTATCCACTCCCCACATCACTTGAAAGATCTTTCAGCTTATAAGGGCCTTCAAACCCTTCCTCCATCCAGAGTTCTGTCGCTCCTCACTTCCTTTCTGGAAAACCCTAATATTACTTTCCTCCCCTGCTCTGCACTGATCCTTCCCTCACTGCTCCCAATGACTCCCACGTCTAACACACCAACTCATAATTGCTTGGAAACCTTAGAAGATTTCCTCCCCTGTCATTCTTCCATTTCTGAGGAACCACTCACCAAGCCTGACCTTATCTGGTTTACTGACAGCAGTTCCTTTAGGCAGAACGGCACTCATTACTCTGGATATGCTGTAGTTTCAGCCACTGAGATTATAGATGCCAAAGCTTTGCCTTCAGGAACTACCAACCAGCAGATTGAACTTATAGCAGCCACTCGTGCCTGCCTTCTAGCACAAGGCAAATCCCTCACCCTCTATACTGATTCAAAATATGTCTTCCAGATCTTATTATCCCATGCTTCAATATGAAGGGAGCGACGCCTACTTACCACCAAAGGTAATGCGATCACTAATTCGGCTCTTATAACCAATCTGATGGAGGCCTCCCACTTACCCACCCAGTTGGGAGTTGTCCATTGTATGTCCCATCAGAAGGATGGCTCTCTTATCACTGAGGGCAATGCCAAAGCTGACCAGGCGCCACGAATGCGTGCTACCACTTCCAATTATGGCCCCTATGGGGTACATATTATGGCCACTTTAGACAGCTCATCTGAAGCCCCTACTTCTTCCAGTAAGAACAAGGATCTTTTCAAGTTCCTTCATACTCTACACCATTCCAATTCTCAGTCTTTGACCCTTTTTTTACAGAGCTTCTTCTCCCTCAACCCTTCTGACATAGCCATGATAGAGAATATAGCCTCTAATTGTCAGATCTGTCAGCGGACCAAACCTCATACTCCTTTAAGGCCCAAACCTTTCCCTTTCCACCAAGCCCAGGGACACATTCCCATTGCTGACTGGCAAGTAGACTTCACCAACATGCCCACAGTATGGCACACTAAATACCTCCTTGTCTTTGTGGACACTTTCTCTGTTTGGGTTGAGGCATTTCCCACTTCCAATAAAAAGGCTTCCACTGTAGCTTCAATCTAACTGACAGACATCATCCCTAGGTTTTGTATGCCCACTTCCCTACAATATGACAATGGCCCTGAGATTATGTCTATGATCACACAAAAGGTCTCTCAAGCCCTCTCCTTCAAGTGGCATTTCCACTGTCCATATTACCCCCAGGCTTCAGGGAAAGTGGAAAGGGTAAATCATACTCTGAAGGAAGTCCTTACCAAATTGACAATGGAATTAAACTTAGACTGGGTCAAAATCCTTCCCTTTGCTTTGCTTCGAATCAGAGCTCTCCCTAAGAAACCATCTTTACTGTCTCCCTTTGAGATAATGTATGGAAGACCTCTTATACCCTCTGGGTTGGTCACTTCACAAGGACCTCTCACCCGAGATTTGTCTTTGCCTCTCTTGTTTCATCTCCGCTCTGAACACTGGAAATGTCAGAACTGGCTTCTTCCGGACCCAGTCTCCACTCCAAACACTCCTCCCTTAACACCTGGGAGTCTAGTCTATCATAATACCCCAGAGGAGAAAGGGACTCTTGCACCAAAATGGGAAAGCCCCTATCCTTTCATTCTCTGTACCCCCACCGCCGCCAAACTCTCCTTACCAGACAACCGTCTCACTCCCTGGATTCCCATTTCTAGGTTGAAGCCATATCACCAGGAGGCCCCACCTGCTGACGACAGGACCATGCCAGAGGAACTCCAAGAATCACCTCCTGAAGCTCCCCTTTAATCCTGCTTTCCACACCCATCTCACCCATTTAAGTTGCGGCTCACACGGTGTTCCCTGCAGCCCAATTCCTCTTAAAGAAGGCACAATGAGCTCTCCCAACACCCTAGTCTTCTCTAACTGCTTGTTTTTTGTGCTCTGCTTTTTTTCTGTGCTCTGTTGGGACTTGTCTTTACCCTCCTAACCTACCATGTATTTATTCACTCTTCGGGAACGATACTCAGAACATGGCATGCAGAAGGTCCGCGCAGTGGATGCAACTACTTGCTTCATCCACAACTGCACCTCTATTTCCCTAAAATTGTCACCTTCAAGGACCTTCGTCCCTGGTAGCTGGAACTGGCCTTTCATTTGCTTCCTTTTTAATCAAACCAAAGACTATTGTCATTGGTGGCCTGAGATATATAATGGGTGTCCCTATTGGTCATGCAGGTTCCATGATGAACGTGGTAGCTGTTCTTACCACTCACTTGGCTACTCTGAAGGGTTGACTTCTAGTTACCTAAAGTGGCATAAAGGCTCTTCATCCGATAACAATGGATCGTATACTTCAGATATACCTGACCCCAAGGCCAAACGTTGGGGCTATGTTGAGTTTGCTCTCTATGCTCGGACAACCTCAGCAAGACCCACAGGGTGGATGACTGTTGGCCGCACCCTGATTACGCCACCTAAGGTAACCAATCATGTAGTCGAACACATTAAGGAGTCAGAATCAAAACTGGGTAAAGGCCATTGCAACAGATGTTTTTTCGTCCTCTGCCTGAGGATCAAAAGAAGTATATTTCCTATATGCTTCCATAATTCTCTCCAGAATCATAGAGGGAGACTCATTAGGACCTTGGATTATCTCTCTTACCATGGCCAAATTAGTCGGCCCTCTGGCGGCCACTCGGAGCCCCGCCATTAGAGCCCTGTGATAAGTGGAAAGATGCTACCAACCTCAAAGGTGTTGGGATCCCAGTTTGGTCGGTTCATGGGCCCATAAGGATGAAGAGGGAGCATCACAGTGGCTTCTGAGTTTTCTATTTTCCGTAGCTGGCGGGTTTCTTTAGGTGGCCCAGCTTCCACCAGAAAAGGAGGGGCTGCTGCTGCTGCGGAGAAGTCCCTTGGAGGGCTTGGGTCTGGCCCAATTGCCTCTAGTGGCGGAGAGGCTGAGTCAGTGGCGGGAGAATCATCTGGAATGTGTTGGGGGTTGGGGAGCGAGGGCAGAGGATAAGGAGGTGAGGATTGTCCAGTCTTGTGACTCAGGAAGAATGGGGGGAAGATGGGGAGGGAACGGAAGGTTTGAATGATAGGATCCTGGGGAAGGGGTATATGGCTGTTGATCTGGGTGGCCACGTGGTCCCGGCTGAAAGACAATATCTCTGACTTTTTGGATTAGATTGAAGTAGAAGGATCCTTCTGGGGGCCACCCGACTTTGAGGATGGGCAATTCTGAAGCACAGAGAGTCTGCCAGGTCTGACATTTAACTGAAAAATAATGATTCTTGGCCCTTGAGCGGACATCAGTCCAATGATCAAGGGTCAGGGACAGAAGCGTGAAAGTGCTTTGTCCCATAATGGGAGTTACTCAAAAAGAGACAGTGAAGACACAAACGCAACACAAACAAAGACAAACAGTAAACGTTTAACATGGGTCCAAGACAAATATTAGAACTCAGTAACTGGCAAAACCTGATGGGTTAGACAATAAAGACAGACAGTAAACTCAACATGAGTTCGGGACAATGAACAAAACTGTGTAGCCAGCAAAACCTGATGGGCTGGCAAACCGAATCCTGAAGCAAAATATAACCGAGTTGAGGAAACTAATATTCCTTGATTTCCCTCGTCCTCTGGAGTGTCCCCCAGGGACGTGGCCAGTAGCTCTGTGACACGTCTGCCACCCACTGTCAGAGAGAGCTAATGCTCTTCACCGACAGCCACTTTGCCAAGCCCTAACCTGAAACCCGAAACCAGAAAGAGGCGCCTTTCTTACCCCGAGAGGAGTCCCTTGGGGTCTTTCGTCCGCTGCTCCGGATATCTCACCTGGGACCTCCAGATGAAAAGGTGGGGCGAACATCGGAGGAAAAGACCACCAACAGGCTTTCTCATGCAACACCAAAGGGTTTATTGGGGGTATAGCGTGCTGGAGCTCAGGGCTCACTTCAGAGGAACAAAGAACAAAGAGCCCCGAGAACCACTTGAGTGGAGTTTATATACATTCTTTAGAGAGGGCAGGGACTTTACAAACATCATAGCCTCCTTTAGCAAATCATCATATACCGCGGGAAAATCAAATAACAACTCTAAAACATGATTAGCACATTCATTGGCGGGAACAGGTTGGGCACGGGGTGATTGGTCAGCCGTAAGAAGGGGTATACATTTAAATTGATTGGTGGATGCACTGTGATGTATACGTGGTGAGCTGCATGGTTTCTGGGAAGGGGCTGTTAAGTAACTAGGTCCTCAGGGAAGATTTCAACACACATCTAATGTGCAAATCCGGGAATTGTCTTAACTGCCACAGAAATTTCAGGTGCTGAGTGCAGCTTGGAAACTTTACAAAACCTGGTTCTTTACATTTCAATTTCAATTTCTTTTATTCTTTCAGAACCTTACAGAGGAAGGCGAGAGAGTTCATAGACAATTACTGCTCTTTTGGCCATTTTGGTTTTGGATGCACACATGGGATCTTTCTTTAGATCCATCTGGTGCTGATAATCTAAGCCACAGCCTCAAACAGGGCCAAGAGGCTGATTAAAACATATCCATTTCCAAAGCAATTACTACTCTGAAGTCAGTTACAGAACTCAGTCTTCTAGGAGAATCACGCCAGTGTTAAAGCCCAGGTGAACACAGTCATCTCTTCCAAAAGCCACACAAGTTACCACAATTAAAATCAAAAAAATCCCACATGGCCCTCATCTACTTCCATATAGTCACTCATCATAATCTCTGGCTGGAGGTTTCCTTAAATGGCACAGCCCAATAGAGTGTCCATAATAAGCTCCCTTCTCCTCATTTACCTAAATTCAGGGTGGCCTGGACACCCTTCCTGTGAACCAGGATTGATCACATAGTTCTGCCATTAATACTGCTCTATTTCTCCAATTTGAGGCCTACTGACTATCAGGTATAGTATGTGATTTGGAGTCATTATTAAACCCAAGCACCTTTGCAGGGATTGGAAGAACTCATTTGACACAAAAAATCCCAATACTCCCTTGATGGAGGTCAAGAACCAAACACAGGAAGGCAAGAGACTTCACCCACAATGACTGATTTTTTGCCATTTTGGTTTGGATGCACACATTGGATCTTTCTTTAGATCCATCCAATGCTGATAATCTAAGCCACAGCCTCACACAGGGCCAAGAGGCTGATTCAGACACATCCCTTTCCAAAGTAATTAAGCAAAGAGCCACTGGTGATGCCCATTCCTTTCCATTTTAAAACTGTTTTCTTCAGGCTTCACAAAGGGTGGCCTGAGGCAAAGACCTTCCTGACATTCAGGGCAACAGAACAATTTGTAAGCAAAAGGCCCAAAGCAGGGTTTCTCTACTGAGACTTTCCTGGTCACACTGATATCTGAGTTTTCTGAGATGCTTGCCATTCCCTTCAGCTATGGATTACATGGCCAAGTCACAGAGTTTGGAGGTGGTACATATTTTGGACACAAAACCATGAGCCTATTGTGGAGAGTGGCCAGAATTCAGGAAGAGAACAGGAACTTAGGAAGACAGTACATGTTGTCCATCGATAAGGCAACCTGCAGTCCATTCCTAAAATGGGTAGGATGAATGCTGGGAAGCTTTCTACTAGACAGGACACATCCATTGATGCATTCTCTTTTCTAATGTCTACAACCACGGACACAGTGGGATACACAGACATAGAAACACTCGCCTTGTCAAAAGACTTTCTAGAAACATTCCACTCCAAACCAAGCAAGCCGCCTTTCCTACCTATTCTCAGAACATAAGACAAAACCACAAACTCACACCCACACTGAAAAAGGCACCTCTTTCCCCAAAGTAAGTCTGTGACTGTCCAGAGTGTCCTCTGACTGGTGGGCCATACTATGTTCCCCAGAAATGGCCTGTCCTGTCTCAGATCTGGTCTCCATGGCCAACTCTGTGAAATATCAGGGGCCCGCGGTGAGCCACTTCTTGCTTTCTCTGGAAAGGCCAGTCTTCAAAATTTCCTGGCATTTGGCCATCCTCATATCAGTAGGTACCAAAAAAGACTTACTCTGTCCTTGGTAAATCCAAACAAGTGATCCCACTGTACTGGGACTGGGACTGGTTCTGGATGCCTGGCTTCCTGGATCCCAAGTTCAGAGAGTTCCATCACCAAGGAAGTGAGGTGAGGTCACTTCCTTCAGAAACTGAATGACGTCACTGCCTTAGCAACCACTTTTTCCGAACAGTTGCTTCCATACTTCCTCTGACACTTTCACAAGTTAGATTGGTATCTCAACCATAGGAACCCGGGAACAGCTCTCCACAAAGGCCTTTGTTGGTCCATCTTTTCTACATTAAGGAGAGAGGGTGAATGAGACACAACCCTTCATCCTTACCAGGTTGTTTTCCATGGAAGATGACTTTTGCTCTCTCACGTTCTTCATAGTTGCCTACATGTTCTCCAGGGATCATTTCTGCATGGACCTTTGAGGTTTTCAGCAGGTGGAAGATCCACTACATTCCTGTATTGTAAGACCAACTCTGTCCCTGCTGTTCTGTAATGTTAGATTGAGGGAACAGTGTATGGTTAGGGTTAATAACATGTGTGATTTGGGTTAGGAATAATTCTGCTGGATGAATAATGGTATTGGGAACCTGCGATATGTATGAGAATATATAGGTGAAATATATGTATGAAAACAGAAGTCTAGGTAAGATTTGAAGCCCAAAAGAGCATTTTGCCCTTGATTGGAATACTTAGATTTGAATTAGGTTCTGCACAGATTTGTCAGATTAATCAATATACAATGGCATAGGACCTTGTACCTTGGATGATTGAATGTCGAAGAGAACATCCAGTCAAAAAGGGATAGTCGGAAGTGAAAGGTTAATAAAATAGGTATTTGTCACTTCCTGGGAAGAATGTTGTGTTTATTCCGAGCATAATCGAGTTGTAAAAAAAAAAATATGATTAAATTAAAAAGACACCATGAAGAGTGTCAATGAGAGAGTGAGAGGACCAAAAAAAGTGGTTTGAGTCTTGGTTCACATAGTCCCCCTGTTTGACTACTTTTTTATCAACCCTGCCCTGTCCGATAATAATCTCCATATTATTGCTAACTATAAAACCCTGTTTGCTCAACCGTGTAATTTCTTTTCTCTAAGCTCAAATTGGACAAGTTAAACTCATGGTAATACCCCACTAGCAGACATAGAATGTGACACCCCACAATGATCACTTTTATGATTAAAAGTAGCTAGAAGAAGAAGTGGGGAATGAAAGATTAATAAAATAGGTACTTGTCACTTTTTTTTCTGTATGCTTAACAAAACACTGTTGAAATCTTGAGAACTGTTTGCTAATCTTGTTCCCAGAATGTCCTGTCCCCAAATGCCAAACTGCAGAATGTACTCCCTCACCCGGTTGAATGCAAACCGCCCACTCTCCCTCACCCATCAATAAACTTCACTCCCTGCCCTCCCCAAAGAAAGTATATAAGCTCTGCTTAAGCTCTTCTCAGGGCTCTCTGCTCTATTCAAGTGAGCTTTGATCCCCTGCATGCTGACCCCCTATAAACCCTTTGCTGTTGCATGAGATAGTCTTTTGGTGGTCTCTTCCTCCGAAGCTCGCCCAGTGTTTACTTTGATGATTGGGTGTAGAAAAGAACATTCAGTCAAAAAGGGATAGTCGGTAGGATTAGGAAGATAGTTGTTAGGTTTAGGAAGAAGAATGAGTATAGGTTTTGGAAAAAAAATATTCTTTATCAATAGGATTTTGTTTAGAGTGTGAATGTAAATGTTAGCCCACGTGAAGAGTCAGTCACAATAGTGAACCGGAGAAAATATGTAGGAAAACAGATATCAATAGAGATATTATGAAATAAGGCAAAATATAAAGTGGGTGATAGGATTAGACATTTTCAACAGGGTTGAATTTGAATATATGATCTTAGGAAGAAACCAATATGTAGTCACTAATTGGATTGATATTTGAGAGCATTAGGCAACCTGGACATGGCTGTGTTTAGTAATCCATGTTCATTTTCAATTTAGGCTTTGGTACAATAATAAGTGTGAACCTTGCATTTTGTCTGCAGAATATTACTGTGATAAAATGTATATGTAGATCAGGTGACATGAGTAATTTTTCCATCATTTCTGGGAGCAATATTTTGAAGATTAATAAGTTAGTATTGGGGGTACAAAGAGGTGTACCTTGTGTCTATGAATATAGAGCTAATGCATGAATAGACCATACTGTTAATAAATAATATAACTGGTCCACTTTAAATAATGCATTGGATTCATATCTTAAAATATATAAGAAATCTTATATTGATATACATACATTCATTCCAACTAGTTATACATCTAATAGTAAAATTAAGGTTATGGTTTATCATGAAAGGTGTGTGAGTTTTTCTTCAAAAGTGATTATGGAAATCAAAAATAATGTGTTTCGAAAGAAGTCTCATGAAAAGACCAGTCAAGAACCATGAAAAAATACATGTGTTCTGAAGCAGGAAGTGATTGAAAGTGAAACAAATGCCTCTAAATTAGCGAACTTGTGGATGAAATATATATCCTATTATGTGCATAAACTGAAGAAATAGTAATGTACCAGTTTTGAATAAAAATGAACGTCAAAATACACATCATGTCCCATAGGAATCAATTTGCATTGATGTTAACCTGGGTCAGTTACTGTATTAATTTTAGGATTTGTAGGCACCATTCACTGAAGATAGTTTTCAGTACTAGGAAACAAATACATATTTCAGGTGGATGAATATTTCTGACGATAATCTTGTGAAAAGTTGATTATAAATTCACATATATGAATATGAATGAATTTAGGAAATGTATAAAAAGACACATGTATTTCATATTTTGAAAAATCTGGAAAGTTTGTATATATATATATATATATATATATATATATATATATATATATATATACATATATATATATATACACACACACACACACACACACACATACACACACACATGCACACAGACATTAAAAATTAGCAATATATATGCCAATTGAAATTCACCATGAAATATATATCATCCACAGATTCAAAAATATTCATTTTACTGAACATGGATTTATGTATAATGTTGTTAAACTAGGAAGCTCACACAGAGTTCGAATTTTAACTTCCAACAGCATTTAGGAGAAGTGATCTCTTCTCACAATGTGTATCTGCCAAGTCAACCACCTCACAAGAATGTACGTGTTGTACCTTGTAGGATTCTATATGTGCATATAAAAATACATGTGCAAATAGGCTACAGAGAAAGGGAGACAGGAATTCACATATTTGTTAACTTTAAAAACACATGGAGAACAATTTCTACAAAAGTTGACTAGATTTATAACTCCTACACTACATAATGCAAAAGGCAAATTCAACTATACACCATGCCTCCTCTGAACTGCTTGTATTTCTATTCTGTTTGGATTATTATTCTCCATCATATTAGGATAAGTAGTCAGAGTCTAGTAGGCTAAGGGTTAGTGTCAGGGATTCAGTATTTCCAATGGAAAATTGGAAAAGGTATTCAATGTGTATGTAATTATGTGCTTTGAAAAATCTTCCCACTCTTATCCAGAACAATGCCTTGACATTACCTTTGCCCCAAGTAAGACACAATTACAGGAGAAGAGTTCGAAAATCTGTGCATATATATATGGAATGCAATATGCTCAGTTGTTCACAAACTTGGAGGTGGTAGAGGAGTTTACAAAAGTAATGGACAGGGTAAACCCTCCACAAAAATGGAGCTTTGCTGGCCTAAAGACTTCTTGAGAAACTGCCTCTGAGGTTGGGCACTTGAAATATATGTTGTTGTCAGGAGCTTAATCTTCATTTGTGGTGAGACAATTAAAGCTGGATCTGCATCTATGTGACGTGAAGGATCTTGTTTCTTATTTTCCAATGAACATGAGACAGCAGTGCTGAATTCTCTCTTTGTAGGTAAACTGTGGCCACTGGGGGCTATGTGTCTCCCTGTGAGGACTGTGAAACCATTTGATCATCCTCCAATTTTCGTGGTGTTTCTTGCTGCTGTACTGGGAGTTTGGTATTTGCTTCGTGAAATACAAAGATTTCAACTGGGACAAAGTGCTAGAGGGAGTTCTGTCACGTGTGGTGTGTCAGGGTCTGCAAGAGAATGCACCAACCAGGCCTTTATCCCACATAGCTTGGCCCCTTGACCATAGCAACCTGATTCTGAACATTGCCCTGAAAACTCTCCATATAACAGGATGCATTTACATATAAGGGTCTGCTGGCTACACTATGTCAGTCACAAGCTATTTGGAAGCCAATGGAAGGTCCACATGACTCCACCACAGATGTTTTATCACACACCTGCACACCACTACTCTAGGCCCACTACTCAGGAGGCTCCAACTTACTGGCATCACTGTTCTTCAACATTTTCATGAAACCCAGTCAATCAAGGCACTGTATTGTATACTCATGATCAGCAACAGGACATCCAAAGTTTCTCCAGTGCCACCTGGTCATGGGAATTTCAAAAATTTGATGGTATTCATCTAGCCATTTTTCAAGGATGAAGTTGGAGGCACTGTGGGTTTCAATTCATTCAGGAACCACTAAATGGTGAGGAAGTTCATTTCAATGAAATCTCTGGACAACACTCACAGGAAAGGCTTCCCAAAGAGTGGCCAAAAGGTCACATGAAGCCAGGCCCATTGAACTGTACAATGTGAGGTTCATGTGTGTTTTGACTCTCAAATATGGCTTCCATATTTTTCATAATAAAATCATGTGATATCCTGGCTGAGATTCACAGTGCTCTGTGGAAAACCAACCTGGGACTAGATTTCAGATTCCAAGGGTGAATCTCATGCGTGGCCTCCTAAAATCCCAACTCAATTCATGGCAATACTACTCTGAGGTCAGTTCCAGAACTCAGTCTATAAGGGGAATCACCCAAGAGTGAAGCCCTGGTGGACCCAGTCATCTCTTCCAACTGCCACAAAAATGACCACAATTATAACCAAAACACTCCCACATGGCCCTCATTTTCTTCCATATAGATATTCATCATAACTTCTGGCTAGAGGTTTCCATAAGTGGCGCAGCTCAAGACAGTGTCCAATATAAGCTTCTTTGCCCCTCATTTGCCTAAAGGAAGTGTGGCCTGCACACTCTTCCTGTCAACCAGGAGTGATCAAATAGGCCTGCCATTAATACTGCTCTGCTTCTACTATTTGAGGCCTACTGACTGTCAGGTATAGATTCTTATGTGGTTTGTAGTCATGAGACAACACTAGCACATCTGCAGGGCTTTGAAAAACTCATTTTACTCAAGGGTCAATAATCACACTTGATGGAGGTCAGGAACCTAACAGAGGAAGGTGAGAGACTTCATCCACAATGACTGATCTTTTTGAATTTTGTTTATGGATGCACACATGGGATATTTCTTTAGATCCATCAGGAGCTGACAATCTAAGCCCCAGCTTCACCGAGCGCCAAGAGGCTGATTCAACACATCCATTTCCAAAGCAATTAAGCGAAGAGCCACAGGTGATGCCCACTCATTTCCATTTGAATACTGTTTTCTTCAGGCTTCACAAAGGGGTGGCCTGAGCCAAAGACTTTCCTTACATTCAGGGCAACAGAAAAATAGGTAAGCAAATGGCCCAAAGCAGGGTTTCTCCACTGAGACTTTCCTGGTATCTGAGTTTCCTGATATCTGAGTTTTCTGACATGCTCCACTTCCCTTCAGCTATCCAGTACATGGCCATGTGACAGAGCTTGGAGGTGCTACATAGCTTGGACACAAAACTTTGAGCCTATTCTGGAGAGTGTTCGGAATTCAGGAAGAAAACAGGAACTTAGAAAGATAGTAGGTTTTGCCCATTGATAAGGCTAGTCGCAGTCCATTCATAAATTGGCAGTATGAATGCTGGGAAGCTTTCTACTAGACAGAACACATCCATGATGCATTCTTTTTCTAATACTAAGACCACGGAGAGAGTGGGATACACAGTAATAGAAACACTCACCTTGTCAGAGGACATACTAGATACAGTCCTCTCCAAACCAAACAAATCGCCTTTCCTACATATTCTCAGAACATGAGACAAAACCACAAACTCACACCCACACTCAAAAAGACACCACCTTTCCCAAAGTAGGTCTGTGACTATCCGGAGTGTCCTATGATGGGTGGGACATACTATATTTCCACGATATGCACTGTGCTGGCTCAGTTCTGGTATCCTTGGCCAACTCTGTGAACTTGTCAAAAGTCACTGGTGAGCCACTACCTTCTTTCTCAGGAAAGGCCCCTCTTCTTAGCTTTCCTAGCATTTGGCCATCCTCACAAAACTAGGTACCAAGAAAGACTGACTCTGTCCTTGGTTTACCCAAACAAGTGAGACCACTGGAACTGGGACTGGAACTGGCTGTGGTTGCCTGGCTTCCTGAATCCCAAGTTTAGAGAGTTCCATCACCAAGGAAGTTATGTGAGGTAACTTCCTTCAGGAAGTGAATGAAGTCACTGCCTTGGCAACCACTTTGTCCTAACAGTTGCTTCCAAGGGTCCCATGAGATGGAGGGTGCACCTACTTGCTGTGACATTTTCACAAGTTAGAATGGTATATCAACCATAGGCACCTGGGCACAG
The DNA here is from genome assembly GCF_048772815.1 of Callospermophilus lateralis. Lineage (NCBI taxonomy): Eukaryota > Metazoa > Chordata > Mammalia > Rodentia > Sciuridae > Callospermophilus > Callospermophilus lateralis. The sequence goes on from NW_027512826.1 coordinate 1,382,302, forward strand.
CTCTCCACACAGGCTTGGTTTGGTCCATCTTCTCTACATTAAGATGAAAGAGGCTGATTCAGACACATCCCTTCACCCTGACCAGGTTGTTTGCGATGGAAGTTGACTTTTCCTCCCTCAGGTCCTTCATTGCTGCCTACATCTTCTCCATGGATCATTTCTGTATTGACCTTTGAGGTTCTCAGCAGGTGGAAGATCCCCTACACTCCTGATTGTAAGACCAACTCTGTCCCTGCTTTTCTGTAAAGTTAGATTGAGGGAACAGTGTATGGTTAGGGTAATAACAGGTTCGATTTGGGTTAGGAATCATTCTGCATGATGAATAATGGCATTGGGAACCTGTGATATTTACAAGAATATACAGGTGAAATATAAGTATGAATACAGAAGTCTAGGTAAGATTTGAAGCCCAGAAGAGCATTGGGTCCTTGATTGGGATACTTAGCTTTGAAATACCTTCTGCACAGATGTCTCAGATAAATCGATAAACAATGGCATAGGACCTTGTAAATTGGATGATTGAATGTAGAAGAAAACATCCACTTAAAAAGGGTAGTCGGTAGGATTGGAAAGATAGTCAGTAGGTTTAGGAAGAAGAGTGAGTATAGGATTTGGTCCAAAAGTTCTTTAGCAATAGGGTTTCTCGTAGAGAATGAATGTAAATGTCAGAACATGTGATGAGTCAGTCACAATGATTAACTAGGGAAAATATATAGGGAAGCAGATATCAATAGAGACATGAAGAAATCAGGCAAAGTATAAATTGATTGATAGGATTAGACATTTTCAACATGGTAGATGTTGAATATACAATCTTAGAAAAAAACAAATATTTAGCACCAATAGGATTAACATTTGAGAGCATTAGGCAATCTGGACTTGGATGTTTTTAGTAATCCATGCTCACTTTCCATTTAGGTTTTGGTACAATCATAAGTGTGAACTTTGCATTTTGTGTCCAGAATATTACTGTGATAAAGTGTATATGTAGATCAGGTGACATGAGTATTTCTTCCACCAATTCTGTGGTCAATATTTTGAAGATGTATAAATTAGTATTGGGTGTACAAATAGGTCTACCCTGTGTCTACAAATATAGATAAAATGAATGAATTGACCATACTGTGAATAAATAATATAACTGGTTCCAACTTTAAATTATGGATTGAATTGATATCTGAAAATATACAGGAAATCTTATATTGATATACATACATTCAGTACAACAATTTATAGATCTAATGGTAATATTAAGGTTATGGTTTGTCATGAAGAGTGTGTGAGGTTTGCTTCAAAAGCGATTATTGAAATCTAAAATGAAAAGTAGTCTCATGAAAAGACCAGTCAAAAAACATGGAGGAATACATGTGTACTGAAGCAGGAAGTGATAGAAAGTGAAACAAATGCCTATAAATTTGAAAACTTGTGAATGAAATATATATCCTATGATGTGCATAAACTGAAGAAATAGTCATGTAACATTGTTGAATAAAAATGAATGTCATAATACACATCATGTACCATAGTAATCTACTTGCATTGATGTTAAAGTGGGTCAGATACTGTAGAAAAATTAGGACTTCTATGCACCATTCACTGAATTTAGATTTCAGTACTAGGAAACAATATGTATTTGAGGTGGATGAATATTTCTGAGAATAATTTTGTGAACATTTGATTATAAATCCACATACATGAATATGAATGCATTTAGGGATTGTATAATAAGACACATATATTTTATATTCTGAAAAATCTGGAGAGTGTGTATATATATATATATATATATATATATATACACACACACACACACACACACACACACACACACACACACAGACATTAAAAGGTAGCGATATATATGCCAATCGAAATTTATTATGAAATATATATCTTTCACAGATCCAAAAATATTCATTTTACTGAACATGGATTTATGTATTATCTTGTTCAACTAGGAAGCTCACCCATAGTTTTAATTTTCAGTTCCAACAACGTTCAGGAGGAGTGATCTCTTTTGACAATTTGTATCTGCCAAGTCAGCCACCTCACAAAAGTGTACATGTGATACCAGGTAGGATTCTATATGTGCATACAAAAATACATGTGCTGAATAGGATACAGATAAAGGGCGACAGGAATTCACGGATTTGTTATCTTTAAAACACATGGAGAACTACTTCAATTTAATATTGACTTGATTTATAACACCTACCCTTTATCATACAAAAGGTAAGTCCAGCTATACACCATGCCTCCTCTGAACTGCTTGTATTTCTATTCTGTTTTGGTTATTTTGCTCCATCAATTTAGGATTGACACAGTCTGGCTGGGCACAATTCAGGAGCCACTTGTCAAAAGCTAACTTTATTTTTAGAACCACACACGCCAAAAAATAGCTCCTCGGGAAAAACACTCAGAGCACAACTGCCACCACCGGCTTCCCACAAGCTCTCAACCTCCCCTCTCCTCCTGCTCTTGAGGTCGATTGGCTGGGTTGTTTGAGCAGAGCCAAAAAAGTCCCCCAAAAAGCAGCTCCATAATTTGAAAGGGTGGGGAAACAGCCCAATGGGAATCACCGCAGAGGAGCCAATCAGCTAGATGTTGCTGGGGCCGCTGTGAGCCAACCATCAGCTGGCAGTCTGAAAGTTTGCTTTGGCCCCTTGGGCTGTGGCTCTCAACATCTAACCCTCTCTGTTTAAACAACAAGCATGTGGCTTAGGGACCATGCCTGCCTTAGGTTGTCCAATAGTACATATGATTCTTACCCATTATCGAATGAGCTGACCTCAAGGTGTCAGCCTCCTGTCTTAGATTGGTACCATTGTAATTGGATCTTACCCGTCACTGACTACAGGTCCAGTATACATCCACACCTGTGGAGAGGTCTTTGTACCAGCGGGCGGGTGAGGCTCTTTGCCTCATCTCTGTTGGCCCCCTAATTTTAGCTGAACAACCATGACAAGCAGAAGGGAGGAAGATACACCAAGGCAATTGATGGCTCTTTTTGAAAAAATTGTACCACCGATGACATCATCAGAGAAATACCCCAACACTACCACACGTCACTGCACCAACAGATAGTTCACAATGAAGGCAGGTGAGTTCACAATGCATACAAGTGATACATAGTCCAGGCAAGTTCTGCAAGCAGTTCAGTGATGGCTATTGCAGAAGCTGTAGATTGGTTTTATCTTTGACTTCACATGCACTGGGATGAAGATAGAAATTCTGGCAACAATGCCTAAAGAAAGAATTATGTAACATTCCAAAAGGCACTAAAAGAAAACAATTTTCTTAACAATTTACATTGTCTAGAAGAGAATTATTAAATATAATGAAAAGAAAAGGTGGATCCAACATGGCGGCGGGCAGAGAGGCTGCGCTTTTATGCACTCCCAGTGATGGGGACATAAAGTCGCAAGGATAACTCTTTGATTCTACCAACGGAGATTCTCCTAGCAAAATTCCACTGAAGGGAGACTGCCCGGGAGCTACAAGAATTTTTTTGAAGCGTCTGTGTGACCCGGACGAGTGGGACCCTGCCACTAGACGCGGAGTTCGAGATTCACCAGGCACAGTCTGCGCACCGCGGGCACAGCTGCAGATCCGTCCACCGGCCCGCAGCCAAAGTGACTGGGTCCTGCTAGACGCCGAGACACAGCTTGGCAGGAAGAAGTCTTTAGCCAAGCCTCCACGCGCCAGGAGCTGAGGTGAACTGGGCCGGACCAGTTCCACCCCTCCCCTCGGTCAATCCGGCAAGAAGCCTGGGGCCCACCATAGCAGAGAGGTGACATCATCGGAGTTCGGCCGGCGAAATTCCTTCCCAGCAAATTCCACTTTAGCAGGTGTGTGACTCCCCATACTGATGCAAGCAGCCAGGAAACTTCATTGACTTCTCAGGGGTCGTGTCCGTAGGGAAGCAGAGGGGAGCCCAGAACCCAAGGCCCCCATATCACCAGTGGTGACCCCTAAGGTCTTATCCACCAGTTTACCACAGCACTGAGGCTTAAAAGGGGCACTCGGTGGGGCTGCAAGTGTAACTAGATCTCTGGAGAATCACTTCTGGGGAACAGGACCTGGCTGGCAGGCTGACAGGAGGAAGGGGGTTAAGAGCTGGAGAAGTGAAATGGCTCTGGACTGACAAGTCTGAGAGACCCCCAGAAGACGCCCTACAGGGATAGCTCTCGGCAGGTAGAGAGCAGACACTCCGCTTGGAAGGCACAGCTCCGCCTACTGGAAGAGAAGAAGGTGGATCTCTAAGACTTTAATTTTTTTGTTGTTGTTGTTGCTGTTGTTGATATTTTTTTCTCTCCTTCTTCTCTCCCTGTTCCTTTTCCCCCTTTTCCTTCTCTCTTTCTATCCCATTTCAAGTTTTATTGTTCTTTTCATTCCCCTCTAATCTATCTCTCCCACTATCCTTTTTTTCTTTTTAAGAGCACCTTCATTCTCCTACCCCCCAACTCTCATTCCAAGCATTACATCTTTCATTGTGTGTAATTGTCTAAATGCAAATAGGTGAATGTCTCGAGGCTGTCTATAAGACTCCTAAATACCTAGCTACTACCAACACCCTGATCCAATTGCCTGGTAGTATCCACCTTCAGTGGAGCAATCTTCTAAAGTAGCCGAGACATACTAACCATTGTACCACCAGAGCACCCAACCTAAACATATAGTCCTAAGAACAAACAGCAAATCATTATATGCATACAGAACCTAGAAGCCTTATATGAATTAAATGAATCAGCTTTAAAGTACAACAAAGCCCAAAATTTTTAGGCATAATCTTCCACCACAAAAGAGAGACAACAGAGATATACAAAGCCAAAACCAATGTATAGGAGAAAGCAGTTACAAAGCAGTCAAACAGAGCTGGAAAGCAACGTGAACAATATGAAAAAACAAGGGAAAAAGGGGTTACAAACAATGCAGAACAATCTAAATATACAGGAGGACCTAGAAGAATCAGAAATATGGACAGGGAAAGAAATCAAGGCATTCCTAATTCAGATGGAACGGAATATTAGAGAAGACATGAGACAGCAAATCCAAGCATTGTAAGTATATTTTGAAGAGGAACTAACCACACAAATTAAATCCGCAAAGAATGAGCTTTATCAGGAGATAGAGGTGTTAAAAAATAATCAAGTTGTAATCATAGAAATGCAAGAAACCGTAAATCAGATTAAAAGCGCTAATGAGAATATTACAAACAGACTAGATCAAGTAGAAGTCAGAACATCAGATAATGAAGACAAAGTATATCAACTTGAAAAGAATATAGTCAACACAGAAAAGATGTGAAATCAAACATATAACACAAAACACAAGTGCACACATAATATAATACATACAACACATGACATAATATTAAAGGCCTTATGACTTTTTACAGGTGAAATCTCCATTGCAATGTCTAAAAACTCTATTGTCCAAAAATAGAACTGATCAGCAAAACATTAACCTAGTTCTGTATGAGCTAAAAAAAAAAACAAAATAAAACTTCATGATATGAGAAAGGGGAATAATAAAATAGATTTGAAAAAAACATTCTGGTTCTGTCACAGATGTAAGAACAGCCAAACTGGAGTTCTGCATATCAGCTCTTATTGATTTGAGCCAAATCATCTTATTTCTGGTCTGTAGAAATCTCTTTAGTTAATCTCTCTGGAATCCAAATTGGCTACTGTTCTCCCTGTGGAAACACAAAAACAGACGCCAGACTCCAGACAATTACTTGGTCAGGACCTTTCCATTGTCCTGTTAGAATATCCTTCCAAAGTACCTTGGGCTTATGTACATTTTTTGGACATATATGCCTTTCTGCAGCACTAAGCCCTGATGAACCCAAATTTAAAAAGTTTAGAGTAAAAGGGTTATTTTAAGTTTACCTTTGGGGAATATATACCCCTTCCCAATTTGTTCTTTTTGCTTTAATAGGTACGTTTTAATAGTTTCATGTGCTCTTTCAACTATGCCTTCTCCCTGTGGATTGTATGGGATTCCTGTTATATGAGTAATGCCAAATGATGAGCAAAATTGTTTAAAAGAAGTAGAAGTATAACCAGGGGCATTATCTGTTTTTAACTCTTTTGGAACGCCCACAGTGGCAAAATTTTGTAAGCAATGAGCTATAACATCTTTAGTTTTTTTCTCCAGCAAGAATGGAGCCCATCAAAAATCCAGAAGAAGTATCAACTGTAACATGCAAATATTTTAATTTTCCAAATTCTGGCAAGTTTGTGACGTTCATCTGCCAAATATGGTTAGGTATCAATCCTCTAGGATTGACTCCAAGATTAACTTGTGGTAAAAAGGTCACACAATTTTGACATTGTTTTATTATTTGTCTAGCTTGTTCCTTAGTTACTTTGAAACGCTTTTGTAAAGTATTAGCATTGACATGGAACTTTTTATGAAAATTTGTAGCTTCTTCTAGTGTATAGAAAATATGTATGAATGTCATGTGTTGTTTTATCTGCTAAATAATTGCCCAAACTAAGGGCTCCAGGCAATCCTGTATGTGTCCTGAAATATCCTATAAAAAACGGATCTTTCCTGTCCCAGATTAGACTTTGTATAGTCGAAAGCAAAGAGAAAATAGTAGAGGAAGGGGAAATCCTTCTACCATCTTCAAGTGATACTATAGCACTAACTATATACTGATTATCGGAAAATAAATTAATTACAGATGCTTTAAGCATCACAAAAGCTTGTAATACTGCATTAAGCTCTACATTTTGAGCTAATTGTTTGGGTACTAAAAATGTAAAAGTTTGATCAGGTGTAAATATTACTGCTGTACCATTATTTGACCCAACAGTGAATATATTTGTAGCATTTATAATAGGTGTTTTTCTTGTCATTTTTGGAAAAATTACATGATGTGATGACCAAAAAGACAATAAAGGATTAGATGGTAAGTGGTTATCAAATGAAACATTAGATTTGCACATGATTATTGCCCAAGTATTTAACTAATTATCTAAATCATCAATTTGATTCATAGTATATGGAGTAATAATTTTATCTTCTTGGGTTGTATTATAGTTATAGTAGAAATATTCAAGTAAAAGATAAGGTCTCTCGAGCTAGTCAGACAGAGATAAAAATTCAATTAAAAGAGAAGGTCTCTCTAGCTAGTTAGACAGAGGAAAAAATCAAGTGATTGATCCTGATAATGTGTCTGAATCAGCCTCTTGGACCTGTGTGAGGTTGTGGCTTAGATTCTCATCACCTGATGGATCATTCCGTGTGTGAATCCATACCCAAAATGGCCAAAAGAGCAGTCCCTGTGGATGAAGTCTCTTGCCTTCCTTTGTAAGTCTACTGAACTCCATCAAGTGAGAATACGCATCCTTTGTGTCAAATGAGTTCTTCAAAGCCCTGGAGAGTCTAGCACATAGGTTCTTGGGTTTTCTCATGACTCCAATTCACATAAAAATATCTATACCTGACAGTCAGTAGGCCTCAAATTGGAGAAGCAGAGGTGTATTAAGGGCAGGCCTATTTGATCACACCTGGTTCACAGGAAGGGTGTCCAGGCCACCATGACTTTAGGCAATGAAGGGCAAGAAAGCTTATTTTGGACACTGTCTTGGACTTCGCCACTCATGGAAACCTCCAGACAGAGCGTAGTATGAGAGTGTATATATGGAAGAAAATGAGGACCATGTGGGAGTGTTTTGGTTTTAATTGTGGTCATTTGTGTGGTAGTTGGAAGATATGACTGGGTATACCTGGGCTGAACTCTGGTGTGATTCCCCTTAGAGACTGAGTTCTAGAGCTGACTTAGAGAAGTGTTATCATGAAATATGTTGGAATTTTAGTTGGTCACGCATGAGAGTCGCCCTTGGAAACCGAGATCTAGGCCCAGGTTTGCTTTCCACAGAGCACTGGGAATCTAATCCAGGATATCACATGGTTATATTCTGAAAGACATGGCAGCCATAGTTGAGAGTCAAAACACACATGTACCTCACATTGTAGACAGCAATAGGTCTGGCTTCCTGTGAAATTTTGGCCACTCTTTGGAAGCCTTGTCTGTGAGATTTCTCCAGAGCTTTCATTGAAATGAGCTTCCTCACCATTTAATTGTTCCTGAATGAAGTTAAACACACAGTGCCTCCAACATCATTCTTGTAAAATGGCTAGATAAATACCATGAAATTTTTGAAATTCCCATGACCATGAAAATGGTGTAGAACAGAGATGCCAGTAAAAGTTGGAGCCTGATGTGAAATGGGCCTAGAAAAGTCGTGTGCAGTTGTGTGATAAAATATCTGTGGTGGGGCAATGTGGATCTGCCATTGGCTTCCAAATGGCTTGTGACTGACATGGTGCACCCAGCAGACCCTTCTATGTAAAGGCACCTTGTTATGTGGAGAGTTTTCAGGGCAATGTTCAGAATCAGATTGCTATGGTTAAGGATGCAAGCTATGTGGGATTGAAGCCTGGTTGGTTCATTATCATTCAGAACCTGACACACCACACGTGACAGAACTCCCTTTAGCACTGTGTCCCAGTTTAACTCCTTGTATTTTGTGAAGCAAATACCAAACTCACATTGCAGCAGCAAGAAACACATCGACAAGTGGAGGATGGCCAGATGGCTTTACAGTCCACACGGAAAGAGTTTGCCCACAGTGGCCACAGTTTACCTACAAAGAGAGAATTCAGCACTGCTGCCTCATGTTCATTAGAAAATAAGAAACCATGTCCTCCAGGTCACTTAGATACATACCTAGCTTTGATGGTCTCTCTACAAAAAAAGCTAAAACTCCTGACAACAACAAATATTTCAAGTGCCCAAACTCAGATGCAGTTTCACCAGAAGTCTTTAGTCCAGAAGATCTCCATTTTTGTGGAGTATTTACCTGTCCCTTACTTTTGGAAACTCCTCTACCACCTTCAAGGTTGTGAACTCTTGAGCATATTACATTCCAGATATGTATTCACAGATTTTCTAACTCGTCCACTCTAATTGTATTTTACTTGGAGTGAAGGTAAAGTCAAGGCATTATTCTGGATTAGAGTGGGAAGATTTTTGTGAAGCACATATTTACATACACATTGGATTCATTTTCCTATTTTCAATTCAAAATGCTGAATGCCTGACACTAACGCATACCCTACTAGACTCTGACTACTAATTCTAATATGATGGAGAAAAATAACCCAAACCGAATAGAAATAGAAGCAGTTTAGACGAGACATAGTGTATTGCTGGACTTGCCTTTTGCATTATACAGGGTAGGACTTATAAATCTAGTCAATATTTTGTTGAAATAGTTCTCCATGTGTTTTTAAAGTTAACAAATAGATGAATTCCTCTCTGCCTTTCTCTGTAGCCAATTCAGCACATGTTATTTCATATGCACATATTGAATCATACCTGTTATCACATGTACATTCTTGTGAGGTGGCTGACTTTGCAGATACAAATTGGGAGAAGAGATCACTCCACCTAAACACAGTTGGAACTGAAAATTCAACCTATGGGTGAGCTTCGTAGATGAACAACATGATAAATAAAATCATGTTCAGTATAATGAATATTTTTGGATCAGTGGATGATATACATTTCATGATGAATTTCGATTTCCATATATATTGCTACTTTTTAATGTCTGTGTGTGTGTGTGTGTGTGTGTGTACACTCTCCAAGTTTTTCAAAATATGAAATATATGGGTCTCAATGTACACTCCCTAAATTTATTCGTATTCATGTATGTGGATTTATAATCAAATATTCAAAAGATTATTCTCAGAAATATTCATCCACCTGAAATACATATTTGTTTCCTAGAAATAAAAACTAACTTCTGTGAATGGTGCATACGAATTCTAATATTTCTACAGTAACTGACCCAGTTTAACACCAATGCAAGTAGATAATTATGGAACGTGATGTGTATTTTGATGTTCATTTTTAGTCAACACTTGTACATTACTATTTCTTCAGTTTATGCACATCATAAGATATATATTTCATACACAAGTTAGCAAATTTATTGGCATTTTTTTCACTTTCAATAACTTCATTCTTCAGAACACATGTATTCCTCCATGTTTTTTAACAAGACTTCTTTCTAAACACATTATTTTCGATTTCCATAATCACTTTTGAAGCATAACTCACACACTCTTCATGATGAAATATCACCTTAATATTACCATTAGAAGTATAACTGGTTGGAATGATTGATTTTGTATCAACATTAGATTTTCTGTATATTTTCAGATATCAACTCAATCCATTATTTAAAGCGGACCAATTATATTATTTATTCACAGTATGGTCTATTCTTGCATTATCTCTATATTCTTAGACAGATACTACACCACTTTCTACCCCCAATACTCATTTATACGTCTTCAAAATATTGTTCCCAGAAATGGTGGAAGAAATACTCATGTCACCTGATCTACATATACATTTTATCACAGTAATATTCTGGAAAATAAAGCAAAGGTCACACTTATGATTGTACCAAAGCCTAAATTTAAAGTGAGCATGGATTTCTAAAAACATCCATGTCCAGGTTGCCTAATTCTCTCAAATGTCAATCCAATTGTTGACTACATATTTGTTTCTTTCTAAGATTATATATTCAAACTCAACCCTGTTGAAAATGTCTAATCCTATCACTCACTTTACTTTGCCTGATATCCTAATGTCTCTATTGATATCGGCTTTCCTTCATAAATTCCCAGTTCATCATTTTGACTGTTCATTTGTGCTGACATTTACATTCACTCTCTACCTGAAACCCAATTGCTAAATAACTTTTGGTCCAAATCCTATACTCACTCTTCTTTCTGAATCTACCAACTATCTCCCAAATCCTACTGACTATCCTTTTTTGAATGGATGTTCTCTTCGACATTCAATCATTCAAGGTACAAGGTCCGATGCCATTGTGTATTGATTTATCTGAGACATCTGTGCAGGACATAATTCAAAGCTAAGTCTCCCAATCAAGGGCCCAATCCCTTTCTGGGCTTCAAATATTACTTAGATTTCTGTTTTCATACATATATTTCACCTCTATATTTTTATAAATATCACAGATTTCCAATACCATTATTCATCCAGCAAAATGATTCCTAACCCAAATTGAACATGTAATTAACCCAAACCATATACTATTCCCTCAATCTAACTTTATAAAAGAGCAGAGAAAGTGTTGGTCTTACAATATAGGAATGTAGGGGATATACCACCTGCTGAAAACCTCAAAGGTCCATGCAGAAATAATCCCTGGAGAAGATGTAGGCAGCTATTAAGGACCTGAGAGAGCAAAAGTCATCTTCCATGGAAAACAACCCTGTCTGGAGAGGGGTTGTGTCTGACTGAGTGTCTCTGTTCCTAATGTACAGAAGATGGACCAATCCAGGCCTGTGTGCAGAGTTTTTCACGGGTGCCTATGGGTGATATAGTATTCTAACTGGTGAGAGGGTCACGGGAAATAGGGGCAGCATCTATCTCATGGGACCCTTGGAAGCAACTGTTAGGAAAAAGTGGTTGCAAAGGCAGTGACCTCATTCAGTTCCTGAAGGAAGTGACTTCATCTCTATTCCTTGGTGATGGAACTCTCTGAACTTGCGATCCAGGATTCCAGGCACCCAGAGCCAGTCCTAGTCCCAGTCCCAGTGGGCTCATTTGTTTGGATTTTGTAAGGACAGAGTCAGTCTTTCTTGGTATCTATTGATGTGAAGATGGCCAAATGCCAGGAAAGCTTTGAAGACTGGCCTTTCCAGAGAAAGCAAGTAGTGGCTCACCACGGGCTCCTGACAATTTCACAAAGTTGGCCAAAGAGACCAGATCTGAGACAGGACAGGCCATTTTGGAGGTACATAGTAAGGCTCACCAGTGAGAGTACACTCCGAATAGTCACAGACCTACTTGGGGGAAGGCGTTGCCTTTGTGGTTTTTGTTGTGTGTTTGTGGTTTTATCTCATGTTCTGAGAAAAGGTAAGAAAGGCGGTTTGTTTGGTTTGGAGTGAACTGTTTCTAGCAAGTCGTTTGACAAGGCAAGTGTTTCTATATCTGTGTATCCCAATGTGTCTGTTGTTGTAGACATTAGAAAAGAGAATGCATCAATGGATGTGTCCTGTCTAGTAGAAAGCTTCCCAGCATCAATCCTGCCCAATTTATGAATGGATTGTGGCTTGCATTATCGAAGGGCAACACCTACAAACTTCCTAAGTTCCCATTTTCTTCCTGAATTCTGGCTACACTCAAGAATAGGCTCATGGTTTTGTGTCCAAGATATTTACCACCTCCAAGCTCTGTGATATGGCCATGTACTGGATAGCTGAAGGGAATGGCGAGCATCTCAGAAAACTCAGATATCAGTGTGACCAGTAAAGTCTCAGTGGAGGAACCCTGCTATGGGCCTTTTGCTTACCTATTGTTCTTTTGCCCTGAATGTCAGGAAGGGCTTTGCCTCACGCCACCCCTTTCTGAAGCCTGAAGAAACCAGTTTTCAAATGGAAATGAGTGGGCATCACCTGTGGCTCTTTGCTTAACTGCTTTGGAAAGGGATGTGTCTGAATCAGTCTCTTGGCCCTGTGTGAGGCTGTGGCTTAGATTACCAACACCTGATGGATGTAAAGAAAGATCCCATGTGTGCATACAAAATCAAAATGGCAAAAATTCGCAGTCATTGTAGATGAAGTCTCTCGCCTTTCTCTGTAAAGTTCCTGACCTCCATCAAGGGGAATAGGGATCCTTTGGGTCAAATGAATTCTTCAAAACCATGCAGAGGCAAATCCATAAGTGCTTCGGTTTTTTTTGACTCCATTTCACATAAAGAATGTAAACGCCAAAGTCAGAAGGCCTCAAATTGGAGAAGTGGAAAAGTATTAATGGCAGACTTATTTGATCACTCCTGGTTCACAAGAAGGGTGTCCAGGCCACCGTGACTTTAGTCACACACACACACACACACACACACACACACACACACATATATATATATATATATATATATATATATATATATATATATATACACTCTCCAGATTTTTCAAAATATGAAATATGTGTCTTATTTTACACTCACCAAATTCATTCATATTCATATACGTAAATTTATAATCAACTTTCCAAAGATTATTCTTAGAAATATTCATTAACCATAAAAACATATTTCTTTCCTATACTGAAAAGTAACTTGAGTGAATGGTGCACACAAATCCTAATATTTCTACAGTACCTGACCCAGTTTAACATCAATGCAAGTAGATTCCAATCGGACATAATGTGTATTTTGACGTTCATTTTTATTCAACACTGGTAGATTACTATTTCTTCAATTTATGCACATCATAGGATATATATTTCATCCACAAGTTAGAAAATTAATAGGCATTTGTTTCACTATCAATCATTTCCTGCTTCAGAGCACATGCATTCCTCCATGTTTCTCGACTGGTCTTTTCATGAGAAAAGGGATGGACAAGGCAAGGTAAGGCAACTAAGATAGCACCGAAGACACGGAAACAGTCCTATTTGGTTGCAACCGGATTTAGAGGGCATTGCTTCTGTTGTAATCATTTAATCCCCTGCACCCCAAGTTTAAATTGTTTCAGAATTTTGTACCCAACATGGATGGGAGGGGCTCAGAAGTTCACAATCTGCAGAAGTTTATAAAAAGCAGTTTTTGTTTCTGTTTTTTTTTTTTCTCTGTTCTGGGCAAGTTAACATTTTAAGGATACCGGGAATGGGGCAGAGCTATTTTCTTCTCTTTTTTTTTTCTCTCAGCCAGATGTTACCATGGAGCCCAGTTGGTAACTTCTTTATCTTAGAAATGTAGCCATCTCTGTGAAGCCCCAGCTCAAGGCCAGAGGCCTTGTTTACATATTGCCAGCATTATGACTGACTCTTTCCAAACACATTATTTTCGATTTCCATAATCACTTTTGTAGCAAAACTAACATATCTTCATGATAAACCGTAACCCTAATATTAATATTAGATGTATCATTGGTTGGAATGAATGATTGTATATCAATATAAGATTTCTTATATATTTTCAGATATCTATTCAATTCGTTATTTAATGTGGAACCAGTTATATTATTTATTCACTTATGGTCTATTCATGCATTATCTGTATATTCAATGACACAGTGTACACCTCTTTGTACCCCCAATACCCATTTATATGTCTTCAAAATATTGCTCCCAGAAATGGTGGAAGAAATACTCATGTCACCACATCTACATATACATTTTATCACAGTAGTATTCTGGAGACAAATGTAAAGGTCACACTTTTGATTGTACCAAAGCCTAAATGGAAAGTGAGCATAGATTACAAAAAACATCCATGTCAAAGTTGCCTAATGCTCTCAAATGACAATCCTATTGGTGACTACATATTTGTTTCTTCTTAAGATTATATATTCTAACTCAATTCTGTTGAAAATGTCTAATCGTATCACGCACTTTATACTTTGCCTGATTTCGTAATGTCTTTATTGATATCTGCTTTCCTACATATTTTTCCCACTTCATTATTGTGACTGTTCACATGTGCTGACATTTACATTCACTCTCTAACCGAACCCCTATTGCTAAAGATATTGTTTTCCAAATCCTATACTCACTCTTCTTCCTAAACCTACCGACTATCTTCTTAATCTTACCGACTATCCGTTTATGACTGGATTTTCTCTTCTACATTCAAACATCCAAGTAATGTTCCTGCAAGCGTCGGTGGAAGAGATCACCAAGATAGTGTCTCATGCAAAAGCAAGGGGTTAATTGGGGGTCCAGCAAGCTGGGGCTCAGAGCTCACATGAATAGAGCAGAGAGCCCTGAGAACAGCTTAAGCAGAGCTTATATACTTTCCTTGGAGAGGGCAGGGATGGAAATTTATTGATGGGTCAGAGCGAGTGGGTGGTTAGTGTGAAACTGGGTGAGGGAATACATTCTGCAATTTGGCAGTTGGGGACAGCACAATCTGGGAACAAGATTACAAACAGTTCTCAATATTTCAACAGTGTTTTGTTAAGCATACAGAAAAACAGGAAGTTACAAGTACCTTTTTTATTGACCTTTCATTCCCCACTTCTTCTTCTTGCTACTTTTAATTATAAAAATGATTATTGGGACGTGTCACATTCTATGTCTGCTAGTGGGGTATTGCCATAAGTTTAACTTATCCAATTTGAGCTTGGAGAAAAGAAATTACATGGTTGAGCAAACAGGGTTTTATAGTTAGCAATAATATAAGGATTATTATTGGACAGGTCAGGGTTGATAAAAGCGTAGATAAGCAGGGGGACTGTGTGAACCAAGACTCAAACCACCCTTTTTGGGCCTCTCTCTCTCGTTGACGCTTTTCAAGGCATCCTTTTATTTTACTCAAAGGTTTTTTTTACAACCTCAGTATGGTCGGCATCAAAACAACATTCTTACATCAATGCAGCACAAAGGCCCCCTTCTCTCATGAAGAGGAGGTCCAACTCTCAACTGGAGTGTAAAACAACTTCAGAGAGACATGTTAAAGATTCCTGCAAAGCTGTGATGGAGGTTTCTATTATCTTTAAGTTTTGGTCTCTTGCTGCTTCTATTTGGGTCATTTGTTGTGTACCATGGAGCAGGGCAGTGGTTCCTGTGACTACCACTGCCGCAACTCCAATTCCTAATATGATGGCTAAAGTGAGGGATATATGTTCCCAGTGGAACCGGGTTGTATGCCCCCGTGTTTGAACTTCAAATGAACCTGGGTCATTATAGAGCAATCTGGGAGACATCTTCACCATTACACAATTAATCACATCTGTTGACCATTTCATGAAAACATGAACAATGTTTAAGTATATAGAATTATACTGTTGTAGGGACGGACAAGGCACGGCACTTAAGATAGCACCAAAGACAGGGAAACAGTCCTATTTGGTTGCAACCGGATTCAGAGGGCATTGCTTCTGTTGTAATCAATTAACATCCTGAACCCCAAGTTTAGGTAGTTTCAGAATTTTGTACCCAACATGAAAGAGAAGGGACTCAGAAGTTCACAGTCTGCAGAAATTCACAAAAAGAAGCATTTTTTTCTGTTTTTTCCTTTATTGTGGGCAAGTTAACTTTTCAAGGACACCTGGGAGGCAGAGAGCTTTTTTTTCCTTTTCTTTTATCCCCCTGCCAACTGTTACCATGGAGCCCAGTTTGTAAATTTTTATCTTAGAAATGTAGCCATCTCTGTGAAGCCCCAGCTCAAGGCCAGAGGCCTTGTTAACATATTCTGTGAAAAACTAATAAGGGGGTGTCTAGCTTAGGAGTGCTGATTTTTCCAGCCAGTAGCCAAGTAGAACAGGGCAACAGAAAAAGAGGAAGTTAATCTACACTGAACTCATTTATAGAGACTCTTTTGCTGAAAGTCCTAAAGTCAGCCATGGTGAAGACTTCTGGAGAAGTTCAGTGAAGATTTTTCTGTGGGCCTGGTACAGAGGGGGAAGACGGGGAAGGCGGGGGGTGAGAGCAGCTCCGTGGATCTGAGAATAAGGAAGGAGAAATGTAAAGGAATAATGGGAAAGGGGTTTGGGATTTTCCTAGCAACATAATTTGAGCAGTAGAATCGGTAGAGCAGAAAGGAAGACGGGAGTGAGTATCCCAAAAAGCCTGTGAGGGACTTTAAATTCTTAGTAACCTGTTTTCAGTGATGACAAAGCGACTTTAAAGGCCATTTTCATTACATCTTCGATAGGGGTCTGAGGGCTCTCCTAAGCTGGTTTGAGCTTTGGGTTAAGTGGTAAGAGGACCTGGTGGGACCCGGTGTGGGCACTGACAAGAAAAGAGAGAAGTGAGTGGATGGATGGGTACCTCAGTACCTGCTACCTCAGCAAGAGGGCAATGCTCTGAGAACCGGCGGAGGTTTCGGTTTTTGATCTAGTAATTGGAGAAGAGAAATCAGGTTTGCTGAGGTGGGACTGACAGCAGAGAGTCTGGAGCAGAAGGCTGAGTTTGAGGAACTATTGGAGAAGCATAGTTCAGGATGTGAGCGAAAGAGGAAAAAGGCCTTCACATAGGGGAATTTCCTTTCACCCTTTTGAGCACTTGCAGAAGTTAAAAAGGTCACACAGAATTTGAGGATCTAGAGACTCCTCTGTTGGCCATCAGTTTGGGTTTTCTAAGTGGTAATATGGCCAATGCTGTGTACTGAATTTGATGAGGATTTTGGGTTCCACCAGGCAGCCCCTGTATGCTCAAATCCCCATGACTTACAGAAGAAGTCGGCTTTTCCCCCACACAGCCGTGGCGGTTTGTGGCTTTGATAGTCTGCCGGGCAAACATACTAATATAGGCTAGCCAACCTGCATCTGGCTTGCCTGTCCCTACAACCATAATGTTTGTTTCCATTATCTATGGTACGGAAAGGATTTAATGGAATTTTAGTGAGATCCTCTTCATCAGGGATATCCTAATAGGAAAGACCTATAGCCAGCTGACAAATGTCTGGGTGGAGAAATGGCCACCAGGTCCCTAAGGGGGCTGTATGCAAGATAGACCATACTTCTTGTCTAGTAGTATTTGTGATCAGCCATCGCTGCTGAAGCGACTGATGAGCGTTAGGACTACGGGTGGCCAAGGAGAGAGTCTATAGCCTTACCCACGTGGCGAATATGCAATTTGAAAGGGTTAACAGTCTTTTCCAGTTTTCAGCCAGAGTCTGGACATGGCACAGGCTTGAGATGAGAGGCATGGATCCAGGAAGTGATTCCCTCTACTTTTACTGCTGTAGGTGTTATAAGTAGCACCTGGAATGGTCCTTTCCAGCGGGGTTCCAGGGATGACACCTGATGTCATCTTATGTAGAGGAAGTCTCTTTCTTGATATCAATGTGGATTCCCCTCGTCCCCAGGTTGGAAGGCAGTGGCCAGCTGTTTCCACAGGTATAGCTGAGTTCTTACAAGAGATTTAAGTATGTCAAGCAAGGGTGTGTGGAAGGGATCCTTAGGTCTTAGAGTCGGGGTTAGGTCTCTTAGTGTAGGAAGGGCCCCATAGAGAATTTCATAGGGGGTGAGGTTACACAAAGAAAGAAAGGGAGTATTTCTTGCATGAAACAGTGCATAAGGCAGAATCATAGTCTAATCTTTTATGCCGGTCTCTAAGCTTAATTTTGTTAAGGTCTCTTTAATGGTTCTATTTATTTTTTTAAGTGTCCTGAGCTCTGGGGTCTATAAGCACAATGTAACTTCCAATTAATCCCCAGGGTCCTGGCTAACCCCTGATTTACCTGGCCCATGAAGGCTGTTCAATTATCAGACCATATTAAATTAGGCAGGACGTGTCTTTGATAAATATCTTTTAGGATCTTCTTGACCACAATTTGTGCCGGTTTTCTTTTCTTTCTTTTTTTTTTTTTGGTGGGAAAGGCTTCAATCCATCCTGAAAATGTATCTACAAAGACTAGGAGATATTTAAGTCCATACCTTGCTGGCTTAATTTCAGTAACGTCCACTTCCCAGAATTGTCCTGGTCTGGTTCCTCATAGGTGCTTTCCTGCAGGAAGCTTGGAAGGGTAAGCATTAACCAATTGACAGAACTGACAGGCTTTTGTTACCCATTCAATTATTTCCTTTCACTGTGAGTGAATTAGTCTAAAACTCTGTTCTTGATCCTACAGTAATGCCGGCAGTTTTTTTGAACCAAGTTGATTGAGTTGATGTACATTTTTAATGTAGTGTAGGGCTTTCTGAAAATGCAGGCTGGGCTCAGTGAAGTTGAGGAGTTCAGTGTCAGTGTTCTTAGATGTTATCAAAAGCTTGCTGGTGCTCAAGGGTCCATTGGAATTGGGCATTCTCATTTAACAGCGGGTATAAAGGAGCAGCTAAGAACACAAACCCAGGTCCATAACCTGCTAAAGCCAGCAGTCCCAAGAAACTCTCTATGTTGTCTCCTGTTAAATGGGGGTGGTATCTGCACAACGGTTTGTTTTCTGGGCTCAGTGAGCCATCATTTACCGCGCCTAAGGAAATACCCCAGGAAGATTACTTCTTGCTTGCAAATTTGGGCCTTTTTGTCCAAAGCTCTCTACCCAAGTTGAGCAAGCTCAGATAATAGTGCTTGGGTCTCAGACTCACAGTTTTCTTTGGTGTTGGCTGCCAGTAGCTGGACATCCACATATTGAAGCAGAATGACTTCGGGGTGCGTAGTTCTGAAGTTGTAGAGATGTCTGTGAAGGGCTTCATCAAAGAGAGTTGGGGAGTTTTTGAACCCCTGTGGAAGTCTAGTCCAAGTTAGTTGACAAGACGTTCCGGTTTCTGGGTCTACCTACTAGAAAGCAAACAGCAACTGACTATCTTTATGCAGAGGCAAGCAAAAGAAAGCATCTTTTAAGTACAGAACAGTATAGCATTTTCACTCGGCCACAGCAAAGAGGTTATTGGGGGTCCAGCATGCTGGGGCTCAGAGCTCACTTGAATAGAGCAGAGAGCCCTGAGAACAGCTTTAACAGAGCTTATATACTTTTCTTGGAGAGGGCAGAATGGGAAATTTATTGATGGGTCAGGGCGAGTGTGCGGTTTGCGTGCACCCGGGTGAAGGAGTATATTCTGCAGTTTGGCAGTTGGGGACAGCACATCCTGGGAACAAAATTAGCAAACAGTTCTCAAGATTTCAACAGTGGTTTGTTAAGCATACAGAAAAACAGGAAGTGACAAGTGCCTATTAACCTTTCACCAAAGCAAAATGGAAAGTGAGCATTGATTACTAAAAGCAACCATGTCCAGGTTGCCTAATGCTCTCAAATGTCAATCCTATTGGAGGCAACATATTTCTTTCTTCCTAAGATTATATATTCAACCTCAACCATGTTGAAAATGTCTAACCCTATTACATTATACTTTGCCTGATTTCCTAATGTCTCTATTGATATCTGCTTTCCTAATATTTTCCCCAGTTCATCATTGTGACTGACTCTTCATATGTGCTCATATTTATGTTCACTCTCTACCCAAAACCCTATTGCTAACGAAACTTTCGTTCAAATCCTATATTCACTCTTTTTTCTAAACCTACTGACAACCTTCCTAATCCTGCCGACTATTCCTTTTTGACTGGATGTTCTCTAGGACATTTAATCATCCAAGGTCCTTTGCCATTGCACATCGATTTATCTGAGATATCTGTTCAGAACATAATTCAAAGCAAAGTATCTCACTAAAGGGCCCATTGCCCTTCAGGGCTTCAAATCGTACCTAGATTTCAGGTTTCATACTTATATTTCACCTATATATTCTTGTGAATATCGCAGGTTCCCAATACCATTATTCATCCCGCAGAATCTTTCCTAACCCAAATAGAATATGTTATTAACCCTAACCATACACTGTTCCCTCAATCTAACTTCACAAAAGAGCAGGGACAGAGTTGGTCTTACAATACAGGAATGTAGGGGATCTTTCACCTGCTGAGAACCTCAAAGTTTGATGAGAAATGATCCCTAGAGAAGATGTAGCAGCTATGAAGGACCTGAGAGAGCAAAAGTCATCTTCCATGCCAAACCACCTGTTCAGGATGAAGTGATGTGTCTGAATCAGCCTCTCTCCTACTGATATAAAGAAGATGGACCAAACCAACCCTGTGTGGAGAGCTTCTCCTTGGTGTCTACGGTTGATATACCATTCTAACTTCTGAAAGTGTCACAGGAAGTAGGGGCAGCCTCCATCTCAAGGGACCCTTGGAAACAAGTGTTAGGACAAAGTGGTTGCCAAGGCAGTGACCTCATTCCCTTCCTGTTGGAATTGACCTACCTCACTTCTTTGGTGATGTAACTCTCTGAACTTGGGATCCAGGAAGCCAGGCACACAGAGCCAGTCCCAGTCCCATTCCCAGTGGACTTACTTGTTTGGATTTACCAAGGAGAGAGTCTGTCTCTCTTGGTACCTAATGGTTTGAGGATGACAAAATACAAGTAGAGCTCTGAAGATGGGCCTTTAATGAGAAAGCAGGTAGTGGTCAGCACAGGCTCCATACAACTTCACAGAGATGGACAAGAAGACCAGACCTGAGACAGGACAGGCCATTTTGGGGGAACATAGTATGGACCACCAGTCAGAGGACACTCTGGATAGTCACAGACTTACATGGGGGAAGGAGGTGACTTTTTGATTGTGGGCGTGAGTTTGGGGTTTTGTCTCATGTTCTGAGAATAGGTAGGAAAGGTGGTTTGTTTGGTTTAGAGTGGACTGTTTCTAGAAAGTCCTTTGACAAGGCGACTGTGTCTGTGTCTGTGTATCCCACTGTGTCCTTGGTTGTACATATTAGAAAGCAGAATAGATCAATGGATGTATCCTGTTTAGTAGAAAGCTTCCCAGAATTCATCCTGCCCATTTTAGGAAAGGACTGTTGGTTGCTTTTTGATGGGCAACACCTACTATCTTCCTAAGTTCCTGTTTTCTTCCTGAATTCTGGCCACTCTCCAGAATAGGCTCATGTTTTTTTGTCCAAGATATGTACCACATCCAAGCTCTGTGACATGGCCATGTACTGGATAGCTGAAGGGAATTTCAAGCATCTCACAAAACTCAGATATCATTGTGACTAGTAAAGTCTCAGTGGAGAAACCCTGCATTGGGATTTGCTGACTTATTGTTCTGTTACCCTGAAGTCAGGAAGGTCTTTGCCTCAGGCCACCCCTTTGTGAATTTTGAAGAAAAAAGTTTTCAAATGGAAGTGAATGGGCATCACCTGTGGCTCTTTGCTTAACTGCTTTGGAAAAGTATGTGTCTGAATCAGCCTTGTGGCTCTGTGTGAGGCTGTGGCTTAGATTATCAGCTCCTGATGGATCTAAAGAAAGATGCAATGTGTGCATCCAAAACCAAAATGGCAAAAAGATCAGTCATTGTGGATGAAGTCTCTCGCCTTCCTCTGTAAGTTTCCTGACTTCCACCAAGTGAGAATAGGGATCATTTGGGTCAAATAAGTTCTTTCAAGCGCTGCAAAGTTGCTTTGGTTTCCTAATTACTCCAAATCACATAAGGAATCTAAACCTGACAGTCAGTAGGCCTCAAATTGGAGAAGCAGAGCAGTATTAAAGGAAGAACTATGTGATCAATCCTAGTTCACAGGAAGGGTGTTCAGGCCACCCTGAGGTTAGGCAAATGAGGGGCAAGGGAGCTTATTTTGGACACTCTCTTGGGCTGCGCCATTCATGAAAACCTCTAGCCAAAGGGTATAATGAGTGTATATATGTAAGAAGTTGAGTGCCATGTGAGAGTGATTTGGTTTTAATTGTGGTCATTTGTGTGGCAGTTGGAAGAGATGACTGGGTCCACCTAGTTTTGAACACTGGTGTGATTCTCCTCAGAGACTGAGTTCTGAAACTGACCTCAGAGAAGTAATTGCTTTGGAAAGAGATGTGTATTAATCAGGCTCTTGGCCCTGTGTGAGGCTGTGGCTTAGATTATCAGCAACAGACGGATCAAAAAAATGATCCCATGTGTGCATCCAAAACCAATATAGCCAAAAGAGCAGTCATTGTGAATGAAGTCTCTCACCTTCCACTGTAAGGTTCTGAAAGAATAAAAGAAATTGAAATCGAAATGTAATGAACCAGGTTTTGTAAAGTTTCCAAGTTGCACTCAGAACCTGAAATTCCTGTGGCAGTTAAGACAATTCCTGGAACTGCCCATTAGATGTGTGTTGAAATCTTCCCTGACCACCTAGTTACTTAACAACCCCTTCCCAGAAGCCGTGCATCTCACCACGTATACATCTCAGGGCTTCAACCAATCAGTTTAAATGTATACCCCTTCTGAGGGCTGACCAATCACCCCCTGCCCCAACTTTTCCCGCCAATGAATGTGCTAATCATGTTTTAGAGTTGTTATTTCATTTTCCCGTGGTACATGATGATTTCCTAAAGGAGGCTATGATGTATGTAAAGTCCCTGAGCTCTCTAAAGAATGTATATAAACTCTGCTCAAGTTGTTCTCGGGGCTCTTTGTTCTTTGCTCCTCTGAAGGGAGCTCTGAGGCCTAGCATTCTGGACCCCCAATAAACCCTTTGCTGATGCATGAGAAATCCTCTTTGTTGTCTTTTCCTTTGATGTTCGCAGCACCTTTTCATCTGGAGGCCCCAGGTGAGATATCCGGGAGCGGTGAATGGAAGACCTCAAGGGAGTCCTCTCAGGGTAAGTAAGGTGCCTCTTTCTGGTTTCGGGTTTCAGGCTAGGGCGTGGCAAAGTGGCTGTTGGTGAAGAGCATTAGCTCTCTCCTATGGTGTGACAGACGTGTCACAGAGCCAAGATCACGTCCCTGAGGGACACTCCGGAGGACTAGGGAATTCAAGGAATAGTAGTTTCCTCAACTCGGTTATGTTTTGCTTCAGGATTTGATTTGCCAGCCCATCAGGTTTTGCCGGTAACTCAGTTTTGGTCATTGTTCTGAACTCATGTTGAGTTTACTGTCTGTTTTTATTGTCTAACCCATCAATATTTTCCAGTTACTCAGTTCAAATCTTTGTCTTGGACTCATGTTAAACGTTTACTGTTTGTCTTTGTGTTGTGTTTGTGTCTTCACTGTCCCTGTTTGAGTAACTCCCATTATGGGACAAAGCACTTCCTCTTCTCTGTCTCTGACCCTTGATCATTGGACTGATGTCCGCTCAAGGGCCCAGAATCTTTCTTTTTCAGTAAAACACCGTACCTGGCAGACTCTCTGTGCTTCAGAATGGCCCATCCTCGAATTCAGATGGCCCCAGAAGAATCCTTCCACTTTTCTCTAATCCGAAGATTCAGAGATATTGTCATTCAGCCGGGGCCACGTGGCCACCCAGATCAACAGCCATATACTCCTTCCCCCACATTCCTATCATTCAAACTTTCCGCTCCTCTCCCTCTTCCTTCCATTCTCCCTGAGTCACAAGACTGGACACTCCACCCCCTCCTTATTGTCTACTCTCCCTCCCCAACCCCCAACACAGTTCCTGATGATCCTCCCACCGCTGACTCAGCCTCTCCACTGCTAGAGGCAATTGGGCCAGACCCAAGCCCTCCAGGGGACTTCCCCACAGCAGCAGCAACCCCTCCTCCCCTGGAGGAAGATGGGCAACCTAAAAGAACCCACCGGCGATGGATAATAGAAAACTCAGAAGCCCCTGTGATGCTCTCTCTCCATCCCTATGGGCCCATGAACCGACCCAACTGGGACCCCAACACCTTTGAAGGTAGGAAGCATCTGTCCACTTATCGCCGGGCTCTAATAGCGGGTCTCAGAGTGGCCGCCAGAGAGCCGACCAATTTAGCCAAGGTAAGAGAGATTATCCAAGGGCCTAATGAGTCTCCCTCTATGTTTCTGGAGAGAATTATGGAAGCATATAGAAAATATACTCCTTTTGATCCTCAGGCAGATGACCAAAAGGCCTTTGTTTCAATGGCCTTTATTGAGCAGGCTGCCCAAGATATTAAGAGAAAGTTACAATGTCTAGATGGGTTACAAAATACGACCTTAAGAGATTTAGACAGAGAAGCTGAGAAAGTATATTATAAGATATATATTATAAGTATATATTATAAGTATATAAGTATATTGTAAGAGAGAAACTGAGGAGGACACGGAACAGAGGAGAGAGATGGAAAGGGAAGAAAAAAAGGATGAAAGGAGCAAAAGGCAGACAAAAGCATTGGCTAAGATTTTCTTCACAGCAGCAAATACGCCAGAAATTAAAAAGCAGGGAGTCAGAAAGGGATACTTGGGCCCACGCCAAAGGCTTTCCCTGGCCTCAGATCAATGTGCCTACTGTAGAGAAAAAGGACACTGTTTCAAAGAGTGCCCCAAAAAGAAGAAGCCACGGCAGCCCGCCATGCTGACTCTAGAAGAGGACTAGGAATGTCAGGACTCGGATCCCCTCCCCGAGCTCAGGGTAACATTTGAAGTGGATTGGACTCCAGTGAACTTTGAAGTGGATACAGGAGCAGTATACTCAGCCTTTAAGGCTTCACTGGGCCCCATATCAAATAAATGGTCCCTAGTTCAAGGGGCTAATGGCACTACTTATCGGGCTTGGACAACTAAGAGGATTATGGAAGTAGGAAAATGTAAAGTCCACCACTCTTTCCTAGTAATCCAAGAATGCCCAGCCCCATTGATGCACAGGGATCTGTTTACCAAACTCGGGGCTAGAGTAACCTTTAACCCTGATGGTCCCCAAGTGGATGTTCTAAAACCTTCAGTAAAAACTCCCATAGTCACAGAATTGACTATGTCCGTAGAAGATGAACATCAACACTTCGTGCCCCCTAGGACTGATCAAAGAGGCAAACTACAACAGAAATGGATAAAAGATTATCCTAATGCCTGGGCAGAAACTGCTGGGTTAGGTCTAGCCATAAAACAACCTCCAATAGTAGTATAATTAAAAGCCTCTGCCTCTGCAATCAGTGTTAAACAATATCCTCTAAGCAAAGAAGCTAAGGATGGGATAAGTCACCATATTCAGAAATAATTGGCCCTTGGGGTCCTAAGGCCCTGTCAATCAGCCTGGAATACCCCCCTGCTACCAGTAAGAAAGCCAGTAACTAGGGACTACAGTCCTGTTCAAGACCTAAGAGAGATCAACAAAAGAGTGCAGGACATTCACCCCACAGTACCCAATCCATATAATTTGCTTAGCACTCTGAATCTGGACCGGGAATGCTACACTGTGCTGGACTTAAAAGATGCTTACTTCTGCTTGCCCCTACATAAGGACAGTCAGTTGATGTTTGCTTTCGAGTGGATAGACCCAGAAACTGGAACATCTGGGCAAGTAACCTGGACTAGACTCCCACAGGGGTTCAACCCCCCCCCCCACTCTCTTTGATGAAGCCCTCCACAGGGACATAAACGACTTCAGAACTGCACACCCCAAAGTCACACTACTCCAATATGTGGATGATCTGCTACTGGCAGCGGACACCAAGGAAAACTATGAGTCTGGGACCCAAGCACTATTATCCGAGCTTGCTCGGCTTGGATATAGGGCTTCTGCCAAAAGGCCCAAATTTGTCAGCAAGAAGTAATCTTCCTGGGTTATTCTCTTAGGGGTGGCAAATGATGGCTAACTGAGAACAGAAAACAAACCATTGTGCAGATACCACCCCCATCTAATAAGAGACAACTCAGAGAGTTTCTTGGGACTGCTGGATTTTGCAGGTGATGGATTCCTGGGTTCGCCTCTCTGGCTGCCCCTTTATACCCGCTGATAAAGTGGAATGCCCAATTCCAATGGACCCCTGAGCACCAACAAGCTTTTGATAATGTCAAAAAAAGGTGCTGCTATCTGCTCCGGCCTTAGCACTCCCAGATATAGATAAACCCTTCACTCTCTACATCGAGAAAAAGAAAGGAATAGCATGGGGAGTGTTCACTTAGACTTTGGGACTTTGGAAAAGGCCGGTAGCATTCTTATCAAAAAAACTGGACCCAGTGGCTACTGGGTGGCCCCGTTGCTTAAGAGCTATAGCAGCGGCAGCGCTTCTAATAAAAGATGCTCATTAATGAACGTTGGGACAGAAGCTATCCATTATAGCCCCCCATGCCCTGGAGAGCATCATCTGTCAACCTCCAGATAGGTGGCTATCAAACTCCAGAATAAACTACTACCAGAGCCTCTGGATTAGCAAAGACAGAATAACTCTTGGACCTTCTGCTCCACTCAACCTGGCTGCCAGAAGAATCATCAGGACCTGTCGCTCATGAGTGTCAACACATACTGGCAGAGGAAACCAGTATAGGACGAGACTTGAAGGATCCAGCCACTGCCTCACCCTGAAGTCATATGGTTTACGAAAGAGAGCAGCTTCCTCCAAGATGGTATGTGGTGGGCTGGAGCAGCAGTAGTTAGCAAAACTAATGTCATCTGATCCTCTGGTCTCCCAGAAGAGACATCAGTCCAAATGGCAGAACTGATTGCCCTTACGAATACATTGGAACTAGCAACAGGCAAAAGGGCCACCATATACACTGATAGCCACTATGCATTTGGCAATGCTAATGTGCACAGGGCTATTTACCAGCAAAGGGGGCTATTAACCTCCACTGGGAAAAAAATAAAGAACAAAGTTGAGATTCTCCACCTTCTCTCAGCAGTGAAGGGCACTAAGGAACTAGCTATAGTGCACTGTCCAGGGCACCAGAAGGGAAACGACCTCGTTGCAGTTAAAAACAGAAGGGCAGATGAGGAAGCTTAATTGGCAGCCCTAAACGGAGTGACTCTGTTAACTTTTTCCACACCAGGGGGATCAACATTCAGGAGACTTGGCCACACTGGAACATTCAGGCAACTTATCATCTGAGGAGACAGATGCAGAGCTCTGGGACCCTAGAGAGCCAAGTTTAAAATTTCAAAAAGCCCACCTTTATGTCAAAGACGTACACTAGCTCACCCATTTAAGCTCAAAGAAGTTATAGGCACACTTAAAGGACCGAAGAAAGGATTTTTTATTCACTGACTTACAGAGGAAAGAAATAGTTTAGAAGGTGACTAGAGCTTGTCAAGTCTGCCAATTAGTTAATGCTTACCCATCCAAGCTTCCTGCAGGGAAGCGCTTACGAGGAACCAGACCAGGACAATTTTCAGGAACTTTTCCTGAAATTAAGCCAGGAAGGTATGGACTTAAACATCCCCTAGTCTTTGTAGATACTCTTTCAGGATTGGTTGAAGACTTCCCCATGAAGAAAGAAACGGCTCAGACGGTGCTCAAAAAGATTCTAGAAGACATTTTTCCAAGGTTTGGCCTGCCTAAGGTAATAGGGTCCAATAATGGACCGGCATTTGTTGCCCAGGTAAGTCAGGGATTCACCAGGACCCTGAAGATTAATTGGAAGTTACATTGTGCTTATAGATGCCAGAGCTCAGGACAGGTAGAAAAAATGATTAGAACCATCAAAGAGAATTTAAAGAAATTAAGCTTGGAGACCTGCATAAAAAAATTGGACTATGCTCCTACCTTAAGCACTGTTTCGTGCAAAAAGTACACCCTCTGCCTCTTTGTGTAAACTCACCACTTATGAAATTCTCTATGGTGCCCCTCCTTTAGTAAGGGACATAACCCCAACTCTGAGACTTAATGATTCCTTTCACACCCCCTTGCTTGACAGACTTAAAGCCCTTGAACAAACACAGCACCCAGCGATACCTGTGGAAACAGTTGGCCAGTGCTTATCAGCCTGGAGACGAGGGAACCCCACATCGATATCAAGTGGGAGTCTTCGTCTACGTGAGACGGCATCAGGTATCATCCCTGGAACGCCGCTGGAAAGGACAATACCAGGTGCTGCTTATAACACTTACAGTGGTGAAAGTGGATGGAATCACTTCCTGGATCCATGCCACCCATCTCAAGCCTGCGCCCTGTCCAGCCTCCGGCTGGAAACTGGAACAGACTGGTAACCCTCTCAAGTTGCGTGTCCGTCGTGTGGGTAAGGCTATGGATTCTTCCCCTGACCACCAGCAGTCCTAATCACCATCAGCCTGTTCAGCAACAATGGCAGCTATAAATCCTACTGGGCAAGTAGTGTGGTCTATTTCACATACAGCCCTCTTATGGACTTGGTGGCCATCTCTCTACCTGGACATTTGTCAGCTTGACATAGGCCTCTCTGACTGGGATCTCCCTGACATAGAGGACTTCACACAGATCCCACTCAAACCCAAACCAGGGCAACATAGACCACCTTACCCCATGAATTATGGATATCATCTTCCCCAGCTCAGGTGTAAACTAGCCAGTCTTGATTTTTATCTGTGCCCACCTGATTTCTGAAGTCGCAAACAGGCCCAAACCTGTGGAGGACCCAGTGACTTTTATTTAAGATCTTGGGGTTGTGAACAAACGGGAGCTACATGGTTGAACCCAAACTCCACAGACAGTATCATTCAGGTAGGAAAAAATGACACCTGGATTGATCCCAAGAAATGTGCCGCTAGCCAAGTTGTGTCAAAAACTCGCTGTGGAAAGAATAGTCTATGTTACCCCCTCAATATAACTTTCACTTCCAAAGGAAGGGGCTACCTCAGAACAACATGGTCTATGGGAAATACATGGGAAATGCGATTCTATATTTATGGCCCTCGTTATGACTTTGGTCACTGGTTCACCATCCTGCTTAAAAAGGAAGAAAATCCCACAGCAATAGGGCCCAATCCCCTCAAGCCAGGAATTAAGCCTCCAAAACCTCCCATGCCTAGATCTACCAGAACCCCTCAACCATCTCATACTTCCCAGTTTCCATCTTTGCCTACTTCCCCAGTCCAGAGTACAGCTGACTCCTGCCCCTGGGAACTAATTAAAGGAACCTTAATTGTACTGAACTCCACACAGTCAGAACTCCTTGCATTTCAACCCATGTATTTGACAGCTTTGTAAATTATTGTTTAATGGTGCAGATACTCACCAGGGTGGTTTATTATGATGCAGAATCATTTTAAGGTCTACTAGGGGGACAAACAACCTGATTTTGCTGGCATCCAGTGTCCCTTACTATAGCCATCCTATTGAGGATAGGAGCTGCTGCAGGAGTGGGTACAGGAACAGCTGCTATGATCCATGGGTCACAACAAATGGCCTGATTAGAAACAGCAATAGATCAAGACTGGAAGACATTAGAGACCTCCATCACAGTGCTGTAGGAATCCTTAAACTCTCTCTCTGAAGTTGTTTTACAGGACAGGCGAGGATTAGACCTCCTCTTCATGAGGGAGTGGGGCCTCTGTGCTGCACTGAGAGAAGAATGTTGTTTTTATGCTGACCATACTGGAGTTGTAAAAGAATCCATGAGTAAATTGAGAAAATGCCTTGAAGAGCGCCAGAGAGAAAGGGAGATTCAACAAGGGTGGTTTGAGTCATGGTTTACCCAGTCCCCCTGATTAACTACACTCCTATCAGGCTTAGCTTGACCCCTGATCATCCTTATGGTGTTGCTAACTTTGGGACCTTATTTGCTTAACCGCATAGTTTCGTTTCTCCAGGCTCAAATTGGGCAGGAAAAACTCATGGTAATCAGACAGAAATACACTCCACTGGCAGAAATAGAGTGTGAGACCGCGCAATAATTATGATTCATTACTTTTAAGATTAAATGTAGTAAGAAAAAGGAGTGGGAAATGAAAGAATAAAAGAAATTAAAATTGAAACATAAAGAACCAGGTTTTGTAAAGTTTCCAAGCTGCACTCAGAACCTGAAATTCTTGTGGCAGTTAAGACAATTCCCGGAACTGCCAATTAGATGTGTGTTGAAATCTTCCCTGACCACCTAGTTGCTAAACAACCCCTTCCCAGAAACCGTGCAGCTCATCACGTATACATCTCAGGGCTTCAACCAATCAGTTTAAACGTATACCCCTTCTCAGGGCTAACCAATCACCCCCTGTCCGACCTCTTCCTGCCAATGAATGTGCTAATCATGTTTTTGGGTTGTTATTTGATTTTCCCGTGGTATGTTGATTTGCTAAAGGAGGCTATGATGTATGCAAAGTCCCTGCCCTCTCTAAAGAATGTAAATAAACTCTGCTCAAGTTGTTTTTGGGGCTCTTTGTTCTTTGCTCCTCTGAAGTTAGCTCTGAGCCGCAGCATGCTGGACGCCCAATAAACCTTTTGCTGTGGCATGAGACAGTCTCTTGGTGGTCTTTTCCTCCGAATTTTGACCGACCTTTTTACCTATGAAGGACCTGAGAGAGCAAAAGTCAAATCCATGTCAACTTCCATGTCAAACATCCTGGTCAGAATGAAGGAATGTGTCTGAATCAGCCTCTCTCTTCTTAATGTAGATTAAATGGACCAAACCAGGCCTGTGTACAGAGCTGTTCCCAGATGCCTATGGTTGATATACCATTCTAACTTGTGAAAGTGTCACAGGAAGTAGGGGCAGCCTCCATCTTATGGGACCTTTGGAAGCAACTGTTAGAACAAAGTGGTTTTCCATCACAGTGACCTCATTCAGTTCCTGAAGGAAGTGACCTACCACACTTCCTTGGTGATGGAACTTTCTGAACTTGGGATCCAGGAAGCCATGCACCCAGAGCAAGTCTTAGTTTCAGTCCCAGTGGTCTCAATTGTTTGAATTTACCAAAGACAGAGTCAGTGTTTCTTGGTACCTACTTATGTGATGATGGCCAAATTTCAGGAGAGCTCTGAAGAGTGGCTTTTTCTGAGAAAGCAGGTAGTGGCTCAACCATGGCTCCTGACAACTTCTAAAAGTTTGAAAAGAAGACCAGATCTGAGATTGGACAGGCCATTTTGTGGGAACATATTATGGCTCACCAGTCAGAGGACACTCAGGATAGTCACAGCCATACTTGGGGGAAGGAGGTGCCGTTGTGGGTGTCAGTGTGAGTTTGTGGTTTTCTCTCATGTTCTGAGAATAGGTAGGAATGGCGGTTTGTAGGTTTGGACTGGAAAGTTTCTAGAAAGTCGTTTGACAACACGAGTGTTTCTATGTCTGTGTATCCCACTGTATCCGTGGTTGTAGACATTTGAAATGCGAATGCATCAATGGTTGTGTCCTGTCTAGTATAAAGCTTCCCAGCATTCTTCCCACCCAATTTAAAAATGGAGTGCGGCTTGCCTAATGGATGGTGAACAGCTACTATCTTCCTAAGTTCCTCTTTTCTTCCTGAATACTGGCCACTCTCCAGAGTATCCTCATGGTTTTGTTTCCAAGATATGTACCACGTCCAAGCTCTGTTACATGACCATGTACTGGATAGCTGAAGGGAATGCGAGCATCTCAGAAAACTCAAATATCAGTGTGACCAGTAATGTCTCAGTGGAGAAACCCTGCTTTGGGCCATTTTCTTACTTATGATTCTATTACCCTTAATGTCAGGAAGGTCTTTGCCTCAGGCCACCCTTTTGTGAAGCCTGAAGAAAACAGTTTTCAAATGGAAATGAATGGGCATCACCTGTGTCTCTTTGCTTAATTGCTTTCGAAAAGGATGTGTCTGAAACAGCCACTTGGCCCGGTGGGGTGGCAGTGGCTTAGATTCTCAGCACCTGATGGATCTAAAGAAAGTTTCCAAGTGTGCATCCAAAACCAAAATGGCCAAAAGAGCAGTCATTGTGGATGAAGTCTCTCACTTTCCTCTGTAAGCTTCCTGAGCTAAATCAAGTGAGAATAGGGATCATTTGGGTCAAATCATTTCTTCAAATCCCTGCAGAGCCTAGCCGATAGGAGCTTGGGTTTTCTATGATACCAATTCACATAAAGAATCTATACCAGACAGTCATTAGGCCTCAAATTGGAGAAGCAGATCAGATATAGGGCAGGCCTATTTGATCACTCTTGGTTCACAGCAAGGGTGTCCAGGCCACCCTGACTTTAGGCAAATGAGGGGCAAGGGTGCTTATTTTGAACAGTGTATTGGGCTGTGCCCTTCATGGAAACCTCCAGCCAGAGTTTATGATGAGTGTCTATGTGGAAAAAGATGAGGAGCATGTGGAAGTGTTTTAGTTTTAATTGTGGTCATTTGTGTGGTGGTTGTAAGAGATACCTGGGTCCACCTGGGCTTGAACTCTGGTGTGATTCCTCTTAGAGAATGCGTTATGGAACTGACTTCAGAGAAGTATCGCCATGAATTGTGTTGGGATTTTAGGAGGCCACACATGAGAGTCGCCCTTGGACACCGAGATCTAAGCCCAGAGTGGCTTTCCACAGAGCACTGGGAATCTCAGCCAGGATATCACATGATTTTTTTCTGAAAGACTTGGAAGCCATAGTCGAGAGTCAAAACACACATGGACCTTACTTTGTAGACCTCAATGGGGCTGGCTTCATGTGACCTTTTGGCCAGTCTTTGGGAACCCTTGCCTGTGAGAGTTCTCTAGATTATTCATTGAAATGTGCTTCCTCTAAATTTAATGGTTCCTTAATGAATTGAAACCCACAGTTTCTCCAACTTCGTCTTTGAAAATGGCTAGATAAATACCATGAAATTTTTGAACTTCCCATGGCCACCTGCCACTGGAGAACCTTTGGATGTACAGTTGCTGATCCCGAGTGTACCAGACAGTGCCTTGATTGACTGGGTTTTATAAAAATGGTGTAGAACACAGATGCCAGTAGGTTGGGGCCTGCTGAGTAGTGGGCCAAAAGCTGTTGTGTGCAGCTGTGTGATAAAACATCTGTGGTCGGGACATGTGATTCTGCCATTGACTTCCAAATGACTTGTGGCTGACATGTTACAGACAGGAATCACTTATATGTCTGAAACCTCTCCATAAAAGGCATTTTGTTATATGGAGACGTTTCAGGGCAATGTTCAGAATCAGGTTGCTATGGTCAAAGGGTCAAGCTATGTGGGATAGAAGCCTGGTTGGTGCATTCTCCTGCAGACCCTGACCCACCACACGTGACAGGACTCCCTACATCACTGTGTACCAGTTGAAGTCATTGTATTTCATGAGGCAAATACCAAACTCCCAGTGCAGTAGAAAGAAACACCATGAAAAGTGGAGGATGACCAAATGGCTTCACAGTCCACATGCGGAGACACTTAGCTTTCAGTGGCCACAGTTTACCTACAGAGAGAAGTCAGCACTGCTTCCTCATGTTCTTTGGAAAAATTGAAACAATATCCTCCAGGTCTCATAGATGTAGACCCAGCTTTGATGGTCTCATTTGAATGGAAGCTAAAGCTTCTGACAACAACATATATGTCGAGTGCCCATCGTCAAAGGCAGTTTCTCAAGAAGTCTTTAGTCCGGCAGAGCTCCAGGTTTGTGTAGTGTTTACCTTTTAGACCAGGTTGCAAGAAAAGACCACTGTCTCCAATTAAAATCAGATTAAAGCAAGCTTATTATTTCCACCACCCTGGCTGCCTCTCCCTCCCAAAACGTTGGGAACAGGAGAGCAGCCCAGCTTTATAGCCCAGAAAGTTACACAAAAGTGGGGTTAAAAATAACAGAATTCTGACAAGCATCACACTAATGGTATTTTACATTTTTGTTTGCTGGCCCCAACATCAGAATTTATGAGGACCATTAGAGCCTCAGAGAGTGTCGTCTGGCCAAGGAAGGCCAATATTTATGAGGTGTCAACAAAGTTTCAGAGAGGGCTGTTATCTGGTCAGAGAGCCAGGCATGGGTGAGTTCAAGGCACGGGCAGGCTTTCCAAGCAGGTTCAGATCTTGCTGCAATTTATAGTTAAGCCAAAATTATCTTTTCACGGCTTTGTGGCAAGATGGCTGCCAATTTTAATAAAAGATCAGGTTGGGTCAATCATTCCCCCCTTTTCTAATGTGTTTTTTTCATATATTTGATTGGGTAGGAAGAGCACTGTGGGAATTTTAATCCCTCAGGTAATAGTCTCCCGATTTTTTGAACTCACCCAAAAAGAGGTCTCCCTGATTTTACCTGACTTAATTAATTACTTATATTGATATTCTATTTATTTTTGTCTCCATTGTTGTAAGAAGAGAGGCGTCACTCATTTAGACTTCTTCTGAGCTGAGAGAGGGTGACGTGAGGGGGCACCGCCTGAGGGACATTAGTCGCCTTTTAGAAGTCAGTTAGGTTTGAAGTCTGGATGGGGAAGAAATGGTAGTAAAGTCATCTGGGAATGGGTTCTTCTATGAGAGAAACAAAAAAACATGAGTACTTAATAAATGTTGCAGCAGCTGGAACATGTCACTGTATAGAAGTTCCCTCACCAGTCTTTAATATCCCCAGTTATCAGGACTGTCAACTTAATATTTAACTTTTAGTGTTACATTTGTCCCTCCCCATAAGATTCAGTTTAATAATTTAATGTCATCTGATCTTGCAAAATATTTTTACTAGTATGACCTCTGTGTCTAATAGAGAAACCTTTAATTCTCTTACTCATTGCTGGATAATCATACTAACAAATACCAAGCCTATGTGTTTAGGTTAAGAATATCTGTAGGCCTTCAACTAAAAACTTCTGCCACTGGCAGATAATCTTGATAGCCTCTTTTTATAGTTATCAGGCATTCCTGTCTGAGAATCCTTCTTTGTAGCCTCCAGTCTTACTTATTTTGGGAGGCTAACATAAAGTGTATACCTTAAAATATTATTATTACTATTATTATATAAAATGCCCAGAAATGGCTGTAATTTGTTTTTAACTGTCTTTTCTAAGTGTTTAAGATGAAGCAGTCAAACTGACTTTTGTTTCTATCTATTCTGAACAGTCAGCTGAGATTTTATGGGAGTCATTCCTGGGGAAACTTGAGAGCAGCTTCTCAGTTCTGCTAGTGCCATTTGCGCTAGGTGGGTCCAGGTCTTGCTTGACCATGTGGCTTCCCTCGGAAGCATCAGGGATGTTTCCCTTCTCTGATGACTCTCCTCTTCTTAGCAAATGCACTGATTGGCTTTCTGTTCTCCAGTGGTCTCATTAATCTCCCTGATCAGGAGGTTATGCGGTTCAGAGTTGCAAAGCTCTTTAGAGAAGTCCGCTGTTCCCTGGATACAGACTGACTCAGAGGGCAAGAGCCAAATATTGGTTTTCTTGTCCCTTTTCATATAACTTTAATTTTAAATCCTAATCTTAAACATCCATCAAATAAATTTTAACAGACTTATATAAAGAATACTGGGCTTTAATGTCTATAATTTAAAATTATTTATCTTTTTATTATTTGGGATCTGTATTATTCTGTCTGTCTTGTAGGTGATGGCTAATTATCTTAAATTAACCAATGTTGTGTTCTTAAAGCAACACTGCTGTAAAACACTAACAGGGAATCTTTATATCACCCATAAGGAAATTACAAAATAAAATTAACAACAGTAAACAAACTTAGTTCGTGTAATAGCTACCCTAAAATTTTTGGCTGAGTTATACATTATATCCTCTGTTTGAGATGCTAGTAATGTTGACAGGAAAAAAAAAACTTTGAAAATAACTTTAAATGAAATAACATCTGACCTACTGCTTTCGCAGTCATTCTCACATAATATGATGGGACACAGAGCCTTATCTCAGGTAAGGCAGGGCTCTTTATTAATCTTAAGTGTTTTAATTCTAAAGCTAATCTTTGTTTTTTAAATATCATTTTACAAAGTTTACATAAATTATTTGAGGTCACATGAACATTAGCTAACACCGTATGATATAGCTTTTAAAACATGAATTAAAAAAAGGCTGAAAGTTTTTAACCTTTACATAGATTAGGCTCTCATTAACTTAAAATACATTTAAATTGTTCCCCAATATAAAAAGTAACATAAAAGTTTACATATCTTATTGACAACAGGTAAATAAATCCTATATATATATATATTTTACCATACAACTTCAGAACACCACCTTGATATAATGCTCTTTTAAAGTTTCTACCTTACAGACTTGTATACCTGGAAGATATGAGCACATTAATAGCATCACAATTGCATTGATGTTTCTACATTAACCAAGTTTAGCTTTTAAAGAAATGGCAGTACAGTGCTCTAAAATAACAGTTCTTATTTAATCAGTTGTTTAATTTTTATGGTTGCTTGCTCTAGAAAAATAAAACTTAATAACCACAATGTTATGGGTAAAATTATGTTTTGAGAAATTTTTGTCTCTTTAACACATGACTGATTTTTACAATCTTATACAGACTTTAGGACAAACTTATACAGACCTTAGTAAATCAATCAGATATCTAACAAAAGTACTCATGAATGAGTAATCCCATATCAAATTTACTTTACTTATTTATCAAAATATTAGACAAATGTATTGAACAGTGTACCATTTTTTGTTGAAGAAAAAGTTCTAGAACCAAGGCATATTAGACCTTTTGTCGGCATTAATATTTTATTAGATTTTTGAACACCTAGAAAAACTTGTAAGGTTAAATTTAAAGACATTTATTTTTATCTGTTTATCCAATTTAAATTGCACCAATTAAATCATGAGAATTTAAGATCTTTGGATCCACGTTTTAAAATTTGTTTATATGAGTGCTTTTTTTATGAGTGCTCCTTATATGTGTTAATTTGTATAACATATATATGATATAGGGATATATGTATATATAGACATACAACACTAACAAAAGTGTGCACACATAATAATAGTAAAGGCCTTGTAGCTTTTTGCAGTTGAAATCTTCATTGCAATGTTTCAAAAACTCCACTGTTGGTCAAAGATAGAGCTGATCAGAAAAACATTAACCTAGGTCTGTAGGATCAAAATCATGAGCTCAAAAAAAGAATACAGAATCTAAGGAAAAAAATAAGAGTCCTAGAAAAAATGACTGGCCAGTAATTAGTAAATACAATACAATTTACCTTTTTTCCTGCCTTAGGCCTCGGATCAGTCTCCTACTGAGCTTGCAGGCTTCTTTCATTTGCATTTCAACAAAAGTCCTTGCTGAGGTCTGAAAGGAGCAGGGTAAAACTGCTATTCTGAGCAGACACCTCAGGCCTAAGGCATTTTAACCATAATTTTGAGGTTCAGATGTTGAAAATTATGATACAATTTTAAGATGAAATTCACAAAATTTTATATCTTTACATCTTGTTTTGTCAACAGATACCATAATATGATTTACTATCCTTGTCCAAATTAATGCACTGGTACACACTGTGATATTTTCTCAGTCTACCCAATTCAAAATTGGTGAAAAATAAAACTGAATGTTTGGGAAGTTACTTGCCAACTTGGAAGTAGAGTGCTTTAGTTTTCCATCCTAAGCATTTAAGTTATCTGGCATGAATTATCTGAAATCATAAACTAAACAATTACCTAAACCCGACTTTTAACTGCAAGATTGAGCAATGCTAAAAAAACCCATCCAGATACCAGATTGTTACAATAAAACACCATCATTTAGACACACATTGAACTAATATCATTCCCAAGAAACAATTTATAATATCAGCACATTATTGCACATGTCTTAAAGGGCCAGAAACAAAGACACAAGACAGACAGAAAGGAGCTCCAGACTATGGCTGACAGACAGAAGCCTTAAAAACAGAGCAGATAAGAGAAAAATCTCCTACACCAGTGGCAGGATAGATGTCCTCACAAGGGGATCAGATGTTTTCACAGACGGCAACCTGAAATGTAATATCAAGGGTTTCCATGGTGACTTTACTGCATTTAGTGTCTCCTTTTTCTTTTTCTTTTTTTTTAAGAAGACAGAGGTGGCATAATCCTTACAGTGCAGGGAACGAAGGAAGGAATTCCCTGAAGCAACAGGGCTTTGGTAGATCCTGGGAGTCCCTCAGTCCCTCCTTTTACTTATAGGATTAGCTCCTCTGGTTTGGTTCCACCCCAATCTCGCTCCATCTCCTAACATTTCAGTAGTCAGCTCTCAAAAAGTTCCAGGGTCGGGGGGTTATCAAAATTTGTAACTTAAATTTCGGTTTCTGACCTTGAAGCGAATTAATACCTATTTAATAATGAGGACAGGGTTTGAGAAAAATAAAAAGGGAGGTTTACTGCTTTGCTAACAAAGCAGAAACACAGGGGACTCTGCCCAAAGGTTGTGACTCTCTTGAACTGGAGCAACAAGGGGTTTTAAAGGAGTTTCCATTGTTAACCTGGGAGATACTCTGTTCTTTGGTGGCCAGCAGGCATTGCCCTCTGCAGTGGGTGAGTTCCAGGCTGCCAGCTAGGGGCTTCTCTCATCCTGCTTAACAAAGGGGGGTAAACTTCAACACAGTTTTTTAGAACACAGTCCAAAGGGTGTAAGGCTTACTTGCTTTATTACCCATTTTTACGTCCAATATCTTTAAGTTTTTACCACAGAAATCACACAACAAAATGCACAAAAACAAACAAACAAGAAAACATATAGAACACAGAACAAAACACAAAGAAACAGAAACCTGGTGAAGATACAGAAAAACAGAGGAGCAATGAAATGTCTTGCTGAAGCTCCGGGGTAGGAGCTCCTGCGTGCCCGGCTGCACCTTTCTACCCTTTCAGAGAAATTCCATACAGAACAGAACAGAGGACAGAACAATTCTTGTTACTGTCCTGGACAGGAGTACATGTGAGCCTCCCCAGGCCACCTCTCTGTCATCAGAAGACATCTCCCTTAACCGGATATCAGATGTTATAAAGGCACCACCTACCTATGGAGGCCTCCTCCACCAGGTGCTTGCTAATAGTTTTAGTGCGATGGTTCACTGCAGTGCTCCCTGGACCAAATGCTCACTCCAAGGCTTTGGAACTTGGCCCTCCAGCCCTGAGCCCTGGAGGAAAGGCCAGCGTCAGTATTTCCAGCAGTCTGGTCTTATGATCTGGTAACGTCATCTCGCTGGGGAACTCCAAAATGTTAGACCAGGATGCAAGAAAATACCACTGACTCCAATTAAAATCAAATTAAGGCAAGCTTATTAGTTCAACCGGCTAGGCTGACTCTCCTTCTCAAAACGGCTGGAAAAAGACAGCATCCCCACCTTTCCTACACCCCAGCTTTATAGCCCAAAAAGTTACACAAAAAGGGAGTATCAGAAAACAGAACTTTGACAAGCATCACACTAATTGTAGTTTACATTTTTTAT
This sequence comes from Callospermophilus lateralis, assembly GCF_048772815.1. Lineage (NCBI taxonomy): Eukaryota > Metazoa > Chordata > Mammalia > Rodentia > Sciuridae > Callospermophilus > Callospermophilus lateralis. Next base: position 1,421,772 of record NW_027512826.1, read on the forward strand.
TTGCTGGCCCCAGCATCAGAAATTATGAGGACCATTAGAGCCTCAGAGAGGGTCGTTGTCTGGCCAGGGAAGGCCAATATTTATGAGGTTTCAGTAAGGTTTCAGAGAGAGCTGTGATCTGGTCAGTAAGACAGGCATGGGTGAGTTCAAGGCATGGGCAGGCATTCCAAGCAGGTTCAGAATTTGCAGTAATTTATAGTAAAGCAAAAATTATCTTTCCATGGCTTTGTGGCAAGATGGCTCCCAATATTAATGAAAGATCAGGTTGAGTGATCACCCCTGTCCCTTCCTTTTGGAAACTCCTCTACCACCTCCAAGGTTGTGAACTCCTGAGCATTTTCCATTCCAGATAAGTATTCACAGAATGTCTAACTCTTCTCCTCTAATTGTGTCTTACTTGGGGCAAAGGTAATGTCAAAGCATTGTTCTGGATGAGAGTGGGAAGATTATTGTATATCACATATTTGCATACACATTGGATTCATTTTCCAATTTTCCATTTGAAATACTGAATTCCTGGCACTAACCCATACCCTACTAGACTCTGACTAATAATCCTAATATGATGGTGAAACATAACCCAAGCAGAATAGAAATACAAGCCGTTCAGAGGAGGCATGGTGTGTAGTTGGAATTGCCTTTTGCATTATATAGTATAGGAGCTATAAATCTAGTCAATTTTTTGTTGAAATAATTCTACATGTGTTTTTAAAGTTAACAAAAATGGGAATCCTGTCTCCCTTTCTCTGTAGCACATGTATTTTTATATGCACATAGAGAATCCTACCTGGTATCACACGTACATACTTGTGAGGTGGCTGAATTGGCAGATACAAATTGTGAGAAGAGATCACTACTCCTAAACGCTGTTCAAACTGAAAATTCAACCTATGGGTGAGCTTCCTAGTTCAATAACATTATACATAAATCCATGTTCAGTAAAATGAATATTTTTGCATCTGTGGATTATATATATTTCATGATGAATTTCGATTGGCATATATATTGCTACTTTTTTCTTTTTTTGGTTGTTCAAAACGTTACAAAGCTCTTGACATATCATATTTCATACATTAGATTCAAGTGGGTTATGAACTCCCATTTTTACCCCAAATAAAGATTGCAGAATCACATTGGTTACATATCCACATTTTTACATAATGCCCTATTAGTTAATGTTGTATTCTGCTACCTTTCCTATACTCTATGATCCCCCCTCTTTCCCCCTCCCATCTTCTCTCTCTACCCCATCTACTGTAATTAATTTCTCTCCTTGTTTATTTTCCCATTCCCTTCACAACCTGTTATGTGTAATTTTGTATAACAATGAGGGTCTCCCTTCATTACCATGCAATTTCCCTTTTCTCTCCCTTTCCCTCCCACCTCATGTCTCTGTTAATGTAAATCTTTTCTTCCTGCTCTTCCTCCCTGCTCTGTTCTTAGTTGCTCTCATTATATCCAAGAAGACATTTGGTATTTGTTTTTTAGGGATTGGCTAGTTTCACTAAGCATAATCTGCTCTATTACCATCCATTTCCCTGAAAATTCCATGATTTTGTCATATTTTAGTGCTGCGTAATACTCCATGGTGTATAAATGCCACATTTGTTATCCATTCATCTATTGAAGGGCATCTAGGTTGGGTCCACAGTGCAGCAATTGTGAATTGTACTGCTAAGAACATCGATGTGGCAGTATCCCAGAGTTACACTATTTTAAGGTCTTCAGGAAATAGTCCAAGAAGGGCAATAGCTGGGTCAAATCGTGGTTCCATTCCAAGCTTTCCCAGGAATCTCCATACTGCTTTTCAAATTGGCCGCACCAGTTTGCGGAACAGCTCTCCTCATAGGCCTCATTTGGTCCATCTTCTCTACATTAAGAAGAGAGAGGCTTACTCAGACACAACCCTTCATCCTGACCAGGTTGTTTGCCAGGTTGTTTTGGTCTTTCAGGTCTTTCATAGCTGCCTACATCTTCTCCAGGGATCAAATATGCATGGACCTTTGAGGTTCTCAGTAGGTGGCAGATCCCCTACATTGCTGTATTGCAAGACGAACCCTGTCCCTTCTCTTTTGTAAAGTTAGATTGAGGGAACAGTGTATGGTTAGGGTTAATAACATGTTCAATTTGGGTTCGGAATCATTCTGATTGATGAATAATGGTATTGGGAACCTGCGATATTTATAAAACTATAGAGGTAAAATATAAGTATAAAAACAGAAATCTAGGTAAGATTTGTAGCCCAGAAGGGAATGAGGCCCTTTATTGGGATACTTAGCTTTTAATTATGTTCTGCACGTTTGTCTCAGATAAATTGATAATCAATGGCATAGGACCTTGTACCTTGGAAGATTGATTGTAGAAGAGAACATCCACTCAAATTTGGATAGTCGGTAGGATTAGGAAGAGAGTCGGTAGGTTTAGGAAGAAGAGTGAGTATAAAATTTGGATCAAATGTTCTTTAGCAATACGGTTTCATTTACACAGTGAATGTAAATGTCAGCACATGCGAAGAGTCAGTCACAATGATGAACTGCGGAAAATATAGGAAAGAAGATATCAATAGAGACATTACAAAATCAGGCAATTGTAAAGTGAATGATAGGTTTACACATTTTCAACAGGATCGAGATTGAATACATAATTTTAGGAAGAAACAAATATGTAGTCACCAATAGAAATGACATTTGAAAGCATTATGCAAACTGGAAATGGATGTTTTTAGTAATCCATATTCAACTTCCATTTAGGATTTGGTGCAATCATAAGTGTGACCTTTGCATTTTGTGCGCAGAAAATTATTGTGATAAAATATATATGTAGATCATGTGACATGAGTATTTTTCCACCATTTCTGTGAGCAATATTTTAAGACATATAAATTAGTATTGGGGGTACAAAGTGGTGTACCCTGTGTCTATGAATATAGAGATAATGCATGAATAGAACATACTGTAAATAAATAATATAACTGGTTCCACTTTAAATAATGGATTGAATTGTTATCTGAAAATATATAAGAAATCATATATTGACATACAATCAATAATTCCAACCAGTTATATATCTAATTGTCATCTTAGGGTTGTTGTTTATCATGAAGTGTGTGTGAGTTTTGCTTAAAAAGTGATTATGGAAGTCGAAAATAATGTGTTTGGAAAGAAGTCTCATGAAATTACCAGTCAAGAAATATGGAGGAATCCATGTGTTCTGAAGCAGGAAGTGATTGAAAGTGAAACAAATGCCTATAAATTTGCTAAATTGTCGATGAAATATATATCCTGTGATGTGCATAAACTGAGGAAATAGTATGTACCAGTGTTGAATAAAAATGAACGTCAAAGTACACATCATGTACCATTGGAATCTACTTGCATTGATGTTAAACTGGGTCAGTTACTGTAAAAATATTAGGATTCGCGTGCATCACTCACCGAAGTTATTTTTCTTTTTTTTAATTTTTATTTATGCTTGTTCAAAACATTACATAGTTCTTGATACATCATATTTGTCACTTTGATTCAAGTGGGTTATGAACTCCCATTTTTATTCCGTTTACAGATTGCAGAATCACATCAGTTACACATGCATTGATTCACATATTGCCATACTAGTGTCTGTTGTATTCTGCTGCCTTACCTATCCTCTACTATCCCCCCTCCCCTCCCCTCTCCTCCCCTCTTCTCTCTCTACCCCCTCTACAGTAATAAATTTCTCCCCCTTGTATTATTTTTCCCTTTCTTCTTGTATGTAATTTTGTATAACCCTGAGGGTCTCCTTCCATTTCCATGCAATATCCCTTCTCTCTCCCTTTCCCTCCCACCTCTCATCCCTGTTTTAATGTTAATCTTCTTCTCATCCTCTTCATACCTATTCTGTTCTTAGTTAATCTCCTTATATCAAAGAAGACATTTGGCATTTGTTTTGAAGGGATTGGGTAGCTTCACTTAGCATAATCTGCTCTAGTGCCATCCATTTCCCTGCAAATTCTATGATTTTGTCATTTTTTAATGCAGAGTAATACTACATTCTGTATAAATGCCACATTTTTTAATCCATTCATCTATTGAAGGGCATATAGGTTGGTTCCACAGTCTTGCTATCGTGAATTGTGCTGCTATGTACATCGATGTAGCAGTGTCCCTGCAGCATGCTCTTTTTAGGTCTTTAGGGAATTGACCGAGAAGGAGAATAGCTGGGTCAAATGGTGGTTTCATTCCCAGCTTTCCAAGAAATCTCCATACTGCTTTCCAAATTGGATGCACCAATTTGCAGTCTCACCAGCAATGTACAAGTGTACCTGTTTCCCCACATTCTCACCAACACTTGTTTTTTGACTTCATAATGGCTGCCAATCTTACTGGAGTGAGATGGTATCTTAGGGTGGTTTTGATTCACCTTTCTCTGACTACTGGAGATGGTGAGCATTTTTTCATGTACTTGTTGATTATATGTCCTCCTCTGAGATGTCTGTTGAGGTCCTCGGCCCATTTGTTGATTGGGTTATTTGTTATCTTATTGTTTAATTTTTTGAGTTCTTTGTATACTCTGGATATTAGGGCTCTATCTGAAGTGTGAGGAGTAAAGATTTGTTCCCAGAATTTAGGCTCCCTATTTACCTCTCCTATTGTTTCTTTTGCTGAGAAAAAACTTTTTGCTTTGAGTAAGTCCCATGTGTTGATTCTAGTTATTAACTCTTGTTATTAACTCTTGTGCTATGGATGTCCTATTGAGGAATTTGAAGCCCGACCCCACAGTATGTAGATCGTAGCCAACTTTTTCTTCTATCAGACGCCATGTCTCTGTTTTGATATCAAGGCCCTTGATCCATTTTGAGTGAACTTTTGTGCATGCAAGAGAAAGGGATTCAGTTTCATTTTGTTACATATGGATTTCCAGTTTTTCCAGCACCATTTGTTGAAGATGCTATCCTTCCTCCATTGCATGCTTTTAGCTCCTTTATCAAATAGAAGATTGTTGTAGCATTGTGGATTAATCTCTGTGTCCTCCATTCTGTACCATTGGTCCACCCGCCTGTTTTGGTACCAGTACCATGCTGTCATTGTTACTATTGCTCTGAAATTTAGTTTGAAATCTGGTATCTCTATACCGCCTGATTCACACATCCTGGTTAGAATTGCTTTTGCTATTCTGGATCTTTTATTATTCCATATGAATTTCATGATTGCTTTCTCTATTTCTACAAGAAATGCCGTTAGGATTTTGATTGGCATTACATTAAACCTATAGAGAACTTTTGGGAATATCACCATTTTGATGATGTTAGTTCTCCCTATCCATGAACAGTGTATATTTTTCCATCTTCTACGATCTTATTCTACTTCTCTTTTTAGGGTTCTGTAGTTTGCATTGTATAAATCTTTCACCTCTTTTGTTAGGTTGATTCCCAAGGATTTTAGTTTTATTTTTTGAGGATATTGTGAATGGAGTGTTTTTTTTTTCTCATTTCCGTTTCAGAAGTTTTGTCACTGATATACAGAAATGCCTTTGACTTATGAATGTTGATTTTATATCCTGCCACATTGCTGAAATCATTTCTTACTTCTAGTAGTTTTTTTTTGTAGACCCTTTTGGGTCTTCTATATATTGAATCATATCAGCTGCAAGTAGTGATAATTTAAGTTATTCTTTTCCTATTTTCATGCCTTTTATTTCTTTCATCTGTCTAATTGCTCTGGCCAGTGTTTCGAGAACTATATTGAATAGAAGTGGTGGTAGAGGACATCTCTGTCTTGTTCCAGATTTTAGAGGGAATGCTTCAATTTTTCTTCATTCAGAATAATGCTAGCCTGAGGCTTAACATAGATAGCTTTTACAATGTCGAGGTAAATTCCTGTTATCTCTAGTTTTTCAAATGTTTTGAACATAAAGGGATGCTAAGGGTCTATCCTTCTTATTTATTTTTTGCAGAACCAAGCTTTAGTTTTGTAATTTTTTCAATAGTTTCTTTTGTTTCAATTTTGTTGTTTTCCACTCTGATTTTAGTTATTTCTTGCCTTCTGCTACATTTGCTGTTGTTTTGCTCTTCCTTTTCTAGGGCTTTGAGATGAAGTGTGAGCTCATTTATTTGTTGTTCTTTCCTATTTTTGAGGAATGACGTCAAGGTGGTGAATTTCCCTCTTAAAACACCTTTCATTGTGTCCCATAGACTCCGATATGTTGTTTCTGTATTTTCATTTATCTTGAAGAATTTTTTGATTTTCTCATTTATGTCTTCTGTAACACATTAATCATTCAGTAACATGTTGTTCATTTTCAATGTGATGTAGGATTTTTCCTTCCTTCTTTTTCATTGGTTTCCAGATTCATTCCATTATAATCCAATAAAATTCATGGTATTAAGTCCACCCTTTATATTTACTGAAGGTTGCTCTATGGCATAATATATGGTCTATTTTTTAGAAGGATCCATGTGCTGCTAAAAAATATTATATCCACTTGATGATGGTTGATATATTCTATATATGTCAGTTAAGTCTAGGTTATTGATTGTGATATTGAGTTCTATAGTTTCTTTATTCAACTTTTATTTGGAGGATCTGTCCAATGGTGAGAGAGGTGTGTTGAAGTCACCCATAATTATTGTGTTGTGGGCTATTTGATTCTTGAACTTGAGGAGAATTTGTTTTATGAACGTCACAGCACCATTTAATGGTGCGTAAATATTGATAATTTTTATGTCTTGTTGGTGAATGGTTCCTTTTAACAGTATATAATTTCCTTCATTATCCCTTTTGATTAAATTAGTCTTGAAGTCGATTTAATTCGATTTGAGGATGGCCACCACTCCTTGCTTATGAGGACCGTGTGCATGGTATATTTTTTCCCAACCTTTCACCTTCAGCCTGTGTATGTCTTTTCCATTCAGATATGTCTCCTGGAGGCAACATATTGTTGGATTTGTTTTTTGAATCCAAGTTACAAGCCTATGTTGCTTTATTGGAGAGTTTAAGCCATTAATGTTTAGTGTTACTATTGATATATGGTTTCTACTGCCAGCCATGTTTGAATATTTATCGCTTTTTAAAATTTACTTTGTTTCTCCATGATTAGCTTTTCCCCCGCCCTCTGTCATTACTGAGGCACTTCCCACTGATGGTTTTGGTTGTTGTTTTTCATTTCTTTCTCGTGTAGTGCTTTGCTCAAGACACTTTGCAATGGTGGTTTTCTGGCTGCAAATTCTTTTAGCTTTTCTTTATCATGAAAGATTTTTATTTCGTTGTCGTACCTGAAGCTGAATTTTGCTGGATACAGAATTCTTGTTTGGCATCCATTGTCTTTCAATGTTTGAAATACGTTGTTCCAGGATCCTCTCACTTTCAGTGTCTGTGATGAAAAATAGGTTGCTAACCTTATTGGTTTACCCCTGAATGTAATCTTCCTCCTTTCTCTTGAAGCTTTTAATGTTTTCTCTTTGTTCTGTATATTGGATAGCTTCATAACAATGTGTCTTGGCGTTGGTCTACTGTGATTTTTGTGTGCTCTGTGTCCTGTAAGCATCTTCAATTTGTATATCCATTTCCTTTTTTATTTCTGGAAAATTTTCATTCCCATAGTTTGAATCTCTGTACCTTCCTCTATCCAGATGACTCATAAGTTTGGTTTTTTTATGTTATACCATATCTCTTGGATGTTTTTCTCGTGATTTTTTACCAGCCTTTCTGTGTTGGCTAGACTCTTTTCAAGATGATATATTTTGTCTTCATTATGTGACATTCTGTCTTCTACTTGCTCCACACAGTTAGTGATACTCTCAATTGAGTTTTTAATTTGGTTTATCGTTTCCTTCATTTCTAGAAATATTCTTTGAATATTTATAATCTCTATCTCCTGATAAAGAAGATTAACTTCTTCTTTTATCTGTTTATGTAATTCATTTTCAATATGTTCTTTCACTGTATTTATTTGCTCTCTCGTATCCTCTTTAAGGTTCCATTTCATCTGTCTAAGGTATTCCTTGAGTTCTTTATATGACCATTTTTCTGATAATTCTAGGTCCTCCTGAATATTTAGGTTATCCTTCATTGTTTGTACTCCTTTTCTTTCTTGCTTTTTGATGCTGCTCATGTTACTTCTTGTTCGGTTTGAGTGCTGAGTTACTTCTTATTCTTATAAATTTATTTGAAGCTTGGGAGGAAAGATATTAAAAGGGATGGGAAGAAGTCACTAAAGAGAATGAGAATAGGCAGGTAGAATTCAAGGATGGGGGAATAAGAAAATTGAAAAGAAATGAAAAGACAAAAGAAAAAAATAGAAAATAAAGAAAGAAATAATTTTTTAAAAAATAATAATAATAATAATACATGCAGTCATAGAGTTCAATTAACTTCTCTTCCAGTAGGTGGAGCTGTGCTCACTGGGCCAAGCTTCTCCTCTCAATAGGTGGGAACCAATCACTGTGCAGCAGCTCTTCCTCCCAGACTGGGCGGGTCTCTAATCCTGAGTGCCTAGGACCTTCTCTAGTGTTTCCTCAAGCCAGGCTCCGCTCAACTGTGACGCTCACCACAATACTTGCTACACGTCAGGTCTCTGCTCCTGGTAGCCCTGTTTTCATCAACGCTTGGCACTCTCTCCCTGTTTGCCTCCCTCAGACCCTAAGTTTGTAGAGCTTGGGGCTGGGAACCCCCAGCGAATTTGCTTGCTCTCTGGAATCCATGCCCACATTAGCTGGTGTAAGAGACCTCAGTTTTCAGCACTGGTAGGAGCGGTAGCCAGGAATTCCACGCCACAAGTCCCACAGCACACATGATTCCCTCGGTCTGGCCATCTTTCTCACGGGAGACCTGGGAGGGCCCCTTAAGGGAGAGCTGGGAGGGGCCCTTAATGTTTCCCCGCTGTGTGGAGAGAGATGCATAGGGAATTACACACCTGTCGTACTGGTTTCAATGAAGTTATCTCCTCTGCCCATGACATCAGTTCTCTTCCACGGTGGTATCCCATGCAAATGGTGCATTCTCCTGCAGACCCTGACCCAACACACGTGACAGAACTCCCTCCAGCAATATGTCCCAGTTGAGCTCCTGGTATTTCGTGAAGCAAATACCAAACTCCCAGTGCAGCAGAAAAAACACCACAAAAAGTGTAGGAGGACCAAATGGCTTCGCAGTCAACACGGAGAGACACTTAGTCCTCAGTGGTCACAGTTTACCTACAAAGAGAGGATTCAGCATTGCTGCCTCATCTTCATTGGAAAATAAGAAACCATGTCCTTCAGGTCACATAGATGCAGAACCAGCTTTGATGGTCTCACTACTAAAGAAGCCAAATCTCCTGACAACAACATATATTTCAAGTGCCCAAACTCAGAGGCAGTTTCTCAAAAAGTTTTTAGGCTCTCAGAGCTCCCTGTTTGTGTTGTGTTTACCCTGTCCCTTACTTTTGGAAACTCCTCTACCACCTCCATGGTTATGAACTCTTGAGCATTTTCCATTCCAGATATGTATTCACTGATTTTCTAACTCTTCTCCTCTAATTATGTTTTACCTGGGGTGAAGGTAATGTCAAGGCATTTTTCTGGATGAGAGTGAGAGGATATCAGACCTTAACAGATATTTGTGAAGCACATATTTGCTTACACATTGAATTCATTTTCCAATTTTCCTTTTGAAATACTGAATCCCTGACACTAACCCATACCTACTAGAATCAGACAACTCATCCTAATATAATGGAGAAAAATAACCCAAACAGAATAGAAATTCAAGCAGTTCAGAGGAGGCATCTTGTATAGTTGGACTTGCCTTTTGCATTATATAAGGTAGGAGTTATAAATCTAGTCAATTTTTATTTGAAATAGTTCTCCATGTGTTTTTAAAGATAACAAATGTGTGAAATCCTGTTTCCCTTTCTCTGTAGCCAATTCACACATGTATATTTATATGCACATATAGAATCCTACCAGGAATCCCACGTACATTTTTGTGAGGTTTCTCACTTCGCAGATTCAAATTGTGAGAAGAGATCACTCCTCTTAAACGCTGTTAGAACTGAAGATTCAAACTATAGGGGAGCTTTCTAGTAGAACAACATTATACATATACTCATGTTCAGTAAAATAATTATTTTTGCATCTGTGGATGATATATATTTCCTGACGAATTTTGATTTTCGTATATATTGCTGCTTTTTAATGTCTGTGTGTAGTTTGTATGTGTGTGTGTGTGTGTATATATATATATATATATATATATATATATATATACACACACACTATTCAGATTTTTCAATATATAAAATATATGTGTCTTATATACACTTTCTAAATTCATTCATGTTCATGTATATGGATTTATAATCAACTTTTCACAAGATTATTTTCCGAAATATTCATCCACCTGAAATACATATTTGTTTCCTAGTACTGAAAACAAACTTCAGTGAATGGTGCCTACAAATTCTAATAATTTTACAGTAACTGACCCAGTTTACCACCAATGCAAGTAGATTCCTATGGGACATGATATGTAATTTGAGGTTCATTTGTATTCAACACTGGTACATTATTATTTCTTCAGTTTTTGCACATCATACGATATATATTTCATCCACAAGTTCACAAATTTACAGGCATTTGTTTCAACTTTAATCAATTCCTGTTTCAGAACACAAGTATTATCAGGGTTTCTGAACTCGTCTTTTCATGACGCTTCTTTCCAAACAAGTTATTTTCGATTTCCATAATCACTGGTGAAGTAAAACTCACACCCTTCGTGATAAACCAAAACACTAATATTACCATTATATGTATACCATTTTGGAAAGAATGATTGTATATCAATATAACATTTCCTGTAATTTTTCAGATATCAGTTCAATCCATTATTTATAGTTGGAACAAGTTATATTATTTATTCACAGTATGTTCTATTCATGCTTTATCTTTATATTCATAGACACAGTGTACACCTCTTTGGACCCCCAATACTAATTTTACGTCTTCAATATATTGCTACCAGAAATGGTGGAAGAAATACTTATGTCACCTGATCTACATATACATTTTATCACAATAATATTCTGAAAAAAAATGTAAAGGTCACACTTATGACTGTACCAAAGCCTAAAAGGAAAGTGAACATGGATTAATAGAAACATCCATGTCCATGCTGCCTAATGCTCTCAAATGTCAATCCTATTGGTGACAACATATTTGTTTCTTCCTAAGATTATATATTCAAACTCAACCCTGTTGAAAATGTCTAATCCTATCACTCACTTTATATTTTGCCTGATGCAATAATGTCTCTATTGATATCTGCATTTCTACATATTTTCCCAGTTTATCATAGTGACTGACTCTTCATATGTGCCGACATTTACATTCACTCTCTAACCGAAACCATATTGCTAAAGAACTTTTGGTCTAAATCCTATAATCGCTCTTCTTCCTAAACCTACCGACAATCTTTCTAAACCTACTGACTATCCCTTTTTACTGGATGTTCTCTTCTACGTTCAATTATCCAAGGTACAAGGTCCTATGCCATTGTATATTGAATTATCTGAGACATCTTTAGAGAACATAAATCAAGCTAAGTATCCCAATCAAGGGCCCAATGCCCTTCTGGGTTTCAAATTATACCTAGATTTTTATTTTCATACTTATATTTCACCTCTACATTCTTGTAAATCTCACAGGTTGCCAATACCATTATTCATCGCACAGAATGATTCCTAACCCAAATTGAACCTGTTATTAACCCTAAACATACACTGTTCCCTCAATCTCATTTTACAGAAGAACAGGGACGGAGTTGTTCTTACAATACAGGAAAGTAGGGGACCTTCCACCTGCTGAAAACCTCAAAGGTCCATACAGAAATGATACCCGGAAAAGTTATAGGCAGCTATGAAGGACCTGAGAGAGCAAAAGTCATCTTCCATGGCAAACAACCTGGTCAGGATGAAGGGATGTGTCTTAATCAGCCTCTCTCTTCTTATTGTAGAGAAGATGGACCAAATCAGGTCTGTGTGGAAAGCTGTTCACGGGTGCCTATGGTTGATATACCATTCTAACTTGTGAAAGTGTCACAGGAAGTAGTTGCAGCCTCCATCTCATGGGACCCTTGGAAGCAACTGTTAGGAAAAAGGGGTGCCAAGGCAGTGGCCTCATTCAGTTCCAAAGAAAGTGACATATCTAATTTCCTTGGTGATGGAACTCTCTGAACTTGCTATCCAAGAATCAAGACACCGAGAGGCAATCCCAGTCCAAGTCCCTGTGGGCTCACTTGATTGGATTTTCCAAGGACAGAGTCAGTCTTTCTCGGTACCTAATGATGTGAGTATAGCCAAATACCAGGAGAGCACTGAAGAGGTACTTTTCCTGAGAAAGCAGGTAGTGGCTCGCCACTTTTTCCTGACAACTTTACAGAGTTGGTCAAGGAAAGAAGATCTGATAGAGGACACGCCATTTCGGGGGAACATAATATGGCCCACCAGTCACAGTTAACTCCGGAGAGTCACAGAACTACTTGAGGGAAGGAGGTGCCTTTGTGAGTGTGGGTTTGTTGTTTTGTCTCATATTCTGAGAATAGGTAGGGAAGGCGGTTTGTTTGATTTGGAGTGAACTGTTTCTAGTAAGTCGTTTGACAAAATGAGTGTTTCTATGTCTGTGTATCCCACTGTGTCCGTGGTTGTAGACATGAGAAAAGAGAATGCAACAATGGATGTGTCCTGTCTAGTAGAAAGCTTCCCATTATGCATCCTGCCTAATTTATGAATGGAGTGCGGCTTGCCTTATGGATGAGCAATACCTATTACCTTCCTAAGTCCCTGTTTTCTTCTGAATTCTGGCCACTCTCCAGAATAGGCTCATGGTTTTGTGTCCAAGATATGCAACAACTCCAAGGTCTGTGACATGGCCATGTACAGGATAGCTGAAGGGAATGGCCAGCATCTCAGAAAACTCAGATATCAGTGTGACCAGGAAAGTCTCAGTGGATATACCCTGCTTTTGGCCTTTTGCTTACCTATCGTTCTGTTGCCCTGAATATCAGGAAGGTCTTTGCCTCAGGCCACCCCTTTGTGAAGCCTGAAGGAAACAGTTTACAAATGGAAATGAATGGGCATCACTTGTGGCTCTTTCTTAGTTGCTTTGGAAAGGGATGTGTCTTAATTAGACTCTTGGCCTTGTATGTGGCTGTGACTTTGATTCTCAGCAGCTGATGGATCTAAAAATGATCCCATGTGTGCATCCAAAACCATAATTGCCAAAAGATCAGTCATTGTGGATGAAGTCTCTCGTCTTCCTCTGTTAGGTTCCTGACCTCCCTCAAGTGAGAATAGGTATTCCTTGGGTCAAATGAGTTCTTCAAATCACTGCAGAGGTGCTTAGGTTTTCGTATGACTCCAAATCACATAAAGAATCTATACTTGAAAGTCAGTAGGCCTCAAATTGGAGAAACAGAGCAGTATTAACGGGAGGCTTATTTGATCACTCCTGGTTCACAGAAAGGGTGTCCAGGCCAACATGACTTTAGGCAAATGAGGGGCAAGGGAGTTTATTTGGACACTGTCTTTGGGTGAGCCCTTCATGGAAACCTCCAGACAGAGGTTACGATGAGTGACTATATGGAAGAAGATGAGGACCATGTTTGAGTGTTTTGTTTTTAATTGTGGTCATTTGTGTGGTGGTTGTAAGAAATATCTTGGTCCACCTGGGCTTGAACTCTGTTGGGATTTCCCTTAAAGACTGCGTTCTGGAACTGAACTCAGAGAAGTATTGCCATGAATAGAAATACAAGCAGTTTAGAGGAGGCATGGTGTATATTTGGACTTGCCTTTTGCATGATACAGAGTAGGAGTTAAATCTAGTCAATTTTTTGTTGAAATAGTTCTCCATGTGTTTTTAAAGTTAAAAAATTGTGAATTCCTGTCTCCCTTTCTCTGTAGCCTATTCAGCACATATATTTTTATATGGATATATAGAATCATACCTGGTACCACACATACATTCTTGTGAGGTGGATTAGTTGGCAGATACAAATTGTGAAAAGTGATCACTCCTACTTAACCGTGTTGGAACTGAATATTCAACCAATGGGTGAGCTTGCTAGTTGAACAACATTATACATAAATCCATGTTCAGTAAAATGAATATTTTTGGATCTTTTTATGATATATATTTTATAAAAATTTTGATTGACATATATTTTGCTATTTTTTTTTCTGTGTGTGTGTGTGTGTGTGTTTTGTGTCATTCGCCTGTTCTGTAAAACAACTTCAGAGAGAGAGGTTAAAAATTCATGCAAAGCTCTGATGGAGGTATCTAATATCTTAGTTTTGGTCTATTGCTTCTTCTAATTGGGTCATTTGTTGTGTCCCATGGACGAGGGCAGTGGTTCCTGTGCCCACCCCTGAAGCAACTCCTATTCCGAATAGGATGGCTAAAGTGAGGGATATATGTTCCCAGTGGAAACGGGTTGTATGCCCCTCTATTTCATTTTCAAATGAACCTGCATCATGACAGAGCACTCTGGGAAACATCTGCACCATTACACAATTAATCACATCTGTTGACAATTTCTTTAAAACATAAACAATGTTTAATTATATACAATTATGCTGTTGTAGGGACGGACAAGGCAAGGTACCTAAGATAGCAACAAAGACAGGGAAACCGTCCCATTTGGTTGCAACCAGATTCAGAGGGCATTGCTTCTGTTGTAATCAATTATTCTCCTGAAACTCAAGTTTAGGTAGTTTCAGAATTTTGTACCCAACATGTAAGGGAAGGGGCTCAGAAGTTCACAGTCTTCAGAAGTTCAAAAAAGCCGTTGTTGTTTCTGTTTTTACCTCAGTTCTGGGCAAGTTAACTTTTCAAGGACACCTGGGAGGGAAAGAGCTTTTTCCTACCTTTCTTATTTTTCGCCCCTGACAGCTGTTACCATGGAGCCCTGATGGTAACTTCTTTATCTTAGAAATATAGCCATCTCTGTAAAGCCCCAGCTCATGGCCAGAGGTCTTGTTCATTATTTTGTGGAAAACAAGTAATGGGGTGTCTAGCATAGAAGTGCTTATTTTTTTAGCCAGTGGCCAAGTAGAACAAGGCAACACTAAAAGAGGAAGTTTATCTACATTGAACTCTTTTATAGGGACTCTTTTGCTGAAAGTCCTAAAGTCAGCCATGGTGAAGACTTCTGTAGAAAGTCAGTTAAGAATTTTCTGTAGGCCTGGTACAGAAGGGGAAGACAGGGAAGGTGGGGCTGACAGCAGCTCCAAGGATCTGAGAATAAGGAAGGAGAGATGTAAAAGAATAATGGGAAAGGGGTTTGGGATTTTCCTAGCAACAAAAACTTGAGCTGTAGAACAGGTAGAGCAGAGGGGAAGACAAGAGTGAGTATCCCAAAATGCATGTGAGGGACTTTAAATTTTTAGTAAACTGTTTTCAGTGATGACAAAGCAACTTTAAAGGCCATTTTCATTACATCTTTGATAGGAGTCTGAGGGCTCTCCTCAGCTAGTTTCAGCTTTGTGTTAGCTGGTAAGAGGACCTGGTGGGACCCGGGGCGGGCACGGACAGGAGAAGAGAGGAGTGAGTCGGTGGATGGGAACCTGAGTACCTGCTACTTCAGCAAGATGGCGATGGTCTGAGAACCAGAAGAGATTTGGGTTTTTGATCTAATAATTGGAGGGGAGAAATCAGGTTGCTGAGGTGAGAGTGACAGCAGAGACTCTGGAGCACAAGGCTGAAGGTGAGGATTGATTGGATAAGCATAGTTCAGGATATGAGTGAAGGATGGAAAAGGCCTGCCCATAGGGGAATCTCCTTTCACCCTTTTGAGCACTTGCAGAAGTTAAAAAGGTCACACAGGGCTGGGGATGTGGCTCATTTGTAGCACGCTCGCTTGGCATGCGTGCGGCCCGGGTTCGATCCTCAGCACCACATACAAACAAAGATGTCGTGTCCAGCAAAAAACTAAAAAATAAATATTAAAAATTCTCTCAGTCTCTCTCTCTCTCACCTCTCTCTTTAAAAACAAATGGTCACGCAGAATTTGAGGATCAAGAGACCCCTCTGGGGGCCATCGGTTTTGGTTATCTAATTGGTAATATGGCCAATGCTGTGTACTGAATTTGATGAGGAGTTTGTGTTCCATCAGGCAGTCCCTGTATGCTCACATCCCCATGACGTACAGCAAAAGTCTGCCAGGCATTCTGGGATTACTAAAAAGGAGTGATGGATTTTTCCTTTCCCCAGGTCCATGATCCTCTTAGTTATACAAGTCCGATATTTACTGCCATTAGCCCCTTGAACTAGAGACCTTTTATTTGATAGAGGGCCCAATGGGGCCTTAAGGGCTGAGTTTATTGCCCCTGTATCCACTTCAAAGTTTACTGGTGTCTCCTCCACTTCAAAAGATACGCTGAGCTCAGGGAGGGGATCTGAGCCCCGACTTTTGTAGTCATGCTGAAGAGTCAGAAAGGCTGGCTGGCGTGGCTGCCTCTTTCTAGGGCACTCTTGAACCCAGTGTCCTCTTTCTTTACAGTAGGCACATTGATCTGAGGTCAGGGGTGGCCTCTGGCGTGGGACCAGGTATCCCTTCCTGTCTTCCTGTTTCTTAATTTCTGGCCTTTTTGTTATTGTGACCGGGACCTTAGTCAACTCCTTAGTCTGTCTTTTGTTTCTTTTATCCTCCTTTTGCTCCCTTCTCTTCCTCAGTTTCTCTCTTATAGTATACTTTCTCGGCTTCTCTGACTAAATCTCTCAAAGTCATATCTTGTAATCCATCTAAGCATTGTAACTTTCTTTAAATATCCAAGGCAGCATGCCCAATAAAGGCCATTGTGACAGATGATTTTTGATCCTCTGCATGAGGATCGAAAGGAGTATATCTCCTATATGCCTCCGTAATTCTCTCTAGAAACATAGAGGAAGATTCATCAGGCCCGCAGGCGTGGTACCCACGTCACCCCAAATGGAGTAGGGAAAGAGCAGTGCCACTGCCTGCTCCCGGATCAGGCCCAGCCACCAGCTGGTGTGGTAGTCACGTCACCCAAATTGTAGTAGGGGCCAAGCAGGCTGCCCCCCGCGACCGCCACAAAAGCAGACCTGTGACTGACCTTCGGAACAGGCCCAGCGGCCTGCCACCATGGTAGACATGACACCCCAATTGGAGTAGTGGCAGAGCAGAGCTTTCTCCCGTGCCCAGTACAAGCACAACGGCCCACCGGCGTGGTAGTCACGTCAACCCAATTGGAGTAGGGGCAGAACAGAGTCTTTGCCCGCACCTGGAACAGGCCCAGCGATCTGCCAGCATGGTAGTCACGACACCCCAATTGCAGTAGGGCCAAAGCAGAGCCACCACCCGCTCCCGCAAGGTAGGCAGACCTGCAACTGACCGGTGGAACAGGACTAGCGGCCTGCAAGCACAGCAGACACATCAACCCATTTGGTTCTTTGAAAAAATAAAAAAAATCTACAGACCCTTAGCCATGCTAACGAAGACAAAAAGAGAGAGAACTCAAATTACTAGCATACAGGATGAAAAAGACAATATCATAACAGATATTTCAGATATACAGAAGATAATCCGAAATTATTTTGAATCATTGTACTCTAATAAAATAGAAGACAGTGAAGGCATCGATAAATTTCTTAAGTCATATGATCTGCCCAGATTGAGTCAGGAGGATATAGACAACCTAAACAGACCAATATCAATTGAGGAAATAGAAAAAACCATCAAAACACTACCAAGTAAGAAAAGCCCAGGACCTGATGGGTATACAGCAGAGTTTTACAAAACCTTTAAAGGGGAACTAATACCAATACTTTTCAAGCTATTTCAGGAAATTGAAAAAGAGGGAGAACTTCCAAATTCATTCTATGAGGTCAACATCACTCTGATTCCTACACCAGACAAAGACACTTCAAAGAATGAAAACTACAGACCAATATCTCTAATGAGCCTAGAGGCAAAAATCCTCAATTAAATTCTGGCAAATCAGATACAAAAGCATATCAAAAAAATTGTGCACCATGATCAAGTAGGATTCATCCGTGGGATGCAAGGCTGGTTCAATATACAGAAATCAATAAATGTTATTCATCACATCAATAGACTTAAAAATAAGAACCATATGATCATCTTGATAGATGCAGAAAAAGCATTGGACAAAGTACAGCATCCCTTTATGTTCAAAATTCTAGAAAAACTAGGGATAACAGGAACATACCTCAATATTGTAAAAGCAATCTATGCTAAGTCTCAGGCTAGCATACTTCTGAATGGAGAAAAATTGAAGGCATTCCCCCTAAAATCTGGAACAAGACAGGTATGCCCTCTTTCACCACTTCTGTTCAACATAGTTCTCGAAACACTGGCCAGAGCAATTAGAGAGATGAAAGAAATTAAAGGCATATAAATAGGAAAAGAAGAACTTAAATTATCACTATTGCAGATGACATGATTCTATTCCTAGCAGACCCAAAAGGGTCTACAAAGAAACTAATAGAGCAAATAAATGAATTCAGCAAAGTGGCAGCATATAAAATCAACACTCATAAATCAAAGACATTCCTGATTATCAGTGAAAAATTCTCTGAAACGGAAATGAGGACAACCACTCCATTCACAATATACTAAAAAAAAAAATAATTGGGAATCAACCTAACAAAAGAGGTGCAAGTTTTATACAAGGAAAACTACAGAAACCTAAAGAGAAAAATAGAGGAAGATATTAGAAGATGTAAAAATGTACCCTGTTCATAGATAGACAGAACTAACATCATCAAAATGGCGATATTACTAAAAGTTCTCTATAGGTTTAGTGCAATGCCAATCAAAACCCAACGGCATTTCTTGTAGAAATAGAGAAAGCAATCATGAAATTCATATGGAAAAATAAAAGACCCAGAATAGCAAAAACAACACTAAGCAGGAAGTGTGAATCAGTCGGTATAGGGATACCAGACTTCAAACTATACTGCAGAACAATAGTAACAAAAATAGCATGGTACTGGTACCAAAACAGGTGGGTGGACCAATGGTACAGAATGGAGGACACAGAAACCAATCCAAAAAATACAACTATCTTACATTTGATAAAGGGGCTAAAAGCATGCAATGGATGAATGATAGCATCTTCAACAAATGGTGCTGGGAAACCTGGAAATCCATATGTAACAAAAAGAAACTGAATCCCTTTCTCTCGCCATGCACAAAAGTTAACTCAAAATGGATCAAGGAGCTTGATATCAAATCAGACATGGTGTCTGATAGAAGACAAAGTTGGCTACGATCTACATACTGTGGGGTCGCCTCCAAATTCCTCAATAGGACACCCATAGCACAAGCGTTAATAACTAGAATCAACACATGGGACTTACTCAAACTAAAAAGGTTTTTTTCTCAGCAAAAGAAACAGTAAGAGAGGAAAATAGGGAGCCCACATCCTGGGAACAAATCTTTCCTCCTAACACTTCAGATAGAGCACTAATATCCAGAGTATACAAAGAACTCAAAAAATTAGTCAATAAGATAACAAATAAGCCAAACAACAAATGGGCCAAGAACCTGAACAGACACTTCTCAGAGGAGGACATAAAATCAATCAACAAGTACATGAAAAAATGGTCACCATCTCCAGCAGTCAGAGAAATGTGAATCAAAACCACCCTAAGATACCATCTCACTCCAGTAAGATTGGCAGCCATTATGAAGTCAAACAATCACAAGTGCTGGCGAGGATCTGGGGAAACAGGTACACTTGTATATTTCTGGTGGGACTGCAAATTGGTGCAGGCAAATGGGAAAGCAGTATGGAGATTTCTTGGAAAGCTGGGAACGGAACCACCATTTGACCCAGTTATTCCCCTTCTCGGTCTAAAACCTAAAGACCTAAAAAGAGCATGCTACAGGGACACTGCTACATCGATGTTCATAGCAGCACAATTCACAATAGCAAGACTGTGGAACCAACCTAGATGCCCTTCAATAGAAGAATGAATGAAAAAAATGTGGCATTTATACACAATGGAGTATTACTCGGCATTAAAAAATGACAGAATCATAGAATTTTCAGGGAAATGGATGGCATCAGAACAGATTATGCTAAGTGAAGCTAGCCAATCCCTAAAAAACAAATGCCAAATGTCTTCTTTGATATAAGGAGAGTAACTAAGAACAGAGTAGGGACGAGGAGCATGAGAAGAAGATTAACATTAAACAGGGATGAGAGGTGGAAGGGAAAGGGAGAGAGAAGAGAAACTGCATGAAAATGGAAGGAGAACCTCAGGGTTATACAAAATTACATACAAGAGGAAGTGAGGGGAAAGGGAAAAATAATACAAGGGGGAGAAATTTATTACTGTATAGGGGGTAGAGAGAGAAGAGGGGAGGAGACTGGAGGGGAGGGGGGATAGTAGAGGATAGGAAAGGCAGCAGAATACAACAGACACTAGTATGGCAATATATGAATCAATGGATGTGTAACTGATGTGATTCTGCAATCTGTATACGGGGCAAAAATGGGAGTTCATAACCCACATAAATCAAAGTGTGAAATATTATTTATCAAGAACTATGTAATGTTTTGAACAACCATATATAAAAATTTAAAAAAAGAGATAACTAAATTCGGTGAATAATGCACGAGAATCCTAATATTTCTACAGTTTAAAATCAATGCCAGTAGATTCCTATGGGACATGATGTGTATTTTGACGTTCATTTTTATTCAACAATGTACATTACTATTTCATGAGTTTATGCACATCATAGGATATATATTTCATCCACAAATTAGCAAATTTATAGGCATTTGATTGAATTTCAATCGCTTCCTGCTTTACAATATATGCATTCCTCCAGGTTTCCTGAAAGGTCTTTTCATGAGACTTCTTTCCAAACATATTATTTTCGATTTCCATAATCACTTTTGAAGCAAAACTCACACACTGTTCATGATAAACCAAAACACTAATATTACCATTAGATGTATAATTGGTGGGAATGAATGATTGTATATCAATATAAGATTTCCTGTAATTTTCCAGATATCAGTTCAATCCATTATTTAATGTTTGAACAAGTTATATTATTTATTCAGAGTATTGTCTATTCATGCTTTATCTCTATATTCATAGACACAGGGTGCACCTCTTTGTACCCCCAATACTAATTTTACGTCTTCAATATATTGTTTCCAGAAATGGTGGACGAAATACTCATGTCACCTGATCTACATATACATTTTTTCACAGTAATATTCTGGACAAATAATGTAATGGTCACGGTTATGATTGCACGAAGGACTAAATGAAAAGTGAACATGGATTACTAAAAACATCTATGTCCAGGTTGCCTAATGCTCTTAACTGTCAATCCTATTGGTGACTACATATTTTTTTCTTCAAAAGATTATGTATTCAAACTCAACCCTGTTGAAAATGTCTAATCCTATCACTCACTTTATACTTTGCCTGATTTCATAATGTCTCTATTGATATCTGCTTTTCTACATTTTTTCCCAGCTCATCATAGTGACTGACTCTTCATATGTGCTGACATTTACATTAACTCTCTAACCGAAACCCTATTGTTAAAGAACTTTTGTCCAAATCAAATACTCACTCTTCTTCCTAAACCTACCGACTAGCTTCATAATCTTACTGACTATCCCTTTTTGACTGGATGTTCTCTTCTACATTCAATCATCCAAGGTACAAAGTCCTATGCCATTGTGTATTGAATTAACTGAGACATCTTTGCAGAACATAATTCAAAGCTAATTATCCCAATCAAGGGCTCAATGCCCTTCTGGGCTTCAAATCATACCTAGATTTCTGTTCTCATACTTATATTTAACCTCCATATTCTTTTAAATATCGAAGGTCCCCAACACTATTATTCATCACACAGAATGATTCCTAACACAAATCGAACCTGTTATTAACCCGAAACATACACTGTTCCCTCAATTTCATTTTACAGAAGAGCAGGGACAGAGTTGTTCTTACAATACAGGAAAGAAGGGGACAGTCCACCTGCTGAGAACCTCAAAGGTCCATGCAGAAATGATACCTGGGCAAGTTGTAGGCAGGTATAAAGGACCTGAGTGAGCAAAACTCATCTTCCATGGCAAAACACCTGGTCAGGATGAAGGGATGTGTCTTAATCAGCCTCTCTCTTCTTATTGTAGAGAAGACTGACAAAACCAGACCTGTGTGTAGAGCTGTTCCTGGGTGCCTATCGTTGATATTTCATTCTAACTTGTGAAAGTGTCACAGGAAGTAGGGGCCGGCTCCATCGCATGGGACCCTTGGAAGCAACTGTTTGGGAAAAGTGGTTGCCAAGGCAGTGACCTCATTCAGTTCCAAAGAAAGTGACATACCTCATTATTTGGTGATGGAACTCTCTGAACTTGGTATCCAAGAAGCCAGGCACCCAGAGGCAGTCCCAGTTCCAGTCCCAGTGGACTCGCTTGTTTGGATTTTCCAAGGACAAAATCAATCTTTCTTGGTACCTACTGATGTGAGGATGGCCAAATGCCAGAAGAGCTCTGAAGAGGGACCTTTCCTGAGAAAGCAGGTAGTGGCTCACCACTTTTTCCTGACAACTTCACAGAGTTGGCCATGGAAACCAGATCTGAAAGAGGACAGGCCATTTTGGGAGAACATAGTATGGCTCACCAGTCATAGGACACTCCTTCTAATCACAGACATACTTGGGGGAAGGAGCTGCCTTTGTGGGAGTGGGTATGGCTTTGTGGTTCTGTCTCATGTTCTGAGAATAGGTAGGAAAGGCGTTTTTTTGTTGTTGTTGTTTTTTTTTTTTGTTTTTGGTTTTCAGTGGACTGTTCTAGTAAGTCGTTTGACAAGGCAAGTATTTCCATGTCTGTGTATTCCACTGTGTCCGTTGTTGTAAACATTAGAAAAGAAAATGCATTAATGAATGTGTCCTTTAAAATATAAATATTCCCAAAATTCATCCTGCCCAATATATGAATGAACTGCAGCTTGTCTTATCGAAGGGAAACACCTGCTATCTTCCCAAGTTAATGTTTTCTTCCTGTATTCAGGCCAGTCTCCAGAATAGGCTCATGGTTTTGTGTCCACGATATGTACCACCTCCAAGCTCTGTGACATGGTCATGTACTGGATAGCTGAAAAGAATGGCGAGCATCTCAGAAAACTCAGATATCAGTGTGACCAAGAAACTCTCAGTGGAGAGACCCTGCTTTGGACCTTTTGCTTAAGTACTGTTTTGTTACACTGAATATCTGGAAAGTCTTTGCTTCAGGGCACCCCGTTGTGAAGCCTGAAGAATATAGTTTTGAAATGGAAATGAATAGGCATCACCTGTGGCTCTTTGCTTAATTGCTTTGGAAATGGATGTGGCTGAATTAGCTTCTTGGCCTTCTTTGTGGCTGTGATTTAGATTCTCAGCACATGATGGATATAAAGAATTATCCCATGTGTGCGTCCAAAACTATAATGGCAAAAAATCAGTCATTGTGGATGAAGTCTCTCGTCTTCCTCTGTTAGGTTCCTGACCTCCATCAAGTGTGAATAGGGATTCTTTGGGTCAAATGAGTTCTTCAAAGCCCTGATGAGGTGCTTGGGTTTTCGCATGACTCCAAATCACATATAGAATCTATACCTGAAAGTCAGTAGGCCTCAAATTGTAGAAACAAAGCAGTATTAACGGCAGGCTTATTTGATCACTTCTGGTTCACAGGAGGGCTGTCAAGGCCACCCTGACTTTAGCCAAATGAGGGGCAAGCGAGCTTTTTTTGGACACAGTCTTGGGCTGTGCCCCTGATGGAAAACTCCAGCCAGAGGTTACGATGAGTGACTATATGGAAGAAGATGAGGGCCATGTGGGAATGTTTTGGTTTTAATTTTGGCCATTTGTTTGGCGGTTGGAAGAAATGACTGGGTCCACTTGGGCTTGAACTTTGGTGTGATTCCCCTTAGAGACTGAGTTGTGAAACTGAACTCAGAGAAGTATTGCCATGAATTTTGTTTGGATTTTAGGATGCCACGCATGTGAGTCGCCCTTGTAAACTGAGATCTAGGGCCAGGGTGGCTTTCCACAGAGCACTGGGAATCTCTGCCAGGATATCACATGATTTTATTCTCAAAGACATGGCAGCCATATTTGAGAGTCGAAAAATACATAGGCCTCACATTGTAGACTTTAATGGGCCTGGCATCATGTGACCATTTTGGCACTCTTTCAGAAGCCTTGCCTGTGAGAGTTCTCCAGAGCTTTTATTGAATTGAGCTTCCTCAACATTTAATGGTTACTGAATGAATTGAAAGCCACAGTGCCTCCAACTTCATCCTTGAAAAATGGCTAGATAAATACCATGAAAATTTTGAAATTCCCATTACCAGGTGGCACTGGAGAACCTTTGGATGTCCTATTGCTGATCAAGAGTATACCAGACAGTGCCTTGATTGACTGGGTTTCATGAAAATGGTGTAGTACAGAGATGCCAGTAAGTTAGAGCCTGCTGAGTAGTGGGCCTAGAGCAGTTTTGGGCAGGTGTGTGATAAATCACCAGTGGTAGGGTCATGAGGATCTACCATTGTATTCCAAATGGCATGTTACTTACATGGTGCAGCCAGCAGACCCTTATATGTAAAGGCATCTTGTTATATGGAGAGGTTTCAGGGCAATGTTCAGAATTAGGTTGATATGGACAAGGGGGCAATGGGGCAAGCTATGAGGGATAGAAGCCTGGTTGGTGCATTCTCCTGCATACCCTGGCACACCACACGTGACAGAACTCCCTCCAGCATTGTGTCCCAGTTTAGCTCCTTGTATGTCATGAAGCAAATACCAAACTCCGAGTGCAGTAGCAAAAACATGACAAAAAATGGACCAGGACCAAATGGCTTCACAGTCCACATGGGGAGAAACTTAGTCCCCAGTGGTCACAGTTTACCTACAACGAGATAATGCAGCACTGCTGCTCATCTTTATTGGAATATAAGAAGCCATGTCCTCCAGGTCACATAAATGCAGACCCAGCTTTGATGGTCTCACGCAAAGAAGTCAAATCTCCTGACAACAACATATTTTTCAAGTGCCCAACCTCACAGAAAGTTTCTCAAAAAGTTTTTAGGCCAGAAGAGCTCCATGTTTGTGGAGTGTTAACCCAGTCCCTTACTTTTGGAAACTCCTCTACCACCTCCAAGATTGTGAACTCCTGAGCATTTCCATTCCAGATATGTATTCACTGATTTTCTAACTCTTCTCCTCCAATTGTGTCTTAATTGGGGCAAAGGTATTGACAAGGCATTGCTCTGGATGAGAGTGGAAGGATATTTATGCAGCACATATTTGCATACACATTGGATTCATTTTTCAATTTTCCTATTGAAATAGTGAATCCCTGACACTAACCCGAACCTATTAGGCTCAGACTACTCAACCTAATAAAAAGGAGAAAAATAACCCAAACAAATATAAATACAAGCAGTTCAGAGGAGGCATGTTGTATATTTGGACTTGCCTTTTGCATTATATAAGGTAGGAGTTATAAATCTAGTCAATTTTTAATTGAAATAGTTCTCCATGTGTTTTTAAAGTTAACAGATATGTGAATTCTTGTTTCCAATTCTCTGTAGCCATTTCACCCATATATATTTATATACATATATAGAATCCTACCAGGTATCACATGTACATTTTTGGGAGGTGGCTGACTTGGCAGATACAAATTGTGAGAAGGGTTCACTCCTCTTAAACGCTGTTGGAACTGAAAATTCAACCTACAAGCTTCCTAGTAGAACAACATTATACATAAGCTCATGTTCAGTAAAATAAATATTTTTGCATCTGTGGATGATATATATTTAATGATGAATTTTGTTTGGCATATATATTGCTACTTTTTAATGTCTATTTGTGTTTTTTTTGTATATATACATACACTCTGTAGATTTTTCAAAATATGAAATATGTGTCTTATATACACTCTCTTAATTCATTCATGTTCATGTACTTGGATTTATAATCAACTTTTCACAAGATTATTCTCAGACATATTCATTTAACTGAAATACATGTTTGTTTCCTAGTACTGAAAACTAACTTCAGTGAATGGTGCATACAAATCCTAATAATTCTACAGTAACTAACCCAGTCTAACATCAATGCAAGTAGATTCCTATGGCACATGATATGTAATTTGACGTTCATTTGTATTCAACACTGGTACATTACTATTTCTTCAGGGTTTGCACATCATAGGATATACATTTCATCCACAAGTTCACAAATTAATAGGCATTTGTTTCAACTTTAATCACTTATTGCTTCAGAACACATGTATTATCAGGGTTTCTTGACTGGTCTTTTCATGAGAATTCTTTCCAAACACATTATTTTCAATTTCCATAATCACTATTGAAGCAAAACTCACACACTCTTCATGATAAACCAAAACACTAATATTACCATTTGATGTATAATTGGTCGGAATGAATGATTGTATATCAATATAAGATTTCCTGTAATTTTTCAGATATCAGTTCAATACATAATTTAAATTTGGAACAACTTATATTATTTATTCACATTATGGTCTATTCATGCTTTATCTCTATATTCATAGACACAGGGTACACCTCTTTGTACCCCCAAAACTAATTTTATGTCTTCAATATATTGCTCCCAGAAAAGGTGGTAGAAATACTCATGTCACCTGATCTACATAAACATTTTATCACAGTAATATTCGGAACTAAAAATGTGAAGGTCACACTTAAGACTGTACCAAAGGCAAAAGGGAAATTGTACATGGATTACTAAAACATCCATGTCCAGGTTGCCTAATGCTCTCAAATGTCAATCCTATTGGTGACGACATATTTGTTTCTTCATAAGATTATATATTGAAACTCAACCTTGTAGAAAATGTCTAATCCTATCACTCATTTTATACTTTGCATGATTTCATAATGTCTCTATTGATATCTGCTTTTCTACATATTTTCCCAAGCTCATCATAGTGACTCACTCTTCATATGTGCTGACATTAACATTCACCCTCTAACCAAAACCCTATTAGGAAAGAACTTTTGATACAAATCCTATACTCACTCTTCTTCCTAAACTTACCGACTATCTTCTTAATCCTACCTACTATCCCTTTTTGACTGGATGTTCTCTTCTACATTCAATCATCCAAGGTACAAGGTCCTATGCCATTTATTATTGAATTATCTGAGACATCTTTGCAGAACATAATTAAAAGCTAAGTATCCCAGTCAAGGGCCGAATGATTTCTGGCCTTCAAATCTTACTTAGATTTCTGTTTTTGTACATTTATTTCAACTCTATATTCTTATAAATATCGTAGGTACCCAATACCATTATTCATCTCACAGAATGATTCCTAACTGAAATCGAACCTGTTATTAACCTGAAACATACATTGTTCCCTCAATCTCATTTTACAGAAGAGCAGGGAAAGAGTTGTTCTTACAATACAGGAAATTAGGGTACCTTCCACCTGCGAGAACCTCAAAGGTCCATTCAGAAATGATACCTGGAGAAGATTTAGGCAGGTATAAAGGACCTGAGAGAGCAAAAGTCATCTTCCATGGCAAACAACCTGGTCATGATGAAGGGATGTGTCTGAATCAGCCTCTCTCTTCTTATTGTAGAGAAGATGGACAATACCAGGCCTGGGTGAAGAGCTGTTCCCAGGTTCCTCTGGTTGATATACCATTCTAACTAGTGAAAGTGTCACAAGAAGTAGAGGCTGGCTCCATCTCATGGGACCCTTGGAAGCAACTCTTAGGACAAAGTGTTTGCCAAGGCAGTGACCTCATTCAGTTCCAAAGAAAGTGACATACCTCATTTCCTTGGTGATGGAACTCTCTGAACTTGGTATCCAAGAAGTCAGGCACCCAGAAGCAGTCCCAGTCCCAGTATCAGTGGGCTCACTTGGTTGGATTTAACAAGGACAGAGTCAGTCTTTTTTGGTACCTACTGATGTGAGGAAGGACAAATGGAGGAGAGCTCTGAAGAGGGACCTTTCCTGAGAAAGCAGGTAGTGGCTCACCACTTTTTCCTGACACCTTCACAGAGTTGGCCAAGGAAACCAGATCTGATAGAGGACAGGCCATTTTGGGAGAAGATAGTATGGCCCACAAGTCAGAGAACACTTTGGATAGTCACAGACCTACTTGAGGGAAGGAGGTGCCTTTGTGGGAGTGGGTGTGTGTTTGTGGTTCTGTCTCATGTTCTGAGAATAGGTAGGAAAGTCGGTTTTTTCGTTTGCAGTGGACTATTTCTAGTAAGTCGTTTGACCAGACTAGTGTTCCTATGTCTGTGTATTTCACTGTGTCCGTTGTTGTAGACATTTGAAAAGATAATGCATTAATATATGTCTAGTCTAGTATAAATCTTCCCATAATTCATCCTGGCCAATTAATGAATGGAATGCAACCTGTCTTATCCATGGGCAACACCTGCTATCTACCTAAGTTCCTGTTTTCTTCCTGAATTCTGGCCATTCTCCAGAATTGGCTCATGGTTTTGTTTCCAAGATATGTACCACCTCCAAGTCCTGTGACATGGCCATGTACTGGATAGCTTAAGAGAATGGCGAGATTCTCAGAAAACTCAGATATCAGTGTGACCAGGAAAGTCTCAGTGGAGAGACCCTACTTTGGATCTTTTGCTTAACTATTGTTCTGTTGTCCTGAATGTCAAATATCAGTGTGACCAGGAAAGTCTCAGAGGAGAGACCCTACTTTGGATCTTTTGCTTAACTATTTTTCTGTTGCCCTGAATGTCTGGAAGGCCTTTGCCTCAGGCCACCCCTCTTTGAAGCCTGAGGAAAACAGTTTTGAAATGGAAATGAATGGGCATCATCTGTGGCTCTTTGCTTAATTGCTTTGGTAAGGGATGTGGCTGAATTAGCCTTTTGGTCTTATGTGTGGCTGTGACTTAGATTCTCAGCTCCTGATGGATCTAAAGAATGATCGCTTGTGTCCATCCAAAACCATAATTGCAAAAAGATCAGTCATTGTGGATGAAGTCACTTGCCTTCCTCTGTTAGGTTCATGACCTCTATCAAGTGAGAATAGGGATTCTTTGGATGAAATGAGTTCTTCCAAGCCCTGCAGTGATGCTTGGGTTTTCACATGACTCCAAATGAAATAAAGAATCTATATCTGAAAATCAGTAGGGCTCAAATTGGAGAAACAGAGCAGTATTAAAGGCATGCTTATTTTGTCACTCCTGGTTCACAGGAAGGGTGTCCAGGCCACCCTGACTTTAGGCAAATGAGGGGCAAGCGAGCTTATTTTGAAAACTGTCTTTGGCTGCGCCCCTCATAGAAACCTTCGCCAGAGGTGAGGATGAGTCTCTACATGGAAGAGGATTAGTGTCATGTGGAGGTGTTTTGGTTATAATTTTGGTCATTTGTGTGTCGGTTGGAAAAAATGACTGTGTCCACCTGGGCTTGAACTCTGGTGTGATTCCCCTTAGAGACTGAGTTGTGGAACTAAAGTCAGAGAAATATTGCCATGAATTTTGTTGGAATTTTAGTAGGCCATGCATGAGAGTCGCCATTGGAAACTGAGATCTAGGCCCAGGGTGGCTTTCCACAGAGCACTGGGAATCTCCGCCAGGATATAACATGATTTTATTATTAAAGACTTGGCAGGCTGAGTTGAGAGTCAAAACACACATGGGCCTCACCTTGTAGACCTCAATGGGCCTGGCTTTATGTGGCCTCTTTGGGCACTCTTTCAGAAGCCTTGCCTGTGAGAGTTCTTTAGAGCTATCATTGAAATGAGCTTCCTCACCATTTAATGATTCCTGAATGAATTGAAACCCACAGTGACTCCAACTTCATCTTTGAAAAATGGTTAGATAAATACCATGAAATTTTTGAAATTCCCATGACCAGGTGGCACTGGAAAACTTTTGGATGTCTTGTTGCTGATCATGAGTATACCAGACAGTACCTTGATTTACTGGGTTTCATGAAAATGGTTTAGAACAGAGATGCCAGTAAGTTGGATCCTGCTGAGTAGTGGCCCAGAGCAGTGGTGTGCAGGTGTTTGATAAAACATCAGTGGTAGGGCCATGAGGATCTACCATTGGATTCCAAATGGCTTGTGACTGACATGGTGTAGCCAGCAGACCCTTATATGTAAAGGAATCTTGTTATATGGAGAGGTTTCAGGGCAATGTTCTGAATCATGTTGCTATTGTCAAGGGGGCAAGCTACGTGGGATAAAATACTGTTTGGTGCATTCTCCTCCAGACCCTTCCCCCCACACCTGACAGAACTCCTCCAGTACTGTGTCCCATTTGAACTCGTATTTTGTGAAGCAAATACCAAACTCCCAGAGCAGCAGCAAAAACACCACGAAAATTAGAGGATGGCCAAATGGCTTCACAGTCCACACAAAGAGACAATTAGCCCTCAGAGGCCACAGTTTACCTACAAAGAGAGAATTCAGCACTGTTGCCTCATTTCAATGGAAAGTAAGTAACCATGTCATCCAGATCACATAGATGCAGACCCAGCTTTGATGGTCTCACTACAAAGTAAGCTAAAGCTCCTGACAACAGCATATATTTCAAGTGCTCAACCTCAGAGGCAGATCCTCAAAAATATTTAGGCCAGCAGAGCTCGAGGTTTGTGGAGTGTTTACCCTGTCCATTACTTTTAGAAACTCCTCTACCAACTCCAATGATGTGAAATCGGGAGCATTTTCCAATCCAGATAGGTATTTACAAATTTTTTAACTCTTCTACTCTAATTGTGTTTTTCTTGAGGCGAAGGTAATGTCAAGGCATTGTTCTGGATGAGAGTGGAAAGATTTTTCTGTAGCATATGTTTGCATACACATTGGATTCAATTTCCTGTTTTTCATTCAAAATACTGAATCCCTGACACTAACCCATACCCTACCAGACTCTGACTACTAATCCTAATATGATGGAGAAAAATAAACCAAACAGAATAGAAATACAAGTAGTTCAGAGGAGGTACGGTGTATAGTTGGACTTCCCTTCTGCATGATACAGAGTAGGAGTTATAAATCTAGTCAATTGTTTGTTGAAATAGTTCTCCATGTATTTTTAAAGTTAACAAACATGTGAATTCCTGTCTCCCTTTCTCTGTAGCCTATTCAGCATGTGTATTTTAATATGGACATATACAATCCTACCTGGTACCACACGTTTGTTCTTGTGATTTGGCTTACTTGGCAGATACAAATTGTGAGACGAGATCACTCCTACTAAACCCTGTTGGTACTGAATATTGAAACAATGGGTGAGCTTCCTAGTTGAACAACATTATACATAAATCCATGTTCAGTAAAATGAATATTTTTGGATCTGTGGATGATATATATTTTATGATGAATTTTGATTGACATATATTGCTACTTTTTTTGTCTGTGTGTACTCTCCAGATTTTTCTAAATATGAAATATATGTGTCTTATGTACACTCCCTAAATTCATTCATGTTCATGTATGTGGATTTATAATCAACTATTCACAAGATTATTCTCAGAAATATTCATCCACCTGAAATTTGCCTAATGCTCTCAAATGTCAATCCTATTGGTGACTACATATTTGTTTCTTCCTAAATTATGTATTCAAACTCAAGCCTGTTCAAAATGTCTAATCCTATCACTCACTTTATACTTTGCCTTATTTTGTAATGTCTCTATTTATATCTGCTTTACTTCATGTTTTCCCCAGTTCATCATTGTGACTGACTCTTCACCTGTGCTGACTTTAACAATCACTCTGTAACCGAAATCCTGTAGCTAACGAACTTTTGTTCCAAATCCTATACTCACACTTCTTCCTAAACGTACTATCTTCCTATTTCTATCAACAATCCCTTTTTGACCGGATGTTCTCTTCTACTTTCAATCATTATAGTAAATGTCGGGCGAGCTTCGCAGGAGGAAACCACCAACAGACTATCTCATGCAACAGCAAAGGGTTTATTGAGTGTCCAGCATGCTGGTGCTCAGAGCTCACTTGAATAGAGCAGATAGCCCTGAGAATCGCTTAAGTAGAGCTTATATACTTTACCTGGAGAGGGCAGGGAGGGAAGTTTATTGATGGATCAGGGCGAGTGGGCGATTTGCGTGCAACTGGGTGAGGGAGCACATTCTGCAGTTGGGCAGTTGGGGACAGCACATACTGGGAACAAGATTTGCAAGCATTTCTCAAGATTTCAACAGTGTTTTGTTAAGCATACAGAAAAACAGGAAGTGACAAGTACCTATTTTATTAACCTTTTATTCCCCACTTCTTCTTCTGGCTACTTTTAATCATAAAAATGATCATTGGGGGGTGTCACATTCTATGTATACTAGTGGGGTATTACCATAAGTTTAACTCGTCCAATTTGAGCCTGGAGAAAAGAAATTACACGGTTGAGAAAACAGGGTTTAATAGTTAGCAATAATATGAGGATTATTATTGGACCGGCCAGGGTTGATAAAAACGTAGTTAACCAGGAAGACTGTGTGAACCAAGACTCAAACCACCTTTTTTGGGCCTCTCTGTCTCTTTGATGCTTTTCAAGGAATCTTTTTAATTTACTCTTAGATTTTATTACAACTCCAGTATGCTCGGCATACAAACAACTTTCTTCTCTCAATGCAGCACAGAGGCCCCTTCTCTCATGACAAGGAGGTCCAACCCTCGAGTGGTCTGAAAAACAACTTCAGAGAGAGAGGTAAAAGACTCATGCAAAGCTCTGATGGAGGTTTCTAATATCTTAGTTTTGGTCTATTGCTGTCATTTGTTGGGTCATTTGTTGAGTCCCATGGACAAAGGCAGTGGTTCCCGTGGCCACCAGTGCAGCAATTTCTATTACTAATATGATGGCTAAGTTGAGGGATATATATTTTCAGTGGAACCGGGTTGAATGCCCCCCTATTTGATCTTCAAATGAACCTGCATTGTGATAGAGCACTCTGGGAAACATCTGCACGATTACACAATTAATCACATCTGTTGACCATTTCATGAAAACATTAACAATGTTTAAGTATATAGAATCATGCTGTAGTAGGGACGGACAAGGCAACTCACCTAAGATAGCACTGAAGACAGGGAAACAGTCCTATTTGGTGGCAACCAGATTCAGAGGGCATTGATTCTGTTGTAATCAAGTAATCCTCTGAAACCCAAGTTTAGGTAGTTTCAGAATTTTGTACCCAACATGTAATGGAAGGGGCTCAGAAGTTCACAGTCTGCAGAAGTTGAAAAAAGCAGTTTTGTTTCTGTTTTTTCCTCGGTTCTGGGCAAGTTAACTTTTCAAGGACACCTGGGAGGGAAAGAGCTTTTTATTCCCTTTCTTATTTTCCCATTGCCAGCTGTTACCACGGAGCCCAGTTGCTAACTTCGTTAACTTAGAAATGTAGCCATCTCTGTGAAGCCCCATGTCAAGGCCAGAGGCCTTGTTCACATATTTTTGTGAAAAACTAGTAAGGGGGTGTCTTGATTAGGAGTGCTAATTTTTTTAGCCAGTGGCCAAGTAGAACAGGGCAACATGAAAATAGGAAGTTTAACTACATTGAACTTTTTTATAGGGACTCTTTTGCTGAAAGTCCTAAAGTCAGCCATGGTGAAGACTTCTGGAGAAGGTCAGTTAAAGACTTTTCTGTGGGCCTGGTACAGAGGGGAAAGACGGAGAAGGTGGGTCTGAGAGCAGCTCAGAGTATCTGAGAATGAGAAAAGAGAGATGTAAAAAAATAATTGGAAAGTGGTTTGGAATTTTCCTAGCAACAAATATTTGAGCAGTAGAACAGGTAGAGCAAAGAAGAAGATGGTTGTGAGTATCCCAAAACACATGTTAGGGACTTTAAATTCTTAGTAAACTGTTTTCAGTGATGACAAAGCAACTTTAAAGGCCATTTTCATTACATCTTGGATATGGGTCTGAGGGCTCTCCTCAGCTGGTTTGAGCTTTGGGTTAGTTGGTAAGAGGACCTGGTGGGACCCGGTGCGGGCACTGACAGGAGAAGAGAGGAGTGAGTGGGTGGAGGGGTACCTCAGTACCTGCTACGTCAGCAAGGGGGCAATGGTCTGAGAACCAGCAGAGATTTGGATTTTTGATCTAATAATTGTAGTGGAGAAATCAGGTTGCTGAGGTGGGAGTGACAGCAGAGACTCTGGAGCAGAAGGCTGAAGGTGAGGATCTATTGGATAAGCATAGTTCAGGATGTGAGCGAAGAAGGGAAAAGGCCTCTACATAGTGGAATCTCCTTTTACCCTTTTGAGCACCAGCAGATGTTAAAAAGGTCACACAGGATTTGAGGATCTAGAGTCCCCTCTGGTTGCCATCAGTTTTTGTTTTCTAATTCGTAATATGGCCAATGCTGTGTACTGAATTTAATGCGGAGTTTAGGTTCCATCAGGCAGCCCCTGTATGCTCACATCCCCATGACTTACAGAAGAAGTCGGCTTTTCCCCCACATAGCCATGGCTGTTTATGGCTTTGACAGTCGGCCGGGTAAACACAGTAATCTAGGCTAGCCAACCTGCATCTGGCTCCTGTGTCCCTACATCCATAATGTTTGTTTCCATTATCTATGGTAAGGAAGGGATTTAATGGAATTTTAGTGGGATCCTCTTCATCAGGGATATCCCATTAGGAAAGACCTATAGCCAGCTGACAAATGTCTGGGTGGAGAGATGGTCACCAGGTCCCTAAGTGGGCTGTATGCGAGATAGATTATACTTCTTTTCCAGTAGAATTTGTGATCAGCCAACGCTGCTGAACGGGCTGATGAGGGTTAGGACTACTTGTGGCTGAGGGGAGAGTCTATAGGCTTATCCACATGGTGAATATGCAATTTGAAAGTGTTACCAGTCTTTTCCAGTTTCCAGCCAGAGTGTGGACAGGGCGCAGGCTTGAGATGAGAGGCATGGATCCAGGAAGTGATTCCGTCTACCTTTACCACTGTAGATGTTATAAGTACCACCTGGTATGGTCCTTTCCAGTGGGGTTCCAGGGATGACACCTGATATCATCTTATGTAGATGAATCTCTTACTTGATATCGATGTGGAGTCCCCTCGTCCCCAGTTTGGTAGGCAGTGGCCAGCTTTTTCCACAGGTATCACTGAGATCTTTCAAGAGCTTTAAGTCTGTCAAGCAAGGGGGTGTGAAAGGGATCGTTAGGTCTTAGAGTTGGGCTTTGGTCCATTACTGGAGGAGAGGCACCCGAGATATTCACAGGGGGTGTGGTTACTCAAAGAAACAGAGGGCGTATTTCTTGCACGAAACATTGTATAAGGCATGAGCATAGTCCAATCATTTATGCTGGTCTCTAAGCTTAATTTTGTTGAGGTCTCTTTAATGGTTCTATTCATTCTTTCTACCTGTCCTGAACTCTAGGGTCTGTAAGCACAATAAAACTTCCAATGAATCCCCAGGTTCCTGGTTAACCCCTGACTTACTTGGGCCACGAACGCCGGTGCATTATCAGACCGTATTACCTTTGGCAGGCCGTATCTTTGAAAAATGTCTTTCAGGATCTGCTTGACCACCATTTGCACTGTTTCTTTTTTTTTTCTTTTAGTGGGGAAGGCTTCAATCCATCCTAAAAATGTATCTACAAAGACTAGAAGATATTTATGTCCATACCTTGCTGGCTTAATTTCAGTAAAGTCAACTGCCCAGAATTGTCCTGGTCTGGTTCCTCGTAGGTGCTTTCCTGCAGGAAGCTTGGAAGGGTAAGCATTTACCAATTGATGGACTCGACAGGCTTTTTTTACCCATTTAGTTATTTCTTTTTGCTGTGAGTCAGTTAGTGGAAAACTCTGTTCTTGATACTTCAGAAATACCTGCAGTTTCTTTGAACCAAGGTGAGTGAGTTGATGTGCATTTTCTACTGACATATTTAGAGCTGTGACTATAGGAGTTTTTAGTGAAGGATTTAGAAATTCCACTTGGGGGCCTTCAGGGTTAAAAGTTATTTTGGCCCGGTACTTGGTGAGCAGATCTCTGCCCATCAATGGGCCTAGGAATTCTGGGATTACTAGGAAGGAGTGATGGATTTTTCCTTTCCCCAGGTCCATGATCCTCTTAGTTGTCCAAGCCCGATATTTACTGTCATTAGCCCCTTGAACTAGAGACCTTTTATTTGATAGAGGGCCCAATGTGACACTAGGGATGAGTATATTGCCCCTTTATCCACTTCAAAGATTACTGGGGTACCCTCCACTTCAAAAGTTACCCTGAACTCGGGGAGGAGATCTGAGCCCCGACTTTCATAGTCATCCTCCAGAGTCAGAATGGCTGACTGGCGTGGCTGTCCCTCTCTAGTGCACTCTTTGGCCCAGTGTCCTTTTTTTTGTACAGTAGGTACATTGATCTGAGGCCAGGGGTGGCCTCTGGCATGGGACCAGGTATCCCTTCCTGTCTCCCTGTTTCTTAATTTCTGGCCCTTTTGTTGTTGTGACCAGGACCTTAGTCAACGCCTTATTCTGTCTTTTGTTTCTTTTATCCTCTCTTTGCTTCATTCTCTTCCTCAGTTTCTCTCTTAAGGTATATTTTCTTGGCTTCTCTGACTAAATCTCCCAAAGTCATATCTTGTAATCCATCTAAGCATTGTAACTTTCTTTTAATATCCAGGGCAGCTTGCCCAATAAAGGCCATCATGACAGATGCCTTTTGATCCTCTGCCTGAGGATCGAAAGGAGTATATCTCCTACTTGCCTCCATAATTCTCTCTAGAAACATAGAGGGAGATTCATCAGGCCTTTGAATAATCTCTATTACCTTGGCCAAATTAGTTGGTCGCCTAGTGGCCACTCGGATGCCCACTATTAGAACCTGGCGATAAGTGGACAGATGCTTTCTAACTTCAATGGTGTTGGTGTCCCAGTTGGGTTGTTTCAAAGGAAAACCAGCTTTGATTAAGTTGGGAAGATGTATCACTCTCCAATCTGGTCGGAGGACATTTTTTTATAGCTTCCAGAAAGATTCTCTTTTGTTCCTCTGTCGTGAAGAGAGTCCCTAGGAATTGTTGACAGTCATCCCAAGTAGGCAAATGTGAAAATATCAATGACTCAACCAGACCTGTGAGCCCTGTGGGGTCCTCGGAAAAAGGGGGATTGTTATATTTCCAGTTATATAGGTCGGAAGAGGAGAAAGGCCAATATTTGTAGGCTTGCATTTTCCCCCCATGGCCTTCGTCAATCAATGGTCTGTAGAGACATAGTGGGAGCATCACAGGAGTTCCAGGGTTTTCAATCATTCACCACCATCAAGTTTCCTTAGCTGGGCTAGCTTCCTCCTGTGGAGGAGGGGCTGTGTGTGCTGCGGGGGAGTTATCTGGAGGGCGCTGGGCCAGCTTATATTCCTCCAGTGGTAGAGAGGCTGAGTCAGCTGCAGGGGAATCACTTAGAGGGTGTTGGTGGTTGGGGGACGAAGGCAGGGTATAATAAGGGGGAAGAGAGTCCAGAAGAGTCAAATCTTTTGACTCAGGGATTACAAAGGGTGGAGGAGGAGGAGGAGCAGAGGGTTTGAGAGATCATGGGGGAAGGAGTAGGAGCAGGGGAAGGGACAAAGAAAGGCTTCACCCATTGAGGAGGAGATTTGCAGAGGTCCAGCAAAGTTAAGATATATGGCTGTTGATCCGGATGGCTATGTGTGCCCGGGTGAAAGACAATATCTCTGACTTCTTAAATTAGTGGGAAGTAGAAAGATCCTTCTAGGGGCCATCCAAATTCAAAGGTGGGCCATTCTGAGGCACAGAGATTCTGAAAGGTCCAGCGTTTAACTAAAAAAGAAAGATTCTGAGCCCTTAAGCGGACTTTGGTCCAGTGATCAAGGGTCAGGGACAGGGGCATTGAAGTGCTGTGTCCCATAATGAAAGATACACAAAGAGTGAATGCAAGACACACGACACAGACAAGACAAGACAATAAAGACATTCAATGGACATCCAAAACTGAGACCAGGACTGAGTAGCCAGCAAAACCCAATGGGCTGGCAATTCCGAATCAGATACAAAATATTACTGAGTCGAGGAGACTATTGTTCCTCGATTTCCCGAGTCTTTGGGAAGTTCCCCAGGGACGTGGCCTGTGGCTCTGTGACACGTCTGTCAGCCACCATCGGAGAGAACTCACGCTCTTCATCGACAGCCATTTTGCCCAGCACTAACCTTAACACTGAAACAAGAAAGAGGCGCCTTACTTAACCCAAGAGGAACCCGTTAGGGTCTTTTGTCCGCCGCTGCCAAAACTCGGTGGAATCTCCATATGTAAAGGTCGGGTGAGCATGGAAGGAAGAGACCACTAACAGACTGTCTTATCCAACAGCAAAGGGTTTATTCTGGGTCCAGAATGCTGGGGCTCGGAGCTCACTTGAATAGAGCAGAGAGCCCTGAGAACAGTTTAAGCAGAACATATATATTTTCCTTGGAGAGGGCAGGGAGGGAAGTATACTGATGGGTCAGGGCGAGTGGTCGGTTTGCATGCAACCGGGTGAGGGAGTACATTCTACACTTTGGCAGTTGGGGACAGCACATTCTGGGAACAAGATTAGCAAACAGTTCTCAAGATTTCAACAGTGTTTTGTTAAGCATACAGAAAAACAGTAAGTGACAAGTACCTATTTTATTAACCTTTCACTACCGACTATCCTTTTTGACTGGATGTTCTCTTCTACATTCTATGATCCAAAGTACAAGCTCCTATGACATTGTATATCAATTTTTTCAAAGCTAAGTATCCCAATCAAGGGCCCAGTGCCCTTCTGGGCTTCAAATGTTACTTAGATTTCTGTTTTTATACATATATTTCACCTATATATTTTTATACATATTGCAGGTTCCCAATACCATTATTTATTCAGCATAATGATTCCTAACCCAAATCAAACATGTTATTAACCCTAACCATGCATGGTTCCCTCAATCTAACGTTACAGAAGAGCAGGGACAGAGTTGGTGTTACAATACAGGAATATAGGGAATCTTCCACCTGCTGATAACCTCAAAGGTCCATGCAGA
Organism: Callospermophilus lateralis; assembly: GCF_048772815.1. Lineage (NCBI taxonomy): Eukaryota > Metazoa > Chordata > Mammalia > Rodentia > Sciuridae > Callospermophilus > Callospermophilus lateralis. The sequence goes on from NW_027512826.1 coordinate 1,460,783, forward strand.
TATAATCTCTGGAGAAGATGTAGGCAACTCTGAAGGACCTGAGAGTGCAAAAGTCATCTTCCATGGGAAACAACCTGGTCAGGGTGAAGGGTTCTGTCTGAATCAGCCTCTCCATTCTTAATGTAGAGAAGATGGACCAAATGATACCTGTGTGGAGAGCTGCTCCTGGGTGCCTATGGGTGATATACCATTCTAACTTGTGAAAGGGTCACAGGAAGCAGGGGCAGCCTCCATCTCATGGGAAGCTTGGAAGCAACTCTTAGGACAGATTGGTTGCCAAGGCAGTGAACTCATTCAGTTCCTGACGGAAGTGACCTCACCTCACTTCCTTGGTGATGGAACTCTGTGAACTTGCCATCCAGGAAGCCAGTCAAACATTGACAGCCCCAGTCCCAGTCTCAGTGGTTTTACTTTTTGAATTTCCCAAGGACAGAGTCAGTCTTTCTTGGTACCTATTGATGTTAGGATGGCCAAATGGCAGGAAAACTCTGAAGAGGGGCCTTTCCTGAGAAAACAGGTAGTGGCTCACTGCTGGCTACTGACAACTTCAGAGACTTGGCAAAGGACACAAAATCTGAGACAGGACAGGCCATTTTGGGGATACCTAGAATGGCCCACAGTCAGAGGACACTCCAAATAGTCACAACCTACTTGGAGGAAAGAGGTGCCTTTGTGGGTGTGGGTGTGGGTTTGTGGTTTTGGCTCATGTTCTGAGAAGAGGTAGGAAATGAGGTTTGTTTGGTTTGGGGGGAATTGTTTCTAGTAAGTCATTTGACAATGCGAGTGTTTCTGTGTCGCTGTATCCCACTGTGTCCGTGATTGTAGATATTAGAAAAGAGAAAGCATCAATGGATGTGTCCTGTCTTTTAGAAAGCTTACCAGCATTCATGCTGCCCAATTTATAAATAGAATTCGGCTTGCCATAATGATGGGCAACACCTACGATCTTCCTAAGTTCCTGTTTTCTTCCAGAAATCTGGTCACTCTCCATAATAGGCTTATGGTTTTGTATCCAAGATATGTACCACCTCCATGCTCTGTGACATGGCCATGTACTGAATAACTGAAGTGAATGGCGAGCATCTCAGAAAACTCACATACCAGTGTGACCTGTAAAGTCTCATTGGAGAAACCCTGCTTTGGGCCTTTTGCTTACCTATTGTTCTGTTTCCCTGAATGTCAGGAAGGTCTTTGCCTAAGGAAAACGCTTTGTGAAGTCTGAAGAAAACCTTTTTCAAATAAAAAAGAATGGGCATCAGCTGTGGCTCTTTGCTTAATTGCTTTGCAAAGAGATGTGTCTGAATCAGCGTCTTGGCCCTGTGTTAGGCTGTAGCTTAGATTCTCAGCAACTGATGGATCTAAAGAAAGATCCCATGTGTGCATCCAAAACCAAAATAGCAAAAGAGCAGTCATTGTGGATGAAGTCTTTCGCCTTCCTCTGTAAGGTTTCTGACATCAATCAAGTGAGAATAGGGATCCTTTAGGTCAAATGAGTTCTTCAATTCCCTGCAGAGGCTAGCACATAGGTGGTTGGGTTTTCTCATGACTCCAATTCACATAAAGAATCTAAACCCCACAGTCAGTAGGTCTCAAATTTGAGAAGTGGATCAGTATTAACGGCAGGCCTATTTGATCACTCCTGGTTCACAGGAAGGGTGTCCAGGTCACTCAGAATTTAGGTAAATGAGGGGCAAGAAAGCGTATTTTGGACACTGTCTTGGGCTGCATTCCTCATGGAAATCTACAGTCAGAGGTTATGATGAGTGTCTATATGGAAGAAGGTGAGGGCCATGTGGGAGTGTTTTGGTATTAATTATGGTTATTTTTGTGGCAGTTGAAAGGGATGACTGAGTCCACCTGAGTTTGAACTCTGGTGTGATTCCCTTAGAGACTGAGTACAGGAACTGAACTTAGAGAAGTATTGCCATGAATTGAGTTGGGATTTCAGAAGGCCAAGCATGAGAGTCACCCTTGGAAACTGAGATCTAGGCCCAGGGTGGCTTTCCAGAGACCACTGGGAATCTCAGGCTTGATATCACATGATTTTATTCTTAACGACTTGGCAGTCTTAGTTGAGAGTCAAAACACACATGGACGTTTCATTGTAGACCTCAATGGGCCTGGATTTATGTGACCCTTTGGCCAATCTTTGGGAAACCTTGCCTGTGAGAGTTCTCCAGAACTTCATTTGAAATGAACTTCCACAACATTTAATGGTCCCTGAATAAATTGAAACCCACATGCTGCCAACTTCATCCTTGAAAAATTGCTAGATAAATACCATGAAATTTTTGAAATTCCCATGACCAGATGGCACTGGAGAAACTTTGGTTGTCCTGTTGCTGAACATGATTATGCAGTACAGTGACTTGATTGACTGAGTTTCATGAAAATGGTGTATAACAGAGATTCCAGGAAGTTGGACCCTGCTGAGTAGTGGGCCTAGTGCAGTGATGGGCAGGTGTGTGATAAAAAAACATCTGTGGTGGGGCCATGTGGATCTGCCATTGGCTTCCAATTGGCTTGTGACTGGCATGATGCATCCAGCAGACGCTTCTATGTAAAGGTATCTTGTTATATGGAGAGGTTTCAGGCCAATGTTCAGAATCCGGTTGCTATGGTCAAGGAGGCAAGCTATGTGGAATAGAAGCCTGGTTGGTACATTCTTCTGCAGACCCTGACTCACCACAGGTGACAGAACTCCCTCCAGCACTTTGTCCCAGGTGAATTCCTTGTAATTCGTGAAGCAAATACGAAACTCCCAGTGCAGCAGCAAGCAACACCTGGAAAACTGGAGGATGACCAAATGGCTTCAGAGTCCACAAGAGTAGACAATTAGCCCCCAGTGGCCACAGTTTACCTACAAACAGAAAATTAAATACAGCTTCCTCATGTTTATTGGAAAATAAGAAATCATGTATTCCAGGTCACATAGAAGCATACCCAGATTTGATGGTCTCACTACAAAGGAAGCTGAATCTCCTGACTACAACATATATTTCAAGTGCTCAACCTCAGAGGCAGTTCCTCAAGAAGTCTTTAGTCCAGCAGAGCTCCATGTTTGTGGAGTGTTTACCCTGTCCCTTACTTTTGGAATCTCCTCTACCACCTCCAAGTTTGTGAACTCGTGAGCATATTTGATTCCAGATATGTATTCACAGATTTTCTAACTCTTCTCCTCTAATTGTGTCTAACTTGGGGCCAAGGTAATCTCAAGGCATTGTTATGGATGAGAGTGGGAAGATACTTTTGTAGCATATATTTGCATAAACATTGGAATCATTTTCCAAATTTTCATTCCAAATACTGAATCCCTGACACAAACCCATGCCAACTAGACTCTGACTACTAATTCTAATATGATGGAGAAAATTAACCCAAACAGAATAGAAATACAAGCAGTTCAGAGGACGAATGGTGTATCATTGGAATTGCCTTTTGCTTTATATAGGGTAGGAGTTATAAATCTAGTCAATTTTTTGTTGAAATGGTTCTCCATGTGTTTTTCAAGTTAACAAATATGTGAATTCCTGTCTACCTTTCTCTGTATCCTATTCAGCACATGTATTTTTATATGCACATATAGAATCCTACCTGGTACCACACGTACATTCTTGTGAGGTGGCTGACTTGGCAGACACAAATTGTGAGAAGAGATCACTCCTCCTAAACGCTGTTGAAACTGAAAATTCAAACTATTGATGAGCTTCCTAGTACAATAAAATTATACATGAATCCATGTTCAGTAAAACAAATTTATTTGGATCTGTGGATGACATATATTTCGTGGTGAATTTCAATTGGGATATATTGCTACTTTTTAATGTCTGTTTGTGTGCGTGCGTGTGTGTGTGTGTGTGTGTGTGTGTGTGTGTGTGTATGTTTATATATATATACACACACACTCTACAGATTTTTCAAAATATGAAATATATGTGTCTTATTATACACTCCGTAAATTCATTCATATTCATGTATGTGGATTAATAATCAACTTTTCACAAGATTATTCTGAGAAATATTCATCCACCTGAACTACATATTTGATTCATATTACTGAAAACTAACAGTAAATGGTGCATACAAATCCTAATATTTCTGCAGTAACTGACACAGTTTTATATCAATGCAAGTAGATTCCTATGGGACGTGATGTGTATTTTGTCATTCATTTTTATTCAATACTGGTACATTTCTTTTTCTTCAGTTAATGCACATGATAGGATATATATTTAATTCACTAGTTCAGAAATTTATAGGCATTTTGTTTTACTTTTCATCACTTCCTAATTCAGAAAACATGTTTTCCACAGGGTTTCATGACTGGTCTTTTCATGAGACTTCTTTCACAAAATGCAAAGGTCACACTTATGTTTGTACCGAAGTCTAAATGGAAAGTGAGTATGGATTACTAAAAACATCTATGTCCAGGTTGCCTAATGCTATCAAATGTCAATTTTATTGGTGACTACATATTTGTTTCTTCCTAAGATTATATATTCAACCTCAACACTGTTGAAAATGCCTGATCCTATCACGTACTTTATACTTTGCCTGATTTCCTAATGTCTCTATTGATATATGGTTTCCTACATACTTTCCAGAGTTCATCAATGTGACTGGCTCTTCACATGTGTTGATATTTACATTCATTCTCTACCCGAAACCCTACTGTTATAGAACGTTTGGTTCAAATCCTATACTCACTCTGCTTTCTAAACCTATGAATATCTTCCTAAACCTACTGACTATCCTTCTGACTGGATGTTCTTTTTGACATTCAATCATCCAAGTTACAAGGTCCTATGCCATTGTATATCAATTTATCTGAGACATCTGTGCAGAATATAATTCAAAGCTGAGTATTTCAATCAAGGGCCCAATGCACTTCTGGGCGTCAAATCTTACCTAGATTTCTGTGTTCATACTTATATTTCACCTATATATTCTTGTAAATATCGCAGGTTCCCAAAACCATTATTCATTGCGCAGAATGATTCCTAAGCCAAATCAAACTTGTTATTAACCCTAAGCATACACTGTTCCATCAATCTATCTTTACAGTAGAGCAGGGACAGAGTTGGTCTTACAATACAGGTATGTAGGGGATCTTCCACCTGCTGAAATCCTCAAAGGTCCATGCAGAAATGATCCCTGGAGAAGACTTAGGCAGCTATGAAGGACCTGAGAGCACAAAATCATCTTCCGTGGCAAAAAAACCGGTCAGGATGAAGTATTGTGTCTGAATCAGTCGCTCTGTTCTTAATGTAGAGAAGATGGACAAAACCAGGCCTGTGTGGAGAGCTGTTCCATGGTGCCTGTGGTTGATATACCATTCTAACTTATGACTGAGTCAGAGAAAGTAGGGGCAGCCTCCATCTCATGGGACCCTTGTAAACAACTGTTAGGACAAAGTGGTTGCCAAGGTATTGACCTCATTCAGTTCCTGAAGGAAGTGACCTACCTCACTTCCTTGGTGATGGAACTCTCTGAACTTGGGATCCAGGAAGCCAGCCACCCAGAGCCAGTGCCAGTCCCATTTCCAGTGGGCACACTTGTTTGAATTTTCCAAGGACAGAGTCAGTCTTTCTTGGTACCTCCTGATGTGAGGATGACCAAATGCTAGGAGAACTCTGAAGAGGGGCCTTTCCTGAGGAAGCAGGTAGTGGCTCATTGCTGGCTCCTGACAACTTAACAGAGTTGGCAAAAGGGACCTGATCTGATAAAGGACAGGCCATTTTGGGGGAACATAGTATGGTCCACCAGTCAGAGGACACTCCGGATAGTCACAGACCTTGTTGTGGGAATGAGGTGCCTTAGTGGGTGTGGGTGTGAGTTCGTGGTTTTGTCTCATGTTCTGAGAATAGGTAGCAAAGGTTGTTTGTTTGGTTTGGAGTCGACTGTTTCTAGTAAGTCATTTGAGAAGGCGAGTTTTTCTATGTCTGTGTATCCACTGTGTCCGTGGTTGTAGTTATTAGAAAAGCGAATACATCAATGGAGGTGTCCTGACTAGTAGGAAGCTTCCAGGCATTTATTCTGCCCTTTTTATGAATGGACTGCGGCTTGCCTTATGGATAGACAACACCTACTATCTTCCTAAGTTCCTGTTCACCTCCTGATTTCTGGCCTCTCTCCAGAATAGGCTCATGGTTTTGTGTCCAAGATATGTACCACCTCCAAACTCTGTGACATAGCCATGTACTGGATAGCTGAAGGGAATGGGAACATCTCAGAAACCTCAGAGATCAGTGTAACCAGAAAAGTCTCAGTGGAGAAACCCTGCTTTGGGCAATTTGCTTACCTATGGTTCCCTTGCCCTGAATGTTAGGAATGTCTTTGCCTCAGGCCACCCCTTTGTGGAGCCTGAAGAAAACAGTTTTCAAATTAAAATGAATGGGCATCACCTGTGGCTCTTTGCTTAATTACTTTGGAAAGGGATGTGTCTGAATCAGCCTCTTGGCCCTGTGTGAGGTTGTGGCTTTGATTCTCAGAACCTGATAGATCTAAAGAAAAATCCCATGTGTGCATCCAAAACCAAAATTGCCAAAAGAGCAGTCATTGCTGATGAAGTCTTTCGCCTCCCTCTGTAAGTTTTCTGACCTCTATCAAGTGAGAATAGGGAAGATACACCAAGTCAATTGATGGCTCCTATTGGAAAAATTCTATCACTGATGACAGCATCAGCATAAGTACCCCAACACTGCCACAATTCGCTGCACCAGCAGATAGTTCACAATGCATACAAGTGAGTTCACAATGCATACAAGTGATACATAATCCAGGCAAGTTCTACAAGCAGTTCAGTGATGGCTATTGCAGAATCTGTAGATTGATTTTATCTTTGTCTTCACCGGCACTGGGATGAAGATAGGAATTCTGGCAATAATGGCTAAAGAAAAAATTCTGTAACATTCCTGAAGGCACTAAAAGAAAACAATTTTCTTAACAATTTACGTTATCTTGAAGAGAATAATTAAATATAATGAAAAGGAAAAGTGAAAGTAAACAAACACGTCTGTTAACCTCCTATTTTTTCACATATTAAAACAATCCTGAACAGTTGTTTACCCAATTTAAATTAAACAATTTAATTCACGTGAATAAAAAAAATGGATATATTATTTCATTAGCACTCATCATATGTGATATATGGACATACGCACATTCAAATATATAACACAAAACACAAGTGTGCACACATAATAAATACATACAACACATAATATAATAGTAAAGGCCTTATAACATTTTACATGTGAAATCATCATTGCAATGTTTAAAAACTCTACAGTCAAAAAATAGAACTGATAAGCAAAACATTAACCTAGGTCTGTATGAGCTCAAAAAAACAAAAGAGAACTTCATGATTTGAGAAAGGGCAATAATAAAATAGATATTGAAAAAAGCATCCCTGTTCTGTCGCAGATGTAAGGATTGCCAAACTGGAGTTTTGGATATCAGCTGTTATGGATTTGAGCCAAATCATCTTATTTTGGTCTATCGAAATCGCTTCAGTTAATCTCTCTGGAATCCAAATCGGCTGCTGTTCTTTCTGTGGAAACACATAAACAGACCCCCGACTCCAGGCAATCACTGGGTCGGGATCTTAGTTAATCTCTCTGGAATCCAAATCGGCTGCTGTTCTTCCTGTGGAAACCCACAAACAGACCTCCAACTCCAGAAAATTAATGGCTCAGGACCTTTCCATTGTCCTGTTAGAATATCCTTCCAAAGTACCTCGGGCTTATACACATTTTTTGGACACTTATGCCTTTCTGCAGCACTAAGTCCTGAAAATCCAAATTTAAAAAGTTTAGAGTAAAAAGGGTTATTTTAAGTTTATCTTTGGGGAATTTATATCCCTTCCCAATTCTGTCTTCTTACTTTAATGAGTACATTTTAATAGTGTGATGTGCTCTTTCAACTATGGCTTGTCCCTGTGGATTGTATGGGTTTCCTGATATATGAGTAATGCCAAATGATGAGCAAAATGGTTTAAAAGAGGTAGAAGTATAACCGGGGGCATTATCAGTTTTTAACTGCTTTGGAATGACCACAGTGGCAAAATTTTGTAAGCAATGAGCTATAACATCTTTAGTTTTTTTCCCCCATGAAGGGAGCCCATCAAAAATCCAGAAGAAGTATCAACTGTAACATGCAAATATTTTAATTTTCCAAATTCTGGCAAGTGTGTGACATCCATCTGCCATATATGGTAAGGTATCAATCCTCTACGATTGACTCTAAGATTAAAATGTGGTAAAATGGTCACACAATTTTGACATTGTTTTATTATTTGTCTAGCTTGTTCCTTAGTTATTTTAAAATGCTTTTGTAAAGTATTAGCATTGATAATGAACTTTTTATGAAAATTTATAACTTCTTCTAGTGTACAGAAAATATGTATGTATGTCATGTGTAGTTTTACCTGCTAAATCATTGCCCAAACTAAGGGCTCCAGGCAATCCTGTATTTGCCCAGATATGTCCTATTAAGAATGGATATTTTCTGTCCCAGATTAGACTTTGTATACTGGAAAGGAAAGAGAAAACAGTAGAGGAAGGGGAAATCCTACCAGCATCTTCAAGAGATACTATAGCATTAACTATATACTGACTATTGGAAAATAAATTAAACACAGAATCTTTAAACATCACAAAAGCTTATAATACTGCATTAATCTCTACCTTTTGAGCTGATTTTTGGGGTGCTAAAAATGTAAAAATTTGATCAGGTGTAACTATTGCTGCTGTACCATTATTTGACCCATCAGTGAATATATTTGGAGCATTCATGATAGGAGTTTTCTTGTAATTTTTGGAAAAATTACAGGATGCAATGACCCAAAAGACAATAAAAGATTAGATGGTAAGTGGTTATCAAATAAAACATTAGATTTACACATGATTATTGCCCAAGTATTTAACTCATTAGCTAATTCATCAATTTGATTCATAGTGTATGGAGTAATAATTTTATTGGGAGAAATTCCAAACACTCCCTTTGCTGCTTTTATTCCTATGAGTATTAATTGTCCCTCAGCCTCAGGATACCTAGTAATAATAGTGTTAGAAGAATAAGATAAATGTATCCATAATTTTGGACCTTCTTGCCAAAATACTTCTGTAGGAATATTTTTTGTTGGTAGTACAATAAATAATAAAGGCATTATTTTATCAAGTCTATCCAAATGCATATTTCCCATATATGTTTCAATGATTTTTAATGCCTTTATTGCTTCAGGTGTAAACATTCTGGGTGAATTTGGATCAGATGGACCTTTTAGGATATCAAATATAGGTCCCAACTGTCCTGTTGGTATACCTAGATAAGGCCTTATCCAATTAATGTCTCCTAATAACTTCTGAAAGTCATTAATTGATTTGAGTTGATCTACTCGTATTTGAATTTTTGGTGGACTGACCATGGTTGAGGATAATAGAACTCCTAAATAATTAATTGGAAAATTTAATTGTATTTTATCAATTGATATCCCTAGATTATAATTTCTTAATAAGTTTGTAAGTGTGGCATAACATTCTAGCAATGGGTTTTTAACTTGTGTGCTAATAACACATCATCCATATTGTGAAATATTTGTAGTTCAGGATTTTGATTTCTAAGTGGCTGGATTACTTTGTTAACATAAATATGACAAATAGTTGGGCTGTTAGCCATCCCTTGAGGGAGTACTTTCCACTCATACCTCTGATCAGGACCTTCATGATTCAGTGCAGGGATAGTAAATGCAAAACTTGGACTATCCTCAAGAAGAATTGGAAATGAAAAAAAAACAATCTTTAATATGTATAACTAAAACATACCAAGTTTTTGGCAAAGCAGACAATTGAGGAATCCTTGATTGAGCAGGTCCCAAAATAACCATCTCATTATTAATGGCTCTTAAATCTCGCAATAATCTCCATTTACCAGATTTCTTTTTGATGACAGAAATGAAAGTATAATGGGGAGATACAGAAGGTTGTATATGTTCTTCCGCTAATTGTTGTTTGACCAGGAACTGGGCTGCTTGTATCTTTTCTTTAGTCAGGGTCCACTGAAGAAGCCATACTGGTCTTTCTGATTTCCAAGTAATTTTTATTGTCTCAGTGGCCCTTTCTGAAAATCCAACCCATGTCTGTCTGTTGCTTGGTCTATTTGTATTGGCGCTGCTATACCTTGTTCTTGTTTTTCTAATCTTTTTCCTTTCCTAAAACCTTCTCTAGCCATAATAGTGTGTACATTTTGATTGATGTTATTTGTTAATGTCAAACCTAATTGATCTAGGACATCTCATCCCAATAAATTTACAGGAAGATTATCCAATACATATGGCTGTATAGTTCCTTCACATTCTTCAGGATCCTTCCAATCCAATACCATTGCACTTCTATGGGGATTAGTTGCCACTCCTAGGTCTCAAAGTGTTTGAGTGTATTGTTGTAATGGCCAATGTTTTGGCCATTCTTGATGAGAGACAATGCTAACATCTGCACCTGTATCAAGTAGCCCATTGAATTCATGTCTTTGAATATTTAGTTTTAGCCTGGGGCGAGAATCTAAATTTAAAGAAAGCATAACCAAATCTACACCTGTGGAGCCTAATCCCTTGGAACCTCTTTCTACAGCACGACTGGAAAATTTATCATGCAGACTGAGTATTATTAGTAACTGTGCTATTCTATCTCCTGGTGAAATTACTGATATGTCCTTTGGAGAACTGGCTATAAATTTTATTTCACCTTCATAATCGGGATCAATTACCCAAGGACTTATAATAAGTCCTTTTAGATTAGAAGAGCTGCGTCCCAATAATAAGCCTACTGTTCCTTTGAGAAGAGGTCCTTTCACCATGTGTGAATGATTTGAACCCCCTTCTCTACAGTTAGTACTGATCTGACGGAGGTGCAGATGTCTAACCCTGCGCTCCCTCTGATTTGTCTGATGAGGCGTCTGATGCACAATGTGTCCTGGGCACTACACTGATGGGGTTGCTGGGTTCCTCCAGTGCTCCGTATATTTGTGGTTTTGGGCCCCAGAGCATTGGGCTCCCCTGTCCATTTTTTGGCAATGGAGCCCGGTGCCTTTCTCCATGATATCGTGGATAAACAGCTAGTCCTTGTTCGTTTTTGATAATGAAGTACCCTCTATGGTGGTTTGAGAACGGCATTCATTAGCCCAATGTCTCCCTCTACGGCATCGTGGGCAAATACCCAGTATTCTACTCCTTTGGTACCTATTTTTGTTAAACCCTCTTCCTATGGAGCAATTCCTTTTAAAATGTCCTGTTTGTTCACAATTGTAGCATGTTCCTGGCCTTGCATCTAAAGCCTGTTTAATGCAGCTGCCACAAATTGCCCTTGTTCATTGATGTCTCTGGCATCTAAAGCCTGTTTTACTGCAGCTGCCATGACTTCCTCTTATTCATTAATGTCTTTACATAATTTAATATATGTGTTTAAATCTTCATGTTTCCATGGTCTAGTGATATCTCTGCACCTACAATTCGCTTGGTCATAAGCCAGTTGTTTATTAATGGCATTGCTTGTTCTGTATTCCCCAAAACTCTGGTAGCTGTTTGAATAAGCCTATCTACAAATTCAGTGTAAGATTCATTAGCTCCTTGTATTACCTTAGATAACTGACCTTGTAAACCTCCATGTCCTTGTAAAGTCTTCCATGCCCTAACCGCCTCTGCAGCAATTTGTGCATATACGCCAGGATCATATGCAATTTGTTGCTGCTGGTCCTCATAAGGTCCCTTTCCTAACAACATATCTAGATTTCTCTGAGGATAACCAGCTTCTGCATTTCACCTAGCCGTCTCCTTGCAAAATTCCTCATTGGCAACCTTCCATAAAAGGTATTGACCTCCATTTAGCACAGCTTTACACATATTAGCCCAATCTACTGGCATCATATTCAAGTTGTTAATGGATTCGACCAAGCTTACAATGAAGGGTATTTGAGGACCATAGGTTGTTACAGCCCCTTTTAGCTGCTTCACTATTTTGAAATTTAAAGCATGGTGAATTCGCTGCCCTCCTACCTCAAATACAGGGCATGTTAATACTTGAGATCCTGTCTCAGGAACCGAACTATCAACTGCGGGGTTTGGGGGCCTCCTAGCATATGGAGGTGGCCTTGTTATTTGGACATTTACATACTCTGGTTATAGAAAGGTGTTAGTAACAGTCTCCTGTAGAGGAGGCGCTGTTGGTTGGACACTTACGCCCTCTAGTTATTGAAAGTTGTTAGTAGCAGTCTCCTTTTGTAACTTTGCCCCTGATGGCTTTTTCTGACCTAAGCTTTGTTCCTCTATCTTTGTCTGATCTGAAGTCTTTGGACTAAGCAAACCAGATATAAACGTCCTCAATGACAATGTGCCAACTGTCAGAGTCCCTGGGCTGTTCTTTTCCCCCCTTTTAAATCTTCACCATGATGGTTCCATTATGGTATATTTAACAACTCCTTAAAAATCCATGGGCTACATTTTTGTATTGTATCAACGTATGCCCTGACTGTTCTTGACTTTACTGAGGTGCCTCCTTCCTCTAACAATTTACTTAACACTCTTTCAGTTTGTTTTTTTACTAATTTCTGATCCTGTATTTCTACTATAATACAACCCAACAAGACGATGCCAAACAAAACCGAGACAGAATAAAATAAAAAGGGAACAACAAAAAGTCATTATAGCCTTTATATCCTACTGACATGTGCATCCGTCCTTTCTCCCTATCTGTTCCTCAGAAGTAAATAATTTTTTTCTCAGATGTGAGCAGTTTTTCATCCATCTCACTCATCTCCATGGACAGGCAACAAAAGTGAAGCAAAACAAAAGAGGAATCTTAAAATGGCTACCGATCCTCTCGCCCTTCCCTCAGGGGCTAGCAGTTTACCTTATCACTTACCCTCAGTGGCTCCCCGTGCGAGCTACCAAATGCTGCAGTCTGGCTGGGCACGATTCAAGAGCGACTTTTCAAAAGAAACAAAGTTTATTTTTAGAACCACACACGCCAAGCAAAACAGCTCCTTAGGAAAAACCCTCAGAGCCCAACTGCCACCACTGGCTTCCTTGCAAAGTTTCTGTCACACCCACAAGCCTCTCCACCTCCCACAATCCTCCTGCTCTTGAGGCCATATGGCTGGGTCAGGTGGGGGGAGCCAAAAAAGTCCCACAATGAGCAGCTCTGTGGTCTGAAAGGGCAGGGAAACTGCCCAATGTGCATCATCGCAGAGGAGCCAATCAGCTTGATGTTGCTGGGGCTGCTATGAGCCAATCATCAGCTGGCAGTCGGAAAGAGCGGGGAAAAAGCTCAATGAGCATCTCCATTGTGCATCACCACAGAGGAGCCAATCAGCTAGATGTTGCTGGGGCCGCTGTGAGCCAATAATCATCTCGCAGGGGAATGTTGCTGGTAACTGGAAGTTTGATGGGGCCCCTTAAGCTGTGGCTCTCAACAAATTGGTGTCTCCTTTCTCTGTAGACTATTCAGCACATGTATTTTTATATGCACATATAGAATCCTACCTGTTATCAAACGTACATTTTTGTGAGGTTGCTGACTAGGCATGTACAAGTTATGAGAAGAGATCACTCCTCTTAAACACTGTTGGAATTGAGAATTCAACCTATGGGTGAGCTTGTTATTAGAACAACATTATATATAGATCCATTTTCAGTGAAATCAATATTTTTGCACCTGTGGATGTTACATATTTCATGATGAATTTCAATTGGCAAATATATTGCTAGTTTAAATGTCTGTCTCTGTGTGTGTGTGTGTGTGTGTGTGTGTGTGTGTGTGTGTATATATATTTATATATATATATATATATATATATATATATATACTCTCCAAATTTTTCAAAATATTAAATATATGAATCTTATTATACACTCCTTAAAATCATTCATATTTATGTATGTGGATTTATGATCAACTTTTCACAAGATTATTCTCAGAAATATTCATCCACCTTAAATACAGATTTGTTTCCTAGTACTGAAGACTAACTTCAGTGAATGGTGCACACAAATCCTAATATTTCTACAGTAAAACCAAGTTCAACATCAATGCAAGCATTTTCCTATGGGACATGATGTGTATTTTGCGGTTCATTTTTATTAAACAGTGGTACATTACTATTTCTTCAATTTATGCACATCATATGATATATCTTTCATCCACAAGTTCACAAATTTATAGGCATTTGTTTCAATTTCAATCACCTCCTGCTTCAGAACACATATATTCCTCCAGTGTTCTTGACTGGTCTTGTCATGAGACTTCTTTCCAAACACATTATTTTTGATTTTCATAATCATATTTGAAGCAAAACTCACACACTCTTCATGATAAACCATAACCCTAATATTACCGTTAGATGTATACCTGGTTGTAGTGAATGTATGAATATCAGTTTAAGATTTCCAGTATATTTTCAGATATCAAATCAATCCACTATTTAAAGTTGGAACCAGTTATATTATTTATTCACAGTATTGTCTATTCATACATTATTTCTATATCCATTGACACAGGGTACTCCACTTTGTTCCCCCAATATTTATACGTCTTCAAAATATTGCTCCCAGTAATGGTGGAAGAAATGCTCATGTCACCTGATCTACATATAAATTTTAACACAGTAATATTCTGGACACAGAAAGCAAAAGTCACTCTTATGATTGTAGCAAAGCCTAAAAGGAAAGTGAGCATGGATTACTAAAAATATCCATGTCCCGGTTGCTTAATGCTCTAAAATGTAAATCCTATTGATAAATCCTATGTATTTGTTTCTTTCTAAGATTATATATTCAAACTCAACCCTGTTGAAAATGTCTAATCCTATCCCTCACTTTATACATTGCCTGATTTGTTAATGTCTCTATTGATATCTGCTTTCCTACATATTTTCCCCATTTCATCATTGTGTCTGACTCTTCACATGTGCTGATATTTACATTCACTCTCTTATTGAAAACCAATTGCTAAAGAACGTTTGGTCCAAATCCTATACTCATTGTTGTTTCTAAACCTAGAGACTATCGTCCTAAACCTACGGACTTTCCCTTTGTGACTGAATGTTCTCTTCAACTTTCAATCATCCAAGGTACAAGGTCCTATGTCATTGTATATCGATTTATCTGAGACATCTGTGCAGAACATAATTCAAAGCTAAGTAACCCACTCAAGGGCCCAATGCCCATCTGAGCTTCAAATCTTGCCTAGATTTCTGTTTTCATACTTTTATTTTACCTATATATTCTTGTAATTATTGCAGATTCCCAGTACGAATATTCATCCTGCAGAATGATTCCTAACCCAAATCGAACGTGTTATTAACCCTAACCATACACTGTTCCCTCAATCTAACTTTACAGAAGAGCAGGGACAGTGTGACCAGGAAAGTCTCAGTGCAGAAACCCTGCTTTGGGCCTTTTGCTTACCTATTTTTCTGTTGCCCTGAATGTCAGGAAGTTCTTTACCTCAGGCTAACCCTTTGTAAAGCCTGAAGAAAACAGTTTTCAAATGGAAATGAATGGGCATCACCTATGGCTCTTTGCTAAATTTCTTTGGAAAGGGATGTGTCTGAATCAGCATCTTGGCCCTGTGTGAGGCTGTGACTTAGATTCTCAGCACCTGATGGATCTAAAGAAAGATCCCATGTGTGCATCCAAAACCAAAATGGCAAAAAGTTCAGTCATTTTGGATGAAGTATCTTCCCTTCCTCTGTTAGATTCCTGACCTCCATCAATTGAGAATAGGGATCCTTTGGGTCATATGAGTTCTTCAATCCCTGAAGAGGTGCTTGGGTTTCTCATGATTCCAATTTACATAAAGAATCTGTACCTATCAATCAGAAGTAATCAGTCAATATTGCTCCCAGAAATGGTGGAAGAAATACTCATGTCACCTGCTCTACATATACATTTATTCACAGAAATATTCTGGACACTAAATTCAAAGTTCACATTTACGATTGTACCAAAGCCAAAATGGAAAATTAACATGGATTACTAAAATCATCCATGTCCAAGATTACTTATGCTCTCAAATGTCAATGCTATTGATGACTACATATTTGTTTCTTCCTAAGATTGCATACTCAAACTCAACTCTGATTTCATAATGTCTCTATTGATATCTGCTTACCTACATATTTTTCCCACTTCATCATTGTGACAGACTCTTCACATGTGCTGACATTTAAATTCATTTTCTATCCGAAACCCTGTTGCTAAAGAAATTTTGTTCCAAATCATACACTCACCCTTCTTCCTATACCTACCTACTATCTTCCTATTCCTACTGACTATCCCTTTTTGACCGGATGTTCGCTTCTACATTCAATCATCCAAGGTATAATGTCCTATGCCATTGTATATCAATTTATCTGAGACATCTGTGCAGAATGTAATTCAATGCTCAGTATCACAATCAAGGGCCCAATGCACTTCTGGGCTTCCAATCTTACTTGGATTTCTATTTTCATACACACAGTTCACCTCTATATTCTTATAAATTTCACAGGTTGCCAATACCATTATTCATCCATAAAATGATTCCTAATCCAAATTGAACCTGTTATTAACCCTAAACATACAGTGTTCCCTCAATCTTACTTTACAGAAGAGCAGGGACAGAGGTGGTCTTATAATACTGAAATGTAGGGATCCTCTACCTGCTGAGAACTTCAAAGGTCCATGCTGAAAGTATCCCTGGAGAATATGTAGGCAGCTATGAAGGACCTGAGAGACCACAAGTCATCTTCAATGGCAAACAACCTGGTCAGGATGTAGGGTTGTGTCTTAATCAGCTTCTCTCTTCTTAATGTAGAGAAGATGGACCAAATCAGGCCTGTATGGAGAGCTGTTCCCGGGTGCCAATGGTTGATATACCATTTTAACTTGTGAAATTGTCACATTAAGTAGGGGAAGCCTCCATCTCATGGGACCCTTGGAAGCAACTGTTAGGACAAAGTGGTTGCCAAGGCAGTGACCTCATTCAGATCCTGAAGGAAGTGACCTCACCTCACTTCCTCGGTGATGGAAATTGGCATCCAGGAAGCCAGGCACACAGAGCCAGTCCCAGTCCCACTCCCAGTGGTGTCACTAGTTTTGAATTACCAAGGACAGAGTCAGCCTATCTTGGTACCTACAGATGTGAGAATGGCCATATGCCAGGAAAGCTCTGAAGAGGGGGCTTGTATGAGAAAACAGATAGTGGCTCACCACTGGCTTCTGACAAGTCTCAGTGAAGAAACCCTGCTTTGGTACTTTTAATTACCTATTGTTCTGTTGCTCTGAATGTCAGGAAGTTTTTTGCCTCAGGCCACCCCTTTGGGAAGCCTGAAGAAAAGAGTTTTCAAATGGAAATGAATGGGCATCATCTGTGGCTCCTTGCTTAATTGCTTTGGAAAGGGATGTGTCTGAATCAGCCTCTTGGCCCTGTGTGAGGCTATGGCTTAGATTCTTAGCACCTGATGGATCTAAAGAAGCATCCCACGTTTGCATCCAAACCCAAAAGAGCCAAAAGAGCAGTCATTGTGGATGAAGTCTCTCACCTTCCTCTGTAAGGTTCCTGACGTCCATCTATGAGAATAGGGATCCTTTGGGTCAAATGAGTTCTTCAAAGCCCTGCAGAGACTAGATCATACGTTCATAGGTTTCTCATGACTCCAATTAACATAAAGAATCTAAACCCCACATTCATTAGGCCTCAAAATGGAGAATCAGAGCAGTATTAAGGGCAGGCCTCTTTGATCACTCCTGGTTCACTAGAAGGGTTTCCCAGCCACATTGACTTTAGGCAAATGTGGGCAAGGGACCTTATTTTGGATACTGTCCTTGGCTGTGCCCCTCATGAAAAACTACAGCCTGAGGTTATGATGAGTGTCGATATGAAAGAAGATGAGGGCCATGTGGAAGTGTTTTGGTTTTAATTGTGGTCATTTTTGTGGCTGTTGCAAAAGATGATGGGTCCACCTGGTCTTGAACACTGGTGTGATTCCCCTTAGAGACTGAGTTTTGTAATGGACCTCAAAGAAGTATTGCCATGTATTGTGTTGGGATTTTAGGATGCCACACATGAGAGTTGCCCTTGGAAACTGAGATCTAGGCCCAGGGTGGCTTTCCACAGAGCACTGGGAATCTCAGGAAGAATATCACATAATTTTATTCTTAAAGAATTGGCAGCCATAGTTGCAAGTCAAAACACACATGGACCACACATTGTATACCTCAAACGCCTGGCTTTATGTGACCTTTTTGCCTGTCTTTGGGAAGCCTTGCCTGTTAGAATTCTCCAGAATTTTCAATGAAATGAGCTTCCTCTCCATTTAATGGTTCCTGAATGAATTGAAACCCACAGTGCCTCCAACTTCATCCTTGAAAAATGTCTGATAATTACCATGAAATTTTTGAAATTCCCATGACCACTTTGCACTGTAGAATCTTTGGATGTTCTATTGATGATCACGAGTATACCAGACAGTGCCTGTTTGATTGGGTTTCATGAAAATGGTGTAGAACAGAGATGGCAGTAATTTGGACCCTGCTGAGTAGTCGGCCTAGAGAAGTGGTGTGAAGGTGTGTGTTAAAACATTTGTGGTTGGGTGATGTGGATCTGCCATTGGCTTTCAAATGGTTTGTGACTGACATGGTGCAGCCCCCAGACCCTTGTATGTAAAGGTATGTTGTTATATGGAGAGGTTTCAGTGCAATGTTTAGAATCAGATTGCTATGGTGAAGGGGGCAAGCTATGTGGGATAGAAGCCTGGTTGGTGCATTCTCCCGCAGACCCTTACCCATCACATGTGACAGAACTCCCTCCAGTACTGTGTCCCAGTTGAACTCTTCGTATTTCATGAAGCAAATACCAAACTCCCAGTGCAGCTGCAAGAAACACAACAAAATTGGAGGATGAGCAAATGGCTTCCAAACTGGAAGACACTTAGCACTCAGTGACAACAGTTTACCTACAAAGAGAGAATTCAGCACTGCTGCCTCATGTCCTTTGGAAAATAAGAAACCATGTCCTCCAGGTCACATACATGCAGACCCAGCTTGATGGTCTCACTACAAAGGGAGCTAAAGCTCCTGACAACAACATATATTTCAAGTGCCCAACCTCAGAGGCAGTTTCTCAAAAAGTCTTTAGTCTAGCAGAGCTCCATGTTTGTGGAGTTTTACCCTCTCCCTTACATTTGGAAACTCCTCTACCACCTCCAAGGTTGTGAACTCCTGAGCATTTTCCATTCTTGATGTGTATTCACAGATTTTCTACCTCTTCTCCTCTAATTGTGTCTTACTTGGGGTGAAGGTAATGTCAAGGCATTGTTCTGGATGAGAGTGGGAAGATTTTTGGGTAGCACATATTTGCATACACATTGGATTCTTTCTCCAATTTTCCATTTGAAATACTGAATCCCTGACTGTAAGGGGTAGAAGGAATTCTCCTTCAAAGAATAGTCTGACACTTACAAGAAACAGCCCCCAGGGAGACATCCTGTCTGGGAGACATCCTGTAGTCATCTGTGTTCCTGAGACATCCTGTGGCCATCTGTCTTCCTGAAATATCCTGAGGTTATCTCACCTTGTGAAGACATCCAGGAACTGCTGATAAGAGAGCTTTCAAATCTCCAGCATATAAATTCCTCTGTGTGAACAATAAAAGTTTGCAGCTTGATCAGAACTTTTGTCTTGCTGTCATCTCTCGTGTCTCTTGTCCCTTCATTCCTCCCCAACTAGGTTTGCTACCCACTTTGATGTGTACTGCAGGCCAGGACAACTGGCGCCCAACGACTGGGGCTCGAGCCTTTGACTGAGGGGGAACCCTGTCCTCCTGGAAGATTTGGACAAGTGGAGCTCGCGATTGCCTCAGCAGACACCACTGAGAGACAGATCCAGGAGGAGAGTGGGGATGACGCACAGTGAGTGACCCACCATGGGACAAGCAGTTTCGTCACATGATTTGTTTTTGTCAGGCCACAAGGAATCCTTAAATACATGGGGGGCACGTGTTAAGAAAAATGACTTAATATTTTTCTTTTCATACATCGAAGAATTTTTTCCATGGTTTCCCCTTGAAGGTACCATTGATGGTAAAAGATGGCTTAGAGTAGGAGACATTTTAAAAGATTATTATGAATCCTTTGGCCCAGAAAATGTGCCTGTTCCTACCTTTTCTTTCTGGAAATAAATTAGTGAAATTCTTAAAAGTTCACCCTTTGACAATGGTACCTTAATACTTGTCAGGATTGGGGAAGAGACTATGCAAAAGACCTCTCGTCCCTTCTCGGCATGCCCATCAGTTAGTATAGACATAGACCCTTCTTAGTCTCCCCAGGACCCTGGGACCTTCCTGATCTTCCTCAAAATCCCACCCTAATGAATAAGGCTCCAATGGTTTCCAACCGCCTTTATGCAGTTTTAAATCCCAGAGAAACATTGACCCCTGGGGAGGAGGCTACCTTGGAGAAGGAAGCAGCTCGCTACCATTCAGAAGACTCTCCACCTCTCAGGACCCTGCCACAGACTATAGGACTTACACATTCCCCTCCCTCCTATATCCCTCCTGCCTTTTGTGCTCTGGCCCTTCAGGGGCCAAATGTCCCCCCAGATATTTTTTCCCCACTTCCCTTGCCTAACCTGGCTCCCTTGAGAGAGTCTCTCCAACATGGACGGGAACAGATCCAATTTTTAAAAGAATAAAGATCCCTTGACTCTGAGCTCTCTTCATTAGCCTTAGGAATGGAGTCAACACAAGCTGGCCCACAGTGGTCTAATACAAAGGCGAAGCCGCTCCATCGGCCTGTGCTCGCCTTCCAGTCACCACCAGTCAGATAGATAAGCCTGCCCAGGCTGAGGTCAAAGACTTAGAAGAGGAAAAAGAGGAGGAAGCGGGGGAAATGGATCAAGGAGATCAGGACTTAGAGGATGAGGAGTTCCCCCCTAGGCAGGAAGGAACCCAGAGTGTCTACAAAAAATTTAGCCTCCATTTTCTTGAAAAACTTAAAAAGGCTTGTGCTCACTATGGCCCCACTGTGCCCTATACGTTGGCTTTATTAGAAAGCTGCAGCACACAATTTCTTACTCACAATGATTGGAAATTTTTAGACCTAGCTGCCCTCAGTGCCGGAGACTTCCTGCTATGGAATGCAGATTTCAAAGAGCCCTGTCAGAAACTACTCAAAAAAAAATTAACAAAGGCCTCCTCTAAATCCTGGACTTATGTTAAGCTAGTGGGCAATGCAACTTTTGACACTAAAACTAAACGGGCACGTTTCCCTGCTGGACTTTTTGCGCAGATTTAGATGGCTGGCTTAGTTGCTTGGAGACGCCTCCCTGAAAGGGCCTCAGCTATCACTTCCCTGGCAAGAACTCGACAAGGGCCCGATGAGCCTTATAGCGACTTTGTTCCCTGGCTTTACCTAGCTGTGGAATGCTTGCTTGGACCAAGCGAAAGCGAAAGCACCTTTGTAAAACATCTTGCCTTTGAAAATGTCAACCCGGCATGTCAGGATGTTCTTCGACATCATAAGGATAAAGGGAAACTTTCTGACTTTATTAGAATCTGTGCAGGCGTGGGTGCAGCCCATGCCATGGGTCTCAAATTAGTGCCGCATTTACCAAGGCCTTTTACAATACTGGCTCAAGAACTTGCTTTACTTGTAAACAACCAGGTCATTTTGCACGCAGGTGTCCGACA
The DNA here is from genome assembly GCF_048772815.1 of Callospermophilus lateralis. Lineage (NCBI taxonomy): Eukaryota > Metazoa > Chordata > Mammalia > Rodentia > Sciuridae > Callospermophilus > Callospermophilus lateralis. The sequence goes on from NW_027512826.1 coordinate 1,482,502, forward strand.
GGCAAACAAAGAGTAAGAATAGTGTCTCCTCAAACTGGAGCTAAACCGACCCCAGCTACACTTTGTCCTTGATATGGTAAAGGTCATCACTGGGCCAGTGAGTGTAGATCAATGACAAATGCCCTCAGACAGCCTATTTCTTCCTACTTCCCAGGAAACTCCCTGGGGCAATGAGGTTTGTTCCCTCCCAAACTCCCAACCTACCTCAAAATCCTTCTCCACAATTGGCTCCCTCCAACTACCCACTCCAGGCAGTGCAGGATTGGACCTCTGTGCCACCACTGATACAATATTAGACTCAATGCAAGGGCCCCAGATAATACCAACTGGAATTATGGGTGCCCCTCCATCTCATACGTGTGCCCTTATTCTTGGAAGAGCCTCTACTACCTTACAAGGTGTTCAGGTCTTCCCTGGCATTAATGATAATGATTTCACTGGAGAAATAAAAATAATGGCCACAGTTATTAATAGAGTTGCGGCCATCCCAGGAGGAAAAAGTCTTGCACAATTAATACTTCTTCCCTTAGATTAAGGGGCATTTCCACCTCCCAAACCTACTGTGGGGGACTGCCTCCTTGGGCTCCTCTGAGGTATATTGGGTTCATCCCATTTCTCATATTAGACACACCCTTACCTTACTTATTGAAGGAAAGGAATACCAAGCAATTGTACTTACTGGAGCTGATGCGACAATTATTTCTCAAAAATACTGGCGATCAGGTTGGCCCCTCACCCCATCCTTGACTGACCTTAAAGGGATAGGAAAGTCAAAGAATCCTCTGGTCAGCTCTACTGCTCTTAGCTGGAATGATAAAGAGGGTAATAAGGGAACTGTCACTTCTTTCGTTGTTCCTGACCTCCCTGTTTACCTATGGGCTGGAGATATTTTGAGTCAAATAGAAGTTATTCTTGCCAGTCCCAATTCCATGGTGACTCATCAAATGCTCCGTATGAATTTTGTCCCAGGTACAGGCCTTGGGAGGCTGAGACAAGGACTGGTGGAGCCTATACAACCAATAAAAAAAAATACATATGGACTTGGATATTTGGATTTTTAGTGTCGGTTCCTGACCCTCCTGTTCCCATGGAGATAAAATTATTTGGGAGACTCAGACTCTTGTGTGGGTGGATCAGTGGCCCCTTACCCAAGAAAATTTGGAGGCTGCCTCCATGTTAGTGAAGGAACAGCTGGCAGCCCGCCATGTAGAGCCCTCAACCTCACCATCGTACACTCCTATTTTTGTTATCAAGAAAAAATCAGGCAAGTGGCGCCTTTTACAAGATTTGTGTGCCATTAATAAAGTTATACTCCCGATGGGAGCACTACAGCCAGACATTCCCACACCAGTGGCTATTTCCAAAAACTATTGTAAAATGGTAATGGACTTAAAAGATTGCTTTTTTACCATTCCTTTGTATCCTGTGGATAGACCCTATTTTGGCTTTAGTCTTTCTTGCATTAATATTCAGGGCCCTATGCAGAGACTTCAATGGAAGGTTCTTCCCCAAGGTATGGCCAACATCCCTACTCTTTGCCAAAAATACGTTGCTCAAGAAGTAGACCCTGTGAGAGAGCGAGGGCCACAAATTTATATTTTACATTATATGGATGATTTGTTAATTGCTGCACCTAATACCCATGATCTTAATAATTGTTACTTGGACTTTTACAAAATCCTCACTACCTTGGGACTACAGATAGCTCCTAATAAGGTTCAAACACAGGACTCTTATAAAAGTTTGGGCCTTAAAATTCTACAGAAATCAGATCCAAATTTCTAAAATACAACTACGTGTGGACCATCTTCACACCCTTAAAGATTTTCAGAAATTACTGAGGCATATTCAATGGCTAATAACATATTTAAAATTATGCACTTGTGTACTTTTGACCCTTATTGATATTTTGAGAGGTAATTCCCACCCCTCCTCCCCTCAAAATCTTACTCCCAGTCATAACAGGCATTAAACCAAGTCACAGAAGCCATTGCCCAACAATTTGTTACGCAAATTTCTTATAACCTTCCTCTGGTTCTGGTTATTTTACACACTCCTCATACACCCACAGGAATATTTTGGCAGCGAGATCCACATTTTAATAATAAAGACTGCCCCTTGTTTTGGGTCCATTTACCCACCACATCCTCGAAGGTTATTACTGTTTATCTTGCTCAGGTAGCTTCTATTATTTTTAAAGGTCATTTGATTTCTCTACAACATTTTGGCAAAGACCCTGATAATATTTTTATTCCATATACTAAGGACCAAACCCAATTTTTACTAGAGACAAGGGATGAATGAGGTATTTCCCTATCAGGCTTTTGGGAACAATTGATCACCACCTCCCCAATGACCCCCCTTTACATTTTGTCCAGTTACATCCATTTACTTTTCCTGAAATTACTCAAAATGCTCCCATTCCTCAAGCCCTTACTGTCTTTACAGATGGTTCCTGTAATGGCCGAGCAGTCTTTGTTGTCAATAACCAGCCTACCACCTTTGATACTGTCTATCAGTCACCACAGTTTGTGGAATTGTTTGACATAACACAAGTTTTTATAACATTTTTTATAATCCTGTTAATATTTATAAAGACAGTGGCTACATTGCTCATTCTGTGCACCTGCTGGTGATTTCACCCCCCATTAAGGCTTCTAACAATGCGGCCTTTCTGTTTCACCAGCTTCAGCAGCTAATTCAGGTCAGACAACACCCATTTTTCTTAGGACACATAAGGGCACACTCTGATCTTTCCAGCCCTCTAATTCAAGGTAATGCCCAAGCTGATGCAGCAACTCGTTCCATCTTTCCAATTTTTGTTGGCTCCATTCAAAAGGCCACGGAGTTACACAATCTACACCATTTAAATTTCCAGAGCCTTTGATTACTTTGTAAAATTACCAGGCAACAGGCACGAGAAATAGTAAAAGCATGCCCTAGTTGCGCTGTCTCCCTCCCCATTCAACACTTGGGAGTTAACCCCCGAGGATTACTGCCCGATCAGTTTTGGCAAATGGATGTTACTCATTTTCTTGAATTTGTAATAGCCAAATATATATACACATTTCTGTAGATACCTTCAGCGGCTTTATTTTTGCATCACCACATTCTGGAGAGGCTACCAAAGATGTCCTTTCTCATCTTGTTTCAGCCTTTTCTGTTATGGGTAAACCAATACATATTAAAACAGATATTTATCCTACATATACCATTGCCAAGTTTAAACAGTTTTGTGCTACCTTGCAAATTTGTCATACTCCTGGAATTCCATACAACCCGCAGGGCCAAGGCATTGTGGAACTTGCCCACCTTACCTTAAAAACTTGGCTAACCCTCCTTAAGGCTTCCTCCCTTGTATTTACCACACCCAGGCATCGCCTTAACAATGCATTATTTGCCCTTATTTTTCTTACCCTAGACAATGAAGGCCATTTGGCAGCAGACAGACACTGCCATCCCTCGTCCAATTCTGTTCGCCCACCTGTTATGTGACACAATCCCCTCACAAATAAATAAAAAGGCCCAGATCCTGTCCTCATCTGGGGAGGAGGCTCAGCTTATGTTTTGGACCAAGATCAAACAGCCCCAAGATGGTTACCAGAACTCCTGGTTAAACAGGTTAATGACTTACCTCAAAACAGGGACAGAGGGACTCCTCATGAGGACAAAATTTCTTCTTTTTCAGATGCAGCCAACAATCTGCCAGCCTTGGAATAACAGTTCCTGTGGGCACAGGTACACTGGCTTAGGCATGTCTATTCACTCTTACCATCGCCTGTCTCAACAAATTATAAACTCTATCAGTAACAACTGATAAAAACTCTATCATGAACCATTAAAGATTTGCAGGACCAAATAGACTCCCTGGCAGAAGTGTTCCTTCAAAAAAGACGAGGCTTAAATTTGCTGACAGCTAACCAGGGAGGTATTTGCTTGGCCTTAGGGGAATGATGCTGCATTTATGCCAATAATTCTGGCATAGTATGCACTAAAATTAAGCAGCTTCAAGAAGATCTGGAAAAGAGACGAAGGGAAATATTTGAAAATCCCCTCTAGACTGGGCTTAATGGATTTCTGCCCTATCTTCTTCCCCTATTAGGCCCTTTGTTGGGTTTACTTTTAATGGTGTCCCTAGGACCCTGCATTATAAACAGGCTGTTACAATTTATTAAAGAACAGATTAATATTTTGGCCTCTAAGCCCCTACAGGTCCACTATCATCGCCTGGATATGGAAGACCGTGCTGCCAACATTTAAAAGGATGTTCTACCCTCCTCACAAGCTTATTTCTTAAGGTTACATGCCCACAGATCTCGCTTTCTTATATAAAACTCTAAGTAACAGCTCTGACCAACCATCTTCTGCCCTTGCCATAAGGGTTCGTCCTCCATGGGCCCCTCTGTTTGGGGGAGGACACACCCATGGAGTGAGGACGTTAGGCCATAATAACAGAGGGTGCAGGAAGGACTGCAGGAGGATGGATCCATGGTTCCCAAAATCCAAGACACGCTCTGGTACATGGCAGTTGGCATGCTTCCCCCTCAAAGCCGTCTCCTTAAAAAACATGCCTATGCCACCACGAAATCTCCTAGTAAACATGCTCGATCAGATCAGGAGATATTCTAAGGCCTGTTAGAGAAACAGAGCCTCTATAACCCCCTAAAACATTGGCCTGTAAGGTATGGTCAAATATTTTATATAAGAAAGGGGGAAGATGTCAGGGGCTAGAAGGAAGTTCTCCTTCAAAGAATAGCCTGACACTTACAAGAAATAGACCCCTGCGAGATTTCCTGCCTGGGAGACATCCCGCAGCCATCTATCACCCTGAGACATCCTGCGGCTATCCGTCTTCCTAAAATATCCTGAGGTCATCTCACCCTGTGAAGACATCCAGCAACTGCCGATAAGAGAGCTTTCTCATCCGCAGCATATAAATACACTGTGAGAACTATAAAAGTTTTCAGCATGATCAGAACTGTTGTCTTGCTGTCTTCTCTCATCACTCTTGTCCCTTCATTCCTCCCCAACAAGGTTCAACGCCCATGTTGAAGTGTCCAGCCGGCCCGGACACCTGACACTAAACCATAACCTACTAGACTCTGACTACTAATCCTAATATGATGGAGAAAAATAATCCAAACAGAATGGAAATACAAGCAGTACAGAGGAGGCATGGTGTATAGTTGGACTTGCCTTTTGAATGATATAGGGTAGGTGTTATAAATCTAGCTAATTTTTAACTGAAATAGTTCTCCACATGTTTTTAAAGTTAACAAATATGTGAATACCTGTCTCCCTTTCTCTGTAGCCAATTAAGCACATGTATTTTTATATGCACATATAGAATCTTACCTGGTATCACACGTATATTCTTCTGAGGTGTCTGACTTGGCAAATACAAATTGTGAGAAGAGATCACTCCTCCTAAACTCTGTTGGAACTGAAAATTCAACCTATGGGTGAGCCTCCTAGTAGAACAACATTATACATAAATCGATGTTCGGTAAAATAAATATTTTTGCATCTGTGGCTGATGTACATTTCATGAAGAATTTCGATTAGCATATATATTGCTACATTTTATTGTCTGTGTGTGTTTTTTAATATATATATATATATATATACATATATATATATATATATATATACTCTCCAAATTTTTCCAAATATAAAATATATGTGTCTTATATACACTACCTAAATTCATTCATGTTCATAAATATATGTGTCTTATATACACTACCTAAATTCATTCATGTTCATGTATGTGGATTTATAATCAACATTTCACAAGATTATTCTCAGAAATATTCATCCACCTGAAATACATATTTGTTTCCTATTACTGAAAACTAACTTCAGTGAATGGTGCATACAATCCTAATATTTCTACATTAACTGACCCTGTTTAACATCAATGCAAGTAGATTCCTATGGGACATGATGTGTATTTTGAAGTTCATTTTATTCAACACTGGTACAATAGAATTTCTATAGTTTACGAACATCATAGGACATATATTTCATCCATAAGTTCACAAATTTATAGGCATTTGATTCACTTTCACTCATTTACTGATTCAGAACACATGTATTCCTCCAGGTTTCTTGACTGGTCTTTTCATGAGACTTCATTTCAAACACATTATTTTTGATTTCCATAATCATTTTGAAGCAAAACTCACACACTCTTCATGATAAAACATAACCCTAATATTACCATTAGATGTATTACTGGTTGGAATGAATAATTGTATATCAATATAAGATTTTCTGTATATATTCAGATATCAATTCAATCCTTTATTTAAAGTTGGAACAAATTATATTATTTATTCACAGTATGGTCTATTCATGCATTATCTCTACATTCATAGACACAGGGTACATCTATTTGTAACCCCAATACTAATTTATTCGTCTTCAAAATGTTGCTCCCAGAAATGGTGGAAGAAATACTCATGTCACCTGATCTACGTATGCATTTATCACAGTAATATTCTGGACACAAAAAGCAGAGGTCACACTTATGATTGTACCAAAGCCTAAATGGAAAGTGAGCATGGATTACTAAAAACATTCATGTCCAGGTTGCCTAATGCTCTCAAATGTCAATCCTATTTATGACAACATATTTGTTTCTTCCTAAGACTATATATTCAACCTCAGCCCTGTTGCAAATGTCTAATCCTATCACTCACTTTATACTTTCCCTGATTTCCTAATGTCTCTATTGATGTCTGCTTTCCTAAATATTTTCACCAGTTCACAATTTTGACTAACACTTCACATGTGCTGACATTTACATTCACTGTCTATGTGATACCCTATTGCTAAAGAACTTTTGTTACAATTCCTGTACTCACTCTTCTTCTGAAACCTACAGAATATCTTCCTAATCCTACCGACTATCCCAGTTTGAGTGGATACTCACTTCTACATTCAATCATCCAAGGTACAAGGTCCTATGCCATTGATTATTGATTTATCTGAAACATCTATGCAGAACATGTTTCAAAGCTAAGTATCCCAATCAAGAGCGCAATGCCCTAGTGGGATTCCAATCTTACCTAGATTTCTGTTTTCATACTTATATTTCACCTATATATTCTTATAAATATCACAGGTTCCCAACACCATTATTCATCAAGCAGAATGATTCCTAACCCAAATCAAACCTGTTATTAAGCAAAACGATACACTGTTCCCTCAATCTAACTTAACAGAAGAGCAGGGACAGTGTTGGTCCTAAAATAGAGGAATGTAGTGAATCTTCCACCTGTTGAAAAACTCAAAGTTTCATGCAGAAGTGATCCCTGGAGAAGATATAGGCACCACTGAAGGACCTGAGAGAGCAAAAGTCAACTTCCATGGCAAACAACCTGGTCAGGATGAAAGGTTGTTACTGAATCAGCCTCTCTGTTCTTTTTTTTATTATTGGTTGTTCAAAACCTTACAAATCTTTTGACATAACATATTCATACATTAGCATACATTAGCGTCAAGTGATTTATGAACTCCCATTTTTACCCCAGATACAGATTGAAGAATCACTTCGGTTACACATCCACATTTTTACATAATTCCATACTAGTAATTGTTGTATTCTGCTACCGTTCCTATCCTCTACTATCCCCCCTCCCCTCCCCTCGGATCTTCTCTGTCCACCCCATCTACTGTAATTCATTTCTCACCTTGTTTATTTTCCCATTCCATTCACAACCTCTAATATGTAATTTAGTATAGCAATGAGGGTCTCCCTCCATTTCCATGCAATTCCCCTTTTCTCTCTCTTTCCCTCCCACCTCATGTCTCTGTTTAATGTTAATCTTTTCTTCCTGCTCTTCCTCCCTGCTCTATTCTTAGTTGCTCTCAGTATATCAAAGAAGACATTTGGTATTTGTTTTTTAGGGATTGGCTAGATTCACTAAGCATAATCTGCTCTAGTGCCACACATTAGAATATGGACTCAAACAGTCCTGTTTGGAGAGCTGGTCCCGGGTGCCTATGGTTGATATACATTCTAACTTGTGAAAGTGTCACAGGACGTAGGGGCAGCCTCCATCTCATGGGACCCTTGGAAGCAACTGTTAGGACAAAGTTGTTGCTAAGGCAGTGACCTCATTCAGTTCCTGAAGGAAGTGACCTCACCTCACTTCCTTGGTGATGGAACTCTAAGAACTTGGGATGCAGAAAGACAGGCACCCAGAGCCTGTCCCAGTCCCAGTCCCAGTGGTCTCACTTGTTTGGATATACCAAGGACAGAGTCAGTCTTTCTTGGTACCTACTGATATGAGAATGGCCAAAAGCCAGAAAAGCTCTAAAGAGGGGCCTTTCCTGAGAAAGCAGATAGTGGTTCACCAGTGGCTCCTGACATCTTCACAGAGTTGGTTAAAGAGACCAGATCTGAGACAGGACAGGCCATTTCGGGGGAACATACTATAACCCACCAGTCAGAGGACACTCTGGATAGTCACAGACCTACTTTGGGGAAGGAGGTGCCTCTGTGGGTGTCGCTGTGTGTTTGTGGATTTGCCTCATGTTCTGAGAATAGATAGAAAAGGCGGTTTGTTTGGTTTTGAGTGAACTGTTTCTAGTAAGTCATTTGACAACGCGAGTGTTTCTATGTCTGTGTATCCCACTGTGTCCATGGTTATAGACATTAGAAAAGATAATGCATCAATTGATGTGTCCTGTCTAGTAGAAAGCTTCCCATCATTTATTCTGCCAAATTGATGAATGGATTTTGGCTTGCCTTATCGATGGGCAACACGCGCTATCTTCCAAAGTTCGTGCGTTCTTCCTGAATTCTGGCCACTCTACAGAATAGGCTCATGGTTTTGTGTCCAATATATGTACCATTTCCAAACCCTGTTTCATGGCCATGTACTGGATAGCTGAAGGGAATGGCGAGCATCTCAGAAAACTCAGATATCAGTGTTACCAATAAAGTCTCAGTGGAGAAACCCTGCTTTGCTTACCTATTGTTCTGTTGCCCTGAATGTCAGGAAGGTCTTTGTTTCAGGCCACCCCTTTGTGAAGCCTGAAGAAAACAGGTTTCAAATGGAAATGAATGGGCATCACCTGTGGCTCTTTGCTTAATTGCTTTGAAAAGGGATGTGTCTGAATCAGCCTCTTGGCCCTGTTTGAGGCAATGGCTTAGATTCTCACCACCTGATGTATCTTAAGAATGATCCCATGTGTGCATTCAAAACCAAAATGGCCAAAAGAGCAGTCATTGTGGATGAAGTCTCTCCCCTTCCTCTTTTAGGTTCCTGACCTCCATCAAGTGAGAATAGGGATCCTTTGGGTCAAATGATTTCTTCAAAGCCCTGCAGAAGCTAGTCGATATGTGCTTGGGTTTTATAATGACTCCAATTCACATAAAAAAATAAACCCCACAGTCAGTAGGCCTCAAATTGGAGAAGCAGAGAAGTATTAACAGCAGGCCTATTTGATCACTCCTAGTTCACAGGAAGTGTGTCCAGGCAACCCTGATTTTAGGCCATTAAGGGGCAAGGGAGATTATTTTGGAGACTGTCTTGTGTTTCGCCCCTCATGGAAACATCCAGCCAGAGGTTATGATGAGTGTCTATATGAAAGATCATGAGGGCCATGTGGGAGTGTTTTGGTTTTAATTGTGGCCATTTGTTTGGTGTTTGGAAGAGATGACTGGGTCCACCTTTACATGAACTCTGGTGTGATTCCCCTTAGAGACTGAGTTCTGGAACTGAACTCAGAGAATTATTGCCATGAATTGCGTTGGGATTTTCGGAGGCCATGCATGAGAGTCCCCCTTGAAAACTGAGATCTATGTGCAGGGTGGCTTTCAACAGAGCACTGGGAATCACAGCCAAGATATCACGTGATTTTATTCTGAAAGACTTGTCAGCCATATTTGAGAGTCGAAACACACATGGACCTCATTGTAGACCTCAATGGGACTGGCTTCCTCTGACCATTTGGCCACTTTTTGAGAAGCCTTGCCTGTGAGAATTCTCCAAAGCTTTCATTGAAATGTGCTTCCTCTACATTTAATGGTTCTGGAGTGAATTTTAACCCACAGTGCCTCCAACATCATCATTGAAAAATGGCTACAAAAATACCATAAAATTTTTGAAATTCCCATGACCAGGTGGCAATGGAGGACCTTTGGATGTCCTGTTGCTGATCATGAGTATACCAGACAGTGCTTTGATTGACTCGGTTTCATGAAAATCGTGTAGAACAGAGATGCCAATAAGTTGGAGCCTGCTGAGTAGTGGGCCTAGAGCCGTGGTGGTCAGGTGTATGATAAAACATCTGTGGTATGGCCTGTGGATCTTCCTTTGGCTTCCAAATGGCTTGTGACTGACATGGTGCAGCAAGCAGTCCCTTCTATATAAAGGCATCTTGTAATACTGAGAGATTTCAGGGCAATGTTCAGAATCAAGTTGCTATGGTCAATGGGGCAATATATGTGGGCTAGAAGTATGTTTGGTGCATTCTCCTGCAGAAGCTGACCCACCACATGTGACAGAACTCCCTCCAGCACTGTGACCCACTAGAACTCCTTGTATTTTTGAATCAAATAGCAAACTCCCAGTGTAGCAGCAAGAAACACCATGAAATTTGGAGGATGACCAAATGGCTTCACAGTCCACATGGGGAGACACTTAGTCCCCAGTGGTCACAGTTTACCTACAAAGAGCAAATTCAGCACTGCTGCCTCATCTTCACTGGAAAATAAGAAACCATGTCCTCCAGGTCACATAGATGTAGACCCAGCTTTGATGGTCTCACTACAAATGAAGCTAAAGCTCCAGAAAACAACATATTTTTCAGGTGCCCAAACTCAGAGGCAGTTCTTCAAGAAGTCTTTAGGCCAGCAGAGCTCCATGTTTGTGGAGTGTTCACCCTATCCCTTACTTTTGGGAACTCCTCTACCACCTCCAGTGTTGTGAAATACTGAGCATATTCCATTCCAGATATGTATTCACAGATTTTCTAACACTTCTCCTCTAATTGTGTCTTACTTGGGGCAAAAGTAATGTCAAGCCATAGTTCTTGATGAGAGTGGGAACATTTTTGTGTAGCACATATTTGCATACACATTGGATTCATTTTCCAATTTTCCATTTGAAATACTGAATCCCTGACACTAACCCCTACCCTACTAGACTCTGACTACTAATCGTAATATCATGGAAAATAATAACCCAATCAGAATAGAAATACAAGCAGTTAAGAGGAGGCATGTTTGGTATTCTTGGACTTGCCTTTTGCATTATATAGGGTAGGAGGTATAAATCTAGTCAATTTTTTTGTTGAAATAGTTCTCCATGTGTTTTTAAAGTTAACAAACATGTGAATTTATGTCTCCCTTTCTCTGTAGCCTAGTCAGCAAATGTATTTTTATATGCATATATAGAATCCTACCTAGTATCACACGTACATTTTTGTGAGGTGGCTGACTTGGCAGATACAAATTGTGAGAAGACATCACTCCTCCTAAATGCTGTTGAAACTGAAAATTCAACCTATGGCTGAGCCTCCTATTTGAACAACATTATACATAAATCCATGTTCAGTAAAATTAATATTTTTGGATCTCTGGATGATATGTATTTCACGATAAATTTCGGTTGGCATACATAATGCTACATTGTAATGTCTCTCTGTGTATATATATATATATATATATATATATATATATATATATATACTCTCAAGATTTTTCAAAATATGAAATATATGTGCCTTATTGTGCACTCCCCAAATTCATTCATATCATGAATGTGGATTTATAATCAACTTTTCAAAAGATAATTCTCAGAAATATTCATCAACCTGAAATACATATTGGTTGCCTAGTACTGAAAACTATCTTCAGTAAATGGTGCATACAAAACCTAATATTTCGACATTGCAAGTTGGCCGCGAATAGAGTGCATCACACCCAGTGTACCACGCCACATTGCAGGTGAATAACGAGTTAGAATGACAAAAGACTATCTTGTTAGGATCTTACAGAAAAATGGGTGTGCACCGAAACCTAAAAGAATGATTTCCACCAACGAGGTCCGGTAATTGAGTCTCAAACGCGAGCCAAATATGCAACCGGAGATCTGGGCTTACTGATCCGTGCGGCCCGCCCCGTGGCTACAGACGTCGGGGCACCACCGAGAAGCAACTAGCATCCAGGGAGAAACGTTGCTGCAGATTCTGTGGAATCCTGCCGGCTGACCCCCCACTGAGCCCCAGGCGGAGTTCGGGATCTCAGTCAGGGAAGGAAGCGCTACAGTTCTATCCCCCACAACGGAAACTCCACCAAGGAAACCAACGGCAACCATCTTGGAGAGCTGAAGTAACCACCGCCACTCTCCGACAGATTGCAACAATAAAACAGTTGTGAGTTTTCCGCTCATCTCCCATACAGTAGGATATTTGCATAAAATCTTTCCTAAGCTTTCCAGGGGAGGGATTATCAGAGAGAGCCTGAATAAAGATGGGGGGGGAACTAGAGGCACCTGACCTTCTACTCCCCCTCCCATCAGTGGTGAAAACAGAATCTGTCTAGCCAGCGATGGGGAAGGGGCAAATGGAAAAAAAAAAAAAAAACAATAGAGTGCTGGGGTTCCCAATAGACACAATCCACACCCAAGAAACGGCAGGCCAGAGTACAGTTTGAGCTGCCGAGGGCATTACTCAGGGGAAAACTGGTGTAGCAGGAGAAACCAGGACTAGCAGGAGAAACCAGGGGACTAGAGGCCAGGCCCGCGTGACTGGGCGCCTGGAGAACGCTCGCCCGCCGGCAACACCCGGCCCGCTGCAGGTGCGACTGGACAGCTGGAGACCGCCTGCCCACCAGCGACAAATCACCTGCCATATGCCTGCCCTAATGGGTGGCTAGAGATCGCACAACCACCGGTGACAGCCCACCCGCTGACTGCGTGACTGGACAGCTTGTGACCGCCTGCACACCCGCGACCAGGAGCTGAAAACAAACAGAGACAGTACAGTCCCACACCCCCATGCGAACACCCGGGCAAAGAGCCTGGGGCCCACCATAGCAGAGAGGTGACATCACTGGAGCTCGGCCGTCGGAATTCCTTCCCAGTGGAATCCACTTTAGCATGCACAGTCTACCAACACAAAGGAGCTACAATAGAGATATATAAAACCAAAACAAATATATAGAAGAGAGCAGAAACACAGCAATCAAACGGAGCTGGAAAGTAATGTGAACTTCATGAAAAAACAAGGGAAAAAGGTGTACAAATAATGCCGGACAACTTAATTCTACAGGAGGACCTAGAATCATCAGAAACAGGGATAGGGAAAAAACTCAATGCATCCCTAACTCAGATGGAAAGAAATATTAGAGAAGACATGAGGCAGCAAGTCCAAGCAATAAAAGAATATTTTGAAAATGAATTAAACAAACAAATTCAAATGGCAAAGAAGGAGCTTTACCAAAAGACAGAGTTCTTAAAAAAATAAAACAGTAATCCTAGGAATGCAGAAAAATATAAACCACATTAAAAACTCAAACGAGAATATTGTAAATAGACTAGATTAAGTAGAAGTCAGAAGATCAGATAATGAAGACAAAGTTTATCAACTTGAAAAGAATATAGTGAACACAGAAAAGATGCTTATATCCCATGAGCAATCTATTTAAGAGATATGGGATGTCATAAAAAAACAAATTTGAGAGTCATCAGGATAGAAGAAGGCATAGAGATTCAAACCAAAGGAATGGACAACATATTAAATGAAATAATTCTAGAAAACTTCCCAGAGATAAAAGATGGAATGGATTGCCAAATCCTTGAAGCCTACATGACCTCAAACATTCAAAACCATAATAGACCAACTCCAAGACATAGAATTATCAAGATAGCTAACATACAGAACAAGGAGAGAATATTAAAAGCTAAAAGATAAATGAGGCAGATTACATTCTGGGGTAAACCAATTAGGTTAACGACTGAATTTTCATCACAAACTTTGAAAGCGAGTAGATCCTGGAACAATGTATTTCAAACGCTGAAAAATAATGGATTCCAACCAAGAGTACTGTATCCATCAAAATTAAGTTTGGGATTTGACAATGAAATTAGTGTCTTTCACGATAAACAAAAGCTAAAAGAATTTGCAGAAAGAACACCAGCACTGCAAAGCATTTGAGCAAAATACTAGAAGAAGAGGAATTGAAAAATAGTGCCCCAAACTAACAGCAGGAGGTATCTCAGTAAAGGGGGAGGAAAATAACCAAAAAGTAAAAACTAGCCAAACTAAAAATAAATAAATAAATAAACATGAATGAAAGTAAAAATCATATTTCAATTGTAACCTTAAATGTTAATGGCATAATCTCACCAATCAAAGACATAGGTTAGTAACCTGAATCAAAAAAACAAATCCTACAGTCTGCTGCCTTCAGGAGACTCATATGATAGGTAAAGACATACACAGGCTGAAAGTAAAAGGTTGGGATAAATCATACCACACACATGGCCCTCGGAAGCAAGCAGGAGTAGCCATACTCATATCAAATAAAATCAATTTCAAACCTACGTTAATAAAAAGGGATAACGAAGGACACTATGTACTGTTAAAAGGAACCATCCACCAACAAGACATAACAATTATCAATTTGTATGCACCAAACAATTGAGCTGCAACGCTCATGAAACAAACTCTCCTCAAGTTCAAGAGTCAAATAGACTACAACACAATAACTACGGGTGACTTCAACACACTGATCTCGCCATTAGAAAGATCCTCTAGACAAAAACTGAATAAAGAAACTATGGAATTCAACAGCACAATAAATAACCTAGGCTTAACCAACATATATAGAATATATCAACCATCCTCAAGTGGATACACGTTCTTCTCAGCAACACAAGGATCCTACTCAAAGATAGTTCATATATTATGCCATAGGGCAACCCTTAGTAAATATAAAGGCTTGGAGATAATACCATGCACCATATCTGATCATATTGGAATGAAACTGGAAATAAATGATAAAAGAAGGAAGGAAAAATCCTACATCATATGGAAAAATGAACAATATTCTACTGAATGATCAATGGGTTACAGAAGACATAGAGGAGGATATAAAAAATTCTTATAGACAAATGACAATACAGACACAACATACTGGAATCTATGGGACACAATGAAAGCAGTTTTAAGAGGGAAATTCATTTCTTGGAGTTCTTTCCTCAAAAAAATAAAATAAAATAAAATAAATGAACTCACACTACACTTCAAAAACCTAGAAAAAGAAAAGAAAAACAACAGCAAATGTAGTAGAAGACAAGAAATAATTAAAATTAGAGCAGACATCAACGAAATTGAAACAAAAAAAAACATTGAAAAAATTGATAAAACTAAAAGTTGGTTCTTTGAAAACATAAATAAGATCGACAGGCCCTTAGCCATGCTAACAAAGAGAAGAAGAATGAGAACTCAAATTACTAACATACGGCATGAAAAAGGCATTATCATAACAGACACTACAGAAATACAGAAGATAATTAGAAAGTATTGTGAAACCCTATATTCAAATGAAATAGAAGATAGTGAAGATATCAATAAATTTCTTAAGTCATACGATGTGCCAAGATTGAGTCAGGAAGACACACACAATTTAAACAGACCAATAACAAAGGAAGAAGTACAAGAAGCCATCAAAAGACTACGAACCAAAAAAAGCCCTGGAGCGGATGGGTATAGAGCGGAGCTCTACAAAACCTTAAAAGAAGAATTAATACCAATACTTTTCAAGCTATTTCAAGAAATAGAAAATGAAGGTGCTCTTTCAAATTCATTCTATGAGGCCAAAATCACCCTGATCCCAAAACCAGACAAAAACACTTCAAAGAAACAAAACTACAGACCAATATCTCTAATAAACTAGGATGCAAAAATTCTCAATAAAATCCTGGTGAATGTAATACAAAAGCATATCAAAAAATTGTGCACCATGATCAAGTAGGATTCATCCCAGGGATGCAAGGCTAGTTCAATATACGGAAATCCATAAATGCTATTCACCACATCAATAGACTTAAAGACAAGAACCATATGATCATCTTGATAGATGCAGAAAAAACATTTGACAAAGTTCAACCTCCCTTTATGTTCAAAACACTAGAAAAACTAGGGATAACAGGAACTTACCTCAACATTGTAAAAGCTATATATGCTAAACCTCAGGCTAGCATCATCGTAAATGGAGAAAAACTGAAGGCATTCCCTCTAAAATCTGGAACAAGACAGGGATGCCCTCTATCACCACTTCTATTCGATTTAGTTCTTGAAATACTAGCCAGAGCAATTAGACAGACAAAAGAAATTAAAGACATGAAAATAGGAAAAGAAGAACTTAAATTATCGCTATTTGCAGATGACATGATAATATATTTAACAGACTCAAAAGGGTCTACAAACAACTGCTAGAGTTAATAAATGAATTCAGCAAAGTGGCAAGATATGAAGTCAACACGCATTAATCAAAGGCATTCCTGTATATCAGCAGAAAAACTTCTGAAATTGAAATGAGGAAAACCACTCCATTCACTATATCCACAAAGAATATAAGATACTTGGGAATCATCCTAACGAAAGAGGTGAAAGATTTATATAATGAAAACTACAGAACCCTAAAGAGAGAGATAGAAAAAGATCTTAGAAGATGGAAAAATGTACTTTGTTCATGGATAGGCAGAACTAACATCATCAAAATGTTGATATTACCCAAAGTTCTCTACAGGTTTAAATCGGTGCCAATAAAAATCCCAATGGCATTTATTGTAGAAATGATAAAGCAATCATGAAATTCATATGGAAAAACAAAAGACCCTGAACCAAAAGCAATTCTAAGCAGGAAGTGTGAATCTGGAGGTATAGCGATACAAGAGTTCAAACTGTACTACAAAGCAATAGTAATAAAAACATCGTGGTACTGGTACCAAAACAGGCAGCTGGACCAATGGTATAGAATAGAGGACACAGAAACCAATCCACAAAATTACAACTTTCTTATATTTGATAAAGGGGCTAAAAACATGCAATGGAGGAAAGATAGCATCTTCAACAAATGGTGCTGGGAAAATTGGAAATCCATATGCAACAAAATGAAACTGAATCCCTTTCTCTCACCATGCAAAAAGTTAACTCAAAATGGATTCAGGAGCTAGATATCAAATCAGAGACACTGCGTCTAATAGAAGAAAAAGTTGGCTACGATCTACATACTGTGGGGTCGGGCTCCACATTCTTTAATAGGATGCCCATAGCCAAAGAGTTAATAACAAGAATAAACAAATGGGACTCACTTAAACTAATTTTGTTTCTCAGCAAGAGAAACAATAAGAGAGGTAAATAGAGAGCCTACATCCTGGGAACAAATTTTTACCCCTCACACTTCAGATAGAGCCCTAATATCCAGAATATACAAAGAACTCAAAAAAATTAAACAATAAGATAACAAATAACCCAATCAACAAATGGGCCAAGGACCTGAACAGACACTTCACAGAGGAGGACATTCAATCAATGAACAAGTACATGAAAAAACGCTCACTATCTCTAGCAGTCAGAGAAATGCAAATCAAAACCACCCTATGATACCATCTCACTCCAGTAAGATCGGCAGCCATTATGAAGTCAAACAAAATAAGTGTTGGTGAGAATGTGGGAAAAAGGGTACACTTGTACACTGCTGGTGGGACTGCAAATTGGTGAGGCCAATTTGGAAAGTACTATGGTGATACCTGGGAAAGCTGGGAATGGATCCACCATTTGACCCAGCTATCACCCTTCTCGAACTATTTCCTGAGGATCTTAAAAGAGCGTACTGTAGAGATACTGCCACATCAATGATCATAGCTGCACAATTCACAATAGCTAGACTGTGGAACCAACCTAGATGCCCTTCAATAAATGAATGGATAAAAAAATGTGGCTTTTATACAAAATGGAGTATTACTCTTCATTAAAAAATGACAAAATCATAGAATTTGCATGGAAATGGATGGCATTAGAGCAGATTATGCTAGGCGAAGCTAGCCAATCCTTAAAAAAACAAATGCCAAATGTCTTCTTTGATATTAAAAGAGCAACTAAGAACAGAACATCGAGGAAGAGCATGAGGAAAATTTTATCATTAAACAAAGACGAGTTGGGGGAGAGAAAGGGAGAGAGAAGGGAAAGCATATGGAAATAGTAGGAGACCCTCAATGTTACACAAAATTACATATAAGAGGATTTGAGGGGAAATGGGGGGGAAACAATGGAGAGAATTTAACAACAGCAGATGAGGTAGAGAGGGAAGATGAGAGGGGAGGGGAGGGGGGATAGTGGGGGATAGGAAAGGTCGCAGAATACAACAGTCACTAATATGCTATTATTCAAAAATGTGAATGTGTAACCAATGTGATTCTGAAATTCATATTTGTGGAAAAAATGGGAGTTCATAACCCATTTGAGTCAAATGTATCAAAGATGATATATCATGAGCTTTGTAATGTTTGGAACAACCAATAGAAATAAATAAATCAATAACGGTTTAAAATTGAGAGGGAAGAAATCAGCTAAAAATGGGTTGAGATGCATTCATTTTGCTAAGCAGAAACTTTGTTTCGTTTAGTTGTAACTATCACAAATTTATTTTACCAGGAAATTGGCTTTTGAAAACGCACATAAATTGAGATTAAAGGATAATTCACCTACCTTCATGAAAAATTCATAGCATTTTCTATATTTTTCATATTTCATTTTTTTTCGTGAATATTTTGTCATGGACCAGGTCTAGTCTTAGGCTATTCTTCCAGAATACTACCTCATCTGACAAATTCGTACAATGTGTTGGATTGTTGTTTTCACCTTTTATTTAATAGTTTCTAGCTGATAATGTGTATTTTCTTTATCTTTATTTGCACATATATACCCAACAATATCTTTGCATTTTATGTTTTACTGGGGAAGAGACTCATCAAAAGCTCTTTGTTATATGTATCAACAATCAGACATTTAGAGCACACAATTATTCTTAATTTTGCATGAAAATATCTTTGTACTATTATCTTATACAGATTTAGAATTATTAATAATGTCCCTACTGTAATAAGTAATTATTTACAAGAAGAATTAAACAATTGACTTTTTATCAATTATGAATATGAAAAGTACTAAAATAAGCATTTGGCAATTAATACACAATTGATAGAAATTGAAATCACAAGAAAGCCTTTAAAATGTCAGTGCATATGGTCCTTAAATAATAGGTTATTCAAAAAACTTTTTCTAATTCATAAGATTTAATATGCCGTATTATAGCTTAATGTGATATAAAACCTTAAATTATCAGTATTGATAAAAAGAATGATACCTGTTTATTTAAATATGTTTATTTGATTTTCACTGTAAGATGTTAATTCTGGAAGGCTTGAGAATTAAGAAAGTTTTGGTCTATATTATTTTTAACAGGCTAATCAAAGTACTTTTAAATGTATATGTATGTATATATATATATAATATGTAATGCATATGCATGAATATAGATACATATGTATAAAAATTTATTTTAATATATCTATCAGGTGATTATAATTATTAAATTTTCTCAAGAAAAGAACAATGAGTATAAAAAACAGTCTTAAATTTAAATTTTATAGCATACTACTGTTTGTAATGACATGAGAGAAAAACAGATATGAAAGGAAAACGAAAAAGCAAGAGAGAGAAGGGGGAAAATGAGGAAGAAAGTGAGTAAAGATGAGGGAGAGGCATGTTCGATGTAAAGATAAAAGTGGAGGGGCTGGGTTTGTGGTTCAGTGGTAACATGCTTTTCTAGCATGTGTGGGACACTGGGTTCTATTCTAAGCACCACATACAAATAAACAAAATGAAGGTCAATCACAACTGAAAAAATTAAAAATAAAAAAGTAGAAATATTACCAAAACTCCAAGCTTTTATGAATGTTAAATTAAAAAAATTATGTTACATAGCCTTATGTAATTTCTAGACTATCCAAAAGAGTCATTAAATGTTAGATTATTAGTGCGATAACTAAAAATCCATTGCTCTTTCCTCAACATTCTGTGGCATGCTAGTGGTAAAATAAATTCTACTATAACACCAAAAAAAAATCTAATATTTCTATAGTAACTGACCCAGTTTAATATCAAGGCTAGTAGATTCCTATGGGACATGATGTGTATTTTGACATTCATTTTTATTCAACACTGGAACATTACTATTTCTTCAGTTTATGCACATCATAGGATATATATTTCATCCACAAGTTCGCTAATTTATACGCATTTGTTTCACTTTCAGTCACTTCCTGCTTCAGAACACATGTATTTCTGTATGTTTCTTGACTGCTCTTTTCATGAGACTTCTTTCCAAACTCATTATTTTCGATTTCCATTATCACATTTGAAGCAAAACTCATACACCCGTCATGATAAACCAAACCCTAGTATTACCATTAGATGTACAACTAGCTGGAATGAATGATTGTATATCAATATAAGATTTCTTACTTAGTTTCAGATATCAATTAAATCCATTATTTAAAGTGGAACCAGTTATATTATTTATTCACAGTATGGTCTTTTCATGCATTATCTCTATATTCATAGACACAGGATACACCTCTTTGTACCCCCAATACTAATTTATACGTCTTCAAAATATTGCTCCCAGAAATGGTGGAAGAAATGCACATGTCACCTGATTTACATATACATTTTATCACAGTAATATTCTGGACACAAAACGCAAAGGTGACACTTATGATTTTACCAAACCTAAATGGAAAGTGAACATGGATTACTAAAAACTTCCATGTCCAGTTTGCCTAATGCTCTCAAATGTGAATCCTATTCTTGACTACATATTTGTTTCTTCCTAAGATTATATATTCAACCTCAAGCCCGTTGAAAATGTCTAATCTTATCACTCACTTTTTCATTTGCCTGATTTCCTAATGTCTCTATTGATATCTGCTTTCCTACATATTTTCCCCAGATTATCATTGTGACTGACTCTTCACATGTGCTCACATTTACATTCAATCTCTACCAGAAACCCTATTGCAAAAGAACTTTTGGTCCAAATCCTATACTCACTCTTAGTTCTAAACCTACAGACTATCTTTCTAATAATACCGACTATCCCTTCTTGACTAGAAGTTCTCTTTGACATTCCATCATTCAAGGTACAAAGTCCTATGCCATTGAACATTGATTTATCTGAGACATTTCTGCAGAACATAATTCAAAGCTAAGTATCCCAATCAAGGGCCCAATGCCCTTCTGGGCTTCAAATCTTACCTAGATTTCTGTTTTCATTCTTATATTTCACTTTTACATTCTTGTAAATATTACAGGTTCCCAATACCATTATTCATGCCGTGGAATGTTTCTTAACCCAAATTGAACTTTTATTAACCGTAACCATACACTCTTCCCTGAATCAAACTTTACAGAAGAGCAGGGACAGAGTTGCTTTTACAATACAGGAATGTAGGGGTTCTTAAACCTGCTGAGATCCTCAAAGGTCCATGCAGAAATGATCCCTGGAGAAGACGTAGGCAGCTATGAAGGAGTTGAGAGAGCAAAAGTCATCTTGCATGGCAAACCCCCTTGTCAGGATGAAGGGATGTGTCTGAATCAGTCTCTCTATCTAAATGTAGAGAAGATGGACTAAACCAGTCCTGTGTGGGGAGATGTTCCCAGGCGCCTATGTTTGTTATACCATTCTATCTTGTGAAATTGTCACCGAAAGTAGGGGCAGCCTCTATCTCATGGGACCCTTGGAAGCAAATGTTAAAACAAAGTGATTGCCAAGGTAGTGACCTCATACATTTCCTGAAGAAAGTGACCTACCTCACTTCCTTGGTGATGTAACTCTCTGAACTTGGGATCCAAGATGCCAGGCTGCCAGAGCCAGATCCAGTCCCAATCCCAGTGGGCTCACTTGTTTGGATGTACCAAGGACAGAGTCAGTATTTCTTGGTATCTACTGATGTGAGGATTGCCAAATGCCAGGACAGATCTGAAGAGGGGCCTTTCCTGAGAAAGCAGGTAGTGGCTCACCGCTGGCTCCTGAGAACTTCACAGAGTTTGCAAAGGAGACAGATCTGAGACAGGACAGGACATTTCATTGGAACATAATACGGCCCAACAGACAGAGGACACTCCAGATAGTCAGAGACCTACTTGCGGGAAGGAGATGCCTTTGTGAGTGTGAGTGTCAGTTTGTGGTTTTGTCTCATGTTCTGAGAATAGGTAGGAAAGACAGTTTGTTTGGTTTGGAATGGACTGTTTCTAGTAAGTCTTTTGACAAGGTGAGTGATTCTATGCCTGTGTATCCCACTGTGTCCGTGGTTGTAGACATTAGAAAAGAGAATGCATCAATGGATATGTCTTGTCTTGTAGAAAGCTTCCCAGCATTCATCCTGCCCAATTTATGAATGAACTGCAGCTTGCCTTATGGAGGGACAACACCTACTATCTTCCTAAGTTCCTGTTTTCTTCCTCAATTCTGGCAACTCTGCAGAATAGGCTCATGGTTTTGTGTCCAAGATATGTACCACCTCCAAGCTCTGTTACATGGCCATGTACTGGATAGCGGTAAGGAATGGCGAGCATCTCAGAAAACTCAGATATCAGTGTGACCAGGAAATTCTCAGTGGAGAAACCCTGCTTTGGGCCATTCTCTTACCTATGTTTCTGTTGCCCTGAATGTCAGGAAGGTCTTTGCCTCAGGCCACCCCTTTGTGAAGCCTGAAGAAAACAGTTTTCAAATGGAAATGAATGGGCATCACCTGTGGCTCTTTGCTTAGTTTCTTTGGAAATGGATGTGTCTTAATCAGCCTCTTGGACCTGTGTGAGGTTGTGGCTTAGATTCTCAGCACCTGATGGATCTAAAGAAAGATCCCATGTGTGCATCCAAACCAAAATGGCAAAAAGATCAGTTATGGTGGATGAAGTGTCTTGCCTTCCTTTGTTATGTTCCTGACCTACATCAAGTGAGAATAGGGATCATTTGGTTCAAATGAAATCTTCAAAGCCCTAAAGAAGTGCTTGGGTTTTCTCATTATTCCAAATCACATAAAGAATCTATACCTGACAGGCAGTAGGCTTCAAAATGGAGAAGCAGAGCAGTATTAACTGCAGTCCTATTTTATCACTCCTGGTTCAAATGCAGGGTGTCCAGGCCCCCATGACTTTAGGCAAATGAGGGGTAAGAGAGCTTATTTTGGACACTAACACATACCCCACTAGACTCTGACTACTAATCCTAACATGATGGAGAATAATAACCAAAACAGAATAGAAATACAAGCAGTTCAGAGGAGTCATGTTGTATAATTGGACTTGCCTTTTGCATTATATAGGGTAGGAATTATAAATCTACTCAATTTTTAATTAAAACAGTTCTCCATGTGTTTTTAAAGTTAACAAATATGTGAATTCCTCTCTCCCTTTCTCTGTGGCCTATTCAGCACATGTGTTTTTATATGCACATATAGAATCCTACCTGGTATCACATGTATATACTTGAGAGGTTGCTGACTTGGCAGATGCAAATTGTGAGAAGAGATCACTCCTCTTAATGCTGTTGGAACTGAAAATTCAAACTATTGGTGACCTTTCTAGCTGAACAAAATTATATATAAATCCATGTTCAGTAAAAAGTATTTTTTGGGATGTGTGGATTATATATATTACATAATAAATTTCGATTGGCATATATATTGCTACTTTTTAATGTCTGTGTGAGTGTGTGTGTGTGTATATATATAGGCATATGTATATATATGTATCTATATATATATCTGTATATCTATATATCTATATATATCTATATCTATATCTATCTATCTATCTATCTATCTATATATATATATATATATACACACTCTCCAGATTTTTGAAAATATGAAATATATGTGTCTTATTATACACTCCTAAAATTTATTCATGTTCATGTATGTGGATTTATTATCAACTTTTCACAAGATTATTCTCAGAAATATTCATCCACCTGAAATACATATTTGTTTCCTAGTACTGAAAACTAACTTCAGTGAATGATGCATACAAATCCTAATATTTCTACAGTTACTGACCAAGTTTAACATCAATGCAAGTAGATTCCTATGGGACATGATATGTATTTTGACGTTCATTTGTATTCAACACTGGCACATTACTATTTCTTCAGTTTATGCACATCATGGGATATATATTTCATCCACAAGTTCGCTAATTTATATCAATTTGTTTCACTTTCAATTACTTCATGCTTCAGAACACACGTATTCCTCCATGTTTCTTGACTAGTCTCTTCATGAGACTTCTTTACAAACACATTATTTTCGATTTCCATAATTACTTTTGAAGCAAAACTCACACACCCTTAATGACAAACCATAACCCTCATATTACCATTAGATGTATAACTGATAGGAATGAATGACTGTGTATCAATATAAGATTTCTTGTAAATTTTAAGATATCAATTTAATCCATTATTTAACGTGGAATCAGTTATATTATTTATTCACAGTATCATCTATTCATGCATTATCTCTATATTCATACACACAGGGTACACCTCTTTGTACCCGCAATACTAATTTATACATCTTCAAAATATTGCTCCCTGAAATGGTGGAAAAAATACTTATGTCACCTGATCTACGTATACATTTTATCACAGTACTATTTTGGATACAAAATGCAAAGATCACACATATGTTTGTACAAAAGCCTAAATTGAATGGGAGCATGGATTACTAAAAACATTGATGTCTAGGTTGCCTAATTCTCTCAAATGTCCATCCTATTGGTGACTACATATTTGTTTCTTCGAAGATTATATAGTCAACATCAACCCTGTTAAAATGTCTAATCCTATCACTCACTTTATACTTTGCCTGATTTCCTACTGTCTCTATTGATGTTTCCTTTCCTACATATTTTCCCCAGTTTACCTATGTGACTGACTCTTCACATGTGCTGACATTGACATTCATTTTATTACCGAAACCCTATTGATAAAGAACTTTTGGTCCATATCCTGTACTCACACTTCTTGCAAAACCTACCGACTATCTTCCTAATCCTATGGACTATCCCTGTTTGAGTGGATGTTCTTTTCTACAATCTATCATCCAAGGTACAAGGTCCTATGTCATTGATAATCAATTTATCTGAGACATCACTGCAGAACGTAATTCAAAGCTAAGTATCCAAATCAAAGGCCCAATGCCAATATGGACTTTAAATCTTACTACATTTCTGTTTTCATACATATTTTTCAACTCTATGTTCTTATATATATCACAGATTCCCAATACCATTATTCATCCAGCAAAATGATTCCTAACCCAAAACAAACATGTAATTAACCCTAACCATAAACTGTTCCCTCAATCTACATTTACAAAAGAGCAGGGACAGAGTTGGTCTTACAATACAGGAAAGTAGGGGATTGTCCACCTGCTGAGAACCTCAAAGGTCCATGCAGAATTGATCCCTGGAGAAGATGTAGGCAGGTATGAAGGTCCTGAGAGATCAAAAGTCATCTTCCATGCCAAACAACCTGGTCAGGATGAAGGCTTTTGTCTGAATCAGCCTCTCTCTTCTTAATCTAGAGAAGATGGACCAAATGAGGCCTGTGTGGAGAGCTGTTCCCAGGTGCCTATTGTTGATATACCATTCTAACTTGTGAAAGTGTCACAGAAATACGGTCAGCCTACATGTCATGGGACACTTGGATGCATGTGTTAGGACAAACTGGTTGCCAAGGCAGTAACCTCATTCAGTTCCTGAAAGAAGTTACCTCACCTCACTTTTTTGTTCATGGCACTTTCTGAACTTGGGATCCAGGAAGCCAGGCACCTAGAGCCTGTCTCAGTCCCAGACCTAGTGGTCTCACTTGTTTGATATAACAAGGACAGAGTCAGTCTTTCTTGGTATCTACTGATGTGAGAATGGACAAATGACAGGAAAGCTCTTAAGAGGGGCCTTTCCTGAGAAAGAAGGCAGTGGCTAACTGCTGGCTCCTGACAACTTCACAGAATTGGCCATGGACACCAGATGTGAGATAGGAGAGGCCATTTCAGGGGAACATAGTATGGCCTATCAGTCAGAGGACACTCCGGATAGTCACAAACCTACTTGGAGGAAGGAGGTGCTTATCTGGCTGGGGGTGTGGGTTTGTGGTTTTTTTCTCATGCTCTGAGAATATGTCTGAAAGGCGGTTTGTTTGGTTTGGAGTAAAGTGTTTCCAGAAAGTCGTATGAAAAGGCGAGTGTTTCTATGTCTGTGTATCTCACTGTGTCAGTGGTTGTAGACATTAGCAAAGAGAATGCATCAATGGATGAGTCTTGTCTAGTAGAAAGCTTCCCAGCATTCATCCTTCCCAATTTATGAATGGACTGCGGCTTGCCTTATGGACCGGCAACACCTGCTATCTTCCTAAGTTACTGTTTGCTTCCTGAATTGGCCACTCTCCAGAATAGGCTCATGGTTTTGTGTCCAAGATATGTACCACCTCCAAGCTCTGTGACACGGCCATGTGTTGGTTAAATGAAGGGCATGGAGAGCATCTCAGAAAACTCAGATATCAGTGTGACCAGTAAAGACTCAGTGGAGAAACCATGCTTTGGGCCTTTTCCTTACCTAATGTTCTGTTGCCCTGAATGTCAGGAAAGTCTTTGCCTCAGGCCACCCTTTTTGAAGCCTGAAGAAAAGTTTTCAACTGCAAATGAAGGGGCATCAACTGTGGCTCTTTGCTTAATTGCTTTGGAAAGGGATATGTCTTAATCAGCCTCTTGGCCTTGTGTAATTCTGTGGCTTAGATTCTCTGCACCTGATGGATCTAAAGAGAGATCCCATGTATGCATCCAAAAGCAAAATGTCCAAAAGAGCAATCATTGTGGATGAAGTCTCTCTCCTTCCGTGGTAAGGTTCCTGACCTCCATTAAGTGAGAATAGGCCTCCTTTGGGTCAAATAAGTTCTTCAAAGCCCTGCAGATTCTAGCCCATAGGTGATTGGGTTTTCTCATGACTCCAATTCACATGAAGAATCTAAATCCCACCATCAGTAGGCCTCAAATTTAAGAAGCAGAGCAAAATAAACGGCAGGCCTATTTGATCACTCTTAGTTCACAGGAAGGGTGTCCAGGCCACCCTGACTTTAGGCAAATGAGGGGCAAGGAAGCTTATTTTGGACACTGTCTTGGGCTGCACCCCTCACGGAAACCTCCAGCCAGAGGTTATGATGAGTGTCTGTATGGAAGAAAATGAGGGCCATGTGGGAGTGTTTTGGTTTTAATTGTAGTCATTTTTGTGGCGGTTAGTAGAGATTACATGGTCCACCTTGGCTTGAACTTTGGTGGGATTCTGCATAAAGAGTGAGTTCTCGTACTGAACTCAGAGAAGTATTGCCATGAATAGTGTTGGAATTTTAGAAGGCCACGCATGAGAGTCGCCCTTGGAAACTGAGATCTAGGCCCAGGGTAGTTATTCACAGAGCACTGGAAATCTCAGCCAGGATATCACATGATTTTGTTTGAAAAACTTGGCAACCATTGTTGAGAGTCAAAACACACATGGACCTCACATTGTAGATCAATGTTCCTGGATTCATGTGACCTTTTGGCCACTCTTTGGGAAGTCTTTCCTGTGAGAGATCTCCAGATATTTCATTGAAATGAGCTTCCTCACCATTTAATAGTTCCAGAATGCCTCCAACTTCATCCTTGAAAAATGGCTAGGTCAATATATCATGAAATTTTTAAAATTCCCATGACAAGTTGGCACTGGAGATTCTTTGGATATCCTGTGGCCGATCATAAGAATAACAGTCAGTGCCTTGATTGACTGGTTTTCATAAAAATTGTGCAGAACAGTGATGCCAGGAAGTTGGAGCCTGCTGAGGAGTGGGCCTAGAGCATTGGTGGGCAGGTGTGTGATAAAACATCTGCGGTGTGGTCATGTGGATCTGCCTTTGGCTTCCAAATGGCTTGTGACTGATGTGGTGCAGCCAGCAGTCCCTTCAATGTAAAGGCATCTTGTTATATGCAGAGGTTTTAGGGAAATATTTAGAATCAGGTTGCTATGGTCAAGGGGGCAACTATGTGGGATATAAGCCTGTTAGGTGCATTCTCCTGCAGACCCTGACCCACCACACGTGATAGAACCCCCTCACGCACAGAGTAACAGTTGAATTCTTTGTATTTCTTGAAGCAAATACCAAAATCCCAGTGCAGCAGCAAGAAACACCACGAAAAGTGGAGAATGACCAAATAGCTTCACAGGCCCATGTGGATACACTTAGCCCCTCGTGTCCACAGTTTACCTACAAAGAGAGTATTCAGCACTGCTGACTCATGTTCAGGGAAAATAAGAAACCATGTCCTCCAGGTCACATAGATGAAGACGCCTATTTGATGGTCTCACTACAAACGAAGCTGAAGCTCCCGACAACAACATATATTTTAAGTGCCCACCCTCAGAGGCAGTTTCTCAAGAAGTCTTTACGCCAGCAGAGCTCCATGTTTTTGGAATGATTACACTGTCCCTTACTTTTGGAATCTCCTCTACCTCCTCCAAGGTTGTGAACTCCTGAGCATATTCCATTCCAGATATTAATTCACAGATTTTCTAACTCTTCTCTTCTAATTGTGTCTTACTCTGCGTGATTGTAATGTCAAGGCATTGTTCTGGATGAGAGTGGGAAGATTTTTGTGTACCACATATTTACATACACATTGGATTCATTTTCCAATTTTCCTTTCAAAATACTGAATACCTCACACTAACACTTACCTTACTAGACTCTGACAACTAATCCTAATAAGATGGAGAAAAATAAACCAAAAAAAATAGAAATACAAGCAGTTCAGAGAAGGCATGGTGTATAGTGGAATTGCCTTTTGCATTATTTAGGGTAGGAGTTATAAATCTAGTCAATTATTTGTTAAAATATTTCTCCATGTGTTTTAAAGTTAACAAATATGTGAATTCCTGTTTCCCTGTCTCTGTAGTCTATTCAGCACATGTATTTTTACATGCAATTATAGAATCTTACCTGATACCACATGTACATTTTTGTGAAGTGGCTGACTTGGCAGATACAAATTTTAAGAGATCACTCCTCCTAAACGCTTTAGAACTGAAAATTCAACCTATGCGTGAGCTTCCTAGTTGAACAACATTATACATAAATCCATGTTAAATAAAATAAATATTTTTGGATCTCTGGATGATATAAATTTCATGGTGAATTTCATATAGCATATATTATGCTATTTTTAATGTCTGTGTGTGTTTGTGTGTGTGTATATATATATATATATATATATATATATATATATATATATATATATATATTCTCCAGATTTTTCAAAATATGAAATATGTGTCTTATTATACACTCCCTTAACTCATTCATATTCAAGTATGTGGATTTATAATCAAATTTTCTCAAGAGTTTTCTCAAAATATTCATTCTCCTGATATACATATTTGTTTCTTAGTACTGAAAACTAACTTTAGTGAATGGTGCATACAAATCCTAATATTTCTACAGTAACTGACCTAGTTTAACATCAACGCAAGTAGATTCCTATGGGACATGATGTGTATTTGGATGTTCATTTTATTCAACACTGGTACATTACTATTTCTTCAATTTATTCACATCATGGGATATATATTTCATCCACAAGTTGGCAAATTTATAGGCATTTGTTTCACTTTCAATCATTTTCTTCTTCAGATCACATGTATTCCTCCATGTTTCTTGACTGGTCTTTTTATGAGACTTCTTTCCAAACACATTAATTTAGATTTCTATGATCACTTTTGAAGCAATACTCACACACCTTTCATGATAATCATAACCCTAATATTACATATAGATGTATTACTGGTTGGAATGAATGATATTATATCAATACAAGATTTCTTATAATATTTCATATATTAATTCAATCCATTATTTAAAGTGGGAACAGTTAAATTATTTATTCAAAATGTGGTCTATTCATGCATTATGTCTATATTCATGGACACAGGGTACACCTCTTTTACCCCCAATAGTAATTTATAGGTCTTGAAAACATTACTTCCAGAAATGCTTGAAGAAATGCTCATGTCATCTGATCCACATATACATTCTATGACAGTAATATTCTGGACAAAAAATGCAAAGGTCACACTTATGATTGTACCAAAGCCTAAAATGAAAGTGAACATGGATTACTAAAAGCATCCATGTCCAGGTTTCCTAATGCTCTCAAATGTCAATCCTAATGGTCACTGCATATTTGTTTCTTATTAAGATTATATATTCAAACTCAACAGTGTACAAAATGTCTAATCCTGTCACTCACTTTATACTTTGCCTGATTTTGTAAAGTCTCTATTATTATCTGCTTTTCTACATATTTTTCAAAGTTCATCATTGTGACTGAATTTTCATATGTGCTGACATTTACATTCACTCTCTAACTGAAAGCCTATTGCTAAAGAAATTTCCGTCCAAATCGTGTACTCACTCTTCTTCCTAAACCTACCGACTATCTACCTAATCGTACCGACTATCCCTTTTTGACTGAATGTTCTCTTCCTCATTCAATCATCCAATGTACAAGGTCCTATGCCATTGTAAATGGATTTATCTGAGACATCTGTGCAGAACCTAATTCAACACTACGTATCCCAATCAAGGGCCTAATGCCCTTCTGGGCTTCAAATCCTAGATTTCTGTTTTCATACATATATTTTACCAATATAATTTAATAAATATCGCATGTTCCCAATACCATTATTCATCGCGCAGAATGATTCCTAACCGAAATCGAACCTGTTATTACCCTAACCATCATCGACTGGAGGTCATTCCTCAAAAAAAGGAAAAACCAACAAATAAATGAGCTCACACTTCATCTCAAAGCCCTAGAAAAGGATGAACAAAACAACAGCAAATGCAGCAGAAGGCAAGAAATAATTAAAATCAGAGCGGAAATCAACAAAATTGAAACAAAAGAAACTATTGAAAAAATCAACAAAACTAAAAGTTGGTTCTTCGAAAAAATAAACAAAATTGACAGACCCTTAGCCATGCTAACGAAGAGGAGAGAGAACTCAAATTACTAACATACAGGATGAAAAAGGCAATATCACAACAGATGCTACAGAAATTCAGAAGACAATTAGAAATTATTTTGAAAAGCTATATTCCAATAAAATAGAAGATAGTGAAGACATCGATAAATTTCTTAAGACATATGATTTGCCCAGACTGAGTCAGGAGGATACACACAATTTGAACAGACCAATACCAATGGATGAAATTGAAGAAGCAATCAAGAGACTACCCACCAAGAAAAGCCCGGGACCGGATGGGTATACAGCGGAGTTTTACAAAACTTCTAAAGAAGAATTAATACCAATACTTTTCAAGTTATTTCAGAAAATAGAAAAAGAGGGAGCTCTTCCAAATTCATTCTATGAGGCCAACATCACGTTGATTCTGAAACCAGACAAAGACACATCAAAGAAAGAAAACTTCAGAACAATAACCCTGATGAACCTAGATGCAAAAATCCTCAATAAAATTCTGGCGAATCGGATACAAAGGCACATCAAAAAAATTGTGCTCCATGATCAAGTAGGATTCATCCCTGGGATGCAAGGATGGTCCAATATACGGAAATCAATAAATGTTATTCACCACATCAATAGACTTAAAGATAAGAACCATATGATCATCTCGATAGATGCAGAAAAAGCATTTGACAAGTACAGCATCCCTTGATGTTCGAAACATTAGAAAACACTAGGGATAACAGGAAATTACCTTGACATTGTAAAAGCTATCTATGCTAAGCCTCAGGCTAGCATCATTCTGAATGGTGAAAAATTGAAGGCATTCCCTCTAAAATCTGGAACAAGACAGGGATGCCTTCTATCACCACTTCTATTCAATATAGTTCTCGAAACACTGGCCAGAGCAATTAGACAGACGAAAGAAATTAAAGGCATAAAAATTGGAAAAGAAGAACTTAAATTATCATTATTTGCGGATGACATGATTTTATACATAGAAGACCAAAAAGGGTCTACAAAAAAACTACTAGAACTAATAAATGAATTCAGCAAAGTAGCAGGATATAAAATCAACACGCATAAATCAAAGGCATTCTTGTATATCAGCAACAAAACTTCTGAAATGGAAATGAGGAAAACCACTCCATTCACAATATCCTCAAAAAAAATAAAATACTTGGGAATCAACCTAACAAAAGAAGTGAAAGATTTATACAATGAAAACTACAGAACCCTAAAGAGAGAAGTAGAAGAAGATCTTAGAAGATGGAAAAATATACCCTGTTCATGGATAGGCAGAACTAACATCATCAAAATGGCGATATTACCAAAAGTTCTATATAGGTTTAATGCAATGCCAATCAAAATCCCAAAGGCATTGCTTGTAGAAATAGATAAAGCAATCATGGAATTCATATGGAAAAATAAAAGACCCAGAATAGCAAAAGCAATTCTAAGCAGAAAGTGCGAATCAGACGGTATAGCGATACCGGATTTCAAACTATATTACAGAGCAATAGTAACAAAGACAGCATGGTACTGGTACCAAAACAGGCGGGTGGACCAATGGTACAGAATAGAGGACACAGAGAACAATCCACAAAGTTACAACTATCTTATATTTGATAAAGGGGCTAAAAGCATGCAATGGAGGAAGGATAGAATCTTCAACAAATGGTGTTGGGAAAACTGGAAATCCATATGCAACAAAATAAAACTGAACCCCCTCCTCTCACCATGCACAAAAGTTAACTCAAAATGGATCAAAGACCTTGATATCAAATCAGAGACTCTGCGTCTGATAGAAGAAAAAGTTGGCTACGATCTACATATAGTGGGGTCGGGCTCCAAATTCCTTAATAGGACACCCATAGCACAGGAGTTAATAGCAAGAATCAACAAATGGGACTTACTTAAACTAAAAAGTTTTTTCACAGCAAAAGAAACAATAAGAGAAGTAAATAGGGAGCCTACATCATGGGAACAAATATTTACTCCTCACACGTCAGATAGAGCCCTAATATCCAGAATATACAAAGAACTTAAAAAATTAGACAATAAGATAACAAATAACCCAATCAACAAATGGGACAAGGACCTGAACAGAAACTTCTCTGAGGAGGACATACAATCAATCAACAAGTACATGAAAAAATGCTCATCATCTCTAGCAGTCAGAGAAATGCAAATCAAAACCACCCTAAGATACCATCTCACTCCAATAAGATTGGCAGCCATTATGAAGTCAAACAACAACAAGTGCTGGCGAGGATGTGGGGAAAAGGGTTCTCTTGTACATTGCTGGTGGGGCTGCAAATTGGTGCGGCCAATTTGGAAAGCAGTATGGAGATTCCTGGGAAAGCTGGGAATGGAACCACCATTTGACCCAGCTATTGCCCTTCTCGGACTATTCCCTGAAGACCTTAAAAGAGCGTATTACAGGGATACTGCCACATCGATGTTCATAGCAGCACAATTTACAATAGCTAGATTGTGGAACCAACCCAGATGCCCTTCAATGGATGAATGGATTAAAAAAATGTGGCATCTATACACCATGGAGTATTACGCAGCACTAAAAAATGACAAAATCTTGGAATTTGCAGGGAAATGGATGGCACTAGAGCAGATTATGCTTAGTGAAGCTAGCCAATCCCTAAAAAACAAATACCAAATGTCTTCTTTGATATAATGAGAGCAAATAAGAATAAAGCAGGGAGGAAGAGCAGGAAGAAATGATTAACATTAAACAGAGACATGAGGTGGGAGGGAAAGGGAGAGAAAAGGGGAATTGCATGGAAACGGAGGGAGATCCTCATTGTTATACTAAATTACATATAAGAGGTTGTAAGTGGAATGGGAAAACAAACAAGGTGAGAAATGAATTACAGTAGAAGGGGTAGAGAGAGAAGATGGGAGGGGAGGGGAGGGGGGATAGTAGAGGATAGAAAAGGTAGCAGAATACAACAGTTACTAGTATGGTATGATGTAAAAATTTGGATGTGTAACCCATGTGATTCTGCAATCTGTACTTGGATAAAAAAGGGAGTTCAAAACTCACTTGAAGCTAATGTATGCTAATGTATGAAATATGATATGTCAAAAGCTTTGTAGGGTTTTGAACAACCAATAAAAAAAAAAAGAAATTTCCGTCCAAATCCTGTACTCACTCTTCTTCCTAATCCTACCGACTATCTACCTAATCGTACCGACTATCCCTTTTTGACTGGATGTTCTCTTCCTCATTCAATCATCCAATGTACAAGGTCCTATGCCATTGTAAATGGATTTATCTGAGACAACTGTGCAGAACCTAATTCAACACTACGTATCCCAATCAAGGGCCCAATGCCCTTCTGGGCTTCAAATCCTAGATTTCTGTTTTCATACATATATTTTACCAATATAATTTAATAAATATTGCAGGTTCCCAATACCATTATTCATCGCGCAGAATGATTCCTAACCCAAATCGAACCTGTTATTACACTAACCATACACTGTTCCCTCAATCTAACTTTACAGAAAAGCAGGGACAGAGTTGGTCTTACAATACAGGAGTGTAGGGAAACTTCCACCTGCTGAGAACCTCGAAGGTCCATGCAGAAATGATCCATGGAGAAGATGTAGGCAGCTATGAA
This sequence comes from Callospermophilus lateralis, assembly GCF_048772815.1. Taxonomy (NCBI): domain Eukaryota; kingdom Metazoa; phylum Chordata; class Mammalia; order Rodentia; family Sciuridae; genus Callospermophilus; species Callospermophilus lateralis. The sequence goes on from NW_027512826.1 coordinate 1,517,289, forward strand.
GGACCTGAGGGAGGAAAAGTCAACTTCCATGGTAAACAACCTGGTCAGGATGAAGGGATGTGTCTGAATCAGCCTCTTTCATCTTAATGTAGAGAAGATGGACCAAACCAGGCCTGTGTGGAGAGCTGTTCCCGGGTGCCTATGGTTGATATACCATTCTAACTTGTGAAAATGTCAGAGTGAGTAGGTGCATCCTCCATCTCATGGGACCCTTAGAAGCAACTTTTAGGAAAAAGTTGTTGCCAAGGCAGTGACCTCATTTAGTTCCTGAAGGAAGTGACCTCACCTCACTTCCTTGGTGATGGAACTCTCTGAACTTGGGATACAGGAAGTCAGGCACCCAGAGCCAGTCCCAGTTCATGTCCCAGTGGTCAAACTTGTTTGGATTTTCCAAGGACAGAGACAGTCTTTTTTGGTACCTACTGATGTGAGGATGGCCTAATGCCAGGAAGGTCTGAGGAGGGGCCTTTCCTGAGAAAGAAGGTAGTGGCTCACCGCTGGCTCCTAAAAGCTTCACAGAGTTGGACACGGAGACCAGATCTGAGAGAGAACAGCCCATTATGGGGGAATATATTATGGCCCACCAGTCAAAGGACACTCCATATTTTCACAGACCTACTTGGGGGTCTGTGTGGGTGTGGGTGTGGGTGTGGGTTTGTGGTTTTGTCTCATGTTCTGAGAATAGGTAGGAAAGTCGTTTTGTTTGGTTTGGTGTGAATTGTTTTTAGTAAGTCTTTTGACAAGGCGAGTGTTTCTATGTCTGTGTATCCCACTGTGTCCGTGGTTGTAGACATTAGAAAAGAGAGCGCATCAATACATATGTCCTATCTAGTAGAAATCTTACCAGCGTTCATCCTGTCCTATTTATGAATGGTCTACGGCTTGCCATATGGATCGGCCACTCCTAATATCTTCCTAAGATCCTATTTTCTTTCTGAATTTTGGCCAAACTCCAGAATAGGCTCATGGTTTTGTGTCCAAGATATGTACCACCTTTAAGCTCTGTGACATGGCCATGTACTGGATAGCTGAAGGCAATGGTGCGCATCTCAGAAAACTCAGATATCAGTGTGATCAGGAAAGTCTCAGTGGAGAAACCCTGTTTTGGGCCTTTTGCTTACCTATTGTACTATTGCCCTTAATGTCAGGAAAGTCTTTGCCTCAGGCCACCCCTTTGTGAAGACTGAAGAGTTTTCAAATGGAAATGAATGGGCATCACCTTTGGCTCTTTGCTTAATTGCTTTGGAAAGGGATGTGTCTGAATCAGCTTCTTGGCCCTGTGTGAGGTTGTGGCTTAGATTCTCAGCACCTAATGGATCTAAAAAAATCCCATGTGTGCATCCAAAACCAAAATACCCATAAGAGCAGTCATTGTGGATGAAGTCTCTCACCTTCCTCTGTAAAGTTCCTGACCTCCATCTTTGAGAATAGGGATCCTTTGGGTCAAATGAGTTCTTCAAATCACTACAGAGGCTAGGCCATAGGTGCTTGGGTTTTCTCATGACCCCAATTAACATAAGGAATCTAAACCCCACAGTAATTAGGCCACAAAATAGAGAATCAGAGCAGTATTAAGGGCAGGCCTCTTTCATCACTTCTGGTTCACATGAAGGGTCTCCCTGCCACACTGACTTTAATCAAATGGGGGAAAGGGACCTTATTTTGGATACTGTCTTTGGCTTTGGCCCTCATGGAAACCTACAGCCTGAGGTTATGATTAGTGTCTATATGGAAGAAGATGAGGGCCATGTGGGAGTGTTTTGGTTTTAATTGTGGTCATTTTTGTGGCCGTTGGAAGAGATGACTGGGTCCACCTGGGCTTGAACACTGGTGTGATTCCCCTTAGAAACTGAGTTATGGAACTGACCTCAAAGAAGTATTGCCATGTATTGTGTTGGGATTTTAGGAGGCCACGCATGAGAGTCGCCCTTGGAAACTGAGATCAAGGCCCAGGGTGGCTTTCCACAGAGCACTGGGAATCTCAGGAAGGATATCACATGATTTTATTTTTAAAGAATTGGCAGCCATAGTTGCAAGTCAAAGCACAAAAGGATCACACATTGTAGACCTCAAATGCCTGGCTTAATGTGACCTTTTAGCCTGTCGTTGGGAATCATTGCCTGTTAGAATTCTCCAGAGATTTCATTGAAATAAGCTTCCTCTCCATTTCATGGTTCCTGAATGAATTAAACACCACAGTGCCTCAAACTTCATCCTTGAAAAAAGGCTAGATAAATACCATTAAATTTTTGAAATTCCCATGAACAGGTGTCAGTGGAGAACCTTTGGATGTCTTATAGATGATCATGAGTGTACCAGACAATGCCTTGATTGACTGGGTTTCATGAAAATCATGTAGAACAGAGATGCCAGTAATTTGGAGCCCGATGAGTAGTCGGCCTAGAGCAGTGGAGTGTAGGTGTTTGTTAAAACATCTGTGATGTGGTCATGTGGATCTGCCATTGGCTTCCAAATGGTTTGTGACTGACATGGTGCAGCCCCCATACCCTTGTATGTAAAGGCATCTTGTTATACGGAGAGGTTTCAGGGCAATGTTTAGAATCAGATTGCTATTGTCAAGGGGGCAAGCTATGTGGGATAGAAGCCTGGTTGGTGCACTCTCCTGCAGACCCTTAACCAACACACGTAACAGAACTCCCTCCAGCACTCTGTCCTAGTTGACCTCTTTGTATTTCGTGAAGCAAATACTAAACTCCCAATGCAGCTGCAAGAAACACCATGAAAAGTAGAGGAAGACCAAATGGCTTCAAAGTCCACACTGGGAGACACTTTGCCCCCAAATGGCAACAAATTACCTACAAAGAGAGAATTCAGCCCTGCTGCCTCATGTTTATTGGAAAATAAGAAACCATGTGCTCCAGGTCACACAGATGCAGACCCAGATTTGATGGTCTCACTACAAAGGAAGTTAAAACTCCTGACAACAACATATATTTCAAGTGCCCAACCTCAGAGGCAGTTTCTCAAGAAGTCTTTAGGCCAACAGAGCTCCATGTTTGTGGAGTTTTTACCATGTACCTTACTTTTCGAAACACCTCTACCACCTCCGAGGTTGTTAACTACTGAGAATTTTCCATTCCAGATGTGTATTCACAGATTTTCTAACTCTTCTTCTCTTATTGTGTCTTACTTGGGGTGAAGGTAATGTCAAGGCATTGTTCTGAATGAGAGTGGGAAGACTTTTGGGTAGCACATATTTGCATAAACATTGGATTCATTTTCCAATTTTCTATTCGAAATACTGAATCCCTGACTGTCAGAGGTAGAAGGAATTCTATTCTCCTTCAAAGAATAGCCTGACACTTACAAGAAACAGCCACCAGGAGACATCCTGTCTGAGAGACATCCTGTAGCCATCTGTCTCCCTGAGACATCCTGCGGCCATCTGTCTTTCTGAAACTTCCTGAGGTTATCTCAACTTGTGAAGACATCTAGGAACTGCCGATAAGAGAGATTTCCCACATCCAGCATACAAATACCCCTGTGTGAACAATAAAAGTTTGCAGCTTGATCAGAACTCCTGTCTTGCTGTCATCTCTCGTGTCTCTTGTCCCTTCATTCCTCCCTATCTAGGTTCGCTGCCCACGTTGATGTGTCCTGCCGGCTGGGACATCTGGCGCCCACCGACTGGGGCTTGAGCTTTTGATTGAGGGGGACCCCGTCCTCCTGGAAGATTTGGTCAAGCGGAGCTTGCAATAACTGCAGAAGACACCACCGAGAGACAGATCCAGGAGGAGCGTGGGGATGACGCACGGTGATTGACCCACTATGGGACAAGCAGTTTCGTCATATGATTTGTTTTTGTCAGGCTACAAGGAGTCCTTGCAGACATGGGGGTGTGTGTTTAGAAAAAAGACTTAATTTTTTTTTTCATACATAAGAGAGCAGTGTCCATGGTTTCCTCTTGAAAGGACCATTGATGGTAAAAGATGGCTTGGAGTAGGAGACTGTTTAAAAGATTATTATGAATCCTTTGGCCCAGAAAAAGTGCCTGTTCCCACCTTTTCTTACTGGAACTTAATTAATGAAATTCTTAAAAGTTCACCCTTTGACAATGGTACCTTAAAACTTGTCGAGGTTGGGGAAGAGGCTATGCAAATACTTCTCGTATCCCCTCGGCATGCCCATCAGTTAGTATAGACATAGACCCTTCTCAGGCTCCCCAGGACCATGGGAACCTTCCTGGTCCCCCTCAAAATACCACCCTAATGATTAAGGCTCCAATGGTTACCAACTGCCTTTATCCAGTTTTAAATTCTGGAGACTCATTGACCCCTGTAGAGGAGGCTACCTTGGAGAAGGAAGCAGCTCGCTACCATTCAGAAGACCCTGCACCTCTCAAGACCCTGCCACAGCCTATAGGACTTACACATCCAACCCCTAGTATATCCCTCCTGCCTTTTGTGCTCTGGCCCTTCAGGGTACAAATGCCCCCCCCCCCAGATATTTTTTCCCCACTTCCCTTGCCTAAACTGGCTCCTTTGTGAGCATCCTTCCAACATAGACAGGAACAGATCCAACCTTTAAAAGAATTAAGATCCCTTCACTCTGAGCTCTGTTCATTAGCCTTAGGTATGGAGTCAAAGTAACTGGCCTACAGTGGTCTAATACAAAGGCGAAGCCACTCCATCAACCTGTGCTCGCCTTCCCAGTCACCACCAGTCAGATAGATAAGCCTGCCCAGGCTGAGGTCAAAGACTTAGACGAGGATCAAGAGGAGGAAGCGGAGAAATGGAATAAGGAGATCAGGACTCAGAGGATGAGGAGTTCAGCCCTAGGCAGGCAGGAACCCAGAGTCTACAAAAAATTAAGCCTGCATTTTCCTGAAAAACTTAAAAAGGCTTGTGCTCACTATGGCCCCTTTGCACCCTACATGTTGGCTTTATTAGAAAGCCACAGCACACAATGACTTACTCCCAATGATTGGAAATTTTTAGACCAAGCTACCCTCAGTGCCAGAGACTTCCTGTTATGGAATGCAGATTTCAAAGAGCACTGTCGGGAAACTGCTCAAAAAATTTTAACTAAGGCCTCCTCTAAGTCCGGGACTTATGTTAAGCTAGTGGGCAATGAGCCTTTTGACACTAAAACTAAACAGGCACATTTCCCTGCTGGACTTTTGATGCAGATTCAGATGGCTGGCTTACATGCTTGGAGACACCTCCCTCAAAAGCCTCGGCTACCACTTCCCTGGCAAAAATTCGACAAGGGCCCGACGAGCCTTATAGCGACTTTGTTCCCAGGCTTAACCTAGCTGTGGAATGCTTGCTTAGACCAAGTGAAAACAAAAGCTCTTTTGTAAAACATCTTGCCTTTGAAAACGCCAACCCGGCATGTCAGGATGTTCTTCAACCACATAAGGATAAAGGGAAACTTTCTGACTTTATTAGACTCTATGCAGGGGTAGGTGCAGCTCATGCCATGGGTCTTGCCCTAGGTGTCACCTTTACCAAGACCTTTCACAATCCTGGCTCACGTACTTGCTTTACTTGTAAACAACCTGGCCATTTTGCACGCAAGTGTCCGACAGGCAAAGAAAGCCTAGGAATAGCATCTCCTTCAACTGGGGCTATACCGCCCCAAGCTACCCTTTGCCCTAGATGTGGTAAAGGTCATCACTGGGCCAGTGAGTGTAGATCTAAGACAAATGCCCTCAGACAGCCTATTTTTTCCTGCTTCTTGGGAAACTCCCTGCGGGGCTAGCCCCGGGCCACGACATCCCCCAGGACAAAACCAGGGGCAATAAGATTTTTTCCCTTCCAAACTCCCAACCTACCTCAAAATTCTTCTCCACAATTGCTTCCCTACAACTAGCCACTCCAGGCAGCGCAGGATTGGACATCTGTGCCACCACTGAAACTATATTAGACTCAATGCAAAGGCCCCAGATAATATCCACTGGAATTATGGGTCTCCCTCCATCTCATATCTGTGCCCTTATTTTTGGAAGAGCCTCTACTAACTTACATGGTGTTCAGGTCTTACATGGCATTAATTATAATGACTTCACTGGAGAAAAAAAATACTGGCCACAGCTATTAATGGAGTTTTGGCCATCCCAGCAGGAACAAGTCTTGCACAATTAATACTCCTTCCCTTGAATCCAGGAGGCACTTAACCACCCAAACCTACCGCGGGGGACTGCCTCCTTGGGCTGCTCTGATGTAAATTGGGTTCAACCCGTTTCTCAAAATAGACCCACCATTTCCTTACTTATTGAAGGAAAGGAATTCCAAGGAATTCTAGATACTGGAGCTGATGCCACAATTATTTATCAAAAATATTGGTCATCAGCTTGGATCCTCACCCCATCCTTGACTGACCTTAAAGGGATAGGACAGTCAAAAAATCCTCTGGTCAGCTCTACGGCTCTTATCTGGACTGATAAAGAGGGTAATAAGGGAATTGTCACTCCTTTCATTGTTCCTGACCTCCCTGTTAACCTATGGGCCCGAGATATTTTGAGTCAAATGGAAGTCATTCATGCCAGTCAAAATTCCATGGTGACTCATCAAATGCTTCGTATTTCTTTTGTCCCTGGTATAGGCCTTGGGAGACTGAGACAAGGACTGGTTGAGCCAATAAAACCCATACAAAAAAGAAATACATATGGACTTGGGTATTCGGATTTTTAGTGTCAGTCTCTGACTCTCCTGTACCCCATGGAGATAAAATTATTTGGGAGACTCAGACTCTTGTGTGGTTGGATCAATGGTCCCTTACCCAAGAAAATTTGGAGGCTGCCTCCATGTTAGTGCAGGAACAGCTGGCAGCCGGCCATGTAGAGCCCTCAACCTCACCATCGAATACTCCAATTTTTGTTATCAAGTAAAAATCAGGCAAGTGGTGCCTTTTACAATATTTGTGTGCCATTAATAAACCTATGTGCCGAATAAGAGCACTACAGCCAGGCATTCCCACACCAGTGGCTATTCCCAAAAACTATTCTAAAATGATTATTGACTTAAAAGATTGTTTTTTTTTTTTTTACCATTCCTTTACATCCTTAGGATAGACACTATTTTGCCTTTAGTCTCCCTCACCTTAATTTTCAGGGCTCTATGCAGAGATTTCAATGGAAGGTTCTTCCCCAAGGTATGGCCAACAGCCCTAGTCTTTGCCAAAAATATGTTGCTCAAGCAGTAGACCCTGTGAGAGAGCTATGGCCACAAATTTATATTTTACATTATATGGATGATTTGTAATTGCTGCACCTAATAACCATGACCTTAATAATTGTTACTTGGACCTTTACAAAATCCTCACTACCTTGGGACTACAGATAGCTCCTAATAAGGTTAAAACACAGGACTGTTATACCTATTTGGTCCTTAAACTTCAAGATAATCAGATCCAAATTCCTAAGATACAACTATGGGTGGACCATCTTCACACCCTTAATGATTTTCAAAAATTACTGGGGAATATTCAATGGCTAAAAACATATTTAAAATTACCCACTTGTATACTTTTGTCCCTTAATGATATTTTGAGAGGTGATTCCCACCCCTCCTCCCCTCAAAAGCTTACTCCCGAGGTATGACAGGCATTAAACCAAGTCACAGAAGCCATTGCCAAACAGTTTTTTACAGAACATTCTTATAACCATCCTCTGGTTCTGGTTATTTTACACACTCCTCATACACCCACAGGAATATTTCGGCAGCGAAATAGACATTTTAGAAATAAAGGCTGCCTTTGCTTTGGGTCCATTTACCCACCACATTCTCCAAGGTTATTACTGTTTTTCTTGCTCAGGTAGCTTCTATTATTTTTAAATGTCGTTTGCTATCTCGACAACATTTTGGCAAAGACCATGATAATATTTTAATTTCATATACTAAAGACCAAACCCAATTTTTACTACAGACAGAGAATGAATGGCTTTTTGGGAACAATTGATAACCACCTCCCCAATGACCCCCTTTTATATTTTGTCCAGTTACATCCATTTATTTTTGCCAAAATTACTCAAAAGGCTCCCATTCCTCAAGTCCTTACTGTCTTTACAGACGGTTCCAGTAATGGCCTAGCAGTCTTTGTTGTCAATAACCAACCTAACACCTTTGATACTGTCTATCATTCTGCACAGTTTGTGGAATTGTTTGCCATAACACAAGTTTTTAAAACATTTCTTGATAATCCTGTTAATATTTATACATACAGTGCCTACATTGCTCATTCTGTGCCCCTGCTTCAGATTTCACCCACCATTAAGGCTTCTTCCAATGTGGCCCATCGGTTTCACCAGCTTCAGAAGCTAATTCAGGCCAGACAACACCCATTTTTCTTAGGACACATCAGGGCACACTCTGATCTTCCCAGCCCTCTAACACAAGGTAATGGCAAAGATGATGCAGCAACTCGTTTCATCTTTTCAATTTTTGTTGGCTCCATTCAAAAGGCCACGGACTTACACAATCTTCACCATCTAAATTCCCAGAACCTTCGATAACTATGTAAAATTACCAGGCAACAGGCACGAGAAATAGTAAAAGCATGCCCTGGTTGCCCTGTCTCCCTCCCCATTCAACACTTGGGAGTTAACCCCCGAAGATTACTGTCCAATCAGTTTTGGCAAATGGATGTTCCTCATTTTTCTGAATTTGGAAAAACCAAATATATACACGTTTCTGTAGATACCTTCAGCGGCCTTATTTTTGCATCACCACATTCTGGAGAGGCTATCAAAGATGTCCTTTCTCATCTTGTTTCAGTGTTTTCCGTAATGGGTAAACCAATACATATTTAAAAAAAAAGATAATTGTCCTGCATATACCAGTGCCAAGTTTAAACAGTTTTGTGCTTCCTCGCAAATTTGTCATACTACTGGAATTCCATACAAGCCTCAGGCATTGTGGAACGTGCCCACCTTACCTAAAGACTTGGCTAACCCGCTTTAATGCTTCTGCACTTGTATTTACCACTCACAGGCATCGCCTTAGTCATGCATTATTTGCCCTTATTTTTCTTTCCCTAGACAATGAAGGCCATTCGGCTGCAGACTGACACTGGCAATCCTCGTCCAATTCTGTTCGCCCACCTGTTATGTGGCACAATCCCCTTACAAATAAATGGAAAGGCCCAGGTCCTGTCCTCATCTGTGGACGAGGCTCAGCTTGTGTTTTGGACCAAGAGCAAGCAGCCCCAAGATGGTTACCAGAACGCCTGGTTAAACAGGTTAATGGCTTACCTCAACACAGGGATGGAGGCCCTCACCCTGAGGACAAATTTTCCTCTTTTTCAGATGCAGCCAACAATCTGTGTGAGGATCCTACTTAAGGCACTTCTGCTGAACAGGATTGTACACGGAGGCTTTGGCCCTCCACCTTCCAACATCATGGAGTACCTTTTTGGCCCTCCCTGTGAACGCAAGGGAGGATCTTGGACTCAGGCTCCCACTAGTTTGACCCAGACTGCTGACTGCGTGACTAAGGTGGCTTACCTCCGGGCCGAGGTTGACCATAAACTCAGAGGAGTTCATCAGCCTAAATTGGTATGTGTTAACAAGCCAAAGATTATTCCCCCTAGTACAAGTAATGCTCTCTAAAATTGTTCTGCAACTTGAACGCATACCCAAGCGATGCATGCCACTTGTTATGCGTCGGCCTCAATTTGTGTCAACAAGAAGGGAGAACAATTTTTTGAAGCCTCCCTAACTAAAACTCATGCAGCAGGAGGGACCACTATTCATTATACCCCCGTTCTTTTTGACCGGGGAGGAGAAGGCAAATACACCAAGCTACAGTCAGCTGGGTGCCAAGGCCCTGTTGGTAAACCCCCCTTCTGCCCCATTAAGGCACCTACAGGGGTCGCTGATGGTGGAGGATTCCCTTATGCTGTCAAGCATCCTCAGATAATCAAACTTTTGAAACCCCAAATCCCTGAGCTCACATATCATCTCTTAATATAGAGAAAATGCCAGCTCCCCTGTTTAGATAACAATATATTAGATATTTTGGAAACTACCTTCTCCTTGCTTAATAATTCCAACCCCACCTTTGCTGGTGATTGCTGGCTCTCCATGACAACAGGGGCAATCATGCCTATTGCAGTTCCTATTAATTCTATCATAGACGATGATAATACATGCCAACCCAGATTTCCTTTTAAAGTACAGTCTATAGGCACTTTTACAATATGTCTTTTATGCGCGATGCAAAATAATACCTATGATATTGATGTTGGAGTTCCTTCCTTTGGAAATTGCTCAACAGTACAAAACTATTCCTCACCCACCCCATCTCTTTGTCCCTCCAATGGCAAAGTTTTTATGTGTGGAGGAAACTCGGCCTTCCTGAGGCTTCCATCGAATTGGACCGTTGGCTGTGTTCTTGCCTTATTACTCCCTGATATAACTATTGTCCCAGGAGACAAAACTCTATGCATTCCTAGTCTAGACACCTTAGTCAAAAGACACAGGCGGGCAATACAGGCCTTACCACTCTTTGCCAGCCTTGGAATAACAGCTGCTGTGAACACAGGTACAGCTGGCTTAGGCATGGCTATACACTCTTAGCGTCGCCTGTCTCAACAACTTATAAATGATGTAAAAACTCTATCAGGAACCATTAAAGATTTGCAGGACCTAGTAGACTCCCTGGCAGAAGTGTTCCTTCAAAACAGAGAAGGCTTAGATTTACTGACAGCTAACCAGGGAGGTATTTGCTTGGCCTTAGGGGCACGATGCTGCTTTAATGCCAATAAATCAGTCATAGTACGCACTAAAATTAAGCAGCTTCAAGAAGATCTAGAAAAGAGACGAAGGGAACTTTTTGAAAATCCCCTCTGGACTGGGTTTAATGGATTTCTACCCTACCTTCTTCCCCTATTAGGCCCTTTGTTGGGTTTACTTTAAATGGTGTCCATAGGACCCTGCATTATAAACAGGCTTGTACAATTTATTATAGAACAGATTAATATTTTGGCCTCTAAGCCCATACAGGTCCACTATCATTACCTGGAGATGGAAGACCATGCTGCCAACATTTAAAAGGATGTTCTACCCTTCTCACAGGCTTATTTCTTAAGTGTACATCCCCACAGATCTCTCTTTCTTACATTAAACTATTAGTAACAGCTCTGACCAACCATCTTCTGCCATTGCCATAAGGGTTCGTCCTCCATGGGCCCCTTCACTTGGGGGGGGGATGCACCCATGGAGTGAGGACGTTAGGCCATAATAACGGAGGATGCAGGATGGACTGCAGGAGGATGGATCCACGGATACCAAAACAGAAGACCTCTTAGTGACACGCTCTGGTGCATGGCGGTCTTCATGCTTCCCTTTTAAAGCCGTCTCCTCCAAAAATATGCCAAGGCCACCACGAAATCTTGTAAACATGCTCTCTCGAATCAGGAGATATTCAAAGGCCTGCTAGAGAAACAGAGCCTCTATCACCCCCTAAAACATTGGCCGGTAAGGTATGGTCAAATATTTTATATAAGAAAGGGGGAGAGGTCAGGGGCTAGAAGGAAGTTCTCCTTCAAAGTATAGCCTGACACTGAAAAGAAACAGCCCCCTGGGAGATATCCTGCCTGGGAGACATCCGGCAGCCATCTATCTCCCTGAGACATCCTGCAGCCATCTGTCTTCCGGCAACATCCTGAGGTTATCTCACTTTCTGAAGACATCCAGCAACTGCCGATAAGAGAGCTTTCCCATCCACAGCATATAAATTTCCATGTGAGAACAATAAAAGTTTGCAGCATGATCAGAACTCCAGTCTTGCTGTAATCTCTCGTGTCTCTTGTCCCTTCATTCCTCCCCAACTAAGTTTCTTGCCCATGTTGATGTGTCCCGCCAGCCGGGACAACTGACACTAACCCATACCCTACTACACTCTGACAACTAATCCTAATATGATGGAGAAAAATAACCCAAACAGAATAGAAATACAAGCAGTTCAGAGGAGGCATGGTGTATATTTGGACTTGCCTTTTGCATGATATAGGGTAAGTGTTATAAATCTAGTTAACAACACCTACTATCTTCCTAAGCTCCTGTTTTCTTCCTGAATTCTGGCCACTCTCCAGAATAGGCTCATGGTTTTGTGTCCACGATATGTACGACCTCCAAGCTCTGTGACATGGCCATGTACTGGATAGCTGAAGGGAATGCGAGCATCTCAGAAAACTCAGATATCAGTGTGACCAGGAAAGTCTCAGTGGAGAAACCCTGCTTTGGGCCTTTTGCTAACCTATTTGCCTGTTGCCATGAATGTCAGGAAGGTCTTTGCCTCAGGCCAGCCCTTTGTGAATCCTGAAGAAAACTGTTTTCAAATGGTAATAAATGGGCATCACCTGTGGCTCTTTGCTTAAATGCTTTGGAAAGGGATGTGTCTGAATCTGCCTCTTTGCCCTGTGTGAGGTAGTGGCTTAGATTCTCAGCACCAGTTGGATCTAAAGAAAAATCCAATGTGTGCATCCAAAACCAAAATGCAAAAAAGATCAGTCATGGTGTATGAAGTTTCTCACCTTCCTCTTTTAGGTTCCTGACCTCCATCAAGTGAGAATAGGGATCCTTTGGGACAAATGAGTTCTTTCATGCCCTGTAGAGATGATTGGGTTTTCTCATGACTCCAAATCACATGAAGAAACTATACCTGACAGTCAGTAGGCCTCAAATTGGAGAAGCAGAGCAGTATTAATGGCAGACCTATGGGATCAATCCTGGTTCACAGAAATGGTGTCCAGGCTACCCTGAGGTTAGGCAAATGAAGGGAAAGAGACCTTATTTTGGAAACTCTCTTTGGCTGTGCCATTCATGGAAACATCCAGCCAGAGGTTATGATGAATGTATATATGGAAGAAGATGAGGGCCTTGGTGGAGTGTTTTGGTTTTAATTGTGGTCATTTGTGTGGAGTTTGGAAGAGATGACTGGGTCCACCTGGGCTTGAACTCTTTTGTGATTCCCCTCAGAGACTGAGTTCAGTGACTGACCTCAGAGAAGTAATTGCTTTGGAAAGGGATGTGTCTTAATCAGCCTCTTGGCCCTGTGTGAGGCTGTGGCTTTGATTACCAGCACCGTATGGATCTAAAAATGATCCCATGTCTGCTTCCAAAACCAAAATGGCCAAAATTGCAGTCATTGTTGATGAAGTCTCTTGCCTTCCTTTGTAAGGTTCTGAAAGAATAAAAGAAATTGAAATTGAAACGTAAAGAAACAGGTTCTGTAAAGTTTCCAGGCTGCACGCAGAACCTGAAATTCCTGTGGCAGTTAAGACAATTCCCGGAACTACCCATTAGATGTGTGTTGAAATCTTCCCTGACCACCTAGTTACTTAACAACCTCTTCCCAAAAACCGTGCAGCTAAGCACATATACATCTCAGGGCTTCAACCAATCAGTTTAAATGTATACCCCTTCTCAGGGCTGACCAATCACCCCCTGCCTGAACTTTTCCCACCAATGAATGTGCAAATCATGTTTTAGAGTTGTTATTTGATTTTCCCACAGTATACGGTGATTTGCTAAAGGAAGCTAGGATGTATGTTAAGTCCCTGCCCTCTCTAAAGAATGTATATAAAATCTGCTCATGTTGTTCTTGGGGCTCTTTGTTTTTTGCTCCTCTGAAGTGAGCTCTGAGCCCCAGCATGCTGGACCCCCAATAAACCCTTTGCTGTTTCATGAGAAATTCTCTTGGTGGTCTTTTCCTCCGACGTTCGGCCCACCTTTTCATCTGGAGGCCCTAGCTGAGAAATCCAGCAGTGACGAACAAAAGACCCCAATGGACTCCTTTCAGAGTAATTAAGGTGCCTCTTTCTGGTTTCAGGTTTCAGGTTAGGGCTTGGCAAAATGGCTGTCGGTGAAGAACATTAGCTCTCTGCGATGGTGGCTGACAGATGTGTCACAGAGTCACAGGCCACGTCCCTGGGGGAAACTCCAGAGGACTCGGGAAATTGAGGATTAGTAGATTCCTCAACTCGGTTATTTTTTGCTTCAGGATTCGGTTTTCCAGCCCATCAGGTTTTGCTGGCTACTCAGTTTTGTTCATTGTCAGGAACTCATGTTGAGTTTACTGTCTGTCTTTATTGTCTAACCCATCAGGTTTGGCCAGTTACTCAGTTCTAATCTTTTTCTTGGACTCATGTTAAACGTTTACTGTTTGTCTTTGTCTGTGTCGCGTTTGTGTATTCACTGTCCCTGTTTGAGTAACTCCCATTATGGGACATTATGGGACAAAGCACTTCCATGCCTCTGTCCCTTAACCTTGATCATTGGACTGATGTTCGCTCAAGTACCAAGAATCTTTCTTTTTCAGTAAAATGCCGGATCTGGCAGACTCTCTGTGCTTCAGAATGGCCCATCCTAGGAGTCGGATGGCCCCGAGAAGAATCCTTCCACTTCCCTCTAATCCGAAAAGTCAGAGATATTGTCTTTCACCGGGGCCACTTGGCCACCCAGATTAACAGCCATATACCCCTTCCCCCACGATCTTATCATTCCAACATTCTGCTCCTCCCCCTCTTCCCTCCATTCTGAGTCACAAGACTGGACACTCCTCTCTCTCCTTATCCTCTACCCTCGCTCCCCAACCCACAACATGTTCCAGATGATCCTCCCGCCGCTGACTCAGCCTCTCCGCCGCTAGAGGCAATTGGGCCAGACCCAAGCCCTCCAGGGGACTTCCCCGCAGCAGCAGCAGACCCTGCTCCCCTGAAGGAAGCTGGGCCACCTAAAGGAACCCGCAGGAGATAAATAATATAAAACTCGGAAGCCCCAGTGATGCTCCCTCTCTGTCCCTACGGGCCCATGAACCGACCCAACTGGGACCCCAACACCTTTGAATGTAGGTAGCATCTGTCCACTTATCGCCGTTCTCTAATAGTGGGTCTCTGAGCGGCCGCCAGAGGGCCGACTAATTTGGCCAAGGTAAGAGAGATTATCCAAGGGCCTAATGAGTCTCCTTCTATGTTTCTGGATAGAATTATGGAAGCGTATAGGAAATATATTCCTTTTGATCCTCAGGCAGAAGACCAAAAGCCATCTGTTGCAATGGCCTTTATCGAGCAGACTGCCCTAGATATTAAGAGAAAGTTACAACGTCTAGATGGATTATAAGATATGACCTTAAGAGATTTAGTCAGAGAAGCTGAGAAAGTATATTATAAGAGAGAAACTGAGGAGGAAAGGGAATAGAGGAGAGAGAAGGAAAGGGAACAAAAGAAGGAGGAAAGAAGCAAATGGCAGAGTAAAGCATTGCCTAAGGTTCTGGTCACAGCAGCAAATAGGCCAGAAGTTAAAAAGCAGGGATACATAAAGGCATACCTGGGCCCACGCCAAAGGCTGCCGTTGGCCTCAAATCAATGTGCCCACTGTAATAAAAAAGAACACTGGGGCCAAAGAGTGCCCCCAAAAGAAGCAGCCACGCCAGCCCGCCGTGCTGACTCTAGAAGAGGACTAGGAAATTCGGGGCTCAGATCCCCTCCCCCAGCTCAGAGTAACATTTGAAGTTGAGGGGAACACAGTGAACTTTGAAGTGATTACAGGAGCAGTATACTCAGCCCTTAAGACTTCACTGGCCCCCCTATCAATTAAATCGTCCCTAGTTCAAGGGGCTAATGGCAGTAGATATCAGGCTTGGACAACTAAGATGAATATGGACCTCGGAAAGGAAAAAGTTCACCACTCTTTCCTAGTAATCCCAGAATGCCCGGCCCCATTGATGGGCAGGAATATGCTTACCAAACTCTGGACTAGAATAACCTTTAACCCTAATGGTCCCCAAGTGGGGGTTCTAAAGCCTGCAGTATTAACTCCCATAGTAACATCTTTGACTATGTCTGTAGAAGATGAACATCAACTCTTCGCGCCCCCTAGGACTGACCAAACAGGCAAACTACCCCAGAAATGGATAAAAGATTATTCTAATGCCTGGGCAGAAACTGCTGGGTTAGGTCTAGCCATCAACAACCTCCAATAGTAGTAGAATTAAAAGCCTCTGCGTCTCCAATTAGTGTTAAACAATATCCTCTAAGCAAAGAAGCTAAGGATGGGATAAGGCCCCATATTCATAAATACCTGGGTCTTGGGGTCCTAAGGCCCTGTCAATCAGCCTGGAACACCCCCCGGTACCAGTAAGAAAGCCAGGAACTGGGGACTACCGTCCTGTTCAAGACCTAAGAGAGATAAACAACAGAGTGCAGGACATTCACCCCACAGTACCCAATCCATATAATTTGCTTAGCACTCTGAATCCGGAGCAGAAATGGTACACTGTGCTGGACTTAAAAGATGCTTACTTCTGCTCACCTCTACATAAGGACTGTCAGTTGCTGTTAGCTTTAGAGTGGATAGACCCAGAACCTGGAACATCTGGCCAACTAACCTGGACTAGACTCCCACAGGGGTTCAAAAAATCCCCCATTCTCTTTGATGAAGCCCTCCACAGAGACATCAATGACTTCAAAACTGCACACCCCGAAGTCACCCTACTCCAATAGTGGATGATCTTCTACTGGCAGCCAACACCAAGGAGACCTATGAGTCTGGGACCCAAGCACTATTATTCGAGCTTGCTCGGCTTGGATATATGGCTTCTGCCAAAAGGCCCAAACTTGTCAGCAAGAAGTAATCTTCCTGGGTTATTCTCTTAGGGGTTGCAAACGATGGCTCCCTGAGCCCAGAAAAAAAACCGTTTTGCAGATACTGCCCCCATCTAATAAGAGAAAACTCAGAGAGTTTCTTGGGACTGCCAGCTTTTGCAGGTTATGGATTCCTGGGTTCGCATCTCTGGCTGCCCCTTTATACCCGCTGATAAAGGGGGATGCCCACTTCCAATGGACCCCTGAGCACCAACAAGCTTTTGATAATGTCAAAAAAAGGTGCTGCTATCTGCTCCGGCCTTAGCACTCCCAGATGTAGAAAACCCTTCACTCTCTATATCGAGGAAAAGAAAGGAATAGCACGGGGAGTGCTCACTCAGTCTTTGGGACCTTGGAAAAAGCCAGTAGCGTATTTATCCAAAAAACTGGACCCATTGGCTAGCGGGTGGCCCCATTGCTTAAGTGCTATAGCAGCGGCAGCCCTTCTAATAAAAGATGCTCATTAATTAACGTTGGGACAGAAGCTAACCATTATAGCCCCCCATGCCCTGGAGAGCATCATCTGTTAGCCTCCAGAGAGGTGGCAATCAAACTCCAGAATAAACCACTACCAGAGCCTCTTGCTTGACAAAGACAGAATAATGCTGGGACCCCCTGCTCCACTCAACCCACCTACACTGCTGCCAGAAGAATCATCAGGACCCGTCACTCATGAGTGTCAACACATACTGGCAAGGAAACCAGTATACAACAAGACTTGAAGGATCAGCCACTGCCTCGCCCTGAAGTCGTATGGTTTACGGATGGCAGCAGCTTCCTCCAAGATGGTAAGCGGCGGGCTGGAGCAGCAGCAGTTAGCAAAACTGATTTCATCTGATACTCTGGTCTCCCAGAAGGGACATCAGTCCAAAAAGCAGAACTGATTGCCCTTATGAAAGCATTGGAACTAGCAACAGGGAAAAGGGCCACCATATAAACTGATAGCCACTATGCATTTGCCACTGTTCATATGCTCGGGACTATTTACCAACAATGCAGGCTATTAACCTCTGCCGGGAAAAAAATAAAAAATAAAGATGAGATCCTCCACCTTGGCTCAGCAGTGCAGGGCCATAAGGAATTAGCTATAGTGGACTGTCCCGGGCACCAGAAGAGAAACAACCCTGTGGCAGTTGGAAACAGAAGGGCAGATGAGGAAGCTTAATTGGCAGCCCTAAACAGAGTGACTCTGTTAACTTTTTCCACACCGGGGGGAACAAAAATCAGGAGACTTGGCTGCCCCGGAACATTCAGGCAACTTATCATCTGAGGAGACAGATAGAGAACTCTGGGACCCTACAGAGCCAAGTTTACAATTTCAAAAAGCCCACCTTTATGTCAAAGACGTACACCAGCTAAACCACTTAGGCTCAAAGAAGTTATAGGCACTCTTAAAGGACCGAAGAAAGGACTTATTATTGACTGACTCAAAGAGGAAAAAAATAGCTGAGCAGGTGACTAGAGCTTTTCAAGTCTTCCAATTAGTTAATACTTTCCCATCCAAGATTCCTGCAGGGAAGCGCATACGAGGAACCAGACCAGGACAATTCTGGGAAGTGGACTTTTCTGAAATTAAGCCAGCAAGGTATGGACTTAAGTATCTCCTAGTCTTTGTAGATACTTTTTCAGGATGGGTCGAAGCCTTCCCCATGAAGAAAGAAACAGCTCAGATGGTGGTCAAAAAGATCCTAGAAGACAGTTTTCCAAGGTTCGGCCTGCCTAAGGTAATAGGGTCTGATAACGGACCAGCATCCGTGGCCCAGGTAAGTCAGGGATTTTCCAGGACCCTGGGGATTACTTGGAAGTTATATTGTGCTTATAGACCCCAGAGCTCAGGACAGGTAGAAACGATGAATAGAACCATCAAAGAGACTTAACGAAATTAATCTTGGAGACCGGCATAAAAAATTGGACTATGCTCCTACCTCATGTACTTTTTCGTGCAAGAAATACCCCTCCGCCCCTTTGTGTAACCTCACCCCTTATGAAATTCTCTACGGTGCCCCTCCTCCATTAAGGGACCTAACCCCAACTCTGAGATTAATGATTCCTTTCACACACCCTTGCTAGACAGACTTAAAGCCCTTGAACAAACCCAGCACCCAGCGATACCTGTGGAAACAGTTGGCCACTGCTTATCATCCTGGAGACGAGGGAACTCCACATCGATATCAAGTGGGAGACTTCGTCTACATGAGACAGTATCGGGTGTCATCCCTGGAACCCTGCTGGAAAGGACCATACCAGGTGCTGCTTATAACACCTACAGTGGTGAAAGTGGATGGGATCACTTCCTGGATCCATGCCTCCCATCTCAATCCTGTGCCCTGTCCATACTCTGGCTGGAAACTGGAACAGACTGGTAACCCTCTCAAGTTGCATGTCTGTGGTGTGGGTAGGGCTATGGATTCTTCCCCTGACCACCAGCAGTCCTAATCCCCATCAGCCTGTTCAGCAACAATGGCAAGTTATAAATCCTACTGGGCAAGTAGTGTGGTCTATTTCACATACAGCCCCCTTATGGACTTGGTGGCCATCTCTCCACCCGGACATTTGTCAGCTTGCCATAGGCCTCTCTGACTGGGATCTCCCTGACATAGTGGACCCCACACAGATCCCACTAAAGCCCAAACCAACTTACCCCATGAATTATTGATGTCATCTCCCCAGCTCAGGTGTAAACTAGCCAGTCTTGTTTATTAAGTGTACCCAGCTGATTTCTGAAATCGCAAACAGGCCCAAACCTGTGGAGGACCCAGTGACTTTTATTGTAGATCTTGGGGTTGTGAACACACGGGAGCTACATTGTGAAACCCAAACTCCCCAGACAGTATGATTCGGTAGGATGAAATGACATCTGGATTGATCCCAATAAATGTGCCGCTATCCAAGTGGTGTCAAAAACTTGCTGTGGAAAAAATAGTCTATGTTACCCCCTCAATATAACTTTCACTTCCAAAGGAAGGGGCTACCTCAGAACAACATGGCCTATGGGAAATACTTGGGGAATGCGATTCTATATTAATGGCCCTGGCTATGACTTTGGTCTCTGGTTCACCATTCGGCTTAAAAAGGAAGAAAATCCCACAGCAATAGGGCCCAATCCATTCAAGTCAGGAATTAAGCCTCCTAAACCTCCCATGCCTAGATCTACCAAAACCCCTCTACCATCTCATACTTCGCAGTTTCCGTCTTTGCCTACTTCCCCAGTCCAGAGTACAGCTGACTCCTCCCCCTGGGAACTAATTAAAGGAACCTTTATGGTACTGAACTCCACACAGTCAGAACTCCTTGCATTTCAGCCCAGGTATTTGACAGCTCTGTACATTATTGTGTAATGGTGCAGATACCCCCCAGGGTGCTCTATCATGATCCAGAATCCTTTGAAGGTCTACTAGGTGGACAAACAGCCCGATTTTGCTGGGAGCCAGTGTCCCTTACTCTAGCCATCCTATTGGGGCTAGGAGCTGCTGCAGGAGTGGGTACAGGAACAGCTGATATGATCCATGGGTCACAACAAATGGACTAATTAGAAACAGCAATAAATCAAGACTTGAAGACGTTAGAGACCTCCATCACAGTTTTGCAGGAATCCTTAACCTCTCTCTCTAAAGTTGTTTTACAGAACAGGTGAGGATTAGACCTCCATTTAATAAGGGAGGGGGGCCTCTGTGCTGTACTGAGAGAAAAATGCTGTTTTCATGCTGACCATACTGGAGTTGTAAAATAATCCATGAGTAAATTGAGAAAATGCCTTGAAGAGCACCAGAGAGAAAGGGAGATTCAACAAGTGTGGTTTGAGTCATGGTTTACCTTGTCCCCCTGGTTAATTACACTCCTATCAGCCTTAGCTGGACCCCTGATCATGCTTATGGTGTTGATAACTGTGGGACCTTGTTTGCTTAACCTCATAGTTTCCTTTCTCCAGGCTCAGATTGGGCAGGTAAAACTCATGGTAATCAGACAGAAATACACTTCACTGGCAGAAATAGAATGTGAGACCCCACAAAAATTATGATTCATTACTTTTAAAATTAAAAGTAGGCAGAAAAAGGAGAAATGAAAGAATTAAAGAAATTAAAATTGAAACGTAAAGAACCAGGTTTTGTAAAGTTTACAAGCTGTGCTCAGAACCTGAAATTTCTGTGTCAGTGAAGACAATTCCCGGAACTGCCCATTAGATGTGTTGAAATCTTTCCTGACCACCTAGTTACTTAACAACCCCTTCCCAGAAACCGTGCATCTCAGCACGTATACATCTCAGGGCTTCAACCAATCAGTTTAAATGTATACCCCTTCTCAGGGCTGACCAATCACCCCCTGCCCGAACTGTTCCCGCCAATGAATGTGCTAATCATGTTTTAGAGTTGTTATTTGATTTTCCCACAGTATATGATATTTGCTAAAGGAGGCTATGATGTATATAAAGTCCCTGCACTCTCTAAAGATTGTATATAATCTCTTCTCAAGTTGTTCTCGGGGCTCTTTGTTCTTTCCTCCTCTGAAGTGAGCTTTGAGCCCCAGCATGCTGGACCCCCAATAAACCATTTGCTGTGGCATGAGACAATAGGTGCTTGGGTTTTCTCATGTCTCCAAATCACATAAAGAATCTATACCTGACAGTCAGTAAGCCTCAAATTGGAGAAGCAGTGCAGTATTAGCGGCAGGGCTATTTGATCACTCCTGATTCAAAGGAAGGGTGTTCAGGCCACCCAATGCCCTTCTGGACTTCAAATATTACCTAGATTTCTGTTTTCATACTTATATTTCACCAGTATATTCTTGTAAATATCGCAGGTTCCCAATACCATAATTCATCCTGCAGAATGATTCCTAAACCAAATCGAACCTGTTATTACCCTTAACCATGCAATATTTCCTCAATATAACTTAACAGAAGAACAAGGATATTGTTGGTCTTACAATACAGGAATGTAGGGGATCTTCCTCCTGCTGAGAACCTCAAAGTTCCGTGCAGAAATGATCCCTGAAGAAGATGTAGACACCTATGAAAGACCTGAGAGAGCAAAAGTCAACTTCCATGTAAAACAACCTGGTCAAAATGAAGGGATGTGTCTGAAAGCCTCTCTCTTCTTAATGTAAGATTAAATCGACCAAACCAAGCCTGTGTGGAGAGCTGTTCCCGGGTGCCTATGGTTGATATACCATTCTGTCTTGTGAAAGTGTCACAGGAAGTATGGGCAGCCTCCATCTCATGGGACCCTTGGAAGCAACTGTTAGGAAAAAGTGGTTGCCAACCCAGTGACCTCATTCAGTTCGTGAAGGAAGTGACCTATCACACTTCCTTGGTGATGGAACTCTCTGAACTCGGGATCCAGGAAGCCAGGCACCCAGAGCCAGTCCCAGTCCCAGTCCCAGTGGTCTCATTTGTTTGGATTTACCAAGGACAGAGTCAGTCTTTCTTAGTACCTACTGAAGTGAGAATGGCCAAATGCCAGGAGAGCTCTGAAGAGGGGCCTTTTCTGAGAAAGCAGGTAGTGGCTCAACCATGGCTCCTGACAACTTCACAGAGTTGGCAAAGAAGTCCAGGTCTGAGATAGGACAGGCCATTTTGGTGGAACATGGTATGGCCCACCAGTCAGAGGACACTCAGGATACTCACAGACATACTTGGGGGAAGGAGATTCCGTTGTGGGTGTCTGTGTGAGTTTGTGGTTTTGTCTCATGTTCTGAGAATAGGTAGGAAAGGCGGTTTGTTTGTTTAGACTGGAATGTTTCTAGAAAGTCGTTTGACAACGCCAGTGTTTCTATGTCTGTGTATCCCACTGAATCCGTTTTTGTAGACATTTGAAAAGAGAATTCATCAATGGTTGTGTCCTGTCTAGTAGAAAGCTTCCCAGCATTCATCTTGCCAAATTAAAGAATAAAGAGCTGCTTGCCTTATGGATGGGCAACACCTATTATCTTCTTAAGTTCCTCTTTTTTTCCTGAATACTGGCCACTCTCCAGAATAGCCTCATGGTATTATTTCCAAGATATGTACCACCTCCAAGCTCTGTGACATGATCATGTACTGGATAGCTGAAGGGAATGAGAGCATCTCAGAAAACTCAGATATCAGTGCGACCAGTAAAGTCTCAGTGGAGAAATACTACTTTGGACTTTTGCTTACCTATTGTTCTGTTGTCCTGAATGTCAGGAACGTGTTTGCCTCAGGCCACCCCTGTGTGAAACCTGAAGAAATCAGTTTTCAAATGGAAAAGGATGGGCGTCACCTGTGGCTCTTTGCTTAATTGCTTTGGAAATGGATGTGGCTGAATCAGCCTCTTTGCCCTCTGTGAGGCAGTGGCTTAGATTCTCAGCACCTGATGGATCTAAAGAAAGTTTCCAAGTGTGCATCCAAAACCAAAATGGCCAAAAGAGCAGTCATTGTGGATGAAGTCTCTCGCCTTTCTCTGTAAGCTTCCTGACCTCCATCAAGTGAGAATAGGGATCCGTTGGGTCAAACCAGTTCTTCAAAGCTCTGCAGAGGCTAGCCAATAGGTGCTTGGGTTTTGTCAGGACACCAATTCACATAAAGAATCTATACCAGTCAGTTGGCCTCAAACTGGAGAAGCAGAGCAGTATTAAAGAAGGGCTATTTGATCACTCTTGGTTCACAGGAATGGTGTCTAGTCCACTCTGACTTTAGGCAAATGAGGGGCAAGGGAGCTTATTTTGGACACTGTCTTGGGCTGCGCCCGTCATGGAAACCTCTAGCTAGAGGTTATTCAGAGTGTCTATGTTGAAGAAGATGAGGGCCATGTGGGAGTTTTTTGGTTTTAATTGTGGTCAATTGTTGGTGGTTAGAAGAGAATCCTGGGTCCACCTGGGCTGGAATTCTGGTGCGATTCCCCTTAAAGACTGATTTCTGGAACTGACCTCAGAGAAGTATTGCCATTAATTGTGTTGGGATTTTAGGCGGCCATGCATGAGAGTCGCCATTGGAAACTGAGATCTAAGCCTGGGGTGGCTATTCACCAAGCACTGTCAATCTCAGCCAGGACATCACATGATTTTATTCTGAAAGACTTGGCAGCCATTGTTGAGAGTCAAAACACACATGGACCTCACATTGTAGACCTCAATGGGCCTGGCTTCATGTGGCCTTTTGGCCACTCTTTGGGAAGACTTGCCTCTGAAAATTCTCCAGATTTTTCCTTGAAATGTGCTTCCTAAAAATTTAATGGTTCCTGAATGAATTGAAACCCACAGTTTCTCCAACTAAATCCTTGAAAAATGTCTAGATAAATACCATGAAATTTTTGAAATTTCCACGACCAGGTGGCACTGGAGAACCTTTGGATGTCCTGTTGCTGATCAAGAGTGTACCAGACAGTGCCTTCCTTGACTGGGTTTCATGAAAATGGTGTAGAACAGAGCTTCCAGTATGGTGAAGCCTGCTGAGTAGTGGGCCCAGAGCTGTGGTGTGCAGTTGTGTGATAAAATATCTGTGGTGGGGTCATGTGGATCTTACTTTGGCTTCCAAATGCTTGTGACTGACATGGTGCAGCCAGCATACCTTTGTATATTAAGCCATCTTGTTAGATGGAGAGTTTTCAGGGCAATGTTCAGAATCAAGTTGCTATGGTCAAGGGGGCAAGCAATGTGGCGTAGAAGCCTGGTTGGTGCATTCTCCTGCAGACCCTTACACACCACACGTGACAGAACTCCCTCCAGCACTGTGTCCCAGTGGAACTCCTTGTATTTTGTGAAGCAAATACCAAACTCCCAGTGCAGCAACAAGAAACACAACAAAATTGGAGAATGACCAAATGGCTTCACAGTCTACACGGAAAGATTCTTAGACCCCAGTGGCCACAGTAAACCCACAAAGAGAGAATTCAGCACTGCTACCTCATGTTCATTGGAAAATAAGAAACCATGTCCTCCATGTAACAGATGCATACACAGCTTTGATGGTCTCACTAAAAAGGAAGCTAAAGATCCTGAAAACAACATATATTTCAAGTGTACAACCTCAAAGACAGTTTCCCAGATGTCTTGAGGCCTGCACACTTCCATGTTTGTGGAGTTTTTACAGTCTCCATTACTTTTGGAAACTCCTCTACCACCTCCAGTGTTGTGAACTCCAGAGCATTTTCCATTCCAGATATGTATTCCTAGATTTTCTAACTCTTCTCCTCTAATTGTATCTTACTTGGGGCTAAGGTAATGTCAAGGCATTGTTCTGGATGAGAGTGGGAAGATATTTTTGGAGCACATATTTGCATACACATTGGATTCATTTTCCAATTATTCATTCAAAATACTGAATCCCTCATAGTAATCCACTCCCTACTAGACTCTGACTACAAATCCTATTATGATGGATAAAAATAGACCAAACCAAATTGAAATACAAGTAGTTCAGAGGATGCAAGGTTAACATTTGGACGTTCCTTTTGCATTATATATGGTAGGAGTTTTAAATCTAGTCATTTTTTTGTTGAAACACTTCTCCATGTGTTTTTAAAGTTAACAAATATGTGATTTCATGTCTCCATTTCTCTGTAGCCTATTCAGCACATATATTTTTATATGCACATATAGAATCCTACCTGGTACCACACGTACATTCTTGTGAGGTGGCTCACTTGGCAGATACAAATTGTGAGAAGAGATCACTCCTGTTAAACACTGTTGAAACGGAAAATTCAACCTATGAGTGAGTATCCTAGCTGAACAACATTATACATAAATTCATGTTCAGTAAAATGAATATTTTTAGATCTGTGGATGATATATATTTCATGGTGAATTTCATTTGGCTTGTATATTAATACTTTTTAATTTCTGTGTGTGTATTTTAATATATATATATATATATATATATATATATATATATATATATATATATATATACTCTCCAGAGTTTTCAAAATATGAAATAAATGTATCTTATTATGTACTCCCTAAATTCATTAATATTTAAGTGCGTATTTATAATCAACTTTTCATAAGATGATTCTAAGACATATTCATCCTCCTGAAATACGTATTTGTTTCCTAGTACTGAAAACTAAGTTAAGTGAATTGTGCATACATATCCTAATATTTTTACACTAATTGACCCAGGTTAATATAAATGCAAGTAGATTTCTATAGGACATGATGTGTATTTTGACGTTCATTTTTTTTCAACACTTGTACATTACTATTTCCTCAGTTTATGCACATCATAAGATATATATTTCATCCACAAGTTCACAAATTTAAAGGCTTTTGTTTCACTTTCAATCACTTCTTGCTTCAGAACACATGTATTCCTCCAGGTTAAATGACTGGTCTTTTCATGAGACTTCTTTCCAAACACATTATTTTCGATTTCCACAATTACTTTTGAAGCAAAACTCACACATTCTTCATGATAAACCATAACCCTAATATTACCATTAGATGTATAACTGGTTTGAATGAATGGATATATATCAATATAAGGTTTCCTGTATATTTTCAGATATCAATTTGAACCATTATTTAAGTTGGAACCAGTTATATTATTTATTCACAGTATGGTCTATTCATGCATTATTTCTATATTCATAGACACAGTGTACACCTATTTGTATTCAAAATACTAATTTACACGTCTTCAAAATACTGTTCCTAGAAATGGTGAAAGAAATACTCATGTCACCTGATCTACATATACATTTTATCACAGTAATATTCTGGAAACAAAAAGCAAATGTCACACTTATGATTGTACTAAAGCCTAAATGGAAATTGAACATGGATTACTAAAATCATCCATGTCCAGTTTGCCTATTGCTCTCATATGTGGATCCTATTGGTGACTACATATTTGTTTCTTCCTAAGATTATATATTCAACCTCAAACCTGTTGAAAATGTCTAATCCTATTACTCACCTTATACTTTGCCTGATTTCCTAATGTCTCTATTGATATATATTTTCCCCAGTTCATCATTGTGACTGCCTCTTAACATGTGCTGACATTTACATTCACTCTCTACATGAAACCCTATTGCTAAAGACCATTTTGTCCAAATCCTATACTCACTCATCTTTCTAAAACTACCATCTATCTTTCTAATCCTACCGACTATCCCTTTTTGACTGCATGTTCTCTTCGACATTCAATCATCCAAGGTACAATATCCTATACCATTGTATATTGATTTATCTGAGACATCTGTGCAGAAATTAATTCAAAGCTAAGTATCCCAATCAAGGGCCCAATGCCCTTCTGGGCATCAAATCTTACCTAGATTTCTGTTTTCATACCTATATTTCAACTGTATATTTTGTAAATATCACATGTTCCCATAACCATTATTCATCCTGCAGAATTATTCCTAACCCAATTGAACATGTTGTTAACCCTAACCATACACTGTTCCCTCAATCTAACTTTACAGAAGATCAGGGAGAGAGTTGGTCTTCCAATACTGGATTGTAGGGTATCTTCCACCTGATGAGAACCTCAAAGGTCCATGCAGAAATGATACATGGAGAAGAAGGCAGCTATGAAGGACCTGAGAGAGCAAAAGTCATTTTCAATGTTAAACAACCGGGTCAGGATGAAGAGATGTATCTGAATCAGCCTTTCTCTTCTTAATATAGAGAAGATGGACCAAACCAGGCCTGTGAGAAGAGCTGTTCCCGGGTGCCTATTGTTGATATACCATTCTAACTTGTGAAACTGTCACAGAAAGTAGGGGCAGTCTCCATCTCCTGGGACCCTTAGAAGCAAATATCAGTACACACTTCCTTGGTGATGGAACACTCTGAACTTGGGATCCAGGAAGCCAGGCACCCAGAGTAAGTCCCAGTCCCAGTCCCAGTGGTCTCAATTGTTTGGATTTACCAAGGACAGAGTCAGTCTTTGTTGGTACCTACTGAAGTGATAATGGCCAAATGTCAGGAGACCTCTGAAGAGGAGCCTTTTCTGAGAAAGCAGGTAGTGGCTCAACCATGGCTCCTGACAACTTCACAGAGTTGGCGAAGGAGACCAGATCTGAGACAGACAGGCCATTTTGGGGGAACATAGTATGGACCACCAGTCAGAGGACACTCAATATATTCACCAACATACTTGGGGGAAGGAGGTGCCGTTGTGGGTGTTGGTGTGAGTTTGTGGTTTTGTCTCTTTTCTGAGAATAGGTAGGAAAGACTGTTTGTTTGTTTGGACTGGAATGTTTCTAGAAAGTCGTTTGACAACGCGAGTGTTTCTATGTCTGTGCATTCCACTGTATCTGTGGTTGTAGACATTTGAAAAGCGAATGCCTCAATGGTTGTGTCCTGTCTAGTAGAAAGCTTCCCAACATTCATACTGCACAATTTAAGAATGGAGAGAGGCTTGCCTTATGGATGGGCAACACCTACTATCTTCCTAAGTTCTTGTTTTCTTCCTGAATACTGGCCACTCTCCAGAATAGCCTCATGGTTTGGTTTCCAAGATATGTACCACCTCCAAGCTCTGTGACATGGCCATGTACTGGATAGCTGAAGAGAATAGAAGCATCTCAGAAAACTCACATATCAGTGTGACCATTAAAGTCTCAGTGGAAAAACACTGCACTGGGCCTTTTGCTTACCTATTGTTCTGTTTTCCTAAATGTCAGGAAGATCTTTGCCTCAGGAAACCCCTTTGTGAAGCCAGAAAAAAAGAGTTTTCAAATGGAAATGAATGGGCATCACTTGTGGCTCTTTGCTTAATTGCTTTGGAAAGAGATGTGGCTGAAACATCCTCTTTGCCCTGTGTGAGGCAGCGGCTTAGATTCTCAGCACCTGATGGATCTAAAGTAAGTTTCCAAGTGTGCATGCAAAACGAAAATGGCCAAAAGAGCAGTCATTGTGGATGAAGTCTCTCGCCTTCCTCTGTAAGCTTCCTGACCTCCATCACGTGAGAATAGGGATCCTTTGTGTCAAATCAGTTCTTCAAAGCCCTACAGAGGCTAGCACATAAGGGCTTGTGTTTTCTCATGACACCAATTCACATAAAGAATATATACCAGACAGTCAGTAGGCCTCAAATTAGAGAAGCAGAGCAGTATTAAGAGCAGGACTATTTTATCACTATTGGTTCACAGGAAGGGAGTCCAGGCCACCCTGACTTTAGGCAAATGAGGGGCAAGGGAGTTCATTTGGAAAACTGTCTTGGGCTGTGCCCCTCATGGAAACCTCCAGCCAGAGGTTATGAAGAGTGTCTATGTGGAAGAAGATGAGGGCCATTTGGGAGTGTTTTGGTTTTAATTGTGGTCATTTGTTTGGTGGTTGGAAGAGATGCCTGGGTCCACCTGGGCTTGAACTCTGGTGTGATTCCCCTTACAGATTGAGTTCAGGAACTGACCTCAGAGAAGTATTGCCATGAATTGTGTTGGGATTTTAGGAGACCACGCATGAGAGTTGCCTTTGGAAACTGAGATCAATGCCCAGGGTGGCTTTCCACAGAGCATTGTCAATCTCTGCCAGGGCATCACATTATTTTATACTGAAAGACTTGGCAGCCATCGTTGACAGTCAAAACACACATGGGCCTCACATTGTAGACCTCAATGGGCCTGGCTTCATGTGTCTTTTTGGCCACTCTTTGGGAAGCCTTGCCTCTGAGAATTCTCCAGAGTTTCCTTGAAATGTGCTTCCTCAAACATTAATGGTTCCTGAATGAATTGAAACCCACAATTTCTCCAACTTCATCCTTGAAAAATGGCTAGAAAAATACCATGAAATTTTTGAAATTTTCATGACCAGGTGGCACTGGAGAACCTTTCAATGTCCTCTTGCTGATGAAGTGTGTACCAGATAGTGCCTTGATTGACTAGGTTTCATGAAAATGATGTAGAACAGAGATACCAGTATGTTGGAGCCTGCTGAGTAGTGGGCCCAGAGCTGTGGTGTGCAGGTGTGTGATAAAACATCTGTGGTCGGGCCATGTGTATCTGCCATTGACTTCCAAATGGCTTGTGGCTGACATTGTGCAGCCAGGAATCACTTATATGTCTGATAACTCTCCATATAAGGCATCTTGTTATATGGAGATGTTTCAGGACAATGTTCAGAATCAGGTGCAATGGTCAAGGGGACTAGCTATGTGGGATAGAAGCCTGGTTGATGCATTCTCCTGCAGACCCTGACCCATCTCATGTGAAAGAACTCCCTCCAGCACTGTGTCCCAGCTGAATTCCTTGTATTTTGTGAAGCAAATAACAAATTCCCAGTGCAGCAGCAAGAAACACCACGAAAAGTGGAGGATGACCAAATTGCTTCACAGTCCACACGGGGAGTCACTTAGCCTTCAGTGGCGACAGTTTACCTACAAAGAGTGAATTCAGCACTGCTGCCTCATGTCCTTTGAAAAACAAGAAACCATGCCCTCCAGGTCACATAGATGCAGATCCAGCTTTGATGGTCTCATTAGAAAGAAAGCTAAAGCTCCTGACAACAACATATATGTCAAGTGCCCATCGTCAGAGGCAGTTTCTAAGGAAGTCTTCAGGCTGGCAGAGCTCCTTGTTTGATAGCATTTACCTATTAGACCAGGATGCAAGAAAAGACCACTGACTCCAATTAATATCAAGTTAAAGCAAGCTTATATTTTCCACTGCCCAGGTGGCCTCTCCCTCCCAAAACAGTGGGAACAAGACAGCCACCCAAATTTCCTACAGCCCAGGTTTATAACCCAGAATTTTACACTACAGGGGGGTTAAAATATCAGAACTTTGACAAGCATCAAACTAATCGTAGTTTATATATATATATATATATATATATATATATATATATATATATATATATATATATATTTGCTGGCCCCAACATCAGAATTTATGAAGACCATTAGAGCCTCAGAGAGGGTCATTGTCTGGCCAGGGAAGGCCAGTATTTATGAGGTGTCAATAAAGTTTCATAGAGGGCTGTTCCTGGTCAAAGAGCCAGGCATGGGTGAGTTCAAGGCCACGGGCAGGCATTGCAAGCAGGTTCAGAATTTGGTGTAATTTATAGTTAAGCCAAAATTTTCTTTTCATGGCTTTGTGGCAAGATGGATCCCAATTTTAATAAAAGATCAGGTTGGGTCTATCATTCCCCCCTTTTCTAATGTGTCCCTTTCAAATCTTTGATAGGGTAGGGGAAGAGCACTGAGGGAATTTTAATACCTCACGTAACAGTCTCCATATTTTTTGAACTCACACAAAACCAGTCTCCCTGATTTTACCTGACTTAATTAATTACTTAAAATGAAAGTCTATTTATTTTTGGCTCCATTGTTGTAAGAAGAGTGGCGTCACTCATTTTGGCTTCTTCTGAGCTGAGAGAGGGTGACATGAGGGGGCACAGAATGAGGGACATGAGTTGCCTTTTAGAAGTCAGTTCGGTTTGAAGTCTGGTTGTGGTAGAACAGTTTGTAAAGTCATCTGGGGATGGGTTCTTCTATGAGAGAAACAAAAACCATGAGTACTGAATAAATGTTGCAGCTGCTGAAACAAGTCACTGTATAGATGTCCACTCATCTGTCTTCAATATCCCCAGTTATCAGGACTTTCAACTTAATATTTAACTTTTAGTGTCACAGTTGTCCCACCCCATAAGATACAGTTTAATAATTTAATGTCATCTGATCTTGCAAATTCCTTTTACTAGTATGACCTCTGTGTGTAATAGAGAAACCTTTAATTCTGTTAGTCAGGGCTGGATAATCATACTAGCAAACACCAAGCCTACCTGTGTAGGTTAGGAATATCTGTAGGCCTTAAACAAAAAACTTCTGCCTCTGGTAGCTCCTCTTGATAGTCTCTTTTTATTCTCATCAGGCATTCCTCTCTGAGAATCCTTCTTTGTAGCCTCCAGTCTTACTTATTTTGGGAGGCTACCATAAAGTGTATACGTTAAAATATTATTATAACTATTATTATTTAAAATGCCCAGGAATGGCTGTATTTTGGGTTTATCTGTCTTTGCTAAGAGTTTAAGATGAAGCAGTAAAACTGACTTTTGTTTCTATCTATTGTTAACAGTCAGCTGAGATTTTATGGGAGTCATTTCTGGGGAAACTTGAGAGCAGCTTCTCAGTTCTGCTAGTGTCATTTGCGCTAGGTGATTCCAGGTCTTGCTTGACCATGTGGCTTCTCTCAGAAGCATCAGGAATATCTCCCTTCTCTGATGACTCTCTTCTTCGTAGAAAATGCACTGATTGGCTTTCTGTTCTCCAGTGGCCTCATTAATCTTCCTGATCAGGAGTTTATGTGGCTGAGAGTTGCAAAGTTCTTTAGAGAAGTCTCCTGTTCCCTGGATACAAACTGACTCAGAGGTCAAGAGCCAAAATTTGTTTTATTGTCCCTTTTCATTTAAATTAAATTTTAAATCCTAATTTAAACATCCAGCAAATAAATTTTAACAGCCTTATATTAAGAGTACTGTGCTTTAATGTCTATAATTTAAAATTATTTATCTTTTTATTATTTGGGATCTGTATTTTTCTGTCTTGTAGGTGATGCCTTATTATCTTAAATTAACCAATGTTGTGTTCAAAAGCAACTCTTTTGTAAAACACTAACAGGGAATCTTTAGTTAACTTATAAGGAAATTACAAAATAAAATTAACAAGAGTAAAAATACTTAGTTCGTGTAATAGCTACCCTGAATTTTTGGCTGAGTTATAAATTATATCCCCTTTTTGAGATCCTAGTAATCTTGACAGAAAAAAAAAAAAACTTCTGAACGTAACTTTAAATTAAATAACATCTGTCCTACTGCTTTCGTAGTTATTCTCACATGTTGTAAGATGAGACACAGAGCCTTATCTCAGGTAAGGCAGGGCTCTATATAAATCTTAAGTCTTTTAGTTCTAAAGCTGATCTTTTTTTTTTAAATATCATCTTACACAGTTTACATAAATTGTTTGAGGTCACATGAACATTAGCTAACACCATATGATATCACATTTAAAACATGAATTAAAGAAAGGCTGAAAGTTTTTAACCTTTACATAGATTAGGAGCTCATTAACTTATAAATATATTTAAATTTTTCCCCAATGTAAAAAGTAACTTAAAACTTTACATATCTTATTGATAACAAGTAAATAAATCCCCAATATATATATATTTTTTTACCATACAACTTCAGAACACCAGCTTGATGTAATGCTCTTTTAAAGTTTCTACCTTACAGACTTGTATACCTGGAAGATATGAGCACATTAATAGCATCACAATGACATTGATGTTTTTACATTAACCAAATTTAGCTTTTAAAGAAATTCCAGTACAGTGCTCTAAAATAACAGTTCTTATTTAATCAGTTGTTTAATTTTTATGGTTGCTTGCTCTAGAAAAATAAAAATAAACACAATGTTATGGGTAAACTTTTGTTTTCAGAAATTTGTGTCGCTTTATCACATGACTGATTTTTACAATCTTATACAGACTTTAGAACAAACTTATACAGACCTTACTAAATCAATCAGATATCTAACAAAAGTACTCATGAATGAGTAATCCCATATCAAATTTACTTCACTTATTTATCAAAATATTAGAGAAATGTATTGAACAGTGTAAACCATTTTTTTGTTAAAGGAAAAGTCCTAGAACCAAGGCATATTAGACATTTTATAGACATTAATATTTTATTAGATTTTTGAGCAGCTAGAAAAACTTGTAAGCTTAAATTTAAAGACATTTATTGTTATTTGTTTATCCAAATTTAAAGTGAACCATTTAACTCACGTGAATTAAAGATCTTCGAATCCACTTTTTAAAATTTGTTTTTATGAGTGCTTTTTTTAATGATCGCTCCTTATATATGTTAATTTGTATATCATATATATGATATACGAACATATGGATATATGGACATACAACACATAACAAAAGTGTGCACAAATAATAATAGTAAGGCCTTGTAGCTTTTCACAGGTGAAATCTCCATTGTAATGTTTCAGAACTCCACTGTTGGTCAAAGATAGAACTGATGAGAAAAATATTAACCTAGTTCTCTAGGATCAAAATAATGAGCTCAAAAAAAATACAGAATCTAAGGAAAAAAATGAGAGTCCTAGAAAAAATGACTGGCCAGTAATTAGTAAATACCATACGATTTACCTTTTTTTTCCCATTTAGACATCAGATCAGTCTCCTACTGAGCTTGCAGGCTTCTTTCATTTACATTTCAACATAAGTCCTGGCTGAGTTCTGGAAGGAGCTGGACAAAACTGCTATTCTGAGCGGACACCTCAGGCCTAAGGCACTTTAACCATAATTTTCAGGTGAGGATGTTGAAAATTATGATACAATTTTAAGATACAATTCAAAATTTTATACCTTAACATCTTGTTTTGTCAACAGATACCATACTATGATTTACTATCCTTGTCCAAATTAATGCACTGACACACTGTGACATTTACCCAGGCTACCCAATTAAAAATTGGTGAAAAAAAAAGACTAAATGATTGGGAAGTTACTTGCCAACTTGGAAGTAGAATTCTTTAGTTTTCCATTTTAAGTATTTAAGTTCTCTGGCATGAATTATCTGAAATCATAAACTAAAAAATTACCTAAACTCGACTTTTAACTGCAAGATTGAGCAATGCTACAAAAACCCATCCAGATACCATATTGTTACAATAAAACATCATCATTTAGACACACATTCAGCTAAGATCATTCCCAAGAAACAATTTATAATATCAACACATTATTGCACATGTCTTAAATGGCCAGAAACAAAGACAAAAGACAGACAGAAAGGAGCTCCAGACTATGGCTGACAGGACAGAAGCCTTTAAAACAGCAGATAAGAGAAAAATCTCCTACACCAGTGGCATGATAGATGTCCCCACAAGGGCATCAGATGTTTTCACAGAGGGGCAACCTGAAAAGTAATATCAAAGGTCTCCATGGTGACTTTACTGCATTTAGTGTCTCCTTTTTCTTTTTCTCTTTTTTAAGAAAACAGATGTGGCATAATACTTACAGTGCAGGGAAGGAAGGAGGGAATTTACTGAAGCAACAGGACTTCGGCAGCTGCTGGGAGTCCCTCAGTCCCGTCTTTTACTTACAGGATTAGCTCCTCTGGTTTGGTTCCACCCCAAGCACGCTGAATCTCCTAACATTTCAGTAGTCAGCTCTCAAAAATTCCGGGGTCGGGGGGGTATCAAAATTTGTAACTTAAATTTCGGTTCTGGACCTTGAAGCCAATTAATACCAATTTAATATAAGGACAGGGTTTGAGAAAAAGTAAAAGGGAGGTTTACTGCTTTGCTAACAAAGGATAAAAACAGGGGACTCTGTCCAAAGTTGTGACTCTCTTGATCTGGAGGGACAAGGGGTTTTAAAGGAGCTTCACTTGTTAACCTGGGAGATACTCAGTTATTAGGTCTCCAGCAGGCATTGCCCTCTGCAGTGGGTGTGCTCCAGACAGCCAGCTAGGGGCTTCTCTCATCCTGCTTAACAAAGGGGGGTATAGTGCATCACATTTCTTTAAAACACAGTCCAAAGGGGTGACAGGCTTACATGCTTTATTACCCATTTTCACGTCCAATATCCTTAAGTTTTTACCACAGAAATCACACAACAAAACGCACAAAAACAAACAAATAAAAAACATTTAGAACACAGAACAAAACACACACAAAAAAACAGAAACTCGGCGAATAAACAGAAAACCAGAGGAGCAATGCAGCGTCTTGCTAAAGCTCCGGGGTAGGAGCTCCTGCGTGCCAGTCGGCACCTCTCTACACTTTCAGAGGTATTCCCTACAGAAAAGAACAGAGGAAAGAAGGATTCCTATTACTGTCCCGGACAGGAGTATATGTGAGCCTTCCCAGGCCACCTCTCTGTCATCAGAAGAGTACTCCCTTAACCGGATATCAGATGTTATAAAGGCGCCTCTTACCTATGAAGGCCTCCTCCACCAGGTGCTTGATAATAGTTTTAGTGCGATGGTTCACTGCAGTGATCCACGGACTGAAGGCTCATTCCAAGTCCTTGGAACTTGGCTCTCCAGCCTGGAGTCCTGGAGGATAGGCCAGCTTCAGAATTTCCAGCAGTATGGCTTTGTGATCTGGTCGGGTCATGTTGCTGGGGAACTCCAAAATGTTAGTCCAGGACACAAGAAAAGACCACTGACTCCAATTAAAATCAAATTAAGGCAAGCTTAATATTTCAAGCAGCCGGGCTGCCTCTCCCTCTCAAAATGGCGGGAACAAGACAGCAACCCCACCTTTCCTACAGCCCAGCTTTATAGCCCAGAAAGTTACACAAAAGGGGGGTTACAGAAAACAGAACTTTGACAAGCATCACACTAATTGTTGTTTACATTTGTTTTTTCTGGCCCCAGCATCAGAAATTAGGAGGACCATTAGAGCCTCAGAGAGGGTCATTGTCTGGCCAGAGAAGGCAAATATTTATGAGGTGTCATTAAAGTTTCAGAGAGGGCCGTTATCTGGTCAGAGAGCCAGGCATGGGTGAGTTCAAAACATGGTCAGGCATTCTAAGCAGGCTCAGAATTTGCAGTAATTTATAGTAAAGCAAAAATTATCTTTTCATGGCTTTGCGGCAAGATGGCTCACAATTTTAATGAAAGATCATGTTGGGTGATCAACCCTGTCCCCTACTTTTGGAAAATCCTCTACCACCTCCAAGGTTGTGAACTCCTGAGCATTTTCCATTCCAGATATGTATTCACAGAATTTCTAACTCTTCTTCTCTAATTGTGTCTTACTTGGGGCGAAGTTAATGTCAAGCCATTGTTCTGGATGAGAGTGGGAAGAATATTGTGCAGCACATAATTGCATACACATTGGATTCACTTTCCAATTTTCCAATTGAAATACTGAATTCCTGACAATAACCCATACCCTTCTAGACGCTAACTACAAATACTAATATGATGGAGAAAAATAACCCAAACGGAATTGAAATACAAGCAGTTCAGAGGAGGCATGGTGTATATTGGACTTGCCTTTTGCAAGATAAAAGGTAGGTGTTATAAATCTAGTCATTTTTTAATTGAAATAGTTTTATATGTGTATTAAAGTTAACAAATATGTGAATTCCTATCTCCCTTTCGCTGTAACCTATTCAGCACATTAATTTTTATATACACATATAGAATCCTACCTGATATCACACGTACATTTTTGTGAGGTGCCTGACATTGCAGATACAAATTGTGAGAAGAGATTACTCCACCTAAATGCTGTTGGAAATGAAAATTCAAGCTAATGGTGAGCTTCCTAGTTGAATAACATTATACATAAATCCATGTTCAGTAAAATGAATATTTTTGGATCTGTTGATGATGTATATTTCATGGTGAAATTCGATTGGCATATATAATTCTACTTTTGAATGTCTTTGTTTGTGTGTGTGTTTGTGTGTGTGTGTGTGTGTGTATATATATATATATATATATATATATATATATATATATATATATATATACAAAATAAATCTCCAGATTTTTCAAAATATGAAATATATGTGTCTTATATACACTCCCTAAATTCATTCATGTTCATGTATGTGGATTAATAATCAACTTTTCACAAGATTATTCTCAGAAATATTCATCCACCTGAAATACATATTTGTTTCCTAGTACTGAAAACTAACTTCAGTGAAAGGTGCAAACAAATCCTAGTATTTCTACATTAACTGACCTAGTTTAACATCAATGCTAGTAGATTCCTATGGGACATGATGTGTATTTTGACATTAATTATTATTCAACACTGGTACATTACTATTTCTTCAGTTTATGCACATCATACGATATATATTTCATCCACTACTTAGCAAATTTATAGGCATTTGTTTCACTTTCAATCACTTCTTGCTCCAGAACACATGTATTTCCCTATGTTTCTTGACTGGTCTTTTCATGAGACTTTTTTCAAATATATTATTTTCAATTTCCATGATCAATTTTTAAGCAAAACTCACACATCCTTCATGAAAAAACATAACCCTAAGATGACCATTAGATATATAACTGGTTGGAATGATTGATTGTGCATCTTTATAACATTTCTTATATATTTTCAGATATCCATTCAATCCATTATTTAAAGTGGATCCAGTTATATTATTTATTCCCAGTATGGTCTATTCATGCGTTATTGCTATATTCATAGACAGAGGGTATACCTATTTGTACCCCAATACAAATTTATATGTCTTCAAAATGTTGCTCCTGGAAATGGTGGAAGAAATACTCATGTCACGTGATATACATATACATTTTATCACAGAAATATTCTGGACACAAAAAGCAAAGGTCACACTTTCAATTGTACCAAAGCCTAAATGGAAAGTGAGCATGGATTACTAAAAACATCTATGTCCAGGTTGCCTAATGCTCTCAAATGTCAATCCTATTGGTGACTACATATTTGATTCTTCCTAAGATTATATATTCAACCTCAAGCCTGTTGAAAATGTCTAATCCTATCACTCACTTTGTACTTTGCTTGATTTTCTAATGTCTTTATTGATATCTGCTTTCCCTCATATTTTCCCCAGTTCATCATTGTGACTGACTCTTCACATGTGCTGACATTAACACTCACTCTCTAACCAAAACCCTATTGCTAAAGAACTTTTTGTCCAAATCCAATACTCACTCTTCATTCTAAACCTAACGACTACCTTCCTCATCGTACTGAATATCGCTTTTTGACTGGATGTTCTCTTCAACATTCAATCATCCAAGGTACAAGGTCCTATGCCATTGTATATTGATTTATCTGAGACAACTGTGCAGCACATAACTCAAAGCTAAGTATACCACTTAAGGGTCCAATTCCCTTCTGGGCTTCAAATCTTTCCTAATTTTCTGCTTTCATACTTATATTTCACCTATATACTCTTGTAAATATCGAAGGTTGCCAATACCATTATTCATCTCGCAAAATGATTCCTAACCCAAATCAAACATGTTATTAACCCTAAACATACACTGTTCCATCAATATAACTTACAGAAGAGCAGGGACAGAGTTGGTCTTACAATATAGGAATGTAGGTGATCTTCCACCTTCTGAGAACCTCAAAGATCCATGGAGAAATGATCCTTGGAGAAGATTTATGCAGCTAAGTTGGACCTGAGAGAGCAATAGAAATCTTCCATGGCAAACAACCTGGTCAGGATGAATTGATGGGTCTAAGTCAGCCTCTCTTTTCTTATTGTAAAGAAGTTGGAAGAAACCAGGCCTGTGTGGAGAGCTGTACCTGGGTGCCTAAGGTTGATATTCCAATCTAACTTCTGAATGTGTCAGAGGATGTTGGGGCAGCCTCCATCTCATGGGACCCTTGGAAGCAACTGTTAGGACAAAGTGGTTTTCAAGGCAGTGACCTCATTCAGTTCCTGAAGGAAGTGACCTCTCCTCACTTTCTTGGTGATTGAATTCTCTGAACTTCGGATCCAGGAAGACAGGCACCCAGAGCCAGTCCCAGTCCTAGTCCCATTGGGCTAACTTGTTTGCTTTTTCCAAGGACAGAGTCAGTCTTTCTTGGTACCTACTGATGTGAGGATGGCCAATTGCCAGCAGAGCTCTGAAGAGGCACCTTCCCTGAGAAAGCAGGTAGTGGCTCACCGCTGTCTCCTGACAACTTCACATAGTTGGCCAAGGAGACCAGATCTGAGAGAGGACAGGCCATTTCGGGGGAACATAATATGGCCCACCAGTCAGAAGACACTCTGGATAGTCAAAGACCTACTTGGGGGAAGGAGGTGGCTTTGCCGTTGTGGGTGTGAGTTTGTGGTTTTTTTCTCATGTTCTGAGAATAGGTAGGAAAGGCGTTTTTTTCTGGTGTGGAGTGGACTGTTTCTAGTAAGTCCTTTGACATTGTGAGGGTTTCTATGTCTGTGTATCCCACTGTATCCGTGGTTGTAGACATTAGAAAAGAGAATGCATCAATGGATTTGTTTCCTCTAGTAGAAAGCTTCCCCACATTAATACTGCCCAATAGATTAATGGACTTCACTTTGCCTTATGGATGGGCAACACCTACTGTCTTCTTAAGTTACTGTTTTCTTCGTGAATTCTTGCCACTCTACAGAATACGCTCATGGTTTTGTGTCCCAGATATGTAACACCACAATGCTCTGTGACATGGCCATGTACTGGATAGCTGAAGAGATTGAGAGCATCTCAGAAAACACAGATATCAGTGTGACCAGTAAAGTCTCAGTTAAGAAACCCTTCTTGGGCCATTTGCTTACTTGTGTTTCAATTACCCTGAATTTCAGGAAGGTCTTTGCCTCATGCCAACCCTTTGTGAAGCCTGAAGAAAACTGTTTTCATATGGAAATGAATGGGCTTCACCTGTGGCTCTTTGATTAATTGCTTTGGAATGGGATGTGTCTGAATCAGTCTCTGGTCCTTGTGTGAGGCTGTGACTTAGATTCTCAGCACCCAATGGATCTAAAGAAAAATCCCATGTGCTTCCCAAACCGAAATGGCCAAAAGAGAAGTCATTGTGGATGAATTTTTTTGCTTTCTTGTTTTAGGTTCCTGACCTCCATTAAGTGAGAATAGGGATTCTTTGGATTAAATGAGTTCTTCAAATCCCTGCAGAGGCTTGCCCATATGTGCTTGGGTTTTCTCATGACTCCAAATCACATAAAGAATCTATACCTCACAGCCAGTAGGCCTCAAATTGGAGAAGCGGAACACTTTAACAGCAGGAATATTTGATCACTCCAGGTTCACAGGAGGAGTGTCCAGGCCACCATGATTTTAGGCAAATGAGGGGCAAGTGAGCTTATTTTTTACACTTTCTTAGGCTGTGCCCCTCATAGAAATCTCCAGGCAGAGGTTATGATGAGTGTCTATATGGAAGAAGATGAGGGCCCTGTGGGAGTGTTTTGATTTTAATTGTGGTCATTTTTGTGGTGGTTGGAAGGAATGACTGGTTCCACCTGGGCTTGAACTCTGGCGTGATTCCCCTTAGAGACTGAGTTCTGGAACTGAACTCAGAGAAGTATTGCCATGAATTGTGTTGGGATTTTAGAAGGCCATGCATGAGACTCACCCATGGAAACTGAGATCTAGGCCCAGGGTGTCTTTCCACAAAACAATGGGAACCTCAGCCAGGATATCACATGATTTTATTCTGAAAGATTGGAAGGTATAGTTGAGAGTCAAAACACACATGGACCTCACATTGTAGGCCTCAATTTGCCTGGCTTCATGTGACCTTTTGGCAACTCTTTGAGAAGCCTTGCCTGTGAGTGTTCTCCAGAGCTTTCATTGAAATGAGCTTTCTCAACACTTAAAGGTTCCTGAATGATTTGAAACCCACAGTGCCTCCAACTTAATCTTTGAAAAATGGCTAGATAAATACCATGAAATTTTTGAAATTTCCATGACCAGGTGGCACTGGAGAATCTTTGGAAGTCCTGTGGTTGATCATGTGTATACCAGAGAATGCCTTGTTTTACTGGGTTTTATGAAAATGGTGTAGAACAGAGATGCCAGTAATTTGTATCCTGCTGATTAGTGGGCCTAGAGCAGTGGTGGGCAGGTGTGTGATAAAACACCATGGTGGGGCCATGTGGATCGGCCATTGGCTTCCAAATGGATTATGACTGACATAGTGCAGAAATCAGACACTTATATGTAAAGGCATTTTTTATATGGAGAGGTTTCAGGGCAATGTTCAGAATCAGTTTACTATGGTTATTGGGGCAAGCTGTGTGGGATAGAAGCCTGGTTGGTGCATTCTCCTGCAGACCCTGACCCACCACACGTGACAGAACTCCCTTCAGCACTGTATCCTAGTAGAACTCCTTGTATTTGGTGAAGCAAATACCAAATTCCCAGTGCAGCAGCAAGAAACACCACGAAAAGTGGAGGATGACCAAATGTCTTCACAGTCCACACGAGGAGACACTTAGCCTCCAGTGGCCACAGTTTACATACAAAGAGAGAATTCAGCACTGCTGCCTCATGGTCATTGGAATATAAGAAACCATGTCTTCCAGGTCACATAGATGCAGACCCATTTTGATGGTCTCACTACAAAGGAAGTTAAAGCTCAAGACAACAACATATATTTCAAGTGCCCAACCTCAGAGGCAGTTTTCCAAGAAGTCTTAGGCCAGCAGAGCTCCATGTTTGTGGAGTGTTTACACTGTTCTTTACTTTTGGAAACTCCTCTACCACCACCAAGGTTGTGAACTCCCGAGCATATTCCATTCCAGATATGTATTCACAGATTTTCACACTTTTCTACTCTAATTGTGTCTTACTTGGGCCAAGGTAATATCAAGGCATTGTTCTGAATGTGAGTGGGAAGATTTTTGTGTAGCACATATTTACATACACATTCGATTCATTTTTCAATTTTCTATTTTAAATACTGAAGCCCTGAAACTAACACATACCCTACTATACTCTGACTAATAATTCTAATATGATGGTGAAAAATAACCCAAACAG
This sequence comes from Callospermophilus lateralis, assembly GCF_048772815.1. Lineage (NCBI taxonomy): Eukaryota > Metazoa > Chordata > Mammalia > Rodentia > Sciuridae > Callospermophilus > Callospermophilus lateralis. The sequence continues at coordinate 1,559,313 of NW_027512826.1, forward strand.
AATAGAAATACAAGCAGTTCAGAGGAGGCATGGTGTATTGTTACAATTGCCTTTTGCATTATATAGTGTAGGAGTTATAAATCTAGTCATTTTTTTGTTGAAATAGTTCTACATGTGTTTTTAAAATTAACAAATATGTGAATTCCTGTCTCCCTTTCTCTGTAGCCAATTCAGCACATGTATTTTTATATGCACATATAGAATTCTACCTGGTACCACACGTACATACTTGTGAGGTAACTGAATTGGCAGATGCAAATTGTGAGAAAGGATAACTCCTCCTAAATGCTGTTGGAACTGAAAATTCAACCTATGGGTGAGCTTCCTAGTTGAATAACATTATACATTAATCCATGTTCAGTAAAATGAATATTTTTCGATCTGTGGATTATATATATTTCATGATCAATTTCGATTGGCATATATATTGCTACTTTTTTTTCTTTTATTGGTTGCACAAAAACATTAAAAATCTCTTGACATATAATATTTCATACATTAGATTCAAGTGGCTTATGAACTCCCATTTTTAGCCCAAATAGAGATTACAGAACCACATCGATTACACATCCACATTTTTACATAATGCCCTATTAGCTACTGTTGTATTCTGCTACCTTTCCTATACTCTACTATCTCCCCTCCCCTTCCTTCCGATCTTCTCTTTTTTCCCTATCTACTGTAATTTATTTCACTCCATGTTTATTTTCCCATTCCACTCACAACAATATGTAATTTTGTGTAACAATGAGGGTCTCCCTCCATTACCATGCAATTTCCCTTTTCTCTCACTTACCCTCCCACCTCATGTCTCTGTTTAAAGTTAATCTTTTCTTCCTGCTATTGCTCCCTGCTCTGTTCTTAGTTGCTCTCATTATATCAAAGAAGACATTTGGTATTTATTTTTTAGGGATTGGCTATCTTCACTAAGCATAATCTGCTCCATTTTTCTGCAAATTTTATGATTTTGTCATTTGTTAGTGCTGCGTAATACTCCATAGTGTATAAATGCCACATTTTTTTATCCATTCATCTATTGAAGGGCATCTGGGTTGGATCCACAGTGTATCAATTGTGAATTGTACTGCTATGAAAATCCATGTGGTAGTGTCCCTGTATTACTCTCTTTTAAGGTCTTCAGGGAATAGTCAGAGAAGGGCAATAGCTGAGTCAAATTGTGGTTCCATTCACAGCTTTCCCAGGAATCTCCATACTGCTTTCCAAATTGGCCACACCAGTTTACAGTCCCACCAGCCATGAACAAGAGTATCTTTTACCCCACATCCTTGCCAGCACTTGTTGTTGTTTGACTTCATAATGGCTACCAATTTACTGGAGTGAGATGGTATCTTAGGGTGATTTTGATTTGAATTTCTCTGACTGCTAGAAATGGTGAGCATTTTATTATGTACTTGATGAATGATTGTATGTCCTCCTCTGAGAAGTGTCTGTTCAAGTCCTTGACCCATTTGTTTATTGGGTTATTTGTTATCTTATTGTCTAATTTTTTGAGTTCTTTGTATATTCTGGATATTAGGCCTCTATCTGAAGTGTGAGGAGTAAAAATTTGTTCCCATGATGTATGCTCCTTATTTACCTCTCTTATTCTTTCTCTTGCTGATAAAAAACTTTTCAGTTTAAGTAGTCAAATTTGTTGATTCTTGTTATTAACTCTTGTGCTATGGATGTCATATAAAGGAATTTGGAGCCCGATCCCATAATATGTAGATCAGAGCCAACTTTTTCTTCTATCAGAAACAGAGTCTTTGATTTGATATCTAGCACCTTGATGCACTATGAGTTAACTTTTGTGCATGGCGAGAGAAAGGAATTCAGTTTCATTTTGTTGCACATGGATTTCCATTTTTCCCAACACCATTTCTTGAAGATACTATATTTCCTCCATTGCATGCTTTTAGCTCCTTTATCAAATATAAAATAGTTGTAGCTTTTTGGATTAATCTCTGTGTCCTCCATTCTGTACCATTGGTCCACCCGCCTGTTTTGGTACCAGTAGCATGCTGGGTTTTTTTTAATTAATTTTATTGTAGGTTGTTCAAAACATTTCATAGTTCTTGATATATCATATTTCACACTTTGATTCAAGTGGGATATGAGCTCCCATTTTTACCCCATATACAGATTGCAGAATCACATCAATTGCACAACCATTGATTTACATATTGCCATTCTGGTGACTGTTGTATTCTGTTGCCTTTCCTATCCTCTACTATCCCCCCTCCCCCTCCCCTCCCCTCTTCTCTCTCTACCTCCTCTACTGTAATTCATTTCTCCCCCTTATATTTTTCCTCCTTTCCCCTCATTTCCTCTTGTATGTAATTTTGTATACCCCTGAGGGTCTCCTTCCATTTACATGCAATTTTCCTTCTCTCTCCCTTTCCCTCCCACCTCTCATCCCTGTTTAATGTTAATCTTCTTCTCATGCTCTTCGTCCCTACTCTGTTCTTAGTTAATCTCCTTATATCAAAGAAGATATTTGGCATTTGTTTTTAAGGGATTGGCTAGCTTCACTTAGCATAACCTGCTCTAATGCCATCCATTTCCCTCCAAATTCTATGATTTTGTCATTTCTTAATGCAGAGTAATATTCCATTGTGTATAAATGCCACATTTTTTTATCCATTCTTTTATTGAAGGACATCTATGTTGGTTCCACAGTCTTGCTATTGTGAAATGTGCTGCTATGAACATGGATGTAGCAGTGGCCCTATAGTGTGCTCTTTTTAGGTCTTTAGGGAATAGACCGAGAAGGGGAATAGCTGGATCAAATGGTGGTTCCATCCCGAGCTTTCCAAGAAATCTCCATACTGCTTTCCAAATTGGGCGCACCAATTTGCAGTCCCACCAGTAATGTACAAGAGTACACTTTTCCCGACATCCTCGCCAGCACTTGTTGGTGTTTGACTTCCTAAAGGCTGCCAATCTTACTGGAGTGAGATGGTATCTTAGGGTGGTTTTTATTTGCATTTCTCTGACTGCTAGAGATGGTGAGCATTTTTTCATATACTTCTTGATTGATTGTATGTCCTCCTCTGAGAAATTTCTGTTCAGGTCCTTGGCCCATTTGTTGATTGGGTTATTTGTTATCTCATTGTCTAATTTTTTTAGTTCTTTGTATATTCTGGATATTAGGGCTCTGTCTGAAGTGTGAGGAGTAACGATTTGTTCCCAGAACGTAGGCTACCTATTTACCTCTCTTATTGTTTCTTTTGCTGAGAAAATAACTTTTTAGTTTGAGTAAGTCCCATTTGTTGGTTCTAGTTATTAACTGTTGTGCTATGGGTGTCCTATTTAGGAATTTGGATCCCGACCCCACAGTATGTAGATCATAGCCAACTTTTTCTTCTATCAGACGCCATGTCTCTGATTTGATATCAAGTTCCTTGATCCACTTTGAGTTAACTTTTGTGCATGGTGAGAGAAAGGGATTCAGTTTCATTTTGTTGCATATGGATTTCCAGTTTTCCCAACACCATTTGTTGAAGATGCTAGCCTTCTTCCATTGCATGCTTTTAGCCCCTTTATCGAATATAAGATAGTTGTAGTTTTGTGGATTGGTTTCTGTGTCCTCTATTCTGTACCATTGGTCCACCCGCCTGTTTTGGTACCAGTACCATGCTGTTTTTGTTTCTATTTCTCTGTAGTATACTTTGAAGTCTGGTATAGCTATACCGACTGATTCACACTTCCTGCTTAGCAATGTTTTTGCTATTCTGGGTCTTTTATATTTCCATATGAATTTCATGATTGCTTTCTCTATTTCTACAAAAAATGCCATGGGGATTTTGATTGGCATTGCATTAAACCTATTGAGAACTTTTGTTAATATCGCCATTTTGATGATGTTAATTCTACCTATCCATGAACAGGGTATATTTTTCCATCTTTTAAGATCTTCTTCAATTCTCTCTTTAGGGTTCTGTAGTATTCATTGTATAAGTCTTACACCTCTTTTGATTTTAATTATTTCTTGTCTTCTACTTTTTTGCTGTTGTTTTGCTCTTCTTTTTCTAGGACATTGAGTTGAAGTATTAGATCATTTATTTGTTGGTTTGTTATTTTTTTTAAGGAATGAACTCCAAGCAATAAATTTTCCTCTTAGAACTGCTTTCAATGTGTCCCATAGATTCCGATATGTTGTGTCTGTGTTTTCATTTATCTCTAAGAATTTTTTAATATCCTCCTTGATGTCTTCTATAACCCATTTATCATTCAGTAACCTATTTTTCATTCTCCAATTGATGCATGATTTTTCCTTACTTCTTTTATCGTTGATTTTCAATTTCATTTCATTATGTTCAGATAAGATGCATGGTATTATCTCTACTCCTTTATATTGTCTAAGAGTTGCCCTGTGACATAATATATGATCTATTTTTGAGAAGGATCCAAGTGCTGCTGAGAAAAAAGTGTAACTGCTTGATCTTGGGTGGTATATTCTATATATGTCAATTAAGTCTAGGTTATTAATTATGTTATTGAGTTCTATAGATTCCTTATTCAACTTTTCTTTGTAAGATCTATCCAGTGGTGAGAGAGGTGTGTTGAAGTCTCCCATAATTATTGTATGGTGGTCTATTAGACTCTTGAACTTGAGAAGAGTTTGTTTGATGAACATAGCTGCACCATTGTTTGGGGCATATATATTTATGATTGTGATGTCTTGTTGGTGTATGGTTCCCTTGAGCTGTATGTAGTGTCCCTCTTCATCCCTTTTGATTAACTTTGGCTTGAAATCTATTTTATTTGATATGAGTATGGACACTCGTGCTTGTTTCCGAAGTCCATAAGAGTGATATGATATTTCCCAACCTTTCACCTTCAGTCTATGTATGTCTTTTCCTATCAAATGCGTCTACTGAAGGCAGCATATTGTTGGGTCTTGTTTTGTGATCCATTATACTATCCTGTGTCTCTTAATTCGTGAGTTTAAGCCATTAACATTTAGGGTTATTATTGAGATATGGGTTGTTCTTCCAGTCATATTGGTTTATTTATGTTACTAAACATGGTTTGTTTTCCTCTTTGATTATTCCCTCTCTTTACTGTAATCCCTCCCGCTGTTTGTTTTCATTGTTATTTTCCATTTCCTCTTCCTGCAATGTTTTGCCGAGGATGTTTTGAAGAGATGGTTTTCTAGCTGCAAATTCTTTTCACTTTTGTTTATCATGGAAGGTTTTAATTTCATCTTCCATACTGAAGCTTAATTTTGCTGGATACACAATTCTTGGTTGGAACCCATTTTCTTTCAGTGTTTCAAATATGTTATTCAAGGATCTTCTAGCTTTCAGAGTCTGTGTTGAAAGATCAGCTGTTATCCTGATTGGTTTACCCCTAAATGTAATCTGCTTCCTTTCTCTTGTAGCTTTTAAAATTCTCTCCTTATTCTGTATGTTGGGCATCTTCATTATAATTTGTCTAGGTGTGGATCTCTTATGATTTTGCACATTCGGCGTCCCGTAGGCTTCTAGGATATGGGATTCTGTCTCATTCTTCAAGTCTGGGAAGTTTTCTCGTATTATTTCATTGAATAGATTGCTCATTCCTTTTGTTTGGAACTCTATACCTTCCTGTATCCCAATGACTCTTAAGTTTGGTCTCTTTATGTTATCCCATATTTCTTGAATGTTCTGCTCATGGTTTCTTAACAGCTTTGCTGAGCTGTCTATGTTCTTCTCCAGTTGAAATACTTTGTCTTCATTTTCTGATGTTCTATCTTCTAAGTGTTCTACTCTGCTGGTAGTATTCTCAATTGAGTTTGTAATTTGGTTTATTGTTTCCTGCATTTCCAGGATTTCTGTTTGTTTGTTTTTTATAACCTTGATCTCCCTGTATAATTGATCTTTTGCTTCTTGTATTTGTTTATGTAATTCATTTTCGAAGTGCTCGAAGTGGTCTTTCATTGTCTGATTATGCTGTCTAATGTCTTCCTTGAGACTCCAGATAATCTGAAGCATGTATATCCTGAATTCTTTATCTGACATTCCATCTGCTGCAGATATTACCTCTTCTAAAGTTGAGTTGACCTGCATTGCTTGTGGTCCTTTCTTTCCTTGTCTTTTCATACTGATCGCGTTTCTTTCTGCTTGGTGAAACTGTTGTTATTGATTTTCCCCCTATATATTTATATTGCTCTTATATAGTTGCAAAGTCTCCTTCGCAGGCTTTGGCGGTGGTTCTGCCCCTCCTCCAATTGGGGCAATGTGCCTACTACGCCGGCAGGCTGCTGTGCCTCTACTTTCGGTGGGCCTGTTCTTTCGGTGGTCACAGGTTCGCCTCCCTTGCAGGCGTGAGCAGCGGCTCTGCACCTCCGCTGGCCGCTAGGCCTGTTCTGTCTGTCGTTTGCAGGTCTGTCTACCTAACAGGTGCTGGTGGCGGCTCTGCCCCTCCCCCAAACGGGGTGATGTGTCAGACGGCCACTGGGCCTGTTTTGTCAGTGGTCACGGTATCGCCTACCTTGCAGGTGGGTGGGGCAGCTGTGCCCCTCTGCAGGTTTCTGGGCCTGGGTCGCAGGTCATTCATTTTTTAGTTCTAGTAGTTTTTGTACACCTTTTTGTGTCTTCTATGTATAGAATAATGTCACCCGAAAATAGTGATAATTTGCGTTCTTATTTTCCTATTTTTATGCCTTTTATTTGTTTAGTATGTCTAATTGCTCTGGCCAGTGTTTCGAGAACTATATGGAATAGAAGTGGTGAGAGAGGGCATCCCTGTCTTGTTCCAGATTTTAGAAGAAATGCCTTCAATTTTTCTCCATTCATAATGATGCTAGCCTGAGGCTTAGCATAGATAGCTTTTACAATGTCGAGGTAACTTCCTGTTATCCCTATTTTTTCTAATGTTTTGAACACAAAGGGATGCTGTACTTTGTCAAATGCTTTTTTTGCTTCTATCGAGATGATCATATGGTTCTTATCTTTAAGTCTATTGATGTGGTGAATAACATTTATTGATTTCCGTATATTGAACCATCCTTGCATCCCAGCTATGAATCCTACTTGATCATGGTGCATAATTTTTTTGATGTGCCTTTGTATTCGATTCACCAGAGTTTTATTGAGGATTTTTGCATGTAGGTTCATCAGATATATTGGTCTGTAGTTTTCTTGCTTTGAGGTGTCTTTTTCTGATTTCGGAATCAGCGTGATGTTGGCCTCATAGAATGAATTTGGAAGAGCTCCCTCTTTTTCTCTATGCTGAAATAACTTGAAAAGTATTGGTATTAAATCTTCTTTAAATGTTTTGTAAAACTCCGCTGTATAGCCATCCGTTCCTGGGCTTTTCTTGGTTTGTAGTCTTTTGATTTCTTCTTCTGTTTCATCCATTGACATTGGTCTGTTTAAATTGTGTGTATCCTTCTGACTCAGTCTGGGAATATCATATGACTTAAGAAATTTATCGATGTCTTCACTATATTCTATTTTATTGGAATATAGGTTTTCTAAATAATTTCTAATTGTCTTCTGTATTTCGGAAGCATCTGTTGTAATATTGCCTTTTTCATCCCATATGTTAGTAATTTGAGTTCTCTCTCTTCTTCTCTTCATTAGCATGCCTAAGGGTCTGTCGAACATATTTATTTTTTCGAAGAACCACCTTTTAGTTTTGTTAATTTTTTCAATAGTTTCTTTTGTTTCAATTTCGTTGATTTCTGCTCTGATTTTAATTATTTCTTGCTTTCTGCTACATTTTTTGTTGTTTTGCTCTTCCTTTTCTAGGGCTTTGAGTTGAGGTGTGAGCTCATTTATTTGTTCGTTTTTACTTTTTTTCAGGAATGACCTCCAGGCGATGAATTTCCCTCTTAAAACTGCTTTCATTGTGTCCCATAGATTCTGATATATTGTGTCTGTATTTTCATGTATCTCTAAGAATTTTTTAATTTCCTCCTTTATATCTTCTGTAACCCACTGATCATTCAGTAACATATTGTTCATTTTCCATGTGATGTAGGATTTTTCCTTCCTTTTTTTATCATTGGTTTCCAGTTTCATTCCATTATGATCAGAAAAAATTCATGGTATTATCTCAACCCCTGTATATTTACTGAGGGTTGCCCTATGACATAATATATGGTCTATTTTTGAGAAGGATCCACGTGCTACTGAGAAAAAAGTATATCCACTTGATGATGATTGATATATTCGATATATGTCAGTTAAGTCTAGGTTATTGATTGTGATATTGAGTTCTATAGTTTCTTTATTCACTTTTGTTTGGAGGATCTGTCCAATGGTGAGAGAGGTGTGTTGAAGTCACCCATAATTATTGTGTTGTGGTCTATTTCATTCTGGAACTTGAGGTGAATTTGTTTTTTGAACATTGCAGCACCATTATTTGGTGCATAAATATTGATAATTTTTATGTCTTCTTGATGAATGGTTCCTTTTAACAGTATATAATGTCCTTTCTTATCCCTTTTGATTAAATTAGTCTTGAAGTCGATTTTATTCGATATGAGCATGACCACCCCTGCTTGCTTATGGGGAGCGTTGCATGGTATATTTTTTCCAAAACTTGCACCTTCAGCCTGTGTATGTCTTTTCCATTGAGATGTGCTTCCTGGAGGCAATATATTGTTGGATTCATTTTTAATCCAAGTTACCAGCCTATGTCGCGTTATTGGAGAGTTTAAGCCATTAACATTTAGAGTCACTATTGATCTATGGTTTGTACTGCCGCTCATGATTGATGATTCATCTTTTTTTTTTTAATTTAGTTTGTTTCTCCATGATTAGCTTTTCCCCCACCCTCAGTCATTACTGAGGCACTTCCCACTGATGGTTTTGGTTGTTGATTTTCATTTCTTCTTCGTGTATTGTTTTGCTCAAGATGCTTTGCAATGCTGGTTTTCTGGCTACAAATTTTTCTACCTTTTGTTTATCATGAAATATTTTTATTTCATCGTCATACCTGCAGCTTAATTTTGCTGGATACAGAATTCTTGGTTGGCGTTCATTGTCTTTCAGTGTTTGAAATACGTTGCTCCAGGATCTTCTCGCTTTCAGCGACTGTGATGAAAAATCCATTCTCAACCTTATTGGTTTACCCCTTAATGTAATCTGCCTCCTTTCTCTTAGAGCTTTTAATATTTTCTCTTTGTTTTGTATATTGGATATCTTCATAACAATGTGTCTTGGTGTTGGTCTACTGTGATTTTGTGTGTTCCGTGTCCTGTAAGCATGTCCAATTTGAATATCCATTTACTTTGTATTTCTGGAAATATTTCTGTAATTATTTCATTCAATAGATTACTAATTCCCTTGGTTTGAATCTGTGTACCTATCCAGATGACTCATTAATTTTTTTTTTATGTTATCCCATATCTCTTGGATGTTTTACTCATGATTTTTTACCAGCCTTTCTGTGTTGGCTAGATTCATTTCAAGATGATATATTTTGTCTTCATTATCTGACATTCTGTCTTCTACTTGCTCCACAGTGTTAGTGATACTCTCAATTGACTTTTTAATTTGGTTTATCGTTTCCTTCATTTCTAGAATTATTGTTTGATTTTTTTATAATCTCTATCTCCTGATAAAGATGCATAACTTCTTCTTTTATCTGTTTATGTAATTCATTTTCAATGTGTTCTTTCACTGTTTGGATTTGCTGTCTCGTATCCTCTTTAAGTTTCAATTCCATCTGTCTAAGGTATTCCTTGAGTTCTTTATATGACCATTTTTCTGATGACTATAGGTCCTCCTGAATATTTTGGCTGTCCTTCGTTGTTTGTACTTATTTTCTTCCTTGATTTTTTGTGCTGCTCATGTTACTTCTTGCTCTGTTTGACTGTTGAGTTACTGCTTACTCTTATAAATTTATTTGATGCTTGGAAGAAAAGATATTAGAAGGAAAGGGAAGAAGTCACTAAAGAGAATGAGAGTAGGCAGGTAGAATTCGAGGAAGGGGAAATCAGAAAATTGAAAAGAAATGATAAGACAAAAGAAAAAATAGAAAAGAAAGAAAGAAAGAAAAAAATTTTAAAATAATGATCATTTAAAAGATGTAAATTAAAGTTTAAAATAATAATAATAATAAAATAAAAATATTTAAAAAATGAAAACATATTAAAAAGTTAAAGTACAACAACAAAAAATATGAATTTACATAAAGAATCTAAACCCCACACTCAGTAGGCCTCAAGTTGGAGAAGTAGAGCAGTATTAACGCCAGGCCTATTTTTTCACTTCTGTTTCACAGGAAGGCAGTCCAGGCAACCCTGATGTTAAGCAAATGAGGGGCAAGGGAGCTTATTTTGGACACGGACGTGGGCTGTGTACCTCATGGAAACCTCCAGCCGGAGGTTATGATGAGTGTCTACATGGAAGAAGATGAGGGCCATGTTGGGGTGTTTTGGTTTTAACTGTGAACATTTGTATGGCGGTAGGAAGAGATGACTGGGTACACCTGGGCTTGAACTCTTGTGTGATTCAACATAGAGACTGAGTTCTGGAATTGACCTCAGAGAAGTATTGCCATGGATTGTGTTGGGCTTTTAGAAGGTCATGCATGAGAGTCGCCCTTGGAAAGTGAGATCTACGCCCAAGTTGGCTTTCCACAGAGCAAAGGGAATCTCAGCCAGGATATCACATGATTTTATTCTGAAAGACTTGGCAGCCATTGTTGAGAGTGAAAACACACATGGACCTCACATTGTAGACCTCAATGGGCCTGGCTTCATGTGACCTTTTGGCCACCCTTTGGGAAGCCTTGCCTCTGAGAGTTCTCCAGAGCTTTCATTGAAGTGAGCTTACTCAACATTTAATGGTTAATGAATGAATTGAAACCCACAGTGCCTACAACTTCTTCCTTGAATAATGGCTAGATGAATACCATGAAATTTTTGAAATTCCCAAGACTAGGTGTCACAGGAGAATCTTTGGATGTCCTCTAGCTGATCATGAGAATACAAGACATTGCCTTTATTGACTGGGTTTCATGAAAATGGTGTATAACAGAGATGCAAGTAAGTTGGAACCTGCTGAGTAGTGTTCCTAGAGCCGTGGTGGGCAGGTGTGTGATAAAATATCTCTGGTGTGGCCATGTTTATCTGCCATTGTTGTCCAAATAACTTGTGACTGACATTTTGCAGCCAGTAGACCCTTATATGTAAAAGAATCTTGTTATATGGAGAGGTTTCAGGGCAATGTTCAGAATCAGGTTGCTATGGTCAATGTTGCAAGCTATGTGGGATAGAAGCCTGGTTGGTGCATTCTCCAACAGAACCCAACCCACCACAACTGAAAGAACTCCCTACAGCACTGTGTCCCAGTGGAACTCTTTTTATTTCATGAAGCAAATACCACACTCCTAGTGCAACAGCAAAAAACACCACAAAGAGTGGAGGATGACCAAATGGCTTCACAGTCCAGATGAGGAGACACTTGCCCTCAGTGGCCACAGTTTACCTACAAAGAGGAAATTCAGCACTGCTGCCTCATGTTCATCGGAAAATAAGAAACCATGTCATCCATGTCACATAGATGCAGACCCAGCTTTGATGGTCTCACTACTAAGGAAGCTAATGCTCCTGACAACAAAATATATTTCAAGTGCTCACCCTCAGAGGTAGTTTCTCCACATGTTAGGCCAGCAGAGCTTCATGTTTGTGGAGTGTTTACCCTGTCCCTTACTTTTGGAAACTCCTCTACCACCTCCAAATTTGTGAACTCCTGAGCATTTTCTATAACAGGAATGTATTCACAGATTTTCTAACTCTTCTCCTCTAATTGTGTCTTACATGGGGCGAAGGTAATGCCAAGGCATTGTTCTGAATGAGAGTGGGAAGATTTTTGTGTAGCACATATTTGCATACACATTGGATACATTTTCCAATTTTCCACTCGAAATACTGAATCCCTGACACTAACAAATTCCCTTCTAGACTTTTTCTTCTAATCTTAATATGATGGAGAAAAATAACCCAAACAAAATAGAAATACAAGAGGTTCACAGGAGGCATGGTGTATAGTTGGACTTGCCTTTCCTATGATAAATGGTAGGTGCTATAAATCTAGCAAATTTTAATTGAAACAGTTCTTTATGTGTTTTAAAAGTTAACAAATATGTGAATAACTGTCTCCCTTTCTCTGTAGTCTATTCAGCACATGTATTTTTTTATGCACATATTGAATTCTACCTGGTATCACACATACATTTTGTGAGGTGGCTGACTTGGCAGATACAAACTGTAAGAAAAGATCACTCCTACTAAACGCTGTTGGAACTGAAAATTCAACATATGGGTCAGCTTTCTAGTTGAACAACATAAATTGATGTTCAGGAAAATGAGTATTTTTGGATCTGTGGATGATATACATTTCATGGTGAATTTCAATTGGCATACATAATGCTACTTTTTAATGTCTCTCTCTGTGTGTGTATCTATCTATCTATCTATGTATCTATATATATATATATATATATATATATATATATATATATATGTATTCACTCTCCAGATTTTTCAAAATATGAAATGTATTTGTCTTATTTTACACTCCCTAAATTCATTTATATTTATGTATGTGGATTTACAATCAACTTTTCACAAGTTTATTCTCAGAAATGTTCATCCACCTGAAATACATATTCGTTTCCAGTACTGAAAACTAACTTCAGGGGATCATATGATGGCAGCGAAAGGAGTGCATCAACCCCATATACAGCATCACTGAGCAAGAGAATGACGAATTTCCAGCAAAATTTGGGTGCTCCAAAACCTAGTGGAAGTATTTCCATCTCATGAGGATTAGCTACGGGGCTCAAACGTGAGTGATTTGTCCGCATAGAGCGTCATGCTGCTTATTCAGCAAATCGCCCTGCGGCTAGAGTCTGTGGCGCATGCTGGCAAACAATGAGATAGCAACACAAATATTCAGTGGTGCGGATTCTGTGGGCTCCTGCCAGCTGTACAATCACTGTGCTCATTGCTGAATTCTGGGTTTGAGACCGGGGAAGGACGCGGTCCAATTCAGTTTTCCACACCAGTCAGACCACAGAGGAAGCCAGGGGCCACCATCTTGGAGAGCTGACGTCACCATTCCTGTTTTCAACTCATAGCAGCTCATTCAGCTATAGAACAGGTAATCTCAGGCTGCCATTCGCCTGTGTCTCGGAGACAAATTACTCAGGCCTGTTCCTATCAGAACATACACCAAGCCCAGAGCGGCCGAATTCTGCCTCCTGGAACTGATCAGGCCCAGGGCTAAAGAACCCGCGGAAACTCCTTCTCGGTCTACGTCTTGCTGAATACTGTGGAGGTAAATACCTACCTAGCCTTCATAGGCAGTGGCAACAGGATTGAGACGGGGCTTGTGAGGGCTGGTCAGGACTCACCCATTGCTTTGGTCATCCGGCAAAGGGAACGAAATGCTGCCATTCGCATGGGATACCAACATGTTAGAGATCTGATGTCATCACAAAGTGGTGGAGGAGATAACTTCATCAATACCAGCGGTGACAGAAACAGTTGGTCTCCTGGTAAAAATAGTGAGTCACAAACACCCGAGTCTCTCTCACTTTGTCTTCAAGCCAGAGGGGCAGAGCAGAGCCGCCGCCCATGCCTGGCACAGGCCCAGCGACCTGCAGGCGTGGTAGTCATGTCATCACAATTGGAGTAGTGACAGAGCAGAGCTGCCGCCCGTGCCTGGAACAGGCCCATCAACCAGCAGGCGTGGTAGTCACGTCACCCCAATTGGAGTAGGGGCAGAGCAGAGCCACCGCCTATGCCCAGAACAGGCCCAACGACCCGCTGGTGTGGTAGACACGGCACCCCTATTGGAGTAGTGGCAAAGCAGAGCCTTCTCCCGCGCCCAGTAGAAGCCCAGCGGCCCACCAGCGTGGTTGTTAGGTCACCCCAATAGGAATAGGGGCAGAGCAGAGCCACTGCCCAAAACAAAACAGTTTCAACAAGCAGAGAGAAACGCGAGCAGTATGAAAAGACAAGGAAAGAAAGGACCACAAGCAATGCAGGTCAACACAACTTTAGAAGAGGTAATAGCTGCATCAGATGGAATGTCAGATAAAGAATTCAGGATACTCAGGCTTTAGATGATCTGGAGTCTCAAGGAAGACATTAGACAACAAAATCAGACAATTAAAGATCACTTCGACAATGAATTACATAAACAAATCCAATAAGCAAAAGATCAACTATATAGGGAGATAGAGGTTGTAAAAACAAACAAACAGAAATCCTAGAATTGCAGGAAGGAATAATCCAACTTAAAAACTCAATTGAGAATACTACCAGGAGAGTAGAACACTTAGAACATAGAACATCAGACAATGAAGACAAAGTATTTCAACTTGAAAAGAACATAGACCACTCAGCAAGACTGTTAAGAAACCATGAGCAGAATATCCAAGAAATATGGGATAACATAAAGAGGCCAAACTTAACAGTCATTGGGATACAGGAAGGTATAGAGGTCCAAACCAAAGGAATGAGCAACCTATTCAATGAAATAATACGAGAAAACTTCCCAGACTTGATAAATAAAACAGAATCCCAAGTCCTAGAAGCCTACAGAACGCCGAATGTGCAAAATCATAAGAGAGCCACAACTAGACACATTATAATGAAGATGCCCAACAAACAGAAAAAAGAGAGAATTTTAAAAGCTACAAGAGAAAGGAAGCAGATTACGTTTAAGGGTAAACCAATCAGGATAACAGCTGATCTTTCAAAACAGACTCTGAAAGCTAGAAGATCCTGGAATAACATATTTCAAACACTGAAAGAAAATGGGTTCCAACCAAGAATTGTGTATCTAGCGAAATTAAGCTTCAGTATGGAAGATGAAATTAAAACCTTCCTCGATAAACAAAAGTGAAAAGAATTTGCAGCTAGAAAACCATCTCTTCAAAACATCCTCGGCAAAACATTGCAGGAAGAGGAAATGGAAAATAACAATGAAAACCAACAGTGGGAGGTAGGACATTAAAGGGGGGAAAATAATCAAAGAGGAAAACAAACCATGTTTAGTAACATAAATAAACAAATATGGCTGGAAGAACAACCCATATCTCAATAATAACCCTAAATGTTAATGGCTTAAACTCACCAATGAAGACACACTGGCTAGTAGAATTGAACAAAAAACAAGACCCAACAATATGCTGCCTACAGGAGATGCATTTGATAGGAAAATGCATACATAGACTGACGGTGAAAGTTTGGGAAAAATCATATCACTTATATGGACTTCGGAAACAAGCAGGAGAGTCCATACTCATATCAAATAAAATAGATTTTGAGCCAAAGTTAATCAAAAGGGATAAAGAGAGACACTACATACTGCTCAAGGGAACCATACACCAACAAGAGACAGCAATCATTAATATATATGCCCCAAACAATGGTGCAGCTATGTTCATCAAACAAACTCTTCTCAAGTTCAAGAGTCTAATACACCACAATACAGTAATCATGGGAGACATGAACACACCTCTCTCACCACTGGACAGATCTTCCAAACAAGGAATAAGGAATAAGGAAACTATAGAACTCAATAACACAATTAATAACCTAGACTTATTTGAGATATGTAGAATATAACACCCAACATCAAACAGTTACCTTTTTTTTCTCAGCAGCACATGTATCCTTCTAAACAATGATCATATATTATGTCACAGGGCAACTCTTAGACAATATAAAGGAGTACAGATAATACCATGCATATTATCTGATCATAATGGAATGAAACTAAAAATCAATGATAAAAGAAGGAAGGAAAAATCATGCATCACTTGGAGAATGAACAATAGGTTACTGAGTGATCAATGGGTTATAGAAGACATCAAGGAGGAAATTTAAAAATTCTTAGAGATAAATGAAAACACAGACACAACATATCGGAATCTATGGGACACATTGAAAGCAGTTCTAACAGGAAAATTCATTGCTTGGAGTTCATTCCTTAAAAAAAGTAACAACCAACAAATAAATGATCTCATACTTCATCTCAAAATCCTAGAAAAAGAAGACGAAAGAAACAGCAAAAGAAGTAGAAGGCAAGAAATAATTAAAATCAAAGCTGAAATTAATGAAATTGAAACAAAAGAAACAATTGAAAAAACTTGACAAAAGTAGAAGTTGGTTCTTTGAAAAAATAAATAAAATTGACAGACCCTTAGCCATGCTATGAAAGAGAAGAAGAGAGAACTCAAATTACTAGCATAAGGGATTAAAAAAGAAAATATCACAAGAGATATTTCTGAAATACAGAAGATAATCAGAAATTATTTTTAATCCTTGTACTCCAAACAAATAGAAGACAGTGAAGGCATCGATAAATTTCTTAAGTCATATGATATGCCCATATTGAGTCAGGAGGATATAGACAACATAAACAGACCAATATCAATTGAGGAAATAGAAGAAACCATCAATCCACTACCAACTTAGAAAAGCCCAGGACCGTATGGGTATACAGCAGAGTTTAACAAAACCTTTAAAGAGGAACAAATACCAATAGTTTTCAAGGTGTTTCAGGAAATTGAAAAAGAGGGAGATCTTCCAAATTCATTCTACGAGGCCAAGATCACCCTGATTCTTACACCAGACAAAGACACTTCAAAGAAAGAAAACTACAGACCAATATCTCTAATGAACCTACACGAAAAAATCCTCAATAAAATTCTGGCGAATTGGATACAAAAACATATCAAAAAAATTGTGAATCCTGATCAAGTAGGATTCATCCGTGTGATGCAAGGCTGGTTCAATATACGGAAATCAATAAATGTTATTCACCACATCAATAGACTTAAAAATAAGAACCATATGATCATCTCGGTAGATGCAAAAAAAGCATTCTATAAAGTACAGCATTCTGTTATGTTCAACACTCTAGAAAAACTAGTGATAAGAGGAACATACCTCAATATTGTAAAAGCAATCTATGCTAAGCCTCAGGCTAGCATCATTCTGAATGGAGAAAAATTGAAGGTATTCTCTCTAAAATCTGGAACAAGACAGGGATGCCCTCTCTCACCACTTCTGTTCAACATTGTTCTTGAAACACTAGCCAGAGCATTTAGACAGACGAAAGAAATAAAAGGCGTAAAAATTGGAAAAGAAGAACTTAAATTATCAGATCACATGATTCTATGTCTAGCAGTCCCAAAAGGGTCTACAAAGAAACTAATAGAGCTAATAAATGAATTCAGCAAAGTGGCAGGATATAAAATCAACATGCATAAATCTAAGGCATTCCTGCATATCAGCGACAAATCCTCTGAAATAGAAATGAGGACAACCACTCCATACACAATATCCTAAAAAAAAAATAATAATTAGGAATCAACCTAACAAAAGATGTGAAAGTCTTATACAATGAAAACTACAGAACCCTAAAGAGAGAAATAGAAGAAGATCTTAGAAGATGTAAAAATATATCCTGTTCATGGATAGGCAGAACTAATATCATCAAAATGGTGATATTACCAAAAGTTCTCAATAGGTTTAATGCAATGCCAATCAAAATCCAAACGGAATTTTTTCTAGAAATAGAGAAAGCAATCATGAAATTCATATGAAAAAATAAAAGACACAGAATAACAAAAACAACACTAAGCAGGAAGTGTGAATCAGGCGGCATAGCGATACCAGACTTCAAACTATACTACAGAAAAATAGTAACAAAAATACCATGGTAATGGTACCAAAACAGGCAGGTGGACCAATGGTTCAGAATAGAGGACCCAGAAACCAAGCCAGGAAACTACAACTATCTTATATTTGATGGAGGGGCTAAAAGCATGCAATGAAGGAAAATAGCATCTGCAAAAAATGGTGCTGGGAAAACTTGGAATCCATATGTAACAAAATGAAACTGAATCCCTTTCTCTCGCCATGCACAAAAGTTAACTCAAAATGGATCAAGGAGCTTGATATCAAATCAGAGACATGGCGTCTGATAGAAGAAAAAGTTGGCTACGATTTACATACTGTGGGGTCGGGCTCCAAATTCCTGAATAGGACACCCATAGCACAAGAGTTAATAACTAGAATCAACAAATGGGACTTACTCAAACTAAAAAGTTTTTTATCAGCAAAAGGAACAATAAGAGAGGTAAATATGGAGCCTAAATCCTGGGAACAAATCTTTACTCCTCACACTTCAGATAGAGCAATAATATTCAGAGTATACAAAGAACTCAAAAAAATAGACAATAAGATAACAAATAACCCAATAAACAAATGGACCAAGAACCAGAACAGACACTTCTCAGAGAAGTACATACAATCAAAAAACAAGTACATGAAAAAATGCTCACCATCCCCAGCAGTCAGAGAAATGCAAATCAAAACCACCCTAAGATACCATCTCATTCCAGTAAGATTGGCAGCCATTATGAAGTCAAACAACAACAAGTGCTGGTGAGGATGTGGAGAAACAGGTACACTTGTACATTATTGGAGGCACTGCTAATTGGTAGAGCCAATTTGGAAAGCATTATGGAGATTTCTTGGAAAGCTGTGAATGGAACTACCATTTGACCCAGCTATTCCTCTTCTCGGTCTATTCCCTAAAGACCCTAAAAGAGCATGCTACAGGGACACTGCTACATTGATGTTCATAGCAGCACAATTCACAATAGCAAGACTGTGGAACCAACCTAGATGCTGTTCAATAGAAGAATGGATAAAAAAATGTGGCACTTATACACAATGGAGTATTACTCTGCTTTAAAAAATGACAAAATCATAGAATTTGCAGGAAAATAGATGGCATTAGAGCAGATTATGCAAAGTGAAGCTAGCCAATCCCTAAAAAACAAATGCCAAATGCCTTCTTTGATAAAAGGAGAGTAACTACGAAAAGAGTAGGGATGAAGAGCATGAGAAGAAGATTAATATTAAATAGGGATGAGAGGTGGGAGAGAAAGGGAGAGGGAAGGAAAATTGCATGGAAATGGAAGTAGACCCTCAGGGTTATACAAAATTACATAAAAGAGAATGTGAGGGGAAAGGGAAAAATAATACAAAAGGGAGAAATTTATTACAGTAGAGGGGGTAGAGAGAGGAGAGGGGAAGAGAGCGGAGGGGAGGAGGGATAGTAGAGGATAGGAAAGGCAGCAGAATACAATAGACACTAGTATGGCAATGTGTCAATCAATTGATGTGTAACTGATGTGATTCTGCAATCTGTATACGGGGTAAAAATGGAGTTCATAACCCACATGAATCAAAGTGTGAAATATGATATATCAAGAAATAAATAATGTTTAGAACAACCATAAAAAATTAAAAAAAAAAAGAAAACTAACTTCGGTGAATGAGGCACGCGAATCCTAATATTTCTACAGTAACTGACCAAGTTTAACATCAATGCAAGTAGATTCCAATGGACATGATGTGTATTTTTACGTTAATTTTTATTCAAAACTGGTACAATTTCATCAGTTTATGCACATCATAGGATATATATTTCATAAAAAATTTAGCAAATTTATAGTCATTTGTTTCACTTTCAATCACTTCCTGCTTCAAAACACATGTATTCCTCCATATTTCTTGACTGGTCTTTGCATGAGAATTCTTTCCGAACACATTATTTTCGATTTCCATAATCACTTTTGAAGCAAACTTCACACACTCTTCATGATAAATCAAAACACTAATATTACCATTAGATGTATAACTGGTTGGAATGAATGAATATATATCAATATAAGATTTATTGTATATTTTCAGATATCAATTCAATCCATTATTTAAAGTTGGAACCAGTTATATTATTTATTCACAGTATGGTGTATTCATGCTTAATCTCTATATTCATGGACACAGGGTACACCTCTTTGTACCCCCAATACAAATTTTACGTCTTCAGTATATTGCTCCCAGAAATGGTGGTAGAAATACTCATGTCACCTGATCTACATATAGATTTTATCACAGTAATATTCTGGACAAAAAATGTAAAGGTCACACTTATGATTGTACCAAAGACTAAATGGAAAGCGATCATGGATTACTAAAAACATCCTTGTCCAGGTTGCCTAATGCTCTCAAATGTCAATCCTATTGGTTACTACATATTTGTTTCTTCCTAAGATTATATATTCAAACTCAACCCTGGTGAAAATGTCTACTCCTATCACTCACTTAATACTTTGCCTGATTTCATAATGTCTCTATTGTTATCTGCTTTTCTACATATTTTCCCAATTTCATCATAGTGACTGACTCTTCATATGTGCTGACATTTACATTCACTCTCTATCCGAAACCCTATAGCTAAAGAATTTTTAGTCCCAATCCTACACTCACTCTTCTTCCTAAACCTACTGACTATCTTCCTAATTCTACTGACTATCCCTTTGGATTGGATGTTCTCTTCTACATTCAAACATCCAAGGTACAAGGTCCTATGCCATTGTATATCAAATTGTCTGAGACATCTTTGCAGAATATAATTCAAAACTAAGTATCCCAATTAAGGGCCCAATGCCCTTCTGGGCTTCAAATCATACCTAGATTTCTGTTTTCATACTTATATTTCACCTCAATATTCTTGTAAATATCGCAGGTTCCCAATACCATTATTTATCACACAGAATGATTGCTAACCCAAATCGAACCTGTTATTAAGCCTAAACATACACTGTTTCCTCAATCTCATTTTACAGAAGAGCAGGGATAGAGTCGTTCTTACAATACAGGAAAGTAGGGGACATTCCACCTGCTGAGAACCTCAAAGGTCCATTCAGAAATGATACCTGGAGAAGATGTAGGCAGCTATGAAGGACCTGAGAGAGCAAAAGTCATCTTCCATGGCAAACAACCTGGTCAGGATGAAGGGATGTGTCTGAATCAGCCTCTCTCTTTTTATTGTAGAGAAGATGGACCAAACCAGGCCTCTGTCGAGAGCTGCTGCTGGGTGCCTATGGTTGACATACCATTCTACCTTGTGAAAGTGTCACAGGAAGTAGGGGCAGCCTCCATCTCATGGGACACTTGGAAGCAACTGTTAGGACAAAGTGGTTGCCAAGGCAGTGACCTCATTCAGTTCCAAAGAAAGTGATATACCTCATTTCCTTGGTGATGGAACTCTCTGAACTTTGTATCCAAGAATCCAGGCACCCCGAGGCAGCCCCAGTCCCAGTGGACTCACTTGTTTGGATTTACCAAGGAAAGAGTCAGTCTTTCTTGCTACCTACCGATGTGAGAATGGCCAAATGCCAGGAGAGCTCTGAAGAGGGACCTTTCCAGAAGAAGCAGGTAGTGGCTCACCCCTTTTTCTTGACAACTTCACAGAGTTGGCCAAGGAAACCAGATCTGAGAGAGGTCAGGCCATGTTCTGAGAATAGGTAGGAAAGTTGGTTTGTTTGGTTTGGAGTGGATTGTTTTTAGTAAGTCGTTTGACCAGGCGAGTGTTTCTATGTCTGTGTATCCCACTGTGTCCATTGTTGTAGACATTAGAAAAGAGAATGCATTAATGGATGCGTCCAGTCTACTATAAATCTTCCCATAATTCAACCTGCCCAATTTACGAATGGACTGCAGCTTGTCTTATCGAGAGGCAACACATTCTATCTTCCTAAGTTCCTGTTTTCTTCCTGAATTCTGGCCACTCTCCAGAATAGGCTCATGGTTTTGTTTCCAAGATATGCACCACTACAAGCTCTGTGACATGGCCATGTACTGGATAGCGGAAGAGAATGGCCAGCCTTTCAGAAAACTCAGATATCAGTGTGAACAGAAATGTCTCAGTGGAAAAACCCCACTTTGGGCCTTTTGCTTACCTATTGTTCTGTTGCACTGAATGTCAGGAAAGACTTGGTCTCAGGCCACCCCTTTGTGAAGCCTGAAGAAAGAGTTTTCAAATGGAAATGAATGGGCATCACCTGTGGCTCTTTGCTTAATTGCTTTGTAAAGGGATGTGGCTGAATTAGCCTCTTGGCCTGTGTGTGGCTGTGTCTTACATTCTCAGCACCTGATGGATCTAAAGAATGATCCCATGTGTGCATCAAAAACCATAATGGCAAAAAGATCAGTCATTGTGGATGAAGTCTCTTGCCTTCCTCTGTTAGGTTCCTGATCTCTGTCAAGTGAGAAAATGGATTCTTTGGGTCAAAAGAGTTCCTCAAAGCCCTGCAGAGGTGCTTGGGGTTTCGCATGACTCCAAATCACAAAGAATCTATACCTGAAAATTAGTAGGCCTCAAATTGGAGAAACAGAGCATTATTAATGACAGGCTTACTTGATCACTCCTGGTTCACAGGAAGGGTGTCCAGGCCACCCTGACTTTAGGCAAATGAGGGGCAAGTGAGCTTATTTTGGACACTTTCTTGGGCTTCGCTCCTCATGAAAATCTTCAGCCAGACATTATGATGAATGACAATATGTAAGAAGATGAGGGCCATGTGGGAGTCTTTTCGTTTTAATTTTGGTCATTTGTGTGGCGGTTGGAAGAAATGACTTTGTCCACCTGGGCTTGAACTCTGGTGTGATTCCCCTTAGAGACTGAGTTGTGGAACTGACCTTAGAGAAGTATTGCATTGAATTTTGTTGGGATTTTAGGAGGCCACGCATAAGAGTCACGCTTGGAACTGAGATCTAGGCCCAGCGTTGCTTTCCACAGATTTTTCAATTTCTGAAAGAAGTGACCTCACCTCACTTCCTTGGTGATGGAACTCTCTGATCTTGGGATCCAGGAATTCAGGCAAAAAAGCCAGGGCCAGTTCCAGTCCGAGTGGTCTCATTTGTTTGGATTTACCAAGGACAGAGTCAGTCTTTCTTGGTACCTACTCATGTGAGGATGGCCAAATGGCAGGAAATCTCTGAAGAGGGGCCTTTCCTGAGAAAACAGGTAGTGGCTCACAGCTGGCTCCTGACAATTAAATAGAGTTGGCCATGGAGTCCAAATCTGAGACAGGAGTGGCCATTTCGGGGGAACATAGTATGGCCCATAAGTCAGAGGACACTCAAGATAGTCAAAGACCTACTTGGCAGAAGGAGGTGCCTTTGTAGGTTTGGTTGTGGTTTTGTGGTTTTGTCTCATGTTCTGAAAATAGGCAGGGAAGTCGGTTTGTTTGGTTTGGAGTGAACTGTTTCTAGTAAGTCGTTTGGCAAGGCGAGTGTTTCTTTGTCTGTGTATCCCACTGTTATCTATGGTTGTAGACATTAGAAAAGATATTGGATCAATGGATATGTCCTGTTTAGTAGAAAGCTTCCCAGAATTCATCCTGCACAATTTATGAATGGACTGCGGCTTGCCTTATCAATTGGCTACACCTGCTATCTTCCTAAGTTCCACTTTTCTTCCTGAATTCTGGCCACTCTCTAGAATAGGCTCATGGTTTTTTGTGCAAGATATATACCACCTCCAAGCTCTGTGACATGGCCATGTACTGGATAGCTGAAGGGAATGGCGAGCATCACAGAAAACTCAGAAATCACTATGACCATTAAAGACTCAGTGGAGAAACCCTGCTTTGGGCCTTTTGGTTACCTATTGTTCTGTTGCCCTAAATGTCAGGAAGGTCTTTGCCTTAGGCCACCCCTTTGTGAAGCCTGAAGAAAACAGTTTTCAAATGGAAATGAATGGGCATCACCTGTGGCTCTTTGCTTAATTGCTTTGAAAAAGATGTGTCTCATTCAGACCATTGGCCCTGTGTGAGGCTGTTGCTTAGTTTCTCATCACCTGATGGATCTAAAGAAAGATTCCATGTGTACATCCAAAACCAAAGTGGCAAAAAGAGCAGTCATTGTGGATGAAGTCTCTCGTCTTCCTCTGTAAGGTTCGTGACCTCCATCAAGTGAGAATAGGGATCCTTTGTCTCAAATGAGTTCCTCAAAGCCCTGCAGATTCTATCCCCTAGGTGCTTGGGTTTTATCATGACTCCAGTTCACATAAAGAATCTAAAACCCACAGTCAGTAGTCCTCAAATTGGAGAAGCGGAGCAGTATTAATGGCAGACCTATTTGATCACATCTTGTTC
The DNA here is from genome assembly GCF_048772815.1 of Callospermophilus lateralis. Taxonomy (NCBI): domain Eukaryota; kingdom Metazoa; phylum Chordata; class Mammalia; order Rodentia; family Sciuridae; genus Callospermophilus; species Callospermophilus lateralis. Next base: position 1,583,295 of record NW_027512826.1, read on the forward strand.
ACAGGAAGTGTGTACAGCCACCCTCAGTTTAGTCAAATTAAGGGGCACGGGAGCTTATTTTTGACACTGGCTTGGGCGGAGCCCCTTATGGAATCCTCCAGCCAGAAGTTATGATGAGTGTCTATATGGAAGAAAATGTGGGTCATGTGGGATTGTTTTGGTTTTAATTGTGGTCATTTGGGTGGTGGTTGGAAGTGACGACTGGGTCCACCTGGGCTTGAACTCTGGTGTGATTCCCCTTAGATACTGAGTTGAGGTACTGACCTCAGAGAAGTATTGCCATGAATTGAGTTGGGATTTTAGGAGGCCACGCATGAGATTTGCCCTTGGAAACTGAGATCTAGGCCCAGGTTGGCTTTGCACAGAGCACTTGGAATCTCACCCAGGGTATCACATAATTTTATTCTGAAAGACTTGGCAGCCATAGTTGAGAGTCAAAACACACATGGACCTCACATTGTAGACCTCAATGTGCCTAGCATCATGTGATCATTGGCCACTCTTTAGGAAGCCATGCTTATGAGAGTTCTCCAGAGCTTTCATTGAAATGAGCATCCTCACCATTTAATGGTTCCTGAATGAAGTGAAACCCACAGTGCCTTCAACTTCATCCTTGAAAAATGGCTAGATAAATACCGTGAAATTTTTTTAAATTTCCATGACCAGGTGGCACTGGAGAAACTTTGGATATCCTGTTGCTGACTATGAGTATACCAGACAGTGCCTGATGGACTGGGTTTCCAGAAAATGGTCTAGAGCAGAGATGCCAGTAATTTGGAGCCTGCTGAGTAGTGGGCATAGAGCTGCAGTCGGCAGGTGTGTGATAAATCATCTGTGGTGGAGCCATGTGGATCTTCCATTGGCTTCCAAATTGCTTGTGACTGACATGGTGCAGCGAGCAGACCCTTATATGTAAAGGCGTATTTTTATTTGTAGAGTTTTTAGGGCAATGTTCAGAATCACGTTGCTATGGTCAAGAGGCAAGCTATTTGGGATAGAACCTTGGTGGGTGCATTCTCCTGCAGACCCTGACCCACCACACGTGAGAAACTCCCTCCAACACTTTGTCCCAGGTGGACTCCTTGTATTTTGTGAAGCAAATACCAAACTACCAGTGCAGCAGCAAGAAACACCACAAAATGTGGAGGATGACCAAATGGCTTCACAGTCCACACGGGGAGACACTTAGCCCCCAGTGACCACAGTTTACCTACAAAGATTGAATTCAGCACTGCTGACTCATGTTCATTGGAACATAAGAAACCATGTCCTCCAGGTCACATAGATGCAGACCCAGCTTTGATGCTCTCATTACAAAGGAATCTAAAGCTCCTGACAACAACATATATTTCAAGTGCCCAACCTCAGTGGCAGTTTCTGAAGAAGTCTTTAGGACAGCAGAGCTCCATATTTGTGGAGTGTTTACCCTGTCCCTTACTTTAGTAAACTACTCTACCACCTCCAATGTTGTGAACTTTTGAGCATATTAAATTCCAGCTATGTATTCCCAGATTTTCTAACTCTTCTCCTCTAATGATGTATTACTTGGGGCGAGGGTAATGTCAAGGCATTGTTCTGGAAGAGAGTGAAATATTTCTCCATGTGTTTTTTTTTTTCAATTATTTTATTTCATATTATTTTTTTATTTTTTTAATTGGGTGTTCAAAACATTACAAAGCTCTTGACATATTATATTTCATACATTAGATTCAAGTGGGTTATGAACTCCCATTTTTATCCCAAATACGGATTGCAGAATCATATGTGTTACACATCTGCATTTTTATAATGCCCTATTAGTAACTGTTGTATTCTGCTACATTTTCTATCCTCTAGTATCCCCACTCCCCTCCCATCTTCTCTCTCTACCCCATCTACTGTAATACATTTATATCTTTGTTAATTTTCCCATTCCCCTCACAACCTCTTATATGTAATTTTGTGTAACAATGAGGGTCTCCCTACATTACCATGCAATTTCCTTTATCTCTCTCTTTCCGACCCCCACCTCATGTCTCTGTTTAATGTTGATCTTTTCTTCCTGCTCTTCCTCCCTGCTCTGTTATTAGTTGCTCTCATTATATCAAAGAAGACATTTTTATTTGTTTTTTAGGGTTTGGCTAGCTTCACTAAGCATAATCTGCTCTAGTGCCATCCATTTCCCTGCAAATTCAATGATTTTGTCATTTTTTAATGATGCATAATACTCAATGGTGTATAAATGCAACATTGTTTTATCCATTCATCTACTGAAGGGCATCTGGGTTGGTTCCACAGTCTAGCAATTTTGAATGGTGCTGCTATGAACATCAATGTGGCAGTATCCCTGTAATATGCTCTTTTAAGGTCTTCAGGGAATAGTCTGAGAAGGGCAATAGCTGGGTCAAATGGTGGTTCCATTCCCAGCTTTCCCAGGATTCTCCATACTGCTTTTCAAATTTGCCACAACAGTTTGCAGTCCCACCAGAAATGTACAAGAGTACCCTATTCTCCACATCCTCGCCAGCACTTGTTGTTTGACTTCATAATGGCTGCCAATCTTACTAGAGTAGGATGGTTTCTTAGGGTGATTTTAATTTGCATTTCTCTGACTGCTAGAGATGGTGAGCATTTTTTCATTTACTTACTGATTGATTGTATGTCCTCCTCTGAGTAGTGTCGGTTCAGGTCCATGGCCCATTTTTTGATTCGGTTATTTATCATCTTATTGTCTAATTTTTTGAGTTCTTGGTATACTCTGGATATTAGGGCTCTATCTGAAGTGTAAGGAGTAAAAATTTGTTCCCATAATTTAGGCTCCCTATTTACCTCTCTCATTTTTTATCCTGCTGAGAAAAAACTTTTCAGTTTAAGTAAGTCCCATTTGATGATTCTTGTTATTAACTCTTCTGCTATGGGTGTCCTGTTAAGAAATTTGGAGCCCGGCCCCACATTATGTAGATCGGAGCCAACTTTTTCTTGTATCAGATGCAGAGTCTCTTATTTGATATCTAGCTCCTTGATCCACTTTGAGTTAACTTTTGTGCATGGCAAGAGGAGGGGATTCGGTTTCATTTTGTTGCATATGGATTTCCATTTTTTACAACACCATTTGTTGAAGATGCTATATTTCCTCCATTGCATGCTTTTAGCTCCTTTATCAAATATAGCATAGTTGTAGCTTTGTGAATTAGTCTTTGTGTCCTCTATTCTGTACCATTGGTCAACCTGCCAGTTTTGGTACCAGTGCCATGCTGTTTTTGTTAATATTGCTCTGTAGTATAGTTTTAAGTCCGGTATCGCTAAACCGCCTGATTCACACTTCCTGCTAGAATTGCTTTTGCTATTCTGGGTCTTATATTTTTCCATACGAATTCCATGATTGCTTTATCTATTTTTACAAGAAATGCCATTGGGATTTTGATTGGCATTGCATTGAACCTATAGAAAACTTTTGGTAATTTCGCCATTTTGATGATGTTAGTTCTGCCTATCCAGGAACAGGGTATATTTTTCCATCTTCTAAGATCTTCTTCTACTTCTCTTTTTAGGGTTCTGTAGTTTTCATTGTATAAGTCTTTCACCTTTTTTGTTTGGTTGATTTTCAAGTATTTAATTTTTTTGAGGGTATTGTGAATGGAGTGTTTTTCCTCATTTCTGTTTCAGGAGGTTTGTCGCTGATATACAGAAATGCCTTTGATTTATGCGTTTTGATTGTATATCCTGCCACTTTGCTGAATTCATTTATTAGTTCTAGTAGTTCTTTTGTAGACCCTTTTGGGTCTTCTATGTATAGAATCATGTCACCAGGAAATAGTGATAATTTTCGTTCTTATTTTCCTATTTTTATGCCTTTGATTTCTTTCGTCTGTCTAATTGCTCTGGCCAGTGTTTTGAGAACTATATTGAATAGAAGTGGTGACAGAGGGCATCCCTGTCTTGTTCCAGATTTTAGAGGGAATGCCTTCAATTTTTCTCCATTCATAATGATGCTAGCCTGAGACTTAGCATAGATAGCTTTTACAATGTCGAGGTTAGTTCCTGTTATCCCTATTTTTCTAATGTTTTGAACATAAAGGGATGCTGTACTTTGTCAAATGCTTTTTCTGCATCTATCGAGATGATCATATGGTTCCTATCTTTAAGTCTATTGATGTGATGAATAACATTTATTGATTTTCGTATATTGAACCATCGTTGCATACCAGGGATGAATACTACTTGATCCTGGTGAACAATTTTTTTTGATTTGCCTTTGTATTCGATTAGGCAGATTTTTATTGAGGATTCTTGCATCTAGGTTAATCAGATATATTGGTCAGTAGTTCTCTTTCTTTGAGGTGTCTTTTTCTGGTTTTGGAATTAGGGTGATGTTGGCCTCATAAAATGAATTTGGCAGAGCTTCCTCTTTTTCTATTTCCTGAAATAACTTGAAAAGTATTGGTATTAATTCTTCTTTAAAGGTTTTGTAAAACTCCGCTGTATAGCCATCCGTTCCTGGGCTTTTCTTGGTTGGTAGTCTTTTGATTGCTTCTTCTATTTCATCCATTGATATTGGTCGGTTTAAATTGTGTGTATCCTCCTGACTCAGTTTGGGCAAATCATATGACTTAAGAAATTTATCGATGTCTTCACTATTTTCTATTTTATTGGAATAATGGTTTTCAAAATAATTTCTAATTGTCTTCTGTATTTCTGTAGCATCTGTTGTGATGTTGCCTTTTTCATCCCATATGTTAGTAATTTGAGTTCTTTCTCTTCTTTTCGTCTTTAGCATGGCTAAGGGTCTGTTGATCTTATTTATTTTTTCGAAGAAGCAACTTTTAGTTTTGTTAATTTTTTCAATAGTTTCTTTTGTTTCAATTTTGTTGATTTCCACTCTGATTTTTATAATTTCTTGCCTTCTGCTAAATTTGCTGTTGTTTTGCTCTTCCTTTTCTAGGGCTTTGAGATGAAGTGTGAGCTCACTTATTTGTTGGTTTTTCCTTTTTTTTCAGGAATGACCTCCAGGCGATGAATTTCCCTCTTAAAACTGCTTTCATTGTGTCCCATAGATTCCGATATGTTGTGTCCATAATTACATTTATCTCTAAGAATTTTTTGATTTCCTCCTTTATGTCTTCTGTAACCCATTGATCATTCAGTAACATATTGTTCATTTTCCATGTGATGTAGAATTTTTCCTTCCTTCTTTTATCATTGATTTCCAGTTTCATTCCATTATGATCAGATAAAATGCATGTTATTATCTCCACACCTTTATATTTACTGAGGGTTGCCCTATGGCATCACATATGGTCTTTTTTTGAGAAGGATCCATGTGCTGCTGAGAAAAAAGTATATCCACTTGATGATGGTTGATATATTCTATATATGTCAGTTACATGTTGGTTATTGATTGTGATATTGAGTTCTATACTTTCTTTATTCAACTTTTGTTTGGAGGATCTGTCCAATGGTGATAGATGTGTGTTGAAGTCACCCATAATTATTGTGTTGAGGTCTATTTCATTTTGGAGCTTGAGGAGAATTTGTTTCATGAACATCATAGCACCATTATTTAGTGCATAAATATTGATAATTGTTATGTCTTGTTGGTGAATGGTTCCTTTTAACAGTATATAATGTCCTTCCTTATCCCTTTTGATTAACTTAGTCTTGAAGTCGATTTTATTTGATATGAGGATGTCCACCCCTGCTTGTTTATGAGGATAAGTGTGCATGGTGTATTTTTTCCCAACCTTTCACCTTCAGCCTGTGTGTCTTTGCATTTCAGATGTGTCTCCAGGAGGCAACATATTGTTGGATTTGTTTATTTAATCCAAGTTACCAGCCTATGTTGCTTTATTGGAGAGTTGAAGCCATTTACATTCAGAGTTACTATTGATGTATGGTTTGTACTGCCAGCCATGTTTGATTATTTATCTTTTTTTAAATTTAGTTTGTTTCTCCATGATAAGCTTTCACCCTGCCTCTGTCATTACCAAGGTACTTCCCACTGATGGTTTTGGTTGTTGTTTTTCATTTCTTTCTTGTGTAGTGTTTTGCTCAAGACGCTTTGTAAAGCTTGTTTTCTGGCTTCAAATTCTTTTAGCTTTTGTTTATCATGAAAGATTCTTATTTTATTGTAGTACCTGATGGTTAATTATGCTGGATACATAATTCTTGGTTGGCATCCATTGTCTTTCAGTGTTTGAAATACGTTTTTCCAGGATCTTCTCGCTTTCAGCATCTGTGATCAAATATCCGTTGTTAACCTTATTGGTTTACCACTGAATGTATTCTGCCTCCATTCTCTTGTAGATTTATTATTTTCTCTTTGTTCTGTATATTGGATATCTTCATAACAATGTGTCTTGGCATTCGTCTACTGTGATTTTGTGTGCTCTTGTCCTGTATGCATCTACAATTTGTATATCCATTTCCTTTTTTATTTCTGGAAAGTTTTCTGTAATTATTTCATTCAGCAGTTTTCTCATTCCCTTGGTTTGAGTCTCTGTACCTTCCTCTATCCTGATGACTCGTAAGTGTGGTTTTATTTATGTTATCCCAAATCTCTTGGATGTTTTTCTTGTGATTTTTTTGCCAGCCTTTCTGAGTTGGCTGGACTCGTTTCAAGATGATATATTTTGTCTTCATTATCTGACGTTCTGGCTTCTACTTGCTCCACTCTGTTAGTGATACTCTCAATGGAGTTCTTAATTTGGTTTATCATTTCCTTCATTTCTAGAATTATTGTTTGATTTTTTTTATAATCTCTATCCACTGATAAAGATGCTTAACTTTTTTTTTATATGTTTATGTAATTCATTTTCAATGTTTTCTTTTACTGTTTGGATTTTCTGTCTCGTATCTTCTTTAAGTTTCCATTGGATCTGTCTAAGGTATTCCTTGAGTTCTTTATATGACCACTTTTCTGATGAATCCTGGTCCTCCTGAATATTTAGGGTGTTCTTCGTTGTTTGTTCTCCTTTTCTTCCTTGCTTGTTTATGCTGCTCATGTTACTTCTTGTTCTGTTTGACTGCTGAGTTACTGTTTACTCTTATAAATTTATTTGATGCTTGGGAGGAAAGATTTTAGAAGGGAAGGGAAAAAGTCACTAAAGAGAATGAGAGTAGGCAGGTAGAATGCAAGGAATGGGAAATAAGAAAATTGAAAAGAAATGAAATACAATAGAAAAAATAGAAAATAAAGAATGAAAATGATTTTTTTTTAAAAAATGATAATGATAATATAAAATTAAAATTAAAATTTTAAAAAATAATAATAACAAAATAGGGGAGGGGAGGGGGGATTGCAGAGGAAAGGAAAGGCAGCAGAATACAACAGTTAATAGTATGGTATTATGTAAAAATGTGGATGTGTAACCCATGTGATTCTGCAATCTCTACTTGGTTTAAAAAAGGGAGTTCATAACTCACTTGAAGCTAATGTATGCTAATGTATGAAATATGATATGTCAAGAGCTTTGTAGGGTTTTGAACAACCAATAAAAAAATAAAATAAAATAAAATTATTTTGCCATTTAAAAAAAAAAAGAAAATAATTTTGAAGTTTATCTATGATCCAGGGGCAAGTTAAATGAAACAGTTTCCAGTTGTTAAGTCACCAAAAAATTTATTATTTCATGTGTTATTTATTTGCTTTGTAGTATGTTTAAATTTTATTTTTGGAAAGTTTTTAACCTTATTAAATTTGTTTATTTGTTGTGGGGGAAACAATTGTATATAGGTTAAGTATTGTTTATCAAAAATGCTTAGAACAATAAGCATTTCAGATTTTGGATTTTTTTGGAATTATGGAATATTTATACACACATAATCTTGGGGATAAGACTCAAGTGTAAATATGAAATTCATTTATATTTCATACATGCCTTAGACCCATAGCCTGGAGGAAATTTCATACAACATTTTTAGTATACCTGCATTTTGACTGTAACCTGTCAAATGAAGCCAAGTAGGAAACTTTTCACTTGTCACATTCCAGTACTAAAACACGTTAGATTTGGCATTTTGGATTTGGGATTTGGGGATTAGGGGTGCCCAGTTTCCAGAGAGCAAATTCTATTTTTCTACTAAAGTAAACTCATTTATCATAGTAAGTTGTCCTAAGTTAATTATCTTTGTATCCACAAAATTCCTAAAACTTATTGTGGTGCCTATATTTCTCCTTAAAATCATATTTCAAACATTTAATCTTGCTTCATTGAATAAAAACAAATCATATTTTCATCTAATTTTTAGATTCTTTAATTAATTAACACAATTGCTGTCTTATTAAAGGTTCTTTCACTTAAAATACATATTTTACATTGATATTAATAATAGATGTTCTGGAATTATCAATAAAATTTTTATACAATAGCTTTTGCTCCCTGTATTTTCAAACACCACTTAACTTGTGTGTTTGTGTTGCAAACAACTTAGAGCTGATTTTGTATTTTTACTTCAAATGACATTTTCTACACACTTTCATTTATTTTTTATAATTTATTCTTTTTTACTAGTTTTTTTAGTTGTTGATGGATCCTTATATAATTAATTAATTTATATGCAGTGCTGAGAATCCAACCAGTGCCTCACACATGCTAGACAAGTGCTCTACCACTGAGCCACAACTCTAGCCCACTCCAGTTTATTCTTAAAATTCACATTTTTTTTAGTTTATGTATAGGTATTTTTTTATTGGCTCTACACAGCACTGGTATACTATCATATTTCTTTTTTTAATTGGTTCTTTTTATACATAACATTAAGATTATACATAACATTAAGATTCATTTTGGCATAATTATAAAAGCATGAAATATAATTTGCTCTAATTCAGTCCCCAGTACTTCCTCTTTTTCTCCTTTCCTCCCTCTTTATGTTCCCTTCCCTCCACTCTACTGATCTTTCCGCTATTTACTTTTAGTTTGGGGGGATTGTGCAGGTGTGTGTTGTGTGTATACATAATGGTGAGACCCAATACGTTTTTTCCCTTTCATTTGTTGTTTTATGGTAATACCGTGTGATTATTTTTATAGTGTTTAAGTTCTTTTATGAGGATTTTGGAAAATAAAAGCAATAAATTTGTGTTCTCAGATGGTCATCATGAACCGGAAAAAAAAATAAAATAAAATAAAAAATTTTAAAACATTTTTTAAAAGTTAAAGAACAGCAACAAAAAAATGAAAATAAAAGAAAACAAAAAAAAAACAAAAAAAAAACAAATTAAAATAATAATAATAACAATAAATGCAGTCATAGATTGCAATAAACTTCTTTTCCAGTAGGTAGAGCTGTGCCCACTGGGCCAAGCTTCTCCTTTCAATAAGTGGGAACCAATCACTGTGCAGCAGCTCTTCCTCCCAGAATGGGTGGGTGTCCAATCCTGAGTGCCTAGGGCCTTCTTTTGTGTTTCCTCAAGCCAGGCCCCACTCACCTGTGACACTCACCACAATACTGGCTACATGCCAGGTCTGCTGCTCCTAGGAGCCCTGTTTTCATGAACGCCTGGGAACACTCTCCCTGTTTGTCTCCCTCAGACCCTAAGTTTGTAGAGCTTAGGCCTGAGAACCCCCAGCGAATTTGCTTGCACTCCGGAAGCCATGCCCCCGGAAGCTGGAGCAAGAGACTTCAGTTTTCAGCACTGGTGGGAGCGGTGGCCTGGAGGTCTGCACCACGAGTCCCGTGCCACTCCTAATTCCCTCGGTCTGGCTATTGCGCTCAAGGGAGAGCTGGGAGGGGCTCTTAAGATTTCCCCACAAGTTCGCAAATTTACAGGAATTTGTTTCACTTTCAATCACTTCCTGCTTCAGGACACATGTATTCTTCCATGTTTCTTGACAGGTCTTTTCATGAGAGTTCTTTCAAGATACATTACTTTCAATTTCCATAATCACTTTTGAAGCAAAACTCACATAAACTTTATGATGAATTATAACTCTGATATTACCATTAGATGTATGACTGGTTGGAATTAATGATTGCATAACGATATAGGATTTCTTATATATTTTCAGATAAAAATTCAATCCATTATTTAAAGTGGAACGAGTTATATTATTTATTCACAGTATGGTCTATTCATGCATTATCTCTATATTCATAGATGCAGTGTACACTTCTTTATACCCCCAATACTAATTTATATGTCTTCAAAATATTGCTCCCTGAAATGTTGGAAGAAATACTCATGTCACCTGATCTACTTATACATTTAATCACAGAAATATTCGGAACACAAAATGCAAAGCTCACACTTATGTTTGTACCAAAGCCTAAAAGGAAAGTAAACATGGATTACTAAAAACATCCATGTCCAGCTTGCCTAATGCTCTCAAATATCAATCCTATTGGTGACTACATATTTGTTTCTTCTTAAGATTATATATTCAAACTCAACCCTACTGAAAATGTCTAATCCTATCCCTCACTTTATACATTGCCCGATTTCATTATGGCTCTATTTCTATCTGTTTCCTACATATTTTCCCCAGTTCATCATTGTGACTGACTCTTCACATGTGCTGACATTTACATTCACACTCTAATCGATAACCTATTGCTAATAAACGTTTCTTCCTAATCCTATACTCATTCTTTTTCTAAACCTACCGACTATCTTCCTAATCCTACCGACTATCCTTTTTTGACTGGATATTCTCTTCTACATTCAATCAAGCAAGGTACAAGGTCTTATGCCATTGTATATTGATCTATCTGAGACCTCTGTGCAGAATGTAATTTTATTCTAAGTATCACAATCAAGGGTCCAATGCCCATCTGGGCTTCAAATGTTACCTAGATTTCTAGTTTCACACTTATATTTCACATATATATTCTAGTAAATATCGCAGTTTCAAATACCATTATTCATTCTGCAGGATGATTCCTAAACCAAATCCAACATGTTATTGACCCTAAACATACACTGTTCCCTCAATCTAACTTTACAGAAGAGCAGGGACAGAGTTGGTCTTACAATACAGGAATGTAGGGGATCTTCCACCTGCTGAGAACCTCAAAGGTCCATGCAGACATGATCCCTGGAAAAGAGGTAGGCAGCTATGAAGGACCTGAGAGACCAAAAGTCATCTTCCATGGCAAACAACCTTGTCAGGATGAAGGGGTGTGTCTGAATCAGCCACTTTCTTTTTAATGTAGAGAAGATGGACCAAACAAGGTCTGTGTGGAGAGCTGTTCCCGTGTGTCTATGGTTGATATACCATTCTAACTTGTGACAGTGTCACAGGAAGTAGGGGCAGCCTCCATCTCATGGGACCCTTGGAAGCAGCTATTAGGACAAAGTGTTTGCCAAGGCATTGACCTCATTCAGTTCCTGAAGGAAGTGACCTACCTTACTTCTTTGGTGATGGAACTCTCTGAACTTGGGATCCAGGAAGCCAGGCATCCAGAGCCAGTCCCAGTCCCAGTACCAGTGGGCTCACTTGTTTTGTTTTACCAATGACAGATTCTGTCTTTCTTGGTACCTACTGATGTGAGGATGGCCAAATATCAGGAGAGCTCTGAAGACGGGCCTTTCCTTAGTAAGTAGGTAGTGACTCACCGCTGGCTCCTAACAACTACACAGAGTTGGCCAAGGAGACCAGATCTGCCACAGTACAGGCCATTTCGGGTGAACATAGTAGGGCCCGCTAGTCAGAGGACACTCTGGATATTCAGAGACTTACTTGGGGGAAGGAGGTGCTTTGTGTTTGTTGGTGTGAGTTTGTGGTTTTGTCTCATTTTCTTAGAATAGGTAGGAAAGCTGGTATGTCTGGTTTGCAGTGGACTGTTTCTAGATAGTCTTTTGACAAGGCAAGTGTTTCTATGTCTGTGTATAACACTGTGTCCGTGGTTGTAGACATTAGAAAAGAGAATGCATCAATGAATGTGTCCTGTCTAGTAGAAAGCTTCCCAGCATTCATCCTGCCCAATTTATGACTGCACTGCAGGTTGCCTTATCGATGGGCAACACCTACTATCTTCCTAAGTTTCAGATTTCTTCCTGAATTCTGACCAATCTGCAGAATAGTCTCATGGTTTTGTGTCCAAGATAGGTACCACCCCAAGCTCTGTCACATGGCTATGTACTGAATAGCTGAAGGTAATGGCGAGCTTCTTAGAAAACTCAAATATCAGTGTGACCAGGTAAGTCTCAGTGGAGAAACCATGCTTTGTGCCTTTTGCTTACCTATTTTTCTGTTTCACTGAATGACAGGAAGGTCTTTGCCTCAGGCCACCCCTTTGATAAGCATGAAAAAAACAGTTTTCATATGGAAATGATTGGGCATCACCCGTGGCTCTTTGCTTAATTGCTTTGAATGGGATGTGTCTGAATCAGCCTCTTGGCCCTGTGTGAGGCTGTGGCTTATATTTTCAGCACCTGATGGATATAAAGAAAGATCCCATGTGTGCATCCAAAACTAAAATGGCAAAATTCAGTCATTGTGGATGATGTCTCTCTCCTTCCTCTATTAGGTTGCAGACAATCATCAAGTGAGTATAGGGATCCTTTGGGTCAAATGAGTTTTTCAAAGCCATGCAGAGGTGCTTGGGTTTTCTCATGATTTCACTTCACATAAAGAATCTAAACCCCACAGTCAGTAGGCCTCAAATTGGAGAAGCAGAGTAGTTGTAATGGCAGGCCTATTTGATCACTCCTGGTTCACAGGAATGGTGTCCAGGCCACCCTGACTTTAGGCAAATGAGGGCCAAGGGAGCTTATTTTGGACACTCTCTTGCGCTGCACCCCTCATGGAAATCTCCAGCCAGAGGTTATAATGAGGGTCTATGTGGAAGAAGATGAGGGCCATGTGGGAATGTTTTGGTTTTAATTTTGGTAATTTGTGTGGCAGTTGGAAGGGATGACTGGGTCCCCCTCGGCTTGTACTCTGGTGTAATACTCCTTAGAGACGGAGTTGTAGAACTGACCTCAGAGAAGTATTGCCATGAATTGTGTGGGGATGTTAGGAGGCCACGCATGAGAGTCGCCCTTGGAAACTGAGATCTATGCCAAGGGTGGCTTTCCACAGAACACTGAGAATCTCAGCCAGGATATCACATGATTTTATTCTGAAAAACTTGGCAGCCATAGTTGAGAGTCAAAACACACATGGACCTCACATTGTAGACCTCAATGGGCCTGGCTTCATGTGACCTTTTGGCCACTATTTGGGATGCCTTGCCTGTGATTGTTCTCCAGAGCTTTCATTGAAATGAGCTTCTTTAACATTTAATGGTTCCTGAATGAATTGAAACCCACAGTGACTACAACTTCTTCCTTGAATAATGGCTAGATAAATACCATGAAATTTTTGAAATTTCAATGACCAGTTGGCACTGGAAAACCTTTGGATGTCCTGATGCTGATCATGAGTATACCAGACAGTGCCTTGATTGACAGGGTTTCGTAAAAATGGTGTAGAACAGAGATGCCAGTTAGTTGGTGCCTGCTGATTAGTGGGCCTAGAGCAGTGGTGAGCAGATGTGTGACAAAACATCTGTGGTGAGGCCACGTGGAACTGCCATTGGCGTCCAAATGGCTTGTGACTGATATGGTTTCAGCCAACAGACCCAATAGGTAAAGGCATCTTGTTATATGGAGAGGTTTCAGGGAAATGTTCAGAATCAGGTTGCTATGGTCAAGGGGGAAAGCTATGTGGGATAGAAGCCTGGTTATTGCATTCTCCTGCAAACCCTCACCCACCACACGTGACAGAACTCCCTCCAACAATGTGTCCCAATTGACCTCCTTTATTTTGTGAAGCAAATACCAAACTCCCAGTGCAGCAGCAAGAAACACCACTAAAAGTGGAGGATGAACAAATGTCTTCCCAGTTAGCACAGGGAGAAACTTAGCCCCAGTGTCCACAGTTTAGCTACAAAAAAATAATTCAGCACTGCTGCCACATGTTCAATGAAAAATAAGAAACCATGTCTTACAGGTCACATATATGCAGAACCAGCTTTGATGGTCTCTCTATAAAAGAACTAAATCTCCTGAAAACAACATGTATTTCAAGTGCCCAACCTCAGAGGCAGTTTCTCAAAAATTTTTTAGGCCAGCAGAGCTCCATCTTTGAGGAGTGTTTACCTTTTGCCTTACTATTTTGAACTCTGCTACCACCTCCAAGGTTGTGAACTCCTGAGCAAATTCCATTCCAGATATGTATTCACAGATTTTCTAACTCTTCTCCTCTAACTGTATCTTACTTTGGTAAAAGATAATGTCAAGGCATTGTTCTGGATGAGACTGGGAAGATTTGGGGGTAGCACATATTTGCATAGACATTGGATTCATTTTTCAATTTCCCTTTAAAACACTGAATCTCTAACCCTAACCAATTCCAAACTAGACTCTGACTACTAATCCTAATATGATGGAGAAAAATAACAAAAAAACAGAAAAGAAGTACAAGCAGTTCAGAGGAGGCAAGGTGTATACTTGGACTTGCCTTTTGCATAATATAGGGTAGGAGTTATAAATCTTGCAAATTTTTTTTGAAATAGTTCTCCATGTGTTTTTAAAGTTAACAAATATGTGAATTCCTTTCTCCCTTTCTCTGTAGCCTATTAAGCACATGTATTTTTATATGCACATATAGAATTCTACCTGGTACCACACGTACATTCTTGTGAGGTGGTTGACTTGGCAGATACAAATTGTGAGAAGAGATCACTCCTCGTAAATGCTATTGGAACTGAAATTTCAAACTGTGGGTGAACTTTCTAGTTGAACAACTTTATACATAAATCCATGTTCAGTATAATGAATATTTTTGGATCTGTGGATGATATATATTTCATGATGGATTTTGATTGGCATATATATTGTTAGTTTTTAATGTCTCTCTCTCTCTCTCTCTCTCTCTCTCTCTCTCTCTCTCTCCCTCTATATATATATATATATATATATATATATATATATATATATACTCTCCAGATATTTCAAAATATGTAATATATGTGACTTATTATACACGCCCTAAATTCATTCATATTCATTTATGTGGATTTATAATCAACTTTTCACAAGATTATTTTCCAAACTATTCATCCACCTGAAATTCATATTTGTTTCCTAGTACTGACAACTAACTTCAGTGAATGGTGTATACAAATCCTAATATTTCTACAGTAACTGACCCAGTTTAACATCAATGCAAGTAGATTCCTATGGGACATGATATGTATTTTGACGTTCATATTTATTCAACAGTGGGACATTATTATTTCTTCAGTTTATGCACATCATAATATATATATTTCATCCAAAAGTGCAAAAATATATAGGAATTTGTTTCACTTTCAATCACTTCCTGCTTCTGAAAACATGTATTCCTCCATGTTTCTTTACTGCTCTTTTCATGAGACTTCTTTCCAAACACATTATTTTCGATTTCCATAATCAATTTTGAAGCAAAACTCACACACTCTTCATGAAAATCCTAATACTAATATTATCATTGATGTATAACTGGTTGTAATGAATGTCTGTATATCAATATTTGATTTCCTGTATTTTTTCAGATATCAATTCAATCCATTATTTATAGTGGAATGAGTATAGGTTTTATTCAGAGTATGTTCCATTCATGCATTATCTGTATATTCATAGAAACAGGGTACACCTGTTTGTACCCCCAATACTAATTTATACGTCTTCAAAATATTGCTCCCAGAAATGGTGGAAGATATACTCATGTCACCTGATCTACATATATATTTTATTACAGTAATATTATGGACACAAAATGCAAAGATCACACTTATGATTGTACCAAAGCCTAAATGGAAAGTGAGCATGGATTAGTAATAACATCCATGTCCAGGTTGCCTAATGCTCTCAAATGTCAATCCGATTGGTGACTACATATTTGTTTCTTGCTAAGATTATATATTCAACCTCAACCCTGTTGAAAATGTCTAATCCTATAACTCACATTATACTTTGCCTGATTTCCTTTTGTCTCAATTGATATTTACTTTCCTACATGTTTTCCCCAGTTCATCATTGTGAATGACTCTTCACATGTGCTGACATTTACATTCACTCTCTACCCGAAACCCTATTGCTAAAAAAGTTTTTGTCCAAATCCTATACTCACTCTTCTTTCTAAACCTACTGACTATCTTCCTAATCCTATCGACTATCCCTTTTTGACTGCATGTTCTCTTCGACATTCAATCATCCAAGGTAAAGGTCCTATGCCATTGTATAGCGATTAATCAGAGACATCTGTGCAGAACATAATTCAAAGCTAAGTATCCTACCCAAGGGCCCAATACACTTCTGGGCTTCAAAACTTACATAGATTTGGGTTTTCAAACTTATATTTCACCTATATATTCTTTTAAATTTCGCAGGGTCCCAATAACATTATTCATCCCGCAGAATGATTCCCAACCGAATTCGAACCTGTTATTAACCCTAACCATACGCTGTTCCCTCAATCTACCTTTAAAGAGGAGCAGGGATAGAGTTGGTCTTACAATACAGGAATGTAGGGGATCTTCCACCTGCTGAGAACCTCAAAGGTCAATGCAGAAATGATCCTTGGAGAAGTTGTAGGCAGCTATGTAGTACCAAAGAGAGCAAAAGTCTTCTGACATGGTAAAGAACCTGGACAGGATGAAAGGATGCGTCTGAATCAGCCTCTCTCTTCTTAATGTAGAGAAGATGGACCAAAGCAGGCCTGTATGGAGAGAAGTTCCCCGGTGCATATGGTTGATATACCATTCTAACTTGTGACAGTGTCACAGAAAGTAGGAACAGCCTCCATCTCATGAGACCCTTGGCAGCAACTGTTAGGACAAAGTGGTTGCCAAGGCAGTGACCTCATTCATTTCATGAAGAAAGTGACTTCACCTAACTTACTTGGTGATGGAACTCTCTGAACTTGGGATTCAGGAAGCCAGGCATCCAGAGCCAGTCCCAGTAACAGTCCTAGTGGGATCACATGTTTGGTTTTACCAAGGGCAGAGAGAGTCTTTTTTGGTACCTACTGATGTGAGAATGGCCAAATGCCAGGACAGCTCTGAAGAGGGTCCTTTCCTAAGAAAACAGGTAGTTGGTCATCGCTGGCTCCTGACAACTTCACAGATTTGGCCACGGAGACCAGATCTGAGACAGGGCAGGCCAGTTCAGGGTAACAATATGGTCCACAGTCAGAGGACACTCCAGATTGTCACAGACATATTGGGGGAAGGAAGTGCCTTTGTGGGTGTGGGTGTGAGTTTGTGGTTTTGTCTCATGTTCTGAGAATAGGTAGGAAAGGCGATTTGTTTGGTTTGGAGTAGACTGCTTCTAAAAAGTCGTTTGACAAGGTGAGTGTTTCTATATCTGTGTATCTCACTGTGTCCGTGGTTGTAGACATAAGAAAAGAGAATGCATCAATGGATATGTCCTGTCTAGAAGAAAGTTTTCCATCATTCATCCTACCCAATTTATGACTGGACTGCAGGTTGCTTTATGGATGGGCAACCCCTACTATCTTCCTAAGTTCCTGTTTTCTTCCTAAATTTTGGCCACTACCCAGAATAGGCTCATGGTTTTGTGTCCAAGATATGTAACACCTCCAAGCTCTGTGACATGGCCATGTACTGGATAGCTGAATGGAATGGCGAGCATCTCAGGAAACTCAGATATCAGTGTGACCAGGAAAGTCTCAGTGGAGAAACACTGTTTTGGGCCTTCTGCTTACCTATTTTTCTGTTGCCCTGAATGTCAGGAAGGTCCTTACCTCAGGCCACTCCTTTTTGAAGCCTGAAGTAAACAGTTTTTAAATGCAAATGAATGGGCATCACCTGTGGTGCTTTGCTTAATTGCTTTCGAAAGGGATGTGTCTGAATCAGCTGCTTGCCTCTGGGTCAGGCTATGGATTAGATTCTCAGCACCTGATGGATATAAAGAAAGTTCCCATGTGTGTATTGAAAACGAAAATGGTAAAAATATCAGTCATTGTGGATGAAGTTTCTTGCCTTCCTCTGTTAGGTTCCTAACCTCCATCAAGTGAGAATAGGATCCTCTGGGTCAAATGAGTTCTTTGAACTCCTGCAGAAGTGCTTGGGTTCTCCCATGATGCCAAATCACATAAAGAATCTATAGCTGACAGTCAGTTGGCCTCAAATTGGAGAAGCAGAGCAGTATTAAAGGCAGGCCTATTTGATCACTCCTGGTTCACAGGAAGGGTGTCAAGGCCACCTTCATTTTAGGCAAATGACGGGCAAGGGTGCATATTTTGGACATTGCCTTGGGCTGCGCTCCTCATGGAAACCTCCAGCAAGAGTTTATGATGAGTGTCTATATGGAAGAAGATGAGGGTCATGTGGGAATGTTTTGGTTTCAATTGTGGTCATTTGTGTGGCGGTTGGAAGAGATGACTGGGTCCACATGGGCTTCAACTCGGGTGTGATTCTCCTTCGAGACTGAGTTCTGGAACTGACCTCAGAGAAGTATTGCCATTAATTGTGTTGGGATTGTAGGAGGCCACGCATGAGAGTCACCCTTGAAACCTGAGATTGGGCCCTGGGTGGCTTTCCACAGAGCACTGAGAATCTCAACCAGGATATCACATGATTTTATTTTGAAAGACTTGGCAGCCATAGTTAAGAGTCAAAACACACATGGACCTCACATTTTAGACCTCAATGGGCCTGTCTGCATATGACATTTTGACCACTCTTTGGAAAGCCTTGCCTGTGAGAGTTCTCCAGAGCTTTCATTGAAATGAGCTTCCTCACCATTTAATGGTTCTTGGATGAATGAAAACCCCAAAGTGCCTCCAACTTCATTCTTGAACAATGGATAGATAAATACCATGAAATTTTTGAAATTCCCAATGACCAGGTGGCACTGGAGAACCATTGGATGTCCTATTGCTGCTCATGAGTGTACCAGACAGTGCCTTGATTGACTGGAGTTCTTGAAAATGGTGTGGAACACAGATGCCAGTAAGTTGGAGCCTGCTGAGTAGTGGGCCTAGAGCAGTGGTGTGCAGTTGTCTGATAATATATTTGTGGTGTGGCCATGTGGGTGTGTCATTGGCTTCCAAATGGCTTGTGACTGACTTGGTGCAGCCAGCAGAAAATTATATGAAAAGGCATCTGGTTATATGGACAGGTTTCAGGGCAATGTTCAGAATCAGGTTGCAATGGTCAAGGGAGCAAGAAATGTGGGATAGAAGCCTGGTTGGTGCATTCTCCTGAAGACCCTGACCCACCACACCTTACAGGACTCCCACCAGCACTGTGACCCATTTGAAATCCTTGTATGTTGTGAAGCAAATACAAAACACCCAGTGCAGCAGCAAGAAACACCACGAAAATTGGAGAATGACCAATTGGCTTCAAAGTCCACACAGGGAGACACTTAGCCCCCAGTGGCCACAGTTTATCTACAAAGAGAGAATTCATCACTGCTTCCTCATGTTCATTAGAAAATAAGAAACCATATCCTCCAGGTCACATAGATGCAGACCCAGCTTTGATGGTCTCCGTACACAGGGAGCTAAAGCTCCTGACAACAACATATTTTTCAAGTGTCCAACCTCAGAGGCAGTTTCTCAAGAAGTCTTAATGCCAGCATAGCTCCATGTTTGTGGAGTGTTTACACTGTCCCTTACTTTTGGAAACTCCTCTACCACCTCCAAGGTTGTGAACTCCTGAACATTTTCCATTCCAGGTATGTATTCACAGATTTTCTAACTCTTCTTCTCTAATTGTGTCTTACTAGGGGCGAAGATATTGTCAAGGCATTGTTCTGGATGATAGTGGGAATTTTTTGTAGCACATATTTGCATACACATTGGATTTATTTTCCTATTTTCCATTTGAAATACTGAATAACTGACACTAACCCATACCCTAATAGACTCTTACTACTAATCCTAATATGATGGAGTAAAATAACCCAAACAGAATAGAAATGCAAGCATTTCAGAGGAGGCATGGTGTATAGTTAGACTTGGCTTTTGCATGATAAAGTGTAGGTATTATAATTCAAGTTAATTTTTAATTGAAATAGTTCCATGGGTACTTAAAGTAAACAAATATGTGAATTCCTCTCTCCCTTTCTCTGTAGCCTATTCAGCACATGTATTTTTATATGCACATATAGAATTCTACCTGGTACCACAGGTACACTCTTGTGAGGTGGCTGACTTGGCAGATAGAAATTGTGAGAATAGATCACTCCGCCTAAACGCTGTTGAAACTGAAATTTCAAACTATGGGTGAGCTTCCTAGTTGAACAACATTATACATAAATCCATGTTCAGTAAAATGAATATTTTTGGATCTGTGGATGATATATATTTCATGGTGAATTTCGATTGGCATATGTATTGCTAATTTTTAATGTCTGTGTGTGTGTGTGTGTGTGTGTGTGTGTATATATATATATATATATATATATATACACACACACACACTAAATTTTTTTAAAATATAAAATATATGTGTCTTATTATACACTCCCTAAATTCATTCATATTCATGTATGTGGATTTAGAGTTAACATTTCACAAGATTATTCACGGAAATATTCATCCACCTGAAATACATATTTTTTCCTAGAAATGAAAAATAACTTCAGTGAATGGTGGATACAAATCCTAATATTTCTACAATAATTGATCCAGTTTGTCATCAATGCAAGTAGATTCCTATGGGACATGATGTGTATTTTGATGTTCATTTTTATTCACCACTGGTATGTTACAATTTCTTCAGTTTATGCACATTATAGGATATATATTTCATCCATACGTTAGCAAAATTATAGGCATTTGTTTCACTTTCAATCATTTTCTGCTTTAGAACACATGTAATCCTCCATGTTTCTTGACTGGTTTTTTCATGAGACTTCATTCCAAACATATTATTTTCGATTTCCATAATCAAATTTGAAGCAAAACTCACACACCCTTCATGATAAACTATAACCCTAATATTACTATTAGATGTATAACTGGTTAGAATGAATGATTGTATATCAATATAAGATTTCTTATATATTTTCAGATGTCAAATCAATCCATTATTTAAAGTGGAACCAGTTATATTATTTATTCACACTATTGTCTATTCATGCATTGTCTCTATATTCATAGACACAGAGTACACCTCTTTGTAAACCCAATACTAATTTATACGTCTTCAAAATTTTGCTCCCAGTAATGGTGGAAGAAATACTCATGTCATCTGATCTACATATACATTTTATCAGAGTAATATTCTGGACACAAAAAGAAATGGTCACACTTATGTTTGCACGAAAGCCTAAATGTAAAGTGAACATGGATTACTAAAACCATCCATATCAAGTTTGGCTAATGCTCTCAAAATTCAATCCTATTTGTGACAACATATTTGTTTCTTGCTAAGATTATATATTCAAACTCAACCCTGTTGAAAATATCTAATCCTATCTCTCACTTTATACTTTTCCTGATTTCATAATGTCTCTATTTATATCAGCTTTCCTACATACTTTCCGCAGTTCATCATTGTGACTGACTCTTCAATTGTGCTGACACTTACATTCACACTCTAATCCAAACCCTATTGCTAAGAAACTTTTGTTCCAAATCCTATACTCACTCTTCTTCTTAAACCTACTGACTATCTTCCTAATCCTACCCATTATCCCTTTTTGACTGGATGTTCTCTTATACATTCAATAATCCAAGGTACAGGGTCTAATGCCATTGTATATCGATCTATCTCAGACATCTGTGCAGAACATAATTCAACGCTAAGTATCACAATCAAGGGCCCATCCCCATTCTGCGCTTCAAATCTTACTTAGATTTCTGTTTTCATACATATATTTCACCTATATATACTTATAAATGTCGCAGGTTCCCAGTACCATTATTCATCCAGCAGAATGATTCCTAATTCAAATTGAACATATTATTAACCCTAACCATACACTGTTCCCTCAATCTAACTTTACAGAAGAGCAGGGACAGAGTTGGTCTTACAATACAGGAATGTAGGGGATCTTCCACCTCCTGAGAACCTCAAGGTCCATGCAGAAATGATCCCTGGAGAAGATGTAGAAAACTATGAAGGACCTGAGAGAGCAAAAGTCAGCTTCCATGGAAAACAACCTGGTCAGGATGAAGGGTTGTTTATGAATCAGCCTCTCTCTTCTTAATGTAGAGAAGATGGACCAAACCAGGTTGGTGTGGAGAGCTGTTCCTAGGTGCCTATGGTTGATATACCATTCTACCTTGTGAAAGTGTCACAGAAAGTAGGGGCAGCCTCCATCTCATGGTAGTCTTGGAAGCAACTGTTAGGACAAAGTGGTTACCAAGGCAGTGATCTGATTCAGTTCCTTAAGGAAGTGACCTCACCTCACTTCTTTGTTGATGGAACTCTCTGAACTTGGTATCCAAGAAGCCAGGCACCAAGAGGCAGTCCCAGTCCCAGTGGTCTCACTTGTTTGGACTTACCAAGGACAGAGTCAGTCATTCTTGCTACCTACTGATGTGAGGACGGCCAAAACCAGGAAAGCTCTGAAGAGGGGCTTTTCCTGAGAAAGTAGGTAGTGGCTCACTGCTGGCTCCTGACAACTTCACAGAGTTGGCCAAGGAGACCAGATCTGAGACAGGACAGGCCATTTCATTGGAACATAGTATGGCCCACCAGTCAGAGGACACTCCGGATAGTCACAGACCTACATGGGGGAAGGAGGTGTCTTTGTGGGTGTGGGTGTGGGTTTGTGGTTTTGTCTCATATTCTGAGAATAGGTAGGAATGGCGGTTTGTTTGGTTTGGAGGGAACTGTTTCTAGTAAGTCATTTGACAAGGCGAGTGTTTCTATGTCTGTTTATACCACTGTGTCCCTGGTTGTAGACATTAGAAAAGAAAATGCATCAATTGGTGAGTCCTGTCTAGTAGAAAGCTTCTCAGCTTTCATCCTGCCCAATTCATGAATGGACTGCGGCATGACTTATCGATGGGGAACACCTGCTAACTTCTTAAGTTCCTGTTTTCTTCCTGAATTGTGTGCACTCTCCAGAATAGGCTCATAGTTTTGTGTCAAATATATGTACCACCTCAAATCTCTGTGACATGGCCATGTACTGGATAGCTGAAGGGAATGGCGAGCATCTCAGAAAGCTCAGATATCAGTGAGACCAGGAATGCCTCATTGGAAAAACCCTGCTTTGGACATTTTGCTTACCGATTCTTCTGTTGCCCTGAAAGTCAGGAAGGTCTTTGCATCAGGTGTGTCATGTGGGAGTGTTTTGGTTTTAATTGTGGTCATTTTTGTGGCCGTTGGAAGACATGGCTATGTCCACCTGGGCTTGAACCCTTATGTGATTCCCCTTAAAGACTGAGTTCTGGAACTGACCTCAAAGAAGTATTGCCATGTATTGTGTTGGGATTTTAGGAGGCCACGCATGAGAGTCGCCCTTGGAAACTGAGATCTAGGCCCAGGGAGGCTTTCCGAAGAGCACTGGAAATCTCAGGAAGGACATCACATGATTTTATTCTTAAAGACTTGGCAGCCATCATTGCAAGTCAAAACACACATGGACCTCACATTGTAGACCTCAAATGCCTGGCTTAATGTGACCTTTTAGCCTGTCTTTGGGAAGTCTTGCCTGTTAGAATTCTCCAGAGCTTTCATTGAAATGAGCTTCTTCTCCATTTAATGGTTCCTGAATAAATTGAAACCCACAGTGCCTTCAACTTCATCCATGAAAAATGCCTAGATAAATATCATTTAAGTTTGGAAATTCCCATCACCTGGTGGCACTGGAGAACCTTTAGGTGTCCTATTGCTGATCATGAATGTACCAGACAGTGCCTTGGTTGACTGGGTTTCATGAAAATGGTGTAGAACACAGATGCCAGTAACTTGGAGCCTGATGAGTAGTCGGCCTAGAGCAGTGGTGTGCAGGTGTGTGTTAAAACATCTGTGGTGGGCTGATGTGGATATGCCATTGGCTTTCAAATGCCTTGTGACTGATATGGTGCAGCCCCCATACCCTTGTATGTAAAGGCATCTTGTTATATGGACAGGTTGAAGGGCAATGTTTAGAATCAGATTGCTATGGTCAAGGGGGCAAGCTATGTGGGATATAAGCCAGGTTGGTGCATTCTCCTGCAGACCCTTACCCACCACACATGACAGAACTCCCTCCATCACTGTGTCCCAGTTGAACTTCTCGTATTTTGTGAAGCAAATACCAAACTCCCAGTGCAGCTGCAAGAAACACCACGAAAAGTGGAGGATGACCAAATGGCTTCACAGTCCACACTGCAAGACACTTAGCCCCCAGTGGCAACAGTTTACCTATAAAGAGAGAATTCAGCCGTACTGCTTCATGTTCATAGGAAAAAAAGAATCCATGTCCTCCAGGTCATATAGATGCAGACCCAGCTTTGATGGTCTCACTACAAAGGAAGCTAAAGCTCCTGTCATCAACATATATTTCAGGTGCCCAATCTCAGAGGCAGTTTCTCAAGAAGTGTTTAGGCCAGCAGAGCTCCATGTTTTTGGAGTTTTTACCCTGTCCTTTACTTTTGGAAACTCCTCTACAACCTCGAAGGTTGTGAACTCCTGAGCATTTTCCATTACCGATATGTATTCACAGATTTCTAACTCTTCTCCTCTAATTATGTCTTACTTGGAGTGAAGGAAATGTCAAGGCATTGTTCTGAATGAGAGTGGGAAGATTTTTGGGTAGCACATATTTGCCTACACATTGGATTCATTTTCCAATTTTCCATTCGAAATACTGAATCCCTGACTGTCAGGGGTAGAAGGAATTCTTCTTCAAAGAACAGCCTGACACTTACAAGAAACAGCCCCCAGGAGACATCCTGTCTGGAAGACATCCTGTAGCCATATATGTCCCTGAGACATCCTGTGGCCATCTTTCTTCCAGAAACATCCTGAAGTTATCTCACCTTGTGAAGACATCCAGGAACTGCTGATAAGAGAGCTTTCCCATATCCAGCATATTAATACCCATGTGTGAACAATAAAATTTTGCAGCTTGATCAGAACTCCTGTGTTGCTCTCATCTCTCATGCCTCTTGTCCCTTCATTCTCCCCATCTAGGTTCGCTGACCACGTTGATGTGTCCTGCCGGCCGGGACATCTGGCGCCCACCGACTGGGGCTCAAGCCTTTGACTGAGGGGGAACCCCTTCCTCCTGGAAGACTTGGTCAAGAGGAGCTCACGATCGCCTCAGCAGACACCACCCGGAGACATATCCAGGAGGAAGGTGGGGATGATGCACGGTGAGTGACGCACCATGTGACAAGCAGTATCGTCACACGATTTGTTTATTTCAGGCCTCAAGGATTCCTTGAAGACATGAGGGGCACATGTTAAGAAAAAGGACTTAAAATTTTTCTTTTCATACATAGGAGAATTGTGTCCATGGTTTCCTCTTGAAGGGACCATTGATGGCAAAAATGGCTTAGAGTAGGAGACTGTTTAAAAGATTATTATAAATCATTTGGCCCAGAAAAAATGCCAGTTCCCACCTTTTCTTACTGGAACTTAATTAATGAAATTCTTAAAAGTTTTCGCTTTGACAATGGTACCTTACAACTTGTCAGGATTGGGGAAGAGATTATGCAAAAGACCTCTCGTCCCCCCTCTGCATGCCCATCATTAGTATAGACATAGAACCTTCTCAGTCTTCCCAGGACCCTGAGAACCTTCCTGGTCCCCCTCAAAATACGACCCTAATTAATAAGGCTCCAATGATTAAAAACCACCTTTATCCAGTTTTAAATCCCAGAGACACATTGACCCCTGGGAGGACGCTATCTTGGAGAAGGAAGCAGCTCTCTACCATTCAGAACACCCGCGACCTCTCAGGACCCTGCCACAGCCTATAGGATTTACCAGGCGAAGGTGAAAGCACCTATGTAAAACATCTTGCCTTTGAAAATGCCAACCCAGCATGTCAGAATGTTCTTCAACCACATAAGGATAAAGGGAAACTTTCTGAAGTTATTAGACTCTGTGCAGACGTGGGTGCAGCCCATGCCATGGGTCTGGCTTTAGGGACCGCCTTTACCAAGGCCTTTCACAATCCTGGCTCACGTACTTGCTTTACTTGTAAACAACCTGGCCATTTTGCATGTGAGTGTCCCACAGGCAAACAAAGCCTAGGAATAGCGTCTCCTCAAACTGGGGCTTAACCGCCCCCAGCTACCCTTTTCCATAGAAGTGGTAAAGGTCATCACTGGGCCAGTGAGTGTAGATCTAAGACAAATGCCCTCAGACAGCCTATTTCTTCCTACTTCTCGGGAAACTCCCTGCGGGGCCAGCCCCCGGCCACAACATCCCCCACGACAAACACAGGAGCAATAAAGTTTGTTCCCTCCTAAACTCCCAACCTACCACAAAATCCTTCTCCACAATTGCCTCCCTCCAACTAGCCACCCCAGGCAGCACAAAATTGGACCTCTGTGCTGCACAAATACAATATTAGACCGAATGCAAGGGCCCCAGATAATACCCAATGAAATTATGGGTCCCCCTCCATCTCATACATGTGCCCTTAATCTTGGAAGAGCCTCCACTACCATACAAGGTGTTCAGGTCTTCGTTGGCATTAATGATAATGATTTCACTGGAGAAATAAAAATACTGGCCACTGCTATTAATGGAGTTGCCGCCATCCCAGCAAGAACAGGACTTGCACAATTAATTCTCCTTCCCTTGGATTCAGGAGGCATTTCCAAAACCCAAACCTACCTCGGGGGACTGCCTTCTTGGGCTTCTCTGATGTGTATTGGGTTCAGCCCATTTCTCACAATAGACCCACCCTTACCTTACTTACTGAAGGAAAGGAATTCCAAGGAGTTCTAGATATTGGAGCTGATGCCACAATTATTTCTCAAAAATACAAGCCATCAGGTTAGCTCCTCACTCCATCCTTGACTGACCTTAAAGGGATAGGAAAATAAAAAAATCCTCTGGTCAGCTCTAGGTCTATTAGCTGCACTGATAAAGATGGTAATAAGTCAACTGTCACTCCTTTCGTTGATTCTGACCTCCCTGTTAACGTATAGGGAGGAGATATTTTGAGTTATTGGAAGTTATTCTCGCCAGTCCCAATTCCATGGTGACTCATCAAATGCTTCCTATGAATTTTGTTCCTGGTACAGGCCTGGGGATACTGAAACAAGGACTGGTGGAGCCTATACAACCCATACAAAAACAAATACATGTGGACTTGTGTATTCAGATTTTTAGTGTCAGTCCCTGACCCTCCTGTACCCCATGCAGATAAAATTATTTGGGAGACTCAGACTCCTGTGTTGGTGGATCAGTGGCCCCTTACCCAAGAAAAATTGGAGGCTGCCTCCACGTTAGTGCAGGAACAGCTTGCAGCCGGCCATGTAAAGCCCTCAACCTCATCATGGATTACTCCTATTTTTATTATCAAGAAAAAATCAGGCAAGTGGTGCCTTTTACAATATTTATGTGCCATTAATAAAGTTATGCGCCCGATGGGAGCACTACAGCCAGGCATTCCCACACCAGTGGCGATTCCAAAAAACTATTGTAAAATGGTTATTGACTTAAAAGATTGCTTTTTTACCATTCCTTTACATCCTGAGGATAGACCCTATTTTGCCTTTAGTCTCCCTCACATTAATTTTCAGGGCCCTATGCAGAGATTTCAATGGAAGGTTCTTCCCCAAGGTATGGCCAACAGCTCTAGTCTTTGCCAGAAACACGTTGCTCAAGCAGTAGACCCTGTGAGAGAGCGATGAGCACAAAATTATATTTTACATTATATGGATGATTTGTTAATTGCTGCACCTAATACCCATGACCTTAATAATTGTTACTTGGACTTTTACAAAACCTCACTACCTTGGGACTACAGATAGCTCCAGATAAGTTTCAAACACAGGACCCTTATACCTATTTGGGCCTTAAACTTCAAGATAATCAGATCCAAATTCCTAAAATACAACTATGTGTTTACCATCTTCACACACTTAATGATTTTCAAATATTACTGGGGGATATTCAATTGCTAGGAACATATTTAAAATTACCCACTTGTGTACTTTTGCCCTTAATGATATTTTGATAGGTGATTCCCACCCCTCCTCTCCTCAAAAGCTTACTCCCGAGGCATGACATGCATTAAACCAAGCCACAGAAGCCATTGCCCAAAAGTTTGTTACACAAATTTCTTATAACCTTCCTCTGGTTCTGGTTATTTTCCACACTCCTCATACACCCACAGGAATATTTTGGCAGTGAGGTCCACATTTTAAAAATAAAGGCTGCCCCTTGCTTTTGGTCCTTGTATCCACCACATCCTCCAAGGTTATTACTGTTTATCTTGCTCAGGTAGCTTCTCTTATTTTTAAAGGTCGTTTGCTTTCTCGACAACATTTTGGCAAAGACCCTGATAATATTTTAATTCCATATACTAAGGACCAAACCCTTACTATAATTTTTACTAGAGACATGGATCAATGGGGTATTGCCCTATCAGGCTTTTTGGGAACAATTCATAACCACATCCCCAATGACCCCGTTTTAAATTTTGTCCAGTTACATTCATTTATTTTTCCCAAAATTACTCAAAAGGCTCCCATTCCTCAAGAACTTACTGTCTTTACAGATGGTTCCAGTAATGGCCGTGCAGTCTTTGTTGTCAATAACAAGCCTACCACCTTTGATACTGTCTATCAGTCAGCTCAGTTTGTGGAATTGTTCACAATAACACAAGTTTTCATAAAGTTTTTTTGATAATCTTGTTAATATTTATACAGACAGTGCCTACATTGCTCTTTCTGTGCCCCTGCTGGAGATTTCACCCACCATTATGGCTTCTTCCAATTCCCCCTTTCTGTTTCACCAGCTTCAGCAGCTAATTCAGGCCAGAAAACATGCATTTTCCTTAGGACACATCATGACACACTCTGACCTTCTGAGCCCTCTAACACAAGGTAATGCCCAAGCTGATGCAGCAACACGTTCCATTTTTCCAATTTTTGTTGGCTCCATTCAAAAGGCCATGGAGTTACAAAATCTTCACCATCTAAATTCCCAGAGCCATCGATTACTTTGGAAAATTACCAGGCAACATGCATGAGAAATAGTAAAAGCATGCCCTGGTTGCACTGTCTCCCTCCCCATTCAACACTTGGGAGTTAACCCCCGAGGATTACAGCCCAATCAGGTTTAGCAAATAGATGTTATTCATTTTCCTGAATTTTGAAAAACCAAATATATATACGTTTCTATAGATACCTTCAGCGGCTTTAGTTTTGCATCACCACATTCTGGAGAGGCTACCAAAGATGTCCTTTCTCATCTTGTTTCAGCCTTTTTCGTAATGGGTAAACCAATACATATTAAAACAGATAAATGTCCTGCATATACCAGTGCCAAGTTTAAACAGTTTTGTGCTACCTTGCAATTTTGTCATACTACTGAAATTCCATACAACTCTCAGGGCCAAGGCATGTGGAACTTGCCCAGCTTAGCTTAAAGACTTGGCTATCCCGTCTTAAGGCTTCCGCCCTTGTATTTACCACTCCCAGGGATCGCCTTAACCATGCATTATTTGCCCTTATTTTTCTTACCTTAGACAGTGAAGGCCATTTGGCCACAGACAGACACTGGCATCCTTCGTCCAATTCTGTTCACTCGCCTGTTATGTGGTGCAATCCCATTACAAATAAATGAAAACGCCCAGATCCTATCCTCATCAGGGGATGAGGCTCAGCTTGTGTTTTGGACCAAGAGCAAGCATCCCCAAGATGGTTACCAGAATGCCTGGTTAAACAGGTAAATTACTTACCTCAACCCAGGGACGGAGGCCCTCCCCCTGAGGAAAAATTTTCCTCCATTTCAGATACAGCCAACAATCTGTGCGAGGATCCTGCTTAAGGCACTTCTGCTGAACAGGTTTGAACACGGAGGCCTTGGACCTCCAATTTCCAACATCATGGAGTACCTTTTTGCCCCCCCCCCGTGAATGCAAAGGAGGATTTTGGACTGAGGCTCCCACTAGTTGGACCCAGACTGCTGACTGCATGACTAAGGTGACTTACCTCCGTGCCAAGGTTGACCATAATCTCGGAGGAGTTCATCAGCCTAAATGGGTATGTGTTAACAAGCCAAAGATTATTCCCCCTAGTATAAGTAAAGCTCTCCAAAATTGTTCTGCAACTTGTACGCATACCCAGGCGATGCATGTCTCTTGTAATGTGTCGGCTTCACTTTGTGTTAATAAACAGGGAGAACAATTTTTTGAAGCCTCCCTAACTAAAACTCATGCAGCAGGGGGACCACTATTCATTATACCCCCATTCTCTTTGACCATGGAGGAGATGGCAAATACACCAAGCTACAGTCAGCTGGGTGCCAAGGCACTGTCGGAAAAGGTTCCTACTGGCCCATTAAGGCCCCTACAGGGGTCTCTGATGGTGGAGGACCCACTTATTCTGTCAAGCATCCTCAGATAATCAAACTTTTGAAACCCCAAATCCCTGAGCTCACATAGCATCCCTTAATGTAGCCTAAATCCCAGTTCCCAGGTTTAGATACCAATACATTAGATATTTTGCAAACTACATTCTCCTAGCTTAATAATTCGAACCCCACCCTTGCTGGTGATTGCTGGCTCTGCATGACAGCAGGGGCAATCATGCCTATGGCAGTTCCTATTAATTCTATCATGGACAATGATAATACATGCCAACCCGGATTTCCCTTTAAAGTACAGCCTATAGGCACTTTTACATTATTTCTTTTAGGCGCGATGCAGAATAATACCTATGATATTGATGTTCGACTTACTTCCTTTGGAAATTGCTCAACAGTATAAAATTATTCCTCACCCACCCCATCTCTTTGTTCCTCCAATGGCACAGTTTTTATGTGTGGAGGAAACTCGGCCTTCCCACGCTTCCAGCGAATTGGACCATTGGTTGTGTTCTTGCTTTATTACTCCCTGATATAACTATTGTCCCAGGAGATGAACCTCTACCAATTTCTAGCCTAGACACTTTAGTCAAAAGACATAGGTGGGCAATACAGGCTTTACCACTCATTGCCAGCCTTGGAATAACAGCTGCTGTGGGCACAGGTACAGTGGCTTAGGCACGGCTATTCACTCTTACCATCGCCTGTCTCAACAACTTATAAATTATGTACAAACTTTATCAGGAACCTTTAAAGATTTGCAGGACCAAATAAATTTCCTGGCAGAAGTGTTCCTTCAAAACAGACGGGGCTTAGATTTGCTGACAGCTAACCAGGGAGGTATTTGCTTAGCCTTAGGGGAACGATGCTGCTTTTATGCCAATAAATCAGGCATAGTAAGCATTAAAATTAAGCAGCTTCAAGAAGATCCAGGAAAGAGACAAAGGGAACTATTTGAAAATCCCCTCTGGATTGGGCATAATGGATTTCTACCCTACCTTCTTCCCCTATTAGTCCCTTTGTTGGGTTTACTTTTAATGGTGTCCATAGGCCCCTGCATTATAAAGAGGCTGGTACAATTTATTAAAGAACAGATTAATATTTTGGTTTCTAAGCCCATACAGGTCCACTATCATGGTCTGGAGATGGAAGACAGCACTGCCAACATTTAAAAGAATGTTCAACCCTTCTCACAGGCTTATTAAGTTTACATCCCCACAGATCTCTCTTTCTTACAGAAAACTATAAGTAACAGCTCTGAGCAACCATCTTCTACCCTTGCAATAAGGGTTCGTTCTCCATGGGCCTCTCCGCTTGGGGGAGGACACACCCTTGGAATGAGCACGTTAGGCCATAATAACGGAGGGTCCAGGAAGGACTGCAGGAGGATGGATCCACGGATCCCCAAACACAAGACCTCTGAATGACACGCTCTGGTGCATGGCGGTTGGCATGCTATCCCCTCAAAGACGTCTCCTCCAAAAACATGCCAAAGCCAACACGAAATCTCCTAGGAAAGATGCTCGCTCAAATCAGGAGATATTCTAAGGCATCCTAGAGAAACAGAGCCACTATCACCCCCTAAATCCATGGCCTGTAAGGTATGGTCGAATATTTTATATAACAAAAGGGGAGATGTCAGGGGCTAGAAGGAAGTTCTCCTTCAAAAAATAGACTGACACAAGAAACATCCCCCTGGGACACAACCTGCCTGGGAGACATCCCACAACCATCTATCTCCTTTTGACATCCGGCTACCATCTGTCTACCTGAAACATCCTGAGGTTATCTCACCCTGTGAAGACATCCAGCAACTGCCGATAAGAGAGCTTTCCCATCCGCAGTATATAAATACCCTCTGAGAATAATAAAAGTTTGCAGCATGATCAGAACTCCTGTCTTGCTGTCATCTCTCGTGTCTCTTGTCCCTTCATTCCTCCCCAACTAGGATCGACACCCAAGTTGATGTGTCCTGCCAGCCGGGCCATCTGACACTAACCCATACCCTCCTAGACTCTGATGACAAATCCTAATATGATGGAGAAAAATAACCCAAACAGAATAGAAATACAAGCAGTTCAGAGGAGGCATGGTGTATATTTGCACTTGCCTTTTGCATGATATAGGGTAGGTGTTATAAATCTAGTTAATTTTTAATTGAAATAGTTCTCCATGTGTTTTTAAAGTTAACAAATATGTGAATTCCTGTCTCCCTTTCTCTGTAGCCGATTCAGCACATGTATTTTTATATGCACATATAGAATCCTACCTGGTATCAGATGTACATTCTTGTGATGTGGCTGACTTGGAAGATAAAAATTGTGAGAAGAGATCACTCCTCCTAAACGCTGTTGGAACAGAAAATTCAACCTATGGGTGAGCCTCCTAGTAGAACAACATTATACATAAATCCATGTTCAGTAAATTAAATATTTTTGCATCTGTGGATGATATATACTTCATGATGAATTTCGATTGGCATATATATTGCTACATTTTATTGCCTGGGTGTGTGTGTTGTGTGTGTGTGTGTGTGGGGTATATATATATATATATATATATATATATATATATATATATATACACTCTCCAAATATTTCAAAATATGAAATATATGTGTCTTACATATACTACCTAAATTCATTCATGTTCATGTATGTGGATTTATAATCAACTTTTCACAATATTATTCTCAGAAATATTCATCCACCTGAATTACATATTTGTTTTATAGTACTGAAAACTAACTTCAGTGAGTGGTGCATACAATCCTAATATTTCTACAGTAACTGACCCAGTTTAACATCAATGCAACTAGATTCCTCTTGGATATGATGTCTATGTTGAAGTTCATTTTATTCAACACTGTTACATTACTATTTGTTCAGTTTATACACATCATAGGATATATATTTCATCAACAACTTCAATAATTTATAGGATTTTGATTCACTTTCAATCATTTCCTGATTCAGAACACATGTATTCCTCCAGGTTACTTGATTGTTTTTTCATGAGACTTCTTTCCAAACGCTTTTTTTTCGATTTCCATAATCATTTTGAAGAAAAACTGACACACTCTTCATGATAAACCATAACCCTAATATTACGATTAGATGTATTTCTGGTTGGAATGAATGATTGCATATAAATATACGATTTTCTGTTTATTTTCAGATATCAATTCAATCGAATATTTAAAGTTGGAAGAAGTTATAATATTTAATCACAGTATCGTCTATTCATAAATTATCTCTATGTTCATAGACACAGAGTAAATCTATTTGTAACCCCAATACTAATTTTTTCATCTTCAAAATGTTGCTCCCAGAAATGGTGGAAGAAATACTCATGTCACCTAATCTACATATACATTTTATCACAGTAATATTCTGGACACAAAAAGAAGAGGTCACACTTATGATTGTATCAAAGCCTAAATGAAAAGTGAGCATAGATTACTGAAAACATTCATGTCCAGTGTGCCTAATGATCTCAAATGTCAATCCTATTGGTGACTACATATTTGTTTCTTCTTAAGACTATATTTTGAACCTCAACCCTGTTGCAAATGTCTAATCCTATCACTCAATTTATACTTTGCCTGATTTCCTAATGTCTCTATTGATGTCTGCTTACCTAAATATTTTCCCCAGTTCACCATTGTGACTGACCCTTCACGTTTGCTGACATTTACATTCACTCTCTACCCGATACACTATTGCTAAAGAACTTTTGGTCAAAATTCTGTACTCAGTCTTCTTCTGAAACTTATCGAATATCTTCCTAATCCTACCGACTATCCCTGTTCTAGTGGATGTTCACTTCTACATTCAATCATCCAAGGTACAAGGTCCTATGCCATTGATTATCGATTTATCTGAAACACCTGTGCAGAACGTATATCAAAGCTAAGTATCCCAATCAATAGCGCAATGCCCTTCTGGGCTTCAAATCTTACCTAGATTTTTGTTTTCATACTTATATTTCACCTATATATTCTTATAAATATCACAGGTTCCCAATACCATTATTCATCAATTAGAATAATTCCTAACCCAAATCAAACCTGTTATTAACCCTAACCATACACTGTTCCCTCAATCTA
The DNA here is from genome assembly GCF_048772815.1 of Callospermophilus lateralis. Classification (NCBI taxonomy): domain Eukaryota; kingdom Metazoa; phylum Chordata; class Mammalia; order Rodentia; family Sciuridae; genus Callospermophilus; species Callospermophilus lateralis. The sequence continues at coordinate 1,617,817 of NW_027512826.1, forward strand.
ACTTTACAGAAGAGCAGGGACCAAGTTGGTCTTACAATACAGGAATGTAGAGAATCTTCCACCTGTTGTAAAACTCAAAGGTCCATGAAGAAGTGATCCCTGGAGAAGATGTAGGCAGCCATGAAGGACCTGAGAGAGCAAACGTCATCTTCCGTTGCAAACAACCTGGTCATGATGAAGGGTTGTGTCTGAATCAGCCTCTCTGTTCATAATGTAGAGAAGATGGACACAAACAGTCCTGTTTGGAGACCTGTTCCTGGGTGCCTATGGTTCATATACCATTCTAACTTGTGAAAGTGTCACAGGAAGTAGGAGAAGCCTCGATCTCATGGGACCCTTGGAAGCAACTGTTAGGACAAAGTGGTTGCCAAAGCAGTGACCTCATTCAGTTCCTGAAGGAAGTGACCTCACCTCACTTCCTTGGTCATGGAACTCTCGGTACTTGGGATCCAGGAAGCAAGGTACCAAGAGCCTGTCCCAGTCCCAGTCCCAGTGGGCTCACTTGTTTGGATTTACCAAGGACAGAGTCAGTCTTTCATGGTACCTACAGATATGAGGATGGCCAACTGCCAGGAAAACTCAGAAGAGGGGCCTTTCCTGAGAAAGCAGATAGTGGCTCACCGCTGGCTCCTGACAAGTTCACAGAGTTGGTGTTTTCGGGGGAACATAAGTTGGCCCACCAGTCAGAAGACACTCTGGATAGTCACAGACATACTTTGTAGAAGGTGGTGCCTCTGTGGTTGTCGGTGTGGGTTTGTGGTTTTGTCTCATGTTCTGAGAATAGGTAGGAAAGGCGGTTTGTTTGGTTTGGAGTGAACTGTTTATAGTAAGTCGTTTGGCAAGCAAGTGTTTCTATGTCTGTGTATCCCACTATGTGCATGGTTTTAGATATTAGAAAACTGAATGCATCAATTGTTGTCTCCTGTCTAGCAGAAAGCTTCCCAGCATTCATCCTGCCGAATTTATGAATGGATTTCAGCTTGCCTGATCGATGGGCAACATGTGGTATCTTCCAAAATTCCTGCATTCTTCATGAATTCTGGCTACTATCCAGAATAGGCTCATGGTTTTGTGTCCAAGATATGTAGCAGTTCCAAGCCCTGTGACATGGCCATGTACTGGATAGCTAAAGGGAATGTCGAGCATCTCAGAAAACTCAGATATAAGTGTGACCATGATAGTCTCAGTGGAGAAACCCTGCTTTGGGCCTTTTGCTTACCTATTGTTCTGTTGCCCTGAATGTCAGGAAGGTCTTTGCCTCAAGACATCCGTTTGTGAAGCCTGAAGAAAACAGGTTCAAATGGAAATGAATGGACATCACCTGTGGATCTTTGCTTAATTCCTTTGAAAATGGAAGTGTCTGAATCAGCCTCTTGGCCCTGTGTGAGGCCGTGGCTTAGATTCTCAACCCCTGAAGAATCTAAAGAAACATCACATGTGTGCATCCAAAACAAAAATGGCCAAAAGTGCAGTTATTGTGGATGAAGTCTCTCCCCATTCTCTGTAAGGTTCCTGACCTCCATCAAGTTAGAATAGGGATCCTTTGGGCCAAATCATTTCTTCAAATCCCTAAATTGCTTGAGTTTTCCCGTGACTACAATTCACATAAAGAATCCAAACTGCACAGTCAATACGCCTCAAATTGGAGAAGCAGAGAAGTATTAACAGCAGGCCTATTTGAACACTCCTGGTTAACAGGAATGGTGTCCAGGCCACCCTGAATTTAGGCAAATTAGGGGCAAGAGAGATTATTTAGGAGACTGTCTTGGGCTTCGCCCCTCGTGGAAACTTCCAGCGATAGGTTATGATGAGTGTCTATATAAAAGAACATGAGGGCCATGTGGGATTGTTTTGGTTTTAATTGTGGTTGTTAGTGTGGTGATTGGAAGAGATGACTGGGTCCACCTTGACATGAACTCTGGTGTTTTTCCCCTTAGAGACTGAGTTCTGGATCTGACCTCAGAAAAGTATTGCCATTAATTGTGTTGGGATTTTAGGAGGCCATGCATGAGAGTCGCCCTTGGAAACTGAGATCAAGGCCCAGGGTGGCTTTCAACAGAGCACTGGGAATCACAGCCAAGATATCACATAATTTTCTTCTGAAAGACTTGGCAGCCGTAGTTGAGAGTCAAAAGTCACATGGACCTCACATTGTAGAACTCAATGGGCCTGGCTTCATTTGACCTTTTGGCCATTCTTTGGGAAGCATTGCCTGTGAGATTTCTCCAGAGCTTTCATTGAAATGAGCTTCGTCAACATTAATGGTTCTGGAATGAACTGAAACTCACAGTGCCTCCACCTTTATTGTTGAAATATGGCTAGAAAAATACCATGAAATTTTTGAAATTTCCATGACCAGCTGGCACAGGAGAACCTTTGGATTTCCTGTTGCTGATCATGAGTATAACAGACACTGCCTTGATTGACTGGTTTTAATGAAAATTGTGTAAAACAGAGATGCCAATAAGTTGGAGCCTGATGATTAGTGGGCCTAGAGCAGTGGTAGGCAGGTGTGTGATAAAACATCTGTGGTGGGGCCATGTGGATCTGCCATTGGCTTCCAAATGGCTTGTGACTGACATGATGCAGCCAGCAGTCCCTTCTAAGTAAAGGCATCTTGTTATTTTGAGAGGTTTCAGGGCAATGTTCAGAATCGATTTGCTATGGTCAATGGGGCAAGCTATGTGATATAGAAGCATGGTTGGTGCATTCTCCTGCAGAAATTGAAATACCACACGTGACAGAACTCCCTCCTGCACTGTGTCCCAGTTGAACTCCGTGTATTTCATGAAGCAAATACCAAACTCCCATTGTAGCAGCAAGAAACACCATGAAAATTGGAGGATGAACAAATGGCTTCACAGTCCACACAGGGAGACACTTAGAACCCAGTGGCCACAGTTTACCTACAAAGATCAAATTCAGGACTGCTGTCTCATGTTCATTGGAAAATAAGAAACTATGTTTTACAGGTCACAAAAGTGCAGACCCAGCTTTGATGATCTCACTACAAAAGAAGCTAAGGCTCCTGATAACAACATATGTTTCAAGTGACCAAACTCAGAGGCAATTTCTCAAGAAGTCTTTAGGCCAGAAGAGCTCCATGTTTGTGGAGTGTTCACCCTGTCCCTTACTTTTGGAAACTCCTCTACCACCTCCAAGGTAGTGAACTCCTTAGCATATTCCATTCCAGATAAGTATTCACTGATTTTCTAACTCTTCTCCTCTAATTATGTCTTACTTGGGGCGAAGATAATGTCAAGCCATTGTTCTGGAGGAGTGGGAAGATTTTGTGTAGCACATATTTGCATACACATTGGATTCATTTTCCAATTTTCCATTCGAAATACTGAATCCCTGACTCTAACCCCTACCCTACTAGACTCTGACTACTAATCGTAATATGATAGAGAATAAAAACTCAAACAGAATAGAAATACAAGCAGTTCAGAGGAGGCATGGTGTATAGTTGGAATTGCCTTTTGCATTATATAGGTTAGAAGTTATAAATCTAGTCAATTTTTTGTTGAAATAGTTCTCCGTGTGTTTTGAAAGTTAACAAATATGTAAATTCCTGTCTCCCTTTCTCTGTAGCCTATTCAGCACATGTAATTTTATATGCACATATAGAATCGTACCTGGTATCACACGTACATTTTTGTGAGGTGACTGACTTGGCAAATACAAATTTTGAGAAGAGATCACTCCTCCTAAATGCTGTTGGAACTGAAAATTCAACCTATGGGTAAGCCTCCTAGTTGAACAACATTATACATAAATCCATGTTAAGTATATGAATATTTTTGGGTCTGTGGATGATATGTATTTCATGATGAATTTCAATTGACATATATATTGCTAGTTTTTAATGTCTGTGTGTGTGTGTGTATATGTATATATATATATATATATATATATATATATATATATATATATATATACTCTCCGGATTTTTCAAAATATGAAATATTTGTGTCTTATTATGCACTCCCTAAATTCATTCATATTCATGTATGTGGATTTATAATCCACTTTTTAAAAAATTAATATCAGAAATATTCATCCACCTGAAATACATATTTTTTCCTAGTACTGAAACAGTTTTCAGTAAATGGTGCATCCATATCCTAATATTTCGGCATTGCAAGATGACTGTGAAGACAGTGTATCACACCCAGTGTACCCTGCCACTGTGCAGGTGAATAACGAGTTAGAACGATGAAAAACTATCTTGTTAGGATCTTACAGGAAAATGGGTGTTTACCGAAATCTAGAAGAATGATTTCCACCACCGAGGTCCGGCAATTGAGTCTCAAACACAAGCCACTTGTGCAACCGGAGATCCATTCTGATTTATCCGCGTGACCTGCCCCGTGTCTACAAATGGTGAGGCACCACCGAGAAGCGACCAGCAAGCAGGGAGAAACGTTGCTGCAGATTCTGTGGAATCCTGCTGGCTGAGCATCCACTGAGCCCCCAGCTGAATTTGGGATTTCAGACGGGAAAGTTAGCAGTACATTTCTATCCTTCAAAGTGGAAACTCCACAAAGGAAACCAGCAGCCACCATCTTGGAGAGCTGAAGTAACCACCACCACTCCCAGACAGATTGCAACAATAAAACAGGTGTGTGTTTCTCAGCTCATCTCACATACGGAGGAAAATTCGCATAAAATCTCTCCTAGGCTTTTGGGGGAGGGATAATCAGAGCAAGTCTGCATAAAGACTGGGGGAAAACTAGAGGCACCTGACCTTCATCTCCCCTTCCCATCAGCGGCAAAAATGAAACTTGTCTAGCCAGTGCGGGGCGAGGGGCAAGCGGAAAATATTAAAACAATAGAGTTCCAGGGTTCACAATAGACACCCTCCCCACCCAACAAACGGCAGACCCGGAGAACAGTTTGAGCTGCCGAGAAGCATCACTCAGGAGAAATCTGGTCTAGCAGGAGAAATCAGGACTAGCAGGATAAACCAGGGGACTAGAGGCCAGGCCCTCCTGACTGGGTGGCTGGAGAACGCCAGACCGCTGCAAGTGTGACTGGGCAACTGGAGACCACCTTCCTGCCGGCGCCAGCCCACCTGCTGACGGCATGTCTTGACGGCTGGAGAACGCTCGCCTGCCGACGACCGAACGCGCAACTGTGTGGCTAGAGATCACCCACCCGCCGGCGACAGCCCATCCGCTGCCCGCGCTACTGGGTGGCTGGAGACTGCCGGCATGCCAGCGACCGGGAGCTGAAACCAACAACAGACAATCCAGTCCACCCCCCCAATTCGGACACTCCGGCAAGGAGCCTGGGGCCCACCACAGCAGAGAGGTGACATCACTGGAGCTCGGCTGTCAGAATTCCTTAACAGCGAAATCCACTTAAGCAGGCATATTCTAGCAACACAAAGGAGAGAAAACAGAGATATATAAACCCATAACAAATCTATAGAAGAGAGCAGAAACACAGCAATCAAATAGAGCCAGAAAATAACGTGAACATCATGAAAAAACAAGGGGAAAAAAAGGTGTAGAAACAATGAAGGACAACTTAATACTACAGGAGAACCTAGAAGCATCAGAAACAGGGATAGGGAAAAAACTTAAGTCATACCTAACTCAGATGGAAAGGAATAATAGAGAAGACATGAGACAGCAAGTCCAAGAAATAAAAGTATATTTTGAAAATGAATTAAACAACCAAATTCAAATGGCAAAGAACAAGGTTTACCAGGAGATAGAGATCTTTTAAAAAATCATACAGTAATTCTAGAAATGCAGGAAACTATAAACCAAATTAAAAACTCAAACAAGAATATTTCAAATAGACTAGATCAAGTAGAAGTCAGAACATCAGATAATGAAGACAAAGTTTGTCAACTTGAAAAGAATATAGTCAACACAGAAAACATGCTTAAATCCCATGAGCAACTATTCAAGAGATATGGGATGTCATAAAAAAACCAAAATTGGGAGTCATCGGGATAGAAGAAGGCATAGAGATTCAAACCAAAGGAATGGACAACATATTAAATGAAATAATTCTAGAAAACATCCCAGAGATGAAAGATGGAATGGATTGCCATATCCTGGAAGCCTACAGGACCTCAAACATTCAAAACCATAATAGACAAACTCCAAGACATATAATTATGAAGATAGCCAACATACAGAACAAGGAGAGAATATTAAAAGCTACGAGAGAAAGTAGGCAGATAACATTCAGGGGTAAACCAATTAGGTTAACAATTGATTTTTCATCACAGACTTTGAAAGCGAGAAGATCTTTGAACAATGTATTTCAAACACTGAAAAATAATGGATTCCAACCAAGAATACTGTATCCAACAAAATTAAGCTTCAGATTTGACAATGAAATTAAGTCTTTCTTGATAAACAAAAGCTAAAAGAATTCGCAGACAGAACACCAGCACTGCAAAGCATTTTGAGCAAAATACTACAAGAAGAGGAATTGAAAAATAGTGCCCAAAACTAACAGTGGGAGGTATCTCAGTAAAGGGGTAAGAAAATAACCAAAAAGTAAAAACTACCCAAATTAAAATAAATAAATAAATAAATAAACATGACTGGAAGTATAAATCATATTTCAATTGTAACCTTAAATGTTAAAAATCTAAACTCACCAATCAAGAGACATAGGCTAGTAACCTGGATCAAAAAAATAAATCCAACAATATGCTGCCTTCAGGAGACTCTTTTGATAGGTAAAGACATACACAGGCTGAAAGTGAAAGGTTGGGAAAAATCTTACCACTCACATGGCCCTCGGAAGCAAGCAGGAGTGGCCATACTCATATCATATAAAATCAACTTCAAACCTACGTTAATCAAAAGGGATAAAGTAGGACACTATATATTGATAAAAGGAACCATCCACCAACAAGACATAACAATTATCAATTGGTATGCACCAAACAATTGAGCTGCAACGCTCATAAACAAACTCGCCTCAAGTTCAAGAGTCAAATAGACTACAACACAATAATTATGGGTGACTTCAACACACCGCTCTCGCCAGTAGACAGATCCTCTATAAAAAACTGAATAAAGAAACTATAGAATTCAACAGCACAATCAATAACCTTGACTTAACCGACATATATAGAATATATCAACCATCATCAAGTGGATACACTTTATTCTCAGCAGCACATGGATCCTACTCCAAGTTAGACCATATATTATGCCATTGGGCAACTCTTAGTAAATATAAAGGCGTGGAGATAATACCATGCACCATATCTGATCATAATGGAATGAAACTGGAAATCAATGAGAATAGAAGGAAGGAAAAATCCTACATCACATGTAAAATGAACAATATTCTACTGAATGATCAATGGGTTACAGAAGACATAAAGGAGGAGATAAAAAAATTCTTAGAATCAAATGACAATACAGACACAACATACTGGAATCTATGGGACACAAAGAAGGCAGTTTTAAGAGGGAAATTCATTTCTTGGAGTTCTTTCCTCAAAAAAAGAATAAAACAACAAATAAATAAACTCACAGTACACATCAAAAACCTAGAAAAGGAAGAGCAAAACAACAGCAAATGTAGTAGAAGACAAGAAATAATTAAAATGGGAGCAGAAATCAACGAAACTGAAACAAACAAAAAAAAAAACATTGAAAAAATTGATAAAACTAAAAGTTGATTCTTTGAAAAAATAAATAAGATTTACAGGCCCTTAGCCATGCTAAGGATGAGAAGAAGAGAGGGAACTCAAATTACTAACATACGGAATGAAAAAGGCAATATCACAACAGACAGTACACAAATACAGAAGATAATTAGAAAGTATTTTGAAATTCTATATTCCAATAAAATAGAAGATAGTTATAATATCGATAAATTTCTTAAGTCATACGATCTGCCCATATTCAGTCAAGAAGACACACACAATTTTAACAGACCAAAAACAAAGAAAGAAATGGAAGAAGCCATCAAAAGACTACCAATCAAAAAAAGCCCTGTACCTGATGGGTATACAGCGGAGTTCAACAAAACCTTCGAAGAAGAATTAATACCAATACTATTCAAGCTATATCAAGAAATGGAATAATAAGGAGCTCTTCCAAATTCATTCTCGGAGTCCAAAATCACCCTGATCCCAAAACCAGACAAAGACACTTCAAAAAAGAAAACTACAGACCAATATCTCTAATGAAGTTGGATGCAAAAATTCTCAATAAAATCCGTGTGAATTGAATACAAAAACATATCAAAATAGTTGTGCACCATGATCAAGTAGGATTCATCCCTGGAATGCAAGGCTGGTTCAACATACGGAAATCAATAAATGCTATTCACCACATCAATAGACTTAAGGACAAGAACCATATGATCATCTCGATAGATGTAGTAAAACATTCAACAAAGTTCAGCATCCCTTTATGTTCAAAACACTAGAAAAACTAGGGATAACAGGAACTTACCTCAACATTGTAAAAGCTATATATGCTAAACCTCAGGCTAGGATCATCCTAAATGGAGAAAACTGAAGGCATTCCCTCTGAAATCTGGAACAAGACAGGGATGCCCTCTATCACCACTTCTATTCAATTTAGTTCTTGAAATACTAGCCAGAGAAATTAGACAGACAAAAGAAATTAAAGGCATAAAAATAGGAAAAGAAGAACTTGAATTATCGCTGTTTGTGGATGACATGGTAATATATTTAACAGACCCAAAAGGGTCTACAAAGAAACTGCTAGAGTTAATAAATGAAGGATATAAAACCAACACGCATAAACCAAAGGCATTTCTGTATATCAGCAACAAAACTTCTGAAATGGAAATGAGGAAAACCACTCCATTCAAAATATCCTCAAAGAAAATAAGATACTTGGAAATCAACCTAACAAAAGAGGTGAAAACCACAGAACCCTAAAGAGAGAGATAGAAAAAGATCTTAGAAGATGGAAAAATGTACCCTGTTCATGGATAGGCAGAACTAAATTCATCAAAATGGCGAAATTACCCAAAGTTCTCTACAGGTTTAAAGCAATGCCATTCAAAATCCCAACGGCATTTCTTGTAGAAATGATAAAGCAATCATGAAATTCATATGGAAAAACAAAAGACACAGAATAGCAAAAGGAATTCTAAGCAGGAAGTGTGAATCGGGAGGTATAGCGATACTAGAGTTCAAACTTTACTACAAAGCAAGAGTAACAAAAACAGTGTGGTACTGGTACCAAAACAGGCAGGTGGACCAATGGTATAGAATAGAGGACAGAGAAACCAATCCACAAAATTACAACTTTCTTATATTTGATAAAGTGGCTATAAACATGCAATGGATGAAGGATAGCATCTTCAACAAATGGTGCAGGGAAAATTAGAAATCCATGTGCAACAAAATGAAACTGAATCCCGTTCTCTCACCATGCACAAAAGTTAACTCAAAATAGATCAAGGAGCTAGATATCAAATCAGAGACACTGCGTCTCATAGAAGAAAAAGTTGGCTATGATCTATATACTGTGGGGTCGGGCTCCAAATTCTTTAATAAGACATCAATAGCCCAAGAGTTAATAACAAGAATAAACAAATGGGACTTACTTAAACTAAAAAGTTTTTTCTCAAGAAGAGAAACAATAAGAGAGGTAAATAAAGAGCCTACATCCTGGGAACAAATTTTTACCCCTCACACTTCAGATAGAGCCCTAATATCCAAAATATACAAAGAACTCAAAATATTAAACAATAAGATAACAAATAACCCAATCAACAAATGGGCCAAGGACCTAAACAGACACTTCACAGAGGAGGACATACAATCAATCAACAAGTACATGAAAAAATGCTCACCATCTCTAGCAGTCTGAGAAATGCAAATCAAAACCACCCTAAGATACCATCTGACTCCAGTAAGATCAGCAGCAATTATGAAGTTAAACAACAATAAGTGTTGGCGAGGATTTGGGGAAAAGGATACACTTGTACACTCCTGGTGGGACTGCAAATTGGTGAGGCCAATTTTGAAAGAAGTATGGATATTCCTGGAAAAGCTGGAAATGGATCCACCATTTGACCCAGCTATCACCCTTCTTGGAATGTTCTCTGAGGATCTTAAAAGAGCGTACTATAGGGATACTGCCACATCAATGATCATAGCAGCACAATTCACAATAGCTAGACTGTGGAACCAACTTAGATGCCCTTCAATAGATTAATAGATAAAAAAAATGTTGCATCTATACACAATGGAGTATTACACAGCACAAAAAATGACAAAATCATAGAATTTGCAGGGAAATGGATGGCATTAGAGCATATTATGCTAAGCGAAGCTAACCAATCCTTAAAAAACAAATGCCAAATGTCTTCTCTGTTATAAAGAGAGCAAATAAGAACAGAACAGGGAGGAAGAGCATGAGGAAAAGATTAACATTAAACAAAGACGAATGGGGGGAGAGAAAGGGAGAGAGAAGGGAAAGCTTATGAAAATTGTAGGAAACTCTCAATGTTACACAAAATTGCATATAAGATGTTGTGAGGGGAAGTGAGGGGGAAAACAATGGAGAGAATTGAACAATAGCAGATGAGGTAGAGAGGGAAGATGGGAGGGGAGGAGAGGGTGGATAGTAGGGGATAGGAAAGGTAGCAGAATACAACAGTCACTAATATGCCATTATGTAAAAATGTGAATGTGTAACCGATGTGATTCTACAATTCGTATTTGGGGAAAAAATGGGAGTTCATAACCCAATTGAGTCAAATGTATGAAAGATGATATATCTTGAGCTTTGTAATGTTTTGAACAACCAATAAAAATAAATAAGTAAATAAAGGTTTAAAATTTAGTGGGAAGAAATCAGCTAAAAATGGGTTCAGATGTATTCATTTTGCTATACAGAAACTTTGTTTTGTGAATATCACAAATTTATTTTACCAGAAAATGCACATAAATTGAGATTAAAGGATAATTCACCTAACTTCATGAAAAATTCATAGCATTTTCTACACTTTTCATATTTCATTTTTTTCGTGAATATTTTGTCATGGACAAGGTCTAGTCTTAGGCTATTCTTCCAGAATACTACCTCATCTGACAAGTTCGTACAATGAGTTGGATTGTTCTTTTCATCTTTTATTTAATAGTTTCTAGCTGATAATGTGTATTTTTTCTTATCTTTATTTGGACATACAAACCTAACTATATCTTTGCATTTTATGTTTTACTGGGGAAGAGACTCATCAAAAGCTCTTTGTTATATGTATCAACAATCAAACATCTAGAGCATACAATTATTCTTAATTTTGCATGAAAATAAATTTGTACCATTTTTCTTATAAAGATGTAGTATTATTAATAATGTCCCTACTGTAATAAGTAACTACTTACAAGAAGAATTAAACAATTGACTTTATATCAATTATGAACATGAAAAGTACTAAAATAAGTATTTGGCAATTAATACACAATTGATAGAAATTGAAATCACAAGAAAGCCATTTAAAATGTCAGTGCATATGGTCCTTAAATAATAGGTTGTTCAAATAAAATTTCTCTAATTCATAAGTGTTAATATGCCACATTACAGCTTAATGTGATATAAAACTTTAAATTATCAGTATTGATAAATAAGAATGATACCTGTTTACTTAAATATGTTTATTTGATTTTCACTGTAAGATGTTAATTATGGAAAAATTGAGAATTAAGAAAGACTTGGTCTATATTATTTCTAACAGGAAAATCAAAGTACTTTTAAATATATATATATATAATATATGTAATGCATATGCATGAATATAGATACATATGTATAATAAATGTATTGTAATATATCTATCAGGTGATTATAATTTTTAAATTTTCTCAAGAAAAAGAATGACTATAAAAAACAGTCTTAAATTTAAATTTCATAGCATACTACTGTTTGTAATGACATGAGATAAAAATAGATATGGAGGGGAAACCAAAAAGGAAGGGAGAGAAGGGGGAAAATGAGGAAGAAAGTGAGTAAAGAAGAGGGACATGAGTGTATGATGTTAAGATAGAAGTGGAGGGGCTGGGTTTGTGGCTCAGAGGTAACATGCTTATCTAGCATGTGTGAGGCACATGGTTCTATTCTCAGCACCACATACAAATAAACAAAATGAAGGTCAATCAACAACTGAAAAAATAAAAAAAGAAAAAAGAAGAAATATTACGAAAATTCCAAGCTTTGATGAATGTTAAATAAAAAAAAATATGTTACATAGCCTTATGTAATTTCTAGACTATCCAAAATAGTCACTAAATGTTAGATTATTAGTGCTATAACTAAAAATCCATTGATTTTTCCTCTACATTCTGTGGCATGCTAGTGCTAAAATAAATTGTATTATTAATTCCCCCCCAAATCCTAATATTTCTACAGTAACTGACCCAGTTGAACATCAATGCAAGTAGACTCTATGAGACATGATGTGTATTTTGACGTTCATTTTTATTCAACACTGGTACATTACTATCTTCAGTTTATGCACATCATAGCATATATGTTTCATCAAAATTTCTCAAATTTATAGGCATTTGTTTCACTTTCAATCACTTCCTGCTTGAGAACACATGTATTCCTCCATGTTTCATAACTGCTCTTTTCATGAGACTTCTTCCCAAAAACATTATTTTCGATTTCCATTATCACATTTGAAGCAAAACGCACAAACCCGTCACAATAAACCATAACACTAATATTACCATTAGATGTATAACTGGTTGGAATGAATGGTTGTATATCGATATAAGATTTCTTACTTAGTTTCAGATATCAATTCAATCCATTATTTAAAGTGGAACCAGTTATATTATTTATTCACAGTACAGTCTATTCACGAATTATTTCTATATTCATAGACACAGGTACACCTCTTTGTACCCCCAATACTAATTTATACGTCCTCAAAATATAGCTCCCAGAAATGGTGGAAGAAATACCCATGTCACCTGATCTCCATATACATTTTATCACAGTAATATTCTGGACACAAAAAGCAAAGGTCACACTTATGATTGTACAAAACCTAAATGGAAAGTGAACATGGATTACTAAAAACATCCATGTCCAGGTTGCCTAATGCTCTCAAATGAAAATCCTATTGGTGACTACATATTTGTTTCTTCCAAAGATTATATATTCAAACTCAAACATGTTGAAAATGTCTAATCCTGTCACTCACTTTATACTTTGCCTGATTTTGTAATGTCTCTATTGATATCTGCTTTCCTACATATTTTCCCCAGTTAATCATTGTGACTTCCTCATCACATGTGCTGATATTTAGATTCACTCTCTTAGCGATACCCTAGTTCTAAAGAACTTTTGTTCCAAATCCTACACTCATTCTTCTTCCTAAACCTACCGACTATCTTCCTAATCCTACCGACTATCACTTTTTGACTGGATGTTCTCTTCTACATTCAATCATCCAAGGTGAAAGGTCCTATGCCATTGTATATCGATTTATCTGAAACATCTGTGCAGAATGTAATTCAACGCTAAGTATCCCAATCAAGGGACAAATGAAGTTCTGGGCTTCAAATCTTACTTAGATTTCTGTTTTCGTACATATATTTCACCTCTATATTCTTATAAATATCACAGGTTCCCAATACCATTATTCATCCAGCAGAATGGTTCCTAACCCATATCGAACATGTTAATAACACTAATCATACACTGTTCCCTCAATCTAACTTTACTGAGGAGCAGCGACAGTGTTGGTCTTACAATACAGGAATGTATGGGATCTTCCACCTGCTGAGAACATCAAAGGTACATGCAGAAATGATCTCTGGAGAAGATGTAGGCAGCTATGAAGGACCTGAGAGAGCAAAAGACATCTCCATGGCAAAGAACCTGGTAGGATGAAGGAATGTGTCTGAATCAGCCTCACTCTTCTTAATGTAGAGTAGACCAAACCAGGCCTGTGTGGAAAGCTCTTCCCAGGTGCGTATGGTTAATATACCATTCTAACATATGAAAGTGTCACAGGAAGTAGGGGCAGCCTCCATCTCATGGGACCCTTGGAAGCAACTGTTAGGACAAAGTGGTTGCCAAGGCAGTTACCTCATTCAGTTCCTGAAAGAAGTGACCACACCTCACTTCCTTGATGATGAAAGTCTCTGAACTTGGGATCCAGGAAGCCAGGCACCCAGAGCCATTACCAATCAAAGTCCCAGTGGTCTCACTTGTTTGAATTTACCAAAGACAGAGTCAGTCTTTCTTCTTACCTGTTAAGGTCTGTAAACAAGTCAGATTGGCACCTGTTATTTTGCCAGAGAAATGTTAGAGTCTGTAAAAAAAGTCTGGATGGCGCCTGGCAAAATGCCAGAGGGAGTGGTTTGTGAAGTAACAAAAGCGAGCCATTAAGTGTGGAGATTCCTTATTGTTTGACGGCTGTATCTATTTCATGCTAATTAGATAGGCTGTGTAAAATGTATAAATACCGCTCTTATTCAACAATAATTGGCTTCCACTCCTGCTGCATCAGTCTACCCAAGTTGTTCGTCACCCCCCCGGTTATTTTGCCCAGCCAGCCGGGCTGCGGCACTTACCTACAGATGTGAGGATGGCCAAATGCCAGGGAAGCTCTGAAGATAATTCTTTTCTGATAAAGCAGGTATTGGCTCACCGCTGACTCCTGACTACTTCACAGAGTTAGCAAAGGAAAGCAGATTTGAGACAGGACAAGCAATTTTGGGGAACATAGTATGGCCCACCAGTCAGAGGACACTCTGGATAGTCACAGACCAACTTGGAGGAAAGAGTTGCCTTTGTGGGTGTGGTTGTGGGTTTGTGTATTCCACTGTGTCTGTGGTTATAGACATTAGAAAAGAGAATGCATCAATGGAATTGTTCTGTCTAGTAGAAAGCTTCTCAGCATTCATCCTGCCAAATTTATGAATGGACTACGGCTTTCCTTATGAATGGGCAACACCTGCTATCTTCCTAAGTTCCTGTTTTCTTCCTGAATTCTGGCCACTCTCAAGAATAGGCTCATGGTTTTGTGTAAAAGATATGTACCACCTCCAAACTCTATAACATGGCCTTGTACTGGATAGCTGAAGGGAATGGAGAGGAACTCAGAAAACTCAGATATCAGTCTGACCAGTAAAGTGTCAGTGGAGAAACACTGATTTGGGCCTTTTGTTTACCTATTGTTCCGTTGCCCTGAATGTCTGGAAGGTCTTTGCCTCAGTCCACCCCTTTGTGAAACCTGAAGAAAACAGTTGTCTAATGGAAAATAATGAGCATCACCTGTGGCTCTTTGCTTAATTGCCGTGGAAAGGGATGTGTCTGAATCAGCCTCTTGGCCCTGTGTGAGGCTGTGACTTAGATTCTCACCACCTGATGAATCTAAGGAAAGATCTCATGTGTGCATCCAAAACCAAAATGGAAAAAGAGCAGTCTTGTGGATGAAGTCTCTCGCCTTCCTCTGTAAGGTTCCTGACGTCCATCAAGTGAGAATAGGTATCTTTGGTTCAAAAAGTTTTTCAAAGCCCTGCAGAGGCAAGCCCATAGGTGCTTGGATTTTCTCATAACTCCAATTCACATAAAGAATCTAAACCCCACAGACATAAGGCTCAAATTGGAGAAGCAGAGCAGTATTAATGGCAGGCCTAATTGATCACTCCTTGTTCACAGATAGGTTGTCAAGCCACCCTGACATTAGACAAATGAGGGTAGGGAGCATATTTTGGATACTGTCTTCAGCTGCACCCCTCATGGAAACTTCCAGCCAGAGGTTATGATGAGTGTCTATGTGGAAGTAGTTGAGAGCCATGTGGGAGTGTTTTGGTTTTAATTGTGGTCATTTGTTTGGCTGATGGAAGAGATGACTGGGTCCACCTTGGCTTGAACTCTGGTGTGAGTCTTCTTAGAGACTGAGTTCTGGAAATGACTGCAGAGATGTATTGCCATGAATTGTGTTGGGATTTTTGGAGGCCACACATGGTAGTGGCCTTTGGAAACTGAGATCTAGGCCCGGGGGGCTTCCCACAGAGCACTGGGAATCTGAGCCAGAATATCACATGATTTTATTCTGAAAGACTTGACAGCCATAGTTGAGAGTAAAAACACACATGGACCTCACATTGTAGACCTCAATGGGCCTGGCTTCATTTGATCTTTTGGCCACTCTTTGGGAAGTCTTGCCTGTGAGAGTTCTCCAGATCTTTCATTGAAATGGGCTTTCTCACCTTTTAATGTTTCCAGAATGAATTAAATCCCACAGTGCCTCCAACCTCATCCTTGAAAAATGGCTAGATAAACATCATAAAAATTTGAAATTCCCATCACCAGGTGACACTGGATACACTTTGGATTTCCTGTTGCTCATCATGAGTGTACCAGACAGTGCCTTGATTGACTGGGTTTCATGAAAATGGTGTAGAACAATGATGCAAATAAGTTAAAGTCTGCTGAGTAGTGGGCCTAGAGCAGTGTTTTGCAGGTCTGTGATAAAACTTCTGTGGTGGGGTCATGTGGATCTGCCAAAAGGCTTGTAACTGACATGGTGCAGCCAGCAGACCCTTGTATGTAAAGGCATCTTGATGAATGGAGAGGTTTCAGGGCAATGTTCAGAATCAGGTTGCTATGGTCAAGGGGGCAAGCTATGTGGGATAGAAGCCTGGTTGGTGCATTCTCCTGCAGACCCTGACGCACAACACGTGACAGATCTCCCTCCAGCACTGTGACCCAGTTGAATTCCTTGTATTTCCTGAAGCCAATACCAAACTCCCAGTGCAGCAGCAAGGACACCATGAAAAGTGGAGGATGACCAAATGGCTTCACAGTCCACACGGGGCCACACTTAGCCTTCAGTGGCAAGAGTTTACTTACAAAGAGAGAATTTAGCCTTGCTGCCTCACGTTCTTTGGAAAATAAGAAACCATGTTCTGCAGGTCACATAGATGGAGACCCAGCTTTGGTGGTCTCACTAGAAAGGAAGCCATAGGTCCTGACTACAACATATACTTCAAGTGGCCAACCTCAGAGGCAGGTTCTCCAGAAGTCTTTAGGCTGGCAGATCTCCATATTTGTGCAGTATTTACCCTGTCCCTTACTTTTGGAAACTCCTCTACCACCTCCAATATTGTGAACTCGTAACCATGTTCCATTCCTGATATGTATTCACAGATTTTCTAAATCTTCTTCTTTTATTTTGTCTTACTTGGGGCAAAGATAGTGTCAAGGTATTGTTGTGAATGAGAGTAGGAAGATTTTGTGTAGCACATATTTGCATACACATTTGATTCATTTTCCTATTTTACATTCAAAATACTGAATCCCTGACACTAACCCATACCCTACTAGACTCTGACTACTAACCCTAATATGGTGGAGAGAAATAATGCAAACAGAAGTGAAATACAAACAGTTCAGAGGAGGCATGGTGTATAGTTGGATTTGCCTTTTGCATGATAAAGTGTAGGTGTTATAAATCTAGTCAATTTTTAATTAAAATAGTTTACCATGGGTTTTGTAGTTAACAAATACGTGAATTTCTGTCTCACTTTCTCTGTAGCCTATTCAGCACATGTATTTTATATGCCCTTTCTCTGTAGCCTATTCAGCACATGTATTTTTATATGCACATATAGAATCCTACCTGGTATCACACGTACATTTTTGTGACTTGGCTGACTTGGAGATACAAATTGTGAGAAAAGATCACTCCTCCTAAAAGCAGTTGGAACTGAAAATTCAACCTATGTGTGAGCTTCCTAGGAGAACAACATTGTACATAAATCCATGCTCAGTAAAATAAATTATTTTGCATCTGTGGATGTTATATATTTCATGATGAATATTGATTGGCTTATATATTGGTACTTTTTAATATCTCTGTGTGGGTTTTGGGTGTGTGTTTATATATATATATATATATATATATATATATATATATATATATATATATATATACACACTCTCAAGATTTTTCAAAATATGAAATATATGTGTCTTATATACACTACCGAAATTCATTCATGTTCATGTATGTGGATTTATAATAAAAATTTCACAAGATTATTCTCAGAAGTATTCATTTACCTGAACTACATATTTGTTTTCTAGTACTTAAAACTAACTTTAGTGAATGTGCATACAAATACTAATATTTCTACAGTAATTGACCCAGTTTAACATCAATGCAATTAGATTCCTATGGGACATGGTGTGTATTTTGATGTTCATTTTTATTCAACATTGGTTCGTTAATATTTCTTCAGTTCATGCACATCATAGGATATATATTTCATCCACAAATTCACAAATTTATAGGCATTTGTTTCTCTTTCAATCACTTACTGCTTCAGAACACATGTATTCCTCCAGGTTTCTTGACTGGTCTTTTAATGAGACTTCTTTCCAAACACATTATTTTCGATTTCTATAATCACTTTTGAAGCAAATCTCACACAATCTTTATAATAAAACATAACGCAATTATACAATTAGATGGGTAACTGGTTGGAATGAATGATTGTATATCAATATAAGTTTTTGTGTATATTTTCACATATCAATTCAATCCATTATTTAAAGTGGAAACAGTTATATTATTTATTCACAGTATTGTCAATTCATGCATTAATTCTATATTCATAGACACAGAGTACAAATCTTTGTACCGCCAATAATAATTTATACATCTTCAAAATATTGCTCTCAGAAATGGTATAAGAAATACTTATGTCACCCAATCTACATATACATTTTATCACAGTAATATTCGGGACCCAAAATGCAAAGGTCAAACATATGATTGTACCAAAGCCTAAATTGAAAGTGAGCATGGATTACTAAAAACATCCATGTACATGTTGCCTAATGTTCTCAAATGTCAATCCTATTTGTGACAACATATTTTTTTCTTCCTTAGATTATATATTCAAACTCAACCCTGTTGAAAATATCTAATCCTATCACTCACTTTATACTTTTCCTGATTTCTTAATGTCTCTATTGATATCTGCTTACCGACATATTTTCCCCAGTTCATCATTGTGACTGACTCTTCACATGTGCTCACATTTAAATTCACTCTCTATCCGAAACCCTATTGCTGGAGAACTTTTGTCCAAAACCTATACTCACTCTTCTTTCTGAAACTGAATATCTTTCTAATAATTTCAACTATCCCTTTTTGACTAGAAGTTCTCTTCAACATTCCATCATCCAACGTACAAGGTCCTATGCCATTGTACTGAATTTATCTGAGACATCTCTGCAGAAAATAATTCAAATCTAAGTATCCCAATCAAGGGCCCAATGCCCTTCTGGGCTTCAAATCTTACCTACATTTCTGTTTTCATACTAATATTTCACCTATATTTTCTTGTAAATATTGCAGCTTCCCAATCATTCCTGCAGAATGATTCCTAATTCATATCGAACATGTTATTAATCCTAACCATACACTGTTCCCTCAATCTAACTTTACAGAAGATTAGAAACAGAGTTGGTCTTTCAATATAGGAATGTAGCAGATCTTCCACATGCTAAGATCCTCAAAGGTCCATACAGAAATGATCCCTGGAGAAGATGTATGCAGCTATGAAGGACCTGAGAGAGAAAAAGTCATCTCCATGTAATGGCTCACCGCTGGCTCCTAATAACCTCACAGAGTTGGCCAAGGAGACCAGATCTGAGACAGGACAGGCCATTTCTGGGAACATAGTATGGCCCACCAGTAAGAGGACACTCCGGATAGTCACAGACCTACTTGGAGGAAGGAGGTGCCTTTGTGGGTTGGGTGTGAGTTTGTGGTCTTGTCTCATTTTCTGAGAATAGGTAGGAAAGGCAGTATGTTCATTTTGGAGTGGATGGTTTCTAGAAAGTCGTTTGACAAGGAGTGTGTTTCTATGTCTGGGTATCCCACTGTGTTCGTGGATGAAGACATTAGAAAGAGCATGCATCAATGGATGTGTTCTGTCTAGTAGAAAGCTTCCCAGCATTCATCCTTCCCAATTTATAGATGGACTTGGCTTGCCTTCTGGATGGGCAACACCTACTGTCTTCCTAAGTTCCTGTTTTCTGCCTGAATTCTGGCCACTAACCATAATAGGCTCATGGTTATGTGTCCAAGATATGTACCACCTCCAAGCTCTGGGACATGGCCATGTACAGGATAGCTGAAGGGAATTGGAGCATCTCAGAAAACTCAGATATCAATGTGACCAGTAAAGTCTCTGTGGAGAAACCCTGCTTTGGGCCTTTTGCATACCTATTCTTCTGTTGCACTGAATAACAGGAAGGTCTTTGATTAGGCCACGCCTTTGTGAAGCCTGAAGAAAACAGTTTTCAAATGGAAATGAATGGGCATCACCTGGGGCTCTTTGCTTAATTGTTTGGAAAGGGATGTGTCTGAATTGGCCACTTGGCCCTGTGTGAGGCTGTGGCTTAGATACTCAGCACCTAATGGACCTAAAGAAAGATCCCATGTGTGCACCCAAATCCAAAATGTCCAAAAAGCATTTATTGTGGACTACGTCTCTCGCCTTCCTCTGTAAGGTTCCTGATCTCCATCAAGTGAGAATAGGGATCCTTTGCATCAAATGAGTACTTCACAGCCTTGCAGATTCTAGCCCACTGGTGCTTGTGATTACTCATGAGTCCAGTTCACATAAAGAATCTAAATCCCACAGTCAGTAAGCCTCAAATTGGAATTGTGGAGCAGTATTAAAGGCAGGGCTCTATGATCATTCCGTGTTCAAAGGAAGGGTGTCCAGGCAACCCTGACTTGTGACAAATGAGGTGCGAGGGTGCTTATTTTGAACACTGTGTTGGTCTGTGCCCCTCATGAAAACCTCAAGCCAGAGGTTATTATTAGTGTCTATATGGAAGAAGATGAGTGCCATGTGGGAGTCTTTTGTTTTTAATTGTGGTCATTTGTGTGGCGGTTGGAAGAGATGTCCGGTTCCACCTGGGCTTGAACTCTGGTGTGATTCCCCTTAGAGACTGAGTTGTGGAACTGTCCTCAGAGAAGTATTGCCATGAATTGTGTTGAGATTTTAGGAGGCCACACATGAGATTCGCCCTTGGAAACTGAGATCTAGGCCCAGGGTGGCTTTCCACAGAGCATAAGTAATCTCAGCCAGGATATCACACGATTTTATTGTTAAAGACTTGGCAGCCATAGTTGAGAGTCATAACACACATGGAGCTCACATTGTAGACCTCAATGAGCCTGGCTTCATGTGACCTTTTGGCCACACTTTGGGAAGCTTTGCCTGTGATAGTTCTCCATTTCTTTCGTTCAAATGAGTTTCCTCGCCATTTAATGGTTCCTGAATGATTGGAAACCCACAGTGCCTCCAACTTCATCCTTAAAAAATAGCTAGATAAATACCACCAAATTTTTGAAATTCCCTTGACCAAGTGGCACTGGAGAAACTTTGGATTCCTGTTGCTGATGATGAGTATACCAGACAGTGCCTTGATTGACTTGGTTTCACGAAAATGCTGTAGAACAGAGATGCCAGTAATTTGGAGCCTGCTGAGTAGTTGGCCTAGAGCAGTGGTCGGGAGGTGTCTGAAATAACATCTGTGGTGAGGCCATGTTTATCTGCCATTGGCTTCCAAATGGCTTGTGACTGACATTTTGCATCCAGCAGACCCTTGTATGTAAAAGCATCTTGTTATATGGAGAGGTTTCAGGACAATATTCAGAATCAGGTTGCTATGGTCAATGGGGCAAGCTCTGTGGGAAAGAAGCTTGCTTGGTGCATTCTCCTGCAGACCCTGACCCACCACATGTGACAGAATTCCCTCCAGCACTTTGTCCCAGTGGAACTCCTTGTATTTCAAGAAACAGATACCAAACTCCCAGTGCAGCAGCAAGAAACACCACAAAAAGTGGAGGATGAAAAAATGGCTTTACAGTAAAGATGAGGAGACACTTAGCGCGCAGTGGCTACAGTTTACCTACAAAGAAAAAATTCAGCACTGCTGCCTCATGTTCATTGGGAAATAAGAAACAATGTCCTCCTGGTCACATAGATGCAGACCCAGTTATGATGGTCTAACTAGAACGGAAGCTAAATCTCCTGACAGCAACATATATTTCAAGTGCCCAAACTCAGAGGCAGTTTCTCAAAAGTCTTTAGGCCAGCAGAGCTCCATGTTTGTGGAGTGTTTACCCTGTCCCTTACTTTTGGAAACTCCTATACCACCTCCAAGTATATGAACTCCTGAGCATATTCCATTCCAGATATGTATTCACAGATTTTTGTAAATCATGTCCTCTAATTGTGTCTTACTTTAAGCGAAGATGATGTCAAGGCATTGTTCTGGATGAGAGTGGGAACATTTTTTTGTATCACATATTTGCATAAATATTGAATTTATTTTCCTATTTTCAATTCGAAATACTGAATCCCTGACACTAACCCAAAACCTACTAGACTCTGACTACTAATCCTAATATGATGAAGTAAAATAACCCACACAGAATAGAAATACAACCAGTTCAGAGGAGGCATGGTGTATAGTTGTACTTTCCTTTTGCATGATAAAGGGTTGGTGTTATAAATCTTGTCAATTTGTAGTTAAAATAGTTCTCTATGTGTTTTTAAAGTTAACAAATATGTGAATTCCTGTCTCCCTTTCTCTGTACTTGATTCAGCACATGCATTTTTATATGCACATATAGAATACTACATGGTATCACACGTACATATTTGTGAGGTAACTGACTTTGCAAATACAAATTGTAAGAAGAAAACACTTCTTCTAAATGCTGTTGGAACTGAAAATTCAACCTATGGGTGAGTTTCCTAGTTGAACAACATAAATCCATATTTAGTAAAATCAATATTTTTGGATCTGTGGATGATATATATTTCATGGTGAATTTCGATTGCCATACATAATGCTACTTTGTAATGTCTGTATTTAGGTGTGTGTGTGTGTGTGTGTGTGTGTGTGTGTGTGTGTGTATGTATTCACTCTGCTGATTATTCAAAATATAAAATATATGTGTCTTATTATACACTAACTAAATTCATTCATATTCATGTATTTGGATTTATAATCAACGTTTGAGAAGATTATTCTCAGGAATATTTTTCCACCTGAAATACATGTTTGTTTCCTAGTACTGAAAACTAACTTCAGGGGATCATATTATGGCAGCGATGGGAGTTCATTACCCACCTGTACCGCGTCACTTTGCAGGAGAAGGACGAGTTAGAACGGCTAAAATCTATCTTATTAGAAATTTCCAGGAAAATTGGTGTGCTCCAAAACATACAGGAAGGATTTCCATTGCACAAGGACCAGCTACGGGGACTCAAACACCAGCAATTTGTCCTCACGGAGTGTCACGCTGCTTATTTAGTAAATCGCCCCACGGCTAGTGTCTGCAATGCGCGCTGGGAAACGACGAGAGAGCAACACAAAGATACAGTCTGTGGATTATGCGGGCTCCTGCCATCTGGGCAATCACTGTGCTCAGTGCTGAATTCTGGGTTTGAAATGGGGGAAGGAAGCGGTCCAATTCGGTTTTCCACACCGGTGAGACCACAGAGGAAGATAGCGGTCACCATCTTGGAGAGCTGATGTCACCATCCCTGTTTTCGACTGATCACAGCTCATTCAGATACAGAATAGGTAATTTCAGGCTGCCATTCGCCTTCATCTTGCAGACAAATTACTCAGGGTCAGTGCTAAAGAACCCATGAAAATTGCTTCTTGGATCGTTCTCCTATCAGAACATACACCGAGCCCGGAGCGACTGAATTCCGGGTCCCGGAACTGCTCTGGCCCAGGGCTAAAGAACCTGCGGAAACTGTTTCTTGGTCTGGGTCCTGCTGAATACTGTAGAGGTAAATGCCAACTGAGCCTTCATAGACAGTGGCAACAGGATTGAGACGGGGCTTGTGAGGGCCGGTCAGGACTCACCCGTTGCTTTGGTCACCCGACAAAGGGAATGAAATGCTGCCATTTACATGGGATACCAACATGGCAGACATCTGATGTGATCACAAAGTAGTGGAGGAGATAACTTCATCGATACCAGCGGCGAGAGAAATAGTTGGTCTCCTGGTAAAGAAAGTGAGTCACAAACATCTGAGTCTCTCTCATTTTGTCATCAAGCCAGAGGTGCAGAGCAGAGCTGCCACCTGTGCCTGGAACAGGCCCAGCGACCCACCGGCGTGGTAGTCACGTCACCCCAATTGGAGTAGGGGCAGAGCAGAGCCGACACCCATGCCTGCAAGGTAGGCAGACGTACGACCGACCGGCAGAACAGGCCTAGCGGCCGGTCAGCATGGTAGACAGATCACCCCAATTAGAGGAGCAGCACAGCCGCCAACCGCACCTGCAATGGAGACTTTTCCACAATACAAGAGCAATATAAATATACAGGGGGAAAATTACAAAAACACAACAGTTTCACCAAGCAGAAAGAAATGCAAGCTGTATGAAAAGACAAGGAAAGAAAGGACCACAAGCAATGCAGGTCAACTCAACTTTAGAAGAGGTAATAGATGCAGCATATGGAATGTCAGATAAAGAATTCAGGATATACATGCTTCAGGTGATCTGGAATCTCAAGGAAGACATTAGACAGCAAAAATCAGTCAATGAAAGATCACTTCGACAATGAATTACATAAAAAAATCCAAGTAGCAAAGATCAACTATACAGGGAGATAGAGGTTATAAAAAACAAACGAACTGAAATCTTAGAAACGCAGGAAGTAATGAACCATCTTAAAAACTCAATTGAGAATACTACCATCAGAGCAGAATACTTAGAAGATAGAACATCAGACAATGAAGAAAAAGTATTTCAACTCAAAAAGAACATATACAGCTCAGCAAGACTGTTAAGAAACCATGAGCAAAACTGCAAGAAATATGGGATAACATAAAGAGAATAAACATAAGAGTCATTGGGATACAGGAAAGTATAGAGGTCCAAACCAAAGGAGTGAGCAATCTATTCAATGAAATAATAGGAGAAAAATTCCTAGACTTGAAGAATGAGACAAAATCCCAAATCCTAAAAGTCTACAGGACGCCAAACGTGCAAAATCATAAGAGATCCACACCTAGACACATTGTAATGAAGATACCCTACATACAGAATAAGGAGAGAATTTTAAAAGCTACAAGAGAAAGGAAGCAGATTATAGTTAGTGGTAAACCAACCAGGATAACAGCTGATCTTTCAACACAGACTCTGAAAGCTAGAAGATCCTTTAATAACATATTTCAAACACTGAAAGAAAATGGGTTCCAACCAATTATCATGTATCCAGCGAAATTAAGCTTCAGATGGAAGATGAAATTAAAACCTTCCACGATAAACAAAAGTGAAAAGAATTTGCAGCTAGAAAACCATCTCTTCAAAACATCCTCGGCAAAACATTACAGGAAGTGGAAATGGAAAATACCAATGAAAACCAACAGTGGGAGGTAGGACATTAAAGGGGGGAAAATAATCAAAGAGGAAAACAAACTATGTTTAGTAACATAAATAAACAAATATGGCTGGAAGAACAACCCATATCTCAATAATAACCAAAAATCTTAATGGCTTAAACTCACCAATTAAGAGACACAGGCTAGTAGAATGGATCACAAAACAAGAACCAACAAAATGCTGCCTACAGGAGACGCATTTTATAGGAAAAGACATACATAGACTGAGGGTGATACTTGGAAAAATCGTATCACTCTTATGAACTTCGGAAACAAGCAGGAGTGTCCATACTCATATCAAATAAAATAGATTTCAAGCCAAAGTTAATCAAAAGGGATAAAGAAGGACACTACATACTACTCAAGGGAACCATACGCCAACAAGACATAACAATTATAAATATATATGCCACAAACAATGGTGCAGCTTTGTTCATCAAACAAACTCTTCTCAATTTCAAGAGTCTAATAGACCACAATACAGTAATCATGGGAGACATGAACACACCTCTCTCACCACTGGACAGATCTTCCAAACAAAAGTTGAATAAGGAAACTATAGAACTCAATAACACAATTAATAACCTAGACTTAATTGACATATATACAATATACAACCCATCATCAAGAAGTTACACTTTTTTCGCAGCAGAACATGGATCCTTCTCAAAAATACATCATATATTATGTCACAGGGCAATTCTTAGACAATAAAAAGGAGTAGAGATAATACCATGCATTTTATCTGATCATAATGGAATGAAATTAAAAATCAACGATAAAAAAAGGAAGGAAAAATCATTCATCACTTGGAAAATGAACAATAGGTTTCTGAATGATCAATGGGTTATAGAAGACATCAAGGAAGAAATTAAAAAATTCTTAGAGATAAATGAAAACACAGACACAATATATCGGAATCTATGGGACACATTGAAAGCAGTTCCAAGAGGAAAATTCATTGCTTGAGTTCATTCCTTAGAAAAAGAAAAAACCAACAAATAAATGATCTCATACTTCATCTCAAAATCTTAGACAAACAAGAGCAAACAACAGCAAAAGAAGTAGAAGGCAACAAATAATTAAAATCAGAGAAGAAATTAATGAAATCGAAACAAAAGAAACAATTAAAAAAATTGACAAAACAATACATTGGTTTTTTGAAAAAATAAATATAATCGACAGACCCTTAGCCATGCTAACAAAGAGAAGAAGAAAGAGAACTCAAATTACTAGCATATGAAATGAAAAAGGAAATATAACAAGAGACACTTCAGAAATACAGAAGAAAATCAGAAATTATTTTGAATTAATATACTCCAATAAAATAGAATATAGTGAAGGCATTGATAAATTTCTTAAGTCATATGATGTGCCCAGATTGAGTCAGGAGGATATAGACAACTTAAACATTCCAATATCAATTGAGGAAATAGAAGAAACCATCAAAATACTACCAACTAAGAAAAGCCCAGGACCGGATGGGTATAGAGCAGAATTATACAAAACCTTTAAAGAAGAACAAAACCCAATACTTTTCAAGGTATTTCAGGAAAAATGCAAAAATCCTCAAAAAAATTCTGGCGAATCAGACACAAAAACATATATATAAAAAAAATGTGCACCATAATCAAGTAGGATTCATTCCTGGGATGCAAGGCTGGTACAATATACGGAAATCAATAAATGTTATTCATCACATCAATAGACTTAAAAATAAGAACCATATGATCATCTTGAGAGATGCAGAAAAAGCATTTGACAAGGTACAGCATCACTTTACGTTCAAAACTCTAGAAAAACTAGGGATAACAGAATCATACCTCAATATTGTAAAAGCAATCTTTGCTAAGCCTCAGGCTAGCATCATTCTGAATGGAGAACAATTGAAGGCATTCCCCCTAAAATCTGGAGCAAGACAATGATGCCCTCTCTCACCCCTTCTGTTCAACATAGTTATCGAAACACTGGCCAGAGCAATTAGAAAGACTAAAGAAATTAAAGGCATTAAAATAGGAAAAGAAGAACTCCAATTATCGCTATTTGCAAAAGACATGATTCTATACCTAGCAGACCCAAAAGGGTCTACAAAGAAACTATTAGAGGTAATAAATGAATTCAGCAAAGTGGCAGGATATTAAATCACCACGCATAAATCAAAGGCATTTTTGTATATCAGCGACAAATCCTCTGAAATGGAAATGAGGACAATCAGTCCATTCACAATATCATCAAAAAAATAAATAAAATACTTGGGAATCAACCTAACAAAAGAGGTGAAAGACATATACAATGAAAACTACAGAACCCTAAAGAGAGAAATAGAAGAAAATCTTAGAAGATGGAAAAATATACCCTGTTCATGGATAAGCATAACTAACATCATCAAAATGACGATATTACCAAAAGTTCTCTATAGGTTTAATGCAATGCCAATCAAAATCTCAAGGTCATTTCTTGTAGAAATAGATAAAACAATTATGAAATTCATATGGAAAAATAAAAGACCCAGAATAGCAAAAACAGCTCTAAGCAGGAAGTGTGAATCAGGCAGTATACCGATACCAGACCTCAAACTATACTACAGATCAATAGTAACAAAAATAGCATGGTACTGGTGACAAAACAGGCGGGTGGACCAGTGATACAGAATAGAGGACACAGAAACCAATCCACAAAACTACAGCTATCTTATATTTGATAAAGGGACTAAAAGCATGCAATGGAGGAAGGATAGCATCTTCAACAAATAGTGCTGGGAAAACTGGAATTCCATATGTAACAAAATGAAACTGAATCCCCTCCTCTCACCATGCACAAGAGTTAACTCAAAATAGATCTAGGAGGTTGATATCAAATCAGAGACACTGCATCTGGTGGAAGAAAACTTTTGCCACCATCTACATACTGTGGTGTCGGGCTCCAAATTTCTCAATAGGACACCCATAGCACCAGAGTTAATCCCTAGAATCAACAAATGGGACTTACTCAAACTAAATACATTTTTCTCAGCAAAAGAAACAATAAGAGAGGTAAATAGGGAGCCTACATCCTTGGAACAAATCTTTACTCCTCACACTTCAGATAGAGCCCTAATATCCAGAGTATACAAAGAACTCAAAAAAATTAAACAATAAGAAAATGAAAAACCCAATCAACAAATGGGCCAATGACCTGAACAGACACTTCTCAGAGGAGGACATACAATCAATCAATAAGTACATGAAAAAATGCTCACCATCTCTAGCAGTCAGAGAAAAGCAAAACAAACCCACCCTAAGATACCATCTCACTGCAGTAAGATCGGCAGCCATTATGAAGTCAAACGCCATCATGTGCTGTCGAGGATGTGGGGAAAAGGGCACACCTGTACATTGCTGGTGGGACTGCAAATTGGTGCAGCCAATTTGGAAAGCAGTATGGACATTTCTTGGAAAGCTGGGAATGGAACCACCATTTGACCTATTCCCCTTCTCGGTCTATTCCCTAAAGAACTAAAAAGAGCATGCTACAGAGATACTGATAAATCGATGTTCATAGCAGCACAATTCACAATTGCAAGACTGTGGAACCAACCTAGATTCCCTTCATTAGATGAATGGATTAAAAATGTGGCATTTATATAGAATGGCTTGTGACTCACAAGGTGCAGCCAGCAGACCCTTATATGTAAAGGCAAATTGTTATATGGTTTGGTTTCAGGTAAATGTTCAGAATCAGGTTGCTATGGACACGGGGGCAAACAATGAGAGATAGAATATTGGATGGTGCATTCTCCTGCAGAACCTGACCATACACACGTGACAGAACTCCCTCCAGCACTGTGTCCCAGTTGAACTCCTTGTATTTCGTGATGCAAATACCAAACTCCCAGTGCAGCAGCAAGAAACACCACGAAAAGTGGAGGATGACCAAATGGCTTCACAGTTCACACGGGGAGACACTTAGGTTCCAGTGTCCACAGTTTACTTAGGAAGAGAGAATTCAGCACTACGGTCTCATGTTCATTGGAAAATAAGAAACCATGTCCTCCAGGTCACATAGATGCAGACCCATCTTTGATGGTCTCACTACAAAGGAAGCTAAAGCTCCATACAACAAAATATATTTCAAGTGCCCAACCTCAGAGGGACTTTCTCAAGAAGTCTTTAGGCCAGCAGAGCTCCATGTGTGTGGACTGTTTAAACTTTCCCTTACTTTTGGAAACTCCTTTACCAGCTCCAATTTTTTGAACTACTGAATATATTTTATTCCACATATGAATTCACAGATTTTCTAACTCTTCTCCTCTAATTGTGTTTTACTAGGGTCGAAGGTAATGACAAGGCATTGTTCTTGATGAGAGTTGGAAGATTTTTGTGTAGCATATGTTTGCGTACACATTGGATTCATTTTCCTATTTTCCATCCAAAATACTGAATCTCTGACACTATCCCATACCCTACTAGACTTTGACGATTAATCCTAATATGGTGAAGAAAAATAACCCAAAGAGAATAGAAATACAAGCAGTTCAGAGGAGGCATGGTGTATACTAGGTCTTGCCTTTTGCATGATAAAGGGTAGGTATTATAAAAATTGTCAATTTTTAATTGAAATAGTTCTACATGTGTTTTTAAAGGTAACGAATATGTGACTTCCTGTTTCCTTTTCTCTGTAGCCTATTCAGCACATGTGTTTTTATACGCACATATAGAATCCTACCTGGTATCACACATAATTTCTTTTGAGGCTACTGACTTGGAAGATAAAAATTGTGAGTAGAGATCATTCCTCCTAAACGCTGTTGAAACTGAAAATTCAACCTATGTCAGCTTCCTAGTAGAACAACATTATACATGAATCCATGTTAAGCAAAATGAATATTTTTCGATATGTGGATTATATATTTTTCATGATGAAATGCGATTGTCATATATATTGCTACTTTTAATGTCTGTGCATGTGTCTGTGTGTGTGTGTGTGTGTGTGACTCTCCAAGTTTTTTAAAATATGAAATATATGAGTATTATATAAATTCCCTAAATTCATTCATGTTCATGTATGTGGATTTATAATCAACTTTTCAGAAAATTATTCTCAGAAATATTCATCCACCTTGAATACATATTTGTTTCCCATTACTGAAATCTGACTTCAGTTAATGGTTCATACAAATCCTAACATTTCTACATTAACTGACCCAGTTTAACATCAATGCAAGTAGATTCCTATGGGACATGATGTCTATTTTGAACTTCATTTCTATTCAACACTGCTACATTACTATTTCTTCACGTTTAGCCCATCATAGCGTATATATTTCATCCACAAGTTCACAAATTTAGAGGCATTTGGTTCACTTTAAATCCCTTCCTGCTTTAGAACACATGTATTCCTCCAGGTTTCTTGACTGGATTTTTTGAGACTTCTTTCCAAACACATTATTTTCGATTTCCATAATCCTTTTGAAGAAAATCAGACACACCCTTCATGATAAACCATAACCTAATATTACCATTAGATGTATAACTGGTTGGAATGAATGATTTTATATCAATATTAGATTTCCTGTACATTTTCAGATATCAATTAAATGAATTATTTAAAGTGGAACCAGTTATATTATTTAATCACAGTATGGTCTATTCATGCATTATCTCTATATTCACAGACACAGCGTACACCTCTTTGTACCCCCAATACTAATTTATACGTCTTCTCAATATTGCTCCCGGAAATGGTGGAAGAAATACTCATGTCACCTGATCTACATATACATTTTATCACAGTAATATTCTTGACAAAACTGCAAAGGTCACACTTATGATTTTACAAAGCCTAAATGGAAAGTGAACATGGATTACTAAAAACATCCATGTCCAGGTTGCCTAATGCTCTCAAATGTCATTCTTTGGTGACTACATATTTGTTTCTTCCTAAGATTATATATTCAAACTCAATCCTGTTGAAAATGTCTAATCCTAACAATCACTTTGTACTTTGCCTAATTTCCTATTGTCTTCCTTGATATTTGCTTTCCTACATTTTCCCCTAGTTCATCATTGTGAATGACTCTTCACATGTGCTGACATTGGCATTCACTCTCTAATCGAAACCCTGTTGCTAAAGAATTTTTTTTTCCAAATTCTATACTCACACTTCTTCCGAAAACTACCGACTGTCTTTCTAATCTTACCGACTATCCCTTTTGAAGTTGATGTTCCCTTCTAAATTCAATCATCCAAGGTACAAAGTCTTATGCCATTGTATATTGATTTATCCAAGAAATCTCTGCTGAAGGTAATTCAATGCTAAGTATCCCAATCAAGGGTCCAATTTTCTTCTGGGCTTCAAATCTTACCTAGATTTCTGTTTTCATACATATATTTCACCTCTATGTTCTTATAAATATAGCAGATTCCCAATATCATTATTCATCCCTCAGAATAATTCCTAACCCAAATTGAACAAGTTATTAATGCTAACCATACACTGTTCCCTCAATCTAACTTTACAGAAGAGCGGGACAGAGTTGGTCTTACAATACAGGAATATAGGGGATCTTCCACCTGCTGAGAACCTCAAATGTCCATGCAGATATGACCCCTGGAGAAGATGTAGGCAGATATGAAGGACCAAACATGGCCTGTGTGGAGAGCTGTTCCCGGGTGCCTATGGTTGATATACCATTCTAACTTGTGAAAGTGTCACATGAAGTAGGGGTAGCCACCAGCACTTGTCCCCGTTGAACTCCTTGTATTTAGTTAAGCAAATACCAAACTCCCAGTGCAGCAGCAAGAAACACCACGAAAATGGAGAATGAACAAATGGCTTCACAGTCCACATGGGGAGACACTTAGCCCCCAGTGGCCACAGTTTACCTACAAAGAGGGAATTCAGTACTGCTGCCATATGTTCATTATAAAATAAGATACCATGTCCTCCAGGTCACATAGATGCACACCCAGCTTTGATGGTCTCACTACAAAAGAAGCTATAGCTCCAGACAACAATATAAATTTAAGTGCCCAACCTCTTAGCCAGTTTCTCAAGAAGTCTTTAGGCCAGCAGAGCTCCATGTTTGTGTTGTGTTTACAATGTCCCTTACTTTGAGAAACTCCTCCACCATATCCAAGGTTGTGAACTCCTGAGAATTTCCCATTCCAGATTGGATTTATTTTGCAATTTTCCATTCTACAGTAGCTGACCTAGGTTTACATCAATGCAAGTAGATTCCTATGGAACATGATGTGTATTTTGAAGTTCATTTTTATTCAACACTGTTACATTACTATTTCTTCAGTTTATGCACATAATAGGATATATATTTATTCCACAAGTTAGGAAGTTTATAGGCATTTGGTTCACTTTCAATCACTTTCTGCTTCAGAACACATGTATTCCTCCATGTTTCTTGACTGGTCTTCTCATGAGACTTCTTTCCAAACACATTATTTTCTATTTCCGTAATCACTTTTGAAACAAAACTCACACACCCTTCATTATAAACCATAACTCTAAGATTACCATTAGATGTATAACTCTTTGGAATGAATGATTGTATATCAATATAAGATTTCCTATATATTTTCAGATATCAATTCAATCCATTATTTAATTGGAACCAGTTATATTTTTTCCCAGTATGATCTATGTATGCATAATCTCTATATTCATAGACACAGCATATGCCTCTTTGTACCCCCAATACTAATTTATTCGTCTTCACAATATTGCTCCCGGAAATGGTGGAAGAAATATGCGTGCCACCTGATCTACATATACATTTTATTACAGTAATATTCTGGACACCAAATGCAAAGGTCACACTTATTATTGTACCAAAGCCTAAATGGAAAGTGAGCATGGATTACTAAAAACATCCATGTCCACATTGCCTAATTCTCTCAAATGTCAATCCTATTCGTGACTACATATGTGTTTCTTCCTAAGATTATATATTCAACCTGAACCCTTTGAAAAAGTCTAATCCTATCACTTTATAGTTTGCCTGATTTTGTAATGTCTCTATTGATATCTGCTTTCCTACATATTTCCCAAGTTCATCATTGTGATTGACTCTTCACATGTGCTGACAAATATTCACTCTCTAACCAAAACCCTATTGCTAAAGAACTTTTGTTTCAAATACTATACTCACTCTTCTTCCTATACCTACCGACTATCTTCCTAATCCTACCGACTGTCCCTGTTTGACTCGATGTTCTCTTGTACATTCAATCATCCAAGGTAGAAGATCCTATGCCATTGATTATAGATTCATCTTAGACATCTGTGCATAACATAATTCAATGCTAATTATCCCAGTCAAGGTCCCAATGCCATTCTGGGCTTCGAATCTAAACTAGATTTCTGTTTTCATAATTATATTTCACCTCTATATTCTTTTAAATATTTTAGGTTCCAAATATCATCATTCATCCAGCAGAATGATTTCTAACCCAAATCAAACATGTTGTTAACCTTAACCATTCACTGTTCCATCAATCTAACTTTACAGAAGAGCAGGGATAGAGTTGTATGAGATCTTTCACCTGATGAAAACCTCAAAGGTACATGCATAAATGATCTCTGAAGAACATGAAGGCAGCTATAAAAGACCTGAGAGAGCAAAAGTCATCTTCAATGGCAAACAACCTGGTCAGGATGAAGGGTTCTGACTGAATCAGCCTCTCTCTTCTTAATGTAGAGAAAATGGACCAAACCCAGCCTGTGTGGGTAGCTGTCCCAGGGCGCCTATGATTGATATACCGTTCTATCTTGTGAAAGTGTAACAGGAAGTAGGGGCAGCCTCCTTCTCATGTGACACTCGGAAGCCACTGGTAGGACAAAGTGGTTGCCAAGGCAGTAACCTCATTCAGTTCCTGAAGGAAGTGACCTCACCTCACTTCCTTGGTGATTAAAATCTCTGAACTTGGGATTCATGAAGCCAGTCACCCATAGCCAGTCCCAGTCCCAGTCCCAGTGGTCACACTTGTTTGGATTTACCAAAGACAGAGTCAGTCTTTCTTGGTAACTACTGATGTGAGGATGGCCAAATGCCAGGAAAGCTTTAAAGAGGAGCCGTTTCTGAGAAAGCAGGTAGTGGCTCACCTCTGGCTCCTGACACCTTCACAGATTTAGCCAAGGAGACCAGATCTGACACAGGTCAGGCCATTTCAGGGGAACATAGTATGGTCCACCAGTCAGAGGACACTCTGGATATTCACAGACCTACTTGAGTTAAGGAGGTGCCTTTGTCGGTGTGGGTGTGAGTTTGTGGTTTTGTCTCATGTTCTGA
Organism: Callospermophilus lateralis; assembly: GCF_048772815.1. NCBI lineage: Eukaryota > Metazoa > Chordata > Mammalia > Rodentia > Sciuridae > Callospermophilus > Callospermophilus lateralis. The sequence goes on from NW_027512826.1 coordinate 1,652,541, forward strand.
GAATAGGTAGGAAAGGCAGTTTGTTTGGATTGGAGTGGACTGTTTCTAGTAAGTCGTTAGACAAGGCGAGTGCTTCTATGTCTGTGTTTCCCACTCTGTCCGTGGTTGTAGACATTAGAAAAGAGAATGCATCAAGGGTGTGTCCTGTCTAGTAGAATGCTTCCCAGCATTCTTCCTGCCCGATTTAGGAATGGACTGTGGCTCGTCTTATGCATGAGAAACACCTACTAACTTTCTAAGTTCCTGTTTTTTTCCTGAATTCCGGCAAACCTCAAGAATAGGCCCATGGTTTTGAGTCCAAGATGTGTACCACCTCCAAGCTCTGTGACATGGCCATGTGCTTGATAGCTGTAGGGAATGGGAACATCTTAGAAAACTCAAATATCTGTGTGACCAGTAAACTCTCAGTGGAGAAACCCTGCTTTGGTTCATTTGCATACTTATGGTTATGTTGCCCTGAATGTCAAGAAGGTCTTTGCCTCAGGCCACCCCTTTGTGAAGCCTGAAGAAAACTGTTTTCAAATGGAAATAAATGGGCATAACATGTGGCTCTTTGCTTAATTACTTTGAAAAGGGACGTGTCCGAATCAGCCTTTTGGGCCTGTGTGAGGTTGTGGCTTAGATTCTCAGCACATGGTAGATCTAAAGATAGATTCCATTTGTGCAATCAAAACCAAAATGGCAAAAAATCACTCATTGTGGATGAGTCTCTTGCCTTCCTCTGTTAGGTTCTTTACCTCCATCAAGTGTGAATAGGAGTCCTTTAGGTCAAATGAGTTCTTCAAATCCCTGCAGAGGTGCTTGTGTTTTCTCAAGATTCCATATCACATAAAGAATCTATACCTGAGAGTCAGTAGGCCTCAAATTGGAGAAGGAGAGCAGTATTAATGGTAGGCCTATTTGATCACTCCTGGTTCACAGGAAGGGTGTCCATGTCACCCTCACTTTAGGCAAATGAGGGGCAAGTGACATTATTTTGGACACTCTCTTGGGATGCATCCTGCATGGCAACCTCCAGCCAGAGGTTAAGATGAATGTCTATATTTAAGAAGATGAGGGCCATGTGGGTGTCTTTTGGTTTTAATTGTGGTCATTCTTGTGGCAGTTGGAAGAGATGACTGGATCCACCTGGGCTTGAACTCTGGTGTCATTCCCCTTAGAGCCTGAGTTCTGGAACACATATCAAAGAAGAATTGCCATAAATTGTGTGGGGATTTTAAGAGGCCACGCATGAGAGTCGCCCTTGGAAACTGAGATCTATGCCCACGGTGGCTTTCCACAGAGCACTGGGAATCTCAGACAGGATATCACATGATTTAATTCTGAAAGACTTGGCAGCCATATTTGATAGTCAAAAAACACATGGACCTCAATTTTAGACCTCAATTGGCGTGGCTTCATGTGACCTTTTGGCCACTCTTTGGGAAGCCTTGCCTGTGAGAGTTCTCCAGAGCTTTCATTGAAATGATCTTCCTCAACATTGAATGATTCCTGAATGAATTGAAATAAACAGTGCCTCCAACTTCATCCTTGAAAATTGGCTAGATAAATACCATGAAATTTTTAAAATTCCAATGACCAGGTGGCACTGAAGAACCTTTGGATGTCCTGTTGCTGATCATGAGTGTACCAGACAGTGCCTTGATTAACAGGCTTTCATGAATATGGTGTAGAACAGAGATGCCAGTAATTTGGAGCCTGCAGAATAGTGGGCCTAGAGCAGAGGTGATTAAGTGTGTGATAAAACATCTGTGGTGGGGTCATGTGGATCTGCCATTGTCTTCCAAATGGCTTGTGACTGACATGGTGCAGCCAGCAGAACATTGTATGTAAACGCATCATGTTATATGGAGAGGTTTAAGGGCAATGTTCAGAATCAGGTTGCTATGGTCACGGAGGCAACCTATGTGGTATACAAGCCCTGTTGGTGCATTCTCCTGCAGTCCCTGACCCACCATATGTGACAGAACTCCCTCCAGGACTGTGGTCAAGTTTAACTCCTTGTATTTCATGAAGCAAATACAAAACTCTCAGTGCAGCAGGAGACACTATAAAAAGTGGAGGATGATGAAATGGCTTCACAGTCCACATGGGGAGACACATAACCCCCAGTGGCCATAGTTCACCTACAAAGAGAGAATTCAGCACTACTGCTTCATGTTCATTGGAAAATTATAAACCATGTCCTCCAGGTCACAGAGATGCATAAAGACGTTTGATGGTCTTACTAGAAAAAAAGCTAAAGTTCCTGAAAACTACATATATTTCAACTGTCCATCTTAGAGGCAGTTTCTCCAGACGTCTTTAGGCTGGCAAATCTTCATGTTTGTGGAGTTTTTACATTGTCCCTTACTTTTGGAAACTCCTCTACCATCTCCAAGGTTGTGAAATCCGGAGCAGTTTTAATTTCAGGTATGAATTCAAAGATTTTCTAACTCTTTTTCTCTAATTGTGTCTTACTTGGGGTGAAGGTAATGTCAAGTTATTGTTTTAAATGAGAGTGGGAAAATTTTTGTGTAACACTAATTTGCATACACATTGATCCATTTCCAATTTTCCATTCGAAATACTGAATCCCTGACAGTAACTCATACCCTACTATACTCTGACTACTAATCCTAATATGATGAAGAATAATACCCAAATAGAATAAAAATACAAGCAGTTCAGAGGAGGCATGCTGTACAGTTGGACTTCCCTTTTGCATGATTAAGGGTAGGTGTTATAAATCTACTCAATTTTTAATTGAAATAGTCCTCCATGTGTTTATAAAGTTCACAAATATGTGAATTCCTGTCTCCCTTTCTCTGTAGCCTACTCAGCACATGTATTTTTATATGCACATACAGAATCCTACCTGGTATCACACGTACATTTTCATGAGTTGGCTGAATTGGCAGATACAAATTGTGAGAAGAGATCAGTCCTCCTAAACGCTGTGGGAACTGAAAATTCAAACTATGTGTAAGCTTCCCAGTAGAACAATATTATACATAAATCCATGTTCAGTATAATAAATATTTTGCATCTTTGAATGATGTATATTACATGATGAATTACGATTAGCATATATATTGATACTTTTTAATGTATTTTTGTGTTTATTTAAAAAAAAAAAAAATATATATATATATATATATATATATATATATATATATATATATATATATATACACTCCAGATTTCTCAAAATATGAAAGGTATGTGACTTATACACACTCTGTAAATTCATTCATGTTCATGTATATAAATTTATAATCAACTTTTCAGAAGATAATTCTCAGAAATATTCATCCACCTGAAATACATATTTATTTCCCAGTACTGAAAACTAATTTCAATCAATGGTGTTTACAAATCCTAATATTTCTACAGTAACTGACACAGTTTAACATCAATGCCAGTAGATTCCTATGGGACATGATGTCTATATTGACCTTCATTTTAATCCAACACTGGTACATTACTATTTCTTCAGTTTTTGCACATCATAGGATATGTATTTCTTCCACAAGTTTAAAATATATAGGAATTTGTTTCACTTTCAAACACTTCTTGCTTCAGAACACATGTATTCCTCCATGTTACTTGACTGGTCTTTTCATGAGACTTCTTTCCAAATACATTATTTTCAATTTCCATAATCAATTTCGAAGCTAAACTCACACACTCTTCATGATGAACCATAACATTAATATTAACATTAGATGTATAACTGGTTGGAATGAATAATTGTATATCAATATAAGATTTCCTCTATATGTTCACGATTCAATTCAATCCATTATTTAAAGTTGGAACCAGTTATGCTTTTTATTCACAGTATTGTCTATTAATGCATTATCTCTATATTAATAGATACAGTGTACTCTTCTTTGTCCCTTCAATACTAATTTATACGTCTTCAAAATATTGCTCCGAGAAATGGTGGAAGAAATACTCATGTCACCCTATCTATATATAGATTTTATCACAGGAATATTCTGGACACAAAAAACGAAGGTCACACTCATGATTGTATCAAAGCCTAAATGCCAAGGGAGCGTGGATTACTAAAAAGAACCATGTCCAGGTTGCCTAATGCTCTCAAATGTAAATCAAATTGGTGACTACATATTTGTTTCTTCCTAAGATTATATATTCAACTTCAACCATGTTGAAAATGTCTAATCCTATCACTCACTTCATACTTTGCCTGATTTGGTAATATCTTTATTGATACCTGCTTTCATATATATTTCCCCCAGTTCATCATTGTGACTGACACTTCACATATGCTGACATTTACATTCACTCTCTACCCGAAACCCTATTGCTAAAGAACTTTTGGTCCAAATCCTATACTCACTCTTCTTTCTAAACCTACTGACTATCTTCCTAATGCTACTGACTATAGTTTTTTGACTCGATGTTCTCTTCGACAATCAATTATCCAAGGTATAAGGTCCTATGCCATTGTATATCAATTTATCTGAGACACATGTGCAGAACATAATTCAAACCTAAGTATCCCACTCAAGGGCCCAGTTCCCTTCTGGCTTCCAATCTTACCTAGATTTCTGTTTTTATACTTATATTTTACCTATATATTTTTGTAAATATCACAGGCTCCAAATACCATTATTCATCCGGCAGAAAGATTCCTAACGCAAATCAAACATGTTATTAACCCTAAACATACACTTTTCCCTCAATCTAACTTTACAGAAGAGGAGGGGCAGAGTTGGTCTTACAATACAGGAATGTAGGGGATCTTCCACCTGCTGAGAACATCAAAGGTATATGCAGAAATGATCCCCTGAGATGATGAAGGAAGCTATGAAGGACCTGAGAGAGCAAAAGACATCTTCCATGGCAAACTATCTGGTCAGGATGAAGGGATGTGTCTGAATCAGCCTCTACCTTCTTAATGTAGAGAAGATGGACCAAACCAGGCCTGTGTGGAGAGCTGTTCTCAGGTACCTATGGTTGGTATACCATTCTAACTGTGAAAGTGTGACAGGAAGTAGGGACAGCCTCCATCTCATGGGACCCTTAGAAGTAACTGTTAGGACAAAGTGGTTGCCAAGTCAGTGACCTCTTTCAGTTCCTGAAGGAAATGACCTCACCTCACTGCCTTGGTGATGGAACTCTCTGGACGTTTGATCCTGGAAGACAGGCACCAAGAGCCAGTCACAGTCCCAGTCCCAGTGGTCTCACTTGTTTTGATTTACCAAGAACAGAGTCAGTCTTTCTTAGTACCTACTGATGTGATGATGGCCAAATGACAGGAAAGCTCTGAAGAGGAGCTTTTCCTGGGAAAGCAGGTAGTGGCTCACCCATGGCTCCTAACAACTTCAAAGTGTTGGCCAAGGAGACCAGATCTGATACAGGACAGGCCATTTTGGGGGAACATACAATGGCCCACCATTCTGAGGACACTATGGATAGTCACAGACTTACTTGAGCAAAGGAGGTGCCTTTGAGTGTGTGTGTGTGGGTTTGTGGTTTTGTCTCATGTTCTGAGAATAGGTAGGAAAGGCTCTTTGTTTGGATTGGTGTGGACTGTTTCCAGTAAGTCGTTTGACAAGGCGAGTGCTTCTATGTCTGTGTATCCCACTCTGTCTGTGATTGTAGACATTAGAAAAGAGAATGCATCAATGGATGTGTCCTGTCTAGTAGAAAGCTTCCAAGCATTCATCCTGCCCAATTTACAAATGGACTGCAGCTTGTCTTATTGAAGGGCAACATCTGCTCTCAGTAGTTTCTGTTTTCTTCCTGAATTCTGGAAACTCTCCAGAATAGCCTCATGGTTTTGTGTCCAAGATATGTACCACCTCCAAGCTCTGTGAAATGGTGATGTACTGGATAGCTGAAGGGAATGGCGAGAATCTAAGAAAACTCAGATATCAGTGGGACCAGGAAAGTCTCAGTGGAGAAACCCTTCTTTGGGCCTTTTGCTTACCTATTGTTCTGTTGCCCTGAATTTCTGGAAGGTCTTTACCTCAGGACACTAATTTGTGAAGCCTGAAGAAAACTGTTTTCAAATGGAAATTAATGGGCTTCACCTGTGGCTCTTTGCTTAATTGCTTTGGAAATGGATGTTTCTGAAACAGCCTCTTGGCCCTGTGTGAGGCTGTGGTTAGATACTCAGCACCTTATACATCCCACGTGTTCATCCAAAACCAAAATGGCCAAAAGAGCAGTTTTTGTGGATGAAGTCTCTCCCTACCTCTGTAAGGTTCCTGACCTCTATCAAGTGAGAATAGGGTGCCTTTGGGTTAAATGAGTTCTTCAAAGCCCTTCAGAGGCTAGCCCATAGGTGATTCCAATGATTCCAATTCACATGAAGAATCTAAACCCCACAGTCAGTAGTCCTCAAATTGGAGAAGCAGAGCAGTATTAACGGCAGGCCTATTTGATAAGTCATGGTTCACAGGAAGGTGTTCAGGCCACCCCAACCTTAAGCAAATGAGGGGCAAGGGAGCTTATTTTGGACACTGTCTTGGGCTGTGCCCCTCATGGAAACCTCCAGCCAGAGGTTAAAATGAGTATCTATATGGAAGAAGATGACGGCCATGTGGAAGTGTTCTGGTTTTAATTGTGGTTATTAGTGTGGTTGTTGAAAAATATGACTGGCTCCACCTGGTCTTGAATTCTAGTGTGATTCCCCTTAGAGACTGAGTTCTGGAACTGATCTCAGAGAGGTATTGCCATGAGTTTTGTTGGGATTTTAGGAGGCCATGCATGAGAGTCACCCTTGGAAACTGAGATCTGTGCCCAGGAAGGCTTTCCACAGAGCACAGGGAATCTCAGCCAGGTTATCACATAATTTTTTTCTGAAAGAATTAGCACCCATAGTTGAGAGTCAAAACACGCAAGGATTTTACATTGTAGACCTCAATATGCCTGGCTTTATGTGACCATTTGGCAACTCTTTGGGAAGCCTTGCCTGTGAGTGTCTTCCAGAGCTTTCATTGAAATGGGCTTCCTCACCATTTAATGGTTACTGAATTAAATGAAACCCTCAGTGCCTCCAACTTCAACCTTAAAAAATGGGCTCGATAAATACCATGAAATTTTTGAAATTCCCATTACCAGGTGACACTGGAAAACCATTGGAGATCCTGTTGCTGATCATGAGTGTACGAGAAAGTGCCTTGATTGACTGGGTTTCACAAAAATGGTGTAGAACAGAGATGCCAGTAAGTTGGAACCTGCTGAGTAGTGGGCCTACAGCAAAGGTGGGTAGGTGTGAGATAAACCATCTCTGGTGGTTTCATGTGGATTGGCCATTGGCTTTCAAATGGCTTGTGACTGACATGATGCAGCCAGCAGACCCTTATATGTAAAGGCATCTTGTTATATGGATAGGTTTCTGGGCAATGTTCAGAATCAGGTTGATATGGTCAAGGGGGCAAGCTATGTTGGACATAAGCCTGGTTGGTGCATTCTCCTGGAGACCCTGTCCCACCACACGTGACAGAACTCCCTCCAGCACTGTGTCCCAGTTAAACTCCTTGTATTTCATTAAGCCAATACCAAACTCCCAGTGCAGCAGCAAGAATCACCACGAAAAGTAGAGTATGACCAAATGGCTTCACAGTCCACACGGAGAGACACTTATCCCCCAGTTGCCACAGTTTACCCACAAAGTGAGAATTCAGCACTGCTGCCTCATTTTAATTGGAAAATAAGATACCATGTCCTCCAGGTCACATAGATGTTGACCCAGTTTTGATGGTCTCACTACATAGGATGCTAAAGCTACCGACAACAACATACATTTTAAGTGTCCCAACTCAGAGGCAGTATCTCAAGAAGTCTTTAGGCCTGCAGAGCTCCATGTTGTGTAGTGTTTACCTTGTCTTTTACTTTTGGAAACTCATCTACCACCTCCAAGGTTGTGAACTCCTCAGCATATTCCATTCCGGGTATGTATTCACAGATTTTCTAACTCTTATCCTCTAATTGTGTATTTCTTCCAGTGAGGGTAATATCAAGGGATTGTTTTTAATGTGAGTGGGAAGATTTTTGTGTAGCACATATTTGCAAACACATTGGGTTTACTTTCCTATTTTCCATTTGAAATACTGAATCTCTGACACTAACCCATACCCTACTAGACTCTGACTACTAATCCTTATATGATGGAGAATAGTAACCCCAAAAGAATACAAATACCAGCAATTCAGAGAAGGCATGGTATGTAGTTGGACATCCCTTAATGTTTATTGACATAGTTCTCCATGTGTTTTTAAAATTAACAAATATGTGAATTCCTCTCTCCCTTTTTCTGTAGCCTATTAAGCACATGTATTTTTATATGCACAAATAGAATCCTACCTGGTATCACATGTACATTCTTCTGAGGTGGCTGACATGGCAGATAAAAATTGTGAGAAGAGATCACTCCTCCTAACCTCTGTTGGAACAGAAAATTCAACCTATGGGTGAGCTTCCTAGTTGACCAACATTATGCATAAATCCATTTTCAGTAAAATGTATATTTTTCGATAAGTGGATGTTATATATTTAATGATGAATTTCGATTGGCATATATATTGCTACTTTTTAATGTCTCAGTGTGTGTGTTTGTGTGTGTGTGTGTATATATATATATATATATATATATATATATATATATATACTCTCCCGATTTTTCAAAATATGAAATATATGTGTCTTATTATACACTTCCTAAAATTATTCATATTCATGTATGAGGATTTATAATGAACTTTTCACAAGATTATTCTCAGAAATATTCATCCACCTGAAATACATATTTGTTTCCTAATACTGAAAACTAACTTCAGTGAATGGTGCATACAAATCATAATATTTTGACATTGCAAGATGGCCGCGAATAGAGAGCATCATACCCAGTGTACCGCGCCACTGCGCAGGTGACTAACGACTAAGAACGACAAAAAACTATCTTGTTAGGAACTTACAGCAAAATGGGGGTGCACTGAAACCTAGAAGAAGGATTTCTAGCACTGAGGTCCGGTAAATGAGTCTCAAACATGAGCCAACTCTGCGACTGGAGATCCTGTCTGACTGATCCGCGCTACCAGTCCAGTGGCTACAGACAGCAGGGCACCACCGAGATGCGATCAATAATCACGGAGAAACGTTGATGCAGATTCTGTGGAATTCTGCCAGTAGAGTCCCCACTGAGCCCTGGGCTGAGTTCAGGGTTTCAGATGGGGAAGGAAGTGGTACAGTTCTAACCCCCACAATAGAAACTCCACGAAGGAAACCAACGGCCACCATCTTAGTGAGCTGAAGTAACGACAGCCACTCCCCTACAGATTGCAACAATAAAATGTTGTTATTCTGTTACTGTTACTCAGCTCATCTCCCATACTTCGGGGAATTTGCATCAAATCTCTCCTAGGCTTTCTGGGGGAGAGATTATCAGAGGGAGCCTGCATAAAGATAGGGGAAAACTAGAGGCACCTGACTTTCAACTCCCCCTCCCATCAGTGGTGAAAAAAACCTGTCTAGCCAGCGCTGAGAGAGGGGCAAGCGGAAAAAAAAAATCAAAACAATAGAGTGCCGGGGTTCCCAATAGCCAACTGTGCAATCAGAGATCCGGGCTGATTGAATCATGCAGCCAGGCCTGCTGTTTCAGATGGCGGGGCACCACCGAGAAGTGACCTGAAGCAGGGAGAAATGTTGCTGCGGATTCTGTGGAATCCTGCCGGCTGAGCTCCCACTGATCCCCGGGCTGAGTTTGGGAATTCAGACAGGGAAGAAAGTTGTATAGTTCTATCTCCCACAAAAGAAACTCCACCAAGGAAACAAGCGGCCACCATCTTTGAGATCTGAAGTAACCACCGCCCCTCTCCAATAGACTGCAACAATAAAACAGATGTGTGTTACTCAGCTCATCTCTCATACAGCGGGGAATTCGCATAAAATGTCTCCTAGGCTTTCCGGGGGAGGGTTAATCAGAGCAAGCCTGCATAAAGACGCAAGAAAAACTAGAGACACCTGACTTTCGACTCCCCCTACCATCAGTGGCCATAACGAAACGTGTATAGCCAGTGCTGGGGGAGGGGTAAGTGGAAAAAATCAAAACAATAGAGTGTCTGGGTTCCCAAAAGACACCCTCCACACCCAACAAACTGCAGGCACAGAGTACAGTTTGAACTGCCGAGAGGCATCACTCAGGGGAAATCTGGTCTAGAAAAAGAAACCAGGACAAGCAGGAGAAACCAAAGGACTAGAAGGCAGGCCCTTGTGACTGGGCGGCTGCAGACCGCAGGCCTGCACATGACATTCCACCCACTGCCTGAGTGACTGGGGGGCTGAGGAATGCCCGCCCGCCGGCAACCGAGCGTGAGACTGCGTGGCTAGAGATTGACAACCCAACGGCGACAGCCCACCTGCTGCCCGCGTGACTGGGCGGCTTGAGACCGCCTGCCCGCTGGCGACCAACCGCGCAATTGGGCGGCTGGAGACCGCCCGCCTGCCAGTGACCCAGAGCTGAAACAAACCAGAGACAGTCAAGTCCCACCCCCCAATTCGGACACCTCGGCAAGGAGCCTGGGGCCGACCAAAGCAGAGAGGTGACATCACTGGAGCTCGGCCTTCGGAATTACTTCCAAGCAGAATCCACTTTAGCAGGCATAGTTTACCAACACAAAGGAGAGACAACAGAGATATACAACACCAAAACAAATCTAAAGAATAAAGCAGAAACACAGCAATCAAATAGAGCTGGAAAGTAACGTGAACATCATGAAAAAACAAGGGCAAAAAAGGAGTACAAACAATGCAGGACAACTTAAATCTACAGGAGGACCTTGAAGCATCAGAAACAGGGATAGGGAAAGAACTCAAGGCATACCGAACTCAGATGGAAAGGAATATTAGAGAAGACATGAGGCAGCAAGTCCAAGCAATAAAAGTATATTTTGAAAATGAATTAAGCAAACAAATTCAAATGGCAAAGAATGAGCATTACCAGGAGATAGAGATCTTAAAAAAATATTAAACAGTAATCCTAGAAATGCAGGAAAATATAAACCAAATTAAAAACTCAAACGAGAATATTACAAATAGACTAGATCAAGTAGAAGTCAGAACATCAGATAATGAAGACAAAGTTTATCAACTTGAAAAGAATTGAGTAAACACAGAAAAGATGCTTAAATCCCACCAGGAATTTATTCAAAAGATATGGGATGTCATAAAAAAACAAAAAACAAATTTAAGAGTCATCAGGATAGAAGAAGGCATAGAGATTCAAACCAAAGGAATGGACAACATATTAAATGAAATAATTCTATAAAACTTCCCAGAGATGAATGATGGATTGGATTGCCAATTGCTGGAAGCCTACAGGACCCCAAACATTCAAAACCAAAATAGACCAACTCCAAGACATATAATTATGAAGATAGCCAACATACAGAACAAGGAGAGAATATTAAAAGCTATAAGAGAAAGGAGGCAGATTACATTCAGGGGTAAACCAATTAGGTTAACAACTGATTTTTCATCACATTCTTTGAAAGTGAGAAGATCCTGGAACAGTGTAATTCAAATGCTGAAAAAAAAAAAGAATTCCAACCAAGAATACCATATAAAGAAAAGTTAAGCTTCAGATTTGACAATGAAATTAAAGTCTTTCACGATAAACAAAAGCTAAACAATTCTCAGCCAGAAAACCAGCACTGCAAAGCATTTTGTGCAAAATACTACAAGAAGAAGAGTTAAAAAATAGTGCCCAAAACTAACAGTGGGAAGTATCTCAGTAAAGCGGGAGGAAAGTAACCAAAAAAGTAAAAACTATCCAAACTAAAATATAATAAATAAATAAACATGACTGGAAGTACAAATCATATTTCAATTGTAACCTTAAATGTTAATGGCCTAAATTCACTAATCAAGAGACATGTGCTAGTAACCTGGATCAAAAAAACAAATCCAACAATATTCTGCCTTCAGGAGACTCATATGATAGGAAAAGACATACACAGGCTGAAGGTAAAAGGTTGGGAAAAATCATAACACTCACATGGCCCTCGGAAGCAAGAAGGATTTGCCATACTCATATGGAATAAAATCAACATCAAACCTAAGTTAATCAAAAGGGATAAAGAATGACACTATATTCTGTTAAAAGGAATCATCCACCAACAAGAAAAAAACAATTATCAATTTTTATGCACCAAGCAATGGAGGTGCAACGTTCATAAAACAAACTCTCCTCAAGTTTAAGAGTCAAATAGACTACAACACAATAATTATGGGTGACTTCAACACACCACTCTCGGCATTAGAGAGATCCTCTAGACAAAAACTGAATAAAGAAATTATAGAACTCAACAGCACAATCAATAACCTACACTTATCCGACATATATAGAATATATCAACCATCATCAAGTGGATACATGTTCTTCTCAGCAGCACATGGATCCTACTCAAAGATACACCATATATTATGCCATAGGGCAATTCTTAGTAAATATAAAGGCATGGAGATTATACCGTGCACCATATCTGATCATAATGGAATGAAACTGGATATCAATGAGAAAAGAAGGAAGGAAAAATCCTACATCACATGGAAAATGAACAACATGCTACTGAATGACCAATGGGTTACAGAAGACATAAAGAAGGAGATAAAAAATTCTTAGAGACAAATGACAATACAGACACAACATACCGGAATCTATGGGATACAATGAAAGCAGTTTTAAGAGGGAAATTCATTTCTTGGAGTTCTTTCCTCAAAAAAAGAAAAAAAAACAACAAATAAATGAACTTAAACTACACCACAAAAACCTGGAAAAGGAAGAGCAAAACAACAGCAAATGTAGTAGAAGACAAGAAATAATTAAATTTAGAGCAGAAATCAATGAAATTGAAACAAAAAAAAGTTGAAAAAATTGATAAAACTAAAAGTTGGTTCTTTGAAAAAATAAATAAGATCAACAGGCCCTTAGCCACGCTAAGGAAGAGAAGAAGAAAGAGAATTCAAATTACTAACATGTGGGATAAAAAAGGCAATATCACAACAGACACTACAGAAATATAGAAGATAATTAGAAAGTATTTTGAAACACTATATTCCAATAAAATAGAATATTGTGAAGATATTGATAAATTTCTTAAGTCATACGATCTGCCCAGATTGAGTCAGGAATCACAAACAATTTAAACAGGCCAATAACAAAGGAAGACATAGAAGAAGCAATCAAAAGACTGCCAACCCAAAAAAAGCCCTGGACCGGATGGGAATACAGCGGATTTCTACAAAACCTTCAAAGAAGAATTAAAATCAATATTTTTCAAGCTTTTTCAAGAAATAGAAAAAGAAGGAGCTCTTCCAAATTCATTCTATGGGGCCAACATCACCCTGATCCCGAAACCAGACAAAGACACTTCAAAGAAAGAATACTACAGACCAATTTCTCTAATGAACTTGGATGCAAAAATTCTCAATAAAATTCTGACAAATCGAGTACAAAAGCATATCAAAATAATTGTGCAACATCATCAAGGAGGATTCATCCCTGTGATGCAAGGATGGTTCAATATACGAAAATCAATAAATGCCATTCACCACATCAATAGACTTAAAGACAAGAACTATATGATCATCTCGATAGATGCAGAAAAGCATTTGACAAAGTTCTGCATCCATTTATGTTCATAACTCTATAAAAACTAGGGATAACAGGAACTTACCTCAACATTGTAAAAGCTATATATGCTAAACCTCAGGCTAGCATCATCCTAAATGGAGAAAAAACTGAAGGCATTCCTTCTAAAATCTGGAACAAGACAGGGATGCCCTCTATCACCACTTCTATTCAATTTAGTTCTTGAAATACTAGCCAGAGCAATTAAACAGACAAAAGAAATTAAAGGCATAAAAATAGGAAAAGAAGAATTTAAAGTATCACTATTTGCAGATGACATGATAATATATTTAACAGACACAAAAATGTCTACAAAGAAATGGCTAAAGTTAATAAATGAATTCAGAAAAGTGGCAGGATATATAATTAACATGCATAAATCAAATGCATTCCTGTATAACAGAAAAAAAACTTCTGAAATGGAAATGAGGAAAACCACTCTATTCACAACATCCTCAAATAAAATAAGATACTTGGGAATCAACCTAACAAAAGAGGTGAAAGATTTATATAATGAAAACTACAGAAATCTAAAGAGAGAAATAGAAGAAGATGTCAGAAGATGGAAACATGTGCCCTGTTCATGAATAGGCAGAACTAACATCATAAAAATGGCAATATTACGCAAAGTTCTCTACAGGTTTAATGCAATGCCAATCAAAATTCCAACGGCATTTCTTGTAGAAATAGATAAATCAATCATGAAATTCATATCGAAAAATAAAAGACCCAGAATAGCAAAAGCAACTCTAAGCAGGAAGTGTGAATCTGGACGTATAGCGATACCAGAGTTCAAACTGTACTACAAAGCAATAGTAACAAAAACAGCATGGAACTGGTACCGAAAAATGCAGGTGGACCAGTGGTACAGAAGAGAGGACACAGAAACCAATCCACAAAATTACAACTTTATTATATTTGATAAAGGGGTTAAATGCATGCAGTGGAGGAAGGATAGCATCTTCAACAAATGGTGCTGGGAAAATTGGAAATCCATATGCAACAAAATGAAACTGAATCCCGTTCTCTTGCCATGCACAAAATTTAACTCAAAATGGATCAAGGATCTAGATATAAAATCAGAGACACTGCGTTTCATAGAAGAAAAAGTTGGCTACGATCTACATACTGTGGGGTCGGGCTCCAAATTTCTTAATAGGACGCTCATAGCCCAAGAGTTCTTAACAAGAATAAAAAAATGAGACTTACTTATACTAAAAAGTTTTTTTTTCTCTGCAAGAGAAACAAAAAGGGAAGTAAATAGATAGCCTACATCCCGGGAACAAATTTTTACCCCTCACACTTCAGATAGAGCCCTAATATCCAGAATATACAAAGAATTCAAAAAAATTATCAATAAGATAACAAATAACCTAATCAACAAATGGGCCAAAGACCTGAAAAGACACTTCACCGAGGAGGACATACAATCAATCAACAAGTACATGAAAAAATGCTCACCATATCTAGCAGTCAGAGAAATGCAAATCAAACCCACCCTAAGATACCATCTCACTCCAGTATGATTGGCAGCCATTATGAAGTCAAACAACAACAAGTGTTTACGAGGATATGGGGAAAAGGGGACACTTGTACACCGCTGGTGGGACTGCAAATTGGTGAGGCCAACATGGAAAGCAGTATGGGGATTCCTGGGAAAGCTAGGAATGGATCCACCATTTGAACCAGCTATCGCCCTTCTCAGACTATTCCCTGAGGATCTTAAAAGAGTGTACTAAAGGGATACTGCCACATCAATGATCATAGTGGCACAATTCACAATACCTAGACTGTGTAACCAACCTAGATGCAATTCAATAGATGAATGGATAAAAAAATGTGGCATCTATACACGATGGATGCAGCACTAAAAAAAGACAAAATCATAGAATTTGCAGGGAAATGGACGGCATTAGAGCAGATTATGCTAAGAGAAGCTAGCCAATCCTTAAAAAAACAAATGCCAAATGTCTGCTTTGATAAAAATAGGGTAACTAAGAATAGAACAGGGAGGAAGAGCATGAGGAAAAGATTAATATTAAACAAAGACAAGTGGGAGAGAGAAAGGGAGAGAGAAGGGAAAGCATATGGAAATGGTAGGAGACCCTCATTGTTACACAAAATTACATATAAGACGTTGTGAGGGGAAAGGCGGGATCAAGAGAGAGAAGTGAAAAAGCAGATGAGGAAGAGAGGGAAGATAGGATGAAAGGGGAGGGGGGATAGTAGGGGATAATAAAGGTAGCAGAGGACAACAGTCACTAATGTGACATTATGTAAAAATGTGAATGTGTAACTGATGTGATTCTGCAATTCGTATTTGGGGAAAATTATGAGTTCATAACCCATTTGAGTCAAATGTATGAAAGATGATATATCATGAGCTTTGTAATGTTTTGAAAAACCAATAAAAATAAATAAACAAAGGTTTAAAATTGAGTGGGAAGAAATCAGCTAAAAAGGAGTTGAGATGCATTCATTTTGATAAGCCGAAAGTTTGTTTTGTGTAGTTGTAAATATCACAAATTTATTTTACCAGAAAACTGGCTTTTGAAATGAACATATATTGAGATTAAAGGATAATCCACCTACCTTCATGAAAAATTCATATCATTTCCTATATTTTTCATATTTCATTTTTTTTCGTGAATATTTTGTCATGGACCAGGTCTAGTCTTAGGCTACCTCATCTGACAAGTTCGTACAATGTGTTGGATTGTTCTTTTCATCTTTTATTTGATAGTTTGTAGCTGATAATGTGTATTTTTCCTTATCTTTATTTGGACATACATACCCAACTATATCTTTGCATTTTATGTTTTACTGGGGAAGAGACTCATCAAAAGCTCTTTATTATATGTATCAACAATGAAACATTTAGAGCATGCAATTATTCTTAATTTTGCATGAAAATATCTTTGTACCATTTTTCTTATAAAGATGTAGAATTATTACTGTAATAAGTAACTACTTACAAGAAGAATTAAACAATTGACTTTATATCAATCATGAATATGAAAATTAATAAAATAAGTATTTGGCAATAAATATGCAATTGATAGAAATTAAAATCACAAGAAAGCCATTTAAAATGTCAGTGCATATGGTCCTTAAATAAAAGGTTGTTCAAATAAAATTTCACTAATTCATAAGAGTTAATATGCCATATCACAGCTTAATGTAATATAAAAACTTAAATGATAAGTATTGATAAATAAGAATGATACCTGTTTACTTAAATATGTTTATTTGATTTTCACTGTAAGCTGTTAATTCTAGAAGACTTGAAAATTAAGAAAGACTTGGTCTATATTATTTCTAACAGGCTAATCAAAGTACTTTTAAATATATATGTATATATATCATATGTAATACATATGCATGAATATAGATACATATGTATAATAAATGTATTGTAATATATCTATAGGTTATTATAATTATTAAATTTTCTCAAGAAAAAAGAATGACTATAAAAAAATTCTTAAATGTAAATTTCATAGCATATTACTGTTTGTAATGACATGAGAGAAAAACTCCTATGGAGGGAAAATGAAAAAGGAAGAGAGAGAAGGGGGAAAATGAGGAAGAAAGTGAGTAAAGAAGAGGGAGAGGAGTGTTTGATTATAAGATAAATATGGAGGGTCTGGGTGTCTGGCTCAGTGGTAACATGCTTGGCTAGCATGTGTGAGGCACTGGGTTATATTCTCAGCACCACATATAAATAAATAAAATGAGGTCGATCAACAACTGAAAAAATAAAAAAAAAAATAAAAAAGTAGAAATATTACCAAAATTCTAAGTTTTTATGAATGCTAAATAAAAAAAAATGTTACATAGCCTTATGTAATTTCTAGACTCCCCAAAATAGTCATTTAATGATAGATTACTAGTGCGATAACTAAAAATCCATTGTTCTTTCCTCGACATTCTGTGGCATGCTAGTGCTAAAATAAATTGTATTATAACACCAAAAAAAATTCTAATATTTCTACAGTAACTGACCCAGTTTAACATAAATGCAAGAAGATTCCTATGGGATATAATTGTATTTTGACGTTCATTTTTATTCAACACTGGTACATTACTATTTGTCCAGTTTATGCACATCATAGTATGTATATTTCATTCACAATTTAGCAAATTTATACGCATTTGTTTTACTTTCAATCACTTCCTGCTTCAGAACACATGTATTCCTCCACGTTTCTTGACTGCTCCTTTCATGAGACTTTTTTCCAAAGACATTATTTTTGATTTCCATTATCATTTTTGAAGCAAAACTCACACACCCGTCATGATAAACCGTAAACCTAATATTACCATTAGATGTAAAACTGGTGGGAATGAATGATTGTATATCAATATAAGATTTCTTGTATACTTTCAAATATCAATTCAATCCATTGTTTAATTTGGAACCAGTTATATTATTTATTCACAGTATGGTCTATTCATGCATTGTCTCTATATTGATAGACACAGGGTACACCTCTGTGTACCCTCGATAATAATTTGTATATCTTCAAAATTTTGCTCACAGAAATGGTGGAAGAAAGACTCATGTCAACTGATCTACATATACATTTTATCACAGTAATATTCTGGACACAAAATGCAAAGGTCACACTTAGGATTGTCCCGAAGCCTAAATGGAAAGTGAACATGGATTACTAAAAACATCCATGTCTTGGATGCCTAATTCTCTCAAATGTCAATCCTATTGGTGAGTACATATTTGTTTCTTCCCAAGATTATATATTCAACCTCAACCATGTTGAAAATGTCTAATCCTATCACTCACTTTATATTTTGTCTGATTTCCTAATGTCTCTATTGATATCTCTTTTCCTACATATTTTCCCCAGTTCATCATAGTGACTGATTCTTCACATGTGCTGACATTTACATTCACTCTTTATCCGAAACCCTATTGCTAAAGAACTTTTTGTCCAAATACTATACTCACTCTTTTTTCTAAACCTACCGACTATTTACCTAATCCTACCGACTATCCCTTTTTGACTGGATGAACTCTTCAACAATCAATCATCCAAGGTACAAGGTCCTATGCCATTGTATATTGATTTATCTGAGACATCTGTGCAGAACATAATTCAAAGATAAGTATCCCAATCATGGGCCCAATGCCTTTCTGGTATTCAAATCTTACCTAGATTTCAGTTTTCATAATTACATTTCACCTGTATATTCTTATAAATATTGCAGGTTCCCAATACCATTATTCATCCAACAGAATGATTCCTACCACAAATCGAACATGTTATTAATCCTAACTATACACTTTTCCCTCAATCCAACTTTACAGAAGAGCAGGGACAGAGTTGGTCTTACAATACAGGGGTGTAGGGAACCTTCCACCTGTTGACAACCTCAAAGGTCCATGCAGATATGATCCCTGGAGAAGATGCAGGCAGCTATGAAAGGCCTGAGAGAGCAAACGTCATCTTCCATGGCAAACAACCCGGTCAGGTTAAAAGCATGTGTCTGAATCATCCTCTCTCTTCTTAATGTAGGGAAGATTGACCAAACTAGGCCTGTGTGGAGAGCTGTTCCCAGGTGCCTATTGTTTCTATACCATTCGAACTTGTGAAAGTGTCACAGGAAGTAGGCACATCCTCCATATTATGAGACCCTAGGAAGCAAATGTTAGGACAAAGTGGTTGGAAATGCAGTGACCACATTCAGTTCCTGAAGGAAGTGACCTCACCTCACATCCTTGTTGATGGAACTCTCCGAATTTGGGTTCCAGGAAGCCAGGCATCCAGACCCAGTCCAAGCTCCAGTCACAGTGGTCTCACTTGTTTGGATTTACCAAGGACAGAGTCAGTCTTTTGTGGTACCTAGTGATGTGAGGATGGCCAAATGCCAGGAAAGTTCTGAAGAGGGGCCCTTCCAGAGAAAGAAGTTAGAGGCTCACTGCTGTCTCCTGACAACTTCACAGAGTTGACCCAGGAGACCAGATCTGAGACAGGACAGGCCATTTCTGGGGAACATAGTATTGCCCTCCAGTCAGAGGACACTCTGGATAGTTTCAGACCTACTTGGGGGAAGGAGGTGACTTCGTGGGTGTTTGAGTGGGTTTGTGGTTTTTTCTCATGTTCTGAGAATAGTTAGGAAAGGGGGTTTGTTTGGTTTGGAGTGAACTGTTTCTAGTTAGTCCTTTGACAAGGCGAGTTTTTCTATGTCTGTGTATCCCACTGTGTCCATGGTTGTAGACATTAGAAAAGAGAATGCCTCAATGGGTGTGTCCTGTCAAAGAGAAAACTTCCAAGTATTCATCCTGCCCATTTTATAAATGGACTGTGGCTTGCCTTATCATTGGGCAACACCTATTATTTTCTTACGTTCCTGTATCCTTCCTGAATTCTGGCCACTCTCCAAAATAGGCTCATGGTTTTGTGTACAAGATATGTACCACTTCCAAGCTCTGTGACATGGCCATGTACTGGATAGCTGAAGGGAATGCATCTCAGAAAACTCTGATATCAGTGTGACCAGTAAAGTCTCAGTGGAGAAACCCTGCTTTGGGCCTTTTGATTACCTATTGTTATGTTGCCCTGAATATCAGGAACATCTTTTCCTCAGGCTACTCCTTCCTGAAGCCTGAAGAAAACAGTTTTCACATGGAAATGAATGGGCATTTTACCTTTTTGTTTTACAATAAAACCTTCACAGAGATTAGGCTCTCATTAACTTAAAAATACTTTTAAATTTTATCTAAGGGTAAAAAGTAACATGTAACTGTACATATCTTTTTGATAACAAGTCCAATTATACAACACAAATGATACACATAAATCTCCAACATGTTTTTATTTTAAGCCTAGAATTACCATACAACCTTAGAACATTTCTGTTTTCATACTTATATTTCACTTCTATTGTCTTATAAATATCGCAGGTTCCCAATAACATTATTCATACAGCAGAACAATTCCTAACCCAAATCGAACATGTTATTAACCCTAACCATACACTGTTCCCTCAATCTAACTTTACAGAAGAGCAGGGAAAGAGTTGGTCTTACAATACAGGAATTTAGGGGATCTTCCACCCGCTGAGAACCTCAAACGTCCATGCAGAAATGATCCCTGTAGAAGATGTAGGCAGCTATGAAGGACCTGAGAGAGTAAGAGTCACCTTCCATGGCCAACAACCTGGTCAGGATGAAGGGTTGTGTCTGAATCTGCCTCTCTCTTCTTAATGTAGAGAAGATGCACCAAAACAGGCCAGTGTGGAGAGCTGCTCTGGAGTGCCTATGGATGATATACCATTCTAACTTGTGAAAGTGTCACAGGAAGTAGGGGCAGCCTCCATCTCATGGGGCCTTGGAAGCAACAATTAGGACAATGTGTTTGCCAAGGCAGTGACCTCATTCAGTTCCTGAAGGAAGTGACCTCACCTCACTTCCTTGGTGTTCGAAATCTCTGAACATGTGGTCCAGGAAGCCAGGCACCCACAGCCAGTCCCAGTCCCAGTCCCAGTGATCTCACTTGTTTGGATTTACCAAGGACAGAGTCAGTCTTTCTTGGTACCTACTGATGTGAGGATGGCCAAATGCCAGTAAAGCTCTGAAGAGGGCCCTTTCCTTAGAAACCAGGTTGTGGCTCACCGCTGGCTCCTGTCAACTTCACAGAGTTGGACAAGGAGAACAGATCTGAGACAGAACAGGCCATTTCATGGAAACATAGTATGGCCCACCAGTCAGAGGACACTGCGGATAGTCACAGACCTACTTGGGGGAAGGAGGTGCATTTGTGGGTGTGGGTGTGTGTTGTGGTTTTGTCTCATGTTCTGAGAATAGGTAAGAAAGGCAGTTTGTTTTGTTTGGAGTTAATTGATTCTAGTAAGTCGTTTGAAAAGGCGAGTGTTTCTAGGTCTGTGTATCCCACTGTGTCAGGGGTTGTAGACATTAGAAAAGAGAATGCTTCAATGGATGTGTCCTGTCTAGTAGAAAGCTTCCCCGGATTCATACTTCCCATTTATGAATGGACTGTGGCTTGCATTATTGATGGGCAACCCCCGATATCTTCCTAAGTTCCTGTTTTCTTTCTGAATTCTGGCCACTTTCCAGAATAGGCTCATGGTTTTGTGTCCAAGATGTATACCACCACCAAGCTCTGTGACATGGCTATGTACTGGATAGCTGAAGGGAATGGCGAGCAACTCAGAAAACTCAGATATCAGTGTAATCAGGAAAGTCTCAGTGGAGAAATACTGCTTTGGTTACCTATTGTTCTGTTGCCCTCAATGTCAGGAAGGTCTTTGCCTCTGGCCACCCCTTTGGGAAACCTAAAGAAAACAGTTTTCAAATGGAAATCAATGGGCATCACCTGTGACTCTTTGCTTAATTGCATTGGAAAGGGATATGTCTGAATCAGGCTCTAGGTCCTGTGTTAGGCTTTGGCTTAGATTCTCAGCACATGATGGATGTAAAGAAAATCCCATGTTTGCATCCAAAACTAAATTGGCCAAAAGAGCAGTCATTATGGAAGAAGTCTCTCGCCTTCCCCTGTAAGGTTCCTGACCTCCATCAAGTGAGAATAGGAACCTTTGGATCAAATGAGTTCTTCAAAGCCCTTTAGAGGCTATCCCATAGGTGCTTGGGTTTTCTCCAGAATCCAAATCACATAAAGAATCTATACCTGACAGTCAGTAGGCCTCAAATTGGAGGAGCAAAGCAATATTAATAGCAGGCCTATTTGATCACTCCTGGTTCCCCAGACGAGTGTCCAGGACACCCTGACTTTAGGCAAATGAGGGGCAATGGAGGTTATTTTGGACACTGTCTTGGGCTGTGCCCCTCATGGAAACCTCAAGCCAGAGGTAATGATGAGTGTCCATATGGAAGAAGATGAGGGCCATGTGGGAGTGTTTTGGTTTTAATTGTGGTCATGTGTGGCCGTTGGAATAGATGACTGGGTCCACCTTGGCTTTAACTCTGTTGTGATTCCCCTTAGAGACTGAGTTGTGGACCTCACCTCAGAGACGTATAGCCATGAATTGTGTTGGGATTTTAGGAGGATTCACATGAGAGTCACCCTTGTAAAATGAGATCTAGGCCCAGGGTGGCTGTTCACCGAGCACTGGGAATCTCAGCCAGGTTACCACATGATTTTATTCTGAAAGACTTGGCAGCCATATATGAGAGTCAAAACACACATGGATGTCACAATGTAGATCCCAATGGGCCTGGATTCATGTGATCATTTGGCCACTGTTTGGGAAGCCTTGCCTGTGAGACTTCTGCAGAGATTTCATTGAAATGAGCTTCCTAACCATTTAATAGTTCCAGAATGAAATGAAACACACAGTGCCTCCAACTTCAACCTTGGAAAATGGGTAGATAAATACCAAGAAATTTTTAAACTTCCCATGACCAGGTGGCACTGGAGAATCTTTGGATATCCTGTGGCTGATCATGAGATTACAAGACAGTGTTTTGATTGACTGGTTTTCATAAAAATGGTTCAGAACAGAGATACCAGGAAGTTGGAGCCTGCTGAGAGGTGGGCCTACAGCAGTGCTGGGCAGGTGTGCAATAAAACAACTGTGGTGGGGCCATGTGGATCTTCCATTGGCTTCCAAATGACTTGTGACTGACATGGTGCAGCCAGCAGACCCTTGTATGTAAAGGCATCTTGTTATATGGACAGGATTCAGGGCAATGTTTAGAATCAGATTGCTATGGTCAAGGGGGAAAGTCATGTGGGATATAAGCCTGGTTGGTGCATTCTCCTGCAGACCCTGACCTACCAAAAGTGACAGAACTCACTCACGCACCGGGTAACAGTTGAATTCTTTGTATATCATGAAGCAAATACCAAAATCCCAGTGCAGCAGCAAGAAACACGACGAAAAGTGGAGGATGACCAAATGGCCTCACAGTCCACATGTGGATACACTTATCCCCCAGTTGCCACAGTTTACCTACTAAAGAAAATTCAGCACTGCTGCCACATATTCAGTGGAAAATAAGAAACCATGTCCTCGAGGTAACATAGATGCAGACACAGCTTTGATTGTCTCACTACAATGGAAGCTAAATCTCCCGACAACAACATATATTTCAAGTGCCCAAACTCAGAGTGAGTTTCTCAAGAAGGATTTAGGGAACCAGAGCTCCATGTTTGTGGACTGTTTTCCCTGTCCCTTACTTTTGAAATCTCCTCTTCCGTCTTCAAGGTTGTGAACTCCTGAGCATATTCCATTCCAGATATTTATTCACAGATTTTCTAACTCTTCTCCTCTAATTGTGCCTTAGTCTCCGTGATTGTAATGTCAAGGCATCCCTTTCTCTGTATCCTATTCAGCACATGTATTTTTACATGCAATTATAGAATCTTACCTGATACCACACGTACATTCTTGTGAGGTGGCTGACTTGGCAGATACAAATTGTAAGAGATCACTCCTCCTAAAAGCTGTTGGAACTGAAAATTCAATCTATGAGTGAGCTTCCTTGTTTAAGAATATTATACATAAATCCATATTCAATAAAATAAATACATTTGGATCTGTAGATGACATATATTTCATGGTGAATTTCAATTGGAATATATTATGCTATTTTTAATGTCTGTGTGTTTGTGTATGTATATATATATATACACACTCTCCAGATTTTTCAAAATATGAAATATATGTCTTGTTATACACTCCCTAAACTCATTCATATTCAAGTATGTGTATTTATAATCAAATTTTCACAAGAGTATTCTCAAAATTATTCATTCACCTGAAATACATATTTGTTTCCTAGTACTGAAAACTATCTTCAGTGAAAGGTGCATACAAATCCTAATATTTCCACAGTAACTGAACCAGTTTAACATCAATACAAGTAGATTCCTATGGGACATGTTGTGCATTTTGACATTTATTTTATTCAACACTGGTACATTACTATTTCTTCAGTTTATGCTCATCATAGCAAATATATTTCATCCAAAAATTTGCAAATTTATAGGCATTTTGTTCACTTTCAATCACTTTATTCTACAGAACACATGTATTTCTCCATGTTTTTGATGGGTCTTTTCATGAGACTTCTTTCCAAACACATTATTTTCGATTTCCATGATCACTTTTGAAGCAAAACTCAAAGACACTTCGTGATAATCCATAACCCTAATATTACCATTAGATGTATTGCTGGTTGGAATGAATGATGGTATATCGATATAAGATTTCTTATATATTTTCAGATATGAATTCAATCTATTATTTAAAGTGGGACCAGTTATATTATTGATTCACAATGTGGTCTATTCATGCACTATCTCTATATTCATAGACACAGTGTACACCTCTTTGTACCACCAATACTAATTTATAGGACTTCAAAACATTGCTCCCAGAAATGCTGGAAGAAATACTAATGTCACGCCATCTACATATACATTTTATCACAGTAATATTCTGGACACAAAATGCAAAGGTTACACTTATGATTGTACCAAAGCCTAAAAGGAAAGTGAACAGGGATTACTAAAAACATCCATGTCCACATTGCCTAATGCTCTCAAATGTCAATCCTATTGGTGACTACATATTTGTTTCTTCCTAAGATTATATATTCAAACTCAACCCTGTTCAAAATGTCTAATCCTATCACTCACTTTGTACTTTCCCTGATTTTGTAATGTCTCTATTATTATCTGATTTCCTACATATTTTCCAAAGTTCATCATTGTGACTGAATCTTCATATGTGCTGACATTTACCTTCACCCTCTAACAGAAACCCTATTGCTAAAGAAGTTTTTTTTTCCAAATCCTATACTCACTCTCCTTCCAAAACCTACCAACTATCTTCCTAATCTTACCTACTATCCCTTTTTGACTGGATGTTCTCTTCCACATTCAATCATCCAATGTACAAGGTCCTATGCCATTGTATACTTATTTATCTGAGACATCTGTGCAGAAAGTAAGTCAACACTAAGTATACCAATGAAGGGCACAATGCCCTTCAGGGTTTCAAATCTTAGATTTCTGTTTTCATACATATATTTCACCTACATATTCTTATAAATATCGTAGGTTCCCAATAACATTATTCATCCAGCAGAATAGTTCCTAACACAGATTGAACATGTTATTAACCCTAACCATACACTCTTCCCTCAATCTAACTTTACAGAAGAGCAGGGACAGAGTTGGTCTTACAAGACAGAATTTAAGGGATCTTTCACCTGCTGAGAACCTCAAAGGTCATTAAAGATGATCCCTGGAGAAGATGTAGGAAGCTATTAAGGACCTCAGAGAGCAAAAGTCATCTTTCATTGCAAACAACCTGGTCAGGATGAAGGGTTGTGTCAGAATCAGCCTCTCTCTTCTTAATGTAAAGAAGATGCAGCAAACCAGGCCTGTGTGGAGAGCTGTTCCTGGGTGCCTACGGTTTTATACCATTCTAACTTGTGAAAATGTCGGAGTAAGTAGGTGCAGCCTCCATCTCATGGGACCCTTGGAAGCAACTGTTAGGACAAAGTGGTTGCCAAGGTATGGACCTCATTCAGTTCCTGAAAGAAGTGACCTCACCTCACTTCCTTGGTGATGGAATTCTCTGAACTTGGGATCCAGAAAGCCAGGCATCCAGAGCCAGTCCCAGTCACAGTCCCAGTGGTCAAAATTTTTCGGATTTACCAAAGACAGAGTCAGTCTTTCTTGGTACCTACTTATGTGAGGATGGCCAAATGCCAGGAAGGTCTGAAGAGGGGCCTTTCCTGAGAAAGCAGATAGTGGCTCACCACTGGCTCCTTACAGATTCACAAAGTTGGCCACAGAGACTAGATCTGAGACAGGACAGCCCATTATGAGGGAATTTCTTATGGCCCACCATCAAACGACACTCCGTATTGTCACAGAGGTACTTGGGGGTCTGTGTGGGTGTGGGTGTGGGTATTGGTTTGTGGTTTTGTCTCATGTTCTGAGAATAGGTAAGAAAGTCGGTTTGTTTGGTTTGGTGTGAACTGATTCTAGTAAGTCGTTTGACAAGGCTAGTCTTTCTATATCTGTGTATCCCACTGTGTCCATGGTTGTAGACAATAGAAAAGAGAATGCATAAATACATGTGTCCTTTCTAGTAGAAATCTTCCCAGCATTCATTCTGCCCAATTTATGAATGGTCTGCGGCTTGCCTAATGGATGGGCAACACCTAATATCTTCTTAAGTTCCTGTTCTCTACCTGAATTATGGGCAACCTCCAGAATACGCTCATGGTATTGTGTCCAAGATATGAACCATCTCCACGCTCTGTGATACGGCCATGTACTAGAGAGCTGAAGGAAATGATGAGCATCTCAGAAAACTCAGATATCAGTGTGACCAGGAAAGTCTCAATGGAAAAACCCCGCTTTGGGCCTTTTGCTTACATATCCTTCTGTTGCCCTGAATGTCAGGAAGGTCTTTGCCTCAGGCTATGCCTTTTTGAAGCCTGAAGAAAACAGTTTTCAAATGGAAATGTATAAACATTACCTGTGGCTCTTTCTTAATTGCTTTGGAAAGGGATGTGTCTGAATCAGCCTCTTGGCCCTGTGTGAGGCTGTGGCTTAGATTCTCAGCACCTGATGGATCTAAAGAAAAATCCCATGTGTGCATGCAAATCAAAAAGCCAAAAGAGCAGTCATTTTGGATGAAGTTTCTCGCCTTCCTCTGTAAGGTTTCTGACTTCCATCATTGAGAATATGGATCCTTTGGGTCAAATGAGTTCTTCAAAGCCCTGCAGACACTAGACCATAGGTTCTTGGGTTTTCTCATGACTCCAATTAACATAAAGAATCTAAACACCACAGTCAGTAGGCCTCAAAATTGAGAATAAGAGCAATATTAATGGCAGGCCTCTTTGAACACTCCTGGTTCACAGGAAGGATGTCCCGGCCACACTGACTTTAGGCAAATGGATGCAAGGGAGCTTATTTTGGACACTGTCTTAGGCTGTGCCCCTCATGTTAACCTCCAGCCAGAGGTTATGATGAGTGTCTATATGGAAGAAAATGAGGGCCATGTGGGTGTGTCTTGATTTTAATTGCGGTCATTTGTGTGGCGCTTGGAATAGATGACTGGGTCCACCTGGGCTTGAACACTGGTGTGATTCTCCTTAGAGACTGAGTTCTGGAACTTACCTCAAAGAAGTATTGCCTTGTATTGTGTTGGGATTTTAGGAGGCCATGCATGAGAGTCACCCTTGGAAACTGGGATCTATGCCCAGGTTGGCTTTCCACAGAGCACTGGGAATCTTGGGAAGGATATCACATGATTTTATTCTTAAAGACTTGGCAGCCATAGTTGCAAGTCAAAACACATATGGACCTCAAATTGTAGACCTCAATAGGTCTGGCTTCATGGGACCTTTTGGCCTGTCTTTGGGAAGCCTTGCATGTGATAGTTCTCCAGAGCTTTCATTGAAATGAGCTTCCTCTCCATTTAATCATTCCTGAATGAATTGAAACCCACAGTGCCTCCAACTTCACCCTTGAAAAATGGCTCGATAAATACCTTTAAATTTTTGACATTCCCATGACCAGGTGGACCTGGAGAACCTATGGATGTCCTATTGATGACCATCAGTGTACCAGACAGTGCCTTGATTGACTGGGTTTCATGAAAATGGTGTAGAACGGAGATGCCAGTAATTTGGAGCCTGCTGAGTAGTCGGCCTAGAGCAGTGGTGTGCTGGTGTGTGTTAAAACATCTGTGGTCGGGTCATCTGCATCTGCCCTTCGCTTCCAAATGGTTTGTGACTGACATGGTACAAGCCCCAGATCCTTGTATGTAAAGGCATCTTGTTATATGGAGAGGATTCAGGGCAATGTTTACAATCAGATTGCTATGGTCAAGAGGGCAAGCTATGTGGGATAGAAGCCTTGTTGGTGCATTCTCCTGCAGAACCTTACCCACCACACGTGACAGAACTCCCTCCATCACTGTGTCCCAGTTGAACTTCTTGTATTTTGTGAAGCAAATATCAAACTCCCAGTGCAGCTGCAAGAAACAACACAAAAATTGGAGGATGACCAATGGCTTCACATTCCACCCTGGGAGACACTTAGCCACCAGTGGCCACAGTTTCCCTACAAAGAGAGAATTCAGCACTGCTGCCTCATGTTCATTGGAAAATAAGAAACAATGTCCTCTAGGTCACATAGATGCTGACCCAGCTTTGATCGTCTCACTATAAAGGAAGCTAAAGCTCCTAAAAACAACCTCAGATGAAGTTTCTCAAGAAATATTTAGGCCGGCAGAGCTCCATGTTTGTGGTGTTTTTACCCTGTCCCTGACTTTTGGAAACTCCTATACCACCTCCAAGGTTGTGAACTCCTGAGCATTTTCCATTCCAGATGTGTATTCACAGATTTTCTAACTCTTCTCCTCTAATTGTGTCTTACATGGGATGAAGGTAATGTCAAGGCATTGTTCTGAATACACATTGGATTCTTTTTCCAATTTTCCATTTGAAATACTGAATCCCTGACTGTCAGGCGTAGAAGGAATTCACCTTCAAAGAATAGCCTGACACTTACAAGAAACAGCCCCCATGGAGACATCCTGTCTGGGAGACATCCTGTAGCCAACTGTGTCTCTGAGACATCCTGTTGCCATCTGTATTCCTGAAACATCCTGAGTTTATATCACCTTGTGAAGACATCCAGGAACTTTGGATAAGAGAGCTTTCCCATCTCCAGCATATAAATGCCCCTGTGTGAAAAATAAAAGTTTGCAGCTTGATCAGAACTCCTGTCTTGCTGTCATCTCTCGTGTCTCTTGTCCCTTCATTCCTCCGCATCTAGGTTCACTGCCCCTGTTGATGTGTCTTTCCAGCCGTGACTACTGGCACCCACTGACTGGGGCTCGAGCCTTTGACTGATTGGGAACCCCGTCCTCCTGGAAGACTTCATCAAGTGGAGCTCGCGATTGCCTCAGCAGACACCACAAAGAGACAGATCCAGGAGGAGAGTGGGGATGACGCACGGTGAGTGACCCATCATGGGACAAGCAGTTTCGTCACATGATTTGTTTTTGTCAGGCCTCAAGGAGTCCTTCAAGACATGAGGGGTGCGTGTTAAGAAAAAGGACTTAAAATTTTTCTTCTAATACATAGGAGAATTGTGTCCATGGTTTCACATTGAAGTGACCATTGATGGGAAAAGATGGCTTAGAGTAAGAGACTGTTTAAAAGATTATTATGAAACCTTTGGCCCAGAAAAAGTGCCAGTTCCCACCTTTTCTTACTGGAACTTAATTAATGAAATTCTTAAAAGTTCACCCTTTGACAATGGTACCTTACAACTTGTCAGGATTGGAGAAGAGACTATGCAAAACACCTCTCGTCTCCCCACGGCATGCCCATCAGTTAGTATAGACATTGACCCTTCTCAGTCTCCCCAGGACCCTGGGAACCTTCCTAGTCCCCCTCAAAATACCACCCTAATGAATAAGGCTCCAATGGTTACCAAACACCTTTATCGAGTTTTAAATCCCAGAGACACATTGACCCCTGGGACGAAGGCTACCTTGGAGAAGGAAGCAGCAAGCTACCATTCAGAAGATGTGCCACCTCTCAGGACCCTGCCACAGCCTATAGGACTTACACATCTACCTACTTCCTATATCCCTCCTGCCTTTTGTGCTCCAGCCTTTCAGGAGCAAAATGCAACCCAGATATTTTTCCCCACTTCCCTTGCCTAGCCTGGCTCCCTTGTGAGAGTCTCTCCAACATAGACGGGAACAGATCAAACTTTTAAAAGAATTAAGATCCCTAGACTCTGAGCTCTGTTCATTAGCCTTAGGCACGGAGTCAATGCAAACTGGCCCATGGCGGTCTAATACAAAGGCTAAGCCACTCCATCAGCCTGTTCTCGCCTTCCCAGTCACCCGCAGTCAGATAGATAAGCCTGCCCAGGCTGAGGTCAAAGACTTAGACGAGGATCAAGAGGAGGAAGTGGGGGAAATGGATCAAGGAGATCAGGACTCAGAGGATGAGGAGTTCACCCCTAGGCAGGAAGGAACCCAGAGTGTCTACAAAAAAATTAAGCCTGCGTTTTCTTGAAAAAAATAAAAAGACTTGTGCTCACAATGGCCCCACTGTGCCCTACAAGTTGACTTTATTAGAAAGCCACAGCGCACAATGGCTTACTCCCAATGATTGGAAATTTTTAGACCGAGCTACCCTCAGTGCCGGAGATTTCCTGTTATGGAATGCAGATTTCGAGGAGCACTGTCAGGAAACTGCTCAAAAAAAATTAACTAAGGCCTCCTCTAAATCCTGAACTTATGTTAATCTAGTGGGCTATGCGCCATTTGACACTAAAACTAAATAGGCACGTTTCCCTGCTGGAATTTTGGCGCAGATTCAGATGGCTTGCTTACATGCTTGGAGATGCCTCCCTCAAACTGGCTCGGCTACCACTTCTTTGGCAAAAATTTGACAAGGACCCAACGACCCTTATAGAAACCTTGTTCCCCGGCTTAACCTAGCTGCAGAATGCTTGCTTGGACCAAGCGAAAGCAAAAGAACTTTTGTAAAACATCTTGCCTTTGAAAACGCCAACCCGGCATGTCAGGATGTTCTTCGACCACATAAGGTAAAAGGGAAACTTTCGGACTTTATTAGACTCTGTGCAGGGGTGGGTGCAGCCCATGCCATGGGTCTCGCCCTACATGCCCCCTTTATCAAGGCCTTTCACAATCCTGGCTCATGTACTTGCTTTACTTGTAAACAACCTGGCCATTTTGCACGCAAGTGTCTGAAAGACAAACAAAGCGTAGGAATATCGTCTCCTCAAACTGGGGCTAAACCGCCCCCAGCTACCCTTTGTTCTAGATGTGGTAAATGTCATCACTGGGCCAGTAAGTGTGGATCTAAGACAAATGGCCTCAGACAGCCTATTTCTTCCTGCTTCTCAGGAAACCCCCTGCGGGCCAGCCCCTGGCCACGACCTCCCCCAGGACAAAACCAGGGGCAATAAGGTTTATTCCCTTCCAAACTCCAAACCTACCACAAAATTCTTCCCCACAATTGCCTCCCTCCAACTAGCCACCCCAGGCAGCGCAGGATTGGACCTCTGTGCCACCACCGATACAATATTAGACTCAATGCAAGGGCACCAGATAATACCCACTAGAATTATGGGTCCCCCTTCATCTCATACGAGTGCCCTTATTCTTGGAAGAGTCTCTGCTACCTTAAATGGTGTTCAGGTCTTCCCTGGCATTAATGATAATGATTTCACTGGAGAAATAAAAATACTAGCAACAGCTATTAATGGAGTTGCGGCCATCCCAGCAGGAACAAGACTTGCACAATTAATATTCCTTCCCTTGGATTCAGGAGGCACTTCCACCGCCCAAACATAAAATGGGGGACAGCCTCCCTCGGCTCCTCTGATGTATATTGGGTTCAGCCCATTTCTCACAATAGACCCACCCTTACCTTACTTATTGAAAAAAAGGAATTCCAAGGAATTCTAGATACTGGAGCTGATGCCACAATTATTTCTCACAAATACTGGCCATCAGGTTGGCCCATCACCCCATCCTTGAATGACCTAAAAGGGTTAAGAGTCAAAAAATCCCCATGTCAGTTCTAGGGCTCTTAGCTTTACTGATAAAGAGGGTAATAAGGTGACTGTCACTCCTTTCATTGTTCCTGACCTCCCTGTTAACCTATGGGGCCGAGATATTTTGAGTCAAATGGAAGTCATTCTTGCCAGTCCCAATTCCATGGTGACTCATCAAATGCTTCGTATAAATTTTGTCCCTGGTACAGGCCTTGTGAGACTGAGACAAGGACTGGTGGGGACTATAAAACCCATAAAAAAACAAATACATATGGACTTGGGTATTCTGATTTTTAGTGTCGGTTCCTGACCCTCCTGTACCCCATGCAGATAAAATTATTTGGGAGACTCAGACTCTTGTGTGGGTGGATCAGTGGCCCCTTACCCCCCCAAAAAATTGGAGGCTGCCTCCATGTTAGTGCAGGAACAGCTGGCAGCCGGCCATGTAGAGCCCTCAACCTCACCATGGATTACTCCTATTTTTGTTATCAAGAAAAAATCAGACAAGCGGCATCTTTTACAATATTTGTGTGCCAGTAATAAAGTTATGTGCCTGATGGGAGCACTACTGTCTCGAATTCCCACACCAATGGCTATTCCCAAAACTATTGTAAAATGGTTATTGACTTAAAAGTTTGCTTTTTTACCATTCCTTTACATCCTGAGGATAGACCCTATTTTGCCTTTAGTCTCCCTTGCATTAATTTCCACGGCCCTATGCAGAGATTTCAATGGAAGGTTCTTCCCCAAGGTATGGCCAACAGCCCTAGTCTTTGCTAAATATAAGTTGTTCAAGCAGTAGACCCTGTGAGAGAGTGATGACCACAATTTTATGTTTTACATAATATGGATGAATTTTTAATTGCTGCACCTAATTACCATGACCTTAATAATTGTTACTTGGACCTTTAGAAAACCCTCACTACCTTGAGACTACGGATAGCTCCTGATAAGGTTTAAACACAGGACCCTTATACCTATTTGGGCCTTAAACTTCAAGATAATCAGATCCAAATTCATAAAATACAACTGCGTGTGAACCATCTTCACACCCTTAATGATTCTCAAAAATTACTGGGAGATATTCAATGGCTAAGAACATATTTAAAATTATCCACTTGTGTACTTTTGCCCCTTAATGATATTTTGAGAGGTGATTCCTACCCTTCCTCCCCTCAAAAGCTTACTCCCGAGGCATGACAGGCATTAAACCAAGTCACAGAGGCCATTGCCAAACAGTTTGTTACACAAATTTCTTATAACCTTCCTCTGGTTCTGGTTCTTTTACACACTCCTCATATACCCTCAGGAAAATTTTGGCAGTGATATCCATATTTTAAAAATAAAGGCTTCCCCTTGCTTTGGGTCCATTTATCCACCACATCCTCCAAGTTTATTACCGTTTATCTTGCTCAGGTAGCTTCTATTATTATTAAAGGTCGTTTGCTTTCTCGACAACATTTTGGCAAAGACCCTGATAATATTTTAATTCCATATACTAATGACCAAACCCAATTTTTACTACAGAGAGGGGATGAATGGGGTATTGCCCAATCAGGCCATTTGGGAACAATTGATAACCACGTCCCCAATGACACCCTTTTACATTTTGTCCAGATACATCCATTTATTTTTCCCAAAATTACTCAAAAGGCTCCCAGTTCCAAGCCCTTACTGTCTTTACAGACGGTTCCAGTAATGGCTGTGCGGTCTTTGTTGTCAATAACCAGCCTACAACCTTTGATATTGTCTATCATTCAGCACAGTTTGTGAAATTGTTTGCCATAACACAAGTTTTTATAACATTTTGTGATAATCCTGTTAATATTCATACAGACAGTGCCTACATTGCTCATTCTGTGCCCCTGCTGGAGATTTCACCCGCCATTAAAGCTTCTTCCAATGCGGCCTTTCTGTTTCACCAGCTTCAGCAGCTAATTCAGGCCAGACAACACCCATTTTTCTTAGGACACATCAGGGCACACTCTGATCTTTCCGACCCTCTAACACAGGTAATGCTCAAGCTGATGCAGCAACTCCTACCATCTTTCCAATTTTTGGTGGCTCCATTCAATAGGCCACGGAGCTAAACAATCTTCACCAACTAAATTCCCAGAGCCTTCGATTACTTTGTAAAATTACCAGGCAACAGAAACGAGAAATAGTAAAAGAATGCCCTGCTTGCGCTCTCTCCCTCCCCATTCAACACTTGGGAGTTAACCCCCGAGGATTACTGCCAAATCAGGTTTGGCAAATGGATGTTACTCATTTTCCTGAATTTGGAAAAACCAAATATATACACGTTTCTATCGATACCTTCAGCAGCTTTATTTTTGCATCACCACATTCTGGAGAGGCTACCAAAGATGTCCTTTCTCATCTTGTTTCAGCCTTTTCCATAATGGGTAAACCAATACATATTAAAACAGATAATTGTCCTCCATATACCAGTGCCAAGTTTAAACAGTTTTGTGCTACCTTGCAATTTTGTCATCCTACTGGAATTCCATACAAACCTCAGGGCCAAGGCATTGTGGAATGTTCCACCTTACCTTAAAGACTTGGCTATCCCGCCTTAAGGCTTCCGCCCTTGTATTTACCACTCACAGGCATTGCCTTAACCATGCATTATTTGCCCTTTCTTTTCTTACCCTAGACAGTGAAGGCCTTTCGGCTGCAGACACACACTGGCATCCCTTTTCCAATTCTGATCAGCCACCTGTTATGTGGCGAAATCCCCTTACAAATAAATGGAAATGCCCACATCCTGTCCTCATCTGGGAATGTGGCTCAGCTTGTGTTTTGGACCAAGAGCTAGCAGCCCCAAGATGGTTACCAGAATGCCTGGTTAAACAGGTTAATGACTTACCTCAAACCGGGGACGGAGGCCCTCTCCCTGAGTACAAATTTTCCCCTTTTTCGGATCCATCCAACAATCTGTGTGAGGATCCTGCTTAAGGCACTTCTGCTGAACAGGTTTGTGCACGGAGGCCTGGGCCCTCCACCTTCCAACATCATGGAGTACCTTCCCCCCCCTCCCCCCGTGAAGGCAAGGGAGGATCTTGGACTCAGGCTCCCACTAGTTGGAACCAGACTGCTGACTGCATGACTAAGGTGGCTTACCTCCGTTCCGAGGTTGACCATAAAATCAGAGGAGTTCATCAGCCTAAATGGGTATGTGTTAACAAGCCAAAGATTATTCCCCCTAGTACAAGTAAAGCTCTCCAAAATTGTTCTGCAACCCGTACGCATACCCAGGTGATGCATGTCTCTTGTTTTGTGTCGGCCTCAATTTGTGTTAACAAGCAGGGAGAATGATTTTTTGAAGCCTCCCTAACTAAAACTCATGAAGCAGGGTGGACCACTATTCATTATACCCCCGTTCTCTTTGACCAGGGAGGAGAAGGCAAATACACCAAGCTACAGTCAGCTGGGTGCCAAGGCACTGTCGGAAAAACTTCCTACTGGCCCATTAAGGACCCTACAGGGGTCTCTGATGGTAGAGGACCCACTGATGCAGTCAAGCATCCTCAGATAATCAAACTTTTGAAACCCCAAATCCCTGAGCTCACATATCATCCCTTAATGTAGCCGAAATCCCAGTTCCCAGGTTTAGATACCAATACATTAGATATTTTGCAAACTACCTTCTCCTTCCTTAATAATTCCAACCCCACCCTTGCTGGTAATTGCTGGCTCTGCATGACAACAGGGGCAAGCATGCCTATGGCAGTTCCTATTAATTCTACTATGGACAATGATAATACATGCCAACCCGGATTTCCCTTTAAAGTACAGCCTATAGGCACTTTTACATTATGTCTTTTAGGCGTGATGCAGAATAATACCTATGATATGGATTTTGGAATTGCTTCCTTTGGAAATTGCTCAACAGAACAAAATTATTCCTCACCCATCCCATCTCTTTGTCCCCCCAATGGCACAGTTGTTATGTGTGGAGGAAATGTGGCCTTCCCCAGGCTTCCAGCGAATTGGAACAGTGGCTGTGTTCTTGCCTTATTACTCCCTGATATAACTATTGTCCCAGGAGACGAACCTCTAGCCTAGACACCTTAGTCAAAAGACAGAGGCGGGCGATATAGGCCTTATCACTTATTGCCAGCCTTGGAATAACAGCTGCTGTGGGCACAGGTACACTGGCTTAGGCACGGCAATACACCCTTACCATCGCCTGTCTCAACAACTTAAAATGATGTACAAACTCTATCAGAAACCATTAAAGATTTGTAGGACCAAATAGACTTCCTGGCAAAAGTGTTCCTTCAAAACAGACGAGGCTTAGATTTGCTGACTGCTAACCAGGGAGATATTTGATTGGCCTTAGGGGAACTATGCTTCTTTTATGCCAATAAATCAGTCATAGTATGCACTAAATTTAAGCAGCTTCAAGAAGATCTAGAAAAGAGATGAAGGGAACTATTTGAAAATCCCCTCTGGACAAAGCTTAATGGATTTCTACCCTACCTTCTTCCCCTATTAGGCCCTTTGTTGGGTTTACGTTTAATGGTGACCATAGGACCCTGCATTATAAACAGTGTGGTACAATTTATTAAAGAACACATTAATATTATGGCCTCTAAGCCCCTACAAATCCAGTATCATCATCTGGAGATGGAAGACCACGCTGTCAACTTTTAAAAGGATGTTCTACCCTTCTCACAGGCTTATTTCTTAAGTTTACATCCCCACAAATCTCTCTTTCTTACATAAAACTATAAGTAACAGCTCTGACAAACCATCTTCTGCCCTTGCCATAAGGGTTCGTCTACATGGGCCCTTCGGCTTGGGGGAAGACGCACCCATGGAGTGAGGACGTTAGGCCATAATATCGGAGGGTGCAGGAAGGATTGCAAAAGGATGGATCCACGGATCCCCAAACACAAGACCTGTGAGTGACATGCTCTGGTGCATGGCGGTTGGCATGCTTCCGCTTCAAGGCCATCTCCTCCAAAAACATGCCAAGGCCACCACGAAATCTGCTAGTAAAGATGCTCGCTCGGATCAGGAGATATTCTAAGGCCTCCTAGAGAAACAGAGCCTCTAACCCCCCCCCTAAAAACATGGCCGGTAAGGTAGGTCAAATATTTTATATAAGAAAGGGGGAGATGTCAGGGGCTAAAAGGAAGTTCTCCTTCAAAGAATAGCCTGACACTTACAAGAAACAGCCCCCTGGGAGCCATCCTGCCTGGGAGATATCCCACAACCATCTATCTCCCTGAGACATCCTGTCGCCATCTGTCTTCCTGAAATATCCTGAGGTTATCTAACCCTGTGAAGACATCCAGCAACTGCCGATAAGAGAGCTTTCCCATCAGCAGCATATAAACACCCTGTGAGAACAATAAAAGTTTGCAGCTTGATCAGAACTCCTGTCTGGGTGTCATCTGTCCTGTCTCTTGTCCCTTCATTCCTTCCCAACTATGTTCGATGCCCACGTTGATGTGTCCTGCCGGCCGGGACACCTGGCACTAACCCATACCCTACTAGACTATGACTACTAATCCTAATATGATGGAGAAAAATAACCCAAATAGAATAGAAATACAAGCAGTTCAGAGGAGGCATGGTGTATAGTTGGAGTTGCCTTTTGCATGATCTAGGGTAGGTGTTATAAATCTAGCTAATTTTTAAATGAAATAGTTCTCCATGTGTTTTTAAAGTTAAAAAATATGTGAATACCTGTCTCCCTTTCTCTGTAGCCTACTTGCCACATGTATTTTATATGCACATATAGAATCCTACGTGGTATCACACGTATATTCTTGTGAGGTGGCTGACTTAGCAGATTCAAATTGTGAGAAGAGATCACTTCTCCTAAACGCTGTTGGAACTGAAAATTCAACCTATGGGGGAGCCTCCTAGTAAAAAAAAACATTATACATAAATCCATGCTAAGTAAAATTAATATTTTTGCATCAGTGGATGATATATATTTCATGAAGAATTTCGATTGGCATATATATTGCTACTTTTCATTGTCTGTGTTTGTGTTTTGTGTGTGTGTGTATATATATATATATATATATATATATATATATATATATACTCTCCAAATTTTTCAAAATATAAAATATATGTGTCCTATATACACTACCTAAATTCATTCATGTTCATGTATGTGGATTCATAATCAACTTTTCACAAGATTATTCTCAGAAATATACATCCACCTGAAATACATATTTGTTTCCTAGTACTGAAAAGTAACTTCAGTAAATGGTGCATACAATCCTAATATTTCTACAGTAACTGACCCAGTTTAACATCAATGCAAATAGATTCCTATGGGACATGATGTGTATTTTGAAGTTCATTTTATTTAACACTGGTACATTACTATTTCTTCAGTTTATGCGCACCATAGGATATATATTTCATCCACAGGTTCACAAATTAATAGGCATTTGTTTCACTTTCAATCATTTCCTGCTTCAGAACACATGTATTCCTCCAGGTTTCTTGACTGTTCTTCTCATGAGACTTCTCTCCAAACACATTGTTTTCGATTTCCATAAAAATTTGAAGCAAAACTCCCACACTCTTCATGATAAACCATAACCCTAATATTACCATTAGATGTATAACTTTTTGGAATGAATGATTGTATATCAATATAAGATTTCCTGTATATTTTCAGATAACAATTCAATCCATTATTTAAAGTTGGTACCAGTTATATAATTTATGTTGAGTGTCTATATGGAAGAAGCTGAAGGCCATTTGAGAGTGTTTTGGTTTTAATTGTGGTCATTTGTTTGTGGTTGGAAGAGATGACTGGGTCCACCTGGGCTTGAACACTGGTGTGATTCCCCATAAGACTGAGTTCTGGAACTGAACTAAGAGAAGTATTGCCATGAAGTCGTGTTGGGATTTTAGGAGGCCACGCATGAGAATCGCCCTTGGAAACTGAGTTCTAGGCCCAGGATGGCTTTCCACATCGCCATGGAAATCTCATCCAGGATATTACATGATTTTATTTTTAAAGAGTTGACAGCCATAATTAAGAGACAAAACACACATGGATCTCACATTGTAGACCTCAATGGGCCTGGCTTCATGTGACCTTTTGCCCCCTCTTTGGGAAGCCTTGCCTGTGAGAGTTCTCCAGAGGTTTCATTCAAATGAGCTTCCTCAAAATTTTATGGTTCCTGGATGAATGGGAAACACACAGTGGCTCCAAATTCATCCTTGAAAAATGGCGAGAAAAATACCATGAAATTTTGGACATTCCCTTGACCAGATGGCACTGGAAAACATTTCCATGTCCTATTGCTGATCAGGAGTATACCAGACAGTGCCTTGATTGACTGGGTTTCATGAAAATGCTGTAGAACAGAGATGCCAGTAAGTTGGAGCCTTCTGAGTAGTGAGCCTAGAGTAGTGCTTAGCAAGTGTGTGATAATACATCTGTGCTGTGGCCATGTAGATCTGCCATTGGCTTCCAAATGTCCTGTGACTGACATGGTGCAGCCAGCAGACAATTATATGAAAAGGCATCTTGGTATATGGAGACGTTTCTGGGGAATGTTCAGAATCAGGTTGCTATGGAAAAGAGTGCAAGCTATGTGGGGTAGAAGCCTAGTTGGTGCGTTCTCCAGCAGACACTGACCAACCACATGTGACAGAATGCCGTGCAGCACTGCGACCAATTTGGACTCCTTGTATTTTGTGAAGCAAATACCAAACTCCCATTGTAGCAGCAAGAAAGACCATTAAAAGTGGAGTATGACCAAAGGGCTTCACAGTCCACACGGGGAGACGCTTAGCCCCAATGGCCATTGTTTACCTACAAAAAGAGAATTCATCACTGCTGCACCATTTTCATTGGAAAATAAGAACACATGTCCTTCAGGTCACATAGATGCATATCTAGCTTTGATGGTCTCAAAACAAAGGAAGCTAAAGCTCCTGACAACAACATATATTTCAAGTGCCCAGCCTCAGAGGCAGTTTCTCAAAATGTCTTTAGGCGAGGAAACCTCTATATTCATAGACACAGGGTACAACTCTTTGTACCCCCAATACTAATTTATACATCTTCAAAATATTGCTCCCAGAAATGGTACAAGAAATACTCATGTCACCTGATCTACATATACATTGTATCACAGTAATATTCTGAAAACAAAATGCAAAGGTCACACTTATGATTGTACCAAAACCTAAATGGAAAGTGAACCTGCATTACTAAAATCATCCATGTCCACTTGCCTAATGCTCTCAAATGTCAATCCTATTGACGACTACATATTTCTTTTTTCCTTAGATTATATAATTAAAGTCAAACATGTTGAATGTGTAATCCTATCACTAACTTTATGCTTTGCCTGATTTCATAATGTCTCTATTGATATCTGCTTTCCTACATGTTTTCTCCAGTTCATCATTGTGACTGACTCTTCACATGTGCTGACATTTACATTCACTCTCTATATGAAACCCTATTGCTAAAGGACTTTTTTTTCCAAATCCTATAATCACTCTTCTTCCTAAACCTACCAACTATATTCCTAATCTTACTGACTATCCCGTTTTGAATGGATGTTCTTTTCTACATTCAGTCATCCAAGTAAATGTCAGGTGAGCGTCGGAGGAAGAGACCACCCAGAATCTACCTCATGCAACAGCAAAGGGTTTATTGGGGGTCCAGCGTGCTGGTGCTCATAGCTCACTTGAATAGAGCAGAGAGCCCTGAGAACAGCTTAAGCAGAGCTTATATACTTTCCTTGGAGAGGGCAGGGAGGGATTTTTATTAATGGATCAAGGCGAGTGGGCAGTTTGCGTGTAACCTGGTGAGGGAGTGCATTCTGTAGTTTGGCAGTTGGGGACAGCACATTCTGGGAACAAGATTAGCAAACATTTCTCAAGATTTCAACAGTGTTTTGTTAAGCGTACAGAAAAACAGAAAGTGACAAGTGCCTATTTTATTAACCTTTCATTCCCCACTTTTTCTTCTGGCTACTTTTAGTCATAAAAGTGATCATTGGGGGGTGTCACATTTTATGTCTGCTAGTGGGGTATTAACATAAGTTTAACTTGTCCAATTTGAGATTGGAGAAAAGAAATTACATGGTTGAACAAACAGAGTTTATAGTTAGCAATAATATGAGGATTATTATTGGACCAGCCAGGGTTGATAAATACGTAGTTAAACAGGGGGACTGTGTGAACCAAGACTCAAACCACCCTTTTTTGGCCTCTCTCTCTCATTGACATTCTTCAAGTTGTCCTTTTAATTTACTCATAGATTTTTTTACAACTCCATAATGGTCAGCATAAACACAACATTCTTCCATCAATGCAGAACAAAGGCCCCCTTCTCTCATGAAGAGGAGGTTCAACCCTTGACTGTTCTGTAAAACAACTTCAGAGAGAGAGGTTAAAGATTTCTGCAAAGCTGTGATGGAGGTTTCTAATATCTTTAAGTTTTGGTCTATTGCTGCTTCTAATTGTGTCATTTGTTGTGTCCCATGGACCAAGGCAGTGGTTCTTGTGCCCACCTCTACTGCAACTCCTATTTCTAATAGGATGGCTAAAGTGAGGGATATATGTGCCCAGTGGAACCAGGTTTTATTTCCCCCTATTTGAATTTCAAATGAACATGCATCAGGATAAAGCACTCTGGGAAACATCTGCACCATTACACAATTAATCATATCTGTTGACAACTTCATGAAAACCTAAAAAATGTTTAAGTATATAGAATTATACTGCTGTAGGGACAGACAAGGCAAGGCGCCTAAGATAGTACCGAAGACAGGGAAACAGTCCTATTCGTTTGCAACCAGATTCAGAGGGCATTACTTCTGTTGTAATCAATAAATCCCCTGAAACCCAAGTTTAGGTAGTTTCAGAATTTTGTAGCCAACATGTAAAGGAAGGGGCGCAGAATTTCACAGTCTGCAGAAGTTCACAAAAAGCAGTTTATTTTTCTGTTTTTTTCCTCTGTTCTTGGCAAGTTAACTTTTCAAGGACACTTGGGTTAGGGAGAGCTCTTTCTTCCCTTTAATTTTCACCCTGCCAGCTGTTACCATGGAGCCCAGTTTGTAACTTCTGTATCTTAGAAATGTAGCCATCTCTGTGAATCCCTAGCTCATGGCCAGAGGCCTTGTACACATATTTTGTGAAAAACTAGTAAGGGGGTGTCTACCTTAGGAGTGT
Source organism: Callospermophilus lateralis (assembly GCF_048772815.1). NCBI lineage: Eukaryota > Metazoa > Chordata > Mammalia > Rodentia > Sciuridae > Callospermophilus > Callospermophilus lateralis. The sequence goes on from NW_027512826.1 coordinate 1,694,955, forward strand.
AGATTTTTTAGCCAGTGGCCAAGTAGAACAGGGCAACACGTAAAGAGGAATTTTATCTACTCTGAAGTCTTTTATAGGGACTCTTTTGCTGAAAGTCCTAAAGTCAGCCATGATGAAGACTTCTGAAGAAGGTCAGATAAGACTTTTCGGTGGGCCTGGTACAGAGGGGGCAGATGGGGTAGGTGGGGCTGAGAGCAGTTCTGAAGATCTGAGAATGAGGAAGGAAAGATGTAAAGGAATAATGGGAAAGGGGTTTGGGATTTTCCTAGCAACAAAAACTTGAGCAGTAGAACAGGTAGAGCAGAGGAGAAGACTGGAGTTAGTATCACTAAAAGCCTGTAAGGGACTTTAAATTCTGAGTAACCTTTTTTCAGTGATGACAAAGAAACTTTTAAGTCCATTTTCATTACATCTTAGATAGGGGTCTGAGGGCTCTCCTCAGCTGGTTTGAGATTTGGGTTAGCTGGTAAGAGGACCTGGTGGGATCCGGTGTGGACACTGATAGGAGAAGAGAGGAGGGAGTTGGTGGAGGGGTACTTCATTACCTGCTACCTCAGCAATTGGGCAATGGTCTGAGAACTGGCAGAGGTTTGGATTTTTGATCTAGCAATTGGAGGGGAGAAATCATGTTGCTGAGGTGATAGTGACAGCAGAGAGACTGGAGCAGAAGGCTAAGGGTGAGGATCTATTGGAGAAACATAGGTCAGGATGTGAGCGAAGGAGGGAAAAGGCCTCCACATAGGGGAATCTCCTTTCACCCTTTTGAGCATTTGCAGAAGTTAAAAATGTCACGCAGAATTTGAGGACCTAGAGACCCCACTGTGGGCCATCGGTTTTGGTTATCTAATTGGTTATATGGCCAATGCTGTGTACAGAATTTTTTTATTGGTTATTCAAAACATTACAAAGATTGCAGAATCACATTGGTTACAAATCCACATTTTTACATAATTCCATAATAGTAACTGTTGTATTCTGCTACCTTTCCTATTCTCTACTATCCCCCCTCCCCTCCCCTTCCATCTTCTCTCTCTACCCCATCTACTGTAATTCATTTCTCTCCTTATTTTTTTCCCATTCCCCTCACAACCTCTTATATGTAATTTTGTATAACAATGAGGGTCTCCTTCCATTTCCATCCAATTTCTCTGTTCTTTCCCTTTTCTCTACAGAATTTGATGAGAAGCTTGAGATCCATCAGGCAGTCCCTGTATGCTCACATCCCCATGACTTAGAGAAGAAGTCGGCTTTCCCCCCACACAGCCGTGATTTCATGTGGCTTTGATAGTCCACCAGGCAATCATAGTAATCTAGGCTAGCCAACCTGCATCTGGCTCACTTGTCCCTACATCCATTAGGTTTGTTTCCATTGTCTATGGTTTGGAAGGGATTTAATGGAATTTTAGTGGCATCCTCTTCATCAGGGATATCCCAATAGGAAAGACATATAGCCAGCTAATAAATGTCTGGGTAGAGAGATGGTCACTAGTTACCTAATTGGGCTGTATACGAGATAGACCATAATTCTTTTCCAGTAGGATTTGTGATCAGCCATCACTGCTGAACGGGCTGATGAGGGTTAGGACTACTGGTGGTCAAGGGGAGAGTCTATAGCTTTATCCACATGGCGAATACACAATTTGAAAGGGTTACCAGTCTTTTCCAGTTTCCAGCCAGAGTCTCAACAGGCCGCAGGCTTGAGATGAGAGGTATGGATCCAGGAAATGATTCTGTCTACCTTTACCGCTGTAGGTGTTATAAGTAGCACCTGGTATGGTCCTTTCAAGCGGGGTTCCAGGGATGACACCTGATGTCGTCTTACATAGAAGAAGTATCTTAATTGACGTTGATTTGGAGTCCTCTCATCCCCAGGTTGTTAGGCAGTGGCCATCTGTTTTCACAGGTATCCTGAGTTCTTTCAAGAGCTTTAAGTCTGTAAAGCAAATGGGTGTGAAAGAAATCGTTAGGTCTTAGAGTTGGGGTTAGGTCCCTTACTGGAGGAGGGGCACCATAGAAAATTTCATAGGGGGTGAGGTTACACAAAGAAACAGAGGGAGTATTTCTTGCATGAAACAGTTCATAAGGCAGGAGCATAGTCCAATATTTTATGCTGGTCTCTAAGCTTAATTTCGTTATGGTCTCTTTAATGTTTCTATTCATTCATTCTGCCTGTCCTGAACTCGGGGGTCTATAAGCACAATGTAACTTTCAATAAATCCCCAAGGTCCTGGCTAACCCCTGACTTATGTGGGTTATGAATGCCGGTCCATTATCACACCCTATTACTTTAGGCAGGCCGTATCTTGGAAAAATATCTCCCAGGATCTTCTTCACCACAATTTGCACTGTTTCTTTTTTTTTCTTTTTTTCCTTTTTTTTTTTGGTGGGAAAGGCTTCAATCCATCCTGAAAATGTATCTACAAAGACTAGGAGATATTTAAGTCCATAACTTGCTGGCTTTATTTCAGTAAAGTACACTTCCCAGAATTGTCCTTGTCTGGTTCCTCATAGGTGCTTTCCTGTAGGAAGCTTGGAAGGATAAGAATTAACCATTTGATGGACCTGACAGGCTTTTGTTAACCATTCAGTTATTTCCTTTAACTGTGAGTCGGTTAGTGGAAAACTCTGTTCTTGATCCTTCATAAATGAATGTAGTTTCTTTAAACTAAGGTGAGTGATTTGATGTACATTATCTACTGACATAGTTAGAGCTGTGAATATAGGAGTTTTTACTGAAGGATTTAGAAATTCCACTTGGGGGCCTTCAGGGTTAAATGTTATTTTGGCCCGGAGCTTGGTGAGCAGAACTCTGCCTATCAATGGGGCCGGGCATTCTGGGATTACTTGGAAGGAGTGATGGATTTTTCCTTTCCCCTGGTCCCAGGTCCTCTTAGTTGTCCAAGCCCGATATTTACTGCAATTAGCCCCTTGAATTAGAGACCTTTTATTTGATAGAGGGCAAAATGGAGCCTTAATGGCTGAGTATATTGCCCCTGTATCCACTTCAATGTTTACTGGGGTGCCCTCCACTTCAAAAGTTAACCTGAGCTCGGGGAGGGGATCTGATCCCCAACTTTCTTAGTCATCCTCCAGAGTCAGGATGGCTGGCTGGCGTGGCTGTCTCTTTCTAGGGCTCTCTTTGGCCCAGTGTCCTTTTTCTTTACAATAGGCACATTGATCTGAGGCCAGGGGTGGCCTCTAGTTTGGGCCCAGGTATCCCTTCCTGTCTCCATGTTTCTTATTTCTGGCCTATTTGTTGTTGTGACCAGGACCTGAGCCAATTCCTTAGTCTGTCTTTTGTTTCTTTTATCCACCCTTTGCTTCCTTATCTTCCTCAGTTTCTCTCATATAGTATACGTTTTTGGCTTCTCTGACTAAATCTCTCAAAGTCATATCTTGTAATCCATCTAAGTGTTGAACTTTCTTTAAATATCCATGGCAGCTTGCCCAATAAAGGCCATCATGACAGATGCCTTTTGAGCCTCTGCCTGAGTATCAAAAGGAGTATATCTCCTATATGCCTCCATAATTCTCTCTAGAAACATAGAGGGAGATACATCAGGCCCTTGAATAAACTCTATTACCTTGGCCAAATTAGTTGGTCGCCTAGCAGCCACTAAGATACCCGCTATTAGAGCCCGGAGATAAGTGGACAGATGCTCCCTACCTTCAAAGGTGTTGGGGTCCCAGTTTTGTCGATTCTAGGGAAAGCCGGGTTGAATATGTTGGGAAGTGGTGTCAGTCACCCATCTGGTCCGAGGATATTTTTTTCTAGCTTCCAGGAGGATTCTCTTTTGTTCCTCTGTCATGAAGAGAGTCCCTAGGTGTTGTTGGCAGTCATTCCAAGTAGGCTGGTGTGAAAACATCTATGAATCAACCACACCTGAGACACGAGTGGGGTCCTCTTAAAAGGGGGGATTGTTATTTTTCCAGTTATATAGGTCTGAAGAGGAGAAAGGCCAATACTGGTAGGCTTGCAATTTTTCCCCATGGCCATCATCAATCATTGGCACATAGGGACGGAGGGGGAGCATCACGGGTGTTCCAGGGTTTTCAATCTTTCATTGATGGTGAGTTCCTTTAGCCGGGCCAGGTTCCTCCTGGGGAGGAGGGGCTGTGTGTGCCGCGGGGGAGTTTTCTGGAGGGTGCTGGGCTGGCTTAGCTTCCTCCAATGGCGGAGAGGCTGAGTCAGCAGCAGGGGAATCACTTAGAGGGTGTTGGGGGTTGGGAGACCAGGGCAAGGGATAAGGAGAGGGATGAGAGTCCAGTAGAGTTAAATCTTGTGACTTAGGCAGAAAAGAGGGTGGAGGAGGAGGAGGAGCAGAGGGTTTGAGAGATCGTGGGGGAAGGATTAGGAGCGGGGGCAGGGGCAAAGAAAGGCTTCACCCATGGAGGAGATTTGCAGAGGTAATGCCGGGTTAAGATATATGGCTTTTGATCTGGATGGCTATGTGGCCCTTCCTGAAAGACAATATCTCTGACTTTTTAAATTAGTGAGAAGTAGAAAAATCCTTCTAAGGGCCATCCAAATCCAAAGGTGGGCCACTCTGAGGCACAGAGAGTCTGCCAGGTCCAGCGGTTTACTGAAAAAGAAAGATTCTGAGCCCTTAAGCCGAATTTGGTCCAGTGATCAAGGGTCGGGGACAGAGGCATTGAAGTGCTCTTTTCCATAATGAAAAATGCACAAACAGTAAAAGCAACGACACATGACACAGACAAGACAAGACAATAAAGACAGGAAATGGACGTCCAACACTGAGATGAGGACTGAGTAGCCGGCAATACCTGATGGGCTGGCAATACCGAATCTGAAACAAAATATCTCTGAGTTGAGGAGACTATTGTTCCTTGATTTTCAGAGTCCTCTGGGGTGTCCCTCAGGGTGGTGGCCTGTGGCTCTGTGACACATCTGTCAGCCACCGTGAGAGAGAGCTCACACTCTTCATTGACAGCCATTTTGCCAAGCTCTAACCTGAAACCTGACACCAGAAAGAGGCACCTTACAAATCCCTTGAGGAGCCAGTTGGGGTCTCTCGTCCGCTGCTGCCAGAACTCGGTGGAACCTCCATATGTAAAGGTCGGATGAGTGTCAGGCGAAGAGACCTCTAAGAAACTGTCTCATGCAAAAGCAAAGGGTTTATTGGTGGTCCAGCATGCTGGGGCTCAGAGCTCACTTCAATAGAGCAGAGAGTCCTGAGAACAGCTTAAACAGGGCTTATATACTTTCCTTGGGGAGGGCAGGGAGGGAAGTTAAGTATACAGAAAAACATGAAGAGACAACTACCTATTTTACTAACTTTTCACTAACGACTATACTTTGCCAGATTTCCTAATGTATCTATTGATATCTATTTTCCTACATATTTTTCCCAGTTCATCATTGTGGCTGACTCTTCACATGTGTTGACATTTACATTTACTCTATACCCGAAAAGCTATAGCTAAAGAACTTTTGGTGCAAATTCTATACTCACTCTCCTTTTAAAATACCGACTATCTTCTTAATCTTACCGACTATCACTTTTTCACTGGAAGTTATCTTTGACAATCAATCATCCAAGGCACAAGGTCCAATGCAATTGTATATCGATGTACCTGAGACATCTGTGCAGAAAATAAATCAAAGCTAAGTATCACAATCAAGGTCCTAATACACTTCTGGGTTTTAAATCTTACATAGATTTCTGTTTTCATACTTATATTTTACCTATATATTCTTGTAATTATCGCAGGTCATCAATACCATTATTCATCCAGCTGAATGATTCCTAACCCAAATCAAACCTGTTATTAACCCTAACCATACACTGTTGCCTCAATCTAACTTTACAGAAGAGCAGGGACAGAGATGGTCTTACAATACAAAAATGTAGGATTCCTTCCAACTACTGAGAAACTCAAAGGTCCATGCAAAAATGATCCCTGCAGAAGTTGTAGGCAGCTATGTAGGAACTGAGAGAGCAAAAGTCATCTTTCATTGTAAAAAACTTGGTCAGGATGAAGGAATGTGTCTGAATCAGCCTCTGTCTTCTTAATTTAGAGAAGAAGGACCCAACCAGGCCTGTGTTGAGAGCTGTTCCTGGGTGCCTATGGTTGATATACCATTCTAAGTTGTGAAAGTTTCACAGGAAGTAGGGGCAGCCTCCATTTCATGGGACTCTTTGAAGCAACTGTTAGGACAACATGGTTGCCAAGGCAGTGACCTTATTCACTTTCTGAAGGAAGTGACCTCACCTCACAACCTTGGTGACAGATCTCTCTGAACTTGGGATCCAGGAAGCCAGTCACCAAAATCCAGTCCCACTCCCACTCCCAGGGGTCTCACTTGCTTGGATTTACCAAGGACAGATTTAGTCTTTCTTGGTACCTACTGATGTGAGGATGGCCAAATGCCAGAAAGCTCTGAAAAGTCACCTTTACTGAGAAAGCAGGTATTGGATCACCGCTGGCTCCTCAGTAGTTCAAAATGTTGACCAAAGAGACCAGATCTGAGATAGGACAGGCCATTTTGTGGGAATAAAATATGGTCCACAATTAGAGAAACTCTGGATAGTCACAGACCTACTTCGGGGAAGGAGGTGCCTTTGTGAGTGTGGGTGTGAGTTTGTGGATTTGTCTCATGTTCTCAGAATAGGTAGGAAAGTCGGTATGTTTGGTTTGGTGTAGACTGTTTCGAGTAAGTCGTTTGACAAGGCGAGTGTTTCTATGTCTGTGTATCCCACGGTGTCCATGGTTGTAGACATTAGAAAAGAGAATGCATCAATTGATATGTCCTGTCTAGTTGAAAGCTTCCCAGCATTCATTCTGCCCAATTTATGAATGGATTTCAGCTTGCCTTATCGATGGGCAACACTTGCTATCTTTCAAAGTTTCTGCTTTCTTCCTGAATTCTGGCCACTCTCCAGAATAGGCTCATGGTTTTGTGTCCAATATATGTACCACTTCCAAGCCCTGTGACATCGCCATGTACTGGATAGCTGAAGGGAATGGCGAGCATCTCAGAAAACTCAGGTATCAGTGTGATCAGGAGAGTCTCAGTGGAGAAACCCTGCTTTGGGCCTTTTAATTACCAATTGTTCTGCTGCCCTGAATGTCTGAAAGGTCTTTGCCTCAGGCCACCCCTTTTTGAAGCCTGAAAAAAACTGTTTTCACATGGAAATGAATGGGCATCACCTGAGGCTTTTTGCTTAATTCCTTTGGAAAGGATGTGTCTGAATCAGCCTTTTGGCCCTGTGTGAGGCTTAGGCTTAGATTCTCAGCACCTGATGGATCTAAAGAACGATCCCATGTGTGCATACAAAACCAAAATAGCCAAAAGAGCAGTCATTCTGGATGAAGTCTCTCCCCTTCCTTTGTGAGGTTCTAGACCTACATCAAGTTAGAATAGGAATGCTTTGGGTCAAATAATTTCTTCAAAGCCCTGCAGAGGCTAGCCCGTAGGAGCTTGGGTTTCCTCATGTCTCCAATTCAGACAAAGAATCTAAACCCCACAGTCAGTAGTCCTCAAATTGGAGAAGCAGAGAAGTATTAACAGCAGGCCTATGTGATCACACCAGGTTCACAGGAAGGGTGTCCAAGCCACCCTGTTTTTAGGCACATTAGGGGCAAGGGAGATTATTTTGGAGACTGTCTTGGTCTGCACCCCTCATAGAAACATTCAACCAGAGGTTATGAAGAGTGTTTATATGAAAGATCATGAGGGCCATGTGGGAGTGTGTTGGTTTTAATTGTGGTCATTTGTGTGGTGGCTGGAAGAGATGACTGGGTCCACCTTGACATGAACTCTGGTGTGATTCCCCTAAGAGACTGAGTTCTGGAACTGACCTCAGACATGTATTGCCATGAATTGTGTTGGGATGTTATGAGTTCACGCATGAGAGTCGTCCTTGGAAACTGAGATGTATGCCCAGGTTGTATTTCCACAAAGCACTGGGAATCACAGCCAAGATATCACATGATTTTATTCTGAAAGACTTGGCAGCCATAGTTGAGAGTCAAAACACACATGGACCTCACATTGTAGACCTCAATGGGCCTGGATTCACGTGACCATTTAGCCAATCTTTGGGAAGCCTTGCCTGTGAGAATTCTCCATAGCTTTCATTGACATGAGCTTCCTCAAAATTTAATGGTTCTGGATTGATTTGAAACGTACAGTGCCTCCAACTTCATCTTTCAAAAATGGCTAGATAAATACCAAGAAATTTTTGAAATTCCCATGACCAGGTGGCACTGGAGAACCTTTGGATGTCCTGTTGCTGATCATGAGTATACCAGACAGTGCCTTGATTGACTGAGTTTCATGAAAATGGTGTAGAACAGAGATGCCAATAAATTGGAGCCTGCTGAGTACTTGGCCTAGAGCAGTAGTGGGCAGGTGTGTGATAAAACATTTGTGGTGGGGCCATGTGGATCTGCCATTAGCTTCCAAATGTCTTGTGACTGACATGGTGCAGCAAGCAGTCCCTTCTATGTAAAGGCATCTTGTAATATTGAGAAGTTTCAGGGAAAGTTTCAGAATTAAGTTGCTATGGTCAATGGGGAAAGCTATGTGGGATAGAAGCATGGTTGGTGCATTGTCCTGCAGAAACTGACCCACCACACGTGACAGAACTCCCTCCAGCACTGTGTCCCAGTTGACCTCTTTGTATTTTGTGAAGCAAATACCAAACTCCCAGTGAAGCCGCAAGAAACACCATGAAAACTTTAGGATCACAAAATGGCTTCACAGTCCACACGGGGAGACACATAGACCCCAGGGGCCACAGTTTAGCTACAAATAGCAAATTCAGCACTGCTGCTCATGTTCAGTGGAAAATAAGAAATCATGTCCTCCAGATCACATAGATGCAGACCCACCTTTATTGGTCTCACTAGAAACGAAGCTAAAGCACTTGACAACAACATATGTTTCAAGTGCCCAACCTCAGAGGCAGTTCCACAAGAAGTCTTTAGGCCAGAAGAGCTCCAGTTTGTGGAGTGTTTACCCTGTCCCTTACTTTTGGAAACTCCTTAGCATACTCTATTCCAAATATGTATTCACAGATTTTCTAACTCTTCTCCTCTAATTTTGTCTTACTTGGGGACTAGGTAATGTCAAGCCATTGTTCTGGATGACAGTGGGAACAATTTTTTGTAGCACATATTTGTATACACATTGGATTCATTTTATAATTTTCCAGTCAAAATAGTGAATCCCTCACACTAACCACTATGCTACTAAACTCTGACTAGAATAATAACCCAAACAGAATTGAAATACAAGCAGTTCAGAGGAGGCATCGTGTATAGTTGGACTTGCCTTTTGCATTATATAGGGTAGGAGTTATGAATCTAGTCAATTATTTGGTTGAAAGAATTCTCCATGTTTTTTTAAAGTTAACAAATATGTGAATTCCTGTCTCCCTTTCTCTGTAGCCTATTTAGCACATGTAGTTTTATATGCACATATAGATTCATACCTGGTATCACACGTATATTTTTGGTGAGGTGGCTGACTTGGCATATAGAAATTGTGAGAAGATATCACTCCTTCTAAAAGCTGTTGGAACTGAGAATTCAACCTATGGGTGATCCTCCTATTTAAATAGCATTATACATAAATCCATGTTCAGTAAAATAAATATTTTTGAATCTGTGGATGATATGTATTTCATGATGAATTTCGATTGGCATATATAATGCTACTTTTTAATGTCTCTCTGTGTGTGTCTGTATATATATATATATATATATATATATATATATATATATATATATATATATATCCTCCAGATTTTTCAAAATATGAAATATATGTGTCTTATTATGCACTCCCAAATTTCATTCATATTCATGTATGTGGATTTATAATCTACTTTTCAAAAGATTATTCTCAGAAATATTCATCCACCTGAAATAACATTTTGGTTTACTAGTACTGAAAACTATCTTCAGTAAATGGTGCATAGAAATCCTAATATTTTGACATTGCAAGATGGCCATGAATAGAGTGCATCACACCCTTTGTACTGCGCAACTTCACATGTGAATAAGGAGTTAGAATGACGAAAAAGTATCTTGTTAGGATCTTACAGAAAAATGGGTGTGCCTGGAACCTAGAAGAATGATTTCCACCACCGAGGTCCTGTAATTGAGTCTCAAACAAGAGCCAACTATGCGACCGAAGATCTGGGGTGGCTGATCCGTGCGGCCCATGCCGTGGCTACAGACGGCGGGCCTCCACAGTGAAGCGACCAGCATGCAGGGAGAAACGTTGCTGCGGATTCTGTGGAATCCGGCTGGCTCACCCACCACTGAGCCTGGGGCTGAGTTCGGGATTTCAGATGGGGAAGAAAGTGTTACAGTTCTATCCCCCACAACCGAAACTCCACCGAGGAAACCAACGGCCACCATCTTGGAGAGCTGAAGTATCCACCACCACTCTCCGACAGATTGCAACAACAAAACAGGTGTGTGTTACTCAGCTTATCTCCCATACAGCAGGTAATTCGCAAAAATTCTCTCTTAGGCTTTCCGGGGGAGGGATTACCAGAGAAAGCCTTCATAAAGACGGGGGAAAACTAGTGGCACCTGACCTTCAACTTCCCCTCCCATCACCGGTGAAAACAAAACTTTTCTAGCCAGCGCAATGGGTGGGGCAAGCGGAAAAAATCAAAACAATAGAGTGCCAGTGTTCCCAATAGACACCCTCCACACCCAAGGAACGGCAGGCAAAGAGTACAGTTTGAGCTGCCAAGAGGCATCACTCAGGGGAAATCTGGTGTAGCAGGGGAAATCAGGACTCGCAGAGGAAACCAGGGGACCAGAGGACAGACACGCGTGACTAGGAGGCTGGAGAACGCCTGCCCACCAGCAACCAATCACCCGCTGGCTGCCTGCGCAATTGGGCAGCTATAGATCACCCGCCCGCCGGTGACAGCCCATTCGCTGATTGCACGACTGGATGGCTGGAGACCGCCCACCCGCCAGCGACCGGGAGGTGAAACCAACCAGAGACAGTCCAGTCCCACCCCCCATTCAAACACCCTGGCAAGGAGCCTGGGGCCCGCCATAGCAGACAGGTGACATCACTGGAGCTCAGCTGTCGGAATTCCTTCCAAGTGGAATCCACTTTTGCAGGCATAGTCTACAAACACAAAAGAGAGACAACAGAGATATATAAAACCAAAACAAATCTATTGAAGAAAGCAGAAACACAGCAATCAAATTGAGCTGAAAAGTAACGTGAACATCATGAAAAAACAAGGGAAAAAAAGGTGTGCAAAAAATGCAGGACAACTAAATTCTAAAGGAGGACTGTGAAGCATCAGAAATAGGGATAGGGAAAAAACTCAAGGCATACCTAACTCAGATGGAAAGGAATATTAGAGAAGACATGAGGCAGCAAGTCCAAGCAATAAAAGTATATTTTGAAAATCAAATAAACAAACAAATTCAAATGGCAAAGAATGAGCTTTACCAGGAGATAGAGACATTAAAAAGAAATATCAAACAGTAATCCTAGAAATGCAGGAAAGTATAAACCAAATTAAAAACTCAAACGAAGAGTATTACAAATAGACTAGATCAAGTAGAAGTTAGAACGTCAGATAATGAAGACAAAGTTTATCAACTTGAAAAGAATAGAGTAAACACAGAAAAGATGCTTAAATCCCATGAGCAATCTATTCAAGAGATATGGGATGTCATAAAAAAAACAAATTTGAGAGTCATCGGGATAGAAAAAGGCATAGAGATTCAAACCAAAGGAATGGACAACATATTAAATGAAATAATTCTAGAAAATTTCCCAGAGATGAAAGATGGAATGGATTGCCAAATCCTGGAAGCCTACAGGACCCCAAGCATTCAAAACCATAATAGACCAACTCCAAGACAAATATTTATGAAGATAGCCAGAACAAGGACACACAGAACAAAGAGAGAATATTAAAAGCTACGAGAGAAAGTAGGCAGGTTACATTCAGGGGTAAACCAATTAAGTTAACGACTGATTTTTTTCATCACAAACTTTGAAAGCAAGAAGATTCTGGAACAAAGTATTTCAAACGCTCAAAAATAATGGATTCCAACCAAGAATACTGTATCCAGCAAAATTAAGCTTCAGATTTGACAATGAAATTTAAGTCTTTCACGATAAACAAAAGCTAAAAGAATTCACAGCCAGAACACCAGCAGTGCAAAGCATTTTGAGCAAAATACTACAAGAAGAGGATTTGAAAAGTAATGCCTGAAACTAGCAGCAGGAGGTATCTCAGTAAAGGGAGAGGAAAATAACCAAAAAGTAAAAACTAACCAAAATAAATAAATAAATGAATAAATAAATAAATAAATAAACAAACAAACAAACATGACTGGAAGTAGAAATCATATTTCAATTGTAACCTTAAATGTTAATGGCCTAAACTCACCAATCAAGAGACATAAGCTAGTAACCTTGATCAAAAAAAAAAAAATCCAACAATATGCTGCCTTCAGGAGACTCATATGATAGGTAAAGACATACAGAGGCTGAAATTAAAAGTTTGGGAAAAATCATACCACTCACATGACCCTCGGAAGCAAGCAGGAGTGGCCATACTCATATCGAATAAAATCAACTTCAAACCTACGTTAATCAAAAGGGATAAAGAAGGACACTATATACTGTTAAAAGGAACCTTGCACCAACAATGCATAACCATTATCAATTTGTATGCACCAAACAATTGAGCTGCAACACTCATAAAACAAACTCGCCTCAAGTTCAAGAGTCAAATAAACTACAACACAATAATTATGGGTGACTTCAACACACCGCTCTAGCCATTAGACAGATCCTCTAGACAAAAACTGAATAAAGAAACTATAGAATTCAACAGCAAAATCAGTAACCTAGACTTCACCGACATATATAGAATATATCAACCATCAAAAAGTGGATACACGTTCTTCTCAGCAGCACATGGATCCTACTCAAAGATAGACCATATATTATGCCATAGGGCAATTCTTAGTAAATATAAACTCGTGGAGATAATACCATGCAGAATATCTGATCATAATGGAATGAATCTGGAAATCAATGATAAAAGAAGGAAGGAAAAATCCTACATCACATGGAAAATGAACAACATGCTACTGAATGATCAATGGTTTACAGAAGACATAAAGGAGGAGATAAAAAAATTCGTAGAGACAAATGACAATACAGACACAACATACTGGAATCTATGGGACACAATGAAAGCAGTTTTAAGAGGGAAATTCATTTCTTGGAGTTCTTTCCTCAAAAAAAAAAAGAAAAATCAGCAAATAAAGGAACTCACACTATGCCTCAAAAACCTAGAAATGGAAGAGCAAAACAACAGCAAATGTAGTAGAAGACAAGAAATAATTAAAATTAGAGCAGAAATCAACGAAATTGAAACAAAAAAAATTGAAAATATTGATAAAACTAAAAGTTGGTTCTTTGAAAAAATAAATAAGATTTGCAGGCCCTTAGCCATGCTAAGGAAGAGAAGAAAAGAGAGAACTCAAATTACTAACATACGGGATGAAAAAGGCAATATCACAACAGACACTACAGAAATAAGAAGATAATTAGAAAGTATATGGAAACCCTATGTTCCAATAAAATAGATGATAGTGAAGATATCAATAAACTTCTTAAGTCATGCGATCTGCCCAGATTGAGTCAGGAAAACACACACAATTTAAACAGACCAATAACAAAGGAAGAAATAGAAGAAGCCATCAAAATACTACCAACCAAAAAAAGCCATGGACCGAATGGGTATACAGCAGAGATCTACAAAACTTTCAAAAAGGAATTAATACCAATACTTTCCAAGCTATTTCAAGAAATAGAAAAATAAGGAACTCTTCCAAATTCATTCTATGAGGCCAATATCACCCTGATCCCAAAACCAGACAAAGACACTTCAAAGAAAGAAAACTACAGACCAATATCTCTAATAAACTTGGATGCAAAAATTCTCAATAAAATCTTGGTGAATCGAATACAAAAGCATATCAAAAAAATTATGCACCATGATCATGTAGGATTCATTCCTGGGATGCAAGGCTGGTTCATTATACGGAAATCAATAAATGCTATTCACCACATCAATAGACTTAAAGACAACAACCATATGATCGTATCGATAGATTCAGAAAAAACATTCGACAAAGTTCAGCATCCCTTTATGTTGAAAACACTAGAAAAACTAGGGATAACAGGAACTTACCTCAAGATTGTAAAAGCTATATATGCTAAACCTCAGGCTGGCATCATCCTAAATTGAGAAAAGCTGAAGGCATTCCCTCTAAAATCTGGAACAAGAGGGATGCCCTCTATCACCACTTCTATTTAATTCAGTTCTTGAAATACTAGGCATAGCAATTAGACAGACAAAAGAAATTAAAGGCATAAAACTAGGAAAAGAAGAACTTAAATTATCGCTATTTGCGGATGACATGATAATATATTTAACAGACCCAAAAGGGTCTACATAGGAACTGCTAGAGTTAATAAATAAATTCAGCAAAGTGGCAAGATATACAATCAACATGCATAAATCAAAGGCATTCCTGTATATCAGCAGCAAAACTTCTGAAATGGAAATAAGGAAAACCACTCCATTCAAAATATCCTCAAAGAAAATAAGATAATTGGAAAAACAATTATATAGTTGGGAATCAACATAACAAAAGAGGTGAAAGATTTATAAATGAAAACTACAGAAACATAAAGAGATAGAAGAAGATCTTAGAATATGGAAAAATATACCCAATTCATGGATAGGCAGAACTAGCATCATCAAAATGGCGATATTACCCAAATTCTCTACAGGTTTAAATTGATGCCAATCAAAATCCCAAAGACATTTCTTGTAGAAAAGATAAAGCAATCATGAAATTCATATGGAAAAACAAAAGACCCAGAATAGCAACAGCAATTCTAAGCAGGATGTTTGAATCTGGAGGTATAGCGATACCAGACTTCAAACTGTACTACAAAGCAATAGTAACAAAAACAGCATGGTACTGGTACCAAAACAGGCAGGTGGACCAATGGTACAGAATAGAGGACACAGAAACCATTCCACAAAATTACAACTTTCTTATATTTGATAAAAGGGGCTAAAAACCTGCAATATACGAAGGACAAATGGTGCTAGAAAAATTGGAAATCGATATGCAACAAAATGACACTGAATCCCTTTCTCTCGCCAAGCAAGGAAGTTAACTCAAAATGGATCAAGGAGCTAGATATCAAATCAGAGACACTGCATCTGATAGAAGAAAAAGTTGGCTACGATCTACATACTGTGGGATCGGGCTCCAAATTCCTTAATAGGACACCCATAGCCCAAGAGTTAATAACAAGAATAAATTAATGGGACTTACTTAAACTAAAAGTTTTTTTTTTTTCTCAGCAAGAGAAACAATAAGAGAGGTAAATAGAGAACCTACATCCTGGGAACAAATTTTTACCCCTCTCACTTCAGATAAAGCCCTAATATCCAAAATATACAAAGAACTCAAAAAATTAAAAAGTAGGGTAACAAATAACCCAATCAACAAATGGGCCAAGGACCTGAACAGACACTTCACAGAGGAGGACATACAATCAATCAACAAGTACATGAAAAAATGCTCACAATCTCTAGCAGTCAGAGAAATGCAAATCAAAACCACCCTAGGATACCATCTCACTCCAGTAAGATCGACAGCCATTAGGAAGTCAAACAACAGTAAGTGTTGGCGAGGATGTGGGGAAAAGGGGACACTTGTACACTGCTGGTGGGACTGCAAATTGGTGCAGCCAATTTGGAAAGCAGTATGGCGATTCCTGGGAAAGCTGGGAATGGATCCACCATTTGACCAAGCTATCACACTTCTTGGACTATTCCCTGAGGATCTTAAAACAGCGTACTATTGGGATACTGCCACATCAATGATCATAGCGGGACAATTCACAACAGCTAGACTGTGGAACCAACTTAGATGCCCTTCAATAGATGAATGGATTAAAAAAAATGTGGAATCTACACACAATGGAGTATTACGCAGCACTAAAAAATTACAAAATCATAGAATTTGCAGTGAAATGTATGGCATTAGAGCAGAATATGCTAAGCAAAGCTAGCCAATCCTTAAAAAAAACAAATGCCAAATGTCTTCTTTGATATAAAGAGAGCAACTAAGAACAGAAAGGGAGGAAGAGCATGAGGAAAAGATTAACATTATACAAAGACGTGTGGGGGGAGAGAAAGGGGGAGAGAAGAGAAAGCATATGGAAATGGTAGAATACCCTCAATTATACACAAAATTACACATAATAGGTTGTGAGGGGAAATGGGGCGGAAATAATGGAGAGAATTAAACAACAGCACATGAGGTAGAGAGGGAAGATGGGAGGGCAGGGGAGGGGGGATAGTAGGGGATAGGAAAGGTAGAAGAATACAACAGTCACTAATATGCCATTATGTAAAAATGTGAATGTGTAAGCAATGTGTTTCTGCAATTCTTATTTGGGGAAAAAATGGGAGTTCATAAACCAAATGAGAAAAATGTATCAAAGATGATATATCATGAACTTTGTAATGTTTTGAACAACCAATAAAAATAAATAAATAAATAAAGGTTTAAAATTGAGTGGGAAGAAATCAGCTAAAAAAGGGTTGAGATGCATTCATTTTGCTAAGCAGAAACATTGTTTTGTGTAGTTGTAACTATCACAAATTTATTTTACCAGAAATTTGGCTTTTGAAAATGCACATAAAATGAGATTAAAGGATAATTCACCTACCTTCATGAAAAATTCATAGCATTTCCTATATTTTTCATATTTCATTTTTTTAGTTAATATTTTGTCATGGACCATGTCTAGCCTTAGGCTATTCTTCCAGAATACTACCTCATCTGACAAGTTCGTACAATGTATTGGATTTTTCTTTTCATCTTTTATTTTATTGTTTCTAGCTAATAATGTGTATTTCTTCTTATCTTTATTTGGACATACATACCCAACTATATCTTTGCATTTTATGTTTTACTGGGGAAGAGACTCATCAAAAGCTCTTTGTTATATGTATTAACAATCAAACATTCAGAGAAGGCAATTATTCTTAATTTTCCATGGAAATAACTTTGTACCATTTTTCTTATAAAGATTTAGAATTATTAATAATGTCCCTGCTGTAATAAGTAACTACTTACAAGAAGAATTAAACAATTGACTTTATATCAATTATGAATATGAAAAGTACTAAAATAAATATTTGGCAATTAATACACAATTGATAGAAATTGAAATCACGAGAAAGCCATTTAAATTGTCAGTGCATATGGTCCTTAAATAATAGGTTTTTTAAAAAATTTTTTCTCTAATTCATAAGATATATTATGCCATATTATAGCTTAATGTGATATAAAACCTTAAATTATCACAATGATAATAATAATCCATTGTTCCTTCCTCTACATTCTGTGGCATGCTAGTACTAAAATAAATTGTATTATAACACCAAAAAAAAAAAAAGCCAAATCATAATATTTCTACAGTAACTGACACGAGTTTAACATCAATGCAAGTAGATTAGATTCCTATGGGACATGATGTGCATTTTGACGTTCATTTTTATTCAACACTGGAACATTACTATTTCTTCAGTTTATGCACATCAGAGGATATATAAATATTTCATCCACAATTTAGCAAATTTATACGCATTTGTTTAACTTCAAATCACTTCCTGCTTCAGATCCCATGTATTCCTCCATGTTTCTTGACTGCTCTTTTCATGAGACTTCTTTCCAAACACATTATTTTCGATTTCCTTTATCATATTTGAAGCAAAACACCCGTCATGATAAACCATAACCCTAATATTACCTTTAAATGTATAAGTGGTTGGAAAGAATGATTGTATATCAATATAAGATTTCTTACTTAGTTACAGATATCAATTCAATCCATTATTTAAAGTGGAACCAGTTATATTATTTATTCACAGTATGGTCTATTCATGTATTATCTCTATATTCATAGACACAGGGTACACCTCTTTGTACCCCCAATACTAATTTATACGTCTTCAAAATATTGCTCCCAGAAATGGTGGAACAAATACATGTAACCTGATCTACATATACATTTTATCACAGTAATATTCTGAACAGAAAAAGCAAAGTTCTCACTTATGATTGTACCATACCTAAATGGAAAGTGATCCTGGATTACTAAAAACACCCATGTCCAGGTTGCCTAATGATCTCAAATGAAAATGCTATTGGTGACTCCATATTTGTTTCTTCCAAAGATTATATATTCAAACTCAACCCTTTGAATACGTTTAAAGATGTCACTCACTTTACACTTTGAATGATTTTGCAATGTGTCTATTGATATCTGCTTTCCTACATATTTTCCCCAGTTCATCATTGTGACTGAATCTTCACATGTGCTATCACTAACATTCACTCTCTAACCGAAACCCTATTGCTAAAAAACTTTGGTCCAAATCCTATATTCACTCTTCTTCCTAAACCTACCTACTGTCTTCCTAATCCTACCGACTATCCCTTTTTGACTGGATGTTCTCTTCTACATTCAATCATCCAAGGTACAAGGTCCTATGCCATTGTATATCGATTTATCTGAGACATCTGTGCAGAACGTAATTCAATGCTAAGTTTCCCAATCAAGAACCCAATGACCTTCTGGGCTTCAAATCTTACTTAGATTTCTCTTTTCGTTCATATATTTCACCTCTATATTCTTATAAATATCACAGGTTCCCAATACCATTGTTCATCGAGCAGAATGGTTCCTAATCAAAATTGAAAATGTTATTAACACTAACCATACACTGTTCCCTCAATCTAACTTTACAGAAAAACAATGACAGTGTTGGTCTTACAATACAGGAATGTATGGGATCTTCCACCTGATGAGAACCTCAAAGGTATGTGCAGAAATGATCCCTGGAAAAGATGTAGGCAGCTATGAAGGACCTGAGAGAGCAAAAGTCATCTTCCATGGAAAACAACCTGGTAGGATGAAGTTTGGTGTCTGAATCAGCCTCTGCCTTCTTAATGTAGAGGAGACGGACCAAACCAGGCCTTTTGGAGAGCTGTTCCTGAGATCCTATGGATTATATCCCATTCTAACTTATGAAAGGGTCACAGGAAGTAGGGGCAGCCTCCATCTAAAGGGACCATAAGAAGCAACTGCTAAAACAAAGTGGTTGCCAAGGCAGTGACCTCATTCAGTTCCTGAAGGAAGTGACCTCACCTCACTTCCTTGGTGTTGGAACTCTCTGAACTTGGGATCCAGGAAGCCAGGCACCCTGAGCCAGTCCCAGTCCCAGTCCCAGTTGTCTCACTTGTTTGGATTTACCAAGGAGAGGGTCAGTCTTTCTTGGTACCTACTGATTTGAAGATGTCCAAATGCCAGAAGAGCTCTGAAGAGGGGCCTTTCCTGAGAAAGAAGGTAGTGGCTCACCACTGGTTCCTGTCAACTTCACAGAGTTGACCAAGGAGACCAGATCTGAGACAAGACAGGCCATTTCGGAGGAACATAGTATGGCCCAGCAGTCAGAGAACACTCCGAATAGTCACAGACCTACTTGGGGGAAGGAGGTGCCTTTGTGGGTGTGGTTGTGGGTTTGTGATTTGGTCTCATGTTCTGAGAATAAGTTTTTTCAGATATCAGCTCCAGAGCCCAGGAATTAATTCTCATTGGGGCTAAGGTTCCCCACCAGTGAGATTTGAAATTGGCGCTGGCTGCAGAGTTAACAAGGGCAGGGACTTTTAACGCCACTGCAGAAAAGAAGAAGGTACGAAGAAGAAGTCCTTAGGTGCCATGTTGGGGTTTTTCTCTGGGGTATGGCTGCCATTTATACTTTTCCTAACATTCCTCCCTTTTTGTTTTCTTAGAAAGTGGGGCATTGTTTGTCATTTCTGGCTGCTGCCTGCTGTGTGGGGGTGCTGTGGGGCCTAGAAAGGGAAGTGGACAAATGCTCGGGGGCCAGGTCTGGGGATATCATGGCAGCCAGAAATAAAAGCCAGTGGTATAGATAGCTACTTCAGTAGGGGTAAAGTCTATGAAAGTTCCCTGATGCCACAAGTTGTCGATGGCATGAAACCAGTCCTGGATGGAGGAGATTGTTGGTATCAGCTACTGGTCCTGTAACAGAGACTCTAGGAAATACTGGAAGCGTTGCCTGGTCATGGCGTCACCAGCACTTGAAGAAGATCAGAGCGAATAAAAACAGAATGAAGATAAAAATTAAAGCAAAGGTCAATTTTTGGCAGAAGTTCCATGTTGGGGGACTGACATAGAAGAGGCCAAGGGCCATGAGGAAGCTTAGAAGGTCATAAAGACTCATGAATCCAGGATGGCAGATTAAGAGGTTCTCCAAGCTCGTTGCCTCCCGCTGTCTGATGTACGTTGCATTCCATCGTGCCTGGTAGTGAGCTTCATCACTGAGTGAACTGTTCTCTTGGAGATGTTAGGGGTTCATCGGTCATCAGAGGATGGTAGTGCCTAAGCAAAAGCTGGTTGAAATTTTGATTAGAAATTTTTTGCAGTTGGGTTTGAAGGAACTTCATTATGCATGGCAAGAGAGCAAAAAAAGGGAGCATCCCAATAGGGGGCCCCAAGATAGGTAGTAAGTACATGGCAAGATATGATTGGAAGAACCCTGTTATGGGATTGGAGGAGCTAGGTTTGAGCAATTTGGTCAATAATTTCTCCAATTTAACAACATTTTTTTCTATCAGCCCAGATTCATTAACATAAGAGCAACATTCCTCTCTGAGGAATAGGCATGTACCCACTTTTTCTGCAGTGAGAAGATCAATTGCCCTTTGGTTCTGTAAAGCCACTTGTGCCAATGAAGTAACCTGGCGCTGCAAGGAGCCCAGAGACTCAGCAGTGGTATCGAGTGCTTCCTGCAGTTTTTGTTGCAGGTCTTTGAATGCCCATAGAGCATGACCTATAGCTCCACCAGAGAGTCCGAGACCCGCCACTGAGGTTGTTAAAGTGAGGCCTACCAGAACCGGCAGAAAGACTGCCCTACGGGTTCAGGAAGGTAGGGCCAACTGTCGGAATTTGGTGGGAGTATACAAAGACAGCTGAGGAACTACAGTAACCAAGAAACAGGTGCCAGAGACATTGATCGTTGAGGTACTTAAAGACCCATTACACCAGAGGAAATGTCCAGGTTGCATAAATGCAGGGCTCGATTGGGTGCTTAAGCTCAAGGAACAAATGGGTAAAGGATTCATTATTGGCAGGTGGAAACAGATGAAAGCAAATAAAGTATTGGTGAAATAACTTTCCCACAGTGGGATACGTGTCACATGTAGGGGTTGTCCTTTCTTAGAGAAATTGTAGGTTTTTGCTGAAATATTTCCTGCCGCTAATGGGACTAAGTGAAGCACAGAGAAAGCACTGAGAAGGAGGCACAAAAAGAGGGGTGGAGTTTAATAATCGAAGAGATTGGTGTAACAAATTGAGCCATGTGGGAGGGGGACCTGAGGGGGTTGAAGGGTCTGAATCCTTTGTGGATGAGCTATGGATAAGATCTAAAAGTATTGATTCTGACTCCTTAATGTTTTCGACTACCTGGATGGTTGCCTTAGGTGGCATAATCAGGGTGCGGCCAACTGTCATCCACCCTGTGGGTCTGGCTGAGGTTGTCCGAGCATAGACAGCAAACTCAACATAGTCCCAACGTTTGGCCTTGGGGTCAGGTATATCTAAAGTATACCATCCATTGTTATCAGATAAAGAGACTTTATCCCCCTTTAGGTAACTAGAAGTCCACACTTTAGGGTAACAAAGTGAGTGGTAAGAATAGCTACCATGTTCATCATGGAACCTGCATGACCAATAGGGGCACCCATTATATATCTCAGGCCACCAATGACAATAGTCTTTTGTTTGATCAAAAAGGAAGCAAATGAAAAGCCAGTTCCAGCTACCAGGGACGAAGGTCCTTGAAGGTGACAATTTTAGGGAAATAGAGGTGCAGTTGTGGATGAAGCAAGTAGTTGCATCCACTGCACGGACCTTCTACATGCCATGTTCTGAGTATCGTTCCTGAAGAGTGAATAAATACATGGTAGGAGAGGAGGGTAAAGACCAGTCCCGATAGAGCACAGAAAATAAGCAGAGCACAAAAAACAAGCAGTTACAGAAGATTAGGGTGTTGAGAGAGCCCATTGTGACTTTTTTAAGAGGAATTGGGCTGCATGGAACACCGTGTGAGCCGCAACTTAAATGGGTGAGATGAGTGTGGAGAGCAGGAGTTAATGGGAGGTTCAGGAGGTGATTCTTGGAGTTCCTCTGGGTTGGTCCTGTCGTCAGCAGGTGGGGCCTCCTGGTGATATGGCTTCAACCTAGAAATGTGAATCCAGGGAGTTAGACGGTTGTCTGGTAAGGAGAGTTTGGCGGCAGTGGGGGTACAGAGAATGACAGGATAGGGGCCTTCCCATTTTGGGGCAAGAGTCCCTTTCTCCTCTGGGGTATTATAATATACTAGACTCCCAGGTGTTAAGGGAGGAGTGTTTGGAGAGGACACTGGGTCCGCATGAAGCCAGTCCTGATATTTCCAGAGTTCCGAGCGGAGATGATACAAAAGAGGCAAAGACAAATCTCGGGTGAGAGGTCCTTGTGAAATGACCAACCCAGGGGGTATAAGAGGTCTTCCATACATTATCTCAAAGGGAGACAGTAAAGATGGTTTTTAGGGAGAGCTCTGATTCGAATCAAATCCAAGGGAAGGAGTTTGACCCAGTCTAAGTTTAATTCCATTGTCAATTTGGTAAGGACTTCCTTTAGAGTACAATTTACCCTTTCCACTTTCCCTGAAGCTTGTGGATAATATGGACAGTGGAAATGCCACTTGAAGGAGAGGGCTTGAGAGACCTTTTGTGTGATTCTAGAAATAAACTCAGGGCCATTGTCATATTGTAGAGAAGTGGGCATACCAAACCTGGGGATGATGTCTGTCAGTAAGATTAAAGCTACAGTGGAAGCCGTTTTATTGGAAGTGGGAAATGCCTCAATCCAACCAGAGAAAGTGTCCACAAAGACAAGGAGGTATTTAGTGCGCCATACTGTGAGCATGTTGGTGAAGTCTACCTGCCAGTCAGCAGTGGGAATGTGTCCCCGGGCTTGGTGGGAAGGAAAAGGTTTGGGCCTTAAAGGAGTATAAGTGTTGGTCCACTGACAGATCTGACAATTAGAGGCTATATTCTGTAGCATGGCTTTGTCAGAGAGGGTGAGCGAGAAGAAGCTCTGTAAAAAGAGGGTCAAAGACTGAGAATTGGAAAGGAATAGAGTATGAAGGAACTTGAAGAGATCCTTGTTCTTACTGGAAGAAGTAGGGGCTTCAGATGAGCTGTCTAAAGTGGCCATTATATGTCCCCCAGGGGGTCCATCATTGGAAGTGGTAGCAGCCATTTGTTCCGCCTGGTCAGCTTTGGCATTGCCCTCAGTGATAAGAGAGACGTCCTTCTAATTAGACCTACAATGGACAACTCCCACCTGGGTGGGTAAGTGGGAGGCCTTTATCAGATTGGTTATAAGAGCCGAATTAGTGATCACATTACCTTTGGTGGTAAGTAGGCCTCGCTCCTTTCATATTGCAGCATGGGATAAGATATGGAAGACATATTTTGAATCAGTATAAAGGGTTAGGGATTTTCCTTGTGCTAGAAGGCAGGCACGAGTGGCTACTATAAGTTCAGACTGCTGGTTGGTAGTTCCTGAAGGCAGAGCTTTGGCCTCTATAATCTCAGTGGCTGAAACTACAGTGTATCCAAAGTAATGAGTGCAATTCTGCCTAAAGGAACTGCCATCAGTAAACCAGATAAGGTCAGGCTTGGCTAGTAGTCTCTCAGAAATGGAAGAATGACAGGGGAGGAAATCATCTAAGGTTTCCAACCAATTATGAGTTGGTGTGTTAGACGTGGGAGTCATTGAGAGCAGTGAGGCAGGGTTCTGTGCAGAGCAGGGGAGGAAAGTAATATTAGGGTTTTCCAGAAAGGAAGTGAGGAGTGACAGAACTCTGGATGGAGGAAGGGTTTGAAAGCCCTTATAAGCTAAAAGATCCTTCAAGTGATGTGGGGAGTGGATAGTTAAAGGGGCCCCAAAAGTAAGCTTAGAGGCTTCTTTGTGTAAAATTTGTCCAGCAGCCAGAGCTCTTAAGCAAGGGGCCCACTCACGGATGGTAGGGTCAATTTGCTTGGACAAATATGCCACAGGTGCAAATGTAGGCCCATAGTTTTGACCTAAGACCCCAAGTTCTTGCCTCCCTTTTTCATGGACATATACATGAAATGGTCTTGAAAGATCAGGAAGGTGAAGGGCAAGTGCCTTTAAGACAAGTTGCTGAAGCCTGCGCAAGTGGTAGTTTGGGGAGGAGGCAAGAGATTCACTAGGGGGTCCCTTTGCTAGTTCATACAGGATTTGTATAGAAGAGAATAATTTGGGATCCAGGCCCTAAAATAACCTGCTAGTCCTAGGAATAATAGTATTTTGGCTTTTGTATGGGGCACTGGAAGATCAGAGAGGACTTGCCTCCTATCCCTTGTTATTTCCTTTTTTCTGGGTGTAAGGCAAAAACCAAGAAAGGTGACAGAAGACTGGGAAACCTGGGCCTTGTGGGGAGACTTCCTATTTCCCTTGTCTGCTAGGAAATTAAGAAGCTGTGCAGTGTGGGATTGAGAGTGTTCCCAGAGGGACTACATAGAAGAAGGTCATCGACATATTGAAGGAGAGTAGAGTCAGGACAGGTCGGGTGAAAGGATGTGAGGTCCTGGGCAAGAACTTGGCCAAAGAGATGGGTGCTATCCCTGAATCCCTGTGGGAGGACAGTCCAGGTAAGCTGATGAGAATGGCGGGTGTGAGAGTCAGTGCAAGTAAAAGCAAAGATATCCTGAGATTCTGAGAACAAGGGAATAGAAAAGAATGCATGTTTCAAATTTAGAACCAAGAAGTGGGTAGTAGTGGCAGGGATCTGAGAGAGGAGGGTGTAAGGGTTGGACACTAGCGGGTGGATGGGTACCACAGAGGAGTAGACGAGGGGAAGGTCTAGAACCAGCCTGTAGGACACGTTAGGTTTCTTAACTGCCAGAATGGGGGTGTTGAAAAGAGAGTGTGTAGGCCTAAGATACCCCTTTCATTATAAATCCTGGATGATGGCTTCTAATCCGAGGAAGGCTGTGGTTGTGAGTGGATATCATGGTTGACTAATATATCTTGAAGGGTCCAGTAAGACAATATGAATAGGACTGCATTTAGCCATAAAGGGTGTAGTTGTGTCCCAAAACTCAGGGTTAACTGGTTTAGATATTCGTGGGAGAGTGCATGGAGGAGGTGTATCTGCCCCTAGGAACATCATGAGGAAATGAGAGGTAGGAGAGGTGTGGGGTGATATGTGAATGGTGACTTTTAATAGTGAGAGTATGTCCCTTTCCAGAAGGGGAATGGGGCAATGGCTCATAACGAGAAAGGAGTGAGTGAAGGACAAAAGGGATTTTGAGTGAAAATATGTTTACCTCCTACCACGACAATAGGAGTTTTTGAGGGTGTGGTAGAACACCAATACTCCCTCAAGACCGAAAAAGTGGCACCAGTATCCAAAAGGAAGGTAATGAAGCGTCCATCCACCAGGAAGGTGACCCTAGGTTCTTGATTCTTGATGGTAATAGTCTGGAGGGAAGGCCCAGGGCTCCATCATTCTTCCTCTGCCAAGCCCAGGAGAGGCTGGGGTTGTCGGGTGGCTGACCAACCTCCCTTCCGGGTTGTTGGGCAGTCTTCCCCCCAGTGTCTCCTTTGATGGCATGTTGGGCAGGGGTTGTAGGGTGTTCTCGGCGAAGGACAATCCTTACCACATTTGAAGCAAGCTCCAGGGGGTGTCACATTGGGACGGCGTGGTGATGGCCTTCTCTGAATGACCTGGGCCAACATTTGGAATTTGGCATTTTCAGCTCTCTTCCTACGGCATTCACTTTCATCCTCTCTACCATGAAAAACCTTTAAAGAGACAGCGAGGATTTCGGTCTGAGGAGTAGCAGGGCCCTGTTCAAGCTTTTTAAGCTTGGCTTTAATGTCAGAGTATTTTTGGGCCAGAACATATGTCATTAAGAGATGACGGCCATCAGGGGTTTCTGGGTCGAGTTATGTGCAGTGTTGAAGGGCCTTGGTTAGTCTATCCAGGAATTCTGAAGGTGTTTCCTCCTTCCTTTGAATGACCTCCTGCACCTTTTTAAAGTTAACAGCATTGTGGGTCGCCTTTTTCAGGCCCGCCAAGAGGCAGGATGTAAAAAGGTCATGGGTCTGTAAGCCTTCAGGGGTGTTGTAATCCCATAGGGTTCCTGCTCTGGGACAGCATGAGAGCCCGTGGGGTGGTCAGGATTGGTCCTATGATTTTCATCAGCATGGGCTTGGGCTAGCTCCCAGACCCATTGCCTTTCCTCGGGGAGAAGTGTATTGGCCAAGAGCATGTATATGTCATGATGAGTGAGGCTATAAGCTTGCAGGACCCATTGAAACTCACGAATGTAAGTGGTGGGTTTAGTGGTGATTGAGCCTAACTTGCTCTCTAGCTGAGTAATGTCTGACCTGGAGAAGGGCACGTGGACTCTGATGACACCCTCTGGACCAGCTACCTCACGAAGGGGTGCGATTGTCTTAGGGGTGGGAAGGAGTCCTTTAGACCTGGTAAAAGGAGGACTGAGAGAGGCAGGCGGAGGACAGGAAGGAGAGGGAGGGGAAGGGAGTGTCTCTTTGGAAGAGGAGGAAGTGGAGCAGGCAGAAGAGGACGGAGGGGAGGGGGATAAAATGGAAGGCTGAGGATCCATGGAATCAGGCAGAGGATGAGGAGGGTATTGCAGAAGAGAAGGGGCAGATGGGGCTGGGGAGAAGGTGGGGGTTCATCTGCTGGGTTGAATGAGGAAGAATCTGTGAAGTCAGAAGTAGAAGTAGGGAAAGAGAGGGGATTGCAAGCAAGGAGGACCTGACGGGGAGGGCAGGAGGAGCAGAGACAAGGTGCTGTGTGAGAAGGCTAATACCTTCAATGCAGGGAATCTCCCTCCACTTTTCCAGACGCTGGCAGTAGTTAAAAAGGTCCCAGGGGAGGTTTGGATCTAAGGAACCTTCTGGAGGCCAATGATTGCCATTATCCAGTGGATATGGAGGCCAATCTTGGGTACAGAATTTAATTAAAAGTTTGGGCTTGATGTCTGGTGTGAGGGAGAGTGTGGCCAGATTTTTTATTAAACATTTGAGAGGTGAGGCTTCAGGTACAGATGAAGAGGTGCCCATTGTCACAGGGAGAGATGGAAGAGAGAGAGAGAGAGAGAGAGAGAGAGAGAGAGAGAGAGAGAGAGAGAATAAGAGTAAGCGAGAGAGACAAAGAGAAAACCCGAGCTGGAACGGCTTCCAGGAAATTCAGGGCGAATGGGGGTCACGTGGGTGTCCCCAAAATGACCAGCTGTCGCGAGGAAATACAGAGGGTACTACCTGGTCGTCACCAGTGAAGTGCGATCTGGAAGACCCAATGGGTTTGGAGCCATGGGCAACCTGATGTCAGGAAAGTTTTCGAACGCAGCTGAAGAAGTCAGTAATGAAAACAGAACTCCAGCTCCAGCAGAATGCAGTTCTAGGACGGGAGTTCAGTTTTCCCTGAGCAGAGAGGCAGCTTCAGCCAGACACAGCAGCCCTGCAGAAAACAGCAAATCTAGCCGGCAGTAGCAGTGGCAGCAAAGGAGGAAAAACCACAGAGCCTCTAGTGTAAACTCAGAACCCTCATGCCCCAAAGGGAAATGGATCACTAGAGGGTCCACTGTGACCAGTAAAGGTCTTGATGGGAGGAATTCCCTCTCCACTACCGGGCGTCTAAAGTGTGCTGGACGATCAGGGTCACAAAACTAGCGGTAGCCCGAAGGAAGTTGGCGAGCCGGGGTCAGGGGAAGCTTACATACATCAGATCAGTGGTGAGTGCAGGAAGCTTGCATCTGAAAAGAGCGGACCAGGACGGAGTGTCTGGGCGGAACGGGGGACGGGGCTCTTGTTGGAAAGAGCTCACCCGTATCCTCAAACGGGGCACCAGAATGAAAGAACTCCCCACTCAAAGGCACTTCGCCGGGAGAATTCCAATTTTATTGCAAAAAGCTGTGTGCTTATATAGAACTAAGGAGGAGATGAAAGGACTTAGATAAATGGCAGGCAACCCGTTTATTGGCAAGTTCTTTCAGATATCAGCTCCGGAGCCCAGGAGTTAGTTCTCATTGGGGGCTAAGGTTCCCCGCCAGCGAGATTTGAAATTGGCACCAGTGGGAGAGTTCACCCGGGCGGGAACTTTTCGCGCCACTTCAGAAAAGAAGAAGGTAGGAAGAAGAAGTCCTTAGGCGCCATGTTGGGGTTTTTCTCTGGGGTATGGCTGCCGTTTATACTTTTTCCAACAATGAGTATACCAGACAGTGCCTTGATTGACTGGTTTTCATTAAAATGGTGTTTAACAGAGATGCCAGAAAGTTGGATCCTGCTGAGTAGTGGGCCTAGAGCAATGGTGGGCAGGTGTGTGATAAAACATCTGTGGTGGGGCCATGTGGATCTGCCATTGGCTTCCAAATGGCTTGTCACTGACATGGTCAAACCAGCAGACCCTTATATGTAAAGGCATCTTGTTATATGGAGAGGTTTCAGGACGCTGTTCAAAATCAGGTTGCTATAGTCAAGGGGGCAAGCTATGTGGGATAGAAGCCTGGTTCTTGTATTCTCCAGCAGACCCTGACTCACCACAAGTGACAGAACTCCCTTCTGTACTGTGTTCCATTTAAACTCCTTGTATTTCGTGAAGCAAGTACCAAACTTCCAGTGCAGCAGCAAAAAACACCACGAAAATAGAGGATGACCATATGGCTTCACAGTCCACATGGGGAGACATTTAGCCCCCAGGGGCCACAGTTTACCTACAAAGGGAGAATTCGTCAATGCTGCCTCATGTTCATTGGGAAAAAAAGAAACAATGTCCACCAGGTCACATAGATGCAGACCCAGCTTTTATGGTCTCACTAGAAAGGAAGCTAAAGCTCCTGACAACAACATATATTTCAAGTGCCCAACCTCACAGAGAGTTTCCCAAGAAGTCTCTAGGCCAGCAGAATTCCATTTTTGTGGAGTGTTTACCCTGTTCCTTACTTTTGAAAACTCCTCTACCACTTCCAAGATTGTGAACTCCTGATTGTTTTCCATTCCAGATATGTATTCACGGAATTTCTAACTCTTTTCCTCTAATTGTTTCTTACTTGGGGCGAAGGTATTGTCAAGACATTGTTCTGGATAAGAGTGGGAAGATTTTTGTGTAGCACATATTTACATACACATTGGATACATTTTGCAATTTTTCATTCAAAATACTGAAACTCTGACACTAACCCATACCCTACTAGACTCTTACTACTAATCCTAATATGATGGAGAAAAATAACCCAAACAGAATAGAAATACAAGCAGTTCAGAGGAGGCATGGTGAATAGTTGGTCTTGCCTTTTGCATGATATAGGGTAGGAGTTATAAATCTTGTCAATTTTTTTCTTGAAATTGTTCTCCATGTGTTTTTAAAGTTAACACACATGTGAATTCCTGTCTCCCATTTTCTGTAGCCAATTCAGCACATGTATTTTTATATGCACATACAAAATCCTACCTGGAATACATGTACAATTTTGTGAGGTGGCTAACTTGGCAGATACAAAGTATGAGAAGAAATCACTCCTAAATGCTTTTGGAACTGAAAATTCAAACTATGAGTGAGCTTTTTAGTTGAGCAACATTATACATAAATCCATGTTCAGTAAAATTAATATTTTTGGATCTGTGGATGATATATATTTCATGATGAATTTTGATTGGCATATATTTTCTACTTTCCAATGTATTTGTGTGTGTATATATATATATATATATATATATATATATATATATATATATATACACTCTAGATTTTTCAAAATATGAAATACATGTGTCTTATTATACACTCCCTAAATTCACTAATGTTCATGTATGTGGTTTTATAATCAACTTTTCATAAGATTATTTTCAGAAACATTCATCCACCTGAAATACATATTTGTTTTCTAGTACTGAAAACTTACTTCAGTGAATGGTGCAAACAAATCCTTATATTTCTACAGTAACTGACCCACTTTAACATCAATGCTACTAGATTCCTATGGGACATGATGTGTATTTTGACGTTCAATTTTATTCAACACTGGTACATTTCTATTTCTTCAGTTTTTGTACATCATAAAATGTACATTTCATCCACAAGTTCACAAATTTAAAGACATTTGTAACACATTCAATCACTTCCTGCTTCAGAACACATATATTCCTACTTGTTTTTGACTGCTCATTTCATGAGACTTCTTTCCAAATACATTATTTTCGATTTCCATAATCAATTTTGAACCAAAACTCACACAGAATTTATGATAAACTACAACCCTAATATTACCATTAGATGTATAACTGGTTGGAATGAATGTATGTATATCAATATAAGATTTGCTATGTATTTTGAGATATTAATTTATTCCAATTTGTAAAGTTGGAACAAGTTATATTATTTATTCACAGTATGGTCTATTCAATCATTCTCTCTATATTCATACACACATGGTACACCTATTTGTGCCCCCAATACTAATTTATACCTCTTCAAAATATTGCTCCCAGAAATGGTGCAAGAAATACTCATGTCACCTGATCTACATATACATTTTATCACAGTAATATTCTGGCAAGAAAATGCAAAGTCACACTTACGATTGTACCAAAGCCTAAATGGAATATGAGTATGGATTATAAAAATCACCCGTGTCCAGGTTGGCTAATGCTCTCAAATGTCAATCCTATTGGTGACTACATATGTGTTTCTTCCTAAGATTATATATTCAACTTCAAGCCTGCTGAAAATGTCTAATCCAATCAATCACTTTATCATTTGCCTGATTTCCTATGTCTCTATTGATATCTGCTTTCCTACATATTTTCCCCAATTCATCATTGTGACCAACTCTTCACATGTGCTGACATTTACATTTTCTCTCTACCTGAAACCCTATTGCTAAAGAACTTTTTTTTCAAATCCTATACTCACTCTTTTTTTCTAATTCTACCAACTATCTTCCTAATCCTACCAACTATCCTTTTTAGACTGGATGTTCTCTTCGACATTCAATCATCCAAGTACAAGGTCCTATACCATTGTGTATAGATTTATCTGAGACACATGTGCAGAACATAATTCAAAGCTAAGTATCCCAATCAAGGATCCAATGCCCTTCTGGGCTTCAAATCTTACCTAGATTTCTGTTTTCATACATATATTTCACTTCTATATATACTTACAAATATCGCAGGTTCCCAATACCATTATTCATCCAGCAGAATGATTCCTAACCCAAATCAAACATGTTATTAACCCTAACCATACTCTTTGCCCTCCATCTAACTTTACAGAAGAGCAGGGACAGAGTTGGTCTTACAATACAGGAACATAAGAGATCTTCCACCTGCTGAGAACCTCAAAGGTCCATGCAGAAATGAACCCTGGGGAAGATTGAGGAAGCTATGAAGGACCTGAGAGAGCAAAAGTCATCTTCCACGACAAACAACCAGGTCAGGATGAATGGGTGTGTCTGAAGCAATCTCTCTCTTCTTAATGTAGAGAAGATGGACCAAACCAGGCCTGTGTGGAGAGCTGCTTCCGGGTGCTATGTTTGATATACCATTCTAACTTGTGAAAGTGTCACAGGAAGTAGGGGCAGCCTCCATCT
The DNA here is from genome assembly GCF_048772815.1 of Callospermophilus lateralis. Taxonomy (NCBI): domain Eukaryota; kingdom Metazoa; phylum Chordata; class Mammalia; order Rodentia; family Sciuridae; genus Callospermophilus; species Callospermophilus lateralis. Next base: position 1,726,812 of record NW_027512826.1, read on the forward strand.
ATTGGGACACTTGGAAGCAAATGTTAGGAAAAAGTGATTGCCTAGGCAGTGACCTCATTCAGTTCCAGAAGGAAGTGACCTACATCACTTTCTTGGTGATGGAACTCTCTGAACTTGGGATCCAAAAAGCCAGGCACCCAGAGGCAGTCCCAGTCCCAGTCCCAGTGGTCTCACATGATTGGATTTACCAAGGACAGAGTCAGTCTTTCTTGGTAACTACTGATGTGAAGATGGCCAAATGCCAAGAGAGCTCTGAAGAGGGGCCTTTCCTGAGAAAGCAGGTAGTGGCTCACCACTGGCACCTGACAACTTCACATTGTTGGCAAGGAGACCAGATCTGAGATAGGATAGCCCATTTTGGGGGAACATAGTATGGCCCATCAGTCAGAGGACACTCCGGATAGTTACAGACCTACTTGGGGGAAGGCGGTGACTTTGTCGGTGTGCGTGTGAGTTTGTGGTTTTGTCTCATGATCTGGGAATAGGTAGGAAAGTCGCTTTGTTTGGTTTGGATTGGATCGTTTCTAGTAAGTCTTTTGATAAGGCGAGTGTTTTTATGTCTGTTTATCCCACTGTGTCTGTGGTTGTAGATATTAGAAAAGAGAATGCATCAATGGATGTTTCCTGTCTTGTAGAAAGCTTCACAGCATTCATCCTGCCCAATTTATATATGGACTGTGGCTTGCCTTATAGATGGGCAACAACTACTATCTTCCTAAGTTCCTGTTTTCTTCTTGAATTCGGGCCACTCTCCAGAATAGGCTCATGGTTTGGTGTCCACAATATGTACCACCTCCAGGCTCTGTGACATGGCCACGTACTGGATAGCTGAAGGGAATGGGAGCATCTCAGAAAACTCAGATATCATTCGAGAAACCCTGCTTTGGGCCATTTGCTTACCTATTGTTCTGTTGCCCTGAATGTCAGAAACGTCTTTGTCTCAGTCCACCCCTTTGTGAAGCCTGAAAAAATGGTTTTCAATGGAAATTAATGGGCATCACCTGTAGCTCTTTGCTTAATTGCTTTGGAAAGGGATGTGTCTGCATCAGACTCCTGGCAATGTGTGAGGCTGTTGCATAGATTCTCAGAACCTGATGGATCTAAAGAAAGATTACATGTGTGCTCCCAAAACCAAAATGGCCAAAAAAGCAGTCATTGTGGACGAAGTCTCTCGCCTTCCTCTGTAAGGTTCCTGACCTCCATCAATTGAAAATAGGGATCCTTTGTGTCAAATGAGTTCTTCAAACCCTGCAGAAGATAGCCCATAGGTGCTTGGGTTTTCTCATGATTCCAATTCACATAAAGAATATATACCCGAGAGTCAGTAGGCCTCAAATTCGGGAAGCAGAGCAGTATTTATGGCAGGCCTATTTGATCACTCCTGGTTCTCAGGAAGGGTGTCCAGGCAACCCTGACTTTAGGCAAATGAGGGGCAAGGGAGGTTATTTTGTACACTGTCTTGGACTGATCCCCTCATGGAAACCTCGAACCACAGGTTATGATGAGTGTCTATATGGAAGAAGATGAGGGCCTTGTGGGAGTGCTTTGGTTTTAATTGTGGTCATTTGTGTGGCGGTTGGAAGTGATGACTGGGTCTACCTGGGCTTGAACTCTGGTGTGATTCCCCTTAAAGTCTGAGTTCTGGAACTGATCTCAGAGAAATATTGCCATGAACTGTGTTCAGATTTTAGGAGGCCACACATGGGATTCGCCCTTGGAAACTGAGATCAAGGACAGGGTGGCTTTCCACAGAGCCTTGGAATCTCAGCTAGGATATCACATGATTTTATTCTGAAAGATTTGGCAGCCATAGTTGAGAATCAGAACACCCTTGGACGTCACATTGAAGACCTCAATGGGCCTGGCTTCATGCGACCTTTTGAAGACTCTATGGGAAGACTTGCCTGTGAGAGTTCTCCAGAGCTTTCATTGAAATGAGCTTCCTCACCATTTAATGGTTCCTGAATGAACTGAAACCCACAGTGTCTCCAACTTCATCCATGAAAAATGGCTAGATAAATACAATGAAATTTTTGAAATTCCAATAATCAGGTGGCACTAGAGAACCTTTGGATGTCTTGTTGCTGATCATTAGTGTACAAGAGAATGCCATGATTGACCGAGTTTCATGAAAATGGTGTGAACAAAGATGCCAGTAAGTTGGAGCCTGCTGAGTAGTGGGCCTATTGCAGTGGTGGGCAGGTGTGTGATAATACATCTGTGGTGTGGCCATGAGGATTTGCCATTGCCTTCCAAATGGCTTGTGACTGACATTGTGCATCCAGCAGAACCTTCTATGTAAAGGCATCTTGTTACATGGAGAGGTTCCAGGGCAAAGTTCAGAGTCAGATTTCTATGTACAAGGGGGCAAGCTCTGTGAGATATAACCTGGTTGTTGCATTCTCCTGCAGACCCTGACCCACCACAAGTGACAGAACTCCCTCCAAAACTGGGTCCCAGTTGAACTCTTTGTATTTCATGAAGCAAATACCAAACTCCCAGTGCAGCAGCACGAAACACCACGAAAAGTGGAGGATGAAAAAATGCCTTCACAGTCCACACGGGGAGACACTTAGCACCCAGTGGCCACAGTTTACCTACAAAGAGAAAATTCAGCACTGCTGCCTTATGTTCATTAGAATACAAGAAACCATGTCCTCCAGGTCACATAGATTCAAACCCATCTTTGATGGTCTCACTAGAAAGGAAGCTAAAGCTCCTTACAACAACATATATTTCAAGTGCCCAACCTCAGAGGAAGTTCCTCAAGAAGTCTTTAGGCCGTCAGAGCTCCATGTTTTTGGAGTGTTAATTGTTAGACCACGACACAAGAAAAGACCACTGACTCTAATTAAAATCATATTAAATTAATCTTATTATTTCTACCTTTCATGCTGCATCCCCTCCCAAAACAGCCGGAACAAGACAGCAACCCCAGCTTTCCTACAGCCCAGCTTTATAGCCCAGAAAGTTACACAAAAGGGGTGTTACAGATAACAGAACTCTGACAAGCATCACACTAATGGTAGTTTAGGTTTTTTTTGCTGTCCCTACATCAGAATTCAGAGGACCATTAGAGCCTCAGAGAGGGATGTTGTCTGGCCAGAGAAGGCAAATATTTATGATGTGTCACTAAAGTTTCAGAGAGGGCTGCTATCTGGTCAGAGAGCCGGGCATGCGTGAGTTCAAGGCACGGGCAGGCATTTCAAGCAGGTTCAGAATTTGCAGTAATTTGTGGTAAAGCCAAAATTACCTTTTCATGGCTTTGTGGCAAGATGGCTCTCAATTTTAATAAAAGATCAGGTTGGGTCTATCATTTCCCCCTTTTCTCTGTGTCCCTTTCAAATCTTTAATAGATTAGGGGAAGAGCACTGAGGAAATTTTAATCCCTCAGGTAAGATTCTCCAAATTTTTAGAACTTACCCAAAACCGATCTCCCTGATTTTACCAGACTTAATTAATTACTTATATTGATAGTCTACTTATCTTTCTCTCCATTGTTGTAAGAAGAGTGGCATCAATCATTATTTCTTCTTCTGACCTGAGACAGGATGAAGTGAGTGGGCATGGCGTGAGGGACATGAGTTGCCTTTTATAAGTCAGTTGGGGGACATGAGTTGCCTTTTAGAAGTCATTTCGGATTGAAGTCTGGTTGGGGAAGAACAGGTTGTAAAGTCATCTGGGGATGGGTTCTTCTATGAGAGAAACAAAAACCATGAGTACTGAATAAATGTTGCAGCAGCCGGAACATGTTAGTGTATAGAAGTTCCCTCACCAGTCTTTAATATCCCCAGTTATCAGGACTATCAAATTAATATTTAACTTTTAGTGTTACAGTTGTCCTTCACCATAAGATACAGTTTAACAATGTAATGTCATCTGATCTTGTAAAATCCTTTTTCTAGTATGACCTCTGCGTCTAATAGAGAAACCTTTAATTCTGTTACTCAGGGCTGGATAATCGTACTAGCAAACACCAAGCCTACCTGTGTTGGTTAGGAATATCTGCAGGCCTTAAATTAAAAATTTCTGCCTCTGGAAGCTCTTCTTGATAGTCTCTTTTTATAAGTATCAGGCATTCCTGTCTGAGAATCCTTCTTTGTAGCCTCCAGTCTTACTTATTTTGGGAGGCTAAAATAAAGTGCATACCTTAAAATATTATTATTATTATTATTATTATTATTATTATTATTATTATTTAAAATGCCCAGGAATGGCTGAATTTTCGTCTTAACTGTCTTTCCAAAGTGTTTAAGATGAAGCAGTCAAACGGACTTTTGTTTCTATCTATTGTTAACAGTCAGCTGAGCTTTATGGGAGTCAATTCTGGAAAAATGAGAGCACATTTTCAATTCTGCTAGTGCCATTTGCGCTAGGTGGGTCCAGGTCTTGCTTGACCATTTATCTTCCCTCAGAAGCATCAGGGATATCTCCTTTCTCTGATGACTCTCCTCTTCATAACAAATGCACGAATTGGCTTTCTGTTCTCCAGTGGTCTCATTAATCTCCCTGATCAGGAGGTTATGTGGCTCAGAGTTGCAAAGCTCTTTAGAGAAGTCCCCTGTTCCCTGGATTCAGATTGACTCAGAGGGTAAGAGCCAAATATTGGTTTTCTTGGCCCTTTTCATTTAACTTTAATTTTAAATCCTAATCTTAAACATCCAGCAAATTAATTTTAACAGCCTTATATTAAGAGTACTGGACTTTAATGTCTATAACTTTATAATTATCTTTTTATTAATTGGGATCTGTATTATTCTGTCTGTATTGTAGGTGATGACTTATTATCTTGAATAAACCCATGTTGTGTTCTTAAAGCAACACATTTGTAAAACACTAACAGGGAATCTTTAGATAACTTATAAGAAAATTTCAACTAAAATTAACAAAAGTAAAAATACTTAGTTCGTGTAATAGCTACCCTAAATTTTTTGGCTGAGTATTACATTATATCCCCTGTTTGAGATCCTAGGAATCTTGACATTTTTTTATGTTTTTAACATAACTTTAAAGAAATATTATCTGACGTAGTTGTTTCATAGTCATTCTCACATTTAGTAAGATGGGACACACAGCCTTATCTCAGGTAAGGCAGGGCTCTTTATAAATCTTAAGCATTTTAGTTCTAAAGCTGATCTTTATTTTTTTTTTTTTTTTGTTTGGGGGTCTGGGAAGATCTACTCCTTAAGAAACTAATAGTTCATACTCAGGATTGGTTTTTGGTAGGAAAAATTATGATAAACATGGATTATTAGAATTACTTTATAATTTGGAAGGGTTTCTAGAAAACAGTATACCAGATCTGTAAGTTTCTATGTGAGGAGCCTCTAGGTCATTGTGGTGTTTGTGAACTTCCATTTTAGTGTACTGTGGCCAAGGTCAAAATGTACAGACAGTGAAGGTGTAACCCATCAACTTCATCTTCAGACACTTGCAAAATAGTTCCCAATTTCAGGTTTGGCTCTATGAGCAAGTGAATGTGCAGGTTGAGGGCTCAATCATTGGTTTTAAGAAGTATATGAACCTCTCATCAGATGATGCAGAAGAAATTGATTTAAAACAAAGTAAAGAACAGAACTGGGTCACTGTGTACCAAAAGGAGATAATATTACTCTGCTACCAAGTGTCTCTAACTAGAAATGATCAATGAAGTCATGAATTATTGAGAAGGCTGTTTTGTTTTTTTAGGTGTTTTTGTTTAGGAGTATAATCCTAAAGTATTTGTTTATATTGCTTTGATTACCCTTTTGTTATTACCAGATGACAATAATGGTATGGGGTTGTTTTTATTAAAAAGTAAAAATTAAAAGCAACATTGACAAAGTTTACATAAATTGTTTGTGGTCTCATGAACATTAGCTAACACCATATGATATCACATTTAAAACATGAATTAAAGAAAGCCTGAAAGTTTTCAACTTTTACATAGATTAGGCTCTCATTAACTTAAAAATACATTTAAATTGTTCCACAATGTAAAAAGTAACATAAAACTTTACATATCTTATTGATAACAGGTAAATAAATCTCCAATATATTTTTTTACCATACAACTTCAGAACACCAGCTTGATATAATGCTCTTTTAAAGTTTCTACCTTACAGACTTGCATACCTGTAAGATATGAAAACATTAATAGCATCACAATTACATTGATGTTTCTACATTAACCAAGTTTAGCTTTTAAAGAAATGGCAGTACAATGCTCTAAAATAACAGTTCTGATTTAATAAGTTTTTTAATTTTTATGGTTCCTTGCTCTAGAAAAAATAAAACTTAATAAACACAATGTTATGGGTAAACTTATGTTTCAAAAAATGTTTGTCTCATTATCACATGACTGATTTTTAAAACCTTATATAGAGTTTAGTAAAAACTTATACAGACCTTAGTAAATGAATCAGATTTCTAACAAAAGTACTCACGAATGAGTAATCCCATATCAAATTTACTTTACTTATTTATCAAAATATTAGAGAAATGTATTGAACAGTGTAAACCATTTTTATGTTGAAGAAAATGTTCTAGAACCAAGGCACATTAGACGTTTTGTAGATATTAATATTTTATTAGATTTTTGAACACCTAGAAAAATTTGTAAGCTTAAATTTAAAAACATTTATTTTTATCTGTTTATCCGATTTAAATTGAAACATTTAAACCACGTGAACTAAAGATCTTTGGATCCACTTTTTAAAATTTGTTTTTATGAGCGCTTTTTTTAATGAGCGCTCCTTATATATGTTAATTTGTGTATCATATATATGATATACGGATATATGTCTATATAGACAGACAACACATAACAAAATTGTGCACACATAATAATAGTAAAGGCCTTGTAGTTTTTCACAGGTTAAATATCTATTGCAATGTTTCAAAAAGTCCACAGTTGGTCAAAGATAGAACTGATCAGAAAAACATTAACCTAGGTCTGTATGCTCAGAATCATGAGCTCAAAAATAATAAAGTATCTAAGGAAAACAATAAGAGTCCTAGAAAAAATGACTGGCCAGTAATTAGTAAATACCATACAATTTACTTTTTTTTTCCGTTAGGCATCAAATCAGTCTCCTACTAAGCTTGCAGGCTTTTTTCATTTGCATTTCAACATGAGTCATGGCTGAGGTCTGGAAGGAGCAGGAAAAAAAATGCTATTCTGAGCAGACACCTCAGGCCTAAGGCATATTAACCATAATTTTCCGGTTGGGGTGTTGAAAATTATGATACAAGTTCAAGATACAATTCACAAAATTTTATGTCTTTACATCTTATTTTGTCAACAGATACCATACTATGGTTTACTATCCTTGTCCAAATTAATGCACTGGTACACACAGTGACATTTTCTCTGGCTACCGAATTCAAAATTGGTTAAAAAAAAAAAAAAAAAAGTGAATGATTGGGAAGTTACTTGCCAACTTGGAAGTAGAGTTCTTCAGTTTTCCATCCTAAGTATTTAAGTTCTCTGGCATGAATTACCTGAAATCTTAAACTAATCAATGACCTAAACCCGACTTTTAACTGCAAGATTGTGCAATGCTTCAAAAACCCATTCAGATACCAGTTTTTTTATGATAAAACATCATCATTTAGACACACATTCAGCTAAGATCATTCCCAAGAAAAAATTTATAATATCAACACATTATTGCACATGTCTTAAAGGACCAGAAACAAAGACACAAGACAGACAGAAAGGAGGTAGAGACTATGGTTGTCAGACAGAATCCTTTAAACCACAGCAGATAAGAGAAAAAATCTACTACACCAGTGGCACCCAGGGGGGGACCAGATGTTTTAACAGAGGGGCAACCTGAAATGTAAAATAAAGTGTCTATATGGTGACTTTACTGAATTTAGTGTCCCCTTTTTCTTTTTCTCTTTTTTAACAAGACAGAGGTGGCATAATACTTACAGTGCACGGAAGGAAGGAGGGTATTCCCTGAATCAACAGGGCTTTGGCAGCTGCTGGGGGTCCCTCAGTCCCTCCTTTTACTTACAGGATTAGCTCCTCTGGTTCAGTTCCACCCCAAGCAAGCTCCATCTCCTAACATTTCAGTAGACAGCTCTCACAAAGTTCTGGGGCAGAGGGGGGGTACCAAATTTGTAACTTAAAGTTCGGTTCCTGACCTAGAAGCCAATTTATACCAATTAAATAATGAGGAATGGGTTCTGAGAAAAAGAAAAGGGGAGGCTAATTGCTTTGCTAACAAAGGAGAAACACAGGGGACTCTGCCAAATGTTGTGACTCTCTTGATCTGGAGGGACAAGGGGTTTTAAAGGAGTTTCACTTGTTAACCTGGGAGATACTCAGTTCTTAGGTCCCCAGCAGGCATTGCCCTCTGCAATGGTTGTGCTCCAGGCAGCCAACTAGGGGCTTCTATCATCCTGCTAAACAAAGGGGGGTAAAGTTCATCGCAGTTCCTTAAAACACAGTTCAAACGGGTGTCAGGCTTACTCTCTTTATTACCCATTTTCACGTCCAATATCCTTAAGTTTTAACAACCAAAATCACACAACAAAATGAACAAAAGCAAACAAACAAACAAACAAAAAAATAGAACGGAGAACAAAACACACCACACACACACAAAAAGAAAAACAGAAACCCGGCGCCTAAACAGAAAAACAGTGGTACAGTGCAACATCTTCCTAAAGCTCCAGGGTAGGAGCGCGTGCGTGCCCGTCGGCACCTCTCTACACTACCAGAGGAATTTCCTACAGAACAGAACAGAACACAGAACGATTCTTGTTACTGTCCTGGAAAGGAGTATATGTGAGCCTCCCCAGGCCACATCTCTGTCATCAGAAGAGATCTCCCTTAACCGGATATCAGATGTTATAAAGGCGCCACTTACCTATGGAGGCCTCCTCCATCAGGTGCTTGCTAATAGTTTTAGTGCAGAGGTTCACTGCAATGCTCCCGGGACTAAAGGCTCTCTTCCTAATATAGAGAAGATGGACCATACCAGGCCTGAGTGGAGAGCTGTTCCTTGGTGCCTATGGTTGATATACCATCCTAATTTGCAAAAGTGCCACAGAATGTAGGGTCAGCCTCCTTTTCATGGTACTCTTGGAAGCAACTGTTTGGACAAAGTGGTTGCCAAGGCAGTGACCTCATTCAGTTCCTGAAGGATGCGACCTCACCTCACTTCCTTGGTAATGGAACTCTCTGAACTTGGGATCCAGGAAGCCAGGCACACAGAGCCAATCCCAGTCCCAGTCCTAGTGGTCTCACTTGCTTCGATTTAGCAAGGACAGAGTCAGTCTTTCTTGGTACCTACTGATGTGAGGATGGCCAAATGCCAGGAAAACTCTGAAGAGGGGCCTTTTTTGAAAAAGCAGGTAGTGGCTCACAGCTGGCTCCTGACCACTTCACAGAGTTGGACAAGGAGACCAGATCTGAAACAGGACAGGCCATATCGGGGGAACACAGTATGACCCAGCAGTCAGAGGACACTCTGGAGAGTGAGAGACCTACTTGGGGGAAGGAGGTGACTTTGTGGGTGTGGATGTGTGTTTGTGGTTTTGTCTCATGTTCAGAGAATAGGTAGGAAAGTCGGTTTGTTTGGTTTGGAGTGAACTGTTTCTAGTAAGTTGTTGGACAAGGTGAGTGTTTCTATGTCTGTGTATCCCACTGTGTCCGTGGTTGTAGACATTAGAAAAGAGAATGCATCAATGGATGTTTCCTGTCTATTAGAAAGCTTCCCAGCATTCATCCTGCCCAATTAATGAATACTCTAGGGCTTGCCTTATCAATGGGCAACACCGGCTATCTTCCTAAGTTCCTGTTTTCTTCCTGAATTCTGGCCACTCTCCAGAATAGACTCATGCTTTTGTGTCCACGATATGTAGCACCTCCAAGCACCGTGACATGGACATGTACTGGATAGCTGAAGGAATTGGCAAGAATCTCAGAAAACTCAGATACCAGTGTGACCAGGATAGTCTCAGTGGAGAAACCCTGCAATTTGCCTTTTTATTACCTATTGTTCTGTTGCCCTGAATGTCAGGAAGGTCTTTGCCTCAGGCCACGCCTTCGAGATTCCTGAAGAAAAGAGTTTTCAAACGGAAATGAATGGGCATCACCTGTGGCTGTTTCCTTAATTCCTTTGGAAAGGGATGTGTCTGAATCAGCCCTTTGGCCCTGTGTGAGCCTAGAGCTTAGATTCTCAGCACCTGATGGATCGTAAGAAAGATCCCATGTGTGGATCCAAATCAAAATGGCCAAAAATCAGTCATTGTGGATGAAGTCTCTCGCATTCCTCCATAAGGTTCTTAACCTCCCTCAAGTGAGAATAGGGATCCAATGGGTCAAATGAGTTATTCAAAGCCCTGCAGATGCTAGCCCATAGGTTCTTGGGTTTTCTTATGAATCCAATTCAAATAAAGAATCTAAACCGACAGTCAGTAGGCCTCAAATTGGAGAACAGAGCTGTGTTAACGGCAGGCATATTTGATCACTCCTGGTTCACAGGAAGGGTGTCCAGGTCACCCTGACTTTTGGTAAATGAGGGGAAAGGAAGCTTACTTGGGACACTGTCTTGTGCTGCGCCTCTCATGGAATCCTCCTGCCAGAAGTTATGATGAGTGTCTATATGGAAGAAGATGAGTGTCATGTGAGAGTGTTTTGGTTTTAACTGCGGTCATTTGTGTGGAAGTTGGAAGAGATAACTGGGTCCAACTTGGCTTGCACTTTGGTGTGATTCCCCTTAGAGACTGTGTTTTGGAACTGACCTCCGAGAAAGTACAAGGTCCTATGACATTGTATATCCATATTTCTGGGACATCTCTACAGAACGTAATTCAATGCTAAGTATACCAATCAAGGGCCAAATGAACTTCTGGACTTCAAATCTTAACTAGATTTCTGTTTTCATATTTATATTGAAAGGTTAATAAAATAGATACTTGTCATTTCCTGTTTTTCTGTATGCTTAACAAAACACCATTGAAATCTTGAGAACTGTTTACTATTCTTGTTCCCAGAATGTGCTGTCCCAAACTGCCAAACTGCAGAATGTACTCCGTCAACCAGTTGCTCGCAAACTGACACTCGCCATTACCCATCAATAAATTTCTCTCCCTGCCCTCTCCAAGAAAAATATATAACCATTTCTTAAGTTGTTCTCAGGGCTCTCTGCTCTGTTCAAGTGATCTCTGAGCCCTTCATGCCGGACTCCCAATAAACCCTTTGCTGTTGAATAAGACAGTCTCTTAGTGGTCTCTGCCGCAGATGCTCGCCCAACCTTTACATCTGGTGGCCCTAGCAAGATCCGGAAGCTGCAGACAAAATACCCCCAACGGGCTCCTCTGGGGGTAAATAAGGCCCATCTTTCTCGTTTCAGGCTTCAGGTTAGGGTATGGCAAAACGGCTATTGGTAAAGAGCGTGAGCTCTCTCCCATGGTGGCTGACACACATGTCACAGAGCCACAGGCCATGTCCCTGGGGGATAGACTCAGGAAATCTTGGAACAATAGTCTCCTCGACTCAGTGATATTTTGTTTCTGATTCGGTATTGCCAGCCCTTCAGGTTTTGCCGACTAGTCAGTTCTGGTCTCAGTATTGGACGTCCATTGCCTGTCTTTATTGTCTTGTCTTGTCTGTGTTGTGTGTCGTTGCTTTCGGTGTCTGTGTATATTTCATTATGGGACAGATCATTTCAATGCCTCTGTCCCTGACCCTTAATCACTGGACCAAAATCTGCTTAAGGGCTCAGAATCTTTCTTTTTCAGTAAAACGCCAGACCTGGCAGATTCTGTGTCTCAGAATGACCCACCATTGCAGTCGGATGGCTCCTAGAAGGATCTTTCAACTTCGCACTTATTTGAAAAGTCCGAGATATTGTCTTTCAGCAGGTGCCACATAGACATCCAGATCAACAGCCATATATCTTAACTTGTCAGTACCTCTACAAATCTCCTCCTCCATGGGTCAAGCCTTTCCTTGTCCCTGCACCTGCTCCTACTCCTTCCCCCACGATTCTATCTAAACCTCTCTGCTCCTCCTCCTCCACCCTCTGTTCTCCCTGAGTCTCAAGACTCTACTGGACTCACCACCCCCTCCTTATCATCTGCCCTCGTCTCCCAACCCCTAACACCCTCTAAGTGATTCCCCTTCTGCTGACTCAGCCTCTCCACCATTCGAGGAAGCTAGGCTGGCCCAGCGTCATCCAGATGACTGTCCCGCGGCACACACAGCCCCTCCTTCCCTGGAGGAAGCTGGCCCGGCTAAAAGAACTGAGAGAACTCACCGACGTTTTCACACCTGCCTACTTGAGGTGACTGCCAACACCACCTAGCGACTCTCTTCATGACAGAGCAATGAGAGAAAAATCTCCTGGAATGTAGAAAAAAATATCCTCAGACCTGATGGGCGACCAACACAACTTCCCAACATAATCAAAGCTGGCTTCTCCTTAAACCCACCCAACTGGGACCCCAACACCTTTGAAGATAGGGAGCATCTGTTCAATTATTGCCAGGCTCTAACAGCGGGTCTCCAAGTGGCCGCTGGGTGACCAACTAATTTGGCCATGGTAAGAGAAACTATTCAAAGGCCTGATGAATCTCCATTTATGTTTCTAGAGAGAATCATGGAGGCATATAAGAGATATACTCCTTTCGATCCTCAGGCAGCAGATTAAAAGGCATCTGTCACGATGGCCTTAGTTGAGCAAGCTGCCATGGATATTAAAAAAAAAATTAAAAGAGAGATTTTGTCAAAGAAGCCAAGAAAGTATACTATAAGAGAGAAACAGGGAGAAAGAAAGGGAGCAAAGGGAGGATGAGAGAACCAAAAGACAGATTAAGGCATTGACTAAGGTCCTGATCACAACAAGAAAGAGGCCAGAAATTAAGACATAGGGTGACAGGAAGGGCCCATGCCAGAGGCCACCCCTGGCCTCAGATCAGTGTGCCTACTCTAAAGAAAAAGGATACTGGGCCATAGAGTTCCCTATAAAGAGACAGCCACGCCAGCTGGCCATTCTGACTCTGGAGGATGACTAAGAAAGTCAGGGCTCAGAACCCATCCCCTAGCTCAGGGTAACTTTTGAAGTGGAGGGGACTCCAGTAAACTTTGAAGTGAATACAGGAGCAGTATACTCAGCCCTTAAGGCCCCATTGGGCCCTCTATCAAATAAAAGGTCTCTAGTTCAAAGGGATGATGACAGTAAATATCAGGCTTAGACAACCAAGAGGACCATGGACCTGGGGAAAGGAAAAATCCATCACTCCTTCCTAGGAATCCCAGAATGCCTGGACCCATTGATGGGCAGAGATCTGCTCATCAAGCTCCGGGCCAAAATAACTTTTAACCATGAAGGCCCCCAAATGAAATTTCTAAATACTTCAGCAAAAACTCCTATAGTCACGGCTTTAACTATATTAGTAGAAGATGAACGTCCACCATTCACATGCCCCAAGTCTGATCAAACAGGCAAGCTACCCCCAAAATGGATAACAGATTACCCAGATGCCTGGGCAAAAACTGCTGGGTTAGGCCTGGCCGTGAAACAATCTCCAATAACAGTGGAGTTAAAAACCTCAGTCTCCCCAGTCAATGTCAAATAATATCCTCTAAGCCAAAAAACTAAAGGTGGGATAAGGCCCCATATTCAGAAATATCTGGCATTAGGGGTCCTAAGGCCCTGTCAATTGGCCTGGAACACTCCCCTGCTACTAGAAAAAAAAAGCCAGGGACCGGGAACTATCGCCCCATTAAAGAGCTAAGAGAGATCAACAAAAGAGGGCAGGACATTCACCCCACGGTACCTAATCCGTACAATCTGCTTAGCACTCTGAACCCTGAGGGGAAATTATATACTGTTCTGAACTTAAAAGATGCTTTCTTTTGCTTGCCTCTGCATAAAGATAGTCAGTTGCTGTTTGCTTTCGGGTGGTAGACCCAGAAACCAAAACGTCTGGTCAACTAACTTGGACTAGACTCCCACAGGGGTTCAAAAACTCCCCCACTCTCTTTGATGAAGCCCTCCACAGAGATCTCAACAACTTCAGAACTACGCACCCTGAATTTACCCAGCTTCAATACGTGGATGTCCTGCTACTGGCAGCCAACACCAAGGAAAACTGTGAGTCTGGGACCCAAGCACTATTATATGAGCTTGCTCAACTCGGGTATAGAGTTTCGACCAAAAAGGCCCAAATTTGCTAGCATGAAGTAATCTTCCTGGGCTATTCCCTTAGGGGCAGTAAACGATGGCTCACTGAGCCCAGAAAACAAACCATTATGTAGATACCACCCCCATCTTACAGCAGACAACTCAGAGAATTTCTTGGGACTGCTGGCTTTTGCAGGTTATGGATGCCTGGGTTTGCGTCCTTAGCTGCTCCATTATACCCGCTGTTAAAGGAAGATGCCCAATTCCAATGAAACCCTGAGGACCAGGAAGTTTTTGATAACATCTAAGGACACTGACACTGAACGCCTCAACTTCACTGAGCTCAGCCTGCAATTAGAGCAAGCCCTACACTACGTTAAAAATGTACATCAACTCACTCACCTTGGTTCAAAGAAACTGCAGGCATTACTGTAAGATTAAGAACAGAGTTTTCCACTAACCAACTCACAGTGAAAGGAAATAACTGAACGGGTAACAAAAGCCTGTCGGGTCCGTCAATTGGGTAATGCTTACCCTTCCAAGTTTCCTAGAGGAAAGCACCTATGAGGAACCAGACCAGGACAATTCTGGGAAGTGGACATTACTAAAATTAAGCCAGCAAGGTATGGATTTAAATATCTCCTAGTCTTTGTAGATACATTTTCAGGATGGATTGAAGCCTTACACACACACACACACACACACAAAAAAAAAAAAAAAAACAAAAAAAAAAAACGGCGCAAATGGTTTTCAAGAAGATCCTGAAAGATATTTTTCCAAGATACGATCTGCCTAATGGACTGATAATGGACTGGTTTTCATGGCCCAGGTAAGTCAGGTGTTAACCAGGACCCTGTGGATTAATTGGAAGTTACATTATGCTTATATACCCCAGAACTCAGGACAGGTAGAAAAAATAAATAGAACCATTAAAGAGACCTTAACGGCCCCCTTAGGGACCTGGTGACTATCTCTCCACCCAGATATTTTTCAGCTCGGTATAGGTCTTTCCTATTGAGACATGCCTGATGAAGAGGATCTCACTAAAATTCCATTAAATCCCTTCCGTACCATAGATAATTGAAACAAACATTATGGATGCAGGGACACGCGAGCCAGATGCAGGTTGGCTAGCCTATATTACTATGTATGCCCGGCAGACTATCAAAGCGACAAACAGCCATCGCTGTGTGGGGGAAAAGCCGACTTCTTGTGTAAGTCATGGGGATGTGAGCATAGAGGGGCTGCCTGGTGGAACCCAAACTCCTCATCAAATTCAGTACACAGCATTGGCCATATTACCAATTAGACAACCAAAAACTATGGCCCCCAGAGGGTTCTCTAGATCCTCAAATTCTGCATGACATTTTTAACTTCGGCAAGTGCTCAAAAGGGGGAAATTCCCCTATGTGGAATCCTTTTTCCTCCTTCGCTCACATCCTGTACTATGCTTCCCCAATAGTTCCTCACCCTCAGCCTTCTGCTCTAGACTCTCTGCTTTCACTCCCACCTCAGCAACCTGATTTCTCCCCTCCAATTACTAGATCAAAAACCCAAACCTCCGCTGGATCTCAGAACATTGCCCCCTTGCTGAGGAAGCAGGTACCGAGGTACCCCTCCACCCACTCCTCTCTTTTCCTGTCAGTGTCTGCACTAGGTCCCACCAAGTCCTCTAGCAAGCTTAGCCAAAGCTCAAACCAGCTGAGAAGAGCCCTCAGACCCCTATCCAAGATGTAATGAAAATGACCTTTAAAGTTGATTTGTCATCACTGAAAACAGGTTTCTAAGAATTTAAAGTCCCTCACAGGCTTTTTGGAATACTCACTCCCGTCTTCCCCTCTGCTCTACCTGTTCTACTGCTTAAGTTTTTGTTCTAGGAAAATCCCAAACCCCTTTCCCATTATTCTTTGGCATCTCTCCTTCCTCATTCTCAGATCCACGGAGCTGCACTCAGCATCGCCTTCCCTGTCATCCCCCTCTGTACCAGGTCCACAGAAATGTCTTAAATGACCTTCTCCAGAAGTCTTTACCAAGGCTTACTTTAGGGCTTTCAGCAAAAGATTCCCTCTGAAAAAGTTCAATGGAGATAAACTTCCACTCTTCATGTTGTCCTGTTCTACTTGGCCACTGGCTGGAAAAATCACCACCCCTAAGCTAGACATCGCCTTACCAGTTTTTCACAAAATATGTGAACAAGGACTCTGGCCTTGAGCTGGGGCTTCAGAGAGATTGCTACATTTCTAAGATAAAAAAGTTACCAACTGGGCTCCATGGTGACAGCTGGCAAGGAGGAAAAAAAAGAGACAAAAAAGCTCTTCCATTCCAAGGTGTAATTGAAAAGTTAACGTGCACAGAACAGAGGAAAAAAAACAGAAACAAAAACTGATTTGTGTGAATTTCTGCAGACTGTGAACTTCTGAGCCCCTTCCCTTACATGTTGGGTACAAATACTAAAACTACCAAAACTTGGGGTTCAGGGGATTAATTGATTACAACAGAAGCAATGCCCTCTCAATACGGATGCAAACAAATAAAACACCTTTCCTGTCTTTGGTGCTATCTTAGGTGCCTTTCCTTGTCCGTCTCTACAACAGTATAATTCTATACACTTTAACATTATTTATGTTTTCATAAAGTGGTCAATAGTTGCGATTAATTATGTAATGATGCAGATGTTTTCCAGAGTGCTCTATCAGGACGCAGGTTCATTTAAAGATCAAATAGGGGGGGCATACAACCCGGTTCCACCGGGAACCTGTATCCCTCACTTTAGCCATCCTATTAGGAATAATAGTTGCTGAAGGGGTGGGCATAGGAACAACTGCCCTAGTCCATGAGACACAACAAAGACACAATTAGAAGCAGAAATAGACCAAAGCTTAAAGACATTAAAAACCGACATCACAGCTTTACAGGAATTTTAACCTCTCTCTCTCTGAAGTTGTTTACAGAGCAGGCGAGTGTTGGACCTCCTCTTCATGAGAGAAGGGTGCCTTTTTGCTTGCATTGAGGAAAGAATGATGTTTTTTATGCCGACAATACTGGAGTTGTAAAAGAATCTATGAGTAAATTAAGAAAATTACTTGAAGAGTGTCAAAGAAAGACAGAGGCCCCCAAAGGGAGGTTTGAGTCTTGGTTCACATAGTCCACCTAGTTAACTACACTTTTATCCACCCAGGCTGGTCCATTAATAATTCTCATATTATTGTTAACTGTAGGACCCTGTTTGCTCAACCATGTAGTTTCTTTACTCACCCAAATTGAACCTGTTATTAACCCTAACCATACACTGTTCTCTCAATCTAATTTTACAGAAGAGCGGGGACAGAGTTGGTCTTAAAATACAGGAATATAGAGGATCTTCCACCTGCTGAGAACCTCAAAGGTCCTTGAAGAAATGATCCCTGGAGAAGATGTAGTCAACTATGAAGGACCTGAGAGAGCAAAAGTCTTCCATGGCAAACAACCTTCTCATGATGAAGGGATGTGTCTGAATCAGCCACTCTCTTCTCAATGTAGAGAAGATGGACCAAAGCAGTGATGTGTTGAGAGCTGCTCCTGCGTGCCAATGGGTGACATACCATTCTAACTTGTGAAAGTGTCACAGAAAGTAGGGGCAGCCCCCTTCTCATGGGAACCTTGGAAGCAACTGTTAGGACAAAGTTGTTGTCAAGGCAGTGACCTCATTCAGTTCCTAAAGAAAGTGACCTCACCTAACTTCTATGGTGATGTAACTCTCTGAACTTGGAATCCAGGAAGCCTGGCACCCAGAGCCAGTCCCAGTCCCAGTCCCAGTTGTCAAACTTATTTTGATTTACCAAGGACAGACTCAGTCTTTCTTGGGACCTACTGATGTGAGGATGGCCAAATGCAAGAAAAGCTATGAAGAGGGGGCTTTCCTGAGAAAGCAGGCATTGGCTCACCACTGGATCCTAAAAACTTCACAGAGTTGGCCAAAAAGACCAGATTTGAGAAAGAACAGGCCATTTCCTGGAACATAGTATGGCCCACCAGTCAGAGGACTCTCCAGATAGTCACAGACCTACATGGGGGAAGGAGGTGCCTTTGTGATGTGGGTGTGAGTTTGTGGTTTTGTCTCATGTTCTGAGAATAGGTATGAAAGAAGGTTTGTTTTTTTTTGGAGTGAATGGTTTCTAGTAAGTCGTTTGACAACGCGAGTGTTTCTATGTCAGTGTATCCCACTGTGCCCGTGGTTGTAGACATTAGAAGAGAGAATGCATCAATGAATATGTCCTGTCAGCTAGAAAGCTTCCCAGCATTCATCCTTCCCAATTTATTAATGGACTGCAGCTTGCCTTATTGATGGCAACACTTACTATCTTTCTAAGATCCTGTTTTCTTCCTGAATTCTGGCCACTCTCCAGAATAGGCTCATGGTTTTGTGTTTAAGATATGTACAACCACGAAGCTCTTTGAAATGACCATGTACTAGATAGCTAAAGGGAATGGCGAGCATCTCAGAAAACTCAGATATCAATGTTACCAGTAAAGTCTCAGTGGAGAAACCCTGCTTGGGGCCTTTTGATTACCTAATCTTCTGTTGCCCTGAATGTCAGGAAGGTCTTTTCCTCAGGCCACCACTTTGTGAAGCCTGAAGAAAACAGTTTTCAAATGGAAATGAATGGGTATTACCTGTGGTTCTTTGCTTAATTGCTTTGGAGAGGATGTGTCTGAATCAGCCTATTTGCCCTGTGTGAGGCTGTGGCTTAGATTCTCACCTTCTGATGGATATAAAGAAAGATCCCATGTGTACATCCAAGACCAAAATGGCCACAGAGCAGTCCTTGTGGATGAAGTCTCTCGCCTTCCTCTGTAACTTTCCTGAACTCCATCAAGTCAGAATAGGGATCCTTTGGGTCAAATGAGATCTTCAAAGCCCTGCAGAGGCTAGCCCATGGTTGCTTGGGTTTTCTCAAGACTCCAATTTACATAAAGACTCCAAACCCCACAGTCAGTTGACCTCAAATTGAAGAAGTGGAGCAGTATTAATGGGAGGCCTATTTGATCTCTCCTGGTTCACAAGAAGGGTGTCCATGCCACCCTGAATTAGGCAATTTAGGTGCAAGAGAGCTTATTTTGGACACGGACTTGAGCTGTGCCCCTCATGGAAAACTCTAGCCACAGGTTATTATGTGTGTCTATATGGAAGAAGATGAGCGCCACGTTGGAGTGTTTTGGTTTAAATTGTGGTCATTTGGGTGGCGGTTAGAAGAGATGACTTGGTCCACATGTGCTTGAACTCTGGTGTGATTTCCTTAGAGACTGAGTTCTGCAACTGAACTCAGAGAAGTATTGCCATGAATAGTGTTGAGATTTTAGGAAGACAGGCATGAGTGTCGCCCTTGGAAACTGAGTTCTAGGCCCAGGGTGGCTTTCCACAGAGCACTGGGCCTCTCAGCCAGGATACCACATGATTTTATTCTGAAAGACTTGGCACCCATCGTTGAGAGTCAAAACTCATATGGACCTCACATTGTAGAGCTAAATGAGCTAAACATCATGTGATCTTTTCACCATTCTTTGGGAAGCCTTACCTGTGAGTGTTCTCAAGAGCTTTCATTGAAATGAGCTTCCTAACCATTTAATGGTTCCTGAATGAATTGAAACTCACAGTGCCTCCAACTTCATCCTTGAAAAATGGCTAGATAAATGCCATGAAATTTTTGAAATTCCCATCACCAGGTGGCACTGGAGAACCTTTGGATGACCTGTTGCTGGTCATGAATATTTCAGTGTCTTGTTTTACTGGGTTTCATGTAAATGGTGTAGAACAGAGATGTCAGTAAGTTGGACTCTGTTGAGTAGTGGGCCTAGAGCAGTGTTGGGCAGGTATGTGATAAAACATCTGTGGTGGGGCCATGTGGATCTGCCATTGGCTTCCAAATGGCTTGTGACTGACATGGCACAGACAGCAGAACCTTCTGTGTAAAGGCAATTTGTTATATGGAGCGATTTCAGGATATTGTTCAGAATCAGGTTGCTATGGTCAAGGGGTCAAGCTATGTGGGATAGAAGCCTGGTTCTTGTATCATCCTGCAGACCCTGATCCACCACACGTGACAGAACTCCCTCTTGCACTTTGTTGCAGTTGAACTCCTTGTATTTCGTGAAGCAAATACCAAACTCCCAGTGCAGCAGGAAGAAACACCACGAAATGGAGGATGACCATATGGCTTCACAGTCCACACTTGGAGACACTAAGCCCCAGTGGCCACAGTTTACCTACAAAGAGAGAATTCAGCACTGCTGCCTCGTGTTCATTGTAAAATAAGAAACTTTGTCCTCCTGGTCACATAGATGCAGACCCAGCTTTGAGGGTCTCACTACAAAGGAAGCTTAACTCGTGACAACAACCTATATTTCAGTGCCCAACCTCAGTGGCAGTTTCTCAAAAAGTTTTAGGCAAGCAGAGCTCCATGTTTGTGGAGTGTGTACCCTGTCCTTATTTTTGGAAACTCCTATTCCACCTCCAAGTTTGTGCACTCTTGAGCATTTTCCATTCCAAAAATGTAATCACAGATTTTGTAACTCTTCTCCTCTAATTGTGTCTTACTTGGGGCGAAGGTAATGTCAAGGCATGGTTCTGGATGAGACTGGGAAGATTTGTTGTAGCACATATTTGCATACACATTGGATTAATTTTCCTATTTTCCATTCGAAATTCTGAATCCCTGACACTAACCCATATTCTACTAGACTCTGACTACTAATCCTAATATGATGGAGAAAAATAACCCAAACAGTACATAAGTACATGCAGTTCAGAGTTCGACTTGCCATTTGCATGATAAAGGGTAGGTGTTATAAATTTAGTCAATTTTTAATTGAAATAGTTCTCCATGTGTTTTCAAAGTTAACAAATATGTGAATTACTGTCTCCAATTCTCTGGAGGCTATTCAGCACATGTATTTTTATATGCACAAATAGAATCCTGCGTGATATTACACGTACATTCTTGTGAGTTACATGACTTAGCAGATACAAAGTGTGAGAAGTGACCACTCCTCCTAAACCCTGTTGGAACTGAAAATTCAACCTATGGGTGAGCTTCCCAGTAGAACAACATTATACATAAACCCATGTTCAGTAAAATGAATGTTTTTGCATCTTTATGATATATATTTCATGATGAATTTCGATTGGCATATATATTGCTACTTATTAATGTCTCTGTTCGTGTGTGTGTGTGTGTGTGTGTGTGTATATATATATATATATATATATATATATATATATATATATATATATATATATATTCTCCACATTTTTAAAAATATGAAATATATGTGTCTTATATACAATACCTAAATTCATTCATGTTCATGTATGTGGATTAATAATCAACTTTTCACAAGATTATTCTTAGAAATATTCATCCATCCGAAATACATATTTGTTTCCTAGTACTGAAAACTAACTTCAGTGAAAGGTGCATACAAATCCTAATATGTCTACATTAACTGACCCAGTTTAACATCAATGCATGTAGGTTACTATGGAACATGATGTGTATTTTGACGTTAATTTTTATTCCACACTGGTACATTACTATTCCTTCAGTTTATGTACATCATAGAATATATATTTTATTCACTAGTTAACAAATTTATAGGCATTTGTTTCACTTTCAATCACTTCCTGCTCCAGAACACATGAATTTCTCTACGTTTCTTCAGTGGTCTATTCATGAGACTTTTTTTCCAAATACATTTTTTTCGATTTCCATAATCAATTTTGAAACAAAACTCACAAACCCTTCATGATAAACCATAACCCTAAGATGATCATTAGATATATAACTGGTTGGAATGAATGATTGTATATCAAAATAACATTTCTTATATATTTTCAGATATCTATTCAATCCATTATTTAAAGTGGATACAGTTATATTATTTATTCACAGTATGGTCTATTCATGCATTATGTGTATATTCATAGAAACAGGGTACACATCTTTGTACGACTATACTAATTTATAAGTCTTCAAAATATTGCTCCAAGAAATGGTGGAAGAAATACTCATGTCACCTGATCTACATACACATTTTATCACAGAAATATTCTGGACACCAAAAGCAAAGGTCACACTTACAATTGTACCAAAGCCTAAATAGAAAGTGAGCATGGATTACTAAAAACATCCATGTCCAGGTTGCCTAATGCTCTCAAATATCAATCCTATTGGTGACTACATATTTGTTTCTTCCTAAGATTATCTATTCAACCTCAAACCTGTTGAAAATGTCTAACCCTATCACACAATTTATACTTTGCTTGATTTCCTAATGTCTCTATTGATATCTGCTTTCCTACATGATTTCCCCAGTTCATCATTGTGACTGACTCTTCACATGTACTGACATTTACATACACTCTCTAACCGAAACCCTATTGCTAAAGAACTTTTGGTCCAAATCCTATACTCACTCTTCTTTCTAAACCTACAGACTACCTTCCTAATCCTACCGACTATCGCTTTTTGACTGGATGTTCTTTTCAACATTCAATCATCCAAAGTACAAGGTCCGATGCCAGTGTATATTGATTTATTTGAGACATCTGTGCAGCACATAACTCAAAGCTAAGTATCCCACTCAAGTCCCCAGTGCCCTTCTGGACTTCAAATCTTACCTAGATTTCTGCTTTCATAGTTATATTTCACATATATACTCTTATAAATATCACAGGTTGCCAATGCCATTATTCATCCCGCAGAATAATTCGTAACCCAAATCAAACCTATTATTAACCTTAACTGTACACTGTTCCTTCAATATAACTTACAGAAGAGCAGGGACAGAGTGGGTCTTACAATATAGGAATGTAGATGATCTTCCACCTGCTGAGAACCTAAAAGATCCATGGAGAAATGATCCTTGGAGAATATATAGGCAGCTATGTAGGACCTGAGAGAGCAATAGTCATCTTCCATGGCAAACAACCTGGTCAGGGTGAATTGATGTGTCTGAATCAGCCTCTGTCTTCTTAAAGTAGAGAAGATGGACCAATCCAGGCCTGTGTGGAGAGCTGTTCCCGGGTGCCTATGGTTGATATACCATTCTAACTTCTGAATGTGTCACAGGATGTTGGGGCAGCCTCCATCTCATGGGAACCTTGGAAGCAACTGTTAGGACAAAGTGGTTACCGAGGCAGTGACCATATTCAGTTCCTGAAAGAAGTGACCTCACTTCACTTCCTTGGTGATGTAATTCTCTGAACTTGGGATCCAGGAAGCCAGGCACCCAGAGTCAGTCTCACTCTGAGTCCCAGTGGGCTAACTTGTTTGCATTTCCCAAAGACATAGTCAGTCTTTCTTGGTACCTACTGATGTGAGGATGGCCAAATTCCAGCAGAGCTCTGAAGAGGGGCCTTTCCTGAGAAAGTAGGTAGTGGTGAACCACTGGCTCCTGACAACTTCACAGAATTGGCCAAGGAGACCAGAACTGAAACAGGACAGGACATTTTTGGGGAACATAATATGGCCCACCAGTCAGAAGACACTCCGGATAATCACAGACCTACTTGGGGGAAAGAATTGCCTTTGCCATTGTAGGTGTGAGTTTGTGTTTTTTTCTGATGTTCTGAGAATAGCTAGGAAAGGTGGTTTGTTTGGTTTGGAGTGGACTATTTCTAGTAAGTCGTTTGACATGGTGAGTGTTTCTATGTCTGTGTATTCCACTGTATCCGTTGTTGTAGACATTAGAAAAGACAATGCATCAATGGATGTGTTGTCTCTAGTTGAAAGCTTCCCCGCATTCTTACTGCCCAATTGATTAATGGACTGCAGCTTGCCTTATGGATGGGCAACATCTACTATCTTCTTAAGTTCCTGTTTTCTTCGTGTTTTCCAGCCACTCTCCAGAATAGGCTCATGGTTTTGAGTCCCAGATATGTAACACCACAAGGCTCTGTGACATGGCCATGTACTGGATAGCTTAAGGGAATGGGAGCATCTCAGAAAAATCAGATATCAGTGTGACCAGTAAAGTCTCAGTGGAGAAACCCTTCTTTGGGCCATTTGCTTACTTCTGTTTCTATTACCCTGAATGTCAGGAAAGTCTTTGCCTCAGGCCACCCTGTTGTGTAGCCTTAAGAAGACTGTTTTCATATGGAAATGAATGGACATCACCTGTGGCTCTTTGCTTAATTGCTTTGGAATGGAATGTGTCTGATTCAGCCTCTTGTCCTTGAATGAGGTTGTGGCTTAGATTCTCAGCACCTGATGGATCTAAAGAAAGATCCCATGTGATTTCAAAACCAAAATGACAAAAAGAGAAGTCATTGTGGATGAATATTTTTGCCTTCTTGTTTTATGTTCCTGACCTCCATCAAGTGAGAATAGGGATCCTTTGGGTCAAATGAGTCTTTGAAATCCCTGCAGAGGCTAGCCCATATGTGCTTGGGTTTTCTCATGACTCCAAATCACATCAAGAATTTATAGGCTTCAGCCAGTAGGCCTCAAATTGGAGAAGCGGAACACTTTAACAGCAGGAATATTTGATCACTCCTGGTTCACAGGAATAGTGTTCAGGCCACCATGTTTTTAGGCAAATGAGGGGCAAGTGAGCTTATTTTGGACACTACCTTGTGCTCATTGAAACCTCCAGCTAGAGGTTATGATGAGTGTCTACAAGGAAGAAGATTATGGCCCTGTGGGAGTGATTTCATTTTAATTTTGGTCATTTTTGTGGCAGTTGAAAGGGATGACTGGGTCCACCTGGGCTTGAACTCTGGTATGATTTACCCTTAGAGACTGAGTTCTGGAACTGACCTCAGAGAAGTATTGCCATGAATTGTGTTGGGATTTTAGGAGGCCACGCATGAGACTCACTCTTGGAAACTGAGATCTAGGCCCAGGGTGGCTTTCCACAGAGGCCTGGGAATCCCAGCCAGAATATCACATGATTTTATTCTGAAAGACTTGGTAGCCATAGTTGAGAGTCAAAACACACATGGACCTCACATTGTAGACGTCAATTGGCCTGGCTTCATGTGACCTGTTGGCAACTCTTTGAGAAGCCTTGACTTTAGAGTTCTCCAGAGCATTCATTGAAATGAGCTTTTTCAACACTTAACGGTTCCTGAATGAATTGAAACCCACAGTGCCTCTAACTTCATCCTTGAAAACTTGCTAGATAAATACCATAAAATTTTGGAAATTCCCATGACCAGGTGGCACTGCAGAAACGTTGGATGTCCTGTTGCTGATCATGTGTATACCAGAAAGTGCCTTGTTTGACTGGGTTTCATGAAAATGGTGTAGAATACGAGATGCCAGGAATTTGGAGCCTGCTGAGTAGTGGGCCTAGAGCAGTGGTGGGCAGGTGTGTGATGAAACATCATGGTGGGGCCATGTGGATCGGCTATCGGCTTACAAATGGCTTGTGACTGATATGGCGCAGCCCCCATTCCCTTGTATGTAAAGGCATCTTGTTATATGGAGAGGTTTCAGGGCAATGTTCATAATCAGGTTGCTATGGTTATTGGGACAAGCTATGTGGGATAGAAGCCTGGTTGGTACATTCTCCTGCAGACGCTAACCCACCCCACGTGACAGAACACCCTCCAGCACTGTATCCCAGATGAACTTCTTATATTGTGTGAAGCAAGTACCAAATTCCCAGTGTAGCAGCAAGAAACACCACGAAAATTGGAGGATGATCAAATGTCTTCACTGTCCCCACCGGGAGACACTTAGCCTCCAGTGGACACAGTTTACCTACAAAGAGAAAATTGAGCACTGCTGCCTCATGTTCATTGAAATATAAGAAACCATGTCTTCCAGGTCACATAGATGCAGACCCAGCTTTTATGGTCTCACGACAAAGGAAGCCAAAGCTCATGACAACAACATATATTTCAAGTGCCCAACCTCAGAAGCCGTATTCCAAGAAGTCTTAGGCCAGCAGAGCTCTTTGTTTGTGGAGTGTTTACCCTGTCCTTTACTTTTGGAAACGCCTCTACCACCTCCAAGGTTGTGAACTCCCGAGCATATTCCATTAAATATATGTATTCATAGATTTTCACACTTTTCTACTATAATTGTGTCTTACTTGGGTGAAGGTAATGTCAAGGCATTGTTCTGGATGTGAGTGGGAAGATTTTTGTGTAGCACATATTTACACACACACTGGATTCATTTTTCAATTTTTATTTTGAAATACTGAATCCCTGACACTAACCCATACCCTACTAGACTCTGAATTATGATCCTAATATGATGGTGAAAAATAACCCAAAAAGAATAGAAATACAAGCAGTTCAGAGGAGGCATGGTGTATAGTTGGAATTGCCTTTTGCATTATATTTTGTAGGAGTTATAAATCTAGTCAATTTTTTGTTGAAATAGTTCTACTTGTGTTTTTAAAATTAACAAATATATGAATCCCTGTCTCCCTTTCTCTGTAGCCTATTCAGCACATGTATTTTTATATGCACATATAGAATCCTACCTGATATCACTCGTATACACTTGTGAGGTGGCTGAATTTGCAGATGCAAAATGAGAGAAGAGATCACTCCTCCTAAACGCTGTTGGAACTGAAAATTCAACCTATGGGTGAGCTTCCTAGTTGAATAACATTATTCATAATTTCATGTTCAGTAAAATTAATATTTTTCAGTCTGTTGATTATATATATTTCATGATAAATTTCTATTGGCATATATATCACTACTTTTTTATTGGTTGCTCAAAACATTACAAAGCTCTTGACATATCATATTTCATACATTAGATTCAAGTGGGTTATGAACTCCCATTTTTACTCCAAATACAGATTGCAGAATCACATCAGTTAAACATCCATATTTTTACATAATGCCCTATTAGTTAATGTTGTATTCTGCTACCTTTCCTATACTCTACTATCCCCCCTCCCTTCTCTTCCCATCTTTTCTCTCTACCATACCTACTCTAATTCATTTCTCTCGTTGTTTATTTTCCCACAACCTCTTATATGTAATTTTGTGTAACAATAAGGGTCTCTCTCCATTACCATGCAATTTCCCTCTTCTCTCCCTTTCCCTCCCACCTCATGTTTCTGCTTAATGTTAATCTTTTCTTCATGCTCTTCCTCCCTGCTCTGTTCTTAGTTGCTCTGATTATATCAAAGAAGATATTTGGTATTTGTTTTTTAGGGATTGGCTAGCTTCACTAAGCATAATCTTCTCTATTGCCATGCATTTCCCTGCAAATTCCATGATTTTGTCATATTTTAGTGCTGCGTAATCCTCCATAGTATACAAAGGTCACATTTTTTTTTATCCATTCATCTATTGAAGGGCATCTGGGTTGGTTCCACAGTGTAGCAATTGTGAATTGTGCTGCTATGAAAATCGATGTGGCAGTATAACTGTAGTACGCTCTTTTAAGGTCTTCAGGGAATAGTCCAAGAAGGGAAATAGCTGGGTCAAATGGTGCTTCCATTCCAAGCTTTCACAGGAGACTCCATACTCCTTTCCAAATTGGCTGCACCAGTTTCAGTCCCACGAGCAATGTACAAGAGTACCCTTTTCCTCACATCCTCGCCAGCACTTGTTGTTGTTTGACTTCATTATGGCTGCCAATCTCACTGGATTGAGATGGTATTTTAGGGTGGTTTTTATTTGCGTTTCTCTTACTGCTAGAAATGGAGAGCATTTTTTCATGTACTTGTTAATTGATTCTATGTCCTCCTCTGAGAAGTTTCTGTTCAGGTCCTTGGCCCATTGGGTTATTGGTTATATTATTGTCTAATTTTCTGAGTTCTTTGTATACTTTGTATACTCTAGATATTAGGGCTCCATGTGAAGGGTGAGGACTAAAAATTTGTTCCCATGATGTAGGCTCCATATTTACCTCTCTTATTGTTTCTCTTTCTGAGAAAAAAAAATTCAGTTTAAGTAAGTCCCATTTCTTGATTCTTGTTATTAACTCTTGTTCTATGGGTGTCCTATTAAGGAATTTGGAGCCTGACCACACAATATGTAGATCTGAGCCAACTTTTTCTTCTATCAGACGCAGAGACTCTGATTTGAATCTAGCTCCTTGATACACTTTGAGTTAACTTTTGTGCAGGGCGAGAGGAGGGGATTCAGTTTCATTTTGTTGCATATGGATTTACAGTTTACCCAACACCATTTGATGAAGATGCCATCCTTCCTCCATTGCAGGCCATTAGCTCTTTTATCAAATATAAGATAGTTGTAGCTTTTTGGATTAGTCTCTGTGTCCTCCATTCTGTACCATTGGTCCACCCGCCTGTTTTGGTACCAGTACCATGCTGTTTTTATTATAATTGCTCTGTAATATAGTTTGAAATCTGGTATTGCTATACTGCCTGATTCACACTTCCTGCTTAGAATTGCTTTTGCTATTCTGGGTCTTTTATTTTTCCATTTGAATTTCATAATTGCTTTATCTATTTCTACAAAAAATTCCTTTGGGATATTGATTGGCATTGCATTAAACCTGTAGAGAACTTTTGGTAATATAGCCATATTGATGATGTTAGTTCTTCCTATCCATGAACGGGGTATATTTTTCCCTCTTCTAAGATCTTATTCTATTTCTCTTTTTAGGGTTCTGTAGTTTGCATTATATAAATCTTTCACCTCTTTTGTTAGGTTGATTCCCAAGTATTTAATTATTTTGAGGAAATTGGGAATGCAGTGTTTTGACTCATTTTTGTTTCAGAAGTTTTGTCGCTAATATACAGAAATGCCTTTGATTTATGCATGTTGATTTTCTATCCTGCCACATTGCTGCATTCATTTATTAGTTCTAGTAGTTTTTTCTGTAGACCCTTTTGGGTCTTCTATGTATAGAATCATGTCATCTGCAAATAGTGATAAGTTAAGTTCTTCTTTTCCTATTTTTATGCCTTTAATGTCTTTCATCTCTCTAATTGCTCTGGCCAGTTTTTCGAGAACTATATTGAATAGAAGTGGTGATAGAGGACATCCCTGTCTTGTTCCAGATTTTAAAGGGAATGCCTTCAATTTTTCTCCATTCAGAATGATGCTAACCTGAGGCTTAACATAGATAGCTTTTACAATGTTGAGGTAAGTTCCTGTTATCCCTAGTTTTTAAAATGTTTTGAACATAAAGGATTGCTCTACTTTGTTGAATGTTTTTTCTGCGTCTATCGAGATGATCATATGGTTCTTATCTTTAAGTCCAATGATGTTGTGAATAACATTTATTAATTTCCATATATTGAACCAGCCTTGCATCCCAGGGATGAATCCTAGTTGATCATGGTGAACAATTTTTTTGATGTGCCTTTGTATCCAATTCGCCAGAATTTTAATGAGGATTTTTGCATCTAGGTTCATCAGAGATATTTGTCTGTAGTTTTCATTCTTTGAGGTGTCTTTGCCTGGTTTCAGAATCAGGGTGATGTTGTCCTCATAGAACGAATTTGGCAGAGCTCCCAGTTTTTCTATTTCCTGAATAACTTGAAAAGTAATGGTATTAATTCTTCTTTAAAGGTTTTGTAAAACTCTGCTGTATACCCATCCGGTCCTGGGCTTTTCTTGGTTGGTAGTCTTTTGATTGCTTCTTCTACTTCATCCATTGATATTGGTCTGTTTAAATTGTGTGTTCCCTTATGACTCAGTGTGGGCAAATCATATGACTTAAGAAATTTATCAATGTCTTCACTATTTTTTATTTTATTGGAATACAGGTTTCCAAATAATTTCTAATTTTCTTCAGTATTTATGTTGCATCTGTGGTGATATTGCCTTTTTCATCCCGTATGTTAGTAATTTGAGTTCTCTCTCTTCTTCTCTTCATTAGCATGGCTAAGTGTCTGTCGATCTTATTTATCTTTTTGAAGAACCAACTTTTAGTTTTGTTAATTTTTTCAATAGTTTCTTTTGTTTCAATTTCGCTCTGATTTTAATTATTTCTTGCCTTCTGCTACATTTGCTGTTGTTTTGCTCTTCCTTTTCTAGGGCTTTGAGATAAAGTGTGAGCTCATTTATTTGTTGTTTTTTTTTTCTTTCTTTTTTTGAGGAATGACCTCCAGGAGATGAATTTACCTCTTAAAACTTCTTTCATTTTGTCCCATAGAATCTGATATGTTGTGTCTGTATTTTCATTTATCTCTAAGAATTTTTTGATTTCCTCCTTTATGTCTTCTGTAACCCATTGATCATTCAGTAACATATTGTTCATTTTGCATGTAATGTATGATTTTTTCTTTTTTCTTTTATCATTGGTTTCCAGTTTCATTCCATTATGATCACAAAAAATTCATGGTATTATCTCCTCCCCTTTATATTTACTGAGGGTTGCCCTATGGCAAAACATATGGTCTATTTTTGAGAAGGATCCCTGTGCTGCTGAGAAAAAAGTATATCCACTTGATGATGGTTGATATATTCTATATATGTCACTTAAGTCTAGGGTATTGATTGTGATATTGAGTTCTATAGTTTCTTTATTCAACTTTTGTTTGGAGGATCTGTCCAATGGTGAGAGACGTGAGTTGAATTCACCCATAATTATTGTACTGTGGTCTATTTGATTCTTGAACTTGAGGAGAATTTGTTTAATGAACGTCGCAGCACCATTATTTGCTGCGTGAATATTGATAATTGTTATGTCTTGTCAGTGAATGGTTTCTTTTAACAGTATATAATGTCCTTCCTTATCCCTTTTGATTAAATTAGTCTTGAGGTCGATTTTATTCTATAGGAGGATGGCCACCCCTGCTTGGTTACGAGGACTGTGTGCATGGTATAAATTTTCCCAATCTTTCACCTTCAGCTTGTGTATGTCTTTTCCATTCAGATGTGTCCCCTGGAGGCAACTTATTGTTGGATTTGTTTTTTTTAATTCAAGTTACAAGCCTATGTCACTTTATTGGAGAGTTTAAGCCATTAACGTTTAGAGTTACTATTAATATATGGTTTGTACTGCCACCCATATTTGCTTATATCTTTTTTTTAAATTAGTTTGTTTCTCCATGATTAGCTTTTCCCGCCCTCTGTCATTACTGAGGCACTTCCCACTGATGGTTTACATTGTTGATTTTCATTTCTTCCTCGTGTAGTGTTTTGCTCAAGATGCTTTCCAATGCTGGTTTTCTGGCTGCAAATTCTTTTAGCTTTTGTTTATCATGAAATATTTTTATTTTGTTGTCTTACATTAAGCTTAATTTTGCTGGATACATAATTCTTGGTTGGCATCCATTGTCTTTCAGTGTTTGAAGTACGTTGTTCCAGGATCTTCTCACTTCCAGCATCTGTGATAAAAAAAAAACCATTGTTAACCTTTTTGTTTTACCCCTGATTGTAATCTGCCTCCTTTCTCTGGTAGGTTTTAATATTTTCTCTTTGTTTTGTATATTGGATATCTTCATAACAATGTGTCTTGGCATTGGTCTACTGTGATTTTGTGTGCTCAGTGTCCTGTAAGCATCTACAATTTGTTTATCTATTTCCATTTTTATTTTTGGAAAGTTTTCTCTAATTATTTCATTCAGCAGGTTACTCATTCCCTTGGTTTGAATCTCTGTACCTTCCTCTTTCGGGATGACTCATAAGTTTGTTTTTTTAATGTTATCCCATATCTCTTGGATGTTTTCTCATAATTTTTTACAGCATTTCTTTCTTGGATAGAGTTTTTTCAAGATGATATATTTTGTCTTCATTATCTGACATTCTGTCTTCTACTTGCTCCACTCTGTTAGTGATACTCTCAATTGAGTTTTTAATTTGGTTTATCATTTCCTTCATTTCTAGAATTATTGTTTGATTTTTCTAATAATCTCTATCTCCTGATAAAGATGCTTAATTTCTTATTTTATCTGTTTATGTAATTCATTTTCAATGCGTTCTTTCACTGTTTGTTTTTGTTGTCTAGTATCCTCTTTAATGTTCCATTACATCTGTCTAAGGTATTCCTTGAGTTCTTTATATGACCATTTTTCTGATGACTCCAGATGCTCTTGAATATTTAGGCTGTCCTTCATTGTTTGTACTTTTTTTCTTCCTTGCTTTTTTATGCTGCTCATGTTACTTCTTGTTCTGTTTGACTACTGAGTTACTGCTTACTCTTATAAATTTATTTGATGCTTGGAAGGAAAGATATTAGAAGGGAAAGGAAGAAGTCACTAAAGAGAATGAGAGTAGCCAGGTAGAATTCAAGGAAGGGGGTATAATAAAATTGAAAAGAAATGAAAAGACAAAAGAAAAAAATAGAAAATAAAGAAAGAAAATTTTAAGTAATAATGATAATTAAAAAATGAAAATTAAAATTTAAAATAATAATAATAATAATGAAATAAAAAATTAAAAAATAAAAAACATTAAAAAAGTTAAAGAACAACAAAAAAATGAAAATGAAAGAAAAAGAAAAACATACAAATAATATAATAATAATAATACATGCAGTACTAGAGTTCAATTAACTTCTCTTCCAGTAGGTGGAGCTGTGTGCACTGGGCCAAGCTTCTCCTCTAAATAAGTGGGAACAAATCACTGTGCAGCAGCTCTTCCTCCCAGACTCGGCGGGTCTCCAATCCTGAGTGCCTAGGGCCTTCTCTTGTGCTTCCTCAAGCCAGGCCCCGCTCACCTTTGACGCTCACCACAATACTGGTTACACACCAGGCCTCTGCTCCTGGTAGCCCTGTTTTAATGAACGCCTGGGCACACTCTCCCTGTTTGCCTCCCTCAGACCCTAAGTTTGTAGAGCTTTGTCCTGAGAACCGCCAGCGAATTTTCCTGTCTTCAGAGAGCCATGCCCCTGGTAGGTGGTGTAAGAGACCTCAATTGTCAGCACTGGTGGGAGTGGTAGCCGGGAATTCCACGCCGCAAGTCCCAAGCCAATCCTGTTTCCCTAGGTCTGGCTATCGTGCTCCTGGGAGAGCTGGGAGGGGCCCTTGAGGTTTCCCCGTGGTGTTGAGAGAGATGGCAATGGGATTACACACTTGTCGCGTTGGTTTCAATGAAGTTATCTCCTCCGCCTGTAATGTCAGTTCTATGCCATGGTGGTATCCCATTAAAATGGTGACCGTTCGTTCCCTTTGCTGGGTGACCAATGCAATGGGTGGGTCCTGACTATCTCTCCCAAGCCCCATTTCAATCCTGTGGCCACTGCCTATGAAGGCTCAGTTGTCTTTTAACTCTGTCAATTCAGAAAGCCCAACCAGTTATTTCAGCGGGAATGTTAGTGCTGAGTCACAAAAACCAGACGAATCTAAGCTTGAATGCAGCCAATCCGGCTCTGTGTGTGTTCTGAGGGGCCCAGACTGTTCGCCCCAGATTCACAACAGGTCAACATTGCCTAGTGATTCTGAGCAAACAGCATTTAGACAGTTTATGACTTCCTATGCCCGTGCAGCTGAAGAGATCAGAGACTTGATTTCTCCATGCCTGCCTTCATAATGGATCTCCTGTATTGCTACTTTTTTAATATCTGTGCATGTGCGTGTTTGTATATATATATATATATATATACACATATATATTTATATATATACACACTCTTCAGATTTTTCAAAATATGAAATATATGTGTCTTATTATACACTCCCTAAATTCATTCATATTCATATCTGTGGATTTATAATCAACTTTCCACAAGATTATTCTCATAATAATCATCCACCTGCAATACATATTGTTTCCTAGTACTGAAAACTAAATTCAGTGAATGGTGCATACAAACCCTATTATTTCTACATTTACTTAGCCAGTTTAAAATCAATGCAAGTAGATTCCTAGGGGACATGTTGTGTATTTTGACTTTCATTTTTATTCAACACTTGTACGTTACTATGTCTTCAGTTTATCCACATCATAGGATATATATTTCAGTCACAAATTAGAAAATTTATAGGCATTTGTTTCACGATCAATCACTTCCTGATTCAGAACACATGCATTCCTCCATGTTTCTTGACTGGTCTTTTCATGAGACTTCTTTCCAAACACATTACTTTCGTTTAACATCATCACTTATAAAGCAAAACTCAAACACCATTCATCATAAATCATAATCCTAATATTACCATTAGATATATAACTGGTTGGAATGAATGATTGTATATCAATATAAGATTTCTTATATATTTTCACATGTCAATTCAATCCATTATTTAAAGTGGAATCAGTTATGTTATTTATTCATAGTATGGTCTATTCATGCATTATCTCTATATTCATAGACAGAGGTTACACCTCTTTGTGCCCCTAATACTAATGTATGCGTCTTCAAATTATTGCTCCCAGAAATGGTGAAAGAAATACTCATGTCACCTGATCTACATATACATTTTATCACAGTAATATTCTGAACAACAAAAAAATAAAATATCACACTTATGATTGTACCAAAGCCTAAAAGGAAAGTGAATGTTGATAACTAATAGCATCCATGTCCAGGTTGCCTAATGCTCTCAAATGTCATTCCCATTCATGACGACATATTTGTTTTTTCTTATGATTATATATTCAAACTCAAGCCTGTTGAAAATGTCTAATCCTATCCCTCACTTTATACTTTGCCTGATTTAGTAATGTCTCTATTGACACCTGCTTTCCTACATATTTTCCCCAGTTCATCATTTTGGCTTACTCTTCACATGTGCTGACATTTACATTCACTCTCTAAACGAAACCCTATTGCTAAAGAAGCTTTTTTTTCCAAATCATATACTCACTCTTCTTCCTAAACCTACTGACTATCTTCCTAATCCTACCAACTATCCCTTTTTGACTGGATGTTATCTTCTACATTCAATCATCCAAGGTACAAGGTCCTATGCCATTGTATTTCGATTTAACTGAGACAATTGTACAGAACATTATTCAACACTAAGTATCCAAACCAAGGGCCAAATGCCCTTCTGGGCTTCAAATCTTTCTTAGATTCCCGTTTTTATACATATATTTCACCTATATATTCTTATAAATATCACAGGTTCCCAATCCCATTATTCATCCTGCAGAATGATTCCTAACCCAAATCGAAAATATTATTAACCCTAACCATACACTAACTTTGCAGGAGAGCAGGAACAGTGTGGGTATTAAACTACAGGAATCTAGGGGATCTTCACCTGCTGAGAAACTCAAATGTTCATGCAGAAATAATCCCTGGTGAAGATGAAGGCAGCTATGAAGTACCTCAGAAAGCAAAAGTCAACTTCCATGGCAATCATCCTGGTCAGGATGAAGGGTTGTGTCTGAATCATTCTCTCTCTTCTTAATGTATAGAACATGGACCAAACCAGTGCTGTGTGGAAGCTGTTCCCGGGTGCTTATGGTTGATATAACATTCTAACTAGAGAAAGTGCCACATGAAAATCGGGGCAGCCTCCACCTCATGGTACTTTTGGAAGCAACAAAGTGGTTGCCAAGGCAGTGACATCTTTCAGATCCTGAAGAAAGTGATCTCACCTCACTTCCTTGGTGAGGGAACTCTCTGCACTTGGGATCCAGGAAGCCAGGCACCCAGAGACAGTCCCTGTTCTAGTCCCAGTGGTCTCACATGTTTGGAATTACCAAGGACAGAGTCAGTCTTTCTTGGTACCTACAGATGTGAGGATGTCCAAATGCCAGGAAACCTCTGAAGAGGGGCTTTCCCTGAGAAAGCAGGTAGTGGATCATTTTCTGAGAATAGGTAGGAAAGGCAGTTTGTTTGGTATGGTGTGGAATATTTCTATTAAGTCCTTTGACAAGGTGAGTGTTTCTATG
Source organism: Callospermophilus lateralis (assembly GCF_048772815.1). Taxonomy (NCBI): domain Eukaryota; kingdom Metazoa; phylum Chordata; class Mammalia; order Rodentia; family Sciuridae; genus Callospermophilus; species Callospermophilus lateralis. The sequence goes on from NW_027512826.1 coordinate 1,762,656, forward strand.
TGTGTGTATCCCACTGAGTCCATTGTTGTAGACATTAGAAAAGACAATGCATCAATGGATGTGTCCTGTCTAGTAGAAAGCTTCCCAGCATTCATCCTGCCCAATTCATGAGTGGACTCTGGCTTGCCTTATGGATGGGCAACACCTACAAGCTTCCTAATTTCCTGTTTTCTCTCTCAATTCAGCCCACTCTCCATAATAGTATCATGGTTTTGTGTCCAAGATTTGTACCACCTCCAAGATCTGTGACATGGCTATGTACTGGATAGCTGAAGGAAATGGCTAGCATCTCAGAAATCTCAGATATCTGTTGACCAGGAAAGTCTCAGTGGAGAAACCCTGCTTTGGTCCTTTTGCTTAACTATTGTTCTGTTGAATGTCAGGAAGTTTTTTGCCTCAAGCCACCACTTTGTGAACCCTGAAGAAAACAGTTTTCAAATGGAAATGAATGGGCATCACCTGTGGATCTTTGCTTAATTGCTTAGGATTGGGATATGTCTGAATCAGCCTGTTGGCCCTGTGTGAGGCTGTGGCTTAGATTCTCATCACCTGATGGATCTAAAGATAGATCCCATGCGTGCATCCAAAACCAAAATGGCAAAAAGATCAGATATTGTTGATGAACTCTCTTGCCTTCCTCTGGTAGGTTCCAGATATCCATCAAGTGAGAATAGGGATTCTTTGGGTCAAATGAGTTCTTCAAAGCCCTGCAGAGGCTAGGCCATAGATGCTTGATTATCATGACTCCAATTCACTTAAAGAATCTAAACCCCAAAGCTAGAAGGCCTCAAGTTGGAGAAGCCAAGCAATATTAAAGGTAGGCCTATTTGATCACTCCTGGTTCACAGGAAGAGAGTCCAGGCCACCCTTACTTTAGGCAAATGCGGTGCAAGGAGCTTATTTTGGACACTGTCGTGGGCTGCGTCCCTTATGGAAACCTCCAGCCAGAGGATATAATGAGTGTCTATATGGAAGAAGATGAGGGCCATGTGAGAGTATTTTGGTTTTAATTGTGGAAATTTGTCTGGCGGTTGGAAGAGATCACTGGGTCCACCTAGGCTTGCACTCTGGTGTGATTCCCCTTAGAGACTGAGTTCTTTTACTGATCTCAGAGAATTATTGCCAGGAATTGTGTTGGAATTTTAGATGGCCATGCATGAGAGTTGCCCTTGGAAAGTGACATCTAGGCCCTAGTTGACTTTCCACAGAGCACAGGGAATCTCAGCCAGGATAACACATGATATTATTCTTAAAGACTTGGCAGCCATATTTGAGAGTCAAAACACACATGGACCATACATTGTAGATCTCAATGGGCCTGGCTTAATCTGACTTTTGGCCACTTTTGGAAGCCTTGCCTGTAAGAATTCTCCAGAGTTTTCATTTAATGGTTTCTGAGTGAATTGAAATCCACAGTGCCTCCAACTTCATCCTTGAAAATTGGCTATATCAATATCATGAAATTTTTGAAATTCCCATGACCGGGTAGCACTGGAGAACATTTGGATGTCCTCTTGCTGATCATGAGTATACAGGACAGTGCCTTGATTGACTGGGTTTTATGAAAATGGTGTAGAACAGAGATTCCACTAAGTTGGATCTTGCTGAGTAGTTGTTCTAGAGCAGTGGTTGGCAGGTGTGTGATAAAACATCTGTGGTGGGGGCATGTGGATCTGCCATTGGCTTCCAAATGGATTGTGACTGACATTTTGCAGTCAGTAGAACCTTATATGTAAAAGCATATTGTTATATGGAGATTTTCAGGGCAATGTTCAGAATCAGGATGCTATGGTCAATAGGGCAAGTTATGTGGGATAGAAGCCTGGTTGGTGCATTCCCCTGCAGAACTCGACACACCACACTTGACAGAACTCACTTCATCACTGTGTCCCAGGTGAACCCTTGTATTTAATGAAGCAAATACCAAACTCCCAGTGCAGCAGCAAAAAACACCACGAAAGTGGAGGATGACCAAATGAATTTACAGTCCACACGGGGAGACACCTAGAATCCAGTGGCCACAGTATACCTACAAATAGAAAATTCAGCACTGCTGCCTCATGTTTATTGGAAAATAAGAAACCATGTCATCCAGGTCACATAGATGCAGAACCAGATTTGATGGTCTCACTACATATGAAGCTAATGCTTCTGACAACAGCATATATTTCATTGCCCAACCTCACAGGCAGTTTCTTCAGATGTTAGGCTGGCAGAAATTCATGTTTTTGGAGTGATTACCCTGTCCCTTACTTTTGGAAACTCCTCTACCAACTCCAAATTTGTGAACTTCTGAGCATTTTCCATTCCACATATGTATTCACAGATTTTCTAAATGTTCTCCTCTAATTGTGTCTTATGTAGGGCGAAGGTAATGTCAAGGCATTATTCTGAATGAGAGTGGGAAGATTTTTGTGTAGCACATATTTGCATACACATTGGATACATTTTCCAATTTTCCATTCGAAATACTAAATCCCTGACACTAACACATGCCCTACTAGACTTTGACTTCTTATCCTAATTTGATGGAGAATAATAACCCAAACAGAATACAAATACAAGAGGTTCACAGGAGGCATGGTGTATAATTGGACTTGCCTTTCGTATGATAAATTGTAGGTGTTATAAATCTAGCGAATTTTAATTGAAATAGTTCTCCATGTGTTTTCAAAGTTAACAAATATGTGAATAACTGTCTCCCTTTCTCTGTAGCCTATTCATCACATGTATTTTTATAAGCACATACAGAATTCTACCTGGTATCAGTCGTACATTTGGTGAGGTGGCTGGCTTGGCAGATACAAATTGTGAGAAGAGATCACTCCTACTTAACGCTGTTGGAACTGAAAATTCAACATATGGGTGAGCTTTTTAGTTAAACAACATGAATCCATGTACATTTAAATGAATATTTTTGGATCTGTGGATGATATATATTTCATGGTGAATTTCAATTCACATACATAATGCTACTTTTTAATGTCTGTGTGTGTGTGTGTCTGTGTGTATATATATATATATATATATATATATATATATATATATATATATATTCACTCTCCAGATTTTTCAAAATATTTAGTATATTTTTCTTTTTATACCCTCCCTAAATTCATTCATATTCATGTATGTGGATTTATAATCAACTTTTCACAAGATTATTCTCAGAAATATTCCTCCACCTGAAATACATATTTTTTTTCCTTCTACTGAAAACTAACTTTGGGGGATCACATGATGGCGGCGAATGGAGTGCATTACCCCCATGTACCGCGTCACTGTGCGGAAAAATGACGATGTTAGAACGGCTAAAACCTATCTTGTTAGGAATTTCCAGCAAATTTGGGGTGCTCCAAAACCTAGTGGACATATATCCATCTCACGAGGATCAGCTACGGGGGCTCAAACGCGAGTGATTTTTCCGCACGGAGGGTCATGCTGCTTATTCAGCAAATTGCCCTGCAGCTAGAGTGTGTGGCGCGCACTGGGAAAAGACGAGATAGCATCGCAAATATACAGTGGTGCGGATTCTATGGGCTCCTGCCCGCTATTCAATTACTGTGCTCAGTGCTGAATTCTGGGATTGAGACGGGGATGGATGTGGTCCAATTCCGTTCTCCATACCGGTCAGACCACAGAGGAAGCCAGCGTCCACCATCTTGAAGAGCTGACGTCACCATCCCTGTTTTCGACTGATCGCAGCTCATTCAGCTATAGAACAGGTAATTTCAGGATTCCATTCACCTTTGCTTCGCAGACAAATTACTCAGGCTCAGTGCTAAAGAACCCGCAGAAACTGCGTTTTGGAGCCTGCTCCTATTAGAACATACACTGAGCCCAGAGCGGCCAAATTTGGCCTCCCTGAACTGATCTGGCCCAGGGCTCAAGAACCCGTGGAAACTGCTTCCCGGTCCGGGTCTTGCTGAATAATGTGGAGGTAAATATCAACCGAGCCTTCATAGGCAGTGGCAACAGGATTGAGACGAGGCTTGTGAGGGCAAGTCAGGACTCACCCATTGCTTTGGTCACCCAGCAAAGGGAACGAAATGCTGCCTTTTGCATGGGATACCAACATGGCAGAGATCTGATGTCATCAGAAAGCAGCGGAGGAGATAATTTCATTAATACCAGCGGTGACAGAAACAGTTGGTCTCCTGGTAAAGAAAGTGAGTCAGAAACACTCGAGTCTCTCTCACTTTGTCATCAAGCCAGAGGGGCAGAGCAGAGCCGCTGCCCATGCCTGGAACAGGCCCAGCGACACACCTGCATGATACTCACTTCACTCCAATTGGAATAGAGGCAGAGCAGAGCCACCACAGGTGCCCAGAACAGGCCTAGCGACCAGCAGGCATGGTAGTCACGTCACCTCAATTGGAGTAATTGCAGAGCAGAGCCTTCTCCAGCACCTAGTACAATCCAAGTGGCCCACCGGCATGGTAGTCACATAACCCCAATAGGAGTAGGCGCAGAGCAGAGTCTTTGCCCATGGTGCCCAGAACAGGCCCAGCAACCTGCTGGCTTCGTAGTCACGACACCCCAGTTGGAGTAGCGGCAGAGCAGAGCCACCACCCGCGCCCTCAAGGTAGACAAATCTGCACCCGACCAGCAGAAGAGGCCCAGCGGCCTGTCAGCGCGGCAGACACTTCACCCCATTTGGAGTAGGGGCAGAGCAGATCCATCGCCCATGCCCGTAAGGTAGGCAGACCTGCGACCGACGGCAGAACAGGCCCACCCACCCGCCGGCATGGTAGTCACGTCACCCCAATTGGAGTAGGGGCAGAGCAGAGCCGCCGCCTGCGCCTCTAAGGTAGGCAGACCTGAGACCGATTGGCAGAACACCGAAGGGGTCCATGGGTGTGCTACACACGTCACACCAATTAGAGGAGGGGCTTAGCAGAGCCGCTTCCCGCGCCTGCAGGGTAGGCAGACCTGCGACCGATCAGGAGAACAGGCCCAGCGGCCCATCAGCATGGTAGATAGATCACCCCAATTGGAAGAGCACAACAGCCACACCCCACCCCTGCAAGGAAGACTTTTCAAATATACAAGAGCAATATAAATATATAGGGGGAAAATTTCAAAATCACAACAGTTTCACCAAGCAGAAAGAAACGCGAGCCGTATGAAAAGACAAAGAAAAAAGGACCACAAGCAATGCAGGTCAACACAACTTTAGAAGAGGTAATAGCTGCAGCAGATGGAATGTCAGATAAAAAACTCAGGATATACATGCTTCAGATAATCTGGAGTCTCAAGGAAGACATTAGACAGCAAAATCAGACAATGAAAGATCACTTCGACAATGAATTACAAAAACAAATCCAAGAAGCAAAAGATCAATTATACAGGGAGATAGAAGTTGTAAAAAATGACAAACAGAAATCCTAGAAATGCAAGAAGCAATAAAACAACTTAAAAACTCAATTGAGAACACTACCATCAGAGTAGAACACTTAGAAGATAGAACATCAGACAATGAAGACAAAGTATTTCAACTTGAAAAGAACATAGACAGCTCAGCAAGACTGTTAAGAAACCATGAACAGAACATCCGTGAAATATGGGATAACATAAAGAGACCAAACTTAAGAGTCATTGGGATACAGGAAGGTATAGAGGTCCAAACCAAAAGAATGAGCAATGTATTTAATGAAATAATACGAGAAAACTTCCCAGACTTGAAGAATGAGACAGACTCCCAAGTCCTAGAAGCCAACAGGACGCCGAATGTGCAAAATCATAAGAGATCCACACCTAGACGCATTATAATGAAGATACCCAACGTACAGAATAAAGAGAGAATTTTAAAAGCTACAATTGAAAGGAAGCAGATTACATTTAGGGGTAAAGCAATCAGGATAACAGCTGATATTTCAACACAGACTCTGAAAGCTAGAAGATCCTTGAAATATATGTTTTTGTCAGGAGCTTTAGCTTCATTTCTAGTGAAAGCATCAAAGCTGTGTCTGCATCTATGTAACCTGGAGAACATGGTTTCTTATTGTCCAAAAGACATGAGGCGGCAGTGCTGAATTCACTCTTTGTAGGTAAACTGTGGCCACTGAAGGCTAAGTGTCTCCCCGTGTGGACTGTGAAGCCATTTGTTCATCCTCCACTTTTCATGGTGTTTCTTGCCGCTGCACTGGGAGTTTGGTATTTGTTTCACTAAATAAAATGAGTTCAACTGAGACCCAGTGCTGGAGGGAGTTCTGTCATGTATGGTGGGTCAGGGTCTGCAGGAGAATTCACCAACCAGGATTCTATCCCACATAGATTGCCCCCTTGATCATAGCAACCTGATTCTGAACATTGCCCTGAAAATCTCCATATAAAAAGATGCCTTTACATGGAGAGGTTTCAGACATATAAGGTTCTGCTGGATGCATCATGTCAGTCTCAAGCCCTTTGGAAGTAATGGCAGATCCACATGGCCCCACAAGAGATGTTTTATCACACACCTGCACAGCACCTGCACACACACCATTATTCAGTAGGCTACAAGTTACTGGCATTTCTGTTCTACACCATTTTCATGAAACCCAGACAATCAAGGCACTATCTGGTACACTCATGATGAGCAAAAGGACATCAAAGGTTCTCCAGTGCCACCTGGTCATTGGAATGGCAAAAAATTCATGGTATTTATGTAGCCACTTTTCAAGGATGAAGTTGGAAGCACTGTGGGTTTCAATTCATTCAGGAACCATTAAATGGTGAGGAAGCTCATTTCAATAAAAGATTTGGAGAACTCTCACAGGCAATTTTTCCCAAGGAGTGAGCTAGATCTCAGTTTAGAAGGGCGGATCTCATTAGTGGCCTATTCCACTGCCACACAAATGACCGCAATTGAAACCAAAACACTCCCACATGACCCTCATCTTCTGCCATAGAGACACTCATCATAACCTCTTGCTGCAGGTTTTCATGAGGGATGCAGCCCAAGACAGTGTCCAAAATAAGCTCACTTACCCCTCAATTGCCTAAAGTCAGGGTGGCCTGGACACCCTTCCTGTGAACCAGGAGTGATCAAATAGGCCTGCCCTTAATACTGCTCTGCTTCTCCATTTTGACTGTTACTGATTGTTGAGTATAAATTCTTTGTGTGAATTGGAGTCATGAGAAAATCCAAGCACCTATGCATTAGCCTCTTCAGGGCTTTGAAAAACTCATTTGACCCAAATGATATCTATTCTCACTTGATAGAGGTCAGGACTTACAGAGGAAGGCAAGAGACTTCATCCACATTGACTGCTCTTATGGCCATTTTGGTTTTGGATTCAGAGATGGGATCTTTCTGTAGATCCATCAGGTGCCGAGAATCTAAGCCCCAGCCTCACATAGGGCCAAGGGGCTGATTCAGACACATCCCTTTTGAAGCAATTAAGCAAACAGCCACAGGTGATGCCCATTCATTTTCATTTGAAAACTGTTTTCTTCAGGCTTTACAAAGGGGTTGCCTGAGGCAAAGAAATTCCTGACATTCAGGGCAACAGAACAATAGGTTAGCAAAAGGCCGAAAGCAGGGTTTCTCCACTGAGACTTTACTGGTCACACTGATATCTGAGTTTTCTGAGATTCTCCCATTGCCTTCAGCTATCCAGTACATGGCCATGTAACAAAGCTTGGAGGCGGTACATATCTTGGACACCAAACCATGAGACTATTCCAGAGAGTGGCCAGAATTCAGGAAGAAAACTGGAGCTTAGGAAGATAGTAGGTGTTGTCCATTCATAAGGCAAGCTGCAGTCCATTCATCAATTGCGCAGGATGAATGCTGGGTAGCTTTCTACTAGACAGGGCACTTCCATTGATGCATTCTCTTTTCAAATGTCAACAACCACGGACACAGTGGGATACACTTTTAGAAACCCTCGCCATGTCAAACGACTTTCTAGAAACAATCCACTCAAAAACAAACAATCCACCATCCCTACCTATTCTCAGAACATGAGACAAAACCACAAACTCACACCCACACCCACAAAGCACCTCCTTCCCAGAAGTAGGTCTTTGATTATCCGGAGTTTCCTCTGACTGGTGGGCCATACCATGTTCCCCCGAAATGGCCTGTACTTTCTCAGATTTGGTGTCTTTGCCAGAACAACTACCTGCTTTCTCAGGAAACACCTGTCTTCATAGCTTTCCTGGCATTTGGCCATCCTCACATCAGTTGGTACCAATAAAGACTGACTCTGTCCTTGGTAAATCCAATCAAGTGTGCCAACTGGGACTGGCACTGGCTCTGGGGGCCTAGCTTCCTGGTTCCCAAGTTAAGAGAGTTGCACTACAAAGGAAGTGAGGTGAGGTCACTTTTTTCAGGAACTGAATGAGGTCACTGCCTTGGCAACTACTTTGCCCTAACAGTTGCTTCCAAGGGTCCCATGAGATGGATGCTGCCCCAATTCCTGTGACATTTTTACAAGTTAGAATGGTATATCAACCATAGTCACCCAGGAACAGCTCTCCACACAGGCTTGGTTTGGTCCATCTTCTCTACATTAAGAAGAGAGAGGCTGATTCAGACACAACCCTTCATCCTGACCAGGCTGTTTGCCATGGAAGATGACCTTTGCTCTCTCAGGTCCTTCATACCTGCCTACATGTTTTCCAGGGATAATTTCTGCATGGATCATTGAGGTTCTAAGTAGGTGGAAGATCCCCTCCATCCCTGCATTGTAAGACCAACTCTGTTCCAGCTCTTCTGTAATGTTATATTGAGGGAACAGTGTATGGTTATGCTTAATAACCAGTTCGATTTGGGTTAGGAATCATTCTACGGGATGTATAATGGTATTGGGTAACTGCAATACTTACAAGAATATATAGGTGAAATATAAGTATGAAAACAGAAATCCAGGTAAGATTTGAAGTCCAGAAAGTCATTGGGTCCTTGATTGGATTACTTAGCTTGGATTAAGTTCTGCACAGGTATCTCAGATAAATTGATATACAATGGCATAGGAACTTGTACCTTGGATGATTGAATGTAGAAGAGAACATCCCCTCAAACAGAGATAGTCAGTAGGATCAGGAAGATAGTCGGTAAGTATCGGAAGAACAATGAGTATAGGATTTGGACCAAAAGTTATTTAGCAATAGGGTTTCGGTTAGAGAGTGAATTTCAATAACAGCACATGTGAAGGGTCTCTAACAATGATGAAGTGGGGAAAATATGTAGGAATGCAGATATCAATAGAGACATTAGGAAATCAGGCAAAGTATAAAGTGAGTGATAGGATTAGATATTTTCAACAGGGTTGAGGTTGAACATATAATCTTAGGAAGAAACAAATATGTAGTCACCAATCGGATTGACATTTGAGAGCATAAGGCACCCTGGACATGGATGTTTTTAGTAATCCATGTTCACTTTCTATTTAGGATTTGGTAGAATCATAAGTGTGACCTTTGAATTTTGTGTCTAGAATATTACTGTGATGAAATGTATATGTATATCAGGTGACATGAGTATTTCTTCCACCATTTCTGGAAGCAATATTTTGAAGATGTATAAATTTGTATTGGGGCTACAAAAAGGTGCACCCTGTGTCTATGAATACAGAGGAAATGCATGAATAGACCATACTGTGAATAAATAATAAAACTGGTTTCAACTTGAAATAATAGATTGAAATAAATTTGAAAACAAATAAGAAATCTTATATTAATATACAATCATTCATTCCAACCCATTATACATCTAATGGAAATATGAGGATTTTGGTTTATCATGAAAAGTGTGTGACTTTGCTTCAAATTGATTATGAAAATCGAAAATAATTTGTTTGGAAAGAAGTCTCATGAAAAGACCAGTCAAGAAACCTGGAGGAATACATGTGTTCTGAAGCAGGAAGCGATTGAAAGTGAAACAAATGCCTATAAATTTGCGAAATTTTTGATGAAATATATGTCCTATGATGTCCATAAACTTAAGAAAGAGTAATGTACCAGTGTGGAATAAAAACGAACGTCAAAATACACAACACGTCCAATAGAATTCTACATGCATTGATGTTAAACTGGTTCAGTTACTGTAGAAATATTAGGATTTGAAGGCACCAATCACTGTAGTTAGTTTTCAGTACTAGGAAACAAATATGTACTTCAGGTGGATGAATATTTCTGAGAATAATCTTGTGAAAATTTTATTATAAATCCACATACATGAACATGAATGAATTTTGGGACTCTAAATAAGACACAAATATTTCATATTTTGAAAAATATGGAGACTATATATATATATATATATATATATATATATATATATATATATATACACACACACACACACAAAACACACACACAGACTTTAAAATGTAGTAATATATGCCAATCGAAATCCATCATGAAATATATATCATCCACAAATGCAAAAATATATATTTTACAGAATATGGATTTATGTATAATTTTGTTCAACTAGGAAGCTCACCCATAGGTTGAATATTCAGTTCCAAAGCGTTTAGGAGGAGTGATCTCTTCTCACAATTTGTATTTGCTGAGGAAGCCACCTCACAAAAATGTAGGTGTGATACCAGGTAGCTTTCGGTATGTGCATATAAAAATACATATGTTGAATAGGCTACAGAGAAAGGGAGTCAGTAATACACATATTTTGAACTTTAAAAACACATGGAGAACTATTTAATTAAAAATTGACTAGATTTATAACACATAAACTTTATCATGTAAAAGTCAAGTCCAAATATACATCATGCCTCCTTTGAACTGCTTGTATTTATATTCTGTTTGTGTTATTTTTCTTCATCATATTAGGATTAGTAGCCAGAGTCAAGTAGGGTATGGGATAGTGTCAGGGATTCTGTATTTTGAATGGAAAATTGGAAATTGTATCAAATGTGTGTGCAAATATGTGCAACCCAAAACTTCCCACTCTGATCAAGAACAATGCCTTGACATTACCTTCGCTCCAAGGAAGACACAATTAGAGGAGAAGAGTTAGAAAATTTGTGAATACATGTCTGGAATGGAAAATGCTCAGGAGTTCACAAACTTCGAGATGATAGAGGAGTTTCCAAAAGCAAGGGACATGGTAAACACAACACCAACATGGAGCTCTTCTGGCCTAAAGACTGTTTGAGAAACTGCATGTGAGATTGGGCACTTGAAATATAAGTTGTTGTCAGAAGTTTTAGCTTTCTTTCTAGTGAGACCATCAAAGATGGGTCTGCATCTATGTGACCTGGACGACATGTTTTCTTATTTTCCAATGAACATGGGGCAGCAGTGCTGAATTCTCTCTTTGTAGGTAAACTGTGGCCACTGGCGGCTTAGTGTCTCCCCGTGTCGCTGTGAAGACATTTGGTCATCCTCCACTTTTCGTGGTGTTTCTTGCTGCTGCACAGTGAGTTTGATATTTGCTTTACAAAATATAAGGAGTTCAACTGGGACACAGTGCTGCAGGGAGTTCTGTCACTTGTGGTGGGTTAGAGTCTGCAGGAGAATGCACCATCCAGGCTTCTATCACTCATTGCTTGCTACATTGCCCCCTTTTCCATTGCAACCCAATTCTGAACATTGCCCTGAAACCTCTCTATATAACAAGGTGCCTTTACATAAATGGGTCTGCTGGCTGCTGCAAGTCAATCACATGCTATTTGGAAGCCAATGGCAGATCCACATGGCCCCACCACAGATGTTTTGTCACACACCTGCCCACAACTGCTCAAGGCGCACTACTCAGAAGGTTCCAACTTACTGGCATCTCTGTTCTATGCCATTTTCATGAAACCCAGTAAATCAAGGCCCAGTCTGGTACACTCATGATGAGCATCAGGAGATCTAACTGTTCTCCAGTGCCACCTGGTCATGGGAATTTAAAAAATTTCATGGTATTTATCTAGCCATTTTTCAAAGAGTAATTTGGAGCCACAGTGGGTTTCAATTCATTCATGAACCATTAAATGTTGTGGAAGCTAATTTCAATGAAAGATCTGGAGAACTCTCACAGGCAATGCTTCCCAAAGAGTGGCCTAAAGGTCACATGAGGCCAGGCCCATTGAGGTCTACAATGTGAGGTCCATGGGTGTTTTGACTCTCAAATATGCCTGCCAAGTCTTTCAGAATAAAATCCGGGTATATCCTGGCTGACATTCTCAGTGCTTTGTGGAAAGCCACCCTGGGCTTAGATCTCAGTTTCAAAGGGCAAGTCTAATGCGTGGCCTCCTAAAATCCCAACACAATTCATGTGAATACTTCTCTGAGGTCAGTTCCAGAACTCAGTCTCTAAGGTGAATCAAACCCGAGTTAAAGCCCAGGTGGACCCAGTCTTATCTTCCAACAGCCAAATAAATGACCACAATTAAATCCAAAACACTCCCACATTGCCCTCATCTTCTTCCATATAGACACTCATCATTACCTCTGGCTGGAGGTTTCCATGAGGGGTAAAGCACAAGACAGAGTCTGAAATAATCTAACTTGCCCTCATTTGCCTAAAGTCAGTGTGCCCTTGACACCCTTCCTGTAAACAAGGAGTGATTTAATAGGCCTGCCACTAATACTGCTCTGCTTCTCCAATTTGAGGCCTACTGACTGTCATTTATAGATTCTTTATGTGATTTGGATTCATTAGAAAACCCAAGCACATATGGGCTAGCCTCTGCAGGGCTTTGAAGAACTCGATTAATTCAAAGGATCCCCAAATTCACTTGTTGGAGGTCAGGAACCTAACAGAGAAAGGCAATAAACTTCATCTACAATGACTGATTTTTTAGACATTTTGGTTTTGGATGAACACATGGGATCTTTCTTAAGATCCATTAGGCGCTGAATATCTAAGACACAGCCTCACACACGGCCAAGAGGCTGATTCACACACATATCTCTCAAAGCATTTTAGCAAACAGCCACAGGTGATGCCCATTCATTTCCATTTGAAAACTGTTTTCTTCAGGATTCACAAAGGGGTGGCCTGAGGCAAAGACCTTCCTGACATTCAGGGCAACAGAGGAATAGGGAAGCAAAAGGCCCAAAGCCGGTTTTCTCCACTGAGACATTCCTTGTCACACTGATATCTGAGTTTTCTGAGATGCTCCCTTTCCTTTCAGCTATAGAATACATTGGCCATGTCACAGAGGTTGGAGGTGGTACATAACTTGGACAAAAAACCATGAGCCTACTCTGGAGAGTGGCCAGATTCAGAAAGAAAACAGGAACTTAGGAAGATAGTACGTGTTGCCCATTGATAAGGCAAGTCACAGTCCATTCATAAATTAGGCAGGATAAATGCTGGAATTCTTTCTACTAGACAGGACACATCCATAGATGAATTCTCTTTTCTAATGAATACAACCACGGACACAGAGAGTTACACAGACATAGAAACACTCACATTGTCAAAGGAATTACTAGACACAGTCCACTCCAAACCCAACAAACTGCCTTTCCTACATATTCTCAGAACATGAGAAAAAACCACAAACTCACTCCCACACCCACAAAGACACCTCCTTCCCCCAAGTAATTCTGTGACTATCCTGAGTGTCGTCTGACTGGTAGGCCATACTATGTACCCCCAAATGGCCTGTCCTGTCTCAGATATGGTCTCCTTGGCCAAATCTGTGACGTTGTCAGGAGCCAGAAGTGGGAAAGTACCTTTTCTCAGGAAAGGCCCCTCTACAAAGCTCTCCTGGCATTTGGCCATCCTCAGATCAGTAGGTTCCAGGAAACACTGATTCTGTCCTTGGTAAATCCAAAAAAGTGACCTCAATGGGACTGGGACTGGGACTGGCTCTGGTTGCCTGGCTTCTGCACACAAGTTCAGAGAGTTCCATCACCAAGGAAGAGAGGTGAGATCACTTACTTCAGGTAGTGAATGAGGACACTGCCTTGGCAATCACTTTGTCCTAACAGTTGCTTCCAAGGGTCCCATGAGATAGAGGCTGCCCCTACTTCCTGTGACACTTTCACAAGTTAGAATGGTGAATCAACCATAGGCACCCAGGAACAGCTCTCCACACAGGCCTGGTTTGGTCCATTTTCTCTACATTGAGAACAGAGAGGCTCATTAAGATACAACCCTTCATCCTGACCAGGTTGTTTGCAATGGAAGATGAGTTTTGCTCTTTAAGGTCCTTCATAGCTGCCTATATCTTCTCCAGGGATCACATCTGCATGGACCTTTGAGTTTTTCAGCATATGGAATATCCCCTACATTCCTGTATTGTAAGACCAACACTGTCCCTGGTCTTTTGTTAAGTGAGATTGTGGGAACAGTGTATGTTTAGGGTTTAATAACATGTTTGATTTGGGTTAGGAATCATTCTGCTGGATGAATAATGGTATTGGGAACCTGTGATATTTATTAAAACATAGACATAAAATATAAGTATGAAAACAGAAATCTAGGTAAGATTTGAAGCTCAGAAGGGCATTGAGCTGTTGATTGTGATACTTAGCTTTGAATTATGTTCCGCATATATGTCTCAGATAAATCGATAATCAATGGCATAGGACCTTGTACCTTGGATGATTGAATGGAAAAGAGAACTTCCACTCAAACAGGGAAACTCAGTAAGATTAGGAAGATAGTCAGTAGCTTTCAGAAGAAGAGTGAGTACAGGATTTGGACCAAAAATTCTTTATCAATAGGGTTTCGCTTAGAGAGTGAAAGTAAATATCATCACATGTGAAGAGTCACTCACATGGTGAACTGGGGAAAATATTTAGGAAAACAGACATCAATAGAGACATTAGGAAATCAGGAAAAGTATAGAGTGAGTGATAGGATTAGACATTATTAACTGCATTTAGGTTGAATATATAATTTTAGGAAGAAACAAATACGTAGTCACCAATAGGATTGATATTTGAGACTATTAGGCAAACTGGACCTGGATGTTTTTAGGAATCCATGTTCAGTTTCCATTTAGGCTTTGGTACAATCATAAGTGTGACTTTTGCTTTTTGTGTCCAGAATATTACTGTGATACAATGTATATGTAGATAAGGTGACCTGAGTATTTCTTCCACCATTTCTGGGAGCAATATTTTGAAGATGTATAAATTAGTATTCGGGGTACAAACAGGTGCACTCTTTGTCTTTGAATATGGAGAATATGCATGTATAGACCATACTGTGAATAAATAATATAACTGGTTCCAACTTCAAATAATGGATTGAATTGAAATGTGAAAATATACAGGAAATCTTATATTGATATACAACCATTCATTCCAACCCGTTTTACATCTAATGGTAATATGAGGATTATGGTTTATCATGAAGAGTGTGTGAGTTTTGCTTAAAATTGATTATGGAAATTGAAAATATTTTTTTTGGAAAAAAGTCTCATAAAAAGACCAGTCAAGAAACCTGGAGAAATACATGTGTTCTGAAGCAGGAAGTGACTGAAAGTGAAACAAATGCTTATAAATTTGTGAAATTGTAGATGAAATACATATCCTCTGATGTGCATTAACTGAAGGAATAGTAATGTACCAGTGTTGAGTAAAAATGAACGTCAAAATAAACATCATGTCCCATAGGAATCTTCTTGCATTGATGTTAAACTGAGTCAGTTAATGTAGAAATATTAGGATTTGAATGCACCATTCACTGAATTTAGTTTTCAGTCCTAAGAAACAAATATGTATTTCAGGTGGATGAATATTTCTGAGAATAATCTTGTGAAAATTTGATTATAATTCCACATACATGAACATGAATGAATTTTGGGACTGTACATAAGACACATCTATTTCATATTTTGAAATATATGGAGAGTGTGCATATATATATATATATATATATATATATATATATATATATATATATAAGAGTGTGTATACACACACACACACACACAAAACAGACATTAAAAAGTAGCAATATGTATGCCAATTGAAATTCTTCATGAAATATATATCATCCACAGATCCAAAAATCTTCATTTTACTGAGCGTGGATTTATGTGTAATATTGTTTAACTAGGAAGCTCACCCATAGCTTAAATTTTCAGTTACAACATCGTTTAGAAGGAGTGATCTCTTCTCATAATTTGTATCTGCCAAGTCAGCAACCTCACAAAAATGTACGTGTGATACCAGGTAGGATTCTATATGTGCATATAAAAATACATGTGCTGAATATGCTACAGAGAAAGGGAGACAGGAATTCACATATTTGTCAACTTTAAAAACACATTGAGAGAGGGAGGGGCAGATCTGCCAATCGCTCCTTCAAGGTAGACGGACCTGCGACCCACCAGCTGAACAGGACCAGTGGCCCGCCACCGTGGAAAACACATCGCCCTGGTTGGGGGAGGGGCAATGCCGCCGGGCCTGCAAGGTAGGCAGACCTGTGACCCACAGCAGGACAGGCCCAGCAATCTGCGGAGGGGCAGAGACGCCCTCTGTGCCTGCAAGGTAGGTGGACCTGCAACCACCGACAGACCAGGCCTATGGCCCGCCAGCATGGTAGACACATCGTCCCGGTTGGGGGAGGGGCGGAGCAGCCACAGGCGCCTGCAAGGTAGACAGACCTGCAAGGGACAGACAAAACAGACCCAGTGGCCCGCGGATGGTCAAAGCTGCCGCCCACGCCTGCAAAGTAGCCCGACTTGCGACCCACTGGCAGAACAGGCCCAGTGCCTGCAGAGGGGCAGAGTTGCTGCTCGCACCTTCAAGGTAGGCGGACCAGCTACCGACTTACAGAACAGGCCCAGCAGCCTGCTGGTGTGGTAGGCACATTGTCCCAATTGTAGGAGGGGCAGAGCCACCACCCGTGCCTGCGAGGGAGACTTTGAAACTATACAAGAGCAATATAAATATATAGGGGAAAAATTCAATAACACAACAGTTTCACCAAGCAGAAAGAAATATGAACAGTATGAAAAGACAAGGAAAGAAAGGACCATAAGTAATGCAGGTAAAGTCAAAGTTAGAAGAGGTAATATCTGCAGCAGATGGAATGTCAGATAAAGAACTCAGGATATACATGCTTCAGATGATCTGGAGTCTCAAGGAAGACATTAGAGAGCAAAATCAGACAATGAAAGATCACCTTGATAATGAATTACATAAAAAAAATCCAAGAAGAATAAGATCAACTATACAGGGAGATAAAGATTATAAAATCAAACAAACAGAAATCCTAGGAATGCAGGAATCAATAAACCAACTTAAAAACTCAATTGAGAATACTACCAGCAGAGTAGAACACTTAGAAGATAGAACATCAGACAATGAAGACAAATTATTTCAACTTGAAAAGAACACAGACAGCTCAGCAAGACTTTTAAGAAACCATGAGCAGAACATCCAAGAAATATGGGATAACATAAAAAGACCAAACTTAAGAGTCATTGGGATACAGGAAGGTATAGAGGTCCAAACAAAAGGAATGAGCAATATATTCAATGAAATAAAGGAGAAAACTTCCCAGACTTGTAGAATGAGACAGAATCGCAAATCCTAGAAGCTTACAGGATGCCAAATGTGCAAAATCATAAGAGATCCACACCTAGACATATTATAATGAAGATGCCCAACATACAGAAAAAGGAGAGAATTTTAAAAGCTACAAGATAAAGGAAGCAGATTACATTTAGTGGTAAACCAATCAGGATAACAGCTGATCTTTCAACACAGATTCTGAAAGCTAGAAGATCCTGCAATAACATTTTTCAAACACTGAAAGAAAATGGGTTCCATCCAAGAATTGTGTATCCAGCGAAATTAAGCTTCAGGATAGAAGATGAAATTAAAACTTTCCACGATAAACAAAAGTTAAAAGAATTTGCAGCTAGAAAACGATTTCTTAAATACATCCTTGGCAAAACATCACAGGAAGGGGAAATGGAAAATAACAATGAAAACCAACAGTGGGAGGTAGAGGAGTAAAGGGGGGAAAATAATCAAGGAGGAAAACAAACCATGTTTAGTAACATAAATATACAAATATGGCTGGAAGAACAACCCATATCTCAATAATAACCCTAAATGTTAATGGCTTAAACTCACCAATTAAGAGACACAGGCTAGTAGAATGGATCATAAAACAAGACCCAACAATATGCTGCCTACTGGAGACACATTTGTTAGGAAAAGATATACATAGACTGAAGGTGAAAAGTTGGGAAAAATCATATCACTCATATGGACTTCGGAAACAAGCAGAAGTGTCCATACTCATATCAAGTAAAATAGATTTCAAGCCAAAGTTAATCAAAAGGGATAAAGAGGGACACCACATACTGCTCAAGGAAACCATACACCAACAAGACAAAACAATCATAAATATATATGCCCCAAAAATTGGTGCAGCTATGTTCATCAAACAAATTCTTCTCAAGTTCAAGATTCTAATAAACCAATATACAATACTCATGGGAGACTCAAACACACCTCTCTCACTACTGGACTGATCTTCCAAACAAAAGTTGAATAATGAAACTATAGAACTCAATAACACAATTAATAACCCAGACTTATGATATATATATAGAATATACCACCCAACATCAAGCAGTTACACTTTTTTTCTCAGCAGCACATGGATACTTCTCAAAAAATAAATCATATATTATGTCACAGAGCTACTCTTAGACAATATAAAGGAGTAGATATAATACCAGGCATCTTATCTGATCATAAGGAAATGAAACTGAAAATCAACAATGAAAGAAAGAAGGAAAAATCATGTATCACATGGAGAATGAAAAATAGGTTACTGAATGATCAATGGGTTATAGAAGACATCAAGGAGGAAATTAAAAAATTCTTAGAGATAAATGAAAACACAGACATTACATATCAGAATCTATGGGACACATTGAAAGCAGTTCTAAGAACAAAATTTATTGCTTGGATTTCATTCCTTACAAAAAGGAAAAAAAAAAGACAAATAAATGATCTCATACTTCATCTCAGAATCCAAGAAAAAGAAGAGCAAAACAACAGCAAAAGAAGTAGAAGCCAAGAAATAATTAAAATCAGAGCTGAAATTAATGAAATCAAAACAAAGAAACAATTGAAAAAATTGACAAAACTAAAAGATGGTTATTTGAAAAAATAAATAAAATCGACCGACCCTTAGCCAAGCTAACAAAGAAAAGAATAGGGAGAATTCAGTATCACAACAGATAGTTCAGAAATACAGAAGATAATCCGAAATTATTTTGAATTCTTATTCTTCAATAAAATAGAAGATAGTGAAGGCATCGATAAATTTCTCAAGTCATATAATCTGCCCAGATTGAGTCAGGAGGATATAGGCAACCTAAACAGACCCATAACAATTGAGGAAATAGAATAAACCATCAAAAGACTACCAACTAAGAAAAGCCCAGGACCGGATGGGTATACAGCAGAGTTTTACAAAACCTTTAAAGAGGAACTAATACCAATACTTTTCAAGCTATTTCAGGAAAAATGCAAAAATCCTCAATAAAATTGTGGCGAATCGGATACAAAAACATATTAAAAAAATTGTGCACCATGATCAAGTAGAATTCATCCCTGGGATGCAAGGCTGGTTCAATATACAGAAATCAATAAATGTTATTCATCACATCAATAGACTTAAAAATAAGAACCATTTGATCATCTCGATAGATGCAGAAAAAGCATTCGACAATGTACAGCATCCCTTTATGTTCAAAACTCTGGAAAAACTAGGGATAACAGGAACATACCTCAATAATGTAAAAGCAATCTATGCTAAGCCTCAGGCTAGCATCATTCTGAATGGAGAAAAATTGAAGGCATTCCCTCTAAAATCTGGAAGAAGATAGGGATGCCCTCTCTCACTACTTCTGTTCAACATAGTTCTCGAAACACTGGCCAGAGCAATTAGAGAGATTAAAGAAATCAAAGGCATAAAAATAGGAAAAGAAGAACGTAAATTATCACTATTTGAAGATGACATGATTCTATACTTAGCAGACCCAAAAAGGTATACAAAGAAACTATTAGAGCTAATAAATGAATTCACCAAAGTGGCAGGATATAAAATCAATACGCATAAATCAAAGGCATTCCTGTATATCAGCAACAAATCCTCTGAAATAGAAATGAGGACAACCACTCCATTCAAAATATCCACACACACACACACAAAAAAAAATACTTGGGAATCAACCTAACAAAAGAGGTGAAAGACTTATAAAATGAAAACTACAGAACCCTAAAGAGAGAAATAGAAGAAGATCTTAGAAGATGGAAAAATATACTATGTTCATGGATAGGCAGAACTAACATCATCAAAATGGCAATATAACCAAAAGTTCTCTATATGTTAAATGCAATGCCAATCGGGTCTAAAAGCATGCAATGGAGGAAGGATAGCATCTTCAACAAATGGTTCTGGGAAAACTGGAAATTCATATGCAACAAAATGAAACTGAATCCATTTCTCTCGTCATGCACAAAAGTTAACTCAAAATGGATTAAGGAGCTTGATATCAAATCAGAGACACTGCATCTGATACAAGAATAAGTTGGCTATGATCTACATACTGTGGGGTTGGGCTCCTAATTCCTCAATAGGACACCCATAGCACACGAGTTAATAACTAGAATTAACAAATGGGACTTACTCAAACTAAAATGTTTTTTCTAATCAAAAGAAAAAATAAGAGAGGTAAATAAGTAGTCTACATCCTGGGAACAAATCTTTACTCCTCACACTTCAGATAGAGCCCTAATATCCAGAGTATACAAAGAACTCAAAAAATTAAACAATAAGAAAACGAATAACCCAATCAACAAATGGTCCAAGGACCTGAACAGACACTTCTCAGATGAGGACATACAATCAATCAATAAGTACATGAAAAAATGCTCACCATCTCTTGCAGTCAGAAAAATGGAAAACAAACCCACCCTAAGATACCATCTCACTCCAGTATGATTGGCAGCCATTATGAAGTCAAACAACAAGTGCTGCCGACGATGTGGGGAAAAGGGTACACCTGTACATTGCTGGTGGGACTGCAAATTGGTGCAGCCAATTTGAAAGAAGTATGGAGATTTCTTGGAAGCTAGGAATGGAACCACCATTTGACCCAGCTATTCCCCTTCTCAGTGTATTCCGTAAGACCTAAAAAGTGCATGCTGCATTGACACTGCTACATTGATGTTCATAGCAGCACAATTCAAAATAGCAAGAGTGTGGAACCAACTTAGATGCCCTTCAATAGACGAAGGGAAAAAAAGGTGGCATTTATACACAATGGAGTAATACTCTGCATTAAAAAATGTCAAAATCATAGAATTTGCCGGGAAATAGATGGCATTAGAACAGATTATGCTAAGTGAAGCTAGCCAATCCCTAAAAAAAAAACAAATGCCAATAGTTTTATTTGATATAAGGAGAGTAACTAAGAACAGAGTTGGGAGGAAGAGCATGAGAAGAAAATTAACATTAAACGGGGGTGAGAGGTGGAAGAGAAAAGAAAAGAGAAGGAAAATTGCATGGAAATGGAAGGAGACCCTCATGGTTATACAAAATTACATACAAGAGGAAGTGAGGGGAAAGGGGGGAAAAAACCAAGGGGGAGAAATGAATTACAGTAGATGGAGTAGAGAGAGAAGATGGGAGGGGAGGGGATGGGGGATAGTAGAGGATAGGAAAGACAGCCGACTACAACAGACACTACTATTGCAATACGTAAAACAGTGGATGTGTAACAGATGTGATGCTGAAACCTGTATACGGGGTAAAAATGGGAGTTCATAACCCACTTGAATCAAAGTGTGAAATATGATATGTCAAGAAATAGGTAAAGTTTTGAACAACCAACAATAAAAATTAAAGGAAAAAAACACATAGAGAACTATTTCAATGAAAAATGGACTAGATATATAGTTATATGTTCATCAAACATATAAGTTATATGTTCATGCAAAAGGCAAGTCCAACTATACACCATGCTTCCTCTGAACGGCTTGTATTTCTATTCTGTTTGTGTTATTATTCTCCATCATAGTAGGATTAGTAGTCAGAGTCTAGTAGGGTATGGGTTAGTGTCAGGGATTCAGTATTTTGAATGGAAAAAAGGAAAATGAATCCAATGTGCATGCAAATATGGGCTACACAATAAATTTCCCACTCTCATCCAGAACAATGGCTTCACATTACCTTCGCCCCAAATAAGACGCAATTAGAGGAGAAGAGTTGGAAAATCTGTGAATATATATCTGGAATGGAAAATTCAAAGGAGTTCACAACCTTGGATGTGGTAGAGGAGTTTCCAAATGTAAGGGACAAGGTAAACACTCCACATACTTGTAGCTCTTCTGGCCTAAAGACTTCTTGAGAAACTGCCTCTGAAGTTGGGAACTCAAAATATATGTTGTTGTCAGGAGCTTTAGCTTTCTTTCTAGTGAGACCATCAGAGCTGGGTCTACATCTATGTGACCTGGAGGACGTGGTTTCTTATTTTCCAATGAACACTAGGCTACAGTACTGAATTCTCTCTTTGTAAGTAAACTGTGACCACTGGGGTCTAAGAGTCTCCCCGTGTGGACTGTGAAGTCATTTGGTCATTCTCCACTTTTCGTGGTGTTTCTTGCTGCTACACTGGGAGATTGGTATTTTCTACACGAAATACAAGGAGTTGAACTGGGACACAGTGCTGAAGGGAGTTCTGTCATGTGTAGTGGGTCATGGTCTGCAGGAGAATGCATCAACCAGGCTTCTAGCCCACATAGATTGTCCCCTTGTCCATAGCAACTTGATTATGAACATTGCCCTAAAAATTCTCCATATACCAATATGTCTTTACATATAAGGGTTTCCTGGCTGCACCACGTCAGTCACATGCCATTTGGAAGAAATGGCAGATCCACATGGCCCCACCACGGATGTTTTATCACAAACCTGCACACCAAAGCTTGCGCCTACAATTGAGGAGTATCCAACTTACTGGCATCTCTGTTCTACACCATTTTAATGAAACTCAGTCAATAAAGGCACTCATGATCAGCAATAGGGCATACAAAGGTTCTCCAGTGCCACCTGGTCATAGGAATTTCAAAAATTTTATGGTATTTATCTAGCCATGTTTTAAGGTGGAAGTTGGAGGCACTGTGGGTTTCAATTCATTTAGGAACCATTAAATTGTGAGGAAGCTCATTTCAATGAAATCTCTGGAGGACACTCAAAGGCAAGTCTTCCCAAAGAGTCGCCAAAAGGTCACATGAAGCCAGGCCCATTGAGGTCCACAGTGTGAGGTCTATGTGTGTTTTCACTATGGCTGCCAAGTCTTTCAGAATAAAATCTTGTGATATCCTGGGTGAGATTCCCAGTGCTCTGTGGAAAGCCAGCCTGGGCCTAGGTCTCAGTTTCCAAGAGCGAGTCTCATGTGTGGCCTCCTAAAAACTCAACACAATTCATGCCAATACTTCTCTGAGTTCAGTTCCATAACTCAGTCTCTAAGGGGAATCACACCAGATTTCAAGTCCTGGTTGACCTACTCATCTCTTCCAACCCCAATACAAATGACCAAAATTAAACCAAAACATTCCCACATGACCCTCATCTTATTGCATATAGACACTCATCTTAACCTCTGGCTGGAAGTTTCCATGAAGGACACAGCCCAAGACAGTGTCCAAAATAGGCTTCCTTGCCCCTTATTTTCCTAATGTCAGGGTGGCCTGAACACCCTTCCTGTAACCCAGGAGTGATCAAATAGGCCTGCTGTAATACTGCTCTGCTTCTCCAATTTGAGGCCTACTGACAGTGGGGTTTAGAATCTTTATGTGAATTGGAGTCATAAGAAAACACAAACACCACTGGGCTAGCATGTGCAGGGCTTTGAAGAAATCATTTGACCCAAATGATCCCTATTCTCACTTGATGGAGTTCAGGAACCTTACAGTGGAAGGCAAGAGACTTTATCCTCAATGACTCCTCTTTTGGGCATTTTGGTTTTGGATTCACACATGGGATCTTTCTTTATATCAATCAGGTGCTAAGAATCTAAGCCACAGCCTCACACAGGGCCAAGAGGCTGATTCAGAAACACCCCTTTCTAAAGCAATTAGGCAAAGAGCCACAGGTGAGGCCCATTCATTTCCATTTGAAAAGTGTTTTGTTCCGGCTTCACGAAGGTGTGGCCTGAGGCAAAGAAATTCCTGACATACAGGGGAATAGAACAAAAGGTAAGCAAAAGGCCCAAAGCACGGTTTTTCCACTGAGACTTTACTGGTCACACTGATATCTGAGTTTTCTTAGTTGCTCGCCATTCCCTTCAGCTATCCAGTACATGGCCATGTCACAGAGCTTGAAGGTGGTACTTCTCTTGGACACAAAAACATGAGCCTATTCTGGAGAGTGGCCAGAATTTAAAAATAAAACCAGAACTTAGGAAAATAGCAGGTGTTGCCCATCGATAAGGGAAGCCGCAGTGCATTCATATATTCGGCTGGATGAATGCTGGGAAGCTTTCTACCAGACAGGACACATCCATTCATGCATTCTCTTTTCTAATGTCTACAACCAAGGACACAATGGGATACACAGACATAGAAACACTTGCTTTATCAAATCACTTATTAGAAACAGTTCACTCCAAACCAAACAAACGGCCATTCCTACCTATTCTGAGAACATGAGACAAAAGCACAAACACACACCCACACCCACAAAGCACCTTCTTCCCCCAAGTAGGTCTCTGACTATCCGGAGTGTCCTCTGACTATTGGGCCAAACTATGTTCCCCCGAAATTGCCTGTCCTGTTTCAGATCTGGTTTCCTTGGCCAACTCTGTAAAGTTGTCAGGAGGCAGCGGTGATCCACTACCTGCTTTCTAAGGAAAGGCCACTCTTCAGAGCTTTCCTGGCTTTTGGCAATCCTCATATCAGTAGGTACCAACAAAGACTGATTCTGTCCTTGGTAAATCCAAAGAAGTGAGACCACTGCTACTGGGACTGGAGTGGGATTTGGGTGCCTGGATTCTTTGATCCCAAATTCAGAGAGTTCTATCACCAAGGATGTGAGGTGAGGTCTGAGGTCACTTCCTTTAGGAACTGAATGAGCTCACACCATTTGCAACCACTTTGTCCTAACAGTTGCTTCCAAGGGTCCCCTGAAATGAAGGCTGCCCCTGCTTCCTGTTACAGTTTCACGAGTTTGAATGGTATATTAACCATAGGCAACCGGGAACAGCTCTCCACACAGCCTGGTTTGGTTCTTCTTCTCTACATTAAGAAGAAAGAGGCTGATTCAGACATATCCCTTCATCCTGACCAGGTTGTTTGCAAGAGAAGATGACTTTTGCTCACTCAGTTCCTTCATAGCTGCCTACAACTTCTCCAGGGATCATTTTTACATGTACCTTTGAGTTTCTTAGCAATAGGAAGTTCCCCTACATTCCTATATTGTAAGACCTACTCTGTCCCTGCTCTTCTGTAAAGTTATATTGAGGGAACAGTGTATGGTTAGGGTTAATAACAGGTTCAATTTGCATTAGGAATCATTCTGCTGGATGAATAATGGTATTGGAAACCTGCGATATTTACAACAATATATAGGTGAAACATAAGTATGAAAACAGAAATCTATTTAAGATTTGAAGCCCAGAAGAGCATTGGGACCTTGATTGTGATACTGAGCTTTGATTTATTTTCTGCACAGATGTCTCAGATACATCAATATACAATGGCAAAGTTCCATGTATTTTGGATGATTGATTGTCAAAGAGAACTTCCAGTCAAAAAGGGATAATCAGTAGGATTAGGAAGATAGTCGGTAGGTTTAGAAAGGAGAGTGAGCATAGGATTTGGACCAAAAGTTCTTTAGCTATAGGGTTTCGGGTATAGAGTGAATGTAAATGTCACCACATGTGAAGAGTCAGTCACAATGATGAACTGGGGAAAATATGTAGGAAAGCAGATATCAATAGAGACATTAGGAAATCTGACAAAGTGTAGTCGGTAGCGAAAGGTTAATATAATAGGTACTTATCACTTCCTGTTTTCTATATGCTTAATAAAACACTGTTGAAATCTTGAGAACTGTTTGCTAATCTTGTTCCCAGAATGTTCTGTCCTCAACTGCCAAACTGCAGAAAGTACTTCCTCACCCAGTTGCCCACAAACAGCTCACTCGCCCGGACCCATCAATAAACATCCTGCCCTGCCCTCTCAAAGGAAAGTATATAAGCTCTGCTTAAGCTGTTCTCAGGGCTCTCTGCTCTATTCAAGTGAACTCTGAGCCCCAGCATGCTGGACCCATAATAAACCCTTTGCTTTTGCATGAGACAGTCTCTTGGTGGTTTCTTCCCCGGACGCTCGCCCGACCTTTACATATGGAGGTTCCACTGAGATCCAGCAGCGGCAGATGAGAGACCCCAACGGGCTCCTCTCGGGGTATGTAAGGCGCCTCTTTCTGGTTTCAGGTTTCAGGTTAGGGCTTGGAAAAATGGCTGTTGATGAAGAGTGTGAGCTCTCTCCGACGATGGCTGACAGACATGTCATAGATCCACAGGTCACGTCACTGGGGAACTCCCCAGAGAACTCGGGAAATCGAGGAACAATAGTCTCCTCGACTCAGTGATATTTTGTTTCAGATTCGGCATATCCAGCCCATCAGGTTTTGCCGGCTACTCAGTCCTGGTCTCAGTGTTGGACGTCCATTGCCTGTCTTTATTGTATTGTCTTGTCTGTGTCGTGTGTCATTGCTTTTACTGATTGTTTATCTTTCATAATGGGATAGAGCACTTCAATGCCTCTTTCCCTGACCCTTGATCATTGCACCAAAGTCCGCTTAAGGGCTCAGAATCTTTCTTTTTCAGTAAAACGCTGGACCTGGCAGACTCTCTGTGCCTCAGAATGGCCCACCTTTGGATTCAGATAGCCCCTAGAAGGATCTTTCTACTTCCCACTAATTTAAAAAGTCAGAGATATTGACTTTCAGCCAGCGCCACATAGACATCAGGATCAAGAGACATATATCTTAACTTTTCAGGACATCTGCAATTCTCCTCCTCCATGTGTGAAGCTTTTCCTTGCCCCTGCCCCCACTCCTACTCCTTCCCTCATGCTCTCTCAAACCTTCTGCTCCTCCTCCTCGTTCAACCTCTGTTCTCCCTGAGTCACAAGATTTGACTCTACTGGACTCTCGTCCTACTACTTATTCCCTGCCCTCGTCCCCCAACCCCCAACACCCTCTAAGTAATTCCCCTGCTGCTGACTCAGCCTGTCCGCCATTGGAGGAAGCTAAGCGAGCCCAGCGCACTCCAAATAACTCCCCTGCAGCAAACACACCCCCTCCTCCCCTGGAGGATGCTGGCCCGGCTAAAGGAATTTGCCGGCGTTGAATGATTGAAATCCCTGGAACTCCCGTGATGCTCCCTCTCCATTTCTAAGGAACAATGATTGATGACAACCATGGGGGAAAAGTACAAGCCTACCAGTTTTTACCTTTCTCCTCTTCAGACCTAAATAACTGGAAAAATAACAATCCCCCTTTTACTGAGGACCCCACCTGGGTCTCAGGTGTGGTTGAATCATTGATGTTTTCACACCAGCCTACTTGGGATGGCTGCCAACAACTCCTAGGGACTCTCTTCATGACAGAGGAACAAAAGAGAATCTTCCTGGATTCTAGAAAAAAATATTCTCGGACCAGATGGGTGACCGACAAAACTTCCCAACATATGCAAAGCCGCCTTTGCCTTGCACAGACCCAACTGGGACCCCAAAACCTGTGAAGGTAATGAGCATCCTTCCTCTTATTGCCGGGCTCTAATAGTGGGTATCTTAGTGGCCGCTAGGCGATCAACTATTTTGGCCAAAGTAAGAGAGATTATTCAAGGGACTGATGAATGTCCCTCCATGTTCCTACAGGGAATTATGGAGGCATATAAGAGATTTACTCCTTTCGATCCTCAGGCAGAGAATCAAAAGGCATCTGTCATGGTGGCCTTTATTGGGCAAGCTGTTCTGGATATTAAAAGACAGTTACAATGCTTAGATGGATTACAAGATATGACTTTGAGAGGTTTAGTCAGAGAAGCCAAGAAGGTATACTAAGAGAGAAACTGAGGAAGAGTATGGAGCAAAGGGAGGATAAAAGAAACAAAAGACAGACTAAGGCATTGACTAAGGTCCTGGTCACAATAACAAATAGACCAGAAATTAAGAAACATGGAGACAGGAAGGGACACCGGGGACCACACTAGAGGCCACCCCTGGCCTCAATTCAATGTGCCTACTCTAAAAAAAAAGGACACTAGGCTAAAGAGTGCCCTAGAAAGAGACAGCCAGGCCAGCTGGACATTCTGACTCTGTAGGATTACTAAGAAAGTCGGGGCTCAGATCCTCTTCTCGAGCTCAGGTTAACTTTTGAAGTGGAGGGGACCCCAGTATACATTGAAGTGGATACAGGGGCAATATATTCTGCCTTTAAGGCCCCATTGGAACCTCTATCAAATAAAAGGTCTCTAATTCAAGGGGCTAATGGCAGTAAATATCAGGCTTGGACAACTAAGAGGACCATGGACCAGGGGAAAGGAAAAATCCATCACTCCTTCCTAGTAATCCCAGAATGCATGGCCCCATTGAATGGCAGAGATCTGCTCACAAAGCTCTGGGCCAAAATAACTTTTAACCCTGAAGGCCCCCAAGTGGAATTTCTAAATCCTTCAGTAAAAACTCCTATAATCACGGCTCTAACTATGTCAGTAGAAAATGTACATCAAATCACTCACCTTGGTTCAAAGAAACTGCATTCATTTTTGAAGGATCAAAAACAGTTTTCCACTAACTGACTCACAGTGAAAGGAAACAACTGAATGGATAACAAAAGCCTGTTGGGTCCATCAATTGGTTAATTCTTACCCTTCCAAGCTTCCTGCAGGAAAGCACCTACGAGGAACCAGACCAGGACAATTCTGGAAAGTGGACTTTACTGAAATTAAGCCAGCAAGGAATGGACTTAAATATCTCCTAGTCTTTGTAGATACATTTTCAGGATGGATTGAAGCTTTCCCACCCAAAAAAAAGAAAAGAAAAAAAAAATGAAACAGCGCAAATGGTGGTCAAGAAGATCCTGGAAGATATTTTTCCAAGGTATGGCCTGCCTAAAGTAATAGGGTCTGATAATGGACCGGCGTTCGTGGCCCAGGTAACTCAGATGTTAGCAAGGACCCTGGGGATTAATTGGAAATTACATTGTGTTTACAGACCCCCGAGTTCAGGACAGGTAGAAACAATGAATAGAACCATTAAAGAGACCATAACGAAATTAAGCTTAGAGACCGGCATAAAAGATTGGACTATGCTCCTGCTTTATGTACTGTTTCATGCAAGAAATACTCAATCTATTTCTTTGTGTAACCTCACACCCTGTGAAATTCTCTATGGTGTCCCTCCTCCAGTAAGGGTCCTACCCCAACTCTAAGACCTAACGATTCCTTCCACACCCCCTTGCTTAACAGACTTAAAGCTCTTGAAAGAACTCAGAGACACCTGTGAAAACAGATGGCCACTGCCTACCAACCTGGGGATGAGGGGACTCTACAGCGATATCAAATAGAGACTTCATCTATGTAAGACGACATCTGGTGTCATCCCTGGAACTCCCCTGAAAAGGACCATACCAGGTGCTACTTATAACACCTACAGGGTAAAGGTAGTCAAAATCACTTCCTGGATCCCTACCTCTCATCTCAAGCCTGTGCCCTGTCCAGACTCTGGCTGGAAACTGGAAAAGACTGGAAACCCTTTCAAATTGTGGATTCGCTGTGTGGATAAGGCTATAGACTCTCCCCTTGACCACCAGTAGTCCTAACCCTCATAAGCCTGTTCAGCAGCGATGTCTGATCACAAATCCTACTGGAAAGGAAGTATGGTCTATCTTGCATACAGCCTGCTTAGGGACCTGGTGGCCATCTCTCCAGCCAGACATTTGTCAGCTGCGTATAGGTCTTCCCTATTGGGATATCCCTAATGAGGAGGATCCCACTAAAATTCCATTAAATTCCTTCCATACCATAGATAATGGAAACAAACATTATTGATGTAGGGACACGCGAGCCAGATGCTGGTTGGCTAGCCTAGATTACTATGTTTGCCCAGTGTACTATCAAAGCCACAAACAGTCAAGGCTGTGTGCTGGAAACGCCGACATCTTCTGTAAGTCATGGGGATGTGAGCATACAGGGACTGCCACATGGAACCCAAACTCCTCATCAAATTCTGTACACAGCATTGGCCATATTACCAATTAGACAACCAAAACTGATGGCCCCCTGAGGGGTCTCTAGATCTTCAAATTCTGTGTGACCTTTTTTACTTCTGCAAGTGCTCAAAAGGGTGAAAGGAGATTCCTCTATGTGGAGGCCTTTTCTCTCCTTTGCTCACATCGTGAACTATGCTTCTCCAATACATGCTCACCCTCAGCCTTCTGCTCTAGACTCTCTGTTGTCACTCCCACATCATCAACTTGATTTCTCCCCTCCAATTACTATATTAAAAACCCAAACCTCCACCGTTTCTCAGACCATTGACCCCTTGCTGAGGTAGCAGGTACTGAGGTAACCCTCCACTCACTCACTCCTCTCTTCTCCTGTCAGTGCCCACACTAGGTCCCACCAGGTCCTCTTACCAGCTAACCCAAAGCTCAAACCAGCTGAGAAGAGCCCTCAGACCCCTATCCAAGATGTAATGAAAATGGCCTTTAAAGTTGCTTTGTCATCACTGAAAACAGGTTACTAAGAATTTAAAGTCCCTTACAGGCTTTTTGGGATACTCACTCCCATCTCCCCCTCTGTTCTACCCGTTCTACTACTCATGTTTTTGGTGCTAGGAAGATCTCAAAACCCTTTTCCATTATTCTTTTACATCTCTCCTTCCTCATTCTCAGATCCAAAGAGCTGCACTCAGCCCTGCATTCCCCGTCTTCCCCCTCTGTACCAGGCCCACAGGAAAGTCTTAACTGACCTTATCCAGAAGTTTTCACCATGGCTAACTTTAGGACTTTCAGCAAAAGAGTCCCTATAAAAGAGTTCAGTGTAGATAACCTTCCTCTTTTTGTGTTGCCCTGGTCTACCTGGCAACTGGCTGAAAAAAATCAGCACTCCTGAGCTAGACACACCCTTACTAGTTTTTCACAACATATGTGATCAAGGCCTCTGGCCTTGAGCTGGGGCTTCATAGAGATGGCTACATTTGTAAGATGGATAAGTTGCAAACTGGGCTCCGTGGAAACAGCTGGCAGAGGGAAAAAAGGGGAAAAAAAAGCTCTCCCCCACCCAGGTGTCCTTGAAAATTTAACTTGCCCAGAACTGAGGAAAAATCAGAAACAAAAACTGCTCTTTGTGAACTTCTGCAGACTGTGAACTTCAGAGCCCCTTTCCTTACATGTTGGGTACAAAATTCTGAAACTACCTAAACTTGGGTTTCAGGGGATTAATTGATTACAACAGAAGCAATGCCCTCTGAATCTGGTTGCAACCAAATATGACTGTTTCCTTGTCTTTGGTTCTATCTTAGGTGCCTTGCCTTTTCCGTCCCTACAACAATATAATTCTATATACTTAAACGTTGTTTACATTTTTATGAAATGGTCAACAGAAGTGATTAACTGGGTAATGGTGCAGATGTTTCCCAGAGTGCTCTATTATGACGCAGGTTCATTTGAAGATCAAATAGAGGGGCATACAACCCGGTTAAGGTGGGAACATATATCTCTCACCTTAGCCATTCTATTATGAATAGGAGTTGCTGCCCGGGTTCGCACAGGAACCACTGCCCTGGTCCATGGGACACAACAAATGACCCAATTAGAAGCAGCAATAGATCAAAACTTAAAGATATTAGAAAATTCCATCACAGCTTTGCAGGAATCTTTTACCTCTCTCTTTGAAGTTTGCTGGGAGCCATCAGCCAAGTAGGTATGACAAATTCCTTGCCAGCTTACTCCCATGCTGTCTAGTGGAAGGACTTCTGAAAGGTGACCTTGCTCAAGGACCAGGGCAGGATCCGTGTTTAGGGTGTTCCCCCTTTAGAATAGGGCAGTTTAGCATAATAGGAGATTAGGGTGTTCCCCCTTTAGAATAGGGCAGTTTAGCATAATAGGAGATTAGGGTGTTCCCCCTTTAGAATAGGGCGTATCCTGCTGCTGAGTTCCTCTTGAGTGCTTAGGGTCAGACAGTATATTTTGGGAGACAGAAGCCCATGCAGAGTGGATTTGGGAGAGAGTGGATTTGGGAGAGAGTGGATTTGGGCAGAGAACGTGGATTCCCCCAGAGCGTGTTTGTAGACGGCCGGTGTGAGTTCGGGAATAAAGAATTGCTGTTTGAATCTACAAGCTGTGTGGAGACTCGTGATTTGTGCCCAGCCAAAGACTGCGGCAGAAGTTGTTTTACAGAAAAGTCGAGGGTTGGACCTACATTTCATGAGAGAAGGGAGCCATTGTGCTGCATTGAGGAAAGAATGTTTTTTTTTTTTTTTTTTTTTATGTCGACCATACTGGAGTTGTAACAAACTCTATGAGTAAATTAAAAAGATGCCTTGAAGAGCATCAAAGAGAGATAGAGACCCAAAATTGGTGGTTTGAGTCTTGGTTTACACAGTCCCCCTGGTTAACTACATTTTAATCAACCCTGGCCGGTCCAATAATAATCCTCATTTTATTGCTTACTATAAAACCCTGTTTCTCAACCATGTAATTTCTTTTCTCCAAGCTCAAATTGGACAAGTTAAACTTATGTTAATACCCCACTAGCATACATAAAATGTGACACCCCCCAACAATCACTTTTATGATTAAAAGTAGCCAGAAGAAGAATTGGGGAATGAAATGTTAATAAAAAATGTACTTGTCACTTCCTGTTTTTCTGTACGCTTAACAAAACACTGTTGAAATGTTGAGAAATGTTTCCTAATCTTGTTCCCAGAATGTGCTGTCCCCAACTGCCAAACTGCAGAATGTACTCCCTCACGCGTTTACACACAAACCGCTTACTCGCCCTGACCCATCAATAAACTTCCCTCCCTGCCCTCTCCAAGAAAATTATATAAGCTCTGCTTAAGATGTTCTCAGGGCTCTCTGCTCTATTCAAGTGAGCTCTGAGCCCCAGCATGCTGGACCCCAAATAAACCCTTTCTGTTGCATGAGATAGTCTCTTGGTGGTCTCATCCTCTGACACTCGCCCTACATTTACTTGGATGATTGAATGTAGATGAGAACATCCATTCAAAAGTGATAGTCGGTAAAATTAGGAAGATAGTCAGTAGGTTTAGGAAGAAGAGTTAGTATAAAATTTGGAACAAAAGTTCTTTAGCAATAGGGTTTCAGTTACAGAGTGAATGTAAATGTCAACACAAGTGAAGAGTCAGTCACAATGATGAATTGGAGAAAATATGTTGGAAAGCAGATATCAATACAGACATTACAAAATCAGGCAAAGTATAAAGTCAGTGATAGGATTAGACATTTTCAACAGGGTTGAGTTTGAATATATAATCTTAGGAAGAAACGAATATGTAGTCATCAATAGGATTGATATTTGAAAGCATTAGGCAAATTGGAAATTGATGATTTTAGTAATCCATGTTCACTTTCCATTTAGGCTTTGGTACAAATATAAGTTTGACCTTTGAATTTTGTGTCCAGAATATTACTGTGATAAAATGTATATATAGATCGGGTGACATAAGAATTTCTTCCACCATTTTTGGGAGCAATATTTTGAAGACTTATAAATTAGTATTTGGGGTACAAACAGGTGTACCCTGTGTCTATGAATATAGAGATAATGCATGAATAGACCAACTGTGAATAAGTAATATAACTGGTTCCACTTTAAATGGTGGATTGAATTGATATCTGAAAATATGAAAAATCTTATATTGATATACAATCATTCATTCCAACAAGTTATACATCAATGTTAATATTAGGGTTATGGTTTATCATGAAGGGTGTGTGAGTTTTGCTTCAATGTGATTATGAAAATCGAAAATAATGTGTTTGGAAAAAAGAATCTTGAGAAGACCAGTTAAGAAATATGGAAGAATACATGTGTTCTAAAGTAGGAAGTGATTGAAAGTGAAAAAATGCCTATAATTTTGTCATCTTTTTGATGAAATATATATCCTATGATGTGCATAAACTGAAGAAATAGTAATGTACCAGTGTTGAATTAAAATGAACATCAAAATACACATCATGTTCCATTTGAATCTTCTTGCATTGAGGTTAAACTGGGTCAGTTACTCTAGATATATTAGGATTTGTATGCAACATTCACTGAAGTTAGTTTTCAGTACAAAAAACAAAGAAGTATTTCAGGTGGATGAATATTTCTGAGAATAATATTTAGAAAAGATCATCATAAATCCACATACATGAATATGAATGAATTAAGGGAGTGTATATTAAGATACAAATATTTCATATTTTGAAAAATCTTGAGAATGTGTGTATGTATATATATACACATATATATACATACACACAAACACATTAAAAACTCGCAATATATATGCTATTCGAAATTCATCATGAAATATATATCATTCACAGATCTAAAATATTCATTTTACTGAACATGGATTTATGTATAATGTTGTAAAACTAGGAAGCTCATCCATTGGTTATATTTTCAGTTCCAACGGTGTTTAGGAGGAGTGATCTTCTCTCACAATTTGTATCTGCCAAGTCGTTCACCTCACAAGAATGTAGGTGTGGTACCAGGTAGGATTCTATATGTGTTTATTGCTGTTGCATTGGGAGTTTAGTAATTGCTTCATGGAATCCAAGGAGTTCAACTGGGACACAGTGCTGGAGCGAGTTCTGTCAGGCGTGGTGGGTCAGGGTATGCAGGAGAATGCACCAACCAGGCTTCTATCCCACATTGCTTGCCCCCTTAAACATAGCAACCTGATTGTAAACATTGCCCTGAAACCTCACCATATAACAAGATGCCTTTGCATAGGAGGGTCTGCTGACTGCACCATGTCAGTCACAAGCCATTTGGAAGCCAATGGCAGATCCACATGGCCCCACCACAGATGTTTTTCACACACCTGCCAACCACTACTCTAGGACAACTACTCAGCAGGCTCCAACTTATTTTCATGAAACCCAATCAATCAAGGCACTGTCTGGTACACTCATGATCAGCAACAGAATATCCAATGGTTCTCCAGTGCCACCTGGTCATGGGAAATTGAAAATTTTCATGGTATTTATCTAGCCATTTTTCAAGGATGAAGTTGGATGCACTGTGGGTTTCAATTCATTCAGGAACCATTAAATGTTGAGGAAGCTCATTTCAATGAAAGTTCTGGAGAATTCTCACAGGCAAGGCTTCCCAAAGAGTGGCCAAAAGGTCACATGAAGCCAGGGCCATTGAGGTCTAAAATGTGATGTCATTGTCTGTTTTGACTCTCAACAATGGCTTCCAAGTCTTTCAGAATAAAATCATGTGATATCCTGGTTGAGATCAGAGTGCCCTGTGGAAAGCTACCCTGGGCCTTGATCTCAGTTTCCAAAGATGACTCTCATGCGTGGCTTGCTCAAATCCCAACACAATTCATGGCAATACTTCTCTGAGGTGAGTTCCAGAACTCAGTCTCTAAGGGGAATCACACCAGAGTTCAAGCCCAGGTAGACCCAGTCATCTCTTCCAACTGCCACACAAATGACCACAATAAAACCGATATTCTCCCACATGGCCCTCATCTTCTTCCATATTGACACTCATCGTAACCTCTGGCTGGAGGTGTCCATGAGGGACACAGCCCAAGACAGTGTCCAAAATAAGCTCCATTGCTCCTCATTTGCCTAAATTCGGGGTGGCCTGGACACCCTTCCTTTGTACCAGGAGTGATCAAAAAGGCCTGCCCGTAATACTGCACCACTTTTCCCATTTGAGGCCTATTGAGTGTCGGTTAAAGATACTTTATGTGAATTGGAGTGATGAGAAAACCTAAGCACCTACGGGATAGCCTCTGAAGGGCTTTGATGAACTCATCTGACCCAAATGATCCCTATTCTCACTTGATGGAATTCAGGAACCTTACAGAGGAAGGCAAGAGACTTCATCCACAATGACAGCTCTTTTTGCCATTTTTGATTTGGATGCACACATGGGATCTTTCTTTAGATCCATCAGGTGCTGAGAATCTAAGTCAAAGAATCACACTGGGCCAAGAGGCTGATTCAGACACAACTCTTTCCAAATCAATTAACGAAAGAGCCAAAGGTGAAGCCTATTTATTTCCATTTGAAAACTATTTTGTTCAGGATTCACAAAGGGGTGGCTTGAGACAAAGACTTCCTGACTCTCAGGGCAACAGAACAATAGGTAAGCAAATGGCCCAAAGCAGGGTTTCTCCACTGAGACTTTCCTGGTCAACTGATATCTGAGTTTTCTCAGATGCTCGTCATTTCCTTCAGCTATCCAGAACATTGCCTTGTCACAGAGCTTGGAGGTTGTACATAACTTAGACACAAAACCATGAGCCTATTCTGGAGAGTGTCCAGAATTCTGGAAGAAAACAGCAAATTAGGAAGGTAGCAGGTATTGCCCATTAATAAGGCAATCCACAGTCCATTCATAAAATGGGCAGGATGAATGCTGGGAAGCTTTCTACTAGACAGGACATATCCATTGATGCATTCTCTTTTCTAATGTCTACAACCACGGACACAGTGTGATACACAGACCCAGAAACACTTGCCTTGTCAAACGACTTACTAAAAACAGTTCACTCCAAACCAAACAAACTGACTTTCCTTCCTATTCTCAGAACATGAGACAAAACCACAAACCCACATCCACACTGACAATGACACCTTCTTCCCCCAAATAGGTATGAGACTATCCGGAGTATCCTCCGACTGGTGGGCCATACTATGTTCCCCCAAAATGTCCTGTTCTGTCTCAGATCTGGTCTCCTTGGCCAACTCTGTGAAGTTGTCAGGAACCAGGAGTGAGCCGCTACCTGCTTTTCCAGGAAAAGCCCATCTTCCGAGCTTTCCAGGCATTTGGCCTCCTCACCTTAGGAGGAACCAAGAAAGACTGATTCTGTCCTTGGTAAATCCAAACAAGTGAGACCACTGGGACTGGGACTGGGACTGGATCTGGGTGCCTGGCGTCCTGGATCCCATGTTCAGAGAGTTCCATCAATAAGGAAGTGAGTTGAGGTCACTTTTTTCAGGAACTGAATGAGATCACTGCCTCGGCAACCACTTTGTCCTAAGAGTTTCTTTCAACGGTCCCATGAGATGGAGGCTGCCCCTACTTTCTGTGACACTTTCACAAATTAGAATGGTATATCAACCATAGGGAACCAGGAACAGCTTTCCACACAGTCTTGGTTTGGTCCATATTCTCTACATTAAGATGAGAGAGGCTGATTCAGAAACATCCCTTCATCCTGACCAGGTTGTTTGCGATGGAAGATGACTTTTGCTCTCTCAGGTCTTTCATACCTGCCTACATCTTCTCCAGGGATCATTTCTGCATGGCGCTTTGAGGTTCTCAGCAGATGGAAGATCCACTACATTCCTGTATTGTAAGATCAACACTGTCCCTGCTCTTCTGTAAACATGTTATTAACACAAACAGTGTATGGTTAGTGTTAATAACATGTTCCATTTGGGTTAGGAATTATTCTGCTGCATGAATAATGGTATTGGAAACTTGTGATTATTTTAAGAATATAGAGATGAAATATATGTATGAAAAAAGAAATCTAAGTAAGATTTGAAGCCCAGAAGGGCATTGGGCCCTTGATTGTGATACTTGGTGTTGAATTACATTCTGCACCGATGTCTCAGATAAATCAATACACAATAGCATAAGACCTTGTTACTTGAATGATTGAATGTAGAAGAGAACATCCAGTCAAAAAGGGATACTCGGTAGGATTAAGAAGATAGTTAGTATGTTTAGGAAGAAGAGTGAGTATAGGATTTGGAACAAAAGTTCTTTAGCAATAGGTTATTTATTAGAGTGTGAAAGTAAATGTCAGCACATGTGAAGAGTCAGTCACAATGATGAACTGGGGAATATATGTAGGAAAGCAGATAGCAATAGAGACATTATGAAATCAGGCAAATTATAAAGTGAGGGATAGGATTAGACATTTTCCATTGGGTTGAGTTTGAATATATAATTTTAAGAAGAAACACATGTGTAGTCACCAATACGATTGACATTTGAGAGCATTAGGGAACCTGGACATGGATGTTTTTAGTAATCCATGTTTTCTTTCCATTTGGGCTTTTATACAATCATAAGTGTGACCTTTGCATTTTGTGTCCAGAATATTTCTGTGATTAAATGTATATGAAGATCAGGTGACATGAGTCCACTTCCACCATTTCAGGGAGCAATATTTTGAAGACGTATAAATTAGTATTGGGGGTACAAAGAGGTGTACACTGTGTCTATGAATATAGAGATAATGCATGAATAGACCATAGTGTGAATAAATAATATAACTGGTTCCACTTTAAATAATGGATAGAATTGATATCTGAAAAGATATAAGAAATCTTATATTGACATACAATCATT
This sequence comes from Callospermophilus lateralis, assembly GCF_048772815.1. Classification (NCBI taxonomy): domain Eukaryota; kingdom Metazoa; phylum Chordata; class Mammalia; order Rodentia; family Sciuridae; genus Callospermophilus; species Callospermophilus lateralis. The sequence goes on from NW_027512826.1 coordinate 1,801,172, forward strand.
CATTCAAACCAGTTATACATCTAATGGTAATATCAGAGTGATAATTAATATGAATGGTATGTGAGTTTTGCTTCCAAAGTGATTATGGAAATCAAAATTAATGTGTTTGGTATGAAATCTCATGAAAAGACCAGTCAAGAAACTTAGAGGAATACATGTGTTCTGAAGCAGGACGTGATTAAAAGTGAAACAAATGCCTATAAATTGTTGAACTTGTGGATGAAATCATATATCCTATGATGTCCATAAACTGAAAAAATAATAATGTACCAATATTGAATAAAAATGAACTTCAAAATACACATCATGTCCCGTAGGATTCTACTTGCATTGATGTTTAACTGATTCAGTTACTGTTAAAATATTAGGATTTGTAAGCTCCATTCACTGAAGTTAGTTTCCAGTACTAGGAAATAATTATGTATTTCAGGCAGATGAATATTTCTGAGAATTATCTTGTGAAAAGTTGATTATAAACCACATATAGAAACATGAGTGAATTTAGGGAGTGTATAATAAGAAACATATATTTCACATTTTGAAAAATCTGGACAGTATATATATATATATATATATATATATATATATATATATATAGATAGATAGACAGACACACACAGACATTATAATGTAGCAATCTATATGCTAATCGAAATTCACCGTGTAATACATATCATCCACATATCCAAAAATATTCATTTTGCTGAACATCGATTTATATATAATGTTGTTCATCTAGGAAATTCACCAATAGGTTTAATTTTCAGTTCCATCATGATTTAGGGGGATTGATATCTTATCAAAATATGTATCTTTCAAAATCAGTGAGCTTACAAAAATGTACTTGTGATACCAGGTAGGATTCTAAATATGCATAAAAAATACATGTGATGAATAGGCTACAGAGAATGGGAGACAGAAATTTACATATGTGTTAACTTTAAAAACTCATTGAGAACTATTACAATGAAAAGTTGACTAGATTTATAACACATACCCTTGATAAAGCAGAAGGGAAGTCCAAGTATACACCATGCCTCCTATGAACGGCCTGTATTTCTATTCTGTTAGGTTTCTTGTTCTCCATCATATTAGGATTAGTAGTCAGAGTCTAGTAGCTTATGGGTTAATGTCAGGGATTCAGTATTTCAAATGGAAAATATGAAAATGAATCTAATGTGTATGCAAATATGTGCTACACAAAAATCATCCCACTCTCATCCAGAACAATGCCTTGACATAACCTTCGCCCCAATTAAGACACAATTAGTGGAGAAGAGTTAGAAAATCTGTGAATACATATGTGGAAATGAAAATGCTCAGGAGTTCACAGCCTTGGAGGCGGTAGAGGAATTTCCAAAAGTATGGGATAGGGTAAATACTCCACAAATATGGAGTTCTGCTGGCCTAATGACTCTTTGAGAAACTGCCTTTGAGGTTGGGCCCTTGTAATATATGTTGTTGTCAAGAGCTTCAGCTTCCTTTGTAGTGAGACAATCAAAGCTGGATCTGCATATATGTGACCTGAAGGACATGGTTTCTTCTTTTCTAGTGAACATGAGGCAGCAGTTCTAAATTCCCTCATTGTAGGTAAACTGTGGCCACTGGGAGCTAAGTGTCTCCTCGTGTGGACTGAGAAGCCATTTGGTCATTCTCCACTTTTCCTGGTGATTCTTACTGCTGCACTAGGAGTTTGGTATTGGCTTCAGTAAATACCATGAGTTCAACAGGGACACAGTGCTGGAGGGAGTACTCTCACGTGTTGTGGGTCAGGGTGTGCAGGAGAACGCCCCAACCAGGCTTCTATTCAACAAAGCTTGCCCCCTTGTCTGTAGCAACCCAATTCTGAACATTGCCCTAAAACCTCTCAATGTAACAAGATGCCTTTACATATAAGGGTCTGCTGGATGCACCATGTCAGTCAAAAGGCATTTGGAAGCCAATGGCAGATCCATGTGGCCCCATCACAGATGTTTTATCATACACCTGCAAACCACTGCTCTAGGCCCACTACTAAGCAGGTTCCAACGTACTGGCATCTTTGTTCTACACCATTTTCATGAAACCCAGTAAATCAAGGCACTGTCTGGTACACTCATGATCAGCAACAGAACATCCAATGATTCTCCAGTGCCACCTGCTCTTGGGAATTATTCCATGGTATTTATCTAGCCATTTTTTAAGGATGAAGTTGGTGTCACTGTGGATTTCAATTCATTCAGGAACCATTAAATGGTGAGGAAGCTCATTTCAATGAAAGCTCAGGAGAACTCTCACAGGCAAGTCTTCCCAAAGAGTGGCCAAAAGGTCAAATGAAGCCTGGCCCATTGAGGTCTACAATGTGAGTTCCATGTGTTATTTGACTCTCAAGTATGGCTGCCAAGTCATTCAGAATGAAATCATGTGATATCCTAGCTGAGATTCCCAGTGCTCTGTGGAAAGCCATCCTGGGCCTAAATCTCAGTCTCCAAGGGCAACTCTCATGCATGGCCTTCTAAAATCCCAACAAAATTCATGGTAATACTTATCTGAGTTCAGTTCCAAAACTCAGTCTCTAAGGGGAATCACACCATAGTTCAAGCCCAGGTTTATCCAGGAATCTCTTCCTACTGCCACACAACTGACCACAATTAATACCAAAACACTCCCACATGGCCCTCATCTTCTTTTATATAGACACTCATCATAACTTCTGGGTTGAGGTTTCCATGAGGGGTGCATACCAAGACAGTGTCCAAAATAATCTCCCTTGCCTCTAATTTGCCTAAAGTCAGGGTGGCCTGGAAACCCTTCCTGTTAACCAGGAATGATCAAATACGCCTGCCATTAATACTGATGTACTTCTCCAAATAATCACACTGGGCCAAGTGGCTGATTCAGACACATCTCTTTACAAAGCAATAAAACAAAGAGCCACAGGTGATGCCTATTCATTTCCATTTGAAAACTCTTTTCTTCAGGATTCACAAAGGGGTGGCCTAAGGCAAAGACCTTCTAGATATTCACAGCACCAGAACCATAGGTAAGCAAAATTCCCAAAGCAGGGTTTCTCCACATAGACTTTACTGGTCACACTGATATCTGAGTTTCCTGAGATGCTCCCATTTCCTTCAGCTCTCCAGTACATGGCAATGTCACAGTATCTTGAACAGAAAACCATGAGCCTATTCCGGAGAGTGCCCAGAATTCAGGAATAAAACAGGAAATTAGGAAGATAGTAATTGCTACGCATCCATAAGGAAAGCTGCAGTCCAATCATAAATTGGGCAGTATGAATTCTGGGAAGCATTATACTAGAAAGGACACATTCATTGATGCATTATGTTTTCTAATGTCTACAACTACAAACACAGTGGATACATAGACATAGAAACACTTGCCTTGTCAAACGACTTACTAGAAACAGTCCACTTCAAATCAAACAAACTGCCTTTCCTACCAATTCTCAGAACATGAGAAAAAACAACAAACTCACACCCACAACAACATAGGACTTTCTTCCCCCAAGTAGGTCTTTGACTCTCCGGAATTACCTCTGATTGTTGTACCATACTATGTTCCCCCAAAATGCCCTGTACTGTCTCAGATCTGGACTCCTTGGCAAACTCTTTGAAGTTGTCAGGAGCCAGCTTTGAGCCACTACCTTCTTTCTCAGGAAAGGCCACTCTCCAAAGCTCTCCTGGCATTTGGCCATTCTCAAATCAGTAGGTACCAAGAAAGACTGATTCTGTCCTTGGTAAAACCAAACAAGTGAGCCCAGTGGGACTGGGTCTGGGACTGGTTCTGTGTGCCTGGCTTCCGGGATTCCAAGTTCAGAGTGTTCCAAGACCAAGGAAGTGAGATAGGTCACTTCCGTTCGGAACTGAATGAGGTCACTGGTTTGGCAACCACTTTGTCCTAACAGTTCCTTCAAAGGGTCCCATGAGATGGAGGCTGCCCCTACTTTCTGTGACACTTTCACAACTTAGAACGATATATCAACCATAGGCACCCGGGAACAGCTCTCACACAGACCTGGTTTGGTCCATCTTCTCTACATTAAGAAGAGAGAGGCTGATTCATAAACATCCCTTCATCCTAACCAGGTTGTTTGCCTTACATGATGACTTTTGCCCTCTCAGGTCCTTTATAGCTGCCTTCATCTTCCCCAGGGATAATTTCTGCATGGACCTTTGAGGTTCTCAGCGGGTGGAAGATCCCCTATATTCCTCTATATTAAGACCAACTCTGTCCCTGTTCTTCTATAAAGTTAGATTGAGGGAACAATGTATGGTTAGGGTTAATAACATGTTCTATTTAAGTTAGGAATCATTCTGCTGGATGAATAATGGTATTGGGAACCTGGGATATTTATAAGAATATAGATTTGAAATATAAGTATGAAAACAGAAATCTAGGTAAGATTTTAAGCCCAGAAGGGCATTGGGCCCTTGATTGGAATACTTAGCATTGAATTTCGTTCGCACAGATGTCTCTGATAAATCAATATACAATGGCATATCATCTTGTACCCTGGATGATTGAATGTAGAAGAGTTCATCCAGTCAAAAAGGGATAGTTGTTAGGATTAGGAAGATAGTCGGTCTGTTTCGGAAGAAGAGTGAGTATAGGATTTGGACCAAAAGTTCAATAGCCCTAGGTTTTCGGTTAGAGAGTGAATGTAAATTTCAGCACATGTGGAGAGTCAGTCACAATGATGAACTGGGAAAATTATGTAGGAAATCAGATATCAATACACACATTATGAAATCAGGCAAAGTATAAAGTGAATGATAGGATTAGACATTATCAACAAGGTTGAGTTTCAATATATAATCTTAGGAAGAAACAAATATTTAGTCACCAATATGATTGACATTTGAGAGCATTAGGAAACCTGGACATGGATGTTTTTAGTAATCCAGGATCACTTTCCATCTAGGATTTGCTACAATCAGAAGTGTGACCTTTGCATTTTGTGATCAGAATATTACTGTGATAAAATGTATATGTAGATCAGGTGACATGAGTATTTCTTCTAACATTTTGGGAGCAATATTTTGAAGAGGAATAAATTAGTATTGGGGGTACACAGAGTTGTACCCTGTGTCTATGAATGTTGAAGAAATGAATGAATTGACAATACTGTGAATAAATAATATACTGTTTCCACTTTAAATCATGGATTGAATTGATATCTGAAAATATATAAAAATCTTATATTGATATACAATCATTCATTCCAACGAGTTATACATCTAATGGTAATATTAGGGTTATGTTTTATCATGAAGGGTGTGTGAGTTTAGCTTCAAAAGTTATTATGGAAATGGAAAATAATGTGTTTGGAAAGAAATCTCATGAAAAGATGAGTCAAGAAATATTGAGGAATTCATATGTTCTGAAGCAGGATTTGATTGTAAGTATAAAAAAAGCCTATAAATTTCCTAACTTGTGGATGAAATATATATCCGATGATGTGCAAAAACTGAAAAAATAGTAATGCACCAGTTTTGAATGAAAATGAACGTCAAAATACACATCATATCCCATAGGAATCTACTTGCATTGATGCTAAACTGGCTCAGTTAGTGTAGAAATATTATGATTTGTATGCACTATTCACTGAAGTTAGTTTTCAGTACTAGGAAACGAATACGTATTTCAAGTGGATGAATTTTTATGAGAATAATCTTGTGAAATGTTGACTATAAATTTACATATATTAACACGAATGAATTTAGGGAGTGTATAATAAGAAACATATATTTCATATTTTGAAAAATCTTGAGAGTTTATATATATATATATATATATATATAGATAGATAGATAGATAGATAGATATAGATATGTGTGTGTGCATTTATGTATTTATATATATATATATATATATATATATATATATATACACACACACACACACACATACACTAAAATGTATCAATATGCATGCCAATCGAAATTCACTATGAATCATATATCATCCACAGATCCAAAAATAATCATTTTACTGAACATGGATTTATGTATAATATTGTTCAACTAGGAAGTTCACCCATAGGTTGAAGTTTCAGTTCCAACAGCGTTTAGGAGGAGTGATCTCTTCCCACAATTTGTATCTCCCAAGACAGCCAAACTCACAAGGATATACGTGTGATACCAGTTATGTTTCTATATTTGCATATAAAAATACATGTGCTGAACAGGCTGCAGAGAAAGGGAGACAGGAATTCACATATTTGTTAACTTTAAAAACACATGGAGATCAATTTCAATTAAAAATTGACTAGATTTATAACACCTACCCTTTATCATTCAAAAGGAAAGTCCAACTATACACCATGCCTTCTCTGAACTGCTTTCATTTCCATTCTGTTTGGTTATTTTTGTCCATCATTTTAGGATTAGTAGTCAGAGTCTATTAGGGTATGGGTTAGTGTCAGGAATTCAGTAATTCGAATGGAAAATAGGAAAATGAATCCAATGTGTATGCAAATATGTGCTACACAAAAATATTCCCACTCTCATCCAGAACATTGCCTTTACATTACCTTTGCCCCAAATAAACACAATTAGAGAAGAAGAGTTAGGAAATCTGTGAATACATATCGGAAATGGAAAATATTCAGGAGTTCACAATCTTGGATGTGGTAGAGGAGTTTCCAAAAGTGAGGGACAGGGTAAACACTCCACAAACATGGAGCTCATTGGGCCTAAAGACTCTTGAGAAACTGCCTCTGAGGTTGGGCACTTGAAATATATGTTGTTGTCAGGAATTTTAGCATCCTTTCTAGTGAGACCAACAAAGCTGGGTCTGATCTCTGTGACCTGGAAGATATGGTTTTTTATTTTCCAATGAACATGAGGAAGCAGTGCTGAATTCTCTCTTTGTAGGTAAACTGTGGCCACTGGGGTCTAAGTGTCTTCCCATGTGGACTGTGAAGCCATTTGATCATCTTCCACTTTTCGAGGTGTTTCTTGCTGCTGCACTGTGAATTTGGTATTTGCTTCAGGAAATACAAGGAGTTCAACAGGTACCAGTGATGGAGGGAGTTATGTCACATGTGGTGTGTCAAGGTCTGCAGGAAAATGCACCAACCAGGCTTCTACCCCACATAGCTTGCCCGCTTGTCCATAGCAATCTGATTCTGAACATTGCCCGGAAACCTCTCCATATAACAAGATGCTTTTATATAATAGGGTCTGCTGACTTCACCATGTCAGTCTCAAGCCATTTGGAATCCAAGGGCAGATCCACATGGTACCACCACAGATGTTTTATCACATACCTGCACACCACTGCTCTAGGCCCACTACTCAGCAGTCTCCAACTTACAGGGATCTCTTTTCTACACTGTTTTCATGAAACCAAGTAAATCCAAGCACAGTCTGGTACACTCATGACCAGCAACAAGTCATCCAAAGTTTCTCCATTGCCACCTGGTCATTGAAATTTCAAAAAATTCATGGTATGTATTTAGCTATTTTTCAAAGATGAAGTTGGAGGCACTGTGGGTTTCAAATTATTTAGGAAACATTAAATGGTGAGGAAGCTCATTTCAAAGAAATCTCTGGAGAACTCTCACAGGCAAGGCTTCCCAAAAAGGGGCCAATATTTCACATGAATCCAGGCCCATTGAGGTCTAAAATGTGAGGTCTATGTGTGTTTTGACTCTCAATTATGGCTGCCAAGACTTTCAGAATAAAATCACGTGAAATCCTGGCTGAGATTCCCAGTGCTCTGTGGAAGCCACCTTGGCCAGGATCTCAGTTTTCAGGATGACTCTCATGTGTTGCCTCCTAAAATTCCAACACAATTCATGGCAATACTTCTCTGAGGAAAGTTCCAGAATTCAGTCTCTAATAACACCAGAGTTCAAGCCCAGGTGAACTAAGTCATCTCTTCCAACCGCCACACAAATGACCAGAATTAAAACCAAAACACTCCAACATGGCCCTCAACATTCTCCATATAGACACTTATCATAACCTCTGGCTGGAAATTTCCATGAGGGGCACAGACAAAGACAGTATCCAAATAAGTTCCCTTGCCCCTCATTTGCCTAAAGTCAGGGTGGCCTGGACACCCTTCCTGAGAACCAAGAGTGACTAAATAGGCCTGCACTTAATACTGCTCTGCATCTCCAATTTGGGGCCTACTTACTTTCAGGTATAGATTCTTTATGTGATTTGGAGTCATGAGAAAAGCCAAGCACCTCTGGGCTAGTCTCTGCAGGGTTTGAAGAACTCATTTGACCCAAAAGATCCCTATTCTCACTTGATGGATTTCAGGAACCTAACAGAGGAAAGCAAAAGACTTAATCCACAATGACTCCTCATTTGGCCATTTTGGTTTTGGATGCACACATGGTATCTTTCTTTAGATCCATCAGGTGCTAAGAATCTAAGCCACAGCCTCACACAGGCTCATGAGGCTGATTCAGACACATCCCTTTCCAAAGCAATCAAGCAAAGAGCCACAGGTGATGCCCATTCATTTGCATTTGAAGACTCTTTTCTTCAGGCTTCACAAAGGAGTAGTCTGAGGCAAAAAGCTTTCTGAAATTCAGGGCAACAGAACAATAGGTAAGCAAATGGCCCAAAGCAGGATTTCTCCACTGAGACTTTCCTGGTCACACTGATATCTGAGTTTTCTGAGATGCTCGCCATTCCCTTTAGCTATCCAGTACATGGCCATGCCACAGAGCTTGGAGGTGGTATATATATTGGACACATAACCATGAGCCTATTTTGGAGAGTGGAGTGAATTCAGGAACAGAATAGAAACTTAGGAAGATAGTAGGTGTTGCCATTCATAAGGCAAGCCGCAGTCCATTCATAAATTGGCAGGATGAATGTTGGGAAGATTTCTACTAGACAGGAGTCATCCATTGATGCATTCTCTTTTCTGATGTCTAGAACCACGGACACAGTGGGATACACAGACTTAGAAACACTCGCCTTTTCATAAGACTTATTAGAAACAATTCACTTCAAACCAAAAAACCGCCTTTATTACCTATTCTCAGAACATGAGACCAAACCACAAACCAACAGCCACATCCACAAAGACAATTTCTTCCCCCAAGTCAGTCTGAGAGTATCCATAGTGTCCTCTGATTGGTGGGCCATACTATGTTACCCCGAAATGTCCTGTCCTGTCTCAGATCTGGTCTCCTTGGTCAACACTGTGAAGTTCTCAGGAGCCAGCGGTGATCCACTAAGTGCTTTCTCAGGAAAGGCCACTCTTCAGAGCTTTCCTGGCATTTGGGCATCCTCACCTCCGTATGTACCAAGAAAGACTGACTCTGTCCTTGGTAAATCCGAACAATTGAGACCACTTGGACTGGGACTGGGACTGAGACAGGATCTGGGTGCCTAGCTTCCTGGATCCCAAGTTCAGAGTGTTCCATCACAAAGGATGTTAGGTGAGGTCACTTCCTTCAAGATCTGAATGAGGTCACTGCCTTGGCAACCACTTTGTTCTAACAGTTGCTTCAAAGTGTCCCATGAAATGGAGGCTGCCCCTACATCCTGTGACACTTTCAAAAGTTCGAATGGTATATCAACCATAGGCACCCGGGAAGTGCTCTCCACACTGGCCTGGTTTGGTCCTTCTTCTCCATATTAAGAAGAGAGAGGCTGATTCAGACACATCCCTTCATCCTGACCAGGTTGTTTTCAATGGAAGATGACTTTTGCTCTCTCAGTTCCTACATATGTGCCTACAACTTCTCCAGAGATCATTTTGCGTGGAACTTTGAGTTTCTCAGCAGTTGGAAGAAACCGTACATTCCTGTATTGTAAGATCGACTCTGTCCCTGCTCTTCTGTAAAGTTAGATTGAGGGAAGAGTGTATGGTTAGGGTTAATAACAGTTTCGATTGGGGTTAGGAATCATTCTGCTGAATGAATAATGGTATGGCGAACCTTCGAAATTTTCAAGAATATATAGGTAAAATATAAGTACGAAAACAGAAATAAAGGTAATATTTGAAGCCCAGAAGGGCATTGGGTCTTTGATTGCAATATTTAGCTTTGATTTATTTTCTGCACAGATGTCTCAGATAAATCAATATACAAAGGCATAGGACCTTGTACTTTGAATGATTGATTGTCAAAAAGAACTTCCAGTCAAAAATGGATAGTCGGGGGGCTGGGGATGTGGCTCAAGTGGTAGCGCGCTCGCCTGGCATGCGTGCGGCCCGAGTTCGATCCTCAGCAACACGTACAAACAAAGATGTTGTGTCTGCCAAGTACTAAAAAAACTAAATGTTAAAAAATTCTCTCTCTCTCTCCCTCTCTCTCTAACTCTTTCTTTAAGAAAAAAAATTAAAAAAAGGATAGTCGGTAGGATTAGGACGATAGTTGGTAAGTTTAGAACGGAGAGTAAGTATAGGATTTGCACCAAAAGTTCTTTAGCTATGGGGTTTCGGGTATAGAGTGAATGTAAATGTCAGCACTTGTGAAGAGTCAGTCACAATGATGTACTGGGGAAAATATGTAGGAAAGCAGATTTCAATAGAGACATTAGGAAATCTGGCAAAGTATATTCGGTAATGAAAATTTAGTAAAATAGGTAAATGTCGCTTGCTCTTTTCCTGTATGCTTAACAAAACACTATTGAAATCTTGAGAACTGTTTGCTAATCTTGTTCCCAGAATGTGCTGTCCCCAACTGCCAACCTACAGAATGTACTCATTCACCCGGTTGCACGCAAACTGCTCACTCGCCCAGACCAAACAATAAAGTTCCCTCTCTGCCCTCTCCAAGGAAAGTATATAAGCTCTGCTTAAGCTGTTCTCAGGGCTCTCTGCTCTATTCAAGTGAGCTCTGAGCCCCAACATGCTGAATCCCCAATAAACCCTTTGCTTTTGCATGAGACAGTCTCTTGGTGGGCTCTTCACCCGATGCTCGCCTGACCTTTACATATGGAGGTTCCACTGAGATCCGGCAGCGGCGAACGAGAGACCCCAACAGGCTCCTCTTGGGGTATGTATGGTGCCTCTTTCTGGTTTCAGGTTTCAGGTTAGGGCTTCGCAAAATGGCTGTCAATGAAGAGTGTGAGCTCTCTCCGACGGTGGCTGACATACGTGTCACAGAGCGACAGGCCACATCCCTGGGGGATGCTCCAGAGTATTCGGGAAATCGAGAAGCAATAGTCTCCTCAATTCAGTGATATTTTGTTTCAGATTCAGTATCGCCAGCCCATCGGGTTGGGCCAGATACTTAGTCCTGGTCTCAGTGTTCGAAGTTCCATTGTCTGTCTTTATTTCCTTGTCTTGTCTGTGTCGTGTGTCGTTGCTTTTACTGTTTGTGTATCTTTCATTATGGGACAGAGCACTTCAATGCCTGTGTCCCTGACCCTCGATCACTGGACCAAAGTACCCTTAAGGGCTCAGAATCTTTCTTTTTCAGTAAAATTCTGGACCTGGCAGACTCTCTGTGCCTCAGAATGGCCCACCTTTGTATTCGGATGGCCCCTAGAAGGATCTTTCTACTTCCCACTAATTTAAAAAAGTCAGACGATATTGTCTTTCAGCCAGGGCCACATAGCCATCTGGATCAACAGCCATATATCTTAACTTGGCAGGACCTCTGCAAATCTCCTTCATGGGTGAAGCATTTCCTTGCCCCTACCCCCACTCCTACTGCTTCCCCCATGATCTCTCAAACCCTCTGCTCCTCCTCCTCCTCCAACCTCTGTTCTCCCTGAGACACAAGATTTGACTCTACTGGACTCTCGTCCCCCTCCTTATCTCCTGCCCACGTCCCCCAAAGACCAACACCCTCTAAGTGATTCCCCTGCTGCTGACTCAACCTCTCCACCATTGGAGAAAGCTAAGCCAGCCCAGCGCCCTCCAGATAATTTCCCCGCGGCACACACAGCCCCTCCTCTTCTGGAGGAAGCTAGCCCGGCTAAAGGTACTCACCAGCGGTGAATGATTGAAAAACCTGGAACTCGAATGATGCTCCCCCTCCATCCCTAGGGGCCAATGATTGACAACGGCCTTGGGGGAAAAATGCAAGCCTACCAGTATTTACCTTTCTCGTCTTCAGACCAATATAACTGGAAAAATAAAAATCCCCGTTTTACCGAGGACCCCAACCAGCTCCTAGGTGTGGTTGAGTCATTGATGTTTTCACACCAGCCTACTTGGGATGACTGCCAACAACACCTAGGGTTGTCTCTTCATGACAGAGAAACAAAAGAGAATCCTCCTGGATGCTAGAGAAAAATATCCTCTGACCAGATGTGTGACCGACAAAACTTCCCAACATATTTAACCCGGCTTTCCCTTGAATCGACGAAACTGGGACCCCAACACCTTTGAAGGTAGGGAGCATCTGTCCACTTATCACTGGGCTCTAATTGTGGGTATCTTAGTGGCCGCTAGGCGACTTACAAATTTTGCCAAGTTAAGAGAGATTATTCAAGGGCCTGATGAATCTCCCTCTATGTTTTTAGAGAGAATTATGGAGGCATATAGGAGATATACTCTTTCGATCCTCAGGCAGAGGATGAAAAGTCATCTGTCAAGATGGCCTTTATGGGCAAGCTGCCCTGGATATTAAAAGAAAGTTACAATGCTTAGATGGATTACAAGATATGACTTTGAGAGATTTAGTCAGAGTAGCCGAGAAGGTATACTATAAGAGAGAAAGTGAAGAAGAGTAGGGAGCAAAGGAAGGATAAAAGAAACAAAAGACAGACTAAGGCATTGACTAAGGTCCTGGTCACAACAACAAATAGGCCAGAAATAAGAAACATGGAGACAGGAAGGGATACCGGGGCCCAGACTAGAGGCCACCCCTGGCCTCAATTTAATGTGCCTACTGTAAAGAAAAAGGACACTGCTTCAAAGAGTGCCATTGAAAGAGACAGCCACTCTAGCCAGCCATTCTGACTCTGGAGGATGACTAAGAATGTTGGGTCTCAGATCCCCTCCGAGAGCTCAGGGTAAATTTTGAAGTGGAGGGGACCCTAGCAAACTTTGAAGTGGATACGGGGCAATATACTCTGCCCTTATGGCCCCATTGGTCTCTCTATCAAATAAAAAGGTCTCTAATTCAAGGGGCTAATGGCAGAAAATATCGGGTTTGGACAACTAAGAGGACCATGGACCAGGGGAAAGGAAAAATCCATCACTCGTTCTTAGTAATCCCAGAATTCCCGGCCCCATTGATGGGCAGAGATCTGCTCACCAAGCTCCGGGCCAAAATAACTTTTAACCCTGAAGGCCCACAAGTGGAATTTCTAAATCCTTCAATAAAAACTCCTATAGTCACGGCTCTAAATATGTCAGTATAAAATGTATATCAACTCTATCACCTTGGTTCAAAGAAACTGCATTCATTCCTGAAGGATGAAGAACAGAGTTTTTTACTAACCGACTCAAAGCAAAAGGAAATAACTGAATGGGTAACAAAAGCCTGTCAGGTCTGTCATGGTTAATGCTTACCCTTCCAAGCTTCCTGCAAAAAAGCACCTACGAGGAACCAGACCAGGACAATTCTGGGAAGTGGACTTTACTAAAATTAAGCCAGCAAGGTTTGAAATTAAATATCGCCTAGTCTTTGTAGATATATTTTGAGGATGGATTGAAGCCTTTTCCAGGAAAAAAGAAAAAAAACGAAACAGCGCAAATGGTTGTCAAGAAGATCCTGAAAGATATTTTTACAAGATACGGCCTGCCTAAAGTAATAAGGTCTGATAATGGACTGGCGTTTGTAGCCCAAGTAAGTCAGGGGTTAGGCAAGACCCTGGGGATTAATTAAAAGTTACATTGTGCTTATAGACCACCGAGTTCAGGACAGGTAGAAAGAATGAATAGAACCATTAAAGAGACCATAACAAAATTAAGCTTAGAAACCTGCATAATAGATTGTACCATGCTCCTTCCTTATGCACTATTTCATGGAAGAAACACTCCCTCTGTTTCTTTGTGCAACCTCACCCCCTATGAAATTGTCCATGGTTCCCCTCCTTCAGTAAGGGACCTAACCCCAACTCTAAGACCTAACGATTCCTTCCACACCCCATTGCTTGACTGAATTAAAGCTCTTGAAAGAACTCAGGGATACCTGTGAAAACAGATGGCCAATGCCTATCAACCTGGGGACGAATGGACTCTACATCAATATCAAGTAAGAGACTTCATCTACATAAGTCGACATCAGGTGTCATCCCTGAAACCCCACTGGAAATGATGATACAAGGTGCTACTTATAACACCTACAGCGGTAAAGGAAGACAGAATCACTTCCTGGATCCATACCTCTCATCTCAAGCCTGCGCCCTGCCAGACTCTGGCTGGAAAATGGAAAAGATTGGTAAAACTTTCAAATTGTGTATTTACCCTGTGTCTAAGGCTATAGACTCTTCCCTTGACCACCAGTAGTCCTAAACCTATTAAACCCGTTCAGCAGCGATGGCTGATCACAAATCCTACTGGTAAAGAAGTATGATCTATCTCGCATGCAGCCCACTTAGGGACTTGGTGGACATCTATCCACCCAGACATTTGTCAGCTGGCTATAGGTCTTTCCTATTGGGATATACCTGATGAAGAGGATCCCACTAAATTTCCATTAAATCCATTCTGCACCATTGATAATGGAAACAATCATTATGGATGTAGGGACACGCGAGCCAGATGCAGGTTGGCTAGCCTAGATTACTATGTTTGCCCGGTGGACTACCAAAGCCACAAACAGTCACGGTTGTGTGGGGGGAATGCCGACTTCTTCTGTATGTCTAGGGATGTGATCATACAGGCAGTGCATGATGGAACCCAAACTCCTCATCAAATTCTGTACACAGCATTGGCCCTATTACCAATTAGATCACCCAAACTGTTGGCCCCTAGAGGGGTCTCTAGATCCTCATATTCTGCATGACCTTTTTAACTTCTGAATGTCCTCAAAAGGGTGAAAGGAGATTTTCCTATGTGGAGGCCTTTTCCCTCCTTCGCTCACATCCTGAACTATGCTTCTCCAATAGGTCCTCACACTCAGCCTTCCGCTCCAGACTCTCTGCTGTCACTCTCACCTCAGCAACATGATTTCTCCCCTCCAATTACTAGATCAAAAACCCAAACCTCCGCCGGATCTCAGACCATTTCCCCCTTTCTGAGGTAGCAGGTACTGAGGTAACCCTCCACCGAATCACTCCTCTCTTCTCCAGTCAGTGCCCACACCGGGTCCCACCAGTTCCTCTTAACAGCTAACCCAAAGCTCAAACCAGCTGAGGAGAACCCTCAGACCCCTATCCAAGATGTAGTGAAAATGGCCTTTAAAGTTTCTTTGTCATTAGTGAAAACAGGTTACTAAGAATTTAAAGTCCCTCACAGGCTTTTAGGGATACTAACTCCTATCTTCTCCTCTGTTCTACCTGTTCTACTGCTCACCTTTTTGTTGCTAGGAAAATCACAAACACCTTTGCCAGTATTCTTTCACATCCCTGCTACCTCATTCTCAGATCCACGGAGCTGCTCACAGCCATGCCTTCCCCATCTCCCCCCTCTGTTCCAGGCCCACAGAAAAACATTAATTGACCTTCTACAGAAGTCTTCAGCATGGCTGACTTTAGGACTTTCAGGAAAAGAGTCCCCATGAAAGACTTCAAAGTAGATAAACTTCCTCTTTCCATGTTGCCCTGTTGTACTTGGTCACTGGCTAAAAATATCAGCACTCCTAAGTTAGACACCCCCTTACTAGTTTTTCACAAAATATGTGAACAAGGCCTTTGGCATTGATCTGGGGCTTCACAGAGATGGCTACATTTCAAAGATAGAGAAGTTACCAACTGGGCTCCATGGTAACAGCTGGAAGGGGGAAAAATAAAGGGAAAAAAAAGCTCTCCTTCACCCAGGTGTCCTTGAAAAGTTAACTTGCCCAGAACAGAGGAATAAAACAGAAAAAAATCTGCTTTTTGTGAACTTCTGCGCCCCTTCCCTTATATGTTGGGTACAAAATTCTGAAACTACCTAAACGTGAGTTTCAGGGAATTAATTGATTATAACAGAAGTAATGCCCTCTGAATCCGGTTGCTAATAAAATGGAAAGTTTCCCTGTTTTTGGTAGTATCTTAGGTGCAGTGCCTTGTCCGTCTCTACAACAGTATAATTCTATAGACTTAAACATTGTTTATGTTTTCAAGAAATTGTCAAGATGATGTGATTAAATGTGTAAAGGTGCAGATGTTTCCCAGAGTGCTTTATCATAATGCAGGTTCATTTGAAGTTCAAATAGGGGGGCATAAAACTCGGTTCCACTGAGAACATATATCCATCACTTTAGCCATCCTATTAGGAATAGGAGTTGCTGCAGGCGTGAGCACAAGAACCACTGCCTTGGTCCATGGGATACAACAAATGACACAATTAGAAGCAGCAATAGACCAAAACTTAAAGATATTAGAATCCTCCATCTTGGCTTTGCAGGAATCTTTAACCTCTCTCTCTGAAGTTATTTTACAGAAAAGGCGAGGGTTGAACCTCCTCTTCATGAAAGAAGGGGGCCTTTGTTCTGCATTGATGGAGAATGTTGTGTTTTTGCCGACCATACTGGAGTTGTAAAAAAATCTAGGAGTAAATTAAATAGATGCCTTGAAGAGTGTCAATGAGAGAGAGAGGCCCAAAAAGTGTGGTTTGAGTCTTGGTTCACACAGTCCCCCTGGTTAACTACGCATTTATCAACCCTGGACAGTTCAATAATAATCCTCATATTATTGCTAACTGTAAAACCCTGTTTGCTCAACCTTGTAATTTCTTTTTTCCAAGCTCAAATTGGATGAGTTAAACTTATGGTAATACCCCACTAGCAAACATAGAATGTGACACCCCGCAATGATCACTTTTATGATTAAAAGTAGCCAGAAGAAGAAGTGGGGAATGAAAGGTTAATTAAATAGGCACTTTTCACTTCCTTTTTTCCTGTATGCTTAACAAAACACTGTTGAAATCTTGAGAAATGTTTGCTAATCTTGTTCCCAGAATGTGCTGTCCCCAACTGACTAACTGCAGAATGTGCTCCCTCACTGGGTTGCATGCAAACTGACCACTCGCCCTGATCTATCAATAAACTTCCCTCCCTGCCGTCACCAAGGAAAGTGTATAAGCTCTGCTTAAGCTGTTCTAAGGGCTCTCTACTCTATTCAAGTGAGCTCTGAGCATCAGCATGCTGGACCCCCAATAAACACTGCGCTGTTGCATGAGATAGTCTCTTGGTGGTCTCTTCTTTCGACCTCATCCGACCTTTACTTGGATAATTAAATGTAGAAGAGAACATCCATTCAAAAAGGGATAGTCGGTAGGATTAGGAATATAGTTGGTAGGTTTAGGAAGAAGACTGTGTATAGGATTTGGAACAAAAGTTCCTTAGTAATAGGGTTTCGGTTAGAGAGTGAATGTAAATGTCAGCACATGTGAAGAGTCAGTCACAATGATGAACTGGAGAAAATATGTAGGAAATCAGATATCAATACACACATTATGAAATCAGGCAAAGTATAAAGTGAATGATAGGATTAGACATTAACAACAAGGTTGAGTTTCAATGTATAATCTTAGGAAGAAACAAATATGTAGTCAGCAATATGATTGACATTTGAGAGCATTAGGCAACCTGGACATGGATGTTTTTAGTAATCCAGGATCACTTTCCATTTAGGATTTGCTACAATCATAAGTTTGACCTTTGCATTTTGTGATCAGAATATTACAGTGATAAAATGTATATGTAGATCAGGTGACATGAGTATTTTTTCTAACATTTCTGGGAGCAATATTTTGAAGACGTATAAATTAGTGTTGGGGGTACACAGAGTTGTACCCTGTGTCTATGAATATAGAAGTAATGCATGAATTGACAATACTGTGAATAAATAATATAACTGTTTCCACTTTAAATCATGGATTGAATTGATATCTGAAAATATATAAGAAATCTTATATTGATATACAATCATTCATTCCAACGAGTTATGCATCTAATGGTAATATTAGGGTTATGTTTTATCATGAAAGGTGTGTGAGTTTAGCTTCAAAAGTGATTATGGAAATGGAAAATTATGTGTTTGGAAAGAAGTCTCATGATAAGACGAATCAAGAAACATAGAGGAATACATGTGTTCTGAAGCAGGAAGTGATTGTAAGTATAAAAAAACGTATAAATTTCCTAACTTGTGGATGAAATATATATCCTATGATGTGCAAAAACTGAAAAAAATAGTAATGTACCAGTGTTGAATGAAAATGAATGTCAAAATACATATCATGTCCCATAGGAATCTACTTGCATTGATGTTAAACTGGGTCAGTTACTGTAGAAACATTAGGATTTGAAAGGACCATTTACTAAAGTTAGTTTTCAGTACTAGGAATCAAATATATATTTCAGGTGGATGAATATATCTGAGCATAATCTTGTGAACATTTTATTATAAATCCACATTCATGACATGAATGAATTTAGGGAGTGTATATAAGACACATATATTTCATATTTTGAAAAATCAGGAGGGTGTAAAATATATATATATATATATATATATATATATATATATATATATATATATATATATATATATATATATATATCACAGATACATTAAAAAGTAGCAATATATAAATATATATGGTATCAAAATTTATCTTGAAATATATATCATCCACAGATTAAAAAGTATTCATTTTAGTGAACATGGATTTATGTATAATGTTGTTCAACTAGGAACCTCACCCATTGGTGGAATTTTAAGATCCAAAAGCGTTTAGGAGGAGTGATCTCTTCTCACAATTTGTATCTGCAAAGTTAGCCACCTCACAAAAATGTACGTGTGATACCAGGTAGGATTCTATATGTGCATATAAAAATACATGTGCTGAATAGGCTCCAGAGAAATGGAGACAGAAATTCAGAAATAAGTTAACATTAAAAAGAATGGAGAACTATTTCAATTAACAATTGACTATATTTTTAACACCTACCATTTATCATGCAAATAACAAGTCCAACTATACACCATGCCTCCTCTGAACTGCTTGTGTTTCTATAATGTTTCAGTTACTTTCCTCCATTATATTAGGATTAGTAATCAGAGTCTAGTAGGGTGTGAGTTAGTGTCAGGGAATCAGTATATTGAATGGAAAATAGAAAAATGAATCCAATGTGTATGCAAATATGTGGTACACAAAAATCTTCCCACTCTCATCAAGAACAACACCTAGATATCATCTACGCCCCAAGTAACACACAATTAGAGGAGAAGAGTTAGAAAATCCATGACTACATATCTGGAATGGAATACGATCAGGAGTTCACAACCTTGGAAGTGGTAGAGGAGTTTCCAAAAGTAAGGGACAGGGTAAACACTCCACAAACATGGACCTCTGCCTGCCTAAAGACTTCTTGAGAAACTGTCTCTGAGGTTGGGCACTTAAAACATATGTTGTTGTCAGGAGCTTTAGCTTCCTTTCTAGGGAGACCATCAAAGCTGGGTCTTCATCTCTGTGACCTTGTGGATATGGTTTCTTATTTTCCAATTAACATGAGGCAGCAGTGCTGAATTCTGTCTTTGTAGGTAAACTGTGGCCACGGGGGGCTAAGTGTATCCACATGTTTTCTGTGTATCCATTTGGTCATCCTCCACATTTCGTCGTGATTCTTGGTGCTGCACTGGGAATTTAATATTTGCTTCATGGAATACAAGGAGCTCAACTGGAACACAGTGCTGGAGGGAGTTCTGTCATGTGTGGTGGGTCAGGGTCAGCAGGAGAATGCACCAACCAGGTTTCTATCCCACACAGTTTGCCCCCTTGACCATAATAACCTGATTGTTAAGATTTCCCTTAAACCTCTACTTATAAAAAGATGCCTTTACATATAAGGATCTGCTGGATGCACCATGTCAGCCACAAGCCATTTGGAAGTCAAAGGCAGATCCACAAGGCCCCACGACAGAAGTTTTATCACAAAACTGCACATCTCTGCTGTAGGCCCACTAATCAGCAGGCTTGAACTTACTGGCATCTCTGTTCTACACCATTTTCATGAAACCCAGTCAATCAAGGAACTGTCTGATACACTCATCGTCAGCAACAGTATATCCAAAGGTTCTCCTGTGCAACCTGGTCAAGGGAATTTTAAGAATTTCATGGTATTTATCTAGCCATTATTCAAGCATGAGGTTGGAGGCACTGTGGGTTTCAATTTTTTCAGGAAACATTAAATGGTGAGGAAGCTCATTTCAATGAAACCTCTGGAAAACTCTCACAGGCAAGTCTTCCCAAGGAGTGGCCAAAAGGTCACCGAAATCCAGGACTATTGAGGTCTACAATGTGAGGTCCATGTGTGTTTTGACGCTCAAGTATGCCTGCCATGTGTTTTAGAAAAAATCATGTGATATCCAGGCTGTGATTCTCAGTGCTCTGTGGAAAGCCACCCTGGACCTAGATCTCAGTTTATAAGGGGGACTCTCATGTGTGGCCTGCGAAAATCCCAACACAATTCATGGCAATACTTCTCTGAGTTCAGTTCCAGAACTCAGTCTCTAAGTCCCCTTGAACTCACACCAGAGTTCAAGACCAGTTGGACCCATTCATTTCTTCCAACCACCACACAAATGACCAAAATTAAAACCTAAACACTCCCACAAGGCCCTCATGTTCTCCATATAGACACTCATCATAACCTCTGGCTGAATTTTTCCATGAGGGCCGCAGCCGAAGACAGTGACCAAAATGAGCACCTTTGGCCCTCATTTGCCTAAAGTCAGGGTGGCCTGGACACCATTCCTGTGAACCAGGAGTGATTAAAAAGACCTGCCGTTAATACTGCTCTGCTTCTCCATTTTGAGGCCTACTGAATGTCAGGTATAGATTCTTTATGTGTTTTGGAGTCATGAGAAAACCCAAGCACTTCTGCAGGGCTTTGAATAACTCATTTGACCCAAAGGATCCCTATTCTCACTTGATGGAGTCAGGAACATCACAGAAGAAGGCTAGAGACTTCATCCACAATGACTGATCTTTTTGCCATTTTGGTTTTGGATGCACACATGGGATCTTTCTTTAGATCCATCGGGTGCTGAGAATCTAAGCTGGAGCCTCACACAGGGCCAAGTGGCTGATTCAGACACCTCCCTTTCCAAAGCAATTATGCCAAGAGCCACAGGTGATCCTCATTCATTTCCATTTGATAACTGTTTTTTTCAGTCTTCACAAAGGGGTGGCCAGAGGCAAATACCTTCCTGACATTCAGGGCAACAGAACAAAATGTAAGCAAAAGGCCCAAAGCAGGGTATCTCCACTGAGAGTTTCCTAGCCACACTGATATCTGAATTTTTTGAGATGCTCGCCATGCCAATTCCTTCAGCTATTCAGTACATGGTCATGTCACAGTGATTGGAGGTGGTACATATCATGGATAAAAAACAATGAGCATATTTTGGCTAGTGGCCAGAATTCTGGAAGAAAACAGGAACTTAGGAAGGTTGTAGGTGTTTCCCATTGGTAAGGCAAGCCGCAGTCCTTTCATAAATTGGACAGGTTGATTGCTGGGAGGCATTCTACTACACAGGACATATTCATTGATGCATTCTCTTTTCTAATATCTACAACCACGGACACAGTGGCATACACAGAAATAGAAACACTCACCATGTCAAATGACTTATTAGAAACAGTCCATTCCAAAAGAAATAAATCACGTTTTTTCTACCTATTCTCAGAACATGAGACAAAACCACAAACTGACATCCACACACCCAGGCACCTCCTTCCCCCAAGTAGGTCTGTGACTCTTCTGAATGTCCTCTGACTGGTAGGCCATACGATGTTCCTCTGAAATGGCCTTTCCTGTCTCAGATCTGGTGTCATTCACCAACTCTGTGAAGTTGTCAGGAGGCAGTGGTGAGCCAATTCCAGTCTTGTCAGGAAAGGCCCCTCTTCAGAGCTTTCTTGGAATTTGGCCACCGTCACATGAAGAGGTACCTAGAAAGACTGATTCTATCCTTGGTAAATCCAAACAAGTGAGACCACTGGGACTTGGACGGGTAATGGCTTTGGGTGCCTGGCTTCCTGGATCCCAAATTCAGAGAATTCCATCACCAAGGAAGTAGGTGAGGTCACTTTCTTCAGGAACTGAATGAGGTCACTGACTTGGCCACCAATATGTCCTAACAGTTGCTTCCTAGGTTCTCATAAGATGGAGGCGGCCCCTACTTCTTGTGACACATTCACAAATTAGAATGGTATAGAAACCATAGGCACCTGGGAACAGCTCTCCACAAAGGCCTGGTTTGATCCGACTTCTCTACATTAAGAAGAGAGAGGCTGATTCAGAAACATCCCTTCATCCTGACTAGGTTGTTTGCCATGGAAGATGACTTTTCCTCTCTCAGGTCCTAAATAGCTGCCTAAATCTTCTCCATCGATCATTTCTGCATGGACTTTTGAGGTTCTCATCAGGTGGAAGATCCCCTACCTTCCTGTATTGTAAGACCAACTCGGTCCCTCCTCTTCTGTAAAGTTAGATTGACGGAACATTGTATGGTTAGGGTTAATAGCATGTTCGATTTTGGGTAGGAATCATTCTGCTGGATGAATAATGGTTTGGGAACCTCTGATACTTATAAGAATATAGACGTGAAATATAAGTACGAAAAAAGAAATCTAGGTAAGATTTGAAGCCCAGAAGGGCATTTGGCGATTGATTGGCATACTAAGCTTGAATTATGTTCTGCACCGAGGTCTCAGATAAATTCATTTACAATGGCATAGGTTGCTGTACCTCAGATGACTGAATTTAGAAGAGATCATCCAGTCCAAAAGGGATAGTCCATAGGATTAGGAAGATTGTCTGTAGGATTAGGAAGCAGAGTAAGTCTAGGAGTT
Source organism: Callospermophilus lateralis (assembly GCF_048772815.1). Classification (NCBI taxonomy): domain Eukaryota; kingdom Metazoa; phylum Chordata; class Mammalia; order Rodentia; family Sciuridae; genus Callospermophilus; species Callospermophilus lateralis. The sequence continues at coordinate 1,824,050 of NW_027512826.1, forward strand.
GGACCAAAAGTTCTTTAGCAATAGGGTTTCAGTTAGAGAGTGAATGTAAATGTCAGCACATGTGAAGAGTCAGTCACAATGATGAACTGGGGAAAATATGTAGGAAAGAGAGTAAATATGTATCAATAGAGACATTAGGAAATCAGGCAACGTATAAAGTGAGTGATAGGATTAGATATTTTCAACAGGGTTGAGGTTGAATATATAATCTTAGGAAGAAACAATTATTCAGTCACCAATAGGATTGACATTTGAGCGCATTAGGGAACCTAGACATGGAGGTTTTTAGTAATCCATGCTCACTTTAAATTTAGGCTTTAGTACAATCATAAGTGTGACCTTTGCATTTTGTGTCAAGAATATTACTGTGGTAAAATATATATGTAGATCAGATGACATGAGTATTTCTTCCACCAATATGAGGAGCAATATTTTGAAAACTTATAAATTAGTATTGCGGATAAAATAGGCGTACCCTGTGTTGATGAATAAGAGATGATGCATGAATAGACCATATTGTGAATAAATTATATAACTGGTTCCAACTTTAAATAATGCATTGAAATTATATTTGAAAATATATAGTAAATCTTATATTGATATATATACATTCATTCCAACCAGTTATACATCTAATGGTAATATTAGGGTTACGGTTTATCATGAAGAGTGTGTGAGTTTTGCTTCAAAAATGAGTATAGAATCGAAAATAATGTTTTTAGAAAGAAGTCTAGTGAAAAGACCACTAAAGAATCATAGAGGAATACATGTTTTCTGAAAGAGGAAGTGATTGAAAGTGAACCACATGCCTATAAATTTGTGAATTTGTTGATGAAAGGATATATCCTATGATGTCCATAAACTGAAGAAATAGTAATGTACCAGTGTGGAATAAAAATGAACTTAAAAATACATATCATGTCCCATAGGAATCTAACTGCATTGATGTTAAACTTGGTCAGTTACTATAGAAATATTAGGATATATAAGGACCATTCACTGAAGTTAGTTTTCAGTACTAGGAAACAAATATGTATGTCAGGTGGTTGAATATTTCTGAGAATAATCTGTTGAGAGCCACAGCCAAAGGAGCCCCAGCAAACTTGCAGCTGCCAGCAAACTTCCATCTGCCGGCTGATGATTGGCTCACAGCGGCCCCAGCATCATCTAGCTGATTTGCTTGTCTGTGGTGATGCTCATTGAGATGCTCAATGAGCGGTTTCCCCGACCTTTCAGACTGCCAGCGGATGATTGGCTCACAGCGGCCCCAGCAACATCTAGCTGATTGGCTCCTCTGTGGTGATGCACATTGGGCTGGTTCCCTGCCCTTTCAGACCATGGAAGTGCTCATTGGGGGACTTTTTGGCTTCACCCACGTGACCCAGCCAATCGGCCTCAAGAGGAGGAGACTTGTGTTTGAGGGAGAGGCTTGTGGGAAGCCTGTGGTGGCAGTTGGGCTCTGACGGCTTTTCCTGAGGAGCTGTTTTGTTTGGTGTCATCTTGTTCGGTTGTATTATAGTAGAAATACGGGATCAGAAATTAGTTAAAAAAAAAAAAAACTGAAAGAGTGTTCAGTAAATTGTTAGAGGAAGGAGGCATCTCAGTAAAATCAAGAAAAGTCAGGGCATACGTTGATACAATACAAAAATGTAGCCCATGGCTTTTTCAGGAGGAGTTGTTAAATATATCACAATGGAACCATCATGGTGAAGATTTAAAAAGAATAGGAAAGAAAAGCCCAGGGACTCTGCCAGTTGGCACATTGCTATTGTGGACGTTTGTACCTTGTTTGCTTAGTGGAAAGGCTTCAGTTCAGACAATGGTAGAGGAAGGAGAAGACATATTGATTCAAGTAAAACAGAAGGTCTCTCAAGTTAGTCAGATAGAGGAAAAAATTCAAGTAAAAGAAAAGGTCTCTCGAACTAGTCAGACAGAGGAAAAAAATCAAGTAAAAGAGAAGGCCTTTCAAGCCAGTCAGACAGAGGAAGAAAGTGTAAAACAGAAAAAGCCATCAGGGGGAAAGTTACAACAGGAGACTACTACTAACACCTTTCTATCACCAGAGGGTGTAAGTGTCCAACCAACAGCACAACCTCTACAGGAGACTGCTACTAACACCTTTCTATCACCAGAGGAAGTAAGTGTCCAACTAACAAGGCCACCTCCATATGCTGGGAGGCCCCCAACCCCCACAGTTGATAGTTGAAATCCTGAGACAAGATCTCAAATATTAACATGCCCAGTATTTGAGGCAGGAGGGCAGTGAGATTACCATGCTTTAAATTTCAAAACAGTGAAGCAGCTAACAGAGGCTGTAACAACCTATGGTCCTCAAGCACCCTTCACTGTAAGCATTATCAAATCCATTAACAACATGAACATGAAGCCAGCAGATTGGGCTAATATGTGTAAAGCTGTGCTAAATGGAGGAAATACCTGTTATGGAAGATTGCCAATGAGGAATTTTGCAAGGAGACGGCTAGGCAAAATGCAGCAGCTAGTTATCCTCAGAGAAATCTAGATATATTGTTAGGAAAGGGACCTTATGAGGATCAGCAGCAGCATTATCCTCAGAGAAATCTAGATATATTGTTAGGAAAGGGACCTTATGAGGATCAGCAGCAGCAATGTGCATATGATCCTGGTGTATATGCACAGATTGCTATAGATGCAATTAAGGCATGGAAGACTTTTCAAGGAAATGGAGGTTTACAAGGTCAGTTATCTAAGGTAATACAAGGAGCTAATGAACCTTATGCTGAATTTGTAGATAGGCTTATTCAAACAGCTACCAGAGTTTTTGGAAATACACAACAAGCAATGCCATTACTAAAACAACTGGCTTATGAGCAAGCGAATCGTTGGTGCAAAGATATCATTAGACCATGGAAACATGAAGATTTAAACACATATATTAAATTATGTAGAGACATTAAAGAATAAGAGCAAGTCGTGGAAGCTGCAGTAAAACAGGCTTTAGATGCCAGAGACATTAATGAACAAGGGCAAATTGTGGCAGCTGCAGTAAAACAGGCTTTAGATGCCAGGCCAAGAACATGCTACAATTGTGAAAAAACAGGACATTTTAAAAGGAATTGTCCCATAGGAGGAGGGTTTAACAAAACTAGGTATCAAAGGAGTAGAATACCAGGTATTTGTCCACGATGCCGTAGAGGGAGACTTTGGGCTAATGAATGCTGTTCTCAAACCACCATAGAGGGTACACCATTATCAAAAAACGAACAAGGACCAGGTGTTTATCCACAGTATCGTGGACAAAAACATGGAGCTCCTTTGCCAAAAAATGGACAAGGGGGCTCAATTCTCCGGGGCCCAAAACCACAAATATACGCAGCACTGGAGAAACCCATCAACCACATCAGGGTAGTGCCCAGGACACATTGTCCATCAGATTCCTCATCAGAAAAACAAGAGGGAGCGCAGGGTTAGACATCTGTGACTCTGCCAGAGCAGTACTAACTGCAGAGATGGGAGTTCAATTCATTTCCACAGGGGTAAAAGGACCTCTTCCCAAAGGAACAGTAGGCTTATTATTGGGACGCAGCTCTTCTACTCTAAAAGGACTTATGATAAGTCCTGGGGTAATTGATCTCGACTATGAAGGTGAAATAAAAATTATAGCCAGTTCTCCAAAGGGTATATTAGTAATTTCACCAGGAGATAGAATAGCACAGTTACTAATAATACCCAGCCTACGTGAAAAATTTTCCAGTCGTACTGTAGAAAGAGGTTCCAAGTGATTAGGCTCCACAGGTGTAGATTGGGCTATGCTTTCTTTAAATTTAGATTCTGGCCCCATGCTAAAACTAAATATTCAAGGGCATGAATTTAATGGGCTACTGGATACAGACGCAGACCTTAGCATCATCTCTCGTCAAGAATGGCCAAAATATTGGCCATTACAACAAGCCACTCAAACGCTTCGAGGCCTAGGAGTAGCGTATAATCCCCATAGAAGTGCAATGGTATTAGATTGGAAGGATCCTGAAGGATGTGAAGGAACTCTACAGCCATATGTATTGGATCATCTTCCCGTAAATTTATGGGGACGAGATAGTCTCCTGGACTCATTGATATTTTTTTTCGGATTCGGTATTGCCAGTCAATCGGGTTTTGCCGGCTCCTCAGTCCTGGTCTCAGTGTTGGACGTCCATTGCCTGTCTTCATTGCCTTGTCTTGTCTGTGTCATGTTTCATTGCTTTAACTGTTTGTGTATCTTTCATTATGGGACAGAGCACTTCAATGCCTCTGTCCCTGATACTTGATCACTGGACCAAAGTCCACTTAAGGGCTCAGAATCTTCGTTTTTCAGTAAAGCGCCGGATGTGGCAGACTCTCTGTGCTTCAGAATGGCCCACCTTTGGATTTGGATTACCCCTAGAAGGATCTTTCTACTTCCCACTAATTTAAAAAAGTCAGAGATATTGTCTTTCAGCCGGTGCTACATAGCCATCTGGATCAACAGCCATATATCTTAACTCGGCGGGAACTCTGCATATCTCCTCCTCCATGGGTGAAGCCTTTCCTTGTCACTGCCCCCACTCTGACTCCTTCCCCCAGGAACTCTCAAATCCTCTGATCCTCCTCCTCCTACACCCTCTGTTCTCCCTGAGTCACCAGATTTCACTCTACTGGAGTCTCCTTCCCCTCCTTATCCCCTGCCCTTGTCCCCCAAAATCCAACACCCTCTAAGTGATTCCCCTGCTGCTGACTCAGCCTCTCCTCCATTGGAGGAAGCTATGCCGGCCCAGCGCCCTCCAGATAATTCCTTTGCGGCACACACAGCACCTCTTCCCTTGGAGGAAGCTGTACCATCTAAAGGAACTCGCTGGCGGTGAATGATTGAAAACCCTGGAACTCTTGGGTTGCTCCCCCTCCATCCCTATGGGCCAATGATTGATGATGGCCACGGGGAAAAAATGCAAGCCTACCAGTATTAGCCTTTCTCCTCGTCAGACCTATATAACTTAAAAAAATTATAATCCCCCTTTTTCTGAGGACCCCACCAGGCTCTCAGGTCTGGTTGAGTCATTGATGTTTTCACACCAGCCTACTTCGGATGACTGCCAAAAACTCCTAGGGATTCTCTTCATGACAGAGGAACAACAGTGAATCCTCCAGGAAGCTAGAAAAAAAATCCCTCAAACAAGATCTGCGTCTGACACAACTTCCCAAGATAATCAAAGGCGGCTTTCCCTTGAACCCACCCAACTGAGACCCCAAAATCTTTGAAGGTAGCGAGCATCTGTCCCCTTATCACCGGGCTCTAATAGTGTGTCTCCAAGCAGCCGCTAGCGACAAAGTAATTTGGCCAAGGTAAGAGAGATTATTCAAGGGCCTGATGATTCTCCCACTATGTTTCTAGAGAGAATTATGGAGGCATATTGGAGATATACTCCTTTTGATCCTCAGGCAGAGAATCAAAGGCATCTGTCACGATGGCCTTTATTGGGCAAACTGGCCTGGATATTAAAACAAAGTTACAAAGCTAGATTGATTACAAGATATGACTTTCAGAGATTTAGTCAGAGAAGCCAAGAACGTATACTATAAGAGAGAAACTGAGGAAGAGAAGGGAGCAAGGGGAGGATAAAAGAAACAAAAGGCAGACTAAGGCATTGACTAAGGTCCTGGTCACAAAAACAAATAGGCCAGAAATTAAGAAACAGGTAGACAAGAAGGGATAACATTGGCCCATGCCAGAGGCCACCCTGGCCTCAGATCAATGTGCCTACTCTAAAGAAAAAAGGACACTGGGCCAAAATTGCCCTAAAAAGCGACAGCCACACCAGCCAGCCATTCTGACTCTGGAGGATGACTAAGAAAGTCGGGGCTCAGATTCCCTCCCCAAGCTCAAGATAACTTTTGAAGTGTTTCAAAAGTGATTATGGAAATCGAAAATGATGTGTTTGGAAAGAAGTCTCATGAAAAGATCAGTCAAGAAACATGGATGAATACATGTGTTCTGAAGCACGAAGTGAATGAAAGTCAGACAAATGTGTATGAATTTGCTAACTTGTGGATGAAATATATATCCTATGATGTGCATAAAGTGAATAAATAGTAATGTAGAAGTGTTGAATAAAATTGAACATCAAAATACACATCATGTCCCATAGTAATCTACTTGAGTTGATGTTAAACAGGGTCAGTTACTGTAGAAATGTTAGGATATGTTTGCACCAATCAAAGAAGTTAGTTTTCAGTACTAGGAAACAAATATGTATTTCAGGTGGATGAATATTACTGAGAATAATCTTGTGAAAATTTTATTATAAATCCACATACATGAACATGAATGAATTTTGGGAGTGCATAATAAGACACATGTTATATATATATATATATATATATATATATATATATATATATATATATATATATATATATATATATTAAAAATAGCAATATATATGCCAATTGAAATTCATCATGAAATATATATCATCATCATATCCGAAAATATTCATTTTAATGAATATGGATTTTTATATAAGTTTGTTCAAATAGGAAGCTCACCCATGGGTTGAATTTTCAGTTCCAACATTGTTTAGGAGGAGTGATCACTTCTCACAATTTGTATGTGCCATGTCAGCCACCTCACGAGAATGTACGTGTGACACCAGGTAGGATTCTATATGTGCATATTAAAACACATGTGCTGAATAGGCTACTGAGAAAGGAAGACAGTAATTCATATATTTGTTAACTTTAAAAACACATGTAGAACTATTTCACTTAAAAATTGACTAGATTTATAACTCCTACCCTATATATTTCAAAAGGCATGTCCAACTATACACCATGCCTCCTCTGAAATGCTTGTATTTCTATTCTGTTTGGGTTATGTTTCTCCATCATATTAGGATTAGTAGTCAGAGTCTAGTAGGGAATGGGTTAGTGTCAGGGATTTAGTATTTCAAATATATGCTGCATAAAAATCTTCCCACTCTCATTCAGAACAATGCCTAGACATTACCCTCGTCCCAAGTAAGACACAATTAGAGGAGAAGAGTTAAAAATTCTGTGAATACATATCTGGAAATGAATATTCTCATGAGTTCACAACCTTGGAGGTCGTAGAGGAGTTTCCAAAAGTATGGGACAGGGTAAGCACTCCACAAACATGGAGCTCTGCTGCCCTAAAGACTTCTTGAGAAACTGCCTCTGAGGTTGGGCACTTGAAATATATGTTTTCGTAAGGAGCTTTCTTTGTACTGAGACCATCAAACCTTGGTGTGCATCAATGCGACCTGGAGGACATGGTTTCATATTTTCCAATGAACATGAGGCAGCAGTGCTGAATTCTCTCTATGTAGGTAAACTGTGTCCACTGGGGCCTAAGTGTCTCTGCGTGTGGACTGTGAAGCCATTTGGTCATCCTCTACTTTTCCTGGTGTTTCTTGCTGCTGCACTGGGAGTTTGGTATTTGCTTATGAAGTAAAAAAAGATCACCTGGGACACAGTGCTTGAGGGAGTTCTGTCACTTGTGGTGGGTAAGGGTCTGCAAGAGAATATACCAACAATGCTTCTATTCCACAAAGCTTTTCCCCTTGACCATAGCAACATAATTTTCAACATTTCCCTGAAACCTCTCTATATAACAAGATGCCGTTACATATAAGGGTCTGGTGGTTGTACCATGTCAGTCACAAGGCATTTCGGAGCCAATGGAAGATCAACATGGCCCCACCACAGATGTTTCATCACACACCCCCCCTCCACTGCTCTAGGCCCACTACTCAGCAGGCTCCAATTTACTGGCATCTCTGTTCTACACCATTTTGATGAAACCTAGCCAATCAAGGTGCTGTCTGGTATACTCATGATCAGCAACCGGTTTTCCAAATTTTCTACAGTGCCACCTGGTCATGGAAATTTCAATAATTTTATTGTATTTATCTAGCCATTTTTCACGGATGAAGTTGGAGGCACTGTGGATTTCAATTCGTACAGGAACCATTAAATGATGAGAAACCTCATTTCAATGAAAGCTCTGTAGAACTGTTACAGACAAGGCTTCCCAGGGAGTGGCCAAAATGTCACATAAAATCAGACCCACTGAGGTCTACAATGTGAGGTCCATGTGTGTTTTGACTGTCACCCGTGCCTGCCAAGTCTTTCAGAAAAAAAAAATCATGTGATATCCTGGCTGAGATTCCCAGTGCTCTGTGGAAAGCCACCCTGGGCCTAGATCTCAGTTTCCAAGGGAGACTCTCATGCGTGCCCTCCTAGAATCCCAACACAATACATGGCACAAGTTCTCTGAGATCAGATCCAGAATGCACTCTCTAAGTGTAATCACACCAGAGTTCAAGCCCATGTGGACCCAGGCATCTCCTTTAACTGCCACACAATGACCACAATTAAAACCAAAACACTCCCACATGGCCCTCATCTGTTTCCATATAGATACTCATCATAACCTCTGGCTGGAGGTTTCCATGAGGGGCGCAGTCCAAGACAGTGTCCAAAATAAGCTCCCTTGCCCCTCATTTGCCTAAAGTCAGGGTGGCCTGGACATACTTCCTGTGAACCAGGAGTGATCAAATAGGCATGCCGTTAATACTGCAGCGCTTCTTCAATTTGAGGCCTACTGAGTTAGAGGTATAGATTGTTTATGTGAATTAGAGTCATGAGAAAACCCAAGCACCTCTGCAGGGCTTTGAAGAACTCAATTGACACAAAGGATCCCTATTCTCACTTGATAGAGGTCAGGAACCTCACAGAGGAAAGCGAGACTTTATCCACAATGACTGGTCTATTTGCCATTTTGGTTTTAGATGCACACATGGGATCTTTCTTTAGATCCATCTGGTGCTGAGAATCTAAGCCACAAACTCACACAGGGCCAAGATGCTAATTCAGACACATCCCTTTCCAAAGCAATTAAGCAAAGAGCCACAGGTGATGCCCATTCATTTCCATTTGAAAACTGTTTACTTCAGGCTTCACAAAGGGGTGGCCAGAGCAAGAACTTCCTGACATTCAGTTCAACAGAACAATATATAAGTAAAATGCCCAAAGCAGGGTTTTTCCACTGAGAATTTCCTGGTCACACTGATATCTGAGTTTTTTGAGATGCTCGCCATTCCCTTCAGCTATCCAGTACATGACCATGTCACAGAGCTTGGAGGTGGTACATATGTTAGACACAAAACCATGAGCCTATCCTGGAGAGTGAACAGAATTCATGAAGAAACCTGGAAATTAGGAATGTAGTAGGTTATGCCCATCTTTAAGTAAAGCCGCAATCCATTCATAAATTGGGCAGGATGAAATGAGAAGCTTTCTACTAGACAGGAAACATCCATTGATGCACTCTCTTTTCTAATGTCTACAACCACGGACACCATGGGATACACAGACATAGAATCACTCGCCTTTTCAAAAGACTTACAAGAAACAGTTCACTCCAAACCATACAAACCACCTTTCCTTCCTATTCTCACAACATGAGACAAAATCACAAACTCACAACCACACCCACAAAGGCACCTCCTTACCCTAAGTAGGTCTGTGACTCTATGGAGTGTCCTCTGACTGGTGGGCCACACAATGTTCCCCCGAAATGTCCTGTCCTGTCTCAAATATGGTCTCCTTGGCCAACTCTATGAAGTTGTCAGGAGCCAGCAGTGGGCCACTACCTGCTTTTTCAGGAAAGGCCCCTCTTCAGAGCTGTCCTGGCTTTTGGCCATTCTAACATCAGTAGGTACAAAGAAAGACTGACTCTGTCCTTGGTAATTCCAAACAAGTGAACCCACTGGGACTGGTACTGGGACTGGCTCTGTGTGCCTGGCTTCCAGGATCCCAAGTTCAGAGAGTTCCATCACCAAGGGAGTAAGGTGAGGTCACTTTCTTCAGGAACTGAATGAGGTCACTGCCTTGGCAACCACTTTATCCTAACAGTTGCTTCCAAGTGTCTCATTAAATGGAGGCTTCCCCTACTTCCAGTGAAACATTCACAAGTTAGAATGGTATATCAACCATAGGAACCCGGTAATAGCTCTCCACACAGGCCTGGTTTGGTCCATCTCCTCTACATTGAGAAGAGAGGTTCTGATTCAGACACATCCCGTCATCCTGACCAGGTATTTTGCCATGGAAGATTACTTTTGCTTTCTCAGGTCCTCCATAGCTGACTACATATTCTCCAGGGATCATTTCTGCATTGAACTTGTGGTTCTAAACAGGTGAAAGATCCCCTACATTCCTGTATTGTAAGACCAACTCTGTCCCTGCTCTTCATTAAATTTACATTGAGGGAACAGTGTATTGTTAGGGTTAATAAAATGTTTGATGTTAGAAATCATTCTGCTGGATGTATAATGGTACTGGGAACCTGGGATATTTTTAAAAATATAGAGGTGAAATATATAAATGAAAAAAGGATGTCTAGGTAATTTTGAAGCCCAGAGAGGCAATGGGCCCTTCATTGGGATACTTAGCTTTGATTTATGTTGTGCACAGATATCTCAGATAAATCGATATGCAATGGCATAGGACCTTGTACCTTGGATGATTAAAATTCGAAGAGAACATCCAGTCAAAAAGGGATAGTCGGTAGGATTAGATAGATATTCGGTAGGTTAACAAAGAGTGAGTATAGGATTTGGAACAAAAGTTCTTTAGCAATAGGGTTTGGGTTAAAGTGTGAAAGTAAATATCAGCCCACTTGAAGGGTCAGTCACAATGATGAACAGGGGAAAATATGTAGGAAAGCAGATATCAATAGAGATATTACAAAATCAACAAGTGGGCCAAGGACCTGAACAGACACTTCTCAGAAGAAGACATACAATCAATTAATAAGTACATGAAAAAATTCTCACCTTCTCTAGCAGTCAGAGAAATGCAAATCAAAACCACCCTAAGATACCATCTCACTCCAGTAAGATTGGCAGCCATTAGGATGTCAAACAATAATAAGTGGAGGCAAGGATGTGGGGAAAAGGGTACACTTGTACATTGCTGGTGGGACTGCAAAATGGTGCGGCCATTATGGAAAGCAGTATGGAGATTCCTGGAAAAGCTGGGAATGGAACCACCATTTGACCCAGCTATCGCCCTCCTTGGACTATTCCCTGAGGACCATAAAAGAGAATGCTATAGGGATACTGCCGCATCAATGATCATAGCAGCACAATTCACAATAGCCAGACTGTGGAACCAACCTAGATGCCCTTCAATAGATGAATGGATAAAAAAAATGTGGAATCTATACACAATGGAGTATTATGCAGCACTAAAAAATGACAAAATCATGGAATTTGCAGGGAAATGGATGGCATTAGAGCAGATTATGCTAAGTGAAGCTAGCCAATCCTTAAAAAACAAATGCCAAATGTCTTCTTTGATTTAAGGAGAGCAACTAAGAACTGAACAGAGGGAAAGAGCATGAGGAAAATATTAACATTAAACTGAGACAAGTGATGGGAGGGAAAGGGAGAGAGAAGGGAAATTGCATGGAAACGGAAGGAAACCCTCATCGTTATACAAAATCACATATACAAGGTTGTGAGGGGAAAGGGGGGGGAAGGGAGAGAATGGAACAATAACAGATGAGGTAGAGAGGGAAAATGAAAGGGGAGGGGAGGGGGGATAGTAGGGGATAGGAAAGTCAGCAGAATACAACAGTCTCTAATATGGCATTATGTAAACATTGTGAATGTGTAACTGATGTGATTCTGCAATCTGTATTTGGGGTAAAAATGGAAATGCATAACTCACTTGAATCAAATTTATGAAAGATGAAAAAAATAAAAATTTTAAAAAGTACTAAATTGGCTCATCCTAACATTAAAAAAAGAGATATTACAAAATCAGGCAAAGTATAAAGTGAGTGATATGATTAGATATTTTCAACAGGGTTGATTTTGAATATATAATCTTAGGAAGAAACAAATATGTAGTCACCAATAGGATTGATATTTGAGAGCATTAGGCAACCTGAACATGGAAGTAATCCATGTTCACTTTCCATTTAGGCTTTAGTACAATAATAAGTGTGAACTTTGCATTTTGTGTCCAGAATATTACTGTGATAAAATGTATATGTAGATTAGGTGACATCAGTATTTCTTTCACCATTTCTGTGAGTAATATTTTGAAGACATATACATAAGTATTGGTTGTACAAAAAGCTGTACCCTGTGTCTATGTATATACAGATAATTCATGAATAGACCATACTGTGAATAAATATTATAGCTGGTTCCACTTTAAATAATGGATTGAATTCATATTCACAAAGGAGTGGTCTGAGGCAAAAACCTTCCTGAAATTCAGGGCAACAGAACAATAGGTAAACAAAACGCACAAAGCAGGGTTTCTCCACTGAGACTTTCCTGGTCACACTGATATCTGAGTTTTCCTAGATGCTCGCCTTTCCCTTCAGCTATCCAGTACATAGCCATATCACATAGCTTTGAGGTAGTACATATCTTGGTCACAAAACAATGAGGCAATTCTGGAGAGTGTCCAGAATTCAGGATGTAAACAGAAACTTTGGAAGATAGCAGGTTTTGCCCTTCAATAAGAAAAGCCGCAGTCCATTAATAAATCGGGCAGGATGAATGTTGCGAAGCTTTCTCCTAGACAGGACACATCCATTGATGCATTTTCTTTTCTAATGTCTACAACCACGGACAGAGTGGGATACACAGACATAGAAGCACTCGCCTTGTCAAAGGACTAACTAGAAACAGTCCACGCCAATTCAAACAAACAGCCTTTCTTACATCTTCTCAGAACCTGAGAAAAAAACCATACACACACCTACACCCACAAAGGCACCTCCTTTGTGGAGTGTCCTCTGAATGGTGGGCCATACTATATTCGCCAAAAATGGCCTGTTGTATCTCAAATCTGGTCTCCTTGGCCAACTCTGTGCAGTTGTCAGGAGCCAGCGGTGAACCAATACCTGCTTTCTCAGGAAAGGTCTTTCTTCAGAGCTTTCCTGGCATTTGGCCATCCTCACATCTGTTGGTACTAAGAAAGACTGACTCTGTCCTTGGTAAATTGAAACAAGTGAGACCACAGGGACTGGGACTGCAACTGGCTCTGGGTGCCTCTCTTCCTGGATCCCAAGTTCAGAGAGTTCCATCACCAAGGAAGTGCAGTGAGGTTACTTCCTTCAGGAACTGAATGAGGTCACTGCCTTGGCAACCTCTTTGTCCTAACAGTTACTTCTAAGGGTCCCATGAGATGGAGTCTGTCCCTACTTTCTGTCACACTTTCACAAGTTAGAATGGTATATCAACCATTGGCACCTGGGAAGAGCTCTCCACACAGGCTTGATTTGGTCCATCTTCTCTACATTTAGAAGATAGAGGTTGATTCAGACACATCCATTCATCATGATCAGGTTGTTTACCATAAAAGATGACTTTTCCTCTATCAGGTCCTTCATAGCTGCCTACATCTTCTCCAGGGATCATTTCTGCATGGACCTTTGATGTTCTCAGAAGGTGGAAGATCCCCTACATTCCTGTATTGTAAGACTAACTCTGTCCCTCCTCTTTTGTAAAGTTAGATTGAGGGAAGAGTGTATGTTTAGGGTTAATAACATGTTTGATTTGGGTTAGGAATCTCTCTGCCGCATGAATAATGGTATTGGGAACCTGTGATATTTACAAGAATATATAGGTGAAATGTAAGTATGAAAACAGAAATCTAGGTAAGATTCGAAGTCAGAAGGGCATTGGTTCCTTCAGTGGGATTCTTAGGTTTGAATTATGTTCTGCATATATGTCTCCGATAAATTGAAATACAATGGTTTAGGACCTTATACCTTGGATGATTAATTGTCGAAGAGAACATCGAGTCAAAAAGCAATAATCAGTAAGATTAGGAAGATAATCAGTAGGTTTAGAAATAAAAGTGAGTATAGGATTTAGACCAAAATTTCTTTAGCAATAGGGTCTCGGGTAGATATTGAATGTAAATGTCAGCATATGTGAAGTGTCAGACACAATGATGAACTGCGGAATATATGTAGGAAAGCAGATATCAATAGAGATATAAGAAAATCAGGCAAAGTATAAACTGAGTGATAGAATTAGACATTTTCAACAGCCTTGAAGTTGAATATATAATCTTAGAAAGAAACAAATATGTAGTCACCAATAGGATTTACATTTGAGAGCATTAGGCAACATGGACATGGTTGTTTTTAGTAATTCATGCTCACTTTCCATTTAGGCTTTGATACAATCATGAATGTGACCTTTGTTTTTTGTGTCCAGAATATTACTGTGATAAAAAAAGATATATATATATATATATATATATATATATATATATATATATATATATATATATATACACACACACACACACACATATATAGATAGATAAGGTGACATGAATATTTCTTCTACCATTTCTGGGAGCAATGTTTTGAAGAGGTATAAATTAGTATTGGGGGAACAAAGAGGTGTACACTGTGTCTATGAATATAGAGATAATGCATTAATAGACCATACTGTGAATAAATAACATACCTGGTTCCAACTTTAATAATGGATTGAATTGAAATGTGAAAATGTACAGGAAATCTTATATTGATATACACACATTCATTCCAACCACTTATACATCTAATGGTAATATCAATGTTATGGTTTATCTTGAAGAGTGTGTGGGTTTAGCTTCAAAATTGATTATGGAAATCGAAAATAATGTGTTTGGAAAGAAGTCTCATGAAAAGACCAGTCAAGTAACATGGAGGAATACATGTGTTCTGAAGCAGAAAGTGATTAAAAGTGAAACAAATTCCTATAAATTTGTGAACTTGTGAATGAAATATATATCCTATGATGTGCAAAAACTGAAGAAATAGTAACGTACCAGTGTTGAATTAAAATGAACGTCAAAATAGACATCATGTCCCCTAGGAATCTATTTGCATTGATGTTAAACTGGGTCAGTTACTGCAGAAATATTAGGATTTGTAAGCACCATTGATTGAAGTTAGTTTTCGGCACTGGGAAACAAATATGTATTTCAGCTAGATGATTATTTCTGAGAATAATCTTGTGAAATGTTGATTATAAATCCACATACATGAACATGAATGAATTTATGGAGTGTATATAAGACACATATATTTCATATTTTATAAAATCTGTAGAGTGTATATATATATATATATATATATATATATATATACAAAAAAAACACAAAAATTCATTAAAAAGTATCAATATATATATATGCCAATCGTAATTCATCATGTAATATATATCATCCACAGAAGCAAAAATATTTATTTTACTAAACATGGGTTTATGTATAATATTGTTCTAATAGGAAGCTCACCCATAGTTTGAATTTTCAGTTCCAAAAGCGTTTAGGAGCACTGATCTCTTCTTACAATTTGTTTCTGCCAAGTCAGCCAACTCATAAAAATATATGTGTGATACCAAGTAGGAATCTATATGTGCATATAAAAAGTACAAGTGCTGAGTAGGCTACAGAGAAAGGGAGACAGGAATTCACATATTTGTTAACTTTAAAAACGCATGGAGAGAGCTGCGGATGTGGCTCAAGTGGTAGCGTGCTCGCCTGGCATGCGTGCGGCATGGGTTCGATTCTCAGCACCACGTGAAAACAAAGATGTTGTGTCCGCCGATAACTAAAAAATAAATATTATAGAATTCTCTCTCTCCTCTCTCACTCTCTCTTTAAAAAAAACACATGGAGGACTATTTCAATTAAAAATTGAGTAGATTTATAAAACCGACCCTTTATCATGCAAGAGGGAAGTCCAACTATACATCATGCTTCCTCTGAACTGCTTGTATTTTCATTCTTTTGGGGTATTTTTCTCCATCATATTAGGATTAGTAGTCAGAGTCTAGTAGGGTATGAGTTAGTGTCAGGGATTCAGTAATTCGAATGGAAAATTGGAAAATGGATCAATGTGTATGCAAATGTGTACTACAAAAAAATTTTCCCACTCTCATTCAGAACAATGCCTTGACATTACCTTCACCCCAAGTAAGACACAATTAGAGGAGAAGAGTTAGAAAATCTTTGAATACATATCTGAAATTGAAAATGCTTAGGGTTCACAACCTTGGAGATTGTAGAGGAGTTTCCAAAAGTAAGGGACAGTGTAAAAACTCTACAAACATGGATATTTGCCTGCCTAAAGACGTCTGGAGAAACTGCCTTTAGGTTGGGCACTTGAAATATATGTTGCTGTCAGGAGCTTTAGCTTCCTTTCTAGTGAGACCATCAAAGCTGGGTCTTCATCTCTGTGATCTGGAGGACATGGTTTATAATTTTCCAATAAACATGAAGCAGCAGTGCTGAATTCTTGCTTTGTAGGTAATCTGTGGCCACTGGGGGCTAAGTGTCTCCCCATGTGGACTGCGAAGCCATTTCATCATCCTCCACTTTTCATAATTTTTCTTAATGCTGCACTCGGAGTTTGGTATTTGCTTCACGAAATACAAGGAGTTCAACTGGGACACAGTGCTGCAGCGAGTTCTGTCACGTGTGGTGGATCAGGGTCTGCAGGAGAATGCACCAACAGGGCTTGTATACCACATAGGATGCCCCCTTGACCATAGCAACCTGATTCTGAACATTGCCCTGAAACATCTCCATATAACAAGTTGCCTTTACATATAAGGGTCTGCTCGCTGCACCATGTCAGTCACAAGCCATTTGGAAGCCAATGGCAGATCCACATGGCCCCACCTCAGATGTTTTATCACACATTTGCTCACTACTGCTCTAGGCCCACTACTCAGCAGGATCCAAATTACTGAGATCTCTGTTTTACACCATTTTCATCAAAACCAGTCAATCAAGGCACTGTCTGGTACACTCGTGATCAGCAACAGGACATCCAAAGGTTCTTCATTGCCACCTGGTCATTGGAATTTCAAAAATTTCATGGTATTTATCTAGCAAATTTTCAATTATGAAGTTGGAAGCACTATGGCTTTCAAATCATTCAGGAATCATTCAATGGTGAGGAAGCTCATTTCAATGAAAGCTTTGGAGAACTCTCACAGGCAAGGCTTCCCAAAGAGTGGCCTAAAGGTCACATGAATCCAGGCCCATCGAGGTCTACAATTGAGGTCCATGTGTGTTTTGACTAGCAAATATGGCTTCCAAGTCTTTCAGAATAAAATAATGTGATATCCTGGCTGAGATTCCCAGTGCTCTGTGGAAAGCCACCCTAGGACTAGATCTCAGTTTCCAACGGAGACTCTCATGCGTGGCCTCCTAAATTCCCAACACAATTCATGGCAATACTTCTTTGATGATTGATCCAGAACTCAGTGTTTAAGGGGAATGACACCAGAGTTCAAGCCCAGGTGGATCCAGTCATCTCTTCCAACTGCCACATGAATGACTACACTTAAAACCAAAACATTCCCACATGGTCCTTACCTTCTTCCATATAGACACTCATCATTACCTCTGGCTAGAGTTTTTCATGTGGGACGCATCCCAAGAGAGTGTCCAAAATAATCTTCCTTGCCCCTCATTTGCCTAAAGTCAGGGTGGCATCGTCACCCTTCCTGTGAACCTGGAGTGATCCAATAGGCCTGCCATGAATACTGCTCTGCTTCTTCAATTTGAGTCCTACTGACTCTCAGGGATAGATTCTTTAAGTGATTTGGAGTCACAAGAAAACACAAGCACCTCTGCAGTTCTTCAAAGAACTCATTTGACTTAAAGGATCCCTATTCTCACTTGACAGAGGTCAGAATCCTAACAGAGGAAGGCAAGAGACTGATCAACAATGACAGATTTTTGGCCATTTTGGTTTTGATTGCACACATGGAATCTATCCTTAGATCCATCATGTGCTGAGAATCTAAGCCACAACCTCATACAGGGCCAAGAGGCTGATTTAGACACATCCTTTTACAAGCAATTAAGCAAAGAACCACAGGTGATGCCCATTCATTTCCATTTGAAAATTGTTTTCTTCAGGCTTCACAAAGGGGTGGCCTGAGGCAAAGACCTTCCCGACATTCAGGACAACAGAACCATAGGTAAGCAAATGAACCAAAGCAGGATTTCTCCACTGAAAATTTACTGGTCACACTGATATCTGAGTTTTCTAAGATGTTCCCATTCTCTACAGCTATCAAGTATATAGACATGTCTCAGAGCTTGGAGGTGGTACATATCTTGGAAACAAAACCATGAGCCTATTCTGGAGAGTGGCCAGAATTCAGGAAGAAAACAGGAACTTAGGAATTTAGTAGGTGTTGCCCATCCATAAGGCAAACCACAGTCCATTCTTTAATTAGGCAGGATGAATGCTGGGAAGTTTTCTACTACACAGGACACATCCTTTGATGCCTTCTCTTTTCTAATGTCTACAACCACGGACACAGTGGGATACTCAGACATAGAAACACTAGCCTTGTCAAACGACTTACTAGAAACAGGCCACTCCAACCCAAACAAACAGCCTTTCCTACCTATTCTCAGAACATGAGAGAAAACCACAAACTCACTCCACACCCACAAAGGCACCTCCTTAACCCAAGTAGGTCTGTGACTATCCGGAGTGTCCTCTAACTGGTGGGCCATACTATGTTCCCCTGAAATGGCCTGCCCTTTCTCAGATCTGGTCTCCTTTGCCAACTCTGTGAAGTTGTCAGGAGCCAGCGGTGAACCAATACCTGCTTTCTCAGGAAAGGCCCCTCTTCAGAGATCTTCTGCCATTTGACAATGCTCATATCAGTCGGTACCAAGGAAGACTGACTCTGTCCTTGGTAAATCCAAACAAGTGAGACCACTGGGACTGGGACTGGGACTGGCTCTGGGTGCCTGGCTTCCTGCATCACAATTTCAGATTTTTTGATGACCAAGGAAGAGAGGTGAGGTCACTTCCTTCAGGAACTGAATGAGGTCACTACCTTGGCCACCACTTTGTCCTAACAGTTGCTTCGAAAGGTCCCATGAAATGGAGGCTGCCCCTACATCCTTTGACACTTTCACAAGTTAGAATGGTATATCAACCATAGGCACCTGGAAACAGCTCTCCACACAGGCATGGTTTGATCAGTTCTCTACAATAAGAAAGGAGAGGCTGATTCAAACACATCTCTTCATACTGACCCGGTTGTTTGCCATGGAATATGACTTTTTCCCTCTTAGGTCCTTCATAGCTGCCTGCAACTTCTTAAGGGTATAATTTCTGCATGGTCCTTTGATGTTCTCAGCAGGTGGGAGATCCCCTACATTACTGTATTGTAAGACAAACTCTGTCTCGGCTCTTCTGTAAAGTTAGTTTGAGGGAACAATGTATGGTTAGGCTTAATAACATGTTTGATTTGAATTAGGAATCATTCTGCTTAATGAATAATGGTATTGGGAACTTGCGATATTTACAAGAATATATTGGTGAAATATAAGTTTGAAAACAGAAATCTAGATAAGATTTGAATCCAGGAAGGGCATTGGGCTGTTGATTGGGATACTTAGCTTTGAATTATGTTCTGCAAAGATGTCTCAGATAAATCAATATACAATGGCATAGGACCTTGTACCTTGGATGATTGATTGTCGAAGTGATCATCCAGTCAAAAAGGGATAGTCTTTAGGATTAGGAAGATAGTCGGTATGTTAGAAAAAAGAGTAATATAGGATTTGGACCAAAAGTTCTTTAGCAATAGGGTTTCGGATAGAGAGTGAATGTAAATGTCAGCACATGTGAAGAGTCAGTCACAATGATGAACTGGGGAAAATATGTAGGAAAGCAGATATCAATAGACATTAGGAAATCAGACAAAATATAAAGTGACTGATAGGATTAGTCATTTTCAACAGGGTTGAGGTTGAATATATTATCTTAAGAAGAAACAAATATGTAGTCACCAATAGGATTGATTTGAGAGCATTAGGCAACCTGGACATGGATGTGTTTAGTAATCCATGCTCACTTTCCATTTAGGCTTTGGTGAAAGGTTAATAAAATAGGTACTTGTTACTTACTGTTTTTCTGTATGCTTAACAAAACACTGTTGAAGTCTTGAGGACTGTTTGCTAATCTTGTTTCCAGAATGTGCTGTCCCCAACTGCCAAACTGCAAATGTATACCCTCACCCGTTTGCACGCAAACCACCAACTTGCCCTGACCCATCAATAAACTTCCCTCCCTGCCCTCTCCAAGGAAAGCATATAAGCTCTGCTTAAGCTGTTCTCATTGCTCTCTGCTCTATTCAAGTGAGCTCTGAGCCCCAGAATGCTGGACCCATAATAAACCATTTACTGTTGAAAGAGACATTCTCTTGGTGGTCGCTTCCTCCGATGCTTGCCCGACCTTTACATCTGGAGGCACCAGCAAGATCCGACAGCGGCGGATGAAAGATCCCCAAGGGGCTCCTTTCAGGGTAAGTAAGGGAACTCTTTTTGGTTTTAGGTTTCAGGTTAGGGCTTGGCAAAATGGCTATGGGTGATGAGCGTGAGCTCTCTCTGACAGAGGCTGACATACGTGTCACAGAGCCACAGGCCACGTCCCTGGGGGATGCCCCAGAGGACTCAGGAAATCGAGGAACAATAGTCTCCTTGACTCAGTGATATTTTGCTTCGGATTCGGTATTGCCAGCCCATCAGGCTTTGCCGGCTACTCAGGCCTGGCCTCAGTATTGGACGTCCAATGCCTGACTTTATTGTCTTGTCTTGTCAGTGTAGTGTGTCGTTGCTTTCACTGTTTGTGTATCTCTCATTTTGGGACAGAGAACTTCAACACCTCTCTTCCTGACCCTTGATCACTGGAACAAAGTCCGCTTAAGGGCCCAGAATCTTTCTTTTTCAGTAAATCGCTGGACCTGGCAGACCCTCTGTGCCTCAGAATGACCCACCTTTGGAGTTGGATAGCCCCTAGAAACATCTACGTCCCACTAATTCGAAAAGTCAGAGATTTTGTATTTCAACCGGGGCCACATGGACATCCAGATCAACAGCCATATATCTCAACTTTGCAGGACCTCTGCAAATCTCCTTCTCCATGGGTGAAGCTTTTCCTTGTCTCTGCCCCCGCTCCTACTCCTTCCACCATGATTCTATCTCTCAAACCCTCTGCTCCTCCTCCTCCACCCTCTCTTCTCCCTGAGTCTCAAGACTCTACTGGACTCTCCTCGCCTTCTTATCCGCTGCCCTCGTCCACCAACCCCCAACAACCTCTAAGTGATTCCCCTGCTGCTGACTCAGCCTCTCCGCCACTGGAGGAAGCTAGGCCAGCCCAGAACCCACCAAATGACTCCCCCTTGTCACACACACAGCCCCTCCTTCCCTGGAGGAAGCTGGCCTGGCAAAAAGAACTCAAAGAACTCCCTGGCGTTTTCAAACCTGCCTACTTGGGATGACTGCCAACAAATCCTAGGGATTCTCTTCATGACAGAGGAATGAGAGAGAAACTTCCTGGAAGCTAGAAAAAAAAATATCCTCGGACCAGATGGGTGACCAACACAACTTCCCAACATAATCAAAGCCGGCTTCCCCTTGAACTTACCCAACTGGGACCCCGACACCTTTGAAGGTAGGGAGCATCTGTCCACTTATTGCCGGGCCCTAATAGTGGGTTTCCAACCGGCCGCTAGGCAACCAAATAATTTGGCCAAGGTAAGAGAGATTATTCAAGGGCCTGATGAACATCCCTCTATGTTTCTAGAGAGAATTATGGAGGCATATAGGAGATATACTCCTTTCGATCTTCAGGCAGAGGATCAAAAGGCATATGCCATGATGGCCTTCATTGGGCAAGCTGATCTGGATATTAAAAGAAAGTTACAATACTTAGATGGATTACAAGATATGACTTTGAGAGATTTAGTCAGAGTAGCCGAGAAAGTATCCTATAAGAGAGAAACAGAGAGAACGAAAGGGAGCAAAGGGAGGATGAGAGATGAAAAAGACAGATTAAGGTATTAACTAATGTCCTGGTCACAACAATAAATAGGCCAGAAATTAAGAAACAGGGAGACAAGAAGTGATACCTGGGTCCCCTCCAGAGGCCACCCTTGACCTCAGATCAATATGCCTACTGTAAAGAAAAAGGACACTGAGCCAAAGAGTGCCCTAGAAAGAGAAAGCCACGCCAGACAGCCTTTCTGACTCTGGAGGTTGACTAAGAATGTCGGGGCTCAGATCCCTTCCCCGAGCTCAGGGTAACTTTTGAAGTGAAGGGGACCCCATAAACTTTGAAGTGGATACAGCAGCAGTATACTCAGCCCTTAAGGCCCCACTGGGCCCTCTATCAAATAAAAGATCTCTAGTTCAAAGGGCTAACAGCAGTAAATATCAGACTTAGACAACTAAGAGGACCGTGGACATGGGGAAAGACAAAATCCAACATTCCTTCCTAGTAATCCCAGAATGCCTGGCCCCATTGATGGGCAGAGATCTGCTCAGTAAGCTCCGGGCCAAAACAACTTTTAACCCCGAAGGCCCCAAAATGAAATTTCTAAATCCTTCATTAAAAACTCCTATAGTCATGGCTTTATAAATGTCAGTCGAAGATGAACATCCACTTTTCACACACCCCAAGACTGATCAAACAGGCAAGCTACCCCAGAAATGGATAACAGATTACCCAGATGCCTGGGCAAAATTGTTGGGTTAGGCCTAGCCATGAAACAACCTCCAAGAACAGTGGAGTTAAAAACCTCAGCCTCCCCAATCAATGTCAAACAACATCCTCTGAGCCAAAAAGGTAAAGATGGGATAAGGCCCCATATTCAGAAATATCTGGCCTTAGGGTCCTAAGGCCCTGTCAATCGGCCTGGAACACTCCCCTGCTACCGGTAAAAAATCCAGGAACTGGGGACTATCCCCCATACAAGACCTAAGAGAGATCAACAACAGAGTGCAGGACATTCACGCCATGGTAAATAATTCATACAATCTGCTTATCACTCTGAACCCTGAGTAGAAATGGTATGGACATAAAGATGCTATCTATTGCATGCCTCTGCATAAAGACAGTCAGTTGCTGTTTGCTTTTGAGTGGGTAGACCCAGAAACCGGAACGTATGGTAAACTAACATGGACTAGACTCCCACAGGGGTTCAAAAACTCCCCCACTCTCTTTGATGAAGCCCTCCACAGAGATGTCAACAACTTCAGACCTATGCACCCTGAAGTCACCCAGCTTCAATACGTGGATGACCTGCTACTGCAGCCAACACCAAGGAAAACTGTGAGTCTGGGAACCAAGCACTATTATATAAGCTTGCTCAACTCGGGTATAGAGCTTCTTCCAAAAAACCCCAAATTTGCCAGCAAGAAGTAGTCTTCCTGGGCTATTCCCTTAGGGGTGGTAAACGATGGCTCACTGAGCCCAGAAAACAAACGGTTGTGCAGATACACCCCCCCCCCCAGCAGCAGACAACACAGAGAGTTTCTTGGGACTACTGGGTTTTGCAGGTTATGGATTCCTGTGTTTGCGTCCTTAACTTCTCCTTTATACCCGCTGTTAAAGGGAGATGCCCAATTCCAATGGACCCCTGAGCACCAGCAAGCTTTTGATAACATCTAACAACACTGGCACTGAACTCCTCAAGTTCACTGAGCCAAGCCTGCAATTTCAGAAATCCCTACACTACGTTAAAAATGTACATCAATTCACACACCTTGGTTCAAAGAAACTGCAGGCATTCCTGAAGGATCAAGAACAGAGTTTTCCACTAACCGACTCACAGCAAAAGGACATAACTGAACGGGTAAAAAAACCCTGTTTGTTCTGTCAATAGTTTAATGCTTACCCTTCCAAGCTTCCTGCAAAAAAGCACCTATGAACAACCAGACCAGGACAATTCTGGGAAGTGGACTTTACTGAAATTAAGCCAGCGAGGTATGGACTTCAATATCTCCTAGTGTTTGTAGATATATTTTCAGGATGGATTGAAGCCTTCCACACAAAAAAAAGGCACAAATGGTGGTAAAAAATCCTGAAAGATATTTTTCCATGATACAGCCTACCTAAGGGTATATTGTCTGATAATGGACCGGCGTTCATGGCCCAGGTAAGTAAGGTGTTAGCCAGGACCCTGGGAATAAATTGGAAGTTACATTGTGCTTATAGACCCCAGAGCTCAGGACAGGTTAAAAAAAAATTAATAGAACCATTAAAGAGACCTTAACGAAATTAAGCTTAGAGAGGGCATCAAAGGTTGGACTATGCTCCTGCCTTATGCACTGTTTCATGCAAGAAATACTCCCTCTGTTTCTTTGAGTAACCTCACCTCCTATGAAATTCTCTATGGGGCCCCTCCTCCAGTAAGGACCTAACCCCAACTCTAAGACCTACCGATCCCTTCCACACCCCCTTGCTTGACAAACTTAAAGCTCTTGAAAGAACTCAGCGATACCTGTCAAACCAGCTGGCCACTGCCTACCAACCTGGTGAAGAGGAGACTCCACATCGATATCAAATAAGAGACTTCGTCTACATAAGATGACTTCAGGTGTCATCCCTGGAACCCCGATGGACAGGACCATACCAGGTGCTACTTATAAAACCTACAGTGGTAAAGGTAGACGGAATCACTTCCTGGATCCTAATTCTCATCTCAAGCCTGCGCCCTGTCCAGACTCTGGCTTGAAAGTGGAAAAGACTGGTAACCCTTTCAAATTGCATATTGTCCATGTGGATAAGGCTATAGACTCTCCCCTTGGCCACCACTAGTCCTAACCATCATCAGCCCATTCAGCAGCGATGGCTGATCACAAATCCTATTAGACAAGAAGTATGGTCTGTCTTGCATACAGCCCCCTTAGGGACCTGGTGGCCATCTCTCCACCCAGATATTTGTCAGCTGAGTATACGTCTTTCCAATTGGGATATCTCTGATGAAGAGGATCCCATTAAAATTCCATTAAATTTCTTCCGTACCATAGATAATGGAAACAAACATTATGGATGTAGGGACATGCAAGTCTGATGCAGGTTGGCTAGCCTAGATTACTATGTTTGCCCGGTGGACTATCAAAGCCACAAACAACCACGGCTGTGTGGGGGAAAAGCCATCTTCTTCCGTAAGTCATGGGGATGTGAGCATACAGGGGCTGCCTGGTGGAACCCAAACTCCTCATCAAATTCAGTTCACAGCATTGGCCATATTACCAATTAGACAACCAAAACCGATGGCCCGCAGAGGGGTGTCTAGATCCTCAAATTCTGTGTGACTTTTTCAACTTCGGCAAGTGCTCAAAAGGATGGAAGAAAATTCCCCTATGTGTATGCCTTTTCCCTCCTTTGCTCACATCATGAACTATGTTTCTCCAATAGATCCTTCTGCTCCAGACTCTCTGCTGTCACTCTCACATCAACAACCTGATTTCTCCCCTCCAATTACTAGATCAAAAACCCAAACCTCCGCTGGTTCTCAGACCATTGCCCCCTTGCTGAGGTAGCAGGTACTGAGGTACCCTTCCACCCACTCACTCCTCTCTTCTCCTGTCAGTGCCCACACCGGGTCCCACCAGGTCCTCTTACCAGCTAACCCAAAGCTCAAACCAGCTGAGGAGTGCCCTCAGACGCCTATCCAAGTTGTAATGAAAATGGCCTTTAAAGTTGCTTTGTCATCACTAAAAACAGGTTACTAAGAATTTAATGTCCCTCACAGGCTTTTTGGGATACTCACTCCTGTCTTCCCATCTGCTCTACCTGTTCTACTACTCACGTTTTGTTGCCAGGAAAATTCCAAACCCTTTTCCCATTATTCTTTTATATCTCTTTTTCCTCATTCTCAGAACCACAGAACTGCTCTCACCCTCCGCCTTCCCCGTCTTCCCCTCTGTACCAGGCCCACAGAAAAATCTTAAATGGCCTTCTCCAGAAGTCTTCATCGTGGCTGACTTTAGGACTTTCAGCAACAAAGTCCCTATAAAAGAGTTCAGTGTACATAAACTTCCTCTTTTCGTGTTGCTCTGTTATACTTGGCCACTGGCTGGAAAAATCAGCACTTCTAAGCTAGACACCCCCTTACTAGTTTTTCACAAAATATGTGAACAAGGCCTCTGGCCTTGAGCTCAGGCTTCCAGAGATGGCTATATTTCCAAGATAAAGAAGTTACCAACTGGGCTCCATGGTAACAGCTGGCAGGGAGAAAATAAAAGAGAAGAAAAAAGCTCTCCCCCTCCCAGATGTCCTTAAAAAGTTATCTTTCCCAGAGAAGAGGAAAATAAAAACAGAACCAAAAACTGCTTTTTGTGAACTTCTGCAGACTGTAAATTTCTGAGTCTTTTCTCTTACATGTTGGGTACAAAATTCTGAAACTACCTAAACTTGGGATTCAGGGGATTAATTGATTACAATAGAAGCAATGCCCTCTATATCCGTTTGCAACCAAATAGGACTGTTTCCCTGTCTTCGGTGCTATCTTAGGTGCCTTGCCTTGTCCATACCTACAACAGTATAATTCTATATACTTAAACATTGTTTATTCATAGAATTATCAACAGATGTGATTAATTATGTAATGGTGCAGATGTTTCCCCGAGTGCTCTATCATGAGGCAGGATCATTTAAATTTCAAATAGGGGGGCATACAACCCGGTTCTGCTGGCAACCTGTATCTTTCACTTTAGCCATCCTATGAGGAATAGTAGTTGCTGCAGAGGTGGGCACAGGTACCACTGCCCTAATCCATGGGACACAACAAATGACCCAATTAGAAGCAGCAATACACCAAAACTTAAAGATATTAAAAAACCACCATCACAGCTTTACAAGAATCTTTAACCTCTCTCTCTGAAGTTGTTTTACAGAACAGGCGAGGGTTCGACCTCCTCTTCATGAGAGAAGGGGCCTTTGTCCTGCATTGAGGGAAGAATGTTGTTATTATGCCTACCATACTGGAGTTGTAAAAGAATCTATGATTAAATTAAGAAGACGCATTGAAGAGCATCAACAAGAGAGAGAGGCCCAAAAAGGGTGGTTTGAGACTTGGTTCACAGAGTCCCCCTGGTTAACTACGCTTTTATCAGCCCTGGCCGGTCCCTTAATAATCCTCACATTATTGCTAACTGTAGGACCCTGTTTGCTCAACCGTGTAATTTCCTTTCTCCAAGCTCAAATTGGACAAGTTAAACTTATGGTAATCAGAAATCAATATACCACACTAGCAGACATAAAATGTGACATCCCCAATGATCACTATTATGATTTAATGTAACCAAAAGAAAGTGGGGAATGAAAGGTAAATAAAATAGGTAATTGTCACTTCCAGTTTTACGGTATGCTTAACAAAACACTGTTGATATCTTGAGAACTGTTTGCTAATCTTGTTCCCTGAATGTGCTGTACCAACTGCAAAACTGCAGAATGTACTCCCTCACCCATTTGCACGCAAACTACCCACTCGCCCTGACCCATCAATAATCTTCCCTCCCTGCCCTCTCCAAGGAAAGTATATAAGCTCTGCTTAAGCTGTTCTCAGGGCTCTCTCCTCTATTCAAGGGAGCTCTGAGCCCCAGCATGCTGGACCCCCATAAACTTTTGGCTGTTGCATTAGACAGTCCCTGGTAGTCTTTTCCTCCGATGCTCGCCTGACATTTACATTGGTAAAATAATAAGTGTGACCATTGCTTCTGTGTCCAAATGTACAAATTAATATTGGGGGTACAAATAGGTGTACCCTGTGATATGAATATAGAGATAATGCATGAATAGGCAATACTGTGAATAAATAATAAAATGGGTTCCAAATTTAATAATGGATTCAATTGATATCTGAAAATATACAGGAAATCTTATATTGATACACATACATTCATTCCAACCAGTTATACATAAAAACGTTATATTAGGATTATGGTTTGTCATGAAAAGTGTGTGAGTTTTGCTTCAAAACTGATTATGAAAGTTGAAAATAATGTGTTTGGAAAGAAGTCTCATGAAAAGACCAGACAAGAAACCTGGAGGAATCCATGTGTTCTGAAGCAGGAAGTTATTGAAAGTGAAACAAATGCCTATAAGTTTGCTAATTTGTGGATGAAATATATATCCTATGATGTGCATAAATTGAAGAAATAATAATGTACCAGTGTTGAATAAAAATGAACGTCAAAATACACATCATGTCCCATAGTAATCTACTTGCATTGATGTTAAACTGGGTCAGTTACTGTACAAATATTAGTATTTGTATGCAACATTAACTGAAGTTAGTTTTCAGTACTGGAAACAAATATGTATTTCATGTGGATGAATGTTTCTGAGAATAATCTTGTGAATACTTGATTATAAATCCATATACATGAACATGAATGAATTTAGGGAGTGTATATAAGACACATATATTTCATATTTTGAAAAATCTGGAGAATATATATATATATATATATATATATATATATATATATATATATATATATATACAAAAAAGCACACACAGAGACATTAAATTACCAATATATATGCCAATCAAAATTTATCATGAAATATATATCATCAACAGATGCAAAAATATTTCTTTTACTGAACATGGATTTATGTTTAATGTTCTTCAACTAGGAAGCTCACCCATAGGTTGAATTTTAAGATCCAACAGGGTTTAGGAGGAGTGATTTCTTCTCATAATTTGTATCTGCCAAGTCAGCCACCTCACAAGAATGTACATGTGATACCAGGTAGGATTCTATATGTGCATATAAAATTACATGTTCTGAATAGGCTACAGAGAAAGGGAGACAGGAATTTATATATTTATTAACTTTAAAAACACAAGGAGAACTATTTCAATTAAAAATTAACTAGATTTATAACACCTACCCTTCATAATGCAAATGGCAAGTCCAACTATACACCATGCCTTTTTTGAACTGCTTGTATTTCTATTCTGTTTGGGTTAGTTTTCTCCATCATATTAGGATTAGCAGCCAGAGTTTAGTAGTTTATGAGTTACTGTCAGGGATTAAGTATTTTGAATGGAAAATTGGAAAATGAATCTAATGTGTATGCATATATGTGCTACACAAAAATCTTCCCACTCTCATCCACAACAATGCCTTGACATTAACTTCGTCCCAAGTAAGACACAATTAGAGGAGAAAAGTTAGAAAATCTGTGAATGCATATGTGGAATGGAATATACTCAGGAGTTCACAACCTTGGAAGTGGTAGAGCAGTTTCCAAAAGTAAGGCACATGGTAAACACTCCACAAACATGGAGCTCTGCTGGCCTAAAGACTTCTTGATAAACTGCCTCTGAGGTTGGGCACTTGAAATATATGTTGTTGTCAGTAGCTTTAGCTTACTTTCTAGTGAGACCATCAAAGCTGGGTCTGCATCTATGTGACCTGGAGGACATTGTTTCTAATTTTCCAATGAACATGAGGCAGCAGTGCGAATATTCTCTTTGTAGTTAAACTATGGCCACTGGGAGCTAAGTGACTCACCGTGTGAACTGTGAAGCCATTTGGTCCTCCTCCACTTTTCGTGGTGGTTCTTGCTGCTGCACTGGGACTTTGGTATTTTCTTCATGAAATACAAGGAGATCAACTGGGACACAGTGCTGGAGGGAGTTCTGTCACATGTGGAGCTCACGGTCTGCATGTGAATGCGCCAACCAGGATTTTATCCCACATGGGTTGCCCCTTTGTCCATAGCAACCTGATTCTGAACATTGCCTTGAAATCTCCCTATATAAAAAGATGCCTTTACATGGAAGGTTCTGCTGGCTGTACCATGTCAGTCACAAGCCATTTGGAAGCAAATGGCAGATCCACATAGCCCCACCACACATATTTTATCACACACCTTCACACCACTGCTCTAGGCCCACTAATTTGCAGGTTCCAACTTACTGGCATCTCTGTTCTACACAATATTCATGAAACCCAGTCAGTCAAGGCACTGTCTGATACACTCATGATCAGCAATAGGACATCCAAAGATTCTCCAGTGCCACCTGGTCATGGGAATTTCAAAAATTTCATGGTGTTTATCTAGCCATTTTTCGAGGATGAAGTTGGAGGAACGTTGGGTTTCAAAAACCATTCAATGTTGAGGAAGCTAATTTCAATGAAACTCTGGAGAACTCTCATAGGCAAGGCCTCCCAAAGAGTGGACAAAAGGTCACATGAAGCCAGTCCAATTGAAGTCTACAATGTGAGGTACATGTGTGTTTTAACTCTCAACTATGGCTGTCAAGACTTTAAGAAGAAAATCATGGATTATCTTGGCTGAGATTCCCAGTGCTCTGTGGCCTTGATCTAAGTTTATAAGGGCTACTTTCATGCGTGGCCTCCTAAAATCCCAACAAAACTCATGGCAATTCTTCTCTGAGGTCAGTTCCAGAACTCAGTCTCTATGTGGATTCACACGAGAGTTCAAGCCCAGGTGGACCCAGTGATTTCTTCCAATCGCCACACAAATGACCAAAATTTAAACGAAAACACTCCCATATGGCCCTCATCTTTTCCACATAGACACTCATCATAACCTCTAGCTGGAGGTTTCTATGAGGGGCGCTGGACAAGACAGTGTCCAAAATAAGCTCCCTTGCCCGTCATTTGCCTAAAGTCAGGGTGGCCTGGAAACCCTTCCTGTGAACCAGGAGTGATCAAATAGGCCTACCATTATTACTGTTCCATTTCTCCAATTTGAGGCCTACTGACTGTGGGGTTTAGATTCTTCATGTGGATTGGGGTCATGAGAAAACCCAAGCACCAATGGGCTAGACTCTGAAGGGCTTTGAAGAACTCATTTGACCCAAAGGATTCCTATTCTCACCTTATGGAGGTCAGGAAACTTACAGAGGAAGGCGAGAGACTTCATCCATAATGAATGCTCTTTTGGCCATTTTGGTTTTGGATGCACACATGGCATCTTTCTTTAGATCCATCAGGTGCTGAGAATCTAAGCCACAGCCTCACACAGGGCCAACAGGCTGATTCAGACACATCCCTTTCGAAATCAATTACTCAAAGAGGGACAGGTGATGCCTATTCATTTGCATTAGAGAACTGTTTTTTTCAGGCTTCACAACGGGGTGGCCTTGGCAAAGACCTTCCTGACATTTAGTGCTATAGAACAATAGGTAAGCAAAAGTCCCAAAGCAGGGTTTCTCCACTGAGACTTTTCCTGGTAACACTGATATCTGAGTTTTCTGAGATTCTCGCCATTCCCTTCAGCTATCCAGTACATGGCCAAGTCACAGAGCTTGGAGGTGGTACCTATCTTGGTCACAAAATCATGAGCCTATTCTGGAGAGTGGCCAGAATTCAGGAAGAAAACAGGAACTTAGGAAGATTGCAGGTCTTGCCCACAAATAAGGCAATCCACTGTCCTTTTATAAATTGGGCAGCGTGAATGTTGGGAAGCTTTCTCCTAGACAGGACACATCCATTGTTGCATTTTCTTTTGTAATGTCTACACCCACGGACAAAGTGGGATACACAGACATAGAAACACTTGCCTTGTCAAATGACTTAATAGAAACAGTCCACTCCAAAACAAACAAACCAACTTTCCTACGTATTCTCAGAACATGAGACAAAACCACAAACCCACACTCATTCCCACAAA
This sequence comes from Callospermophilus lateralis, assembly GCF_048772815.1. NCBI lineage: Eukaryota > Metazoa > Chordata > Mammalia > Rodentia > Sciuridae > Callospermophilus > Callospermophilus lateralis. Next base: position 1,855,587 of record NW_027512826.1, read on the forward strand.
TGCACCTCCTTCCCCCAAGAAGGTCTGTTACTAACCGGAGTGTCCTCTGCCTGGTGAGCCATTCTTTGTTCACCCGAAATGGCCTTTCTGTTCTCAAATCTGGACTCCTTGGCCCACTCTGTGAAGTTGTCAGGAGCCAGCTTTGAGCCGCCACTACCTGCTTTCTCAGGAAAGACACCTCTTCAGATTTTTTCTGGCATTTGGCCATCTTCACATCTGTAGGTACCAAGAAAGACTGACTCTTTCCATGATAAATCCAAACAAGTGAGATCTCTGTGACTGTTACTGGGCCTGGCCCTGGGTGCCTGGTTTCCGGGATCCCAAGTTCAGAGAGTTCCATCCAAAAGAAGTGAGGTAGGTCACTTCCTTCATGAACTGAATGAGCTCACAGCCTTGGCAAACACTTTGTCCTAACAGTTTCTTCCTAGGGTCCCATGAGATGGAGGCTGCCCCTACTTCCTGTGACACTTTCACAAGTTAGAATGATATATCAACCATAGGTACTCGGGGAGAGATCTCCACACAGGCTTGGTTTTGTCCATTTTGTCTACATTAAAATGCGAGAGGCTTATTCAGACACATCTCTTCATCCTGACAAGGTTATTTGCCATGGAAAATGACTTTTGGTCTCTCAGGTCCTTCATAGCATTCTATATCTTCTTCAGGGATAATTTCTGCATGGATCTTTGAGATTCTCAGCAGGTGGAAGATCCCCTATATTCCTGTATTGTAAGACCAACTCTATCCCTGCACTGCTGTAAAGTTAGATTGAGGGAACAGTGTATTGTTAGTGTTAATATCATGTTCTATTTGGGTTAGGAATCATTCTGCTGGATGAATAATGGTATTGGGAACCTGAGATATTTACAAGAATATATAGGTGAAATATAAGTATGGAAACAGAAATCTAGGGAAGACTTGAAGCCAAGTAGGACATTGGGCCCTTGAGTAGCATACTTTGCTTTGAATTATATTCTGCACAGATGTCTCAGATAAATCGATATACAAAGAAATAGGATCTTATACACTGGATGATTGAATAACATACAGAATATCCAATAAAAAAGGGATAGTCTGTAGGATTAGCAAGATAGTCAGTAGATTTAGAAAGAAGAGTTAGTATAGCATTTGTACCAAAAGTTCTTTACAAATAAGGTTTCGGGTAGAGAGTGAATGTAAATGTCAGCACAATGACGAATTGGGGAAAATATGTAGGAAAGCAGATATAAATAGAGACATTAGGAAGTCAGTAAAAGTATAAAGTGTGTAATTTGTTTAGACATTTTCAACGGTTTGAGTCTGAATATATAATCTTAGGCAGAAACTAATATGTTGTCACAAATTGGATTGACTTTTGAGAGCATTAGGTAACCAGGACATGGATGTTTTTATTAATCCATGCTCACTTTTTATTTAGTCTTTGGTAAAATCATAAGTGTGACCTTTGCATTTTGTGTCCAGAATATTATTGTGATAAAATGTATATGTAGATCAGGTGACATGAGTATTCCTTCCACCATTTCTGGGAGCACTATTTTGAAGAAATATAAATTAGTATTGGGGGTACAAAGGGGTATACCCTGTGTCATAGAATATATTGATAATGCATCAATTGACCATCATGTGAATAAATAATATAACTGGTTCCACTTTAAATAATGGATTGAATTGATATCTGAAAATATAAAAGAAATCTCACATTGATATACAATCATTCACTGCAACCAGTTATACATCTAATGGTAATATTATGGTTGTGGTTTATCCTGAAAGGTGTGTGAGTTTTGTTTCAAAAGTGATTATGGAAATCAAAAATAATGTGTTTGGAAAGAAGTCTCATGAAAAGAATAGTCAAGAAACCTGTAAGAATACATGTGTTCTCAAGCAGCAAGTGATTGAACATTATATATCATACTATATATAATGTGCATAAACTGCAGAAATAGTAATGTACCGGTGATGAATAAAAATGAACATCAAAATACACATCATGTCCCATAGGAATCTACTTGCATTGATGTTAATCTGGGTCAGTTACTGTAGAAATATTAGGATTTTTATGCACCATTCACTGAAGTTACTTTTCAGTACTAGGAAAAAAGTATGTATTTAAGTTGGATGAATATTTCTGAGAACAATCTTGTGAAAATTTGATTATAAATCCACATAAATCACAAAAAATTATGAACACAAAAGTCACATGGACATTAAAATGTAGCAATATATATGCCAATTTAAATCCATCTTGAAATATATATCATCCACTGATCCAAAACTATTTATTTAATGAACTTGAATTTATGTATAATGTTGTTCAGCTAGGAAGCTCCCCCATAGATTGAATTTTCTGTTCCAACAGTGTTTAGGAGGAGTGATCTCCTAAATGTGTATGCAAATATGTGCTACACAAAAATCTTCCCACTCTCATCCAGAACAATGCCTTGATATTACCTTCACCCCAAGTAAAACACAGTTGGAGGACAAGAGTTAGAAAATCTGTGAATCCATATCTGGAATGTAAAATGGTCAGGAGTTCACAACCTTGCAGGTTGTAGAGGAGTTTCCAAAAGTAAAGGACAGGCTTGATAGACCCAACCTGATCTTTTATTAGAATTCGGAGCCATCTTGCCAGAAAGCCGTGAAAAGATAATTTGGGCTTTACTATAAATTACTGCAAATTCTGAACCTGCTTGGAATGCGTGCCCGTGCCTTGAACTCATCCATGCCTGGCTCTCTGACCAGATAACTGTGTTCTCTGAAACATTAGTGACACCTAATAAATATTGGCCTTCCCAGGCCAGACAACGACCCTCTCTGAGTCTCTAATGGTCCTCATAATTTCTGATGTTGGGGCCAGCAAAAAAAATGTAAACTACCATTAGTGTGATGCTTTCAAAGTTCTGTTATCTGTAACCCCCTTTTTGTGTAACTTTCTGGGCTATATAGCTGGGCTGTAGGAAAGGTGGTGTTGCTGTCTTGTTCCCGCCATTTTTGGAGGGAGAGGCAGTCTGGCCGGTTTTAATAATAAGCTTGCCTTAATTTGATTTTAATTGGAGTCAGTGGTCTTTTCTTGCATCTTAGTCCAACATTTTGGAGTTCCCCAGTGAGATGACCCTGCCCGACCAGATCACAAGGCCAGACTGCTGAAAATTCTGAAGCTGGCCTTCCCTCCAGGGCTACGGGCTGGGGAGCCACTCTAGGGGGTGCACAACTTGAGATGTTCCAAGGCCTTGGAGTGAGCCGTCGCTCTGGGGAGCACTGCAGTGAACCACCGCACTGAAACAATTAGCAAGCACCTGGTGGAGGAGGCCTCCATAGGTAAGTGGCACCTTGATAACATCTTATATCTGGTTAAGGGAGATCTCTTCTAATGACAGAGAGGTGGCCTGGGGAGGCTCACATACACTCCTGTCCAGGACAGTAATGAGAATCGTTCTGTCCTCTGTTCCGTTCTGTAGGGAATTCCTTTCAAGGTTAGAGAGGTGCCGAGGGACACGCACGTGCTCCTACCCCAGAGCTTTAGCAAGACGTTGAATTGCTCCTCTGTTTTTCTGTTTTGGCACCGGGATTCTGTTTTTTCTTTTTTTGTGTGTGTGTGTTTTGTTCTGTATTCTATATGTTTTTTTTGTTTTTGTGCATTTTGTTTTGTGATTTCTGTGATAAAATCTTAAGGATATTGAACGTGAAAATGGGTAACAAAGCAAGTAAGCCTGACACCCCTTTGGACTGTGTTTTAAGGAACTGTGATGAACTTTACCACCATTTGTTAAGCAGAATGAGAGAAGCCCCTAGCTGGCTGCCTGGAGCACACCCAGTGCAGATGGCAATGCCTGCTGGGGAATGAAGAACTGAGTATCTCCCAGCATCTGCCAAAGCCCTGCTTATTCAGGGAATTCCCTCCTTCGTTCCCTGCACTGTAAGGATAATGCCGCCTCTGTCTTCTTAAAAAAAGAGAAAAACAAAAAGGGGACACTAAATGCAGTAAAGTCACCATGGAGACACTTTATTTTACATTTCAGGTTGCTCCTCTGTGAAAACATTTGGTCCCCTTGTGGGGACATCTGTGGTGCCACTGGGGAAGGAGATTTTTCTCTTATTTGCTCTGTTTTAAAGGGTTCTGTCTGTCAGCCATTGTCTGGAGTTCATTTCTGCCTGTCTTGTGCCTTTTTTCTGGCCCTTTAAGACATGTGCAATAATGTGTTAATATTATAAATTGTTTCTTGGAAATGATCTTAGCTGAATTTGTGTCTAAATGATGATGTTTCATTGTACCAATCTGGTATCTGAATGGGTTTTTGAAGCATTTCACAATCTTGCAGTTAAAAGTCGGGTTTAGGTAATTGTTTAGTTTATGGTTTCAGATAATTCATGCCAGAGAACATAAATACTTAGGATGGAAAACTAAAGAACTCTACTTCCAAGTTGGCAAGTAACTTCCCAATCATTCAGTCTTTTTTTCACCAATTTTAAATTAGGTAGCCTGGGAAAATGTCACTGTGTGTACCAGTGCATTAATTTGGACAAGAATACTAAATCATAGTATGATATCTGTTGACAAAACAACTTGTAAAGATATAAAATTTTGTGAATTGTATCTTAAACTTGTATCATAATTTTCAACATCCTAACCTGAAAATAATGGTTAAAATACCTTAGGCCTAAGGTTTCTGCTCAGAATAGCCATTTTTTCCTGCTTCTTCCAGACCTCAGCCAGGGATTATTTTGAAATGCAAATGAAAGAAGCCTGTAAGCTTAGTAGGAGACTTATTTGAGGCCTAAGGAAAAAAAAAGTAAAATGTATGGTATTTACTTATTACTGGCCAGTCATTTTTTCTAGGACTCATATTTTTTTCCTTAGATTCTTTATTTATTTTTTGAGCTCATGATTTTGCTCCTACAGACCTAGGTTAATGTTTTTCTGATCAGTAATATCTTTGACCAACTGTGGAATTTTTAAATATTTGCAGTGGGGATTTCACCTGTGAAAAGCTACAAGGCCTTCACTTTTATTATGTGTGCACAATTTGTTATGTGTTGTATGTCTATATATGTATACATATGTCCGTATATCATATATATGATACACAAATTAACATATATAAGGAGCACTCATATTAAAAAGCACTCATAAAAACAATTTTAAAAAGTGGATCCAAAGATCTTTAATTCACGTGATTTAAATGTTTCAATTTAAATTGGGTAAACTGATAAATATAAATTTCTTTAAATTTAAGCTTACAAGTTTTTCTAGGTGTTCAAAAATCTAATAAAGTATTAATGTCTACAAAAGGTCTAATATGCCTATGTTCCAGGACTTTTCTTTCAATCAAAAAAATGGCTTACATTGTTCAAAACATTTGTCTAATATTTTGATAAATAAGTAAAGTAAATTTGATATGGGATTACTCATTCATGAGTACTTTTGTTTGATATCTGATTGATATACTAAGGTCTGTATAAGTTTGTACTAAAGTCTGTATAAGATTGTAAAAATCAGTCATGTGTTAAAGAGACAAAAATTTCTTAAACATAAGTTTACCCATAACATTTAGTTTATTAAGATTTAAATTTTCTAGAGCAGGCAACCATAAAAATTAAACAACTGTTTAATTAAGAACTGTTATTTTAGAGCACTGTACTGCCATTTCTGTAAAAGCTAAACTTGGTTAATGTAGAAACATCAATGTAATTGTGATGCTATTAATGTGCTCATATCTTCCAGTTATAAAACTCTATAAGGTAGAAACTTTAAAAGAGCATTATATCAAGCAGGTGTTCTGAAGTTGTATGGTAAATAAAATATATAGGGGATTTATTTACCTGTTATCAATAATATATGTAAAGTTTTATGTTACTTTTTACATTGTGGAACAATTTAAATGTATTTTTAAGTTAATGAGACCCTAATCTATGTAAAGGTTAAAATCTTTCAGCCGTACTTTAATTCATGTTTTAAATGTGATATCATATGGTGTGAGCTAATGTTCATGTGACCTCAAAAAATTTATGTAAACTTTGTAAAATGATATTTAAAAAACAAAGATCAGCTTTAGAACTAAAGCATTTAAGGTTTATAAGGAGCCCTGCTTACCTGAGATAAGACTCTGTGTCCCATCTTACTACATGTGAGAATGACTACGAAAGCAGTAGGTCAGATTTTATTTCATTTAAAGTTATGTTCAATTTTTTTTTTTCTGTCAAGATTACTAGGATCTCAAAAAGATGATATAATATATAACTCACCCAAAAAATTCAGGGTAGCTATTACATGAACTAAGTATTTTTACTCTTGTTAAAAAAATTTTATTTTTTAATTTCCTTATAAGTGATCTAAAGATTCCCTGTTGGTGTTTTACAGAAGTGTTGCTTTAAGAACACAACATGGGTTAATTTAAGATAATAAGTCATCAACTACAAGACAGACAGAATAATAAGATCCCAATTAATAATATATAAATAATTATAAACTTATAGACATTAAAGCACAGTACTCTTAATATATGGCTGTTAAAATTCATTTGCTGGTTGTTTCAGATTAGGATTGAAAATTAAAGTTAAATAAAAAGGTCCAAAAAAAACGATATTTGACTCTTGCCCTCTGAGTCAGTCTGAATCCAGGGAACAAGGGATTTCTCTATGAGCTTTGCAACTCTGGGCCACATAACCTCCCGATCAGAGAGATTAATGAGACCACTGGAGAACAGAAAGCCAATCAGTGCATTTGCTACAAAGAGGTGAGTCATCAGGAAAGGGAGACATCCCTGATGCTTCTGAGGGAAGCCACATGGTCAAGCAAGACCTGGACCCACATAGCTCAAATTGCACTAGCAGAACTGAGAAGCTGCTCTCAAGTATCCCAAAAAATGACTCCCATAAAAGCTCAGCTGACTGCTAACAATAGATAGAAACAAAAGTCAGTTTGACTGCTTCATCTTAAACACTTAGCAAAGACAGTTAAAACCAAAATACAGCCAATCCTGGGCATTTTAAATAATAATAATAATAATAATAATAATAATAATAATAATATTTTAAGGTATACACTTTATGTTAGCCTCCCAAAATAAGTAAAACTGTTGGCTACAAAGAAGGATTCTCAGAGAGGAATGCCTGATAACTATAAAAATAGACTATCAAGAGGAGCTTCCAGAGGCAGAAGTTTTTAGTTTAAGGCCTACAGATATTCCTAACCTACACAGGTAGGCTTGGTGTTTGCTAGTACAATTATCCAGCCCTGAGTAACAGAATTAAATGTTTCTCTATTAAACACAGAGGTCATACTAGTGAAAGGATTCTGCAAAATCAGATGACATTAAATTATTAAACTGTATATTATGGGGAGGGACAACTGTATCACTAAAAGTTAAATATTAAGTTCACAGTCCTGATAATTGGGGATATTAAAGACTGGTGATGGTACTTCATACAGTGACATGATCCAGCTACTGCAACATTTATTCAATACTCATGTTTTTTGTTTCTCTCATAGAAGAACCCATCCCCAGATGACTTTACAACCTGTTCTTCCTCAACAAGACTTCAAAAAGAACTGACTTCAAAAAGGCAACTCATGTCCCTCACGCCATGCACACTCATGTCACCCTTTCTCAGGTGAGAAAAAGCCAAAATGAGAGACGACTCTCTACTTACACCAATGGAGCCAAAAATAAATAGACTATCAATATAAGTGATTAATTAAGTCAGGTAATATCAGGGAGACTGGTTTTTGGTGAGTTCTAAAAATTGGTGACTGTTAACTGAGGGATTAAAATTTCCTCAGTGCTTTTCCACTAACCTATCAAGGATTACAAAGGGACACATAAGAAAAGGGGGGAATGATACACCCAACCTTACCTTTTATTAAAATTGGGAGCCATATTGCAACAAAGCCATGAAAAAATCATTTTGGCTTTACTGTAAATTACTGCAAATTCTGAACCTGCTTGGAATGACTGCCCGTGCCTTGAACTCACCCGTGCATGGCTCTCTGACCAGATAGCAGCCCTCTCTGAAACTTTGTCACACCTCATAAATATTGGCCTTTTGTGGTCAGACAATGACCCTCTCTGAGGCTCTAATGGTCCTCATAAATTTTGATGTTGGGGCTAGCAAAAAAAAAAAAAATGTAAACTCCCATTAGTGTGATGCTTGTCAGAGTTCTATTATCTGTTACCCCATTTTTGTGTAACTTTCTGGGCTACAAACCTGGGCTGTAGTAAAGGTGGGGTTGCTCTCTTGGTCTCGCAATTTTGGGAGGGAGTGGCAGCCCAGCCAGTGGAAATAATAAGCTTACTTTAATTTGATTTTAATTGGAGTCAGTGTTCTTTTCTTACATCCTGGTCTAAGAGGTAAACACTCCACAAACATAGAGCTCTGCTGGCCTAAAGACTTCTTGAGAAACTGCCTCTGAGGTTGGATACTTTAAATATATTTTGTTGTCAGAAGGTTTAGCTTCTTTTCTAGTGAGACCATCAAAGCTGGGTCTGCATCTATGTGAATGGAGAGCATGGTTTCTTATTTTCCAATGAACATGAGGCAGCAGTGCTGAATTATCTCTTGGTAGGTAAACTGTGGCCATTGGGGGCTAAGTGTCTCCCTGTGTGGACTGTGAAGCCATTTGATCATCCTCCATTTTTGTGGTGTTTCTTGGTGCTGCACTGGGAGTTTGGTATTTGCTTCACGAAATACAAGGAGTTCAACTGCGACACAGTGCTGGAGGGAGTTCTGTCACGTGTGGTGGGTCAGAAACTGCAGGAGAATGCACCAACCAGGCTTCTATTTCACATAGCTTTTTCCTTGACCATACCCACCTGATTCTGAACATTGCCTTGAAACCTCTCCATATAATAAGATGCCTTAGCATGTAAGGTTCTGCTGGATGCACCATGGCAGCCAAAAGGCATTTGGAAGTCAATTGGAAATCCACACGGCCCCACCTCAGATATTTTATCACACACCTGCACACCACTGCTCTGGGCCCACTATTCAGCAGTGCAAATTACTGGCATCTCTGTTCTTCACCATTTTCATGAAACCCAGTCAATCAAGGCACTGTCTGGTACACTCATGATCAGCAACAGGAGATCCAAAGGTTCTCCAGTGCCACCTGGTCATGGGAGTTTTAAAAATTTCAGGGTGTTTATCTAGCCACTTTTCAAGGATGAAGTTGGAGAAACTGTGGGTTTCAATTCATTCAGGAACCATTTAATGTTGAGGAACCTCATTTCAATGAATGCTCTGGAGAACTCTCAAAGGCAAGGCTTCCCAAAGAGTAGCCAAACGGTCACATGAAGCCCAGCCCATTGAGGTCTACAATGTGAGGTCCATGTGTGTTTTGACTCTCAACTATGCCTGTCAAGTCTTTCAGAATAAAATCATGTGATATCCTGGCTGAGATTCCCAGTGATCAGTCGAAAGCCACCCTTGGCCTAGATTTCAGTTTCCAAGGGCGACTCTCGTGCGTGGCATTCTAAAATCGCAACACAATTCATGACAATACTTCTCTGAGGTCAGTTTCAGAACTCAGTCTCTAAGGGGAATCATACCAAAGTTCCAGCCCTGGTGGATCCAGTCATTTCTTCCAACTGCTACACAAATGAACACAATTAAAACCAAAACACTCCCACATGGTCCTCACCTTCTTCCATATAGACACTCATTATAACCTCTGGCTGGAGGTTTCCATGAGGGGTGCAGCACAAGACGGTATCCAAAACAAGCTCCCTTGTCCCTTATTTGCTTAAAGTCAGCTAGGCCTGGACACCATTCCTGTGAACCAGGAGTGATAAAATAAGCCTGGCCTTAATACTGCTCTGCTTCTCCAATTTGAGGCCTACTGACTGTCAGGTATAGATTCTTTATGTGATTTGGAATAATGAAAAAACCCAAGCTCATATGGGCTAGCCTCTCCAGGGCTTTGAAGAACTCATTTGACTCAAAGGATCCATATTCTCACTTGATGGACATCAGAAACCTATCAGAGTAAGGCAAGATACTCCATACACAGTGACTGATCTTTTTGCCATTTTGGTTTTGAAAGCACACATGGAATCTTTCTTTAGTTCCAACAGGTGCTGAGAATCTAAGCCACTGCCTCACACAGGGCCAAGTGGCTGATTCAGACACATCCCTTTCCAAAGCAATTAAGCAAAGATACACAGGTGATGACCATTCATTTCCATTTGAAAACTGTTTTCTTAAGGCTTCACAAATTGGTGGACTGAGGCAAAGACCTTCCTGACACTCAGAGCAACAGAAAAATAGGTAAGCAAAAGGCCCAAAGCAGGGTTTCTCTACTGAGACTTTCTTTGTCACACTGTTATCTGAGTTTTCTGAGATGCTTGCTATTCCCTTCAGCTATCCAGTACATGGACATGTCACAGAGCTTGGAGGTGGTACATATCTTGGACAGAAAACCATGAGCCTACTCTGGAGAGTGGCCAGAATTCAGGAAGAAAACAGGAACTTCAGAAGATAGTGGGTGTTGCCCGTCCCTAAAGCAACCTGCAGTCCACTCATAAATTGGGTAGGATGAATGTTGGCAAACTTTCTACTAGACAGGACACATCCATTGATGCATTATCTTTTATAATGTCTACAACCACGGACACAGTGGGATACACAGGCATACCAACAATCGCCTTGTCAAATGACTTACTATAAACAGTCCACTCCAAAACAAACAAACCGCCTTTCTTACCTATTCTCAGAACATGAGACTAAACCACAAAATCACAACCACACCCACAACGACACCTCCTTTATTCAAGTAGGTCTGTGACTAATTGGAATGTACTCTGACTGATGGGCCATACTATGTTTCCTTGAAATGGCCTGTCCTTCTCAGATCTGGTCTCCTTGGACAACACTGTGAAGTTTTCAGGAGCCAGTGGTGAGCCACTACCTGCTTTCTAAGGAAATTCCCCTTTTCAGAACTCTCCTGGCCTTTGGCAATCCTCACATCAGTAGGTACCAAGGAAGACTCACTCTGTTCTTGGTTATTCCAAACAACTGAGCCCACTGGGAAAGAAACTGGGACTGACTCTGGGTGCCTGGCTTCCTGGATCCCAAGTTCAGAGAGATCCGTCATCAAGGAAGAGAGGTAGGTCACTTCATTCAGGAACTGAATGAGGTTACTGCCGTGGCAACCACTTTGTCCTAACAATTGCTTTCAAGGGTCCCATGAGATGGAGGCTGCCCCTACTTCCTGTGACACTTTCACAAGTTAGATTGGTATATCAACCATTGGCACCTGGGAACAGCTCTCCACACAGGCCTGGTTTGGTCCATCTTCTCTACATTAAGAAGAGAGAAGCTGATTCAGACACAACCCTTCATCCTGACCAGGTTGTTTGCCATGGAGGATGACTTTTGGTCTCTTAGGTCCTCCATAGCTGCTTACAACTTCTCCAGGAATCATTTCTGCATGGACCTTTGAGTTTCTCAGCATGTGGAAGATCCCCTATATTCCTGTATTGTAAGACCAACTCTATCCCTGCTCTTCTGTAAAGTTAAATTGACTGAACAGTGTATGGTTAGGTTAACTAACAGGTTCGATTTGGATTAGGAATCTTTCTGCGCGATGAATAATGGTATTGGGAAACTGCGATATTTACAAGAATATATAGGTGAAATATAAGTATGAAAACAGAAATCTAGCTAAGATATGAAGCCCAAAAGGGCATTGGGCCCTTGATTGGGATACGTAGCTTTGAATTATGTTCTGCACTGATGTGTCAGGTAAATCGATATACAATGGCTTAGGTCCTTGTACCATGGATGATTAAATGTAGAAGAGAACTTCCAGTCAAAAGGGATAGTCGGTAGGATTCGGAAGATTCTCAGTAGGTTTAGAAAGAAGAGTGAGTATAGGATTTGGACCAAATGTTGTTTAGCAATAGGGTTTCCGGTAGACAGTGAATGTTAATGTCAGCACAAGTGAAGAGACTGTCACAATGATGAACTGGGGAAAATAGTTAGGAAAGCTGATATCAATAGAGACATTACGAAATCAGGCAAAGTATAAAGTGAGTGATAGGATTAGATATTTTCAACAGGGTTGAGATTGAATATATAATCTAAGAAAGAAACAAATATGTAGTGACCAATAGGATTGATATTTGACAGCATTAGGCAACCTGGACATGGATGTTTAGTAATCCATGCTCACTTTTCATTTAGTCTTTGCTACAATCTTAATTGTGACCTTTGCTTTTTTTGTCCAGAATATTACTGTGATAAAACGTACATGTAGATCAGGTGACATGACTCTTTCTTTCACCATTTCTGGCAGCAACATTTTCAAGACGTATAAATTAGTAATGGGGGTAAAAAGAGGTGTACCCTTGTCTGTGCATATAGAGATACTGCATGAATAGACCATACTGTGAATAAATAATATATCTGGTTCTGACTTTAAATAATGGATTGAAATTATATCTGAAAAAATACAGGAAATCTTATATTGACATACAAACATTCATTCCAACCAGTGAAATATCTAATGGCCACATTAAGTTTATGGTTTATCATGAAGGGTGTGTGAGTTTTCCTTCAAAAGTGATTATGGAAATCGAAAATAATGTGTTTGGAAAGAAGTCTCATGAAAAGACCAGTCAAGAAACCTGGAGGAATACATGTTTCATGAAGCAGGAAGTGATTGTGAAAAAAATGCGTATAAATTTGTGAACTTGTGGATGAAGTATATATTTCCTATGATTTGTAAAAACTGAAGAAATAGTAATGTACCAGTGTTGAATGAAAATAAACGTCAGAATACACATCATGTCCCATACGAATCTACTTGATTGATGTTAATCTGGGTCAGTTACTGTACAAATATTAGGATTTGTAAGCACCATTTACTGAAGTTAGTTTTCAGAACTATGAAACAAATGTGTATTTCAGGTGGATGAATATTTCTGAGAATAATTTTGTGAAAAGTTTATTATAAATCCACATTTTTGAACATGGATGAACTTAGGGAGTGTATTTAAGAAACATATATTTCATATTTTAAAAATCAGGACAGTGTATATATATATATATATATATGTATATATATATATTCATAATTATATATATGTGTATATACATATATATGTGTCTATATATATATATATATATATATACACACACACACACACACACACACAAAACACACACACAGACATTTAAATGTAGTTATATATATGCCAATCGAAGTTCATCATAAAATATATAGCATCCACAGATGCAAAAATATTTATTTTACTGAACAAGGATTTATGTATAATGTTGTTCTACTAGAAAGCTCACCCATAGTTTGAATTTTCAGTTCCAACAGCGTTTAGAGGAGTGATCTCTTCTCACAAGTTGTATCTGCCAAGTCAGTCACCTCACAAAAATGAACGTGTGATACCAGGTAGAATTCTATATAAGCATATTAAAATAAATGTGCTGAATAGGCTACAAAGAAAGGGAGAGGAATTTACATATTTGTTATCTTTAACAACACATGGAGAACTATTTCAATTAAAAATTGACTAGATTTATAACACCTACCATTTATCATGCAAATGGCAAGTCCAACTATACCCCATGCCTCCTCTAAACTGCTTGTATTTCTGTTATGTTTGGGTTGTTTTTCTCCATCATGTTTGGATTAGTAGACAGAGTATAGTAGGGTATGGGTTATTGTCAGGGATTCAGTATATTCAATGGAATATAGGAAAATGAATCCAATGTGTATAAAATATATGCTACACGATTATCTTCCCACTCTCATCCAGAACAATGCCTTTACATTACCTTCACCCCAAGTAAGACACAATTAGAGTAGAAGAGTTTGAAAATCCGTGAATGCATATCTGGGGTGGAAACAGTACTAAGAAACAAATAAGTATTTCAGGTGGATGAATATTTCTGTGAATAATCTTGTGAAAAGTTGATTATAAATCCACAACATAAATATGAATGAATTTAGGAAGTGTGTAATAAGACACATATTTCATGTTTTGAAAAATCTTGAGAGTGTATATATATATATATATATATATATATATATATATATATATATATATATACATATTTATATACACAAACAGACAGAGACATTAAAAATTGCAATATATATGCCAAACGAAATTCACCATGAAATGTATATCATCCACAGATCCAAATATATTCATTTTACTGAACATTGATTTATGTATAATGTTGTTCAACTAGGAAGCTCACTCACATTTGGATTAAATGTTCAAGCAGCATTTAGGAGGAGTAATCTCTTCTTCCAATTTGTATCTGCCAAATCAGCCACCTCACAAGAATGTACGTGTGGTACCAGGTAGGATTCTATATGTGCATATAAAAATACGTGTGCTGAATAGGCTACAGAGAAAGGGGGACAGGAATTCATTATTTGTTAACTTTAAAAACGCATGGAGAACTATTTCAACAAATAATTGACTAGATTTATAACTGCTACACTATACCATGCAAAAGGCAACTCCAACTATAAAACATACCTCCTCTAAACTGCCTGTATTTCTATTCTGTTTGTGTTATTTTTCTCCATCATATTAGGATTAGTAGTCAGAGTCTAATAGGGTATATGTTAGTTTCAGGGATTCAGCATTTCTAATGGAAAATAGGAAATTGAATCCAATGTGTATGCAAATATGTGCTACACAAAATTCTTCCCACTTTCATCCAGAACAATGCCTTGACATTACACTCTCCTCAAGTAAGACACAATTAGAGGATAAGAGTTAGAAAATCTGTGAATATATATCTGGAATGGAGAATACTCAGGAGTTTACAACTTTGGAGGTGGTAGAGAAGATTCTAAAAGTAAGGGACAGGGTAAACATTCCACAAACATGCAGCTCTGCTGGCCTACATACTTTTTGAGAAACTGCTTCTAAGGGTGGGCACTTGAAATATTTGATGTTCTGAGGAGATTTAGTTCATTTGTAGAGAGACCATCAAAGCTGGGTCTGCATCTATGTTACTTGGAGGACATGGTTTCTTATTATCCAATGAACATGAGGCAGCGGTGCTGAATTCTCTCTTTGTAGGTAAACTATGGACACTGGGGTCTAAGTGTCTTTCAGTGTGGACTGTGCAGCCAATTGGTCATCCTCCACTTTTCGTGGTGTTTCTCGCTGCTCCACTGGGAGTTTGGTGTTTGCTTCAAGAAATACAAGGAGTTAAAATGGGACAGAGTGGTGGAGGGAGTTCTTTAAGGTGTGGTGAGTCAGGGTCTTCAGGAGAATGCACCAACCAAGGTTCTATCCCACGTAGATTGCCCCCTTGAGAATAGCAATATGATTCTGAACATTGCAGTGAATCCTCTCCATATAACAAGATGCCTTTACATATATGGGTCTGCTGGCTGCACCATGTCAGTCACAAGCCATTTGGAAGCCAATGGCTGATCCACATGGCCACAAAACAGATGTTTTATCACACAATTGCATACCACTGCTCTAGGCCAACTACTCACCAGGCTCCAACTTACTGGCATATCTGTTCTACACCATTTTCATGAAACAAAGTCAATCAAGGCAGTGTCTGGTATACTCAGGATCAGAAACAGGACATCCAAAGTTTTTTCAGTGCCAGCTGAACATGAAAATATCAAAAATTTCATGGTAATTTTCTAGCCATTTTTCACGGATGAAGTTTGCGGCTCTGAGGGCTTCAATTAATTCAGGAACCATTAAATGGTGAAGAAGCTAATTTCAATGAAAGCACTGGAGCACTCTCACAGGCATGGTTTCCCTAAGGGTGGCCAAAATGTCACATGAAGCCAGGCCCATTGAGATCTACAATGTGAAGTCCATGTGTGTTTTAAACTCAAATATGGCTGCCAAGTCTTTAAGAAAAATTGTATGTAATATCCGGGCTGAAATTCCCAGTGTTCTGTGGAAATCCAACCTGGGCCTAGATCTCAGGTTCCAAGGGCGACTCTCATGTGTGTCCTCCTAAAATCCCAACACAATTCATGGCAATACTTCTCTGAGGTCAGTTAAAGAACTCAGTCTCTAAGGGGAATCACACCAGAGTTCAAGCCCAGTGGAACAGTCATCTCTTCCAACCGCCACACAAATGACCACAATTAAAACCAAAACACTCCCACATGGTCCTCATCTTCTTCCATATAGACACTCCTTATAACGTCTGGCTGGAGTTTTCAATGAGGTCCACAGCCCAAGTCAGTGTCCAAATTAAGGTCCTGTTCCCCTCATTTGTCTAACATCAAGGTGGCCTGGACACACTTCCTGTAAACCAGGAGTGATCAAATAGGCCTGCCATTAATACTGCTCAGCTTTTTCATTTGAGGCCTTCTGACTCTGTGGTTTAGATTCTTTATGTGAATTTGAGTCATGAGAAAACACAAGCCCCTCTGCAGAGATTTGAAGAACTAATTTGGCCCCAAGGATTCCTATTCTCCCTTTATGGAATTCAGGATCCTAACAGAGGAAGGTAAAAGAATTCATTCACAATGAGTGAATATTTGCCATTTTGTTTTGGATGGACACATGGGATCTTTCTTTTGATCCATCAGGTGCTAAGAATCTAAGCCACTGCCTCACACAGGGCCAAGAGGCTGATTCAGACACATCCTTTTCCAAAGCAATTAAGCAAAGAGCCACAGGTGATGCCCATTCATTTCCATTTGAAAACTGTTTTCTTCAGGGTTCACAAAGGTGTGGCCTGAGGCAAAGACCTTCCTGACACTCAGAGCAACAGAAAAATAGGTAAGCAAAAGGCCCAAAGCAGGGTTTTTCTACTGAGACTTTCTTTGTCACACTGATATCTGAGTTTTCTGAGATGCTTGCTATTCCCTTTAGCTATCCATTATATGGCAATGTCACAGAGCTTGGAGGTGGTACATATCTTGGACAGAAAACCATGAGCCTGCTCTGAAGAGTGGCCAGAATTCAGGAAGAAAACAGGAACTCCGGAAGATAGTAGGTGTTGCCCGTCCCTAAAGCAACCTGCAGTCCACTCATAAATTGGGCAGGATGAATGTTGGCAAGCTTTCTACTAGACAGGACACATCCATTGATGCATTATCTTTTATAATGTCTACAACCATGGACACAGTGGGATACACAGGCATACAAACAATCGCCTTGTCAAATGACTTACTATAAACAGTCCACTCCAAAACAAACAAACCGCCTTTCTTACCTATTCTCAGAACATGAGACTAAACCACAAAATCACAACCACACCCACAACGAAACTTCCTTTATTCAGTAGGTCTGTGACTAATTGGAATGTACTCTGACTGATGGGCCACACTATGTTTCCTTGAAATGGCCTGTCCTTCTCAGATCGGGTCTCATTGGCCAACACTGTGAAGTTTTCAGGAGCCAGTGGTGAGCCACTACCTGCTTTCTCAGGAAATTCCCCTTTTCAGAGCTCTCCTGGCATTTGGCAATCCTCACATCAGTAGGTACCAAGGAAGACTTACTCTGTCCTTGGTTATTCCAAACAACTGAGCCCACTGGGAAAGAAACTGGGACTGATTCTGGGTGCCTGGCTTCCTGGATCTTAAGTTCAGAGAAATCCGTCATCAAGGAAGAGGTGTAGGTCACTTCATTCAGGAACTGAATGAGGTTACTGCCGTGGCAACCACTTTGTCCTAACAATTGCTTTCAAGGGTCCCATGAGATGGAGGCTGCCCCTACTTCCTGTGACACTTTCACAAGTTAGATTGGTATATCAACCATTGGCACCTGGGAACAGCTCTCCACACAGGCCTGGTTTGGTCCATCTTCTCTACATTAAGAAGAGAGAAGCTGATTCAGACACAACCCTTCATCCTGACCAGGTTGTTTGCCATGGAGGATGACTTTTGGTCTCTTAGGTACTCCATAGCTGCTTACAACTTCTCCAGGAATCATTTCTGCATGGACCTTTGAGTTTCTCAGCATGTGGAAGATCCCCTATATTCCTGTATTGTAAGACCAACTCTATCCCTGCTCTTCTGTAAAGTTAAATTGACTGAACAGTGTATGGTTAGGTTAACTAACAGGTTCGATTTGGATTAGGAATCTTTCTGCGCGATGAATAATGGTATTGGGAAACTGCGATATTTACAAGAATATATAGGTGAAATATAAGTATGAAAACAGAAATCTAGCTAAGATATGAAGCCCAAAAGGGCATTGGGCCCTTGATTGGGATACGTAGCTTTGAATTATGTTCTGCACTGATGTGTCAGGTAAATCGATATACAATGGCTTAGGTCCTTGTACCATGGATGATTAAATGTAGAAGAGAACTTCCAGTCAAAAGGGATAGTCGGTAGGATTCGGAAGATTCTCAGTAGGTTTAGAAAGAAGAGTGAGTATAGGATTTGGACCAAATGTTGTTTAGCAATAGGGTTTCCGGTAGACAGTGAATGTTAATGTCAGCACAAGTGAAGAGACTGTCACAATGATGAACTGGGGAAAATAGTTAGGAAAGCTGATATCAATAGAGACATTACGAAATCAGGCAAAGTATAAAGTGAGTGATAGGATTAGATATTTTCAACAGGGTTGAGTTTGAATATATAATGTAAGAAAGAAACAAATATGTAGTGACCAATAGGATTGACATTTGACAGCATTAGGCAACCTGGACATGGATGTTTAGTAATCCATGCTCACTTTTCATTTAGTCTTTGCTACAATCTTAAGTGTGACCTTTGCTTTTTTTGTTCAGAATATTACTGTGATAAAACGTACATTTAGATCAGGTGACATGACTATTTCTTCCACCATTTCTGGCAGCAACATATTCAAGACGTATAAATTAGTAATGGGGGTAAAAAGAGGTGTACCCTATGTCTGTGCATATAGAGATACTGCATGAATAGACCATACTGTGAATAAATAATATATCTGGTTCTGACTTTAAATAATGGATTGAAATTATATCTGAAAAAATACAGGAAATCTTATATTGACATACAAACATTCATTCCAACCAGTGAAATATCTAATGGCCACATTAAGTTTATGGTTTATCATGAAGGGTGTGTGAGTTTTGCTTCAAAAGTGATTATGGAAATCGAAAATAATGTGTTTGGAAAGAAGTCTCATGAAAAGACCAGTCCAAAAACCTGGAGGAATACATGTTTCATGAAGCAGGAAGTGATTGTGAAACAAATGCGTATAAATTTGTGAACTTGTGGATGAAATATATATTTCCTATGATTTGTAAAAACTGAAGCAATAGTAATGTACCAGTGTTGAATGAAAATAAACGTCAGAATACACATCATGTCCCATACGAATCTACTTGATTGATGTTAATCTGGGTCAGTTACTGTACAAATATTAGGATTTGTAAGCACCATTTACTGAAGTTAGTTTTCAGAACTATGAAACAAATGTGTATTTCAGGTGGATGAATATTTCTGAGAATAATTTTGTGAAAAGTTTATTATAAATCCACATTTTTGAACATGAATGAACTTAGGGAGTGTATTTAAGATACATATATTTCATATTTTAAAAATCAAGTCAGTGTATATATATATATATATATATATATATATATTCATAATTATTTATAATTGTATATATATACAATTATAATTATATATATGTATATATATACACACACACACACACACACACACACACACACAAAACACACACACAGACATTAAAATGTAGGAATATATATGCTGATCGAAGTTCATCATAAAATATATAGCATCCACAGATGCAAAAATATTTATTTTACTGAACAAGGATTTATGTATAATGTTGTTCTACTAGAAAGCTCACCCATAGTTTGAATTTTCAGTTCCAACAGCGTTTAGAGGAGTGATCTCTTCTCACAAGTTGTATCTGCCAAGTCAGTCACCTCACAAAAATGAACGTGTGATACCAGGTATTCTATATAAGCATATAAAAATTCATGTGCTGAATAGGCTACAGAGAAAGGCAGAGAGGAATTTACATATTTGTTAACTTTAACAACACATGGAGAACTATTTCAATTAAAAATTGACTAGATTTATAACACCTACCATTTATCATGCAAATGGCAAGTCCAACTATACCCCATGTCTCCTCTGAACTGCTTGTATTTCTATTATGTTTGGGTTGTTTTTCTCCATCATATTTGGATTAGTAGACAAAGTATAGTAGGGTATGCGTTATTGTCAGGGATTCAGTATTTTCAATGGAATATAGGAAAATGAATCCAACGTGTATAAAATATATGCTACACAATTATCTTCCCACTCTCATCCAGAACAATGCCTTTACATTACCTTCACCCCAAGTAAGACACAATTAGAGTAGAAGAGTTTGAAAATCCGTGAATGCATATCTGGGGTGGAAACAGTACAAAGAAACAAATACGTATTTCAGGTGGATGAATATTTCTGAGAATAATCTTGTGAAAAGTTGATTATAAATCCACAACATAAATATGAATGAATTTAGGAAGTGTGTAATAAGACACATATTTCATGTTTTGAAAAATCTTGAGAGTGTATATATATATATATATATATATATATATATATATATATATATATATTTATATACACACAAAGAGAGAGACATTAAAAATTGCAATATATATGCCAAACGAAATTCACCATGAAATGTATATCATTCACAGATCCAAATATATTCATTTTACTGAACATGGATTTATGTATAATGTTGTTCAACTAGGAAGCTCACTCACATTTGAATTATCAGTTCAAGCAGCGTTTAGGAGGAGTGATCTCTTCTTCCAATTTGTATCTGCCACGTCAGCCACCTCACAAGAATGTACGTGTGGTACCAGGTAGGATTCTATATGTGGATATAAAAATATGTGTGCTGAATAGGCTACAGAGAAAGGGGGACAGGAATTCACTTATTTGTTAACTTAAAAAACGCATGGAGAATTATTTCAACAAATAATTGACTAGATTTATAACTGCTACACTATACCATGCAAAAGGCAACTCCAACTATAAAACATACCTCCTCTAAACTGCTTGTATTTCTATTCTGTTTGTGTTATTTTTCTCCATCATATTAGGATTAGTAGTCAGAGTCTAATAGGGTATATGTTAGTTTCAGGGATTCAGCATTTCTAATGGAAAATAGGAAATTGAATCCAATGTGTATGCAAATATGTGCTACACAAAAATCTTCCCACTTTCATCCAGAACAATGCCTTGACATTACATTCTTCTCAAGTAAGACACAATTAGAGGATAAGAGCTAGAAAATCTGTGAATATATCTGGAATGGAGAATTCTCAGGAGTTTACAACTTTGGAGGTGGTAGAGAAGATTCTAAAAGTAAGGGACAGGGTAAACATTCCACAAACATGCAGCTCTGCTGGCCAAAATGCTTTTTGAGAAACTGCCTCTAAGGGTGGGCACTTGAAATATTTGATGTTCTGAGGAGATTTAGTTCCTTTGTAGAGAGACCATCAAAGCTGGGTCTGCATCTATGTTACTTGGAGGACATGGTTTCTTATTATCCAATGAACATGAGGCAGCGGTGCTGAATTCTCTCTTTGTAGGTAAACTATGGACACTGGGGTCTAAGTGTCTTTCAGTGTGGACTGTGAAGCCAATTGGTCATCCTCCACTTTTCGTGGTGTTTCTCGCTGCTCCACTGGGAGTTTGGTATTTACTTCAAGAAATACAAGGAGTTAAAATGGGACAGAGTGGTGGAGGGAGTTCTTTAAGGTATGGTGAGTCAGGGTCTTCAGGAGAATGCACCAACCCAGGTTCTATCCCACGTAGATTGCCCCCTTGAGAATAGCAATATGATTCTGAACATTGCAGTGAATCCTCTCCATATAACAAGATGCCTTTACATATATGGGTCTGCTGGCTGCACCATGTCAGTCACAAGCCATTTGGAAGCCAATGGCTGATCCACATGGACGCAACACAGATGTTTTATCAGACAATTGCATACCACTGCTCTAGGCCAACTACTCACCAGGCTCCAACTTACTGGCATATCTGTTCTACACCATTTTCATGAAACAAAGTCAATCAAGGCAGTGTCTGGTATACTCAGGATCAGAAACAGGACATCCAAAGTTTTTTCAGTGCCAGCTGAACATGAAAATATCAAAAATTTTATGGTAATTGTCTAGCCATTTTTCACGGATGAAGTTTGCTTCTCTGAGGGCTTCAATTAATTCAGGAACCATTAAATGGTGAAGAAGCTAATTTCAAAGAAAGCACTGGAGCACTCTCACAGGCATGGTTTCCCTAAGGGTGGCCAAAATGTCACATGAAGCCAGGCCCATTGAGATCTACAATGTGAGGTCCATGTGTGTTTTAAACTCAAATATGGCTGCCATGTCTTTAAGAAAAATTGTATGTAATATCCGGGCTGAAATTCCCAGTGTTCTGTGGAAATCCAACCTGGGCCTAGATCTCAGGTTCCAAGGGCGACTCTCATGTGTGGCCTCCTAAAATCCCAACACAATTCATGGCAATACTTCTCTGAGGTCAGTTAAAGAACTCAGTCTCTAAGGGGAATCACACCAGAGTTCAAGCCCAGTGGAACAGTCATCTCTTCCAACCGCCACACAAATGACCACAATTAAAACCAAAACACTCCCACATGGTCCTCATCTTCTTCCATATAGACACTCCTTATAACGTCTGGCTGGAGTTTTCAATGAGGTCCACAGCCCAAGTCAGTGTCCAAATTAAGGTCCTGTTCCCCTCATTTGTCTAACATCAAGGTGGCCTGGACACACTTCCTGTAAACCAGGAGTGATCAAATAGGCCTGCCATTAATACTGCTCAGCTTTTTCAATTTGAGGCCTTCTGACTCTGTGGTTTAGATTCTTTATGTGAATTTGAGTCATGAGAAAACACAAGCCTCTCTGCAGAGATTTGAAGAACTCATTTGGCCCCAAGGATTCCTATTCTCCCTTGATGGAATTCAGGATCCTAACAGAGGAAGGTAAAAGAATTCATTTACAATGAGTGAATATTTGCCATTTTGGTTTTGGATGCACACATGGGACCTTTCTTTTGATCCATCAGGTGCTGAGAATCTAAGCCACAGCCTCACACAGGGCCAAGAGGCTGATTCAGACACATCTTTTTTCAAAGCAATTAAGCAAAGAGCCACAGGTGATGCCCTTCATTTCCTTTTGAAAAAATGTTTTCCTCAGGCTTCCCAAAGGGGTGGCCAGAGGCAAAGACATCCTGAGATTCAGGGCAACAGAACAATAGGTTAGCAAAAGAGTCAAAGCAGGGTTTCTCCACTGAGACTTTTCTGGTCACACTGATATCTGTGTTTTCTGAGATGTTGGCCATTCCCTTCAGATATCCAGTACATGGCCATGTGACAGAGATTGGAGGTGGTACATATCTTGGACACAAACCCAAGAGCCTATTCTTAAGAGTTGTCAGAATTCAGAAAGAAAACAGGGACTTAAAAAGGTAGTAGGTGTTGCCTATCGATATGGAAACCACGCTCCATTCATTAAATGGGCAGGATGAATACTGGAAAGCTTTCTACTAAAGAGGACACATGCATTGATGCATTCTCTTTTATAATGTATACAACCACGGACACAGTGGGATACACAGAAATAGAAACACTCACCATGTAAAACGACTTACTAGAAACAGTTCACTCCAAACCAAAGAAACCTCCTTTTCTACCTATTCTCAGAACAGAGACAAAACCACACACCCACACTCAAAAAGACACCTCCTTCCCCAAAGTAGGGCTGTGATTATCCGGAGTGTGCTCTGACAGGTTTGCCATACTATGTTCCCCGTTAATGGTCTGTCCTGTCTCAGATCTGGTCTCCTTGTCCAACTCTGTGAAGCAGTCAGGAGCCAGGGGTGAGCCACTACATACTTAGTCAGGAAAGGCCCGTGTTCAGATCTTTCCTGGCATTTGGCCATCCTCACATCAGTCAGTACCAAGAAGACTGACTCTGTCCTTGGTGATTCCAAACAAATGAGACCACTTGGACTGGGACTGGGACTGGCTCTGGTGCTTGGTTTCCTCGGTCCCAAGTTCAGAAAGTTCCATCAACAAGGAAGTGAGGTAGGTCACTTCCTTCAAGAACTGAATGAGGTCACTGCCTTGGCAACCACTTTGTCCTAACAGTTGCTTCCAAGGGTCCCATGAGATGGAGGCTGCCCCTACTTCCTTTGACACTTTCACAACTTAGAATGGTATATCAACCTTAGGCACCCGGGAACAGCTCTCCACACAAGCCTGGTTTGGTCCATCTTCTCTACATTAAGAAGAGAGAGGCTGATTCAGACACAACCCTTCATCCTGACCAGGTTGTTTGCCATGGAAAATGACTTTTTGTCTCTCAGGTCCTTCATTGCTGCCTACATCTTCTCCAGGGATCATTTCTGCATGGACCTTTGAGGTTCTTAACAGGTGGAGCATCCCCTACATTCCTGTATTGTAAGAACAATCTGTCTCTGCTCTTCTGTAAAGTTAGATTGAGTGAACAGTGTATGGTTAGGGTTAATTTCATGTTCGATTTGGGTTAGGAATCATTCTGCTGGATGAATAATGGTATTGGGAACCTGTGATATTTATAAGAATATCGAGGTTAAATATATGTATGAAAACAGAAATTAAAGTAAGATTTGAATCCCAGAAGGGCTTTGGGCAGTTGATTGGGATATTTAGCTTTGAATTGTGCACATATGTCTCAAATAAATGGATATACAATGGCAGAGGAACTTGAACCTTGGATGATTGAATGCTGAAGAGAACATGCAGTCAAAAGGGATTGTCGGTAGGATTAAGAAGATAGTCGTTATGTTTAGCAAGTAGAGTTAGTATAGGATATGTAACAAAAGTTCTTTAGCAATATTTTTTCGGGCAGTGAGTGAATATAAATGTCAGCACATATGAAGAAATCAGACACAATGATGAAATGGGGAAAATTTGTAGAAAAGCAGATATCAATAGAGACATTAGGAAATCAGGCAAAGTATAAAGTGAGTGATAGGATAAGACATTTTCAACAGGGTTGAGATTGAATATCTAATCTTAGGAAGAAACAAATATGTAGGTCACCAATAGGATTGACATTTGAGAGCATTAGGCAACATGGACATGGATGTTGTTAGTAATCCATGTTCACTTTCCATTTAGACTTTGGTACAATCCTAAGTGAGACCTTTGCATTTTGTTTCCAGAATATTACTGTGATAAAATGTGTATGTAGATCAGATGACATGATTATTTCTTCCACCATTTCTAGGAGCAGTATTTTGAAGACGTATAAATTAGCATTGGGGGTAAAAAGAGGTGTACCCTGTTTCTATGAATATACAGATAATGCATGAATAGACCTTAATTTCAATAAATAATATAACTTGTTCCACTTTAAGTAATGGATTGAATTGATATCTGAAAATATATAAGAAATCTTATATTGATATGCAATCATTCATGACAACCAGTTATACACCTAATGTTAATATTAGGTTACGGTTTATCATGAAGTTTGTGTGAGTTTTGCTTCAAAAGTGATTATGGAAATCGAAAATAATGTGTTTGGAAAGAAGTCTCATGAAAAGGCCAGTCAAGGAACACCAAGGAATTCATGAGTTCTGAAGAAGGAAGTGATTGAAATTGAAAAAAATGACGATAAATTTCCTTACTTGTGGATGAAATATTATAATATGATGTGAATAAACTGAAGAAATAGTAATGTACCAGTGTTGAATAAAAATGAACATCAAAATACACATCATGTCCCACAGGAATCTACTCGCATTGATGTTAAACTGTGTCAGTTACTGTAGAAATATTAGGATTTCTTTGCACCATTCACCAAAGTTAGTTTTCTTTTTTTTTTAAATTTTTATTTATGCTTGTTCAAAACATTACATAGTTCTTGATATATCATATTCCACACTGTGTTTCAAGTAGGTAATGAACTCCCATTTTTACCCCGTAAACAGATTGCAGAATCACATCAGTTACACATCCATTGATTTACATATTGCCATACTAGTGTCTGTCGTATTCTGCTGCCTTTCCTAACCTCTACTATCCCCCTCCCCTTACCTCCCCTCCCCTCTTCTCTCTCTACCTCTTTACTGTAATTCATTTCTCCCCCTTGTATAATTTTTTCCTTTCCCTCACCTCCTCTTGTATGTAATTTATATAACCCTGAGGGTCTCCTTTTATTTCCATGCAATTTCCCTTCTCTCTCCCTTTCCCTTCCTCCTCTCATCCCTGTTTAATGTTAATTTTCTTCTAATTCTATTCGTCCCTACTCTGTTCTTAGTTACTCTCTTTATATCAATAAAGACATTTGGCATTTGGTTTTACGGATTGGCTAGCTTCACTTAGCATAATATGCTCTAATGCCATCCATTTCTCTGCAAGTTATATCATTTTGTCATTTTTTAATGCAGAGTAATATTCCATTGTGTATAAATGCCACATTTTTTATCCATTCATTTATGGAAGTGCATCTAGGTTGGTTCCACAGTCTTGCTATTGTAAATTGTGCTGCTATGAACATCAATGTATCAGTGTCCCTGTAGCATTTTTTTTTAGGTCTTTAGGGAATAGACTGAGAAGGGGAATACCTGGGTCAAATGGTGGTTCCATTCCCAGTTCTACAAGAAATATCCATACTGCTTTCCAATTTGGCTGCACCAATTTGCAGTCCCACCAGCAATGTACAAGTTTACCCTTTTCTCCACATCCTCACCAGCACTTGTTGTTGTTTGAGTTCATAATAAATATCTGGAATGGAAAATGCTCAGGAGTTCACAACCTTGAAGGTGGTAGAGGAGTTTCCAAAAGTAAGGGACAGGGTAAATACCACAAACATGGAGCTGTGTCGGCCTTAAGACTTCTTGAGAAAATGCCTCTGAGGTTGGGCACTTGAAATATATGTTGTTGTCAGGAGCTTTAGCTTCCTTTGTAGTGAGACCATCAAAGCTGAGTCTGCATCTATGTGACCTGAAGAACATGGTTTTTTATTTTCCTATAAACACGAGGCAGCAGTGCTGAATTCTCTCTTTGTAGGCAAACTGGGGCTACTGGGGTCTATGTGTCTCCCTGTGTGGACTGTGAAGCCATTTGATCATCCTTCACATTTCGTCATGTTATTTGATGCTGCACTGAAAGTTTGGTATTTACTTTACGAAATAAAGAAGTTTAACTGTGATACAGTGCTGCAGGGAGTTCTGTCACATGTTGTGGTCAGGATCGGCAGGAGAATGTATCAAGCAGGCTTCTATCACACATAGTTGCCCCCTTGACCATAGCAATATGATTCTGAACATTGCCCTGAAACCTCTCCATTCAACAAGATGCCTTTACATCCAAAGGTCTGCTAGCTGCACATGTCAGTCACAAACCATTTCTAAGCCAATGGCAGATCCACGTGGCCGCACCACAGATGTTTTTTCACACACCTACACTCTACTGCTCTTGGCCCACTACTCAGCAGGCTCCAACTTACTGGCATCTCTTTTCTACATCATTATCATGAAACTCAGTCAAACCAGACACTGTCTTGTATACTCATGATAAGCACCAGGACATCAAATGGATTTCCAGTGCCAGCTGGTCATGGAAATTTCAAAAATTTCATGGTATTTTCTAGCCATTTTTCAAGGATGAAGTTGGAGGTACTGTGGGTTTCAATTCATTCAGGAACCATTAAATGTTGAGGAAGCTCATTTCAATGGAAGCTCTAGAGAACTCTCACAGGCAAGTCTTCCGAAAGAGTGGCCCAATGTCACATAAAGCCAGCCACATTGAGGTCTACAATGTGAGGTCCATGTGTGTTTTGACTCTCAACTATTGCTGCCAAGTCTTTCAGAATATAATCAAGTGATATCCTCGCTGAGATTCCCAGTGCTCTGTGGAAAGCCACCCTGGGCCTAGATCTCAGTTTCCAAGGGTGACTCTCATGTGTGGCCTCCGAAAATCCCAACACAATTCATGGCAATACTTCTCTAAGGTCAGTTCCAGAACTCAGTCTCCAAGGGGAATCCCACAAGAGTTGAAACCCAGGTGGACACAGTCATCTTTTCCAACTGCCACACAAATGACCACAATTGAAACCAAAACACTCCCACATGGCCCTCATGTTTTTCCATATAGACACTCATCATAACCTCTCGCTGGAGGTTTCCATGAGGGGCGCAGACCAAGACACCGTCCAAAATAAGCTCCCTTGCCCCTAATTTGCCGAAAGTCAGGGTGGCCTACACACCCTTCCTGTGAACCAGAACTGATCAAATAGGGATGTAGTTAATACTGTTCTGCTTTTCCAATTTGAGGCCTACTGACTGTCAGGTATAGATTCTTTATGTGATTTGGAGTCATCAGAAAACCCAAGCACTTCTGCAGGGGTTCAAAGAACTCATTTGAACTAAAGGATCCTGATTCTTACTTGATGAAGGTCAGGAATCTAATAGAGGAAGGCAAGAGACTCATTTGCCATTTCTGTTTTGAGTGCACACATGGAATCTATCTTTAGATGCATCAGGTGCTGAGAATCTAAGCCACAACCTCACACAGAACCAAGAGGCTGATTCAGACACATCCTTTTACAAAGCAATTAAGCAAAGAGCAACAGGTGATGCCCATTCATTTTCATTTGAAAACTGTTTTCTTCAGGCTTCACAAAGGGGTGGCCAGAGCAAAGACCTTCCTGACATTTAGGGCAACAGAAAAACAGGTAAGCAAAAGACCCAAAGCAGGGTTTCTCCACTGAGACTTTCCTGGTCACACTGATATCTGAGTTTTCTGAGATGCTCCCCATTCACTTTAGCTATCAAGTACATGGTCATGTCACAGAGCTTGGAGGTTGTATATATCTTGGACACAAAACCATGAGCCTATTCTGGAGAGTGGCCAGAATTCAGGAAGAAAACAGGATCTTAGGAAGATAGTAGGTTTTGCCCATCCAGAAGGCAAGCCGCGGTCCATTCATCAATTGGGCAGGATGAATGCCAGGAAGCTTTCTACTAGACAGAACACATCCATTAATTCATTCTCTTTTCTAATGTCTACAACCACAGACACAGTGGGATACACAGACATAGAAACACTCACATGTCAAACGACTTACTAGAAACAGTGCAATCCAAACCAAACAAACCGCATTTTTCTACCTATTCTCAGAACATGTGACAAAACCACAAAACCACAACCACTCCCACAAAGGCACCTCCTTCCCCCAAGTAGGTCTGTGACTATCCAGAGTGTCCTCTGACTGGTGGGCCATACAATGTTCTCCCAAAATGTCCTGTCCTGACTCAGATCTGGTCTCCTTGGCCAACTCTGTGAAGTTGTCAGGAGCCAGCGTTGAGCCACTACCTGCTTTCTCAGAAAAGGTCCCTCTTCAGAGCTCTCCTGGCCTTTGGCTATCCTCACATAGGTAGGTACCAAGAAAGACTGACCCTGTCCTTGGTAAAACCGAACAAGTGAGCCCACTGGGACTGGGACTGGGACTGGCTCTGGGTGCCTGTCTTCATGGATCCCAAGTTCAGAGAATTCCTTCACCAAGGAAGTGACGTAGGTCACTTCCTTCAGCAACTGAATCAGGTTACTGCCTTGGCAACCAATTTGTCCTAACAGTTGCTTCCAAGAGTCCAATGAGTTGGAGGCTGCCCCTACTTCCAGTGAAACTTTCACAATTTTGCATGGTATATCAACCATAGGCACCCAAAAAAAGCTCTCCAGATAGGCGTGGTTTGGTCCATCTTCTATACATTAAGAAAAGAAATGTTGATTCAGACACATCCCTTCATGCTAACCAGGTTGTTTGTCATGGAAGATGACTTTTGCTCTCTGACGTCATTCATAGCTGCCTACATTTAATCCTGGGATCATTTCTTTAATGACCTTGCAGGTTCTCAGCAAGTGGAAGATCCCCTAATTTCTGTATTGAAAGACCAACTCTGTCCCTGCTCTTCAGTAAAGTTAGATTGAGAGAACAGTGTATGGTCAGGGTTAATAACATGTTCCATTTGGGTTAGGAATCATTCTGCGGGATGAATTATGGTATTGGGAACGTGCGATATTTATAAGAATATAAGTGAATTATAAGTATGAAAACAGACATCTAGGTAATATTTGAAGCCCAGAATTGCATTGGACCCTTAGCTGGGATTCTTAGCTTTGAATTATATTCTGCACAGATGTCTCAGATAAATCGATATACAATGGCATAATTACTTGTACCTTGGTTTATTGAATGTTGAAGAGAACATCCAGTCAAAAAGGGATAATTTGTAGGATTAGTAAGATAGTTGGTAGGTTTTGAAAGAAGAGTGAGTATAGGATTTGGATAAAAAGATCTTTAGCTGTAGGGTTTCGGATAGAGTGAATGTAATTGTCAGCACATGTGGAGAGTCTGTCAAAAGGATGAACTGGGGAAAAAAGTAGGAATGCAGATATCAATTGACATTAGGATATCAGGCAAAGTATAAAGTGAGTGATAGAATTATACATTTTCAACAGGCTTGAGTTTGAATATATAATCTTAGGAAGAAACAAACATGTAGTCACCAATAGGATGAACTTTTGAGAGCATTAGGCAACATGGACATGGATGTATTCCGTAATCCATGCTCACTTTTCATTTAGGCTTTGGTACAAACGTAAGTTTGACCTCTTCTTTCTGTGTGCAGAATACTACTGTGGTAAAATGTATATGTAGATCAGGTGACATGAGTATTTCTTCCACCATTTCTGGGAGCAATATTTTGAAGACGTATAAATTATTTTTGGAGGTAAAAATGGTGTACACTTTGTCTATAATTATAGAAATAATGCATGAATAGACCATACTGTAAATAAATATTATAACTGGTTCTAACTTTAAATAATGGATTGAATTGATATCTGAAAATATACAGAAAATCTTACATTGATATACAATCCTTCATTCCAACCAGTAATATATCTAATGGTTATATCAGCATTATGGTTTTTCATGAAGAATGTGTGAGTTTTGCTTCAAAAGTGATTATGGAAATCAGAAATAATGTGTTTGGAAAGAAGTCTCATGAAAAGACCAGTCAAGAAACCTGGAGGAATACATGTGTTTTGAAGCAGAAAGTGATTGAAAGTGAAACAAATGCCTATATATTTGTGAACTTGTGGATCAAATATATATCCTATGATGTGCATAAACTGAAGAAATAGTAATGTACCACTGTTACATAAAAATGAACGTCAAAATACACATCATGTCCTCTCCCACAGGAATCTACTTGCATAGATGTTAAACTGGGTCAGTTATTGTAGAAATATTAGGATAATGCTGCAGTCTTGCTGGGCACAATCAGGAGCCACTTGCCAAAAGAAACGAACTTTATTTTTAGAACCACACACGCCAAACAAAACAGCCTCTCAGGAAAAACCTTCAGAGCCCCAACTGCCACCACTGGCTTCCCAAAACCTCTCCCTCCCACATGAGCCTCTCTCCGCCTCCCACAATCCTCCTGCTCTTGAGGCCGATTGGCTGGGTCATGTGGGCGGAGTCAAAAAAAGTCCCCCAATGAGCAGTTTTGTGGTCTGAAAGGGCAGGGAAACAGCCCATTGAGCATCACCGCAGAGGAGCCAATCAGCTAGTTGTTGCTGGGGCCGCTGTGAGCCAATCATCAGCCGGCAGCTGGAAGTTTGCTGGCAGCAGGAATTTTGCTGGGGCCCCTTCGGCTGTGGCTCTCAACATCTTCCCCTCTCTGTTTAAACAACACGCATGTGGCTTAGGGACCGTGCCTGCCTTAGGTTGTCCAATAGTACATATGGTCTTTACCCGTTAAGTTGGTACCATTGCAATTGGATCTTACCCGTCACTGACTACCCGTCCAGTATAGAGCCACACCTGTGGAGAGGTCTTTGTACCAGCGGGGGTGGGTGAGGTTCTTTGCCTCACCTCTGTTGGCCCCCCCAAATTTTAGCTGGACGATCATGACACGCAGAAGGGAGGAAGATACACCAAGCCAATTGACGGCTCCTTTTGGAAAAATTGTACCACCGATGACATCATCAGCAAATATACCCCAACACTACGACAAGTCGCTGTACCAACAGATAGTTCACAATGCATTTAGGTGAGTTCACATGTGTCCAGGCAAGTTCTGCAAGCAGTAAAGGGATGGCTATTGCAGAAGCTGTAGATTGGAATTATCTTTGATTTCACCTGCACTGGGATGAAGATAGGAACTCTGGCAATAATGTCTAAAGAAAAAAATTATGTAACATTCCAGAAGGCACTAAAATCAAAAAAAAAAAAAAAAAATATGTAACATTCCAGAAGGCACATCAAAAACCAAAATGGCCCAAAAAGCATTCATTGAGGATGAAGTCTCTCACCTTCCTCTGTAAGGTTCCTGACCTCCATAAAATGAGAATAGGGATTTATTGG
The DNA here is from genome assembly GCF_048772815.1 of Callospermophilus lateralis. Taxonomy (NCBI): domain Eukaryota; kingdom Metazoa; phylum Chordata; class Mammalia; order Rodentia; family Sciuridae; genus Callospermophilus; species Callospermophilus lateralis. The sequence continues at coordinate 1,887,966 of NW_027512826.1, forward strand.
GTCAAATGAGTTCTTCAAAACCCTGCAGAGGGTAGCCAATGGGTTATTGGGTTTTTTCATTACTCCAATTCACATCAAGAATCTATACTCCACAGACAGTAGGCCTCAAATTAGAGAAGCAGAGCAGTACTAAAGTCAGGGTTATTTGATCACTCCTGATTCACAGAATGGGTCTCCAGGCCACCTTGACTTTAGGCAAATGAGAGGAAAGGGAGATTATTTTGGACACTGTCTTGGGCTGTGCCCCTCAAGGAAACGTCAAGCCAGAGGTTATGATGAGCGTCTATATGGAAGAAGATGAGGGCCATTTGGGAGTTTTTTGGTTTTCCTTGTGGTCATTTATGTGGCAGTCGGAAGAGATGACTGGGTCCACCAGGGCTTGAACTCTGGTGTGATTCCCCTTAGAGACTGAGTTCTGGAACTTACCTCAGAGAAGTATTGCCATGATTTGTGTTGGGATTTTAGGCGGCCACCCATGAGAGTCGCCCGTTGAAACTGAGATCTAGGCCCGGGGTGGCTTTCCACAGAGCACTGGGAATCTCAGACAGAATATCATATGATATTATTTTGAAATACTTGCCAGACATAGTTGAGAGTCAAAACACACATGGACCTCACATTGTAGACCTCAATTGGCCTGGCTTCATGTGACTATTTGGCCACTCTTTGGAAAGCCTTGCCTGTGAGAGTTCTCCAGAACATTCCTTGAAATGAGCTTCCTCAACATTGAATAATTCCTGAAAGAATTGAAACAAATAATGCCTCCAACTTCATCCTTGTAAAATGGCTAGATAAATACCATGAAATTTTTGAAATTCGCATGATGAGGTGGCACTGGAGAACCTTTGATGTTCTGTTGCTCATCATTAGTGTACCAGACAGTGCCTTGATTGATTGGGTATAATGAAAGTGGTGTAGAACAGAGATGCCGGTTAGATGGAGACTGCAGAGTATTTGGCCCAGAACTGTGGTGTGCAGGTGTGTGATAAAATATTTATGGTGGTGCCATGTGGATCTGCCATTGATTTCCAAATGGCTTTTAGCTGACATGGTGCACCCAGCAGACCCTTATATGCAAAGGCATCTTGTTATATGGAGAGGTTTCAGGGCAATGTTCAGAATCAGGTTGCTATGGTCAAGGGGGCAAGCTATGTGGGATAGAAGCCGGATTGGTGCGTTCTCCTGGAGACTCTGACCCACCACATGTCACAGAACTCCCTCCAACACTATGTCCCAGTTGAACTCCTTGTATTTCTTGAAGCAAATACCAAACTCCCAGTTCAGCACCAAGAAACACCATGAAAATTGAAGGATGACTAAATGGCTTCATCGTCCACACAGTTAGACACTTTGGCCCAGTGGCCTCTGTTTACCTACAAAGAGAAAAATCAGCACTGCTGCCTCAGGTTCATTGGAAAATAAGAAACCATGTTCTCCAGGTCACATAGATTCAGACCCAGCTTTGATGGTTTCACTACAAATGAAGACAAAGCTACTGACAACAACATATATTTCAAGTGCCACACCTCAGAGGCAGTTTCTCCAGAAGTCTTTTTTCCAGCAGACCTCCATGGTTGTGGAGTGTTTACCCAGTTCCTTACTTCTGGAAACTCCTCTACCTGCTCCCAGGTTGAGAACTCCTGAGAATTTTCCATTCCAGATATGTATTCACAGATTTTCTTACTCTTCTCCTCTAATTGTGTCTCACTTGGGGCAAAGGTAATGTCAAGGCATTGTTCTAGGTGAGAGTGGGAAGATTATTGTGTAGCACATATTTGCATACACATTGGATACATTATCCTATTTTCCATTTGAAATACTGAATTCCCGACACTAACCCATACCCTACTAGACTCTGACTACTTATCCTAAAATGATGGAGAAAAAGAAACCTAACAGAATAGAAATACAGGCCTTTTGTAGGAGGCATGGTGTATACTTGGATTTTCCTTCTCCTTTATCAAGGATATGTGTTATGAATCTAGTCAACTTTTCATTGTAATATTTCTCCATGAGTTTTCAAAGTTAACACATATGTAAATTCCTGTCTCCTTTTCTCTGTAGCCTCTTTAGAACATGTATATTTTTATGCATATATAGACTCCTACCTGGTAACACACGTACATTCTTGTGAGCTCACTGACTTTGGAATATACAAATTATGAGAATAGATAACTTCCCCTAAATACTTATGGAACTGAAAATTCAACCTATGGGTGAGCTTCCTAGTGAACAACATCATACATAAATCTATTTTTAGATATGTGGATGATATATATTTCATGATAAATTTTGATTGGCATATATATTGCTACATTTTATTGTTGTGTGTGTGTGTATATGTATATATATGTATATATATGTATATATATATATATATATTTATATATATATATGTGAATATATATATATATATATATATATTCACGAGATTTTCCAGATTTTCCAAAATATGAAATAAATGTGTCTTATTATACACTCCCTAAATTCATTCAAGTTCATGTATGTGGATTTAAAATCAACATTTTACATGATTATCATCAGTCTGGCTGGGCACAATTCAGGAGCCAACTGTCAAAAGAAACGAACTTTATTTTTAGAACCACACAAACCAAACAAAACAGCTTCTCAGAAAAAACCCTCAGAGCCCAACTGCCACCACAGTCTTCCCACAAGCCTCTCCCTCAACCACAAGCCTCCTCCATTTGAGGCCGATTGGCTGGGTCACATGGGCGGAGCCAAAAAAGTCCACCAATGAGCAGCTCCGTTGTCTGAAAGGGCAAGGAAACATCCCATTGAGCATCACCACAGAGGAGCCAATCAGCTAGATGTTGCTGGGGCCTCTGTGAGCCAATCATCCACTGGCAGTCTGAATGGGCGGGGAAACAGCTCAATGAGCATCTGCAGTGAGCATCACCACAGAGGAGCCAATGAGCTAGATGTTGCTGGGGCCGCTGTGAGCCAATCATCAGCCGGCAGCTGGAAGTTTGCTGGCAGTTGGAGGTTTCCTGGGGCCCCTTTGGCTGTGGCTCTCAACATCTCCCCCTCTCTGTTTAAACAACAAGCATGTGGCTTAGGGACCATGCCTGCCTTTGGTTGTTCAAAAGTACATATGGTCCTTACTGGAGAACCTTGTCTGTGGCTATCAACAGGATTTGTATGTACCATTCACTGAAGTTAGTTTTCAGTACTAGGAAACAAATATGTATTTCAGGTGGATAAATATTTCTGCGAAAAATCTTGTGAAAAGTTGATTTTAAATCCACATACTTGAACATAAATGAATTTAGGGAGTGTAAATAAGATACATATATTTCATATTTTGAAAAATCTGGAGAGTGTGTGGGTGTGTGTGTGTATACACACACACACACACACACACAGATATTAAAATGTAGCAACATATATGCAAATCGAAATTCACCATGAAATATACATCAATCACAGATCCAAAAATATTCAATTTTCTTAACAGGGATTTATGTATAATGTTGTTCTATTAGGAAGCTCACCCATTATTTGAATTTTCAGTTCCAACAGCGTTTAGGAGGAGTGATGTCTTCTCACAAATTGTATCTCCCAAGTCAGTCACCTCACAAGAATGTAGGTGTGACACCAGGTAGGATTTGATATGTGCATATAAAAATACATTGCTGAATAGGCTACAGACAAAGGGAGACAGGAATTCACATATTTGTTAACTTTAAAAACACATGGAGATCTATTTCAATTAAAAATAGACTGGATTTATAACACCTAACATTTATCATGAAAAAGGCAAGATCAACTATACACCATGCCTCGTCTGAACTGCTTGTATTTCAATTCTGTTTGTGTTACTTTTCTGCATCATATTAGAATTAGTAGTCAGAGTCTAGTAGGGTATGGGTTCGTGTCAGGGATTCAGTATTTCGAATGGAAAATTGGAAAATGAATCCAATGTGTATGCAAATATGTGCTACACACAAAAAATTCCCACTCTCATTCAGAACAATGGCCTGAAATAACCACGCCCCATGTAAGAAACAATTAGAGGAGAAGAGTTAGAAAATCTGTGAATACATACGTAGAATGGAAAATGCTCAGTAGTTCACAACCTTTGAGGTGGAAAAGACGTTTCCAAACCTTAGGGACAGGGTAAAACTCCACAAACATGGAACTCTGCTGGCCTAAACACTTCTGGAGATACTGACAATGAGGTTGGGTACTAGAAATATATGTTGTTGTCAGAAGCTTTAGCTTCCTTTGTAGTGAGACCATCAAACTTGGGTCTGCATTTTTGTGACCTGGAGGACATGAATTCTTATTGTCCAATGAACATGAGGCAGCAGTGCTGAATTCACTCTTTGTAGCTAAACTGTGGCCACTGGGGGATAAGTGTCTCCCCGTCTGGAATTTGAAATCATTTGGTCATGCTCCACTTTTCGTGGTGTTTCTTGCTGCTGCAGTGGGTGTTTTGTATTTGGTTCATGACATACAAGGAGTTAAACTGGGACACAATGCTGGAGGGAGTCCTGTAACGTATGGTGTGTCAAGGTCTGCAGGAGAATGCACCAACCAGGCTTCTATCTCCCATTGCTTGCCCCCTTTACCATAGGAACTTGATTCTGAATATTGCCCTGAAAACTCTCCATGTAACATGATGCCTTTACATACAAAGTTCTGCTAGCTGCACCATGTCAGTCACAAGCCATTTGAAAGCCAATGTAAGATCCACATGACCCCACCACAGATGTATTGTCACACACCTGCACACAACTGCTCTAGGCCCACTACTCAGCAGGCTCCAACTTACTGGCATCTCTGTTCTACACCATTTTCATGAAACGCAGTCAATGAAGGCATTTTCTGGTACACTCATGATCAGCAACAGGACATCCAAAGGTTCTCCAGTGCCACCTGGTCATGGGAATTTCAAAATTTGGTGGTAGTTATCTAGCCATTTTTGAAGGATGAAGTTGGAGGCACTGTGGGTTTAAATTCATTCAGGAGCCATTAAATATTGAGTAAGCTCATTTCGATGAAAGCTCTTTAGAACTCTCACAGGAAAGGCTTCCCAAAGAGTGGCCCAAGGTCACATGAAGCCAGGCCCATTGAGGTCTACAATGTGAGGTCCATGTGTGTTTTGACTCTCAACTATGGCTGTCAAGTCTTTCAAAATAAAATCATGTGATATCCTTGCTGAGATTCTCAGTGCTCTGTGGAAAGGAACCCTGGGCTTAGATCTCAGTTTCCAAGGGTGACTCTCATGCATGGCCTGCTAAAATCCCAACACAATTCATGGCAATACTTCTCTGAGGTCAGTTCCAGAACTCAGTCTCTAAGGTAAATCACACCTGAGTTCAATCCCAGGTGGACCCAGTCATCTCTTCCAAATGCCACACAAATGACCACAATTAAAACCAAAACACTCCCACATGGCCCTCATCTTCTTCCATATAGACACACATCATAACCACTGGCTGGTGGTTTTCATGAGTTGCGCAGCCTAAGACAGTATCCAAAATAAGCTCCCTTGCCCCTCATTTGCCTAAAGTCATGGTGGCCTGGACACCCTTCCGGTGAACCATGAGTGATCAAAAAGGCTTGCTGTTAATACTGCTTCGATTTTCCAATTTTAGGCCTACTGACTCTTCGGTTTAGATTCTTAATGTTAAATGGAGTCATGAGAAAAACCAAGCACCTCTGGGCTAGCCTCTTCAGGGCTTTGAAAAACTCATTTGACCAAAAACATCTTGATTCTCACTTGATGGAGGTCAGGATCCTTAGAAGAATTCGAGAGACTTCATCCACAATGACTGCTCTTTTGGCCATTTTGGTTTTGGATACACAAGAGATCTTTCTTTAGATCCCTCAGGTTCTGTGAATCTAGGCCACAGCCTCACAGGGGGCCAAGAGCCTGAATCAGACACATCCCATTCCAAAGCAATTAAGCAAAGAGCCACAGGTGATGCCCATTTATTTCCATTTGAAAACTGTTTTCTTCATGCTTCACAAAGGGGTGGCCTGAGGCAAAGATGTTCCTGACATTCAGTGCAACAGAACAATAGGTAAGCAAAATTTCCAAAGCAGGGTTTCTCCACTGAGATTTTCCTGGTCACACTGATATCTGAGTTTTCTGAGATGCTCACCATTCCCTTCAGCTATGTAGTACATGGCCATGTCACAGAGCTTGGAGGTGGTACATATTTTGGACACAAAACCATCAGTCTATTCTGGAGAGTGCCCACAATTCAGGAAGAAAACAGGAACTTAGGAAGATAGTAGGTGTTGCCCATCTATAAGACAAGCCACAGTCCATTCATAAATCGGGCAGGATGAATGCTGAGAAGATTTCAACTAGACAGGACTCATCCATTGATGCATTTTCTTTTCTAATGTCTACAACCAGGGGCACAGTGGGATACACTGATATCCAAACACATGCCTTGTCAAACGACTTACTACAAACAGGTCCCGCCAAAACAAACAAACCGCCATTCCTACCTATTCTCAGAACATGAGACAAATTCACAAATCCCCACCCACACCCACAAAGACACCTCCTTCCCCCAAGTAGGTCTGTGACTATCTGGAGTTTCCACTGACTCGTGGGCCATAGTATGTTCCAAATAAATGTCCTTCCTGTCTCAGACCTGCTTTCCTTGTGCAACTTTGTGAATTTGTCAGGAGCCAGCAGTGTGCCTTTACCTGCTTTCTCAGGAAAAACCCTCTTCAGAGCTTTCCTGCGTTTTGGACATCCTCACATCAGTAGGTACCAAAAATGAATGTCTGTGTCCTTGGTAAATAAAAACAAGGAGACCACTGGGACTGGGACTGGACTGGCTATGGGTTCCTGTCTTCCTGGATCCCAAGTTCAGAGAGTTCCAACACCAAAGAAGTGATGTGAGGTCACTTCCTTCAGGAACTGAATCAGATCACTGCCTTGGCAACCTCTTTGTCCTAACAGTTGCTTCCAAGGCTACCATGAGAAAGAGGCTGCCCCTACTTCCTGTGACACTTTCACAAGTTAGAATGCTATATCAACCATAGGCACCCGGGAGCAGCTCTCCACACAGCCCTGGTTTGGTCCATCTTCTCTACATTAAAAAGAGAGAGGCTGATTCAGAAACAACCCTTCATTCTGACCATGTTGTTTGCCAGGGAAGATGACTTTTGCTCTCTCAGGTCCTTCATAGCTGCCTACATCTTCTCCAGTGATCATTTCTGCATGGAATTTTGTGGTTCTCAGCAGGTGGAAGATCCCCTACATTCCTATATTGTAAGACCAACTCTGTCCCTGCTCGTCTGTAAAGTTAGATTGAGGCAACAGTGTATGGTTAGGGTTAATAACATGTTCGATTTGGGTTAGAAATTATTCTGCTGGATGAATAATTGTACAAGAATAATGAGGTGAAATGTATGTAGGAAAACAGAAATCTAAGTAAAATTTGAAGCCCAGAAGGGGATTGGGCTTCAAGGGATTGTGATACTTAGCATTGCGATCAAGGGATTGTGATACTTAGCATTGAATTATGTTCTGCAGAGATGTCTCAGAGAGATCGATATACAATGGCATAAGACCCTGTACCTTGGATTATTGAATGTCGAAGAGAACATCCAGTCAGAAAGCGTTAATAGGTAGGATTAGGAAGATAGTCAGTAGGTTTAGGAGGAAGAGTGATTATAGGATTTGGAACAAAAGTTTCTTAGCAATAGGGTTTCGATTAGAGTGTGAATGGAAATGTCAGCACATGTGAAGAGTCAGTCACAATGATGAACTGGGGAAAATATGTAGGAAAGCAATCAATAGAGACATTATGAAATCAGGAAAAGTATAAAGTGAGAGAAAGGATTAGATGTTTTCAACAGGGTTGAATTTGAATATATAATCTTAGGAAGAAACAAATATATTGTCACAAATAGGATTGATTTTTGAGAGCATTAGGCAACTTGGACATGGATGTTTTTAGTAATCCATATTCACTTTACATTTAGGCTTTGGTACAAACATAAGTGTGACCTTTTCTTTTTGTGTCCAAATATTACTGTGATAAAATGTGTATGTAGATAAGGTGACATGAGTATTTCTTCCATCATTTCTGAGACCAATAATTTGAAGATGTATAAATTAGTATTGGGTTTACAAAGAGGTGTACCCTGTGTCTATGAATATAAAGAAAAAGCATGAATAGACTGTACAGTGAATAAATAATATAACTGGTTTCACTTTAAATCATGGATTGAATTGATATCTGAAAATATATAAGAAATATTATATTGATACAAAATCATTCATTCCAACCAGTTATACATCTAATGGTAATATTGGGGTTATGGATTATCATGAAGGGTGTGTGAGTTTTGCTTCAAAAGTGATTATGGAAATCGAAAATAATGTATTTGGAAAGAAGTCTCATGAGAAGACCAGTCAAGAAACATGGAGGAATACATGTGTTTCGAAGCAGAAAATGATTGAAAGTGAAACAAATGCCTATAATTTTGTAACTTGTGGATGAAATATATATCATATAATGTGCATAAACTGAAGAAATAGTAAAATACCAGTGGTGAATAAGAATGAACATAAAAATACACATCATGTCCCATAGGAATCTACTTGCATTAATGAGAAACTGGGTCAATTATTGTAGAAATATTAGGATTTGTATTCACGATTCACTGAAGTTAATTTTCAGTAATAGGAAACAAATAGTATTTCAGGTGGTTGAATATTTCCGAGAATAATCTTGTGAAATGTTGACTATAAATCCACATACATGAACTAGAATGAAATTAAGGAGTGTATAATAAGACACATATATTTAATATTTTAAAACATCTGGAGTGTGTATACACACACACACACACACACACACACACATTAAAAAGTAGTAGTATATATGCCAATCGAAATTCATCATGAAATATATATCATCCACAGATCGAAAAATATTCATTTTCCTGAACATGGAATTATGTATAATATTGTTCAACTAGGAAGCTCACACAGAGGATGAATTTTCAGATCCCACAGTGTTTAGGAGGAGTGATCACTTCTCACAATTTGTATCTGCCAAGTCAGACACCTGACAAGAATGTACGTGTGATACCAGGTAGGATTCTATATATGTATATAAAAATAGATGTGCTGAATAGGCTACATAGAATGGGAGAGAGGAATTCACATATTTGTTAACTTTAAAAACACATGGAGAACTATATCAATTACAAATTGACTAGATTTATAACACCAACACTTTGTCACGCAAAAGCCGTGTCCAACTATACACTATGCCTCCTCTGATATGCTTGTATTTCTATTCTGTTTGAGTTATTTTTCTCCATCATATTAGGATTAGTAGTCAGAGTATAGTAGGTTATGGGTTAGTGTCAGGGATTCAGTATTTCAAGTAAAAAATAGAAAAATGTATCTAATAAGCATGAAAATATGTGCTACAAAAAATATTCCCACTCTCATCCAGAAGAATGCCTTGAAATTATCTTCGCCCATAGTATGACACAATTAGAGGAGAAGAGTTAGAAAATCTGTGAATACATATCTGGACTGGAAAATGCTCAGCATTACACAACTATGGAGGTGGTAGAACAGTTTCCAAAAGTAAAGGACAGTGTAAACCCACCACAAACATGGAGCTATGCTGGCCTAAAGACTTCTTGAGAAACTGCCTCTGAGTTTGGGTAGTTGAAATATATGTTGTTGTCAGGAGCTTAACTTCCTTTGTAGTGAGACCATCAAAGTTTGGTCTGCATCTATGTGACCTGGAGGACATGGTTTCTTATTTTCCAATGAACATGAGGCTGCAGTGCTGAATTCACTCTTTGTAGCTAAACTGTGGTCACTGGGGGCTAAGTGTCTCCCCATGTGGACTTTGAAGCCATTTTTTCATCCTCCACTTTTCCTGGTGTTTCTTGCTGCTGCACTGGGTGTTTTGTATTTGCTTCATGACATACAAGGAATTCAACTGGGAAACAGTGCTGGAGGGAGTCCTGTAACATGTGGTGGGTCAGGTTCTGCAGGAGAATGCCCCAACTTGGCTTCTATCCCACATTGCTTGCCCCCTTGACCATACCAACCTGATTCTGAACATTGCCCTGAAACCTCTCCATATTACAAGATGCCATTTCATATAATGGTCTGATGGCTGCATGAAGTCAGTCACAAGCAATTTGGAAGCCAATGTAATATCCACATGGCCACACCACAGATGTATTATCACACACCTGCACACCACTGCTCTAGGCCCACTACTCAGCACGCTCTAACTTACTGGCATCTCTGTTCTACACCATTTTCAAGAAACCCAGTATATCAAGGCACTGTCTGGTACAATCATGATCAGCAATGGGACATCCAATGGTTATCCAGTGCCACCTGGTCATTGGGAATTTCAAAAATTTTATGATATTTATCTATCCATTTTTCAAGAATGAAGTTGAAGGCACTTTGTGGTTTCCATTCATCCCGGAACCATTAAATGGTGAGGAAGCTCATTTCAATGAAAGCTCTGAGGAACTCTCACAGGCAAGGCTTCTCAGAGTGTGCCCAAAAGGTCACATGAAGCCAGGCCCTTTAAGGTCTATAATGTGAGGTCCTTGTGTGTTTTGACTCTTAACTGTGGCTGCCAAGTTTTTCAGAATAAAATCATGTGATATTCTTGCTGAGATTCTCAGTGCTCTGTTGAAAGCTTTCCTGGGCCTAGATCTCAGGTTTCAAGGGCGACTCTTATGCATGGCCTCCTACAATCCCAACACAACTCATGGCAATACTTCTCTGAGGTCAGTTTCAGAACTCAGTTTCTAAGGGGAATCACACCAGAGTTCAAGCCCATGTGGACCCAGTCATCTATTCCAAACGCCACAAAAATGACCACATTTAAAACCAAAACATTCCCACATTGCCCTTATCTTTAACCATATAAACACTCATCATTAACTCTGGCTGCAGGTTTCCAAGAGTGGCGCAGCCCAAGACAGTGCCCAAATAATGCACCCTTGCCCCTGATATGTCCAAAGTAAGGGTGGCCTGTTCACCCTTCTTATGAACCAGGAGTGATCAAATAGGCCTGCCATAAATACTGCTCTGCTTCTCCAATTTGAGGCCTACTGACTGTCAGGTATAGATTCTTTATGTGATTTGGCATCATGAGACAACCCAAGCAGTTCTGCAGGAATTTGAAGAACTCATTTGATCCAAAGGATCCCTATTCTCACTTGATGGAGGTCAGGAACCAAACAGAAGAAGGCAAGAGACTTCATCCACAATGACAGATTTTTTGCCATTTTGGTTTGGATGCACACATGGGATCTTCTTTAGATCTATCAGGAGCTGAGAATTTTAGCCACAGCCTCAAACAGGGCCTAGTGTCTGATTAAGACACATCCCTTTCCAGAGCAATTAAGCAAAGAGCCACAGGTGATGCCCATTCATTTCCATTTGAAAACTATTTCTTCAGGCTTCACAAAGGGGTGGCCTGAGGCAAAGACCTTCCTGACATTCAAGGCAACAGAAACATAGATAAGCAAATGGAGCCAAGCAGGGTTTCTCCACTGAGACTTTACTGGTCACACTGGTATCTGAGTTTTCTGAGATGTTCCCATTCCCTTCAGCTATCAAGGACATGGCCATGTCACAGAGTTTGGAGGTGGTACATATCTTGAACAATAAACCATGATACTATTCTGGAGAGTGGCCAGAATTCAGGAAGAAAACAGCAACTTAGGAAGTTAGTAGGTGTTTCCCATCCATAAGGCAAGCAACAGTCCATTAATCAATTGTGCAGGATGAATGCTGTGAATCTTTCTACTAGACAGGACACCTCCATTGATGCATTCTCGTTTCAAATGTCTAAAACCACGGACACAGTGGCTACACAGACATAGAAACACTCGCCTTGTCTAAAGACTTACTAGAAAAAGTCGACTCCAAACCAAACCAACCACCTTTCCTACCTATTCTCAGAACATGAAACAAAACCACAAACTCACACCCACAACCAAAAAGGCACCTCCTTCCCAAAAATAGGTCTTTAACTATCTGGAGTGTCCTCTGACTGGTGGGCCATACTATGTTCCACTCGAAATGGCCTGTCTGGTCTCAGATCTGGTCTCCTTGGCCAACTCTGTTATTCTGGGAGGAGCCAGTGGTTAGCCACAACCTGCTGTCTCAAGAAAGGCCCCTCTTCAGAGCTCTACTGGCATTTGGCCATCCTCACATCAGTAGGTACCAAGAAGGTCTGACTCTGTACTTGGTAAATCCAAACAAGTGAGCCCACTGGGACTGGGACTGGGACTGGTTCTTGGTGCCTGGCTTCTTGCATCCCAATTTCAGAGAGTTCCATCACCAAGAAAATGAGGTATGTCACTTTCTTTGGAACTGAATGAGGCCACTGCCTTGGCAACAACTTTGTCCTAACACTTGCTTACAATGGTCCCATGAGTTGGAGGGTGCCCCTACTTCCTGTGACAATTTGACTAGTTAGAATGGTATATCAAAATAGACACCATGGAACAGCTCTCCACGAAGGCCTGGTTAGGTCCATCTTCTCTACATTAAGAAGAGAGAGTCTGATGCATACACATCCCTTCGTCCTGTGCAGGTTGTTTGCCATGGAAGATGGCTTTTGCTCATTCAGGTCCTTCATAGCTGCCTACATCTTCTCCAGGGATAATTTCTACATCGAACTTTGAGGTTCTCAGCAGTTGGAAGATCACCTACATCCCTTATTGAAAGAATAGCCCTGTCCCTGTTCTTTTGTAATGTTAGATTGAGGCAACAGTGTATGGTTAGGGTTAATAACAGGTTCGATTTGGGTTAGGAATCATTCTGCGGGATGAATAATGGTATTGGGAACCTGCAATATATAGAAATATAGTGGTTAAATATAAGTATTGAAACAGAAATCTAGGTAAGATTTGAAGCTCAGAAGTGCATTGGGCAATAGATTGGGACACGTAGCTTTGAATTACGTTCTGCATACATATTTCAGAAAAATCGATATACAATGGCATAGGACCTTGTACCTCGGATGATTGAATGTAGTAGAGTACATCCACTCAAAAAGGGATAGTCGATAGGATCAGGAAGATAGTCAGTATGATTCGGAAGAAGATAGAGTATAGGATTTGGACCAAAGTTCATTAGCAATAGGGTTTTGGTTAGAGAGTGAATGTCAATGTCATCACATGTGAAGGGTCAGTCACAATGTTGAACTGGGAAAAATATGTAGGAAAGTAGATATCAATAGAGACATTAGGAAATCAGGCAAAGTATAAAGTGAGTGAAAAAACTAGACATTTCCAACAGTTTTGAGGTTGAATATATAATCTTAGGAAGAAACAAAAATGTGGTCACCAATAGGATTGACATTTGAGAGCATTAGGCAACCTGGATATGGATGTTTTTAGTAATCCATGTTCTGTTTCCATTTAGGCTTTGGTACAATCATACGTGTGACTTTTGCATTTTGTGTCCAGAATATTACTGTGGTAACATGCATATGTAGATCAGGTGACATGAGTATTTCTTCCACCATTTCTGGGAGCAATATTTAGAAGACGAATAAATTAGTATTGGGCATACTAAGAGGTGTACCCTGTGTCTATGAATATAGAGATAATGCATGAATAGACCATATAGTGAATAAATAATATAACTGGTTCCACTTTAAATAATGGATTAAACTGATATCAGAATATATATAAGAAATACTATATTGATATGAAATCATTCCTTCCAACCAGTTATACATCTAATGGTGATATTATAGTTATGGTTTATCATGAAGTGAGTGTCAGTTTTGCTTCAAAAGTGATAAAGGAAATCAAAAATAATGTATTTGGAAAGAAGTCTCATGATAAGACCAGTCAAGAAACCTGGAAGAATCCATGTGTTCTGAAGCAGGAAGTGATTGAAAGTGAAACAAATGCCTATAAGTTTGCTAACTTGTGGATGAAATATGTATCCTATGATGTGCATAAATTGAAGAAATAGTAATGTACCAGTGTTGAATTAAAATAAATTTCAAAATACACATCATGTCACATAGGAATGTACTTGCATTGATGTTAAACTGGGTCAGTTACTGTAGAAGTATTAGTATTTGTATGCAACATTAACTGAAGTTAGTTTTCAGTACTGCAAACAATATGTATTTCAGGTGGATGAATATTTCTGAGAATGATCTTGTGAAAAGTTGATTATAAATCCATATACATGAACATGAATGAATTTAGTGAGTGTATATAAGACACATATATTTCATATTTTGAAAAATCTGGAGAGTGTATATATATATATATATATATATATATATATATATATATATATACAAAAAAAAAACACACACAGACAATAAATTAGCAATCGAAATTTATCATGAAATATATATCTTCCACAGATGCAAAATTATTTCTTTTAGAACATGGATTTATGTATAATGTTGTTCTTCTAGGAAACACACCCCTAGGTTAAATTTTCAGTTCCAACAGAGTTTAACAGGAGTGATCATTTCTCACAAATTGTATTTGCCAAATTAGCCTCCTCACAAGAATGTAGGTGTGATACCAGGTAGTGTTCTATATGTGCATTTAAAAATACATGTGCTGAATAGGCTACAGAGAAAGGGAGAGAGGAATTCACATATTTGTTAACATTAAAAACACATGGAGAACTATTTCAATTAAAAATTGACTAGATTTATAACACCTACAATTAATCATGCAAAAAACAAGTCCAACTATACACCATGATTCCTCTGAACTGCTAGTATTCCTATTCTGTTTGTGTTATTTTTCTCCATCATATTAGGAGTAGTAGTCAGAGTTTATTAGGGTATGCGTTAGTGTCAGGGATTCAGTATTTCGAATGGAAAATTGGAAAATGACTCTAAAGGGTATGCAAATATGTGCTACACAAAAATGTTCACACTCTCATCCAGAAGATTGCCTTGGCATTACCTTAGTTCCAAGTAAGATACAATAAAGGAGAAAAGTTAGAAAATCTGTAAATACATATCAGGAATAAAAAATGCTCAGGAGTTCACAAACTTGTAGGTGGTAGAGGAGTTTCCAATAGTAAGGGACAGGGTAAACACTCCACAAACATTGAGCTCTGCTTGTGTAAAGACTTCTTGAGAAACTCTCTGAGGTTGGGCTCTTAAAATACATGTTGTTGTCAGGAGCTTTAGCTTCCTTTGTTGTGTGACCATCAAATCTGGGTGTGCAAATATGTGACCTGAAGGACATTGTTTCTAATTTTCCAATGAAAATGAGGCAGCAGTGCTGAATACTCTTTTTGTAGTTAAAATATGGCCACTGGGGTGTAAGTGTCTCCGCGGGTTGACTGTGAAGCCATTTGGTCATCCTCCAATTTTCGTGGTGTTTCTTGCTGGTGCACTGGGAGTTTGGTATTTGCTTCATGAAATACAAGGAGTTCAACTGGGACACAGTGCTGGAGGGAGTTCTGTCACGTATGGAGGGACACGGTCTGCATGAGAATGCACCAACCAGGATTCTGTCCCACATAGGTTGCCCCTTTGTCCATAGCAACCTGATTCTGAACATTTCCCAGAAACCTATCCATATAACAAGATGCCTTTACATATAAGGGTCTGCTGGCTGTACCCTGTCAATCACAAGGCAATTGGAAGCCAATGGCAGATCCACATGCCCCAACACACATGTTTTTTCACACACCTTCACACCACTGCTCTAGGCCCACTAATGAACAGGCTCCAACTTACTGGCATCACTGTTCTACACAATTTTCATGAAACCCAGTCAGTCAAGGCACTGTCTGATACACTCATGATCAGCAACAGGACATCCAAAAGTTTTCCAGTGCCACCTGGTGATGGGAATTTCAAAAATTTCATGGTATTTATCAAGCCATTTTTCGAGGATAAAGTTGGAGGCTCTGTGGGTTTCAATTCATTCAGGAACCATTAAATGTTGAAGAAGCTCATATCAATGAAAGATCTTGAGAACACTCACAGGCAAGGCTTCCCAAAGAGTGGCCAAAAGGTAACATGAAGTCAGGCCCATTGAGGTATACAATGTGAGGTCCATATGTGTTTTGACTCTCAAGTGTGGCTTTAAAGAATTTCAGAATAAAATCATGTGATATCCAGGCTGAGATTCCCAGTGCTGTGGGCAAAGCCACCCTGCACCTAGATCTCCCTGCACCACAATTAATACCTGAGATGTTGGTTGCATGGCCTAGTAAAATCCAAACACAATTCATGACAATACTTCTCTTATGTCACTTCCAGAATTCAGTCTCTAAGGGGAATCATACCAGAGTTCAAGCCCAGGTGGACCCAGTCATCTGTTCCAAGCACCAAACAAATTACCACAATTCAAAACAAAATGCTCCCACATGCCCCTTATCTTATTTCATGTAGACACTCATCATAACATCTGGATGGAGGTTTCCATGAGGGGCACAGCACAAGACAGTGTCCAAAATAACCTTTCTTGCCCCTCATTTGCCTAAAGTCAGTGTGGCCTGGAAATCCTGCCTAAATTCAGGGTGGCTTGGACACCCTTCTTGTGCACCAGGAGTGATCTGAAAGGGTAAAATAAATTGAAATTAAAGTGTAAAAGTTGAAGTGTAAAAGACTGGGTTTTGTAAAGTTTCTAAGCTGCAAGGCCTGAGTTAAAAATGTAAAGGACCAGGTATTGTTAAGTTCCTATGCTACATGCAAAACCTGAAATTCCTGTAGCTTGTAGTACAATTCCCGACTGCCCAGTAAATATTCCCCCTGACCGCCTGGTTATTTAATAACCTAGGACCCAGTGTGGCCTGGCACATAGGCATTGCAAGGCCTAAAGCAATCTGTTTGAATGTGTACCTCGCTTTAGAACTGACCTATCACTCCTGCCTCACCTGTTCCTGCCAATGAGTGAACTAATCATGTTTAGGAATTGTTGTTTGATTTTTCTGCGGTGTATGTTGATTTCTTAAAGGAGACTGTGATATATGTAAAGTCCCGCCCTCCCCAAAAAGTGTACTTAAGCACTGCTCAACCCCTGCTCGGGGCTCTGGGCTGCTCTCCCTTCTTGAGTGAGCACGTAGCCCCAGCATGCTGGATTGGATCCTCAATGAACGCCTTTTTCTGTTGCATGAGCTGTGGTCTCTTGGTGGTCTCTTCCTCCGACGTTCACCGGATCCTTACATTTGGTGCGTTGGCCGGGAATCACGCAGCATAGGACAAGGACACCCCAACAGACCCCTCTGGGGGTAAGTAAGGCGCTTCTTTCCATTTTTCCTTGCGATCGCTCAGAGCTTTTTGTTCAGGTTCCGTTTTTCCGTTTTTGGTTTGGGTTGGCAGAGTGGCTGCCAGCGGAGAACGTAAGTTCCCCCTGTCAGTGGTGGACAAACGTGTCCTAAAGCCACAGACCACGTCCTCGCAAGGGATGCCTTGGAGGACTCAGGGAGTGATGGATGTGCCCTCATTGGGTGAGGAGGGACGGATGAGCCCACATTAGGTGACTCTGCTGCCAACCCATCATATCTTGCTGGCTACTTTTTTCTCTCAGGTTGAATTCACTGTCTGTCTTTGTGGTCTAACCCATCAGGTTTTGCCAGTTACTAGGTTCTAATCTTTACTTCTGAACTCGTGTTAAATGTTACCTGTGTGTACATGTTTGTGTCACGTTTGTATTGTCCTTGTCTCTGTTTGAGAAACTCTCATTATGGGACAAAGCCATTCCATGCCTCTGTCCTTGAAGCCTTTCCTGGTCCCTGCCTCCAATCCGACACCATCACCCAGGATCCTATCACTCAAACCTTCTACTCCTTCCCCTCTTCCCTCCATTCTCCCTGAGTCACAAGATTGTAGATCTTGGGGTTGTGAACAAACGGGAGCTGCATGATGGTCTTTGTGTGTCTTTTTATCTGAGTTTCTGTTAAATGTGATGGCATTGTTTGGACCGATGCAGAGTCCCGAGTTCCAACCTGCCTTACATATGTGGAAGTTACTTTAGCTAAATTTTAAACTAATGCTTCTCCTGTGAGGGACCAAAAGTCAATAGAACCGCCAGTTTTTCTGTTCTCACCTTTTGCACCTCTCTTAGCTGTGTTTTAAAGAACTTTGATAAACTTTACTCCCCTTTGTTAAGCAAGATTACGGAAGCAGTGATTTTTTTCTTCCCGTAGTTGGCTTGAGCATGCCCACTGCAGAGGGAAATGTCTGGGGTCAAAGAACTTTGATATGTCGCTTAAACTTTTCTCAAAACCCTGTCCTCATTATTAAATTGGCATTAATTGGCTTTGGGATGGGAACCAAGCCTTCAGTCATAAATTTTGACACCCCAGAGGGGACTTTAAATAAACCCCACTCTGCCCTCTTAGGGAAGCCTAGCACTCAAAACAACTGCAAGCAGAGGATGAAATTTTTGGGAGCTGACTACTGCAAAGGTGGGAGACATAGAATATGCCTGGTGCCTGGGGTCAAAGCAAACCAGAGGAACTAATCCTGTAAGTAAATGGTGAGGCTAAGGGACTCCTAGCAGCTGACAGAGCCATTTTGCTGTGGGGAACTCCCTTATTCCTTACGTGCACTTTAAGGATTTCTCCACCTCTGTTTACTTAACAAAAGGGACAATGAATGCATTAATATGTTGATATTATAGATTTTTTCTTGGGGATGATCTAGGGTGAATGTGTATCTAAAAATGATTTTTTTTTTATTTTAACCATCTCGTATCTAAATGGGTTTCTAAAGCATTGCACTATGTTACAGTTAAAAGTTGGGTTTAAACAATTGTTTAGTTTGATTTCAGGTAGTTCATGCTAGGAAACTTAAATACTTAGGATAAAAAATAATTAAAGAGTTTTAATTTTGAACTAGGCAGCCTGAAAAAATTTCACTAGATATACCAGTGCATTAACTTGGGAAGAGATAATAAATTATGATATGGTATCTATTCCCATCAGTGTGTAAGATTTTAAAAAATGGTACTAAATTAAAACGTTGGTCTGGCTTATTGAAATGACATTAATTAGCAACAGTCTTGGAAATTTTTAAAGCTTAATTTCGGATACACATGGTAGTGTGTGGTTCTTTTTAAAAAATTTTCAGCCAATTTAATGTAACTTAATACTATTAGAAACTTCATAACAAAGAAAGGGGCTTAACGATCCTATAGAAACTTCTTCTGATGGTGGCTTTAATATTATCAAAAAATGATCCTATTTTCAGTTTTGTGTGAGTAAGATTTTCTAGTGTAGAAAAATCTAAAGATATAAAATTTTGAGAATTACATCTTAAACTTGCATCAAAATTTTCAACATCCAAACCTGGACATTATGACTTATAGCTAAAATGCCTTAGGCCTGAGGTTTCTGCTACGAATTCCAGTCTTTTCAGTTTTCCAGACCTCAGCAAGGACTTAAGTTGATATGCAAATAAAAGAAGCCTGCAGCACTCAGCAGGAGACAGATAAAAAAGAGTAAATGTGTCTTTTTACCTGAACTCAAACTAGACCTAACCAAAAAATTATATTATACGGTATTTACTAATTACTGGCCAGTCATCTTTTTTAGGACTCTTGCTTTTCTTAGATTCTGTATTTTTTTTTTGAGCTCATGATCTTGATTCTGCTGATGGGTTAATGTTTTCTGATCAGTTCTATTTTTGATAGACTCTGGAGTTTTTAGCATTTCAATGGAGATTTCACCTGAAAAAGCTACAAGGCTTTTACTATTGTGTTATGTGTTACATTTGTGTTACGTGTTGTATGTTGGTATGTCTGTATGTGTGTATGTCCATATATCATGCAGTGATATGACAATTGACAGATGAGGAGCACTCATGAAAAATTTAAGAATGTATCCAAATGTCTTTGATTCACGTGATTCATATGTTTTAATTCAAATTGGGTAAACAGATAAAAATAAAGATGTCTTTAAAATTAGGCCAATAAGTTTTCTAGGTTTTCAAAAAGGCCCTAATAAAATGTAGATGTCTATAAAATAATCTGCCTAAATTCAGAAATTTACAAGTATTGTATTGAAATGTGAACAGAAAGAGGTTAGTAGATGAAAAAGAGAAACTAAAAGGTTCCAGATATAGATCTAATAGAGGAAAAATGTGTTTCTGGATAAGAGAGTCTATATGATTAAGTAATTAAAGGGGTTTAAGTAAATAATAAAAAAAGGTTTGTGTAACTTGGTTATATGTGTAAGTTTTGAGCAAGTAATCTTTAAAAAATAAACAGCTGGTAAAACAAGTACTGTTTTTATAAAATTGTGCCATGTTATTTCTTTAAAATCTAAACTTGTTTAATACAAAAACATCAATTTAATTGTGGTGTTAATGTGTTCATATCTTCCAGGTATACAAGTCTGTAAGGTAGAAGCTTCCAAAGACCATTGTATCAAGCTGGTGTTCTAAGGTTGTATGGTAATTCTAGGCTTAAAAGAAAAACATGTTGGAGATTTATGTATATCATTTGTGTTCTATAATTGGACTTGTTATCAATAAGATATGTACAGTTCCATGTTACTTTTTACACTGAGATGCAATTTAAAAGTATTTTTAACTTAATGAGAGCCAAATCTGTGAAGGTTTTATTGTAAACACAAAGGTAATGCCCATTCATTTCCATGTGAAAACTGTTTTCTTCAGGCTTCACAAAGGGGTGTCCTGAGACAAAGACTTTCCTGATATTCAGGGCAACATAACAATAGGTAATCAAAAGGCCCAAAGCAGGGTTTCTCCACTGAGACTTTACTGGCTACACTGATATCTGAGTTTTCTGAGATGCTTGCCATTCCCTTCAGCTATCCAGTATATGGCCATGTCACAGATCTTGGAAGTGGTTCATATATTGGACACAAAATCATGAGCCTATTCTGGAGAGTGGCCAGAATTCAGGAAGAAAACAGGAACGTAGGAAGATAGTTGGTGTTGCCCATTGATAAGGCAATCCACACTCCATTTATAAATTGTGCCGGATGAATGCTGGGAAGTTTTCTCCTTGAGAGGATACACCCATTGAGGCATTCTCTTTTCTAATGCCTACAACCACGGACACAGTGGGATACACAGACCTAAAAACACTCGCCTTGTCAAAGGACTAACTAGAAACACTCCACTCCAAACCAAACACACCCCCTTTCCTAACTATTCTCAGAACAAAAGAAAAAACCACAAACCCATACCCACAACAACAAAGGCACCTCCTTCCCCCAAGTAGGTCTGGAACTATCCAGAGTGTCCTCTGACCGGAGGGCCATACTATGTTTCCCAGAAATTGTCTGTCCTGTCTCAGATCTGGGCTCCTTGGTCAACTCTGTGAAGTTTTCAGGAGCCAGCAGTGAGCCTCTACCTGTTTTCTCCGGAAGGGCCGCTCTTCAGAATTTTTCTGGAATTTGGCCATTCTCACATAAGTAGGTACCACAAAAGACTGACTCTGTCCTCGGAAAATCCAAACAAGTGAGAACACTGGAACTGGTGCTGGGACTGGGTCTTGGTGCCTGGCTTCCTGGAACCCAAATTTGGAGAGTTCCATCAACAAGGATGTGAGGTGAGGTCACTTCCTTTAGTAACTGAATGAGGTCACTGCCTTGGCAACCAATTTGTCCTAACATTTGCTTCCTAAGGTCTCATAACATGGAGGATGTCCCTACTACCTGTGACACTTTCACAAGTTAGAATAGTATAGAAACCATAGTCACCTGGGAACAGCTCTCCACAAAGGCCTAGTTTGGTTCATCTCCTCTACCTTAAGAAGAGAGAATCTGATTCAGACACAACCCTTCATCCTGACCAGGTTGTTTGCCATGGAAGATGCCTTTTGCTCTATCATGTCCTTCATAGCTGCCTACATCTTCTCCAGGGATCATTTCTGCATGGAACTTTGAAGTTTTCAGCAGGTGGAAGATCCCCTGCATTCCTGTATTGTAAGACCAAACCTTTCCCTGCTTTTCTGAACACTTAGATTGAGGGAACAGTGTATGGTTAGGGTTATTAATATGTTCAATTAAAACCAAAATACTCCCACATGGCCCTCATTTTCTTCCATGTAGACATTCATCATAACCTCTGGCTGGAGGTTTCCATAAGGGGCGCAGCCCAAGACAGTGTCCAAAATAAGTTTCCTTTCCCCTCATTTTCCTAAAGTCAGGGTTTCCTGGACACCCTTCCTGTAAACCAGGATTGATCAAATAGGCCTGCCAGTAATACTGCTCTGTTTCTTCATTTTGAAGCCTACTGACTGTGAGGTATAGATTCTTTATGTGATTTGGAGTCATGTGAGAACCCAAGCACTGCTGCAGGGCTTTGAAGAACTCATTTGTCTCAAAGGATCCCTCTACTTACTTAATGGAGGTCAGGAACCTAACAGAGGAAGCAAGAGACTTCATCCACAATGACTGATCTTTTTGCCATTTTGGTTTTGGATGCACACATGGGATCTTTCTTTAGATCCATCAGGTGCTGAAAATCAAAGCCACAGCCTCTCTCAGAGCCGAAAGGATGATTCAGACACATCCCTTTCCAAAGCAATTAAGCAAAGAGCCACAGGTGATGCTCATTCATTTCCAATTGAAAGCAGTTTTTTTCAGGCTTCACAAACTGGTGGCCTGAGGAAAAGACCTTCCTGACATTCAGGTCAACAGAACAGTAGGTTAGCAAAAGGCACAAAGCAGGGTTTCTCTACTGAGACTTTACTGGTCACACTGATATCCGAGTTTTCTGAGATGCTCCCAATTCCCTTTATCGATCCAGTACATGGCCATGTCACAGAACTCGACAGAGGTCCATATCTTGGACAAAAAAATATGAGCCTATTCTGGAGCGTGGCCAGAATTCAGGAAGAAAACAGGAACTAAGGAAAGAAGTAGGTGTTGCCCATATAAGGCAAGCCACAGTCCATTCATAAATTGGGCAGGATGTGTGCTGAGATGCTTTCTACTAGACAGGACACATCCATTGATGCATTCACTTTTCTAATATCTACAACCACGGAAAAAGTGGGAAACACAAACATAGAAACACTCGCCATGTCAAATGACTTACCAAAAACAGTCCACTCCAAACCAAACATACTGCCTTTCCTACCTATTCTCAGAACATGATACAAAACTACAAATTCACACCCACACCCACAAAGGCACCTCCATTACCCAAGTAGGTCTGTGACTATCCAGAGTGTCCTCAGACTGGTGGGCCTTACTCTGCTCCCTCGAAATGGACTTTCCTGTCTCAGATCAGGTCTCCTTTACCAACTCTGTAAAGTTGTCAGCATCAATCAGTGAGTCACTACCTGCTTTCTCAGGAAAGGCCCCTCTTCAGAGCTTTCCTGGCATTTAGCCATCCACACAGTATGTACCAAGAAAGACCGACTCTGTCCTTGGTAAATCCAAACAAGTGAACCCACTGGGACTGGGACTGGGACTGGCTCTGAGTGCCTGGCTTCCTGGATCCCAAGTTCAGAGAGTTCCATCACCAAGGAAGTGAGGTAGGTCACTTCCTTCAGGAACCGAATGAGGTCACTATCTTGGCAACCACTTTATCCTAACATTTGCTTCCAAGGGTCCCATGAGAGAGAGGCTGCCCCTACTTCCTGTGTCACATTCACAAGATAGAATGGTATATCAACCATAGGCACATGTTAACAGCTCTCCACACAGACCTGGTTTGGTCCATCTTCTCTACATTAAGAAGAGAGAGGCTTATTCAGACACATCGCTTCATCCTGACCAGGTATTTTACCAAAGAAGATATCTGTTGCTCTCTCAGGTTCTTCATAGCTGCCTACATCTTCTCCAGGGTTTATTTCTGCATGGACCTTGAGGTTCTCAACAGGTGGAAGATGCCCTATCTACCTGTATTATAACACCAACTCTGTCCCTGCTCTTCGTAAAGTTAAATTGAGGGAACAGTGCATTGTTAGGGTTAATAGCATGTTCGATTTGGGTTAGGAATCATTCTGTGAGATGAATAATGGTATTGGGAACCTCCGATATTACATGCATATATAGGTGTAATATAAGTATGAAAACAGAAATCTAGGAAAGATTTCAAACCCAGATGAACATTGGGCCCTTGATTGGGATACTTAGCTTTGAATTATTTCCGCAAAGTTGTCTCAGATAAATCGATATACAATGGTATAGGACCTTGTACCTTGGATGACTGAATGAGGAAGAGATCGTCCAGACAAAAAGAGATAGTTCGAAAAGTTATTTAGATATAGGGTTTTGGTTAGAGAGTGAATGTAAATGTCAGCATATGTGAAGAGTCAGTCACAGTGATGAACTGGGGAAAATGTGTAGGAAAGCAGATATCAATAGAGACATTAGGAAATCAGGGAAAGTACAAAGTGAGTGATAGGATAAGATGTTTTTAACATGGTTGAGTTTGAATATATAATCTTAGGAAGAAACAAATATGTAGTCACCAATAGGAATGATATTTGAGATCATTAGTTAATCAGGACATGGATGTTGTTAGTAATACATGTTCACATTAAATTTAGGCTTTGGTACAATCATAAGGGTGTCCTTTGCATTTTTTGTCAGGAATATTACTGTGTTGAAATGTAAATGTATATCAGGTGACTACAGTATTTCTTCAACTATTTCTGAAAGCAACATTTTAAGACTGATAAGTTAGTATTGGGGACACAAGTACGTGTACCCTGTGCCTATGATTATAAAGATGATGCCTTAATAGACCATACTGTAAATAAATAATATAACTGGATCAAACTTTAAATAATTGATTGAATTGATATCTGAAAATATATAGGAAATCTTATATTGATATACATAAGTTCATTCTAACCAGTTATACATCTAATGGTAATTTTAGCATTATGGTTTATGATGAAGAGTGTGGGAGTTTTGCTTCAAAAATGATTATGGAAATCGAAAATAATATGTTTGGAAATAATCTCATGCAAAGAACAGTCAAGAAACATGGAGGAATACATATGTTCTGAAGCAGCAAGTAATTGCAAGTGAACCAAATGCGTACAGATTTGTGAACTTGTGGATGAAAAGTATTATCCTATGATGTCCATAAACTGAAGAAATTGTAATGTACCAGTGTTGAATAAAAATGAACTTCAAAATACACATCATGTCCCATAGGATTTTACTTGCATTGATGTTAAACTTGGTCAGTTACTGTACAAATATTAGTATTTGTAAGCACCATTCACCAAAGTTAGTTTTCAGTACTGGGAAATAAATATGTATTTCATGTGGATGAATATTTCTGAGAATAATCTTGTGAAAATTTGATTATAAATCCACATATAGGAACATGAGTTAAATTAATGAGTGTATAATAAGACACATATATTTCATATTTTGAATAATCTGGAGAAAAAAAAAAATATATATATATAGATACAAACACAGACATTAAAATGTAGTAATATGTATGCCAATCAAAATTCATTATGAAATATATATCATCCTCATATCCAAAAATATTCTTTTTACTGAGCATGGATTTATGTATAATGCTGTTCATCTAGGAAATTCACCAATACGTTGAATTTTCAGTTCCATCAGTATTTAGGGGGAGTGATCTCTTCTCACAATCTGTATCATCCTAAAACAGCAAGCTCACAAGAATGTACGTGTGATATCAGGTAGGATACTAAATATGCATAATAAATTTCATGAGATGAATAGGCTACAGAGAAAGGGAGACAGAAATGTACATATGTGTTAACTTTAAAAACTCATGGAGAAGTATTACAATAAAAAGTTGACTAGATTTATAACACATACACTTGATAAAGCAGAAGGCAAGTCCTAGTATACACCATGCCTCCTATGTACGGCCTGTATTTCTATTCTGTTAGGTTTCTTTTTCTACATCATATTAAGATTAGTAGTCAGAGTCTAGTAGGGTATGGGTTAGTGACAGGGATTCAGTATTTCTAATGGAAAATAGGAAAATGAATCTAATGTGTATGCAAATATTTGCTAGACAAAAATCTTCCCACTGTCCTCCAAAACAATGCCTTGATATTTCCTTCGCCACAAGTAATACACAATTAGTGGAGAAGAGTTTGAAAATCTGTGAATATATATCTGGAAAAGAAAATGCTCAGGAGTTCACAACCTTGGAGGTGGTAGAGGAATTTCCAAAAGTAAGGTACAGGGTAAACACTCCACAAACATGGAACTCTGGTGGCCTAATGAGTTTTTGAGAAACTGCCTCTGAGTTTGGGCCCTTGAAAAATTTGTTGTTGTCAGGAGCTTTAGCTTCCTTTGTATTGAGACCATCAAACCTGGGTTGGCATCTATGTGACCTGGATGACATGGTTCCTTATATGCTATTGAACATGAGGAAGAAGTTCTGAATTTTCCCTTTGTTAGTAAACTGAGGACACTGGGGTCTAAGTGTCTAACCATGTGATCTGTGAAGCCATTTGGTCATACTCCACTTTTCGTGGTGTTTCTTACTGCTGCACTGGGAGTTTGGTATTGGCTTCACGTAATACAAGGAGAAAAACTGGGACACAGTGCTAGAGGGAGTACTCTCACGTGTAGTGGTTGAGGGTCTGCAGGAGAATGCACCAACCAGGCTTCTATCCCAAAAAGCTTGCACCCATGTCCATAGCAACCTGATTCTGAACATTGCCCTGAAACCTCTCCATATAACAAGGTCCCTTTACTTGTAAGGTTCTGCTGGCTGCAACATGTCAGTCACAAGTCATTTCGAAACCAATGGCAGAACCACGTGTCCCCACGACAGATGTTTTATCATACACCTGCCCACCACTGCTCTGGGCCCACTAATCAGCAGGCTCCAACTTTCTGGCACCTCTGTTCTCAACATTTTCATGAAACCCAGTCAATCAATGCAATGTCTGGTACACTCATGATCAGCAACAGATATCCAAAGGTTCTCCAGTGCCATCTGTTCATGGAAATTTAAAAAATTCATGGTATTTATCTAGCCAATTTTCAAGGATGAAGTTGGAGGCACTGTGGCTTTCAATTTATTCAGGAACCATGAAATGGTGAGGAAGCTTATTTCAATTAAAGCTCGGGAGAACTCTCAGAGGCAAGGTTTCCCAAAGAGTGGCCAAAAGGTCACATTAAGCAAGGCCCATTGAGGTCTACAATTGAGGTCCATGTGTGTTTTGACTCTCAACAATGGGTGCCACGTCTTTCTGAATAAAGTCATGTGATATCCTGCCTGAGATTTCCAGTGCTCTTTGGAAAGCTATCCTGAGCCTAGATCTCAGTCTCCAAGGGCAACTCTCATGTGTGGCCTCCTAAAATCCCAACACAATTCATGTCAATACTTCTCTGAGTTCATTTCAGTCTCTAAGGGGAATCACTCCAGAGTTGAAGTCCATGCGGACCCAGTCATCTCTTCCAACCACCACACAAATGACCACAATTAAACCAAAACACTCCCACATGGCCCTCATCTTCTTCAATATAAACTCTCATCATAACCTCTTGCTGGAGGTTTCCATGAGGGGCGCAGCCTAAGGAAGTGTCCAAAATAAGCTCACTTGCCCCTTATTTGCCTAAACTCAGTGTGGCCTGGAAACCCTTTCTGTGAACCAGATGTGATAAAATAGGCCTGCCATTAATACTGCTCTACTTCTCCAATTTGAGGCCTACTCTCTGTGGGGCATAGATTCTTTATGTGAATTGGGGTCATGAGAAAATCAAGCACCTATGGGCTACCCTCTGCAGGGCTTTGAAGAACCCATTTCAGTGAGTCGAGGAATTGGACCAAATGTTCTTTAGATATAGGGTTTTTGTTAAAGAGTGAAAGTAAATGTCAGCATATTTGAAGAGTCAGTCACAGTGATGAACTGGGGAAAATGTGTAGGAAATCAGATATCAATAGAGACATTAGGAAATCAGGCAAAGTACAAAGTGAGTGATAGGATAAGACATTTTTAACAGGGTTCAGATTCAATATTTAATCTTAGGAAAAAACAAATATGTAGTCACCAATAGGAATGATATTTGAGATCATTAGTTAATCAGGACTTGGGTGTTGTTAGTAATACATGCTCACTTTCAATATAGGCTTTGGTACAATCATAAGTGTGTCCGTTGCATTTTGTGTCAGGAATGTTACTGTGATAAAATGTGTATGTATATCAGGTGACTAGAGTATTTCTTCCACCAATTCTTAAAGCAATATTTTAAAGACTTATAAATTAGTATTTGGTATACAAATAGGTATACCATCGGTCTATGAATATAGAGATGATGCCTTAATAGACCATACTGTGAATAAATAATATAACTGGTTCAAACTTTAAATAATGGATTGAATTGATATCTGAAAATATATAGGAAATTTTATATTGATATACATAAATTCATTCTAACCAGTTATACATCTAATGGTAATATTAGCATTATGGTTTATCATGAAGAGTGTCTGAGTTTTGCTTCAAAAATGATTATGGAAATCAAAAATAATGTGTTTGGAAAGAATCTTATGAAAAGAACAGTCAAGAAACATGGAGGAATACATGTGTTCTGAAGTAGGAAGTGATTGAAAGTGAACCAAATGCCTATAAATTTGTGAAATTGTGGATGAAAGGATATATCCTATAATGTCCATAAACTGCAGAAATAGTAATGTATCAGTGTGGAATAAAAATGAACTTCAAAATACACATCATGGTCCCATAGGTGTCTACTTGCATTGATGTGAAACTGGGTCAGTCACTGTGGAAATATTACGATTTGTATGCACCATTCACTGAATTTAGTTTTCAGTACTAGGAAATAAATATGTATTTAAGGTGGATGAATATTTCTAAGAATTATTTTGTAAAAATTTGATTATAAATCCACATACACACACATGAGTGAATTTAGAAAGTGTATAATAAGACACATATATTTCATATTTTGGAAAATCTAAAGAGTAGATATCTATAACTATATAGATAGATAGATAGATAGATAGATAGATAATTAGATACTCACATACACAGACATTAAAATGTAGCAATATATATGCCATTCGAAAATCATAATAAAATAGATATCATCCACGTATCCAAAAATATTCATTTTACTGAACATTTATTTATGCATAATACTGTTTATCTAGGAAATTCACCCATAGGTAGAATTTCCAGTTCCATCATTATTTAGAGGGAGCGATCTCTTCTCACAATTTGTATCTTCCAAAATAAGCAAGCTCACAAGAATGTACATGTGATACCAGGTAGAATTCTAAAGATGCATTAAAAAATACATGTGATGAATAGGCTACAGAGAAAGTGAGACAGAAATTTACATATGTGTTAATTTTAAAAACTCATGGAGAAGTATTACAATGAAAAGTTGACTAGATTTATAACACATACCGTTGATAAAGCCGAAGGCAAGTCCAAGTATACACCATGACTCCTATGAAAGGCCTGTATTTCTATTCTGTTAAGTTTCTTTTTCTCCATCATATTTTGATTAGTAGTCAGAGTCTAGTAGGGTATGGGGTAGGGTCAGGGATTCAGTATTTCAAATGGAAAATAGGAAAATGAATCTAATGTGTATGCAAATATGTGCTACACAAAAATCTTCCCACTCTCATCCAGAACAATGCTTTGACATTACCTTCGCCCCAAATAAGAAACAACTAGTGGAGAAAAGTTAGAAAATCTGTGAATACATATGTGGAAAGGAAAATGCTCAGGAGTTCACAAACTTGTAGGAGGTAGAACGGGTTACAAAAAGAGAGAGGGTAAACACTCCACAAACATGGAGCTCTGCTAGCCTTTTTGAGAAACTGCCTCTGAGTTTGGGCAGTTAAAATATATGTTGTTGTCAGGAGCTTTAGCTTCCTTTGTAGTGAGACCATCAATTCTGGGTCTCCATCTATGTGACCTGGATGACATGGTTTTTTATTTTCTAGTGAACATGAGGCAGCAGTGCTGAATTCTCTCTTTGTAGGTAAACTTTGGCCACTGGGGTCTAAGTATCTAACTGTGTTGTCTGAAAAGCCATTTGGTCATTATCCACTTTCGTGGTGTTTTTTACTGCTGCACTGTGAGTTTGGTATTGGCTTCACGAAATACAAGGAGTTCTACTGGGACACAGTGCTGGAGGATGTACTCTCACGTGTGGTGGGTTACTAAAATGCACCAGTGGGGCTTCAATCCCACATAGCTTTTCAACTTGACAATAGCAACCTGATTCTGGACATTGGCAGGAATCCTCTCCATATAATAAGATGCCTTTACATACAGTCTGCTGGCTGTACCATGTCAGTCACAAGTGATTTCTAAGCCAATGGCAGATCCACGTGGCCCCACCAAAAATGTTTTTTTCACACACCTACACTCCACTGCTCTAGGCCCACTAGTCTGCAGGCTCCAAATTTCTGGCATCTATGTTCTACACTTTTTCCATGAAACCCAGTCAATCAAGGCACTGTCTGGTACAGTCATGATCAGCAACAGGACATCCAGAGGTTCTCCAGTGCAACCTGGTCATGGTAATTTCAAAAAATTCATGGTATTTATCTAGATATTTTTCAATAATGAAGTTGGAGGCACTGTGGGATTCAATTTATACAGGAACCATTAAAAGGTGAGGAATCTCATTTCAAAGAAAGGTCTGGAGAACTCTCACAGGCAAGGCTTCCCAAAGAGTGGGCAAAAGGTCACATGAAGCCAGGCCCATTGAGGTCTACAATGTGAATTCCATGTGTGTTTTGACTCTCAACTATGGCTGACAATCTTTCAAAATAAAATCTTGTGATATCCTGGCTGAGATTCCCAGTGCTCTGTGGAAAGTCACCCTGGGCCTAGATCTCAGTTTCCAATGACGAATCTCATGCATGGCCTCCAAAAATCTCAACACAATTCATGGCAATACTTCTCTGAGCTCAGTTCCACAACTCAGTCTCTAAGGGGAATCACAACAGAGTTCAAGCCCAGGTGGACCCAGGCATCTCTTCCAATTGCCACACAAATGACGACAATTAAAACCAAAACACTCCCACAGGGCCCTCTTCTTCTTTTATATAGACACTAATCATAACCTCTAGCTGGAGGTTTCCATGAGGGGCACAGCCCAAGACAGTGTCAAAAATAATCTCACTTGCCCCTCATTTGCCTAAAGTCAGGGTGGCCTGGACAACATTCCTGTGAAACAGAAGTGATCATATAGGACTGCTGTTAATACTGCTCCACTTCTCAAATTTGAGGCCTACTGACTGTGGGGTATAGATTCTTTGTGTGAATTGGAGTCATGAGAAAACGCAAGCACCTATTGTCCAGCCTCTGCAGGGCTTTGAAGAACTCATTTGACAAAAATGATCCCTATTCTCACTTGATGGAGGTCATTAATATTACAGAGGAAGGCGAGAGGCTTCATGTACAATGACTGATCTTTTTTTCCATTTTGGTTTTGGATGCCCACATGGGATCTTTCTCTAGATACATCAAGTGCTGAAAATCTAAACCACACGCTCACACAGGGCCAAGAGGCTGATTCAGACAAATCCCTTTCCAAAGCAATGAAGTAAAAAGCCACAGGTGATTCCCATTCATTTCCATTTGAAAACTCTTTTCTTCAGGCTTCACTAAGGTTTGGCCTGAGGCAAAGACCTTTCTGACATTCAGAGCAACAGAACAATAGGTAATCAAAAGCCCCCAAGCAGGGTTTCTCCTAGGAGACTTTCCTGGTTACTCTGATATGTGAGTTTTCTGAGATGCTCGCCATTCCCTTCAGCTATCCAGTACATGGCTATGTCGCAGAGCTTGGAGGTGGTACGTATCTTGTACAAAAATACATGATACTAATCTTTAGAGTGGCCAGAATTCAGGAAAAAAATGAGAACATAGGTAGATAGCAGGTGTTGCCCATGGATAAGGCAAGCCTCAGTCCATTCATTAATTGGGAAGGATGCATACTGGGAAGTTTTCTACTAGACAGGACACACCCAATGAGCTATTTTCTTTTCTAATATCTACAAAGAAAAACACAGTGGGATACACAGACACAGAAACAGTCTCCTTGTCAAATGACTTACTAGAAACAGTCCACTCCATACCAAACAAACCTCCTTTTTTACCTATTCTCAGATCATGAGACGAAACCACAAACACAAACCAACACCCACAAATGCACCTCCTTCTTCCAAGTAGGTCTGTGACTATCTGGAGTGTCCTCTGACTGGTAGGACATACGATGTAACCCAGAAATGGCCTTTCTGTCTCACATCTGGTCTCCTTCGTCAAATCTGTGAATTTGTAAGGAGGCAGTGGTGAGCCAATTCCTATGCTCTCAGGAAAGACCCCTCTTCAGAGCTTTCTTGGTATTTGGCAACCCTTACATCAGTAGGTACCAAGAAAGACTGACTCTGTCCTTGGTAAATCCAAAGAAATGAGCCCACTGTGACTGCGACTGGGACTGGCTCAGGGTGCCTGGCTTCCTGGATCACAAAATTCAGAGACCTCCATCACCAAGGAAGTGAGGTGAGGTCACTACCTTCAGAAAATGAATGAGGTCACTGTCTTGGCCACCACTTTGTCCTAACAGTTTCTTCCTATTGTCTCCTGACATGGAGGCTGCCCTACTTCCTGTGATACTTTCACATGTTAGAATGGTATAGAAACCATAGTCACCTGGGAACAGCTCTCCACACAGGCCTGGTTTGGTCCATCTTCCCTACATTAAGAATAGAGAGGCTGACTCAGACACATCCTTTCATCCTGACCATGTTGTTTGCCATGGAATATGACTTTTGTTCTCTCAGGTCCTTCATAGCTGCCTGCATCTTCTCCAGGGATAATTTCTGCATGGATTTTGAGGTACTCAGCAGGTGGAAGATCTCCTAACTTCCTGTATTGTAATACCAACTTTGTCCCTGCTCTTCTGTAAAGTGAGATTGAGGGAATATTGTATGGTCAGGGTTAATAGCATGTTCGATTTGGGTTGGAAATCATTCTGCTGGATGAATAATTGTATTTGGAACCAGCGATATTTATAAGAATATAGAGGGAAAACATAAGTATGAAAACAGAAATCTAGGTAATATTTGAAGCCCAGAAGAATTTGGACCCTTGATTGGGATCCTTAGCTTGAGTTATGTTTTGCACCGAGGTCTCAGTTAAATTGATATACAATGGCATAAGACCATGTACCTCAGATGATTAAATGTAGAAGAGAACATCCAGTCAAAAAGGGATTGTGTGTAGGATTAGGAAGATAGTCAGTAGGTTTAGGAGGAAGAGTGAGTCTAGGATTTGGACCAAATGTTCTTTAGCAATAGGGTTTTGGTTAGAGAGTGAATATAAATGACACCATATGTGAAGAGTCAGGCACAATGATGAACTGGGGAAAATATGTAGGAAAGCAGACATCAATAGAGACATTAGGAAATCTGGCAAAGTATAACATGATAGGATTAGAGATTTCCAACAGGGTTGAGGTTGAATACATAATCTTAAGAAGAAACAAATTTGTAGTCACCAATAAGATTGACATTTGAGAGCATTAGGCAACCTGGACATGGATATATTTAGTAATCCATGTTCACATTCCATTGAGGCTTTGGTACAATCATAAGGGTGACCTTCGCATTTTGTGTCCAAAATATTACTGTGATAATATGTATATGAAGATCAGGTGACATGAGTATTTCTTCCACCATTTCTGGGGGAAATATTTTGAAAAGATATAAATTAGTACTGGGGATACTAATAGGCTTACCCTGTGTTCATGAATATAGAGATGATGCATTAATAGACCATAATGTGAATAAATTATATGACTGGTTCCAAATTTAAATAATGGATTCTATTGATATCTGAAAAAATAGAAGAAATCATTTATTGATATACATACATTCATTCCAACCACTTACATATCTAATGGTTATCTTAGGGTTACCGTTTATCATGAATAGTGAATGAGTTTTGCTTCAAAAATGATTATGGAATCGAAAATAATGTGTTTAGAAAGAAGTCTAGTGAAAAGACGAGTCAAGAAACATGGAGAAATATAAGTGTTCTGAAGGAGGAAGTGATTGAAAGTGAACCAAATGTTTATAAATTTGTGAATTTGTGAATGAAAGGATATATTTTATGATGTCTATAAACTGAAGAAATAATAACGTACAAGGTTTGAATAAAAATGAACTTTAATAAACACATCACATCCAATAGGAATCTACTTGCATTGATGTTAAACTTGGTCAGTTACTGTAGAAATATTACGATTTGTAAGCACCCTTCCCTGAAGTTAGTTTTCAGTACTAGGAAACAAATATGTATTTCAGTGGATGTATATTTCTGAGAATAAACTTGTTAAAAGTTGATTATAAATCCACATATATGAATATGAATGAATTCAGGCGGTGTATAAGAAGACACATATATTTCATATTTTGGTAAATCTGGAGAATATATATATATATAGACACACAAACACACACACATTATAATGTAGCAATATATATGCCAACTGAAATTCATCATGAAAAATAACTCATCCGCATATCCCAAAATATTCATTTTACTGAACAGTAATATATGTATAGTGTTGTTCATCTGGGAAGCTCACTCATGGGTTGAATTTTCTGTTAAAACAGCGTTTAGGAGGAGTGATCTCTTCTCACAATTTGTATCTGCCAATTCAGCCACCTCACAAGAATGTACATGTGAAACCAGGTAGGATTCTATTTGTGCATATAAAAATACATTTGCTTAATAGGCTACAGAGAAAGGGAGACAGGAATTCACATATTTCTTAACTTTAAAAACACATGGAGAATTATTTCAACAAATAATTGACTAGATTTATAACTCCTACCTTATATCATGCAAAAGGTAAGTCCAACTATACACCATGCTTCCTCTGAAATGCTTGTATTTCTATTCTGTTTGGGTTATTTTTCTCCATTATATTAGGATTAGTAGTCAGAGTTTAGTAGGGTATGGGTTAGTGTCAGGGATTCAGTATTTCAAACAGATAATTGTAAAATGAATCCAATGTTTATGCAAATATGTGCTAAACAAAATCTTCTCTCTCTCATCCAGAACAATGACTTGACATTCCCTTCGCCACAAGTAAGTCAGAATTAGAGGAGAAGAGTTAGAAAATCTGTGAATATATATTTAGAATGGAAAATGCTCAGGAATTCACAACCTTGGAGTTGATAGAGCAGTTTCCAAAAGTAAGTGACATGGTAAACACTCCACAAACATGGAGATCTGCTGGCCTAAACACTTCTTGAGAAATTGCCTCTGAGCTTGGGCACTTGAAATATATGTTGTTTTCAGGAGCTTTAACTTCCGATGTAGTGAGACCATCAAAGCTAGGTCTGCATCTATGTGACCAGGAGGACATGGTTTCTTATTTTCCAATGAACATGAGGCAGCAGTGCTAAATTCTCTCTTTGTAGCTAAATTGTGGCCACTGGGGCTAAGTGTCTCCCCATGTGGACTGTGAAGCCATTTGGTCATCCTCGACTTTTCGTTTTGTTTCTTGATGCTGCACTGGGAGTTTGGTATTTGCTTCACGAAATACAAGGAGTTCAAGAGGGACACAGTGCTGGAGGGAGTTCTGTCACGTGTGGTGGGTCAGTGTCTGCATGAGAATGCACCAACTAGGCTTCTATCCCACATAGCTTGCCCCTTGACCATAGCAACCTGATTCTAAACATTGCCGTGAAAAATCTCCATATAACAAGATGCCTTTATATAGAAGGGTCTGCTGGCTGCACCGTGTCTGTCTCAAGGCATTTGAAAGTCAATGGCAGATCCACATGGCCCCACCAGAGATGTTTTATCACACACCTGCACACCACTGCTCTAGGCCCACTACTCAGCAGGCTCCAACTTACTGGCATCTCTGTTCTACACGATTTTCATGATACCTAGTCAATCAAGGCACTGTCTGGTATACTCATGATCAGCAACAGGACATCCAATGGTTCTCCAGTGCCACCTGGTCATGAGAATTTCTAAAATTTTATGGTATTTATCTAACTATTTTTCACAGATGAAGTTGTTGGTACTGTGGGTTTCAATTCATTCAGGATCCATTAAATGTTGAGGAAGCTCATTTTAATGAAGGATCTGGAGATCTCTCACAGGCAAGGCTTCCCAAAGAGTGGCCAAATTGTCACATGAAGCCAGGCCCATTGAGGTCTACAATGTGAGGTCATGTGTGTTTTGACTCTCAACGATGGCTGCCAAGTCTTTCAGAATAAAACCTGTGATATCCTAGCTGAGATTCCCAGTGCTCTCTGGAAAGCCTCCCTGGGCCTAGACCTCAGTTTCCAAGGGCGACTCTCATGTGTGGCCTCCTGAAATCCCAACAACATTCATGGCAATACTTCTCTGAAGTTAGTTCCAAATCTCATTCTCTAAGGGGAATCACATCAGAGTTCAAGCCCAGGTGGACCCAGTCATCTCTTCCAACTACCACACAAATGACCACAATTAAAACCAAAACACTCCCACATGGTTCTCATCTTCTTCCATATAGACACACATCATAACCTGTGGATGGAGTTTTCCATGAGGGGCACAGCCAAACCAGTTCCCAAAATAAGCTCCCTTGCCCCTCATTTGCCTAACGTCAGGGTGGATTGGACATGCTTCCTGTGAACCAGGAGTGATCAAATAGGCCTGCCGTAAATGCTCCACTTCTCTACTTTGAGGCCTTCTTACTGTGGGGATTATATTCTTCTTTTTCTAAATTTTTTTGGAAATTTAATTGGAAAGTTAAAAAAATTGTTTTGCAGAATGTTAAATTTCTAATGGCAAAGCCTTCACCTTGTTTGTGAAGGAAACCTTGATGCCTTGCCAATCTGGTAACATGGAGACACTCAAAATTTTCTTTTACATACTACATGGATGAATGGCTACAGCTCATAGTTTTTTAAAACTGAAAGGCAGATACCAGCAAGTAAGATAACAAATAAAAGACAATTTTATTAAAAAATAAAGTTGTTAAATGACTCAAATATTGGAAATTCAATTCTTTTTATTTTTGGTTGTTCAAAACATTATAAAACTCATGATATATCATCTTTCATACATTTGACTCAATTGGGTTATGAACTCCCATTTTTACCCCAAATACAAATCGCAGAATCACATCAGTTACACACTCACGTTTTTACATAATAGCATACTAATTATTGTTGTATTCTGCTACCTTTCCTATCCCTTACTATTCCCCCTCCCCTCCCATCTTCCCTCTCTACCTCATCTGCTGTTGTTTAATTCTCTCCCTTGTTTTCCCCTCTTTAGCCTCACAACCTCTTATATGTAACAACCTCTTATGTGTAACATTGAGTAGTCTCCTACCATTTCCATATGCTTTTCCTTCTCTCTCCCTTTCTCTCCCCCCACTCATCTCTGTTTAGTTTTAATATTTTTCTCATGTTCTTCCTCCCTGTTCTGTTCTTATTTGCTCTCTCTATATAAAAGGAAACATTTGGCATTTGTTTTTTAAGGATTGGATAGATTCGCTTAGCATAATCTATTCTAATGCCATTCATTTCCCTGCAAATTCTATGATTTTGTCATTTTCCAGTGCTGTGTAATACTCAATTGTGTATAGATGC
The DNA here is from genome assembly GCF_048772815.1 of Callospermophilus lateralis. Lineage (NCBI taxonomy): Eukaryota > Metazoa > Chordata > Mammalia > Rodentia > Sciuridae > Callospermophilus > Callospermophilus lateralis. The sequence continues at coordinate 1,925,519 of NW_027512826.1, forward strand.
CACATTTTTATTATCCATTCGTCTATTGAAGGGCATCTAGGTTGGTTCCAAAGTCTAGCTATTGTGAATTGTGCCGCTATGATCATCGATGTGGCAGTATCCTTATACTGCTCTCTATTAACATCCTCAGGGAAGAGTCTGAGAAGGGCAATATCTCGGTCAAATGGTGGTTCCATTCCCAGCTTTCCCATGAATCTCCATACTGCTTTCCATATTGTACTCACCAATTTGCAGTCCCACAAGCAGTGTACAAGTGTACCCTTTACCCCACATCCTCACCAACACTTATTGTTGTTTGACGTCATAATGGCTGCCAATCTTACTGGAGTGAGATGGTATCTTAGGGTGGTTTTGATTGCATTTCTCTGACTGCTAGAGATGGTGAGCATTTTTTCATGTACTTGTTGATTGATTGTATGTCCTCCTCTGTGAAGTGTCTGTTAAGATCCTTGGCCCATTTGTTGATTGGGTTATTTGTTATCTCATTGTTTAATTTTTTTGAGTTCTTTGTATATTCTAGATATTAGGGCTCTATCTGAAGTGTAAGGGGTAAAAATTTGTTCCCAGGATGTAGGCTCTCTATTTACCTCTCTTATTTTTTCTCTTGCTGAGAAAGATCTCTTTAGATTAAGTAAGTCCCATTTGTTTATTCTTTTTATTAACTCTTGGGCTATGGGTTTCCTATTAAGGAATTTGGAGCCCAACCCCACAGTATGTACATCGTAGCCAACTTTTTCTTCTATCAGACGCAGTGTCTCTGATTTTATATCTGGCTCCTTGATCCATTTTGAGTTAACTTTTGTGCATTGTGAGAGAAAGGGATTCAGTTTCATTTTGTTGCATATGAATTTCCAGTTGTCCCTGCACCATTTGTTGAATATGCTATCCTTCTTCCATTGCATGCTTTTAGGCCCTTTTTCAAATATAAGAAAGTTGTAATTTTGTCGATTTGTCTCTGTGTCCTCTATTCTGTACCATTGGTCCATCTGCCTGTTTTGATACCAGTACCACACTGTTTTTGTTACTATTGCTTTGTAGTACAGTTTGAACTCTGGATTCACACTTCCTGCTTAGAATTGCTTTCGCTATTCTGGGTCTTTTGTTTTTCCATATGAAATTCATGATTACTTTATCTATTTCTACAAGAAATGCCATTGGGTTTTTGATTGGCATCACATTAAACCTGTAGATAACTTTGGGTAATATCGCCATTTTGATGATGTTATTTCTGCCTATCCATGTACAGGGCATACTTTTCCATCCTCTAACATCTTCTTCTATCTCTCTCTTTAGGGTTCTGTAGATTTCATTGCATAAATCTTTCACCTCTTTGGTTAGGTTGATTCCCAAGTTTTTTATTTTCTTTGAGTATACTGTAAAAGGAGTGGTTTTCCTCATTTAAATTTCAGAAGTTTTGTTGCTGATATACAGGAATGCCTTAGATTTATGCATGTTGATTTTATATCCTGCCACTTTGCTGAATTCATTTACTAACTCTAGCAGTTTCTTTGTAGACCCTTTTGGGTCTGTTAAATATATTATCATGTCATCCAAAAATAGCGATAATTTAAGTTCTTCTTTTCCTATTTTTAAGTCTTTAATTTCTTTTGTCTGTCTAATTGCTCTGGCTAGTATTTCAAGAACTAAATCGAATAGAAGTGGTGATAGATGGCATCCCTGTCTTGTTCCAGATTTTAAAGGGAATGCCTTCAGTTTTTCTCCATTTACGATGATGCTAGCCTGAGGTTTAGCATATATAGCTTTTACAATGTTGAGGTAAGTTCCTGTTATTCCTAGTTTTTATAGAGTTTTAAACATAAAGGGATGCTGTACTTTGTAGAATGCTTTTTCTGCATCTATCGAGATGATCATATGGTTCTTCTCTTTAAGTCTATTGATGTGGTGAATAGTATTTATTGATTTCCGTATATTGAACCAGCCTTGCATCCCTGGGATGAATCCCTCTTGATCATGATGCACAATTTTTTTTATGTGCTTTTGTATTTGATTTGCCAGGATTTTATTGAGAATTTTTGCATCCAAGTTTATTAGAGATATTGGTCTGTAGTTTTCTTTCTTTGAAGTTTCTTTGTCTGGTTTTGGGATCAGGGTGATGTTGGCCTCATAGAATGAATTTGGAAGAACTCCTTCTTTTTCTATTTTTTGAAATAGCTTGAAAAGTATTGGTATTAATTCATCTTTTAACGTTTTGTAGAACTCTGCTGTATAACCATCTGGTCCAGGGTTTTTTTTGGTAGGTAGTCTTTTGAAGGTTTCTTCTATTTCTTCCTTTGTTATTGGTCTATTTAAATTTTGTGTGTCTTCCGGACTCAATCTGGGCAGATCATATGACATAAGAAATTTATCGATATCTTCATTATCTTCTGTTTTATTGGAATATAGGGTTTCAAAATACTTTCGAATTATCTTCTGTATTTCTGTAGTGTCTGTTGTGATATTGCCTTTTTTATCCCATATGTTAGTAATTTGAGTTCTCTCTCTGCTTCTCTTCATTAGCATGGCTAAGGGCCTGTCGATTTAATTTATTTTCAAAGAACCAACTTTTATTTGTTCAATTTTTTTGTTTCAATTTTGTTGATTTCTCCTCTAATTTTAATTATTTCTTGTCTTCTACTACATTTGTTGTTTTGCTCTTTTTTTTCTAGGTTTTTGAGATGTAGTGTGAGATCATTTATTTGTTGTTTTTTTCTTATTTTGAGGAAAGAATTCCAAGAAATGAATTTCCCTCTTAAAACTGCTTTCATTGTTTCCCACAGAATCCGGTATGTTGTGTCTGTATTTTCATTTGTATCTAAGAGATTTTTTTATCTCCTCCTTTATGTATTCTGTAACCCATTGATTATTCAGTAACATATTGTTCATTTTCCATGTGATGTAGAATTTTTCCTTCCTTCTTCAATCATTAATTTCAAGTTTCATTCCATTATGATCAGATATGGTGCATGGTATTATCTCCATACTTTTATATTTACTAAGAGTTTCCATATGGCATAATATATGGTCTATATTTGAGTAGGACCAATGTGCTGCTGAGAAGAACATGTATCCACTTTATGATGTTTGATATATTCTATATATGTTGGTTAAGTCTAGGTTATTGATTGTGCTATTGAGTTCTATAGTTTCTTAATTCAGATTTTCTCTAGAGGATCTGTCCAATGGCGAGGGTTGTGTGCTGAAGTCACCCGTAATTATTGTGCTATAGCCTATATGACTCTTGAACTTGAGGAGAGTTTGTTTTATGACTTGGCACCACCATTGTTTGGTGCATACAAATTGATAATTGTTATGTCTTGTTGGTGAATGTTGCCTCTTAACAGTATATAGTGTCCTTCTTTATCACTTTTGATTAACTTAGGTTTTAAGTTGATTTTATTCGATATGAGTATGGCCACTCCTTCTTGCTTCTGAGGGCCAACAATGGCTGCGAAGTCTTTCAGAATAAAATCATGTGATTTCCTGACTGAGATTCCCATTGCTCTGTGGAAAGCCACCTTGGGCCTAGATCTCAGTTTGAAAGGGTGACAATCATGCGTGGCCTCCTAAAAACCAACACAAATCATATCAATACTTCTATGAGGTACGTTCCAGAACTCAGGCTCTAAGGGGAATCACACCAGAGTTCAAGCCCAGGTGGACCAAGTCATATCTTCCAACCCCCACACAAATGACCACAATTAAAACAAAAAAACTACCACATGGCCCTCATCTTCGTCCATAAAGACACTCATCAAAAGTTCTGGATGGAAGTTTCCATGAGGGTTGCAACTAAAGACAGATTTCAGAATAAGCTCCCTTGCCTCTAATTTCCCTAAAGTCAGGGTGGCCTGGACACCCTTCCTGTGAACCAGGAGTGATCAAAAAGGCCTGCCATTAATTCCGCTTTGTTTCTATAATTTGAGGCTTACTGAATGTCAGGTGTAGATTTTTTATGTGATTTGGAGTCATGAGAAAACCCAAGCACATCTGGAGAGCATTCAAGAATTCATTTGACAAAGAAGATCCCTAATCTCACTTGAAGGGGGTCAGGAACCTAACAGAGAAAGGCAAGAATCTTCATCCACAATGACTGCTCTTTTTGCCATTTTGGTTTTGAATGCACACATGGGATCTTTCTTTAGATCCATCAGGTGCAGAGAATCGAAGCCACAGCCTCACACAGGGCCAAGAGGCAGATTCAGACAAATCCCTTTCCAAAGCAATTAAGCAAAGAGCCACAGGTGATGCCCATTTATTTCCATTTGAAATTTTTTTCTTCAGGCTTCACAAAGGGGTGGCCTGAGGCAAAGACCTTCCTGACATTCAGGGCAACCGAACCTTGATTGGTATACTGAGCTTGAATTATGTTCTGCACCGAGGTCTCAGATAAATCGATATACAATGGCATAGGACCGTGTACCTCGGATGATTGAATGTAGAAGAGAACATCCAGTCAAAAAGGGATAGTCTGTAGGATTAGGAAGATAGTCAGTAGGTTTAGGAAGAAGAGTGAGACTAGGAGTTGGACCAAAAGTTCTTTAGCAATAGGGTTTCAGTTAGAGAGTGAATGTAAATGTCAGCACATCTGAAGAGAAAGTCACAATGATGAACAGGGAAAAATATGTAGGAAAGCAGATATCAATAGAAAGATTAGGAAATCAGGCAAAGTATAAAGTGAGTGATAGGATTAGACATTTTCAACAGGCTTGAGGTTGAATATATAATCTTAGGAAAAAACAAATATGTAGTAATCAATAGGATTGACATTTGAGAGCATTAGGCACCCTGGACATGGATGTTTTTAGTAATCCATGGTCACTTTCCATTTAGGCTTTGGTACAATCATATGTGTGACCTTTGCATTTTGTGTCCAGAATACTACCGTGATAAAATTTATATGTTGATAAGGTGACATGAGTATTTCTTCCACCATTATGGGGAGTAATATTCTGGAAACTTATAAATTAGTACTGGTGATACAAATAGGTGTACCTTGTGTTGATCATTATTGAGATGTTGCATGAATAGACCAGATTGTGAATAAAGTATATAACTGGTTCCAACTTTAAATAATGGATTGAGTTTGCATCTGAAAATGTATTGGAAATCTTATATTGATATATATACAATCATTACAACCAGTTATATATGTAATGGTAATATTAGGGTTACGGTTCATCATGAAGAGTGAGTATTGCTTCAAAAATGATTATGGAATCAAAAAATAATGTGTTTAGAAAGAAGTCTAGTGAAAAGACCAGTAAAGAAACATGGAGGAATACATGTGTTCTGAAGTAGTAAGTAAATGAGAGTGAACCAAATGCCTATAATTTTGTGAAGTTGTGGGTGAAAAAATATATCCTATGATGTCCATATACTGAAAAAATAGTAATGTACCAGTGTTGAGTACAAAAGAACTTCAAAATACACATCATGTCCCATAGCAATCTACTTGCATTGATGTTAAACTGGGTCAGGTACTGTAGAAATATTAGGATTTGTATGCACCACCTACTGAACTTAGTATTCAGTAGTAGGAAACCAATATGTATTACAGGTGTATAAATATTGCTGAAAATAATCTTGTAAAAATTGGATTTTGAACCCACATACATGAATATAAATGAATTTAGGGAGTGTATAATAAGACACATATTTTTCATATTTTTTTAAAATCTGGAGAATATATATACATATATATATATATATAATATATATATATATATATATATATACATATAATATATATATATATGTATATATATATACACATATATATTTTTTTTCCAGATTTAAAAAAAAATACATACACACACACACACACACACACATTAATATTTAGCAATATATATGCCAATCGAAATTCATCATGAAATATAATTCATCCACATATCCAAAAATATTCATTTTACTGAACATGGATTTATGTATAGTGTTTTTCACTAGGAAGCTCACCCATAGGTTGAATTTTCAGTCCCATCATTATTTAGAGAGAGTCATCTGTTCTCACAATTTTATATTCCAAAATCAGGGAGCTCACAAGATTGTCCGTGTGATACCAGGTAGGATATTATATATATATGTATAAAAAAATACATGTGCTGAATAGGATACAGAGAAAGGGAGACAGGAATTTATATATGTGATAATTTTAAAAAATCATGGAGAAATCTTACAATGAAAAGTTGACTAGATTTAAAAAACATACTCTTGATAATGCAGAAGGCAAATAGAAGTATACACCATGCTTCCTATGAAAGGCCTGTATTTCTATTCGGTTAGGTTTCTTTCTCTCCATGATATTAGGATTAGTAGTCAGAGTCTAGTAGGGTATGGGTTAGTGTCAGGGATTCAGTATTTCAAATGGAAAAAAGGAAAATGAATCTAATGTGTATGCAAAAATGTGATACACAAAAATCTTCCCTCTCTCATCCAGAACAATGCCTTGACATAACCATCGCTAAAAGTAAGACACAATTAGAGGAGAGGAGTTAGAAAATCTGAATATATATGTGGAATGGAAAATGCTCAGGAGTTCACAACACTGGAGGTGGTAGAACAGTTTCCAAAAGTAAGGGAGAGGGTAAACAATCCAGAAACATGGAGCTGTGCTGGCCTTGAGACTTCTTGAGAAACTTCCTCTGAGGTTGGGAACAAGAAATATATGTAATTGTTAGGAGATTTAGCTTCGTTTGTAGTGACACCATGAAATCTGGGTCTGCATCTCTATGACCTGGAGCACATGGTCCTTATTTTCTAATGAACATGAGGGAGCAGTTCTGAATTCTCTCTTTGTAGGTAAACTGTGGCCACTGGGAGCTAAGTGTCTTTCCGTGTGGACTGTGAAGCCATTTGGTGATCCTCCACTTTCCAGGGTGTTTCTTACTGCTGCACTGGGAGTTTGGTATTTGCTTCACGAAATACAAGGAGTTCAACTGGGACAAAATGCTGGAGGGAGTTCTGTCATGTGTGGTTGGTCAGGGACGCAAAGAGAATGTACGAACCAGGCTTCTATCCTACATAACTTTCCCCTTGACTTTAGCAACCTGATTCTGAACATTGCCCTGAAACCTCTCCATATGACAAGATGCCTTTACATATAAAGGTCTCCTGCCTGCACCATGTCAGTCGCAAGTCTTTCGAAGCCAATGGAAGATCCAGGTGGTCCTACCAAAAATATTTATTTACACACCTACAGTCCACTTCTCTAGGCCCACTACTCATTAGGCTCCAAATTACTGGCATCTCTGTTCTACACCATTTTCACGAAAACCAGTCAATCAAGGCACTCTTTGGTACACTCATGATCAGCAACAGGAAATCCAAAGTTTATCCAGTGCCACCTGGTCATGGGAATTTCAAAAATTTTATGGTATGAATCTAGTCATTTTTCAAAAATGAAGTTAGAGGCACTGTGGGTTTCAATTAATTCAGGAACCATTAAATGGTGAGGAAGCTCATTTCAATGAAAGCTCTGGAGAACACTCACAGAAAAGCCTTCCAAAAGACTGGCCCAAAGGTCACATGAATCCAGACACATTGAGGTGTACAATGTGAGGTTCATATGTGTTTGGACTCTCAACTAGGGCTGCCAAGTCTTTAAGAATTAAATCATGTGATATCCTGGCTCAGAATCCCCAAGCTCTGTGGAAAGCCATCCTGGGCCTAGATCTCAATTTCCAAAGGCGATTCTCACGTGTGGCCTAGTAAAATCCCAAGAGAACTCACGACAATACTTCTCTGAGGTCAGATCCAGAACTCATTCTTTAAGGGGAATCACACCAGAGTTCAAGCCCAGGTGATCCGAGTCATCTTTTCCAACTACCACACAAATTACCACAATTAAAACAAGAACACTCCCATATGGCCCTCATCTTCTTTCATATTGACACTCATCATAATTTTGCTGGAGGTTTCCATGAGGGGAGCAGACCAAGACAGTGTTCAAAATAAGCTCCTTTGACCCTCATTTGCCTATAGTAAAGGTGGCCTGGACACCCATCCTGTGAACCAGGAGTGATCAAATAGGCCTGCCATTAATACCGCTCCAATTCTCCAATTTGAGGCCTACTGACTGTTTGGTTTAGATTCTTTATGTGAATTTTAGTCATGAAATAACCAAGCACCTATGGGCTAGCCTCTGCAGGTTTTGAAGAACTCATTTGACCCAAAGGATCCCTATTTTCACGTGATGGAGTTCAGGAACCTTACAGAGGAAGTCGAGAGACTTCATCCCAATGGCTGCTCTTTCTGCCATTTTTCCTTTGGATGCAAACATGGGAACTTTCTTTAGATCCACAGGTGCTGAGAATCTAAGCCTCAGCCACACACAGGGCCAGGGGGCTGATTCAGTCACATCCCTTTTCAAAGCACTTAAGAAAAGAGCCACAGGTATGCCCAATCATTTCCATTTGAAAACTGTTTTCTTCAGGCTTCACAAAGGGGTGGCCAGATGCAAAGAACTTCCTGACATTCAGGGCAACAGAACAATAGGTAAGCAAAAGGCCCAAAGCAGGGTTTCTCCTCTGAGACTTTCCTCGTCACACTGATATCTGAGTTTTCTGAGATGCTCGCCATCACCTACAGCTATCCAGTACATGGCCATGTCACAGAGCTTGGAGGTGGTACATATCTTGGACACAAAACCATGGGCCTATTCTTGAAATTGGCCGGAATTCAGGATGAAAATAGAAACTTAGGAAGGTAGCAGGTGTTGCTCATCGATAAGGCAAGCTACAGTCCATTCATAAACGGGGCAATATGAATGCTGAGAAGCTTTCTACTAGACACGACACATCCATTGATGAATTCTCTTTTCTAATGTCTACAACCACGGAAACAGTGGAATACGCAGACATAGAAACACTCGCCCTGTGACAAGACTTACTAGAAACAGTCCACTTCAAATGAAACAAACCGACTGTCCTACCTATTCTCAGAAAATGAGACAAAACCACAAACCCACAACCACACCCACAAAGGCACCTCCTTCCCCTAAGTAGGTCTTTGACTATCCGGAGTGTCCTCTGACTTGTAGGCCATAATACGTTCCCCCGAAATGGCCTGTCCTGTCTCAGATCTGGTCTCCTTGGCAAACTCTGTGAACTTCTCAGGAGCCAACGGTGAGCCACTAACGACTTTCTCAAGAAAAGCCCCGCTTCCGAGCTTTCCTGGCATTTGGCCTTCTCACGTCTGAAGGTACCAAGAAAGACTGACTGCATTTAGTAAATCCAAACAAGTGAGACCATAGGGACTGGGACTGGGACTGGCTATGGGTGCCTGGCTTCCTGGATCCAAAGTTCAGAGAGTTCCATCACCATGGAAGTGAGGTGAGGTCACTTCCTTCCTGAACTGAACGAGGTCCCTGTCTTGGCAACCACTTTGTCTTAACTGTTACTTCCAAGGGTCCCATGAGATTGAGGCTGCCCCTACTTCCTGTGACACTTTCACAAGTTAGAATGGTATATCAACCATAGGCACCCAGGAATAGATCTCCACACAGGCCTGTTTTGGTCCATGTTCTCTACATTAAGAAGAGAATCTGATTCAGACACAACCTTTTATCCTGACTGGGTTGTTTGCCATGGAAGTTGACTTTTGGTCTCTCAGGTCCTTCATAGCTGCCTACATCTTCTCCAGGGATCATTTCTGCATGGGCCTTTGAGGTTATCAGCAGATGGAAGTTTCCCTACATTTCTGTATTGTAAAATCAACTCTTTCCCTGCTGTTCTATAAAGTTAGATTGAGGGAATAGTGTATGATTATGGTTAAAAACATGTTTGATTTGGGTTAGAAATCATTGTGCTGGATGAATAATGGTATTGGGAACCTGCTATGTGTATAAGAATATATAGGTGTAATATATGTATGAAAAAAGAAATCTAAGTATGATTTGAAGGCCAGAAGGGCATTGGGCCCTTGATTGGGATACGCAGCATTGAATTACGTTCTGCAGAGATGTCTCAGATAAATCGATATACAATGGCATAGGACCTTGTACTTTGCATGAATTAATGTAGAAGGAACATCCAGTCAAAAAGGGATAGTCGCTAGTGAAAGGTTAATAAAATAGGTACTTGCTATTTCCTGTTTTTCTGTATGCTTAAAAAAACACTGTTGAAATCTTGAGAAATGTTTGCTAATCTTGTTCTAGAATGTACTGTTTCCAACTGCCAAACTGCAGAATGTACTGCCTCACTCGGTGTCACGCGAACCGCCCACTCACCCTTACACATCAGTAAACTTCCCTCCCTTCCATCTCCAAGGAATGTATGTAAGCTCTGCATAAGCTGTTCTCAGAGCTCTCTGATCTATTTAAGTTAGCTGTGAGCCCCAGCAAGCTGGACCCAAAATAACCCTTTGCTGTTGCATGAGACAGTCTCTTGGTAGTCTCTTCCTCCAACACTCACCTGACCTTTACATATTGAGGTTCCACCGAGTTCCGGCAGTGGCGGATGAGAGACCCCAACGGGCTCCTCTCGGAGCAAGTAAGGCGCCTCTTTCTGGTTTCAGGTGTCATGTTAGGGCTTGGCAAATTTGCTGGCGATGAAGAGCCTGGGGTCACTCCGACGGTGGCTGAGAGACGTGTCACAGAGACATAGGGCACCTCCCTGGGGGACCCCAAAGAGGACTCGGAGAATCAAGGAACAATTGCTTCATCGACTCAGTGATATTTTCTTTTAGATTCGGTATTGCCATCCTATCGGGTTTTGCCGGCTACGCATTCCTGGTCTCAGTGTTGGATGTCCATTGCCTGTCTTTATGGTCTTGTCTTATCTGTGTCATGTGTCTTTGCTTTTACTGTTTGTGTACCTTTCATTATGGGACAGAGCACTTCAATGCCTCTGTCCCTGACCCTTGATCACTGAACCAAAGTACCCTTAAGGGCTCAGAATCTTTCTTTTTTTAGTAAAACGGTGGACCTGGCAGACTCTCTGTGCCTCAGAATGGCCCATCTTTGGAGTCGTATGGCCCCAAGAAAGATCTTTCTACTTCCCACTAATTTATAAAGTCAGAGATATTGTCTTTCAGCCAGGGCCACATAGCCATCCTGATCAACAGCCATATATCTTAACTTTTCAGGACCTCTGCAAATCTCCTCCTCCATGGGTGAAGCCTTTCCTTGCCCATGCCTCTGCTCATACTCCTTCCCACATGATCTCTCAAACCCTCACCTCTTCCTCCTCCTCCACCCTCTGTTTTCCCTGAGTCACAAGATTTGACTCTACTGGACTCTTCCTCCTCTCCTTATCCCCTGCCCTCGTCCCCTAAGACACAACACACTCTAAGTGATTCCCCTGCTGCTGACTAAGCCTCTCTACCATTGGAGGAAGCTAAGCTGGTAATAGGATCTGACAATGGACCGATGTTCATGGCCCAGGTAAGTCAGGGGTTAGCCAGGAACCTGGGGATTAATTGGAAGTTATATTGTGCTTATAGACCCCAGAGTTCAGGACAAGTAGAAAGAATGAATAGAACCATTGAAGAGACCTTAACGAAATTAAGCTTAGAGACCAGCATAAAAGATTGGACTGTGCTCCTGACTTATGCAATGTTTCATGCAAGAAAAAATCCTTCTGTTTCTTTGAGTAACCTTACCCCCTGAGAAATTCTCTATGGTGGCCCTCGTCCAGTAAGGGTCCTAAGCCCAACTGTAAGACCTAAGGATCCTTTCCACACCCTCTTGCTTGACAGACTTAAAGCTCTTGAAAGAACTCAGTGATACCTGTGAAAATAGCTGCCCACTGCGTAACAAACTGTGTACCAGGGGATTCCACATCCATATCAAATAAGAGACTTCATGTATGTAAGATGACATCAGGTGTCATCCCTGGAACCCAGCTGGAAAGGACCATACCAGGTGCTACTTATAACACCTACAGTGGTAAAGGTATACAGAATCACTTCTTGGATCCATGCCTCTCATCTCAAGCCTGCTCCTTGTCCAGAATCATTCTGGAAACTGGAAAAGACTGGTAACAGTTTCAAATTGTGTATTCGCCATGTGGATAAGGTTCTATACTCTCCCCTTGGCCACAAGTAGTCCTAACCCTCATCAGCCTTTTAAGCAGCGATGGCTGATCACAAATCCTACTGGAAAAGTGTATAATCTATCTCACATACATCCCCCTTAGGGACCTGGTGGCCATCTCTCCACCCAGACATTTGTCAGCTGGCCATAGGTTTTTTCTATTGGGATATCCCTGATGAAGAAAATCCCACTAAAATACCATTAAATCCCTTGTGTACCATAGATAATGGAAACAAACATTATGGATGTAGGGACACGCGAGCCAGATGCAGGTTGGCTAGCCTAGATTACTTGTTTGCCCGGGAAACTATCAATGCCACAAACAGTAACGGCTGTGTGGGGGAAAAACCGACTTCTTCTGTATGTCATGGAGATGTGTGCATACAGAGGCTGCCTGATGGAACCCAATACTTCATCAAATTCAGTACACAGCATTGGCCATATTACCAAGTAGACAACAGAAAAAGGATGGCCCCCAGAGGGGTCTCTAGATCCTCAAATTTTGCGTGACCTTTTTAACTTCTGCAAGTGCTCAAAAGGGTGAAAGGAGATTCCCCTATGTGGAAGCCCTTTCCCTCCTTCACTCACATCCTGAACTATGCTTCTCCAATAGATTTTTATCCTCAGCCTTCTGCTCCAGACTCTCTGCTGTCACTCCCACCTCAGCAACGTGATTTCTCCCCTCCAATTACTAGATCAGAATCCCAAACCTCCACCAGTTCTCAGACAATTGCCCGCTTGTGAGGTAGCAGGTACTGAGGTACCCCTCCACCCACTCACTCCTCTCTCTTCCTGTCAGTGCCCACACCGGGTCCCACCGGGTCCCACCAGGTCCTCTTTCCAGCTAACCCAAAGCTCAAACGAGCTGAGGAGAGCTCTCAGACCCTTATCCAAGATGTAATATAAATGGCCATTAAAGTTGCTTTGTCATCACTGAAAACAGGTTACTAAAATTTAAAGTCCCTCACAGGATTTTGGGATACTCACTCCCGTTTTTTGCTCTGCTCTACCTGTTCTACTGCTCAAGTTTTTTGCTAGGAAATTCCCAAACACCTTTCCAATTATTCTTTTACATCTCTCTTTTTCCTCATTCTCAGATCCTCGGAGCTTCTCTCAGCCCCACCTTCCCCGTATTCCCCCTCTGTACCAGGCCCACAGAAAAGTCTTAAATGTCCTTCTCCAGAAGTCTTCACCATGGCTGACTTTAGAACTTTCAGCATAGAGTTTCTATAAAGAGTTCAATGTAGATAAACTTTCTCTTTTTGTATTGCCCTGTTATACTTGGCCACTGGCTAAAAAACTCAGTACTTCTAAGCTAGACAACCCCTAACTAGTTTTTCACAAAATATGTGAACAAGTCCTCTGGCCTTCAGCTGGGGCTTCACAGAAATGGCCACATTTCTAAGATAAAGAAATTACCAACTGGGCTCCGTTGTAACAGCTGGCAGGGGGAAAATAAGAAAGGGAATAAAAAGCTCTCCTCCTCCCAGGTGTCCTTGAAAATTTAACTTGCCCAGAACAGAGGAAAAATCAGAAACATATACTGCTTTTTTGAACTTCTGCAGACTGTAAACTTCTGAGCCCCATACCTTATATGTTGGGTACACAATTCTGAAACTACCTAAACTTGAGTTTCAGGGGACTAATTGATTACAACAGAAGCAATGCCCTCTGAATCCAGTTGCAACAATATAGGACTGTTTCCCTGTCTTCAGTGCTATCTTAGGTGCCTTGCCTTGTCTGTCCCTACAACAGCATAATTCTATATACTTAAACATTGTTTATGTTTTCATGAAATGGTCAACAGATGTGATTATTTTGAAATGTTGCAGATGTTTCCCAGAAAGCTCTATCATGACGCAGGTTCGTTTGAAGATCAAATAGGGGGGGCATACAACCGGTTCCACTGGGAACTTGTATCCCTCACTTTAGCCATCCTATTAGGAATAGGAGTTGCTGCACGGGTGGGCACAGGAATCACTGCCATTGTCCATGGGACACAACAAATGACCCAATTAGAAGAAGCAATAGAGCAAAACTAAGATATTAGAAACCTCCATCAGAGCTTTGCATGAATCTTTAACCTCTCTCTCTGAAGTTGTTTTAAAGAACAGTTGAGGGTTGGACCTCCTCTTCATTAGAGAAGGGGGCCTTTGTGCTGCATTGAGGGAAGAATGTTGTTTTTATGCTGACCATACTGGAGTTGTAATAAAATCTATGAGTAAATTTAAAAGACACCTTGAAGAGCATCAACAAGAGAGAGAGGCCCAAAAAGGGTGGCTTGAGTCTTGGTTCACACACTCCTCCTGGTTAACTACGTTTTCATCAACCCTGGCCGGTCCAATAATAATCCTCATATTATTACTAACTATAAAATCCTGTTTGCTCAACCGTGTAATTTCTTTTCTCCAGGCTCAAATTGGACGAGTTAAACTTATGGTAATACCCCACTAGCAGACATAGAATGTGACACCCTCCAATGATCATTTTTATGATTAAAAGTAGCCAGAAGAAGAAGTGGGGAATTAAAGTTTAATAAAATAGGTACTTGTCACTTCTTGTTTTTCTGTATGCTTAACAAAACACTATTGAAATCTTGAGAAATGCTTGCAAATCTTGTTCCCAGAATGTTCTGTCCCCAACTGCCCAACTGCAGAATGTACTCCCTCACCCAGGTGAATGCAAACCACCCTCTCACCCTGACCCATCAATAAAATTCCCTCCCTGCCCTCTCCAGGGAAAGTATATAAGCTCTATTTAAGCTATTCTCAGGGCTATCTGCTCTATTCAAGTGATCTCTGAGCCCCAGCATGCTGGACACCCAAAAAACCCTTTGATGTTGCAAGAGATAGTCTGTTGGTGGTCTCCTCCTCTGAAGCTCGCCCCACATTTACTTGGATGATTGAATGTAGAAGAGAACATTCAGTCAAAAACGATAGTCTGTAGCATTAGGAAGATAGTCAGTACTTTTATGAAGAAGGGTGAGTATAGGAATTGGAAAAAAATTTCTTTAGCAATAGGGTTTCGATTAGAGAGTGAATGTAAATGTCAGCACAGGTGAAGAGTCAGTCACAATGATGAACTGGGGAAAATATGTAGGAAAGCAGATATCAATAGAGACATTACAAAATCAGGCAAAGTATAAAGTGAGTGATAGGATTAGATATTTTGAACAGGGTTGAGTTTAAATATATAATCTTAGGAAGAAACAAATATGTAGTCACAATTAGGATTGACATTTGAGAGCATTAGGCAAATTTCAGGTGGATGAATATTTCTCAGAATTATCTTGTGAATAGTTGATTATAAATCCACATAATAAACATGAATGAATTTAGGGAGTGAATATAAAACACATATATTTCATATTTTGAAAAATCTGGAGAGTGTATATATATATATATATATATATATATATATATATATATATATATATATATATATATACAAAACACACACACTGACAAAAAAGTAGCAAAATATATGTCAATCAAAATTCATTATAAAATATATATCATCCACAGATCTAAATATATTAATTTTACTGAACATGGATTTATGTATAATGCTGTTCAACTAGCAAGCTCAACCATAGGTTGAATATCCAATTCCAACAAGTTTAGTAGGAGTGATCTCTTCTAACAATTTGTATCTGCCAAGTCAGCCACCTCACAAGAATGTACGTGTGGTACCAGGGAGGAATCTATATGTGCATATAAGAATACAGAGAAAGGGAGACAGGAATTCACATATTTGTTAACCTTAAAAATACATGGACAACTATTTCAACAATAAATTGACTAGATTCATAACTCCAACTCTGTATCATGCAAAAGAAAAGTACAACAATACACCAGGCCTACTCTGAACTGCTTGTATTTCGATTCTGTTTGGGTTATTTTTCTCCATCATATTAGAATTAGTAGTCAGAGTCTGGTCAGGTATGGGTTAGAGTCAGGGATTCAGTATTTTGAATGGAAAATAGAAAACTGAATCCAATGTTTATGCAAATATATGCTACAGAAAATTCTTCCCACTCTCCTCCAGAACAATGCCTTGACATTACCTTCGCCCCAAGTAAGACACAATTAGAAGAGAAGAGTTAGAAAATCTGTGAATACCTATCAGGAATGGAAAATGCTCCAGATTTCACATCTTTGGAGGCGGTAGAGGAGTTTCTAAAAGTAAGGGACAGGGTAAACACTCCACAAATATGGAGCTCTGCTGGCCTAAAGACTTTTTGAGAATCTGCCTTTAAGGTTGGGCACTTAAAATATATGTTGTTTTCAGGAGCTTTAGCTTTATTTGTAGTGAGACAATCAAAGCTCGATCTGCATCTATGTGACCTGGAGGACATGGTTATTTATTTTTCAATAAAAATGAGGCAGCAGTGCTGAATTCTCTCTTTGTAGGTAAACTGTGGCCACTGAGGGCTAAGTGTCTCCCCGTGTGGACTGTGAAACAACTTGGTCATCCTCCAATTATCGTGGTGTTTCTTGCTGCTGCACTGGGAGTTTGGAATTTGCTTCATTACATACAACGAGTTCAAATGGGAAACAGTGCTGAAGGGAGTTCTGTCAGCTGTGGTGTGCAGGGTCTCCAGGAGAATGCACCAACCAGGGTTCTATCCCACGTAGCTTGCCCCCTTGACAATAGCATCATGATTCTGAACATTGCCCTAAAACCTCTCCATATAAAAATATGCCTTTATGTATATGGGTCTGATGGCTGCACCATGTCAGTCTCAAGCCATTTGGAAGCCAGTGGAAGATCCACATGGCCCCACCACAGATGTTTTATCACTCACTTGCGTAACACTTCTCTAGGCCCACTACTCACTAGGCTTCTACTTACCAGCATCTCTGTTCTACACCATTTTCCTGAAACCCAGTCAATCAAGGCCCTGTCTGGTATATTCATGATCATCAACAGGACATCAAAGGTCCTCCAGTGACATCTGGTCATGGGAATTTTAAAAGTTTCATGGTAATTATCTAGCAATTTTTCACGGATGAAGTTGGAGGCACTGTGGTTTGCAATTCATTCAGGAACCATTAAAGGGTTAGGAAGCTAATTTCAGGGAAAGCTCTGGAGCACTCTCACAGGCAAGGCTACCCAAAGAGTGGCCAAAAAGTCACATGAAGCGAGGCCAATTGAGGTCTATAAAGCGAGGTCCATGTGTGTTTTGAATCTCAATAATGCATGCCAAGTCTTTCAGAATAAAATCATGTAATATCCTGGCTGAGATTCCCAGTGTTCTGTGGAAAGCCAACCTGTGCCTAGATCTCAGGTTCCAATGGCAACTTCATGCCTGGCCTCCTAAAATCCCAACACAATTCATGGCAATACTTCTCTCAGGTCAGTTCCAGAACTCAGTCTATAAGGAGAATCACACCAGAGTTGAAGTCCAGGTGGACCCAGACAACTCTTCCAACCGCGACTCAAATGAAAACAATTAAAACCAAAATACTCCCTCATGGCCCTATTCTTCTTCCATATAGACACTAATCATAACCTCTTCCTGGAGTTTTCCATGAGTTGTGCAGCCCAAGAGAATGTCCAAAATAAGCTTCTTGCACCTCTTTTGCCTAACTTCAGGGTGGCCTGGGCACCCTTCCTGTGAATCAGGAGTGATCAAATAGGCCTGCCCTTAATACTGCTCCACTTATCCAATTTGAGGCTCTCTGACTGTGGGGTCTAGATTCTTTATGTGAATTGTAGTCATGAGAAAAGCCAAGACAGTGTCCAAAATCAGCTCGCTTGCCCCTCATTTGCCTAAAGTCAGGGTGGCCTGGACACCGTTACTGTGAACGAGGAGTGATCAAATAAGCCTGCCGTTAATACTTCTGTGTTTCTCCAATTTGACGCCTACTGATTTCAGGTATCAATTCTTTATGTGATTTGGAGTTATGCGAAAACCCAAGCAACTCTGCAGGGAATTGAAGAACTCATTTGACCCAAAGAATCCCTATTCTCACTTGATGGAGTTAAGGAAATTAACAGAGGAAGGCAAGAGACTTCATCCATAATGAATGATTTTTTTTTTTGCCATTATGGCTTTGGACGCACACATGGGACCATTCTTTAGATCCATCAGGTGCTGAGAATCTAAGTCATAGACACAAACATGGCCAAGAGACTAATTCAGACACATCCCTTTCCAAAGCAATTAAGCAAAGAGCCACAGGTGATGACATTCATTTCCATTTGAAAACTGTTTACTTCAGGCTTCACAAAGTGGTGGATTGAGGCAAAGAACTTCCTGACATTCAGTGCAAAACAACAATAAGTAAGCAAAAGGCCCAAAGCAGGGTTTCTCCACTGAGACTTTCCTGGTCACACTGATATCTGCGTTTTCTGAGATGCTCGCCATTCTCTTCAGCTATCCAGTACATGGCCAAGTCACAGAGCTTGGAGGTGGTACATATTTTGGACACAAATCCATGAGCCTATTCTGGATAGTGGCCAGAATTCAGGAAGAAAACAGCAACTTAGAAAGATAGCAGGTGTGCACATCAAAAAGACAAGCTGCACTCCATTCATATATTGGGCAGGTTGAATTATGGGAAGATTTACACTAGACAGTACACATCCATTAATGCATTCTCTTTTCCAATATCTACAACAACGGACACAGTGGGATACACAGACATAGAAACACTTGCCTTGTCAAATGACTTACTAGAAACTGTCCACTCCAAACCAAACTAACCGCCTTTCCCATCTATTCTCAGAACATGAGACAAAACAATAAACCCATACCCACTCCCACAAAGGCACCTCCTTCCCCCAATTAGGTCTGTGACTATCCAGATTGTCCTCTGACAGGTGGGCCATACTATGTTCCCCTGAAATGGTCCGTCTTCTCTAAGATCTGGTGAAATATAAGTATGAAAACAGAAATCTAGGCATGATTTGAAGCCCAGAATGGTTTTTCCCTTGATTGGGATACTTAGCTTTGAATTATGCTCTGCAAAGTTGTCTCAGATAATTCGATATACAATGGCATAGGACCTTTTACATTGGATGATTGAATGTAGAAGAGAACATCCAATCAAAAAGGGATAGTCTATAGGATTAGGAAGATAGTCGGTAGGTTTAGAAAGAAGAGTGATTAAAGGATTTGGACCAAAAGTTCTTTAGCAATAGGGTTTCGATTATAGAGAGAATGTAAATGTCAGCACATATGAAGTGTCAGTCACTAGGATCAACTTGGGAAAATATGTAAAAAAGCAGATATCAATAGAAACATTATGAAATCAGGCAAAGTATAAAGTGAGTGATAGGATTAGACATTTTCAACAGGGTTGAGTTTGAATATATAAATTAGTAAGAAACAAATATGTAGTCACCAATAGGATTGACAATTGACAGCATTAGGCAACATGGACATGGATGTTTTTAGTAATCCATGTACACTTTACATTTAGGCTTTGGTACAATCATAAATGTGACCTTTACATTTTTTTGTCCAGAATATTACTTTGATTAAATGTATATGTACATCAGGTGACATGAGTATGTCTTCCACCATTTCTGCGAGCAATATATTGAAGATGTAAAATTAGAATCGGGGGTACAAAGAGGTGTACCCTGTGTCTATGAATATAGAGATAAAGCATGAATAGACCCTAATGTGAATAAATAATATAACTTTTTTCAACTTTAAAAAATGAATTGATCTAATATCTGAAAAATTACAGGAAATTGTATATTGATATACAATCATTCATTCCAAGCAGTTATACATCTAATGGTAATATTCGTGTTTTGGTTTATCATGAAGAGTGTGTGAGTTTTGCTTCAAAAGTGACTTTGGAAATCGAAAATAATGTGTTTGGAAAGAAGACTCATGAAAATACCAGTAAAGAAACCCTGACAATACATGTGTTCTGAAGCAAAAAGTGATTAAATTTGAAACAAATGCCTATAAATTTGTGAACTTGTGGATGAAATGTATATCCTATGATGTGCAAAAACTGAAGAAATAATAATGTACCAGTGTCGAATACAAATGAATAAAGAATTACATATCATGTCCCATAGGAATCTACTTGCATTGATGTTAGACTGGGTCAGTTACTGTAGAATAATTAGGATTTGTATGAATCATTCCCTGAAGTTAGTTTTCAGTACTAGGAAACAAATATGTATTTCAGGTGGATGAATATTTCTGAGAATAATCTTGTGAAATGTTGATTAAAAATCTACATACATGAACATGAATGAATTTAGAGAGTGTATATTAGACACATATATTTCATATTTTGAAAAATCTGGAGAGTGTATACACACACACACACACACAAATAAAAAACACTCACAGACATTAAAAAGTAGCAATATAAATGCCAATCGAAATTCATCAGTAAATATATATCATCCACAGATGCAAAAATGTTTATTTTACTGAACATGAGTCTATGTATAATGTTGTTCTACTAGGACGCTCCCTATAGGTTGAATTTTCAGTTCCAACAGCGTTTAGGAGGAGTGATCTCTTCTAACAATTTGTATCTGCCAAGTCAGCCACCTCACAAAGATGTACGTGTGATACCTGGTAGGATTCTATATATGCATATAAATATACAAGTGTGAATAGGCTAAAGAGAAAGGGAAACATGAATTCTCATATTTGTTAACTTTAAAAACACATGGAGATCTTTTTCTATTAAACATTGACCAGATTTATAACTCCTACCTTGTATAATGCAAAATGCAAGTCCAACTATACAACATGCCTCCAATGAACTGCTTGTATTTCTATAGGTTTGTGTTATTTTTCTCTATCATATTAGGATGAGTTGTCTGAGTCTAGTAGGTATGGGTTAGTGTCAGGGATTCAGTATTTCAAAAGGAAAATTGGAAATTGAATCCAATTTGTATGCAAATATATGCTGCACAAATATCCTCCCACTCTCATCCAGAACAATGCCTTGAAATTACCTTCACCCCAAGTAAGACACAGTTAGAGGAGAATAGATAGAAAATCAGTGAATACATATCTGGAATGGAAAATGCTCAGGAGTTCACAACCTTGGAGGTTGTAGAGGAGTTTCCAAAAGTAAGGGACAGGGTAAACACTCCACAAACATGGAGCTCTGCTGGCCTAAAAACTTTTAGAGCAACTGCCTCTGAGTTTGGGAACGTGAAAATTATGTTGTTGTCAGGAGAATTGGCTTCCTTTGTAGTGAGACCATCAAAGCTGGGTCTGCCTCTATGTGACGTGGAGGACATGGTATCTTATTTTCCAATGAACATGAGGTAGCAGTGTTGATTTTCTTCTTTTTAGGTAAACTGTGGCCTCTGGGGACTAAGTGTCTCCCCGTTGGACTGTGAAGCCATTTGGTCCTCCTCCACTTTTTGTGGGGTTTTTGCTGCTGAACTGGGAGTTTGGTATTTGCTTCATGAAATTCAAGGAGTTCAACTGAGACACAGTGCTGGAGGGAGTTCTGCCATGTGCGGTGGTTAAGAGTCTGCAGAAGAACGCACCAACCACGCTTCTATCCCTCAAAGCTTGCCACATTGCATCCTTGTCCATAGCAACCTGATTCTGAACATTGCCCTGAATCCTCTTCATATAACAAGATGCCTTTAATTACAAGGGTCTGCTGGCTGCTTCATGTAATCCACAAGCCATTTGGAAGCCAATGGAAGATCCACATTGCTCCAACAGAGATGTTTTATCACACTCCTGCCCACCAAAGCTCTAGGCCCACTTCTCAGCAGGCTGCAACTTTCTGGCACCTCTGTTCTACACCATTTTCATGAAACCCAGTCAAGCAAGGCACTGTCTGGTACATCCATGATCAGCAACAGGACATCCAAAGGTTCTCCAGTGCCACCTGGTCATGGGAATTTCAAAAATTTCATGGTATTTATTTAGACATTTTTCAAGGATGAAGTTGGAGGCACTGTGGGTTTCAATTCATTCAGGAACCAGTAAATGGTGAGCAAGATTATTTCAATGAAAGCTCTGGAGAACCCTCACAGGCAAGGCTTCCCAAAGAATGGCCAAAAGGTCACATTAAGCCAGGCCCATTGAGGTCTACAATATGAGGTCCATGTGTGTTTTCACTCTCAACTATGGCTGCCAAGTCTTTCGAATGAAATCATGTGATATCTTGGCTGAAATTCCCAGAGCTCTGTGGAAAGCCACTCTGGGCCTAGATCTCAGTTTCCAAGGGTGACTCTCATACATGGCCTCTTAAATCACAACACAATACATGGCAATACTTCTCTGAGATCAGTTCCTGAACTCAGTCTATAAGGGGAATCACACCAGAGTTCAAGCCCAGGTAGACCATGTTATGTCTTCCAACTGTCACACAAATATCCACAATTAAATCCAAAACACTTCCACATGGCACTCATCTTCTTCCATTTACACAATCATCATAACCTCTGGCTGGAGGTTTCCATGATCGGTGCAGCCCAAGACAGTGTCCAATATAACCTCCCTTGTCCCTCTTTTGCATAAAATCAGGGTGGCCAGGACATCCTTCCAGTGAACCAAGAGTGATCAAATAGGCCTGCCATTAATATGGCACTGCTTCTCCAATTTGAGGCCTACTGACTGTGTGTTTTAGATTCTTTATGTGAATTGGAGTCTTGAGAAAAACCAAGCACTTATGGGCTAGCCTCTGCAGGGTTTTGAGGAACACATTTGAACCAAATGATCACTGTTCTCACATGATGGAGAACAGGACACTTACAGAGGAATGCGAGAGACTTCATCCACACTGACTGCTCTTTTGTCCATTTTGGTTTTGGATGCACACATGGGATCCTTCTTTAGATCCATCAGGTGCTGAGAATCTAAGCCACAGTCTCACACAGGGCCAAAAGACTGATTCAGACACATCCCTTTCCAAAGCAATTAAGCAAAGAGCCACAGGTGATGCCCTTTCAATTCCATTTGAAAACTGTTTCTTTAGGCTCTACAATGGTGTGGCCTGAGGCAAAGGCCTTCCTGACATTCAGGGCAACAGAACAATTGATGAGCAAAAGGCCCAAAGCAGGGTTTCTTCACTTAGAATTTCCTGGTCAAACTGATATCTGAGTTTTCTGAGATGCTCCCATTTCTTTCAGCTATCCAGTACATGGCCATGTCACAGAGCTTGGAGGTGGTACATATTTTGGACACAAAACCATGAGCCTATTCTGGAGAGTGGCCAGAATTCAGGAAGAAAACCGGAACTTAGGAAGATTGTTGGAGTTGTCCACCCATAAGTCAAGCCGCAGTCCATTCATAAATTGGGCAAGTTGAGTCTAGACAGGACACATCCAATGATTCGTTCTCTTTTCTAATATCTAAAACCACGGACACAGTGGGATACACAGACAAAGAAACACTGGCCTTGTCAAACGACTTACCAGAAACAGTTCACTCCAAACCAAACAAACCGCCTTTCCTACCTATTCTCAGAACATGAGACAAAATCTCAAACCCACACCCACACACACAAAGGAAGCTCCTTCCCCCAAGTAGGTCTGTGACTATTGGGAGTGTCCTCTGACTGGTGGGCCAAACTATGTTCTGATGAAATCGCCTGTCCTGTGTCACATATGGTCTCCTTGGCCAAATCTGTGAAGTTGTCACTAGCCAGCGGTGAGCCACTACCTGCTTTCTCAGGAAAGGCCCCTCTTTAGAGCTTTCCTGACATTTGTTCATCCTCACCTCAGTAGGTACCAAGAAAGACTGACTCTGTCCTTGGTAAATCCAAAAAATACGACCACTGGGACTGGGACTGAGACTGGCTCTGGGTGCCTGGCTTCCCGGATTCCAAGTTCAGAGAGTTCCATCACCAAGGAAGTGAGGTGAGATTACTTCCTTCAGGAATTCTTTGAGGTCATTGCCTTGGCAACCACTTTGTCCTAACTGTTGCTTACAATACTCCTATGAGATGGAGGCTGCCCTTTCTTCCTGTGACACTTTCACAAGTTAGAATGGTATATCAACCATAGGGACCCCGGAACAGCTCTCCACACATGCCTGGTTTGGTCTATCTTCTCTACATTAACAAGAGAGAGGCTTATTCAGACACAACCCTTCATCCTGGGAAGGTTGTTTGCGATGGAAGATGACATTTGCTCTCTCAGGTCCTTCATAGCTGCCTACATCTTCTCCAGGGATCAAGTCTGCATGGACATTTGAGGTTCTCAGCAGGAGAAAGATACCCTACATTCCTGTATTGTAAGACGAACTCTGTCCCTGCTCTTCTGCAAAGTTAGATTAAGGTAAGAGTGTATGGTTAGGGTTAATAACATGTTCGATTTGGGTTACGAATCATTGTGAAGGATGATTAATAGTATTGGGAACCTGCGATATTTATAAGATTATAGAGGTGAAATATAAGTATGGAAACAGAAATCTAGGTAAGATTTGAAGCCCAGAAGGGCATTGGGCCCTTGATTGGGATACTTAGCTTATAATTACGTTCTGCACAGATGTCTCAGATAAATCGATAATCAATGGCATAGGACCTTACACCTTGGATGATTGATTTTAGAAGAGAACATCCACTCAAATTGAGATAGTCGGTGGGATTAGGAAGGTAGTCAGTAGGTTTAGGAAATAGAGTGAGTATAGGATTTGGGGCAAAAGTTCTGTAGCAATAGGGATTTTGTTATAGAGTGAATGTAAATTTCAGCACATGTGAAGAGTCAGTCACATGATGAACTGGGGAAAATATGTAAAAAGGAAAATATCAATACAGACATTATGAAATGAGGCAATTATACAGTGAGTGATAGGATTAGACATTTTCAATAGGGTTGAGATTGAATACATAATCTTAGGAAGAAACAAATATGTCGTCACCAATAGGAATGACATTTGAAAGCATTAGGCAACCTGGACATTTATCGTTTTAGTAATCCATGTTCACTTTCCATTTAGGATTTGGTACAATCATAAGTGTGATCTTTGCATTTTTTGCCCAGAAAAATATTGTGATCAAATGTGTATGTATATCATATGACATGAGTATTTCTTCCACCATTACTGGGAGCAATATTTGAAGACATATAAATTAGTATTGGGGGTACAAAGTGGTGTACCCTGTGTCTTTGAATATAGAGATAATGCATGAATAGACCATACTGTGAATAAATATTATAACTGGTTCCACTTTAAATAATGGATTGAATTGATATCTGAAAATATATAGGAAATTATATATTGACATACAATCATTCACTCCAACCAGTTATATATCTAATGGTAATCTTAGGGTTATTGTTTATCATGAAGTGTGTGTGAGTTTTGTTTCAAAAGTGATTATGGAAATCGAAAATAATATGTTTGGAAAAAAGTCTCATAAAAAGACCAATCAAGAAATATGGAGGAATTCATGTGTTCTGAAGCAGGAAGTGATTGAAAGTGAAACAAGTGCCTATAAATTTTCTAAATTGTGAATGAAATATATATCCTGTTATGTGCATAAACTGATGAAATAGTAATGTACCAGTGTTGAATAAAAGTGAACGTCAAAATACACATCATGTCCAATAGGAATCTACTTGCATTGATGTTAAACTGGGTCAGTTACTGTAGAAATATTAGAATTGCATGCATTATTCACCAAAGAGAGTTTTTTTTTTATTTTTATTTATGGTTGTTCAAAACATTACATAGTTCTTGATATATCATATTTTACACTTTGATTCAAGTGGGTTATGAACTCCCATTTTTACCCTGTATACAGATTGCAGAATCACATCAGTTACACATCCATTGATTCACATATTGCCATACTAGTGTCTGTTGTATTCTGCTGCCTTTCGTATCCTCTACTATTCCCCCTGGCCTTCCCGCCCCTCCCCACTTCTCTCTCTACTCCCTCTACTGTAATAAATTTCTCCCCCTTGTATTATTTTTCCCTTTCCCCTCAATTCCTCCTGTATGTAATTTTGTATAACCCAGAGGGTCTCCTTCCAATTCCATGCAATTTCCCTTCTCCCTCCCTTCCTCCTCTCATCCCTGTTTAATGTTAATCATCTTGTCATGCTCTTCATCCCTATCTGTTCTTAGTTACTCTCCTTATATCAAAGATGACATTTGGCATTTGTTTTATAGGAATTGTGTAGCTTCACTTAGCATAATCTAGTCTAATGCAATCCATTTCCCTGCAAATTCTATGATTTTTTATTTTTCAATGCAAAGTAATAATCCATTGTGTATAAATGCCACATTTTTTTATCCATTTTTCTATTGAAGGGCATCTAAGTTGGTTCCACAGTCTTGCTGTTGTGAATTGTGCAGCTATGAACATCGATGTAGCAGTGTCCCTGTAGCATGCTCTTTTTAGGTCTTTAGTGAATAGACCAAGAAGGGCAATAGCTGGGTCAAATGGTGGTTCCATTCCAAGCTTTCCAAGAAATCTCCATACTGCTTTCCAAATTGGCTGCACCAATTTGCAGTCCCACCAGCAATGTACAAGTGTACCTCTTTTCCCACATCCTTGCCAGCACTTCTTGTTGTTTGACTTCATAATGGCTGCTAATCTTACTGGAGTGAGATGGTATCTTAGGGTGGTTTTGATTTGCATTTCTCTGACTGCTGGAGATGGTGAGCATTTTTTCATGTACTTGTTGATTGATTGTATGTCCTCATCTGAGAAGTGTCTGTTGAGGTCCTTGGCCCATTTGTTGATTGGGTTATTTGTTATCTTATTGTCTAATTTTTTGAGTTCTTTGTATACTCTGGATATTAGGACTCTATCTGAAGTGTGAGTAGTAAAGATTTCTTTCCAGTATGTAGGCTCCCTATTTACCTCTTATTGTTTCTTTTGCTGAGAAAAAACTTTTTTAGTTGAGTAAGTCCCATTTGTTGATTCTAGTTATTAACTCTTGTACTATAGGTGTCCTATTGAGGAATTTGGAGCCCAACCCCACAGTATGTACATCGTAACCAAATTTTTCTTCTATCAGACAGTGTGTCTCTGATTTGATATCAAGGTCCTTGATACATTTTGAGTTAACTTTTGTGCATGGTGAGAAAAAGGGATTCAGTTTCATTTTGTTATATATGGATTTTCAGTTTTCCCAACACCATTTGTTGAAGATGCTATCCTTCCTCCATTGCATGCTTTTAGCTCCTTTATCAAATATAAGATAGTTGTAGTTTTGTTGATTGGTTTCTGTGTCCTGTATTCTGTACCATTGGTCCACCTGCCTGTTTTGGTACCAGTACCATGCTATTTTTGTTACTATTGCTCTGTAGTATAGTTTGAAGTCTGGTATCGCTATACCGCCTGATTCACACTTCCTGCTTAGCATTGTTTTGCAATTCTGGGTCTTTTATTTTTTCATATGAATTTCATGATTGCTTTCTCTATTTCTACAAGAAATGCCTTTGGGATTTTGATTGGCATTGGATTAAACCTATAGAGAACTTTTGGTAATATCGCCATATTGATGATGTTAGTTCTGCCTATCCATGAACAGGGTATATTTTTACATCTTCTAAGATCTTCTATTTCTCTCTTTAGGGTTCTGTAGTTTTCATTGTATAAGACTTTCACCTCTTTTGTTAGGTTGATTCCCATTTTTTTTTAGGATATTGTGAATGGAGTGGTTGTCCTCATTTCCATTTCAGAGGATTTGTCACTGATATACAGGAATGCCTTTGATTTATGCGTGTTGATTTTATATCCTGCCACTTTGCTGAATTCATTTATTAGCTCTATTAGTTTCTTTGTAGAACCTTTTGGGTCTGCTAGGTATAGAATCATGTCATCTGCAATAGTGATAATTTAAGTTATTCTTTTCCTATTTATATGCCTTTAATTTCTTTCATCTGTCTAATTGCTCTGGCCAGTCTTTTGATAACTATATTGAACAAAAGTGGTGAGAGCAGGCATCCCTGTCTTGTTCCAGATTTTAGAGGGAATGTCTTCAATTTTTCTCCATTCAGAATGATGCTAGCCTGCGGTTTAGCATAGATTGCTTTTACAATATTGAGGAATGTTCCTGTTATTCCTAGTTTTTCTAGAGTTTTGAACATAAAGGGATGCTGTACTTTGTCGAATGCTTTTTCTGCATCTATCTAGATGATAATATGGTTTTTATTTTAAGTCTATTGATGTGGTGAATAACATTTATTGATTTTCGTATATTGAACCCTCCTTGCATCCCAGGGATGAATCCTACTTGATCATGGTGCACATTTTTTTGATATGTTTTTGTATCTGATTTGCCAGAATTTAATTTAAGATTTTTGCATTTAGGTTCATTAGAGATATCGGTCTTTAGTCTTCTTTCTTTGAAGTGTCTATCTGGTGTAGGAATCAGGGTGATATTGGCCTCGTAGAATGAATTTGGAAGATCTCCCTCTTTTTCAATTTTCTGAAATAGCTTTAAAAGTATTGGTATTAGTTCATATTTAAAGGTATTGTAAAACTCTGCTGTATACCCATACAGTCCTGGGATTTTCTTAGTTGGTAATCTTTGGATGGTTTTTTTTTATTTCCTCAATTGATATTGGTATGTTTAGGTTGTCTATATCCTCCTAACTAACTCTGGTCAGATCATATGACTTAAGAAATTTTTTGATGCCTTCACTATCTTCTATTATTTTAGAGTATAAGGATTCAAAGTAATTTCTGATTATCTCTTGTATTTCTGAAATATCTGTTGTGATATTGCCTTTTTCATCCCGTATGATGGTAATTTGAGTTCTCTCTCCTCATCGTTAGCATGGCTAGGGGTCTGTCCATTTTATTTATTTTTTCCTCCAATTGGTGTGACGTGTCTACCACGCCCGTGGACCCCTGTGGTGTTCGGCCAATCAGTTGCAAGTCTGCCTACCTTGCAGGCGTGGGCGGCGGCACTGCTCTACTCCTACTCCAATTGGGGTGACGTGACTACCACGCCGGCGGGCCGCTGTGCCTGGTCCGCCGGTTGGTCGCAGGTCTGCCTACCTTGTGAGCACGGGCTACAGATCTGTTCTGCCCCTACTCCACATATGGTAAAGTGTCTGCCGCGCCAGCCGGCCGCTGGGCCTCTTCTTCTGGTCAGGTGCAGGTCTGCTACCTTGCAGGCGCGGGTGGTGGCTCTGCTCTGCCCCTACTCCAATTGGTGTGTCGTGACTACCATGCCGGCAGGTTGCTGTGCCTGTTCTGTGCGTGGGCGAAGGCTCTGCTCTGCCCCTACTCCTATTGGGGTGATGTGACTACCATGCTGGTGACCCACTGGGATTTTACTAGGCGTGGGAGAAGGCTCTGCTCTGCAACTACTTCAATTGGGGTGACGTGACTACCACACCTGCGGGTCGCTGGGCCTGTTCTGTGCACGGGCGGCGGCTCTGTTCTGCCTCTACTCCAATTGGGTTGACGTAACTACCATGCAGGTGTGTCACTGGGTCTGTTCCAGTCGCGGGCAGCTGCTCTGCTCTGCCCCTCTGGCTTGATGACAAAGTGAGAGAGACCCGGGTGTTTGTGACTCACTTTCTTCACCAGGAGACCAACTGTTTCTGTCACTGCTGGTATCAATGAAGTTATCTCCTCTGCTGCTTTCTGATGACATCAGAAATTTGCCATGTTGGTATCCCATGTGAAAGGCAGCATTTCGTTCCCTTTTCTGGGTGACCAAAGCAATGAGTGAGTCCTGACCGGCCCTCACAAGCCGTGTCTCAATCCTGTTGCCACTGCCTATGAAGGCTCGGTTGATATTTACCTCCAGAGTATTCAGCAAGACCCGGACCAAGAAGCAGTTTCCGCGGGTTCTTTAGCCCTGGGCCAGATCAGTTCCGAGAGGTGGAATTCGGCCGCTCTGGGCTTTGTGTATGTTCTAATAGGAGCAGGCTCCAAGACGGAGTTTCTGCAGGTTTTTTAGCACTGAGCCTGAGTAATTTGTCTGCAACACAAAGGTGAATGGCATCCTGAAATTACCTGTTCTATAGCTGAATGAGCTTCGATCAGTCAAAAACAGGGATGGTGACATCAGCTCTCCAAGATAGTGGCCGCTGGCTTCCTCTGTGGTCTGACCGGTGTGGAGAACCGAATTGGACCGCATCCTTACCCATCTCAAACAAAGAATTCAGCACTTAGCACAGTGATTGCATACCTGGCAGGAGCCCACAGAATCCACACCGCTGTATATTTGCATTGCTATCTCTTCGTTTCCCAGTGCGTGCCGCAGACTCTAGCCACAGACCGATTTCCTGAATAAGCAGCATGACGCTCCATGCGGACAAATCACTCGTGTTTGAGCTCGCGTAGCTGATCCTCGTGAGATGGAAATATGTCCACTAGGTTTTGGAGCACCCCAATTTTGCTGGAAATTTCTAACAAGATATATTTTAGCCGTTATAACTCGTCATTCTCCCGCACAGTGACGCGGTACATGGGGGTGATGCACTCCCTTCACCACCATCATATGATCCCCCGAAGTTAGTTTTCAGTACTAAGAAACAAATATGTATTTCAGGTGGATGAATATTTCTGAGAATATTCTTTGAAAACATGATTATAAATGCACATACATGAATATGAATGAATTTAGAGAGTGTATAATAAGAAAAATATACTTCATATTTTGAAAAATCTGGAGAGTGAATATATATATATATATATATATATATATATATATATATATATATATATACACTCACAGACATTAAAAAGTAGCATTATGTATGCCAATCGAAATTCACATGAAATAATATATCATCCACAGATCCAAAAATATTCATTTTAATGAACATGGATTTATGTTGTTCAACTAAGAAGCTCACTCATATGTTGTATTTTCAGTTCCAACAGCGTTTAGTATGAGTGATCTCTTCTCACAGTTTGCAGCTGCCAAGCCAGCCACCTCACAAAATGTACGAGTGATACCAGGTAGAATTCTAAATGTGCATATGAAAATACATGTGATGAATAGGCTACAGAGAAAGGGAGACAGTTATTCACATATTTGTTAACTTTTAAAACACATGGAGAACTATTTCAATTAAAATTCGCTAGATTTACAACACCTACCATTTATCATACGAAAGGCAAGTCCAACTATACACCATGCCTCCTGTGAACCTCTTGTATTTCTATTCTGTTTGGGTTATTTTTCTCCACCATATTAGGATTAGAAGTCAAAGTCTAGTAGGGTATGTGTTAGTGTCAGGGATTCAGTATTTTGAATGGAAAATTGGAAAATGTATCCAATGTGTATGCAAATATGTGCTACACAAAAAATTCCCACTCTCATTCAGCACAATGCCTTGACATTACCTTCGCCCCACATAAGACACAATTAGAGGAGAAGAGTTAGAAAATCTGTGAATACATATGTGGAATGAAAAATGCTCAGGAGTTCACAAATTTGCAGGTGGTAGAGGAGTTTCCAAAAGTAAGGGACAGGGTAAAAACTCCACAAACATGAAGTTCTGCCAGCCTAACATCTGGAGAAACTGCCTCTGAGGTTGGGCAATGAAATATATGCTGTTGTCAGGAGCATTAGTTTCATTTGTTGTGAGACCATCATAGCTGAGTCTTCATCTATGTGATCTGGATGACATGGATTCTTATTTTCCAATGAACATGAGGCAGCAGTGCTGAATTTTCTATTTGTAGGTAACCTGTGGCCACTGGGGTCTAAATGTCTCCCCTTGTGGACTGTAATTCCATTTGGTCATCCTCCACTATTCGTGGTATTTCTTGCTGCTGCACTGGGAGTTTGGTATTTGCTTCATGAAATACAAGGAGTTCAACTGGGACACAGTGCTGAAGTGAGTTCTGTCAAGTGTGGTGGGTCAGGTTCGTCAGGAGAATGCACCAACCAGGCTTCTATTCCACATAGCTTGCCCCATTTTCCATAGCAACGTGATTCTGAACATTGCCCTAAAACCTCTCCATATAACAATATGCTTTTACATATAAGGGTCTACTGGCTGCAAAATGTCAGTCACAATCCATTTGGAAGCCAATGGCAGATTCACATGCCCCCACCACAGATGTTTTATTACACACCTGCCATCCACTACTCTAGTACAACTACTCAGCAGGATCCAACTTACTGGCATCTCTGTTAAACACCATTTTCATAAAACCCAGTCAATCAAGGCACTGTCTTGTATACTCATGATCAGCAACAGGACATTCAAATGTTCTCCAGAGCTACCCGGTCATGGGAATTTTAAAAATTTCATGGTATTGATCTAGCCAATTTTCAAGGATGAAGTTGGAGGCACTGTGGATTTCAATTCACTCAGAAACCATTAAATGGTGAGGAAGCTCATTTCAATGAAAACTCTGGAGAATTCTTACAGGCAAGGCTTCCAAAAGTGCCCAAAAGTCAGATTAAGCCAGGCCCATTGATGTCGACAATGTATGTTCCATGTGTGTTTTGACTCTCAAATATGGCTGCCAAGTCTTTAAGAATAATATCATGTGATATCCTGGCTGAGATTCCCTGTGCTCTGTGGAAAGTCACCTTGGGCCTAGATGTCACTTTCCAAGGACAACTCTCATGCATGGCCATCTAAAATTCCAACACAATTCCTGGCAATAATTCTCTGAGATCAGTAAAAGAACTCAGTCTCTAAGGGGAATCACACCAGAGTGCAAGCCTAGGTGGACCCAGTGATCTCTTCCAACCGCCAGACATATGTCCACAATTAAAACCAAACACTCTCACATGGCCCTCATCTTCTTCCATATAGACACTCATCATATCCTCTGGCTGGAGGTTTCCATAATGGACGCAGCCCAAGACAGTGTATAAAATAAGCTCCCTGCCCCTCATTTGCCTAAAGTCAGGGTGGCCTGGACTCTCTTCCTGTGAACCAGGAGTGATCAAATAGGCCCTGCCTTTAATATTGCTTGGCTTCTCCAACTTGAGGCCTTCTAGCTTTGGGGTTTAGATTCTTTAAGTGAATTGGAGTCATGAAAATCAAGCACCTATGGCCTAGCCTCTGCAGGGCTTTGAAGAACTCATTTGACCCAAAGGATCCCTATTCTCACTTGATGAATATCAGGAACCTACCAGAGGAAGGCAAGAGAGTTCATCAACAATATCTGATCTTTTTGCCATTTTGGTTTTGGATGCACGCATGGGATCTATCTTTAGATCCATCAGGTGCTGAGAATCTAAGCCACAGCCTCACACAGGGCCAACAGGCTGATTCAGACATATCCCAATCCTAAGCAATTAAGCAAAGAGCCACAGGTGATGCCCTTTCATTTCCATTTGAAAACTCTTTTCTTCAGGCTTCACAAAGTGGTGGCTTGAGGCAAAAAACTTCCTGACATTCAACAGAACAATAGGTAAGCAGAAGGACCAAAGCAGGGTTTCTCCACTGAGACTTTCCTGGTCAACAGATATCTGAGATTTCTGAGATGCTAGCCATTTCCTTCAGCTTCCAGTACATAACAATGTCACAGATCTTGGAGGCGGTACAAATCTTGGACACAAAACCATGATACTATTCTGGAGAGTCGCCGGAATTGAGAGAGAAAACAGGAAATTAGGAAGCTTGTAGGTGTTGCCCATCCATAAGGCAAGCCAGAGTCCACTCATGAATTGGGCAAGATGAATTCTGGGAAGCTTTCTACTAGACAGAACACATCCATTGATGCATTGTCTTTTCTAATGTCTACAACAATGGACTCAGTGGGATACACACACACATAGGAACACTCGCCTTGTCAAAGGACTTAATACAAATATTCCACTCCATACCAAACAAACCGCCTTTCCTACCTATCCTCAGAACATGAGACAAAACCACAAACTCACACCCACACCCACAAAGGCACCTCCTTCCCCCTAGTAGGTCTGTGACTCCCCGGAGTATCCTCTGACTAGTGAGCCATACTATGTTCCTCCAAAATGACCTCTCCTGTCTCAGATCATGTCTGCTTGGCCAACTCTGTGAAGTTCTCAAGAGCCAGCGGTGAGGCACTACCTGCCTTCTCAGGAAAAGCCCCTCTTCAGAGGTTTCCTGGCATTTGGCCTTCCTCACATCTGTAGGTACCAAGAAAGACTGACTCTGTTCTTGGTAAATCCAAACATGTCAGACCACTGGGACTAGTACAGAGACTGTCTCTGGGTGCCTGGATTCCTGGATTTCAAGTTCAGAGAGTTCCATCACCAAGGAAGTGAGGTGAGATCACTTCCTTCAGGATCTGAATTATGTCACTGCCTTGGCAACCACTTTGTCCTAACAGTTGCTTCCAAAATACTATGAGGTGGAGGCTGCCCTGATTTTCATGGGACACTTTCTCTAGTTTGAATGTTATATCAACCGTAAGCACCCGGGAACAGCTTCCACACAGGACTGGTTTGGTCCATGTTCTATACATTAAGAAGAGAGAGATTGATTCAGACACAACCCTTCATCCTGACCAGGATGATTGCCATGGAAGATGACTTTTGCTTTCTGAGGTAATTCATAGCTGCCTTCATCTTCACCAGGGATCACTTCTGCATGAACATTTGAGTTTCTCAGCAGGTGAACATCCCCTAGATTCCTGTAGTTTAATACACACACTGTTCCTGCTCTCCTGCAAAGTTAGTGTATGGTTAGGGTTAATAATATGTTCGATTTGGGTTAGGAATCATTCTGCAGGATGAATAATGAGATTGGGAACCTGCGATATTTATAAGAATATATAGGTGAAATATATGTATGAAAACGGGAATCTAAGAAGGATTTGAAGCCCAGAAGGGCATTGAGCCCTTGATTTGGATATTTAGTGTTGAATTATTTTCTGTACAATTGTCTCAGTTAAATCGAAATACAGTGGCATAGGACCTTGTACCTTGGATGATTGAATGTAGAAGAGAACATCCAGTCAAAAAGGGATAGTCAGTAGGATTAGGAAGATAGTCAGTAGGTTTAGGAAGAAGAGTGAGTATATGATTTGGAATAAAAAGCTTCTTTAGCAATAGGGTTTCATTGGGAGAGTGAATGTAAATGTCAGCACATGTGAAGAGTTAGTCACAATGATGAACTGGGGAAAATGTGTAGGAAAGCAGGTGTCAATAGAGACATTACGAAATCAGGCAAAGTATAAATTGAGTCATAGGATTAGACATTTTCAACAGAGTTGAGTTTGAATACATAATCATAGGAAAAAACAAATACGTCGTCACGAATGGGAATGACATTTGAGAGCATTAGGCAACCTGGACATGGATGTTATTAGTTATCCACGTTCACTTTCCTTTTAGGCTTTTGTACAATCATAAGTGTTACATTTTTATGTTTTTTTTTTGTTCAGAATATTACTGTGATAAAATGTATATGTAGATCAGGTGACATGAGTATTTCTTTCACCATTTTTGGGGGCAATATTTTGAAGACGTATACATTAGTATTAGGGGTACAAAGAGGTGTACCCTGTGTCTATTAATATAGAGATAATGCATGAATAGACCATACTATGAATAAATAACGTAACTGATTCCACTTTAAATAATGGATTGAATTGATATGTGAAAATATATAAGAAATCTTATATTGATATACAATCATTCATTCCAACCAGTTATATATCTAATGGTAATATTAGGATTATGGTTTATGAAGAATGGTGTTTGAGTTTTGCTTTATACGTGATGATGTTAAACAAAAATAATGTGTTTGGAAAGAAGTTTCATGAAAAGACCAGTCAAGAAACATGGAGGGATACATGTGTTCTGAATCAGGAAGTGATTGATCGTGAAACAAATGCCTATAAATTTTCTAATTTGTGACAGAAATATATATCCCATGATTTGCATAAACTGAAGACATAGTAACGTACAAGTGTTGAATAAAAATGAAAGTCAAAATACACATCATGTCCCCTAGAAATCAACTTGCATTGATTTTAAACTGGCTAAGTAACTGTAGAAATATTAGGGTTTGTATGCACCATTCACTGAATTTAGTTTTCAGTACTAGGAAACAATATGTATTTCAGGTGGATGATTATTTCTGAAAATAATCTTGTGGAAAGTTGATTATAAATCCACAGATATGAATATGAATGAATTTAGGGAGTGCATAATAAGACACATATATTTCATATTTTGAAAAATCTAAAGAGTATATATATATATATATATATATATATATATATATATATATATATATATACATATACATATATATATACACACACACGCAAAAGCACAGATATTAAAAAGTAGCAATACAGGAGATCCATTATGAAGGCAGGCATGGAGAAATCAAGTCTCTGATCTCTTCAGCTGCGCGGGCATAGGGAGTCGTAAACTGTCTAAATGCTGTTTGCTCAGAATCACTAGGCAATATTGACCTGTTGTGAATCTGGGGTGAACAGTCTGGGCCCCTCAGAACACACACAAAGCCCGGATTGGCTGCATTCAAGCTTAGATTCGTCTGGTTTTTGTGACTCAGCACTAACATTCCCGCTGAAATAACTGGTCGGGCTTTCTGAATTTAGAGTTAAAAGCCAACTGAGCCTTCATAGGCAGTGGCCACAGGATTGAAATGGGGCTTGGGAGAGATAGTCAGGACCCACCTGTTGCATTGGTCACCCAGCAAAGGGAACGAACGGTCACCATTTGAATGGGATACCACCATGGCAGAGAACTGACGTCACAGGCGGAGGAGATAACTTCATTGAAACCAGCGCGACAAGTGTGTAATCCCATTGCCATATCTCTCAACAACGCAGGGAAACCTCAAGGGCCCTTCCCACCTCTGCCGTAATGGCCCCTCCCAGCTCTCCAAGGAGCGCGATACCCAGACCTAGGGAATCAAGATTGGCTCGGGACTCGCGGCGTGGAATTCCCTGCTACCGCTCCCACCAGTGCTAACAATTGAGGTCTCTTACACCACCTACCGGGGCCATGGCTCCTGAAGGGCAAGCAAATTCGCTGGAGGTTCTCAGCCCCAAGCTCTACAAACTTATTGTCTGAGGAAGGCAAACAAGGAGAGTGTGCCCAGGCATTCATGGAAACAGGGCTACCAGGAGCAGAGGCCTGGCTTGTAACCAGTATTGTGGTGAGCGTCACAGGTGAGTGGGGCCTGGCTTGAGGAAGCACAAGAGAAAGCCCTAGGCACTCAGAATTGGAGACCCGCCCAGTCTGGGAGGAAGAGCTGCTGCACAGTGATTGGTTCTCACTTATTGAGAGGAGAAGCTTGGCCCAGTGCGCACAGCTCCACCTACTGGAAGAGAAGTTATTTGAACTCTAGGACTGCATGTATTATTATTATTTTTTTATTTGTTTTTTTTTCTTTCATTTTCATTTTTGTTATTGTTGTTCTTTAACTTTTTTAAATGTTTTTATTTTTTAATTTTATTATTATTATTATTATTATTATTATTATTATTATTTTAAATTTTAATTTTCAATTTTTTAATCATCATCATTACTTAAAACTTTCTTTCTTTATTTTCTATTTTTTTCTTTTGTCTTTTCATTTCTTTTCATTTTTCTTATTCCCCCTTCCTTGAATTCTACCTGCCTACTCTCATTCTCTTTAGTGACTTCTCCCTTCCCTTCTAATATCTTTCCTCCCAAGCATCAAATAAATTTATAAGAGTAAGCAGTAACTCAGTAGTCAAACAGAAGAAGAAGTAACATGAGCAGCATATAAAAACAAGGAAGAAAAGGAGTACGAACAATGAAGGAAAGCCTAAATATTCAAGAGCACCTAGAGTCATCAGAAAAATGGTCATATAAAGAACTCAAGTAATACCTTAGACAGATGGAATGGAACCTTAAAGAGGATACGAGACAGCAAAAACAAACAGTGATAAAACGCATTGAAAATGAATTACATAAACAGATAAAATGAGAAATTAAGCATCTTTATCAGGAGATAGAGATTATTAGAAAAACCAAACAATAATTCTAGAAATCAAGGAAATGATAAACCAAATTAAAAACTCAATTGAGAGTATCACTAACAGAGTAGAGCAAGTAGAAGACAGAATGTCAGATAATGAAGACAAAATATATCATCTTGAAAAAAGTCTAGCCAACAAAGAAATGCTGTAAAAAATTATGAGAAAACATTCAAGAGATATGGGATAACATAAAAAAAAAAAAAAACTAATGAGTCATATGGATAGAGGAAGGTACAGAGATTAAAACCAAGGGAATGAGAAACCTGGTGAATGAAATAATTACAGAAAACTTTCCAGAAATAAAAATGGAAACGGATAAACAAATTGTAGATGCTTACAGGACACCGAGCACACAAAATCACAGTAGACCAATGCCAAGACACATTGTTATAAAGATATCCAATACACAGAACAAAGAGAAAATATTAAAAGCTACCAGAGAAAGGAGGCAGATTACAATCATTACAATCAGGGGTAAACCAAAAAGTTTAACAATGGATTTTTCATCATAGACGCTGGAAGTGAGAAGATCCTGGAACAACGTACTTCAAACACTGAAAGACAATGGATGCCAACCAAGAATTATGTATCCAGCAAAATTAAGCTTAAGATAAGACAACGAGATAAAAATATTTCATGATAAACAAAAGCTAAAAGAATTTCAGCCAGATAACCAGCATTGCAAAGCATCTTGAGCAAAACACTACACGAGGAAGAAATGAAAATCAACAACGAAAACCATCAGTGAGAAGTGCCTCAGTAATGACAGAGGGAAAGGGAAAAGCAAATCATGGAGAATCAAACTAATTAAAAATATATATATAAAAACATGGGTGGCAGTACAAACCATTTATCAATAGTAACTCTAAATGATAATGGCTTAAACTCTCGAATAAAGTGACATTGGCTTGTAACTTGAAATAAAAAAAAAACAAATCCAACAATATGTTGCCTCCAAGGGACACATCTGAATGGAAAAGACATACACAGGCTGAAGGTGAAAGATTGGGAAAATTTATACCATGCACACGGTCCTCGAAAGCAAGTAGGGGTGGCCATCCTCCTATCGAATAAAATCGACCTCAAGACTAATTTAATCAAAGGGAAAAGGAAGGACTTTATATACTGTTAAAAGAAACCATTCACCGACAAGACATAACAATTATCAATATTCACGCAGCAAATAATGGTGCTGCGACGTTCATAAAACAATTTATCCTCAAGTTCAAGAATCAAATAGACCACAATACAATAATTATGGGTGACTTCAACTCACCTCTCTCACCATTGGACAGATCCTCCAAACAAAAGTTGAATAAAGAAACTATAGAACTCAATATCACAATCAATACCCTATACTTAACTGACATATATAGAATATATCAACCATCATCAAGTGGATATACTTTTTTCTCACCAGCACATGGATCCTTCTCAAAAATAGACCATATGTTATGCCATAGGGCAACCCTCAGTAAATATAAAGGGGTGGAGATAATACCATGAATTTTTTGTGATCATAATGGAATGAACCTGGAAACCAATGATAAAGAAGGAATAAAAAATCATACATCACATGCAAAATGAAGAATATGTTACTGAATGATCAATGGGTTACAGAAGACATAAAGGAGGAAATCAAAAAATTCTTAGAGATAAATGAAAATACAGACACAACATATCAGATTCTATGGGACACAATGAAAAGAAGTTTTAAGAGGTAAATTCATCGCCTGGAGGTCATTCCTCAAAATAGAAAAACAAACAAACAAACAAATGAGCTCACACTTCATCTCAAAGTCCTAGAAGAAGAAGAGCAAAACAACAGAAAATGTAGCAGAAGGAAAGAAATAATTAAAATCATAGCGAAATTGAAACAAAAGAAACTATTGAAAAAATTAACAAAACTAAAAGGTGCTTCTTCAAAAAGATAAATAAGATCGACAGACCCTTAGCCATGCTAACGAAGAGAAGAAGAGAGAGAACTCAAATTACTAACATACGGGATGAAAAAGGCAATATCACAACAGATGCTACATAAATACAGAAGAAAATTAGAAATTATTTTGAAAAACTGTATTCCAATAAAATAGAAAATAGTGAAGACATCGATAAATTTCTTAAGTCATATGATTTGACCAGACTGAGTCAGGAGGAAACACACAATTTAAACTGACCAATATCA
Organism: Callospermophilus lateralis; assembly: GCF_048772815.1. Taxonomy (NCBI): domain Eukaryota; kingdom Metazoa; phylum Chordata; class Mammalia; order Rodentia; family Sciuridae; genus Callospermophilus; species Callospermophilus lateralis. Next base: position 1,965,561 of record NW_027512826.1, read on the forward strand.
ATGGATGAAGTAGAAGAAGCAATCAAAAGACTACCAACCAAGAAAAGCCCAGGAACGGATGGGTATACAGCAGAGTTTTACAAAACCTTTAAAGGAGAATTAATACCAATACTTTTCAAGTTATTCAGGAAATAGAAAAACTGGAAGCTCTGCCAAATTCATTCTATGAGGCCAACATCACCCAGATTCTGAAACCAGACAAAGACACCTCAAAGAAAGAAAACTACAGACCAATATCTCTGATGAACCTAGATGCAAAAATCCTCATTAAAATTCTGGCGAATTGGATACAAAGGCACATCAAAAAAATTGTGCACCATGATCAACTTGAATTCATCCCTGGGATGCAAGGAGGCTTCAATATATGGAAATCAATAAATGTTATTCACAACATCAATAGACTTAAAGATAAGAACCGTATGATCATCTTGATAGATGCAGAAAAACCATTCAACAAAGTAGAGCATTCCTTTATGTTCAAAACATTTTAAAAACTAGGGATAACAGGAACTTACCTTGACATTGTAAAAGATAACTATGTTAAGCCTCAGTCTAGCATCATTCTGAATGGAGAAAAATTGAAGGCATTTACTTTAAAATCTGGAACAAGGCAGAGATATCCTCTATCACCACTTCTATTCAATATAGTTCTCAAAAAACTGGCCAGAGCAATTAGAGAGATGAAAGACATTAAAGGCATAAAAATAGGAAAAGAAGAACTTAAATTATCACTATTTGTAGATGACATGATTCTATACATAGAAGACCCAAAAGGGTCTACAGAAAAAACTACTAGAACTAATAAATGAATGCAGCAATGTGGCAGGATATAAAATCAACATGCATAAATCAAAGGCATTTCTGTATATCAGCGACAAAACTTCTGAAACAAAAATGAGTCAAAACACTGCATTCCCAATTTCCTCAAAATAATTAAATACTTGGGAATCAACCTAACAAAAGAGGTGAAAGATTTATATAATGCAAACTACAGAACCCTAAAAAGAGAAATAGAATAAGATCTTAGAAGATGGAAAAATATACCCTGTTCATGGATAGGCAGAACTAACATCATCAAAATTGCTATATTACCAAAAGTTCTCTATAGGTTTAATACAATGCCAATCAAAATCCCAAAGGATTTTTTTTTGTAGAAATAGATAAAGCAATCATGAAATTCAAATGGAAAAATAAATGACCCAGAATAGCAAAAGCAATTCTAAGCAGGAAGTGTGAATCAGGCAGTATAGTGATACCAGATTTCAAACTACATTACAGAGCATTCATAACAAAAACAGCATGGTACTGGTACCAAAACAGGCGGGTGGACCAATGGTACAGAATGGAGGACACAGAGACTAATCCAAAAATCTACAACTGTCTTATATTTGATAAAGGAGCTAATGGCCTGCAATGGAGGAAGGATAGCATCTTCATCAAATAGAGTTGGGTAAACTGGAAATCCATATGCAACAAAATGAAACTGAATCCCCTCCTCTCGCCATGCACAAAATTTAACTCAATGTGGATCAAGGAGCTAGATTCAAATCAGAGTCTCTGCGTCTGATAGAATAAAAAGTTGGCTCCTATCTACATATTGTGTGGTCAGGCTCCAAATTCCTTAATAGGACACCCATAGAATAAGAGTTAATAATAAGAATCAACAAATGGGACTTACTTAAACTGATTTTTTTTTTCTTAAAGAGAGAAACAATAAGAGAGGTAAATATGGAGCCTACATCATGGGAACAAATTTTTAGTCCTCACCCTTCACATGGAGCCCTAATATCCAGAGTATACAAAGTATACAAAGAACTCAGAAAATTAGACAATAAGATAACCAATAACCCAATGGGCCAAGGACCTGAACAGAAACTTCTCAGAGGAGGACATAGAATCAATTAACAAGTACATGAAAAAATGCTCTCCATTTCTAGCAGTAGGAGAAATGCAAATAAAAACCACCCTAAAATACCATCTCAATCCAGTGAGATTGGCAGCCATAATGAAGTCAAACAACAACAAGTGCTGGCGAGGATGTGGGGAAAAGGGTACTCTTGTACATTGCTGGTGGGACTGAAAACTGGTGCGGCCAATTTGGAAAGCAGTATGGAGATTCCTGGGAAATCTGGGAATGGAAGCACCATTTGATCCAGCTATTGCCCTTCTCGGACTATTCCCTGAAGACCTTAAAAGAGCGTACTACAGGGATACTGCCACATCGATTTTCATAGCAGCACAATTCACAATTGCTACACTGTGGAACCAACCCAGATGCCCTTCAATAGATGAATGGATAAAAAAATGTGACTTTTATATACTATGGAGAATTACGCAGCACTTATAAATGACCAAATCTTGGAATTTGCAGGGAAATGCATGGCACTGAGCAGATTATGGTTAGTGAAGCTAGCCAATCCCTAAAAAACAAATGCCAAATGTCTTGTTTGATATAATGAGAGCACCTAAGAACAGAGCAGGAGGAAGAGCATGAAGAAAAGATTAACATTAAGCAGAAACATGAGGTGGGAGGGAAAGGGAGAGAAGAGGGAAATTGCATGGTAATGGAGAGAGACACTTATTGTTACACAAAATTACATATAAGAGGTTGTGGGAAAATAAACAAGGAGAGAAATGATTTAGAGTAGGTATGGTAGAGAGAGAAGATGGGAAGATAGGGGAGTGGGGATAGTAGAGTATAGGAAAGGTAGCAGAATACAACAGTAACTAATAGGGCATTATGTAAAAATATGGATGTGTAACTAATGTGATTCTGCAATCTGTATTTGGAGTAAAAATGGGAGTTCATAACCCACTTGAATCTAATGTATGAAATAAGATATGTCAAGAGCTTTGTAATGTTTTGAGCAACCAATAAAAGAAAAAAAAAAGTAGCAATATATATGCCAATAGAAATTCATCATGAAATGTATATAATCCACAGATCGAAAAATATTCATTTTACTGAACATGGATTCATGTATAATGTTTTTCAACTAGGAAGCTCACCCATAGGTTGAATTTTCAGTTCCAACAGCGTTTAGGAGGAGTGATCTCTTCTCTCAATTTGCATCTACCAATTCAGCCACCTCACAAGTGTATACGAGTGATATCAGGTAGAATTCTATATGTGCATATAAACATACATGTGCTGAATAGGCTACAGAGAAAGGGAGATAGGGATTCACATATTTGCTAATTTTAAAAACACATGTAGAACTATTTCAACAAAAAATTGACTAGACTTATAACTCCTACATTATATAATGCAAAAGGCAATTCCAACTATACACCATGCGTCCTCTGAACTGCTTGTGTTTCTTCTCTTTTTGGCTTATTTTTCACCATCATATTAGGATTATTAGTCAGAGACTAGTAGGGTATGGGTTATAGTGTCAGGGATTCAGTATTTCAAATGGAAATTGAAAAATGAATCCAATGTGTATGTAAATATGTGCTACACAAAAATCTTCCCACTCACATCCAGAACAATGCCTTGACATTACCTACGCCCCAAGTAAAACACAATTAGAGTAGAAAGGTGTGAAAATCTATGAATACAAATATGGAATGGAATATGCTCGGGAGTTCACAACCTTGGAGGTGGTAGAGGAGTTTCCAAAAGTAAAGGACAGGGTAAACACTCCACAAACAAGGAACTCTGCTGGCCTAAGAATTCTTGGGAAACGGCTTCTGAGGTTGGGCACTTGAAATATATGTTGTTGTCATGAGCTTTAGCTTACTTTGTAGTGAGACCATCAAAGCTGGGTCTGCATCTATGTGACCGAAAGACATGGTTTCTTATATTCCAATGAACATGAGGCAGCAGTGCTCAATTCTCTCTTTGTAGCTAAACTGTGTCCATTGGAAGCTAAGTGTCTCCCGGTGGGGACTGTGAAGACATTTGGTCATCCTCCACTTTTCGTGGTATTTCTTGCTTCTGCACTGGGAATTTGGTATTTGCTTCACAAAACATAAAAAGTTCATCTGGGATACAGTGCTGGAGGGAGTTCTGTCACGTGTGGTGGGTCAGGGTCTGCAGGAGAATGCACCAACCAGGCTTCTATCCCACATAGCTTGCCCCAATAACCATAGCAACCTGATTCTGAATATTGCCCTGAAAACTCTCCATTTAACAAGATGCCTTTTCATATAAGGGTCTGATGTCTGCACTATATCAGTCACAAGCCATTTGGAAGCCAATGGCAGATTCACATGGCCCCACCATGATGTTTTATCACACACCTGCCCATCACTGCTCTAGGCCCCCTACTCAGCAGGCTCCAAATTACTGGCTTCTCTTGTTCTACACCATTTTAATGAAACCCAGTCAAAAACAAGGCACTGTCTGGTATACACATGATCAGCAACAGGACATCAAAAGTTTCTGCAGTGCCACCTGGTCATGGGAATTTCAAAAATTTCATGGTATTTATCTAGCAATTTTTCAAGGGTGAAGTTAGAGGCACTGTGGGTTTCAATTCATTCAGGAACAATTAAGAGTTGAGAAAGTTCATTTCAATGAAAGCTCTGGAGAACTCTCACAGTCAATGCTTCTCAAACAGTTGCCAAAAGGTCTCCTAAAGCCAGGCCAATTGACATCTACAATGTGAGGTCCATGTGTGTTTTGACTCTCAAATATGGCTGCTAAGTCTTTCAGAATAAAATCATGTGATATCCTGGCTGAGATTCTCAGGCCTCTGTGGAAACCACCCTGGGCCTAGATCTCAGTTTCCAAGAGTGAGTCTCATGCGTGGCCTCCTAAAATCCCAACACAATTCATGGCAATACTTCTCTGAGGTCAGTTTCAGAACTCAGTCTCTAAGGGGAATCACACCAGAGTTCAAGCCCAGGTGGACCCAGTCATCCCTTCCATCCGCCAAAAAATGACCACAATTAAAATCAAAACACTACCACAGGGCCATCATCTTCTTCCATGTAGATACTCATCATAACTCATTTGCCTAAAATCATGATGGCCTGGACACTCTTCCTGTGAACCAGGAATGATCAAATATTCCTGCTGTTAAAGTGTTCCACTTCTCCAATTTGAGGCCTACTGGCTGTAGGGTATAGATTCTTTATGTGATTTGGAGTCATGAGAAAACCCAAGCAAATATGGGCTAGCCTCTGCAGGGATTTCAAGAACTCATTTGACCCAAAGGATCCCTATTCTCACTTGATGGAGGTCAGGAACCTAAAACAAGAGGGCAAAAATATTCACCCACAATGACTGGTCTTTTGGCCATTTTAGTTTTGGAAACACATGGGATCTTTCTTTAGATCCATCAGGTGCTGAGAATCTAAGCCACAACCTCATACAAGGACAAGAGGCTGATTCAGACACATCCCAATCCAAATCAATTAAGCAAAGAGCCACTGGTGATGTCCATACATTTCCATATGAAAACAGTTTTCTTCAGGCTACACAAAGGGGTGGCCTGAGGCAAAGACCTTCCTGACATTCAGGGTAATAGAAATAGAAGTAAGCAAATGGCCCAAAGAAGGGTTTCTCCACTGAGACTTTACTGGTCACACTGAAATCTGAGTTTTCTTAGATGCTCCCATTCCCTTCAGCTATCCAGTACATGGCCATGTCACAGAACCTTGTGGTGTTACATATTTGGGAAACAAAACCATGAGTCTATTCTGGAGAGTGGCCAGAATTCACGAAGAAAACAGGAACTTTAGAAGATAATAGATGTTGCCCATCCATAAGGCAAGCTGCAGTCCATTCATTAATTGGGCAGTATGAATGCGGGGAAGCTTTCAACTAGAGACAACACATCCATTGATGCATTCTCTTTTCTAATGTCTACAACCACGGATACAGTGGGATACACAGACTTAGAAACACTCACCATGTCAAACGACTTACTAGAAACAGTCCACTCCAAACCAAACAAACCACCTTTCCTACCTATTCTCAGAACATGAGAAAAAACCACAAACTCACACCTACAACGGCAAAGGCACTTCCTTCCCCCAAATAGGTCTGTGACTATCCGGAGTGTCTTCTGACTGGTGGGCCATATTATGTTCCCCCAAAATGGCCTGTCCTGTTTCAGATCTGGTCTCCTTGGCCAACTCTGTGAAGTTGTCAGGAGCCAACGGTGAGCCACTACCTGCTTACTCAGGAAAGGCCCCTCTTCAGAGCTCTGCTGACATTTGGCCATCCTCACATCAGTGGGTACCAAGAAAGACTGACTATGTCTTTGGGAAAAGCAAACAAGTTAGCCCACTGGAACTGGGAGTGGGACTGGCTCTGCGTGCCTTCCTTCCTGGATCCCAGGTTCAGAGAATTCCATCACCAAGGAAGTGAAGTGAGGTCACTTCTTTCAGGAACAGAATATTCTCACTGCCTTGGTAACCACTTTGTGCTAACAGTTGCTTCCAGGGTTCCCATGAGATGGAGGCTGCCCCAACATCCTGTGACACATTCAGAAGTTAGAATGGTATATCAACCATAGGCACCAGGGAACAGCTCTCCACAGAGGCCTGGTTCAGTCCATCTTCTCTTTATTAAGAAGAGAGAGGCTGATTCAGACCATCAATTAATCCTGACCAGGTTGTTTGCCATGGAAGATGACTATTGCTCTCTCAGGTCCTACATAGCTGCCTATATCTTCTGCAAGGATCATTTCTCCATGGATCTTTGATGTTCTCAGCAGGTGGAAGATCATCTACATTCCTATATTGTAAGACCCACACTGTCCCTGCTCTTAAGTAAGTTATACTGAGGGAACAGTGTATGGTTAGGGTTAATAACTTGTTCAATTTGGGTTACAAATAATTCTGCGGGATGAATAATGGTATTGGCAAAATGCGATGTTTACAAGAGTATATATGTGAAACATAAGTATGAAAACAGAAATCTAGGTAAGATTTGAAGCCCAGAAGGGCATTGAGTACTTGAGTGGGATACTTAGCTTTGAGTAATGTTCAGCACAGATGTCTCAGATAAATCAATATACACTGCCATCGTACCTTGTACCTTGGATATTGAATGTTGAAGAGAACATCCAGTCAAAAACCGATAGTCGGCAGGATTAGGAAGGTAGTTGGTAGGTTTAGAAAAAAGAGTGAGTATAGGATTTGGACCAAAAGTTCTTTAGCAATAGAATTTAGTGTAGAGAGTGTATGTAAATGTAAGCACATGTGAAGAGTCAGTCACAATGATGAACTGGGGAAAAATATAGGAAATCAGATATCAATAGAGACATTAGGAAATCAAGCAAAGTATAAATTGTGTGATAGGGTTAGACATTTTCAACAGGTTTGAAGTTGAATATATAATCTTAGGAAGAAACAAATATGTAGTCAAAAATAGAATTGATATTTGAGAGCATTAGGCAACCTGGACATGGATGTTTTTAGTAATCCATGCTCACTTTTCATTTACGCTTTGGTACAATTGTAAGTGTGACCTATGCTTTTTGTGTCCAGAATATTTCTGTAATAAAATGTGTATGTAGATCAGGTGACAATCGTATTTCTTCCACCAATTCTGGGAGCAATATTTTGAAGACTTACAAATTAGTATGGGGGTACAAATAGGTGTACCCTGTTTCTATGAATATAGACATAATGCATGAATAGACCATACTGTGAATAAATAATATAACTGGATCCACTTTAAATAATGAATTGAATAAATATCTGAAAATTTATAAGAAATTTTATATTGATATGCAATCATTCATTCCAACCAGTTATATATCTAACGATCATCTTAGGGTTACGGTTTATCATGAAGGGTGTGTGAGTTTTGGTTCAAAATTGATTATGGAAATAGAAAATAATATATTTGGAAAAAGTCTCATGAATAGACCAGTCAAGAGACATAGAGGAATACATGTGTTCTGGAGCAGGAAGTGATTGAAAGTGAAACAAATGCCTATAAATTTGCTAACTAGTGAATAAAATATATATACTATGATGTGCATAAACTGATGAAATAGTAATGTACCAGTGTGGAATAAAAATTAACGTCAAAATACACATCATGTCCCATAGGAACCTACATGCATTAATGTTAAACTGGGTCAGTTAATGTACACATATTAGGATTTGTATGCACCTTTTACTGAAGTTAGTTTTCAGTACTAGGAAACAAATATGTATTTCGGGTGGATGAATATTTCTAAGAATAATCTTGTGAAAAGTTGATTATTAATCCACATACATGAACATGAATGAATTTAGGGAGTGTATATAAGACACATATATTTCATATTTTTAAAAATATGGAGAGTATATATATATATATATATATATATATATATATATATATATATATACACACACACACATACACACACACAAACACAGACATTAAAAAGTAGCAATATATATGCCAATCAAAATTCATCATGAAATATGTATCATAAAGATGCAAAAACATTCATTTTAGTGAACATGGGTTTATGTATAATGTTGTTCCACTGGGAAGCTCACCCATAGGTTGAATTTTCAGTTCCAACAGCGTTTAGGAGGAGTGATCACTTCTCACAGTTTGTATCTGCTAAGTCATATATCTTACAAGGATGTACGTGTGATACCTTGTAGGATTCTATTTGTGCATATAAAAATACATGTGCTGAATAGGCTCCAGAGAATGGGAGACCGTAATTCACATATTTGTTAACTTTAAAAACACATTGAGAACTATTTCAATTAAATATTGAATAGATTTATAACACCTACCCTTTATCATGCAAAAGGCAAGTCCAACTCTGAACTGCAAGTATTTATGTACTGTTTGGGTTACTTTCTTCCATCATATTAGGATTAGTAGTCAGAGTCTTGTAGAATATGGGTTAGTGTCAGGGATTCAGAATTTCAAATGGAAAAAAGGAAAATTAATCTTCCAACTCTCATCCAGAACAATGCCTTGTCATTACCTTCGCCCCAAGGAAGACACAATTAGAGTAGAAGAGTTACAAAATCTGTGATTACATTTCTGGAATCGAAAATGCTCAGGAGTGCACAAACTTGGAGGTGGTATAGGAGTTTCCAAAAGTAAGGACAGGGTACACACTCCACAAACATGAAGCTCTGCTTGCCTAAAACTTTTTTGAGAAACTGCCAGTGAAGTTGGGCACTGAAATATAGGTTGTTGTCAGGAGTTAAGCTTCCTTTGTAGTGAGACCCTCAAAGCTGGGTCTTCATCTATGTGACCTGGAGGACATCGTTTCCTATTTTCCAATGAACACGAGGCAGCAGTGCTCAATTCTCTCTTTGTAGGTAAACTGTGTCTCCCTGTGTGGACTGTGAAACAATTTGGTCATCCTCCACTTTTCGTGGTGTTTCTTGCTGCTGCACTTGGAGTTTGGTTCATGCTTCACAAAATACAAGGAGATCAACTGGGAAACAGTGCTTGAGGTATTTCTGTCACGTGTGGTGGGTCAGGGTCTGCAAGGAAATTCACCAACCAGGCTTCTATCTCTCAAAGATTGCCCCCTTGTCCATAGCAACCTGATTCTGAACATTGCCCTGAAACTACGCCATATAACAAGATGCCTTTACATATAAGGGTCTGATATCTGCACTCTGTCAGTTACAAGCCATTTGGAAGCCAATGGCAGATCCAAATGGCCCCACCATGATGTTTTATCACACACCTGTCCACCACTGCTCTAGGCCCACTACTCAGCAGGCTCCAAAATACTGGCATCTCTGTTCTAAACAATTTTCATGAAACCCTGTCAATCAAGGCACTGTCTGGTACACTCATGGTAAGCAACAGGACATCGAAAGTTTCTGCAGTTCCACCTGGTCATGGAAAATTCAAAAATTTCGTGGTATTTATCTAGCCATTTTTCAAGGATGACGTTGGATGCACAATTATTCAGGAACCATTAAATGTTGAGAAAGTTCATTTCAAAGAAAATTCTAGAGAACTCTCACAGGCAAGGCTTTCCAAAGAGTGGACAAAAGGTCACTTGAAGCCAGAACCATTGAGATCTACAATGTGAGGTCCTATGTCTTTTGACTCTCAACTATGGCTGCCAAGTCTTTCAGAATAAAATCATGTGATATCCAGGCTGAGATTCCCAGTTCTTTGTGGAAAGCCACCCTGGTCCTAGATCTCAGGTTCCAAGGGCGACTCTCATGCGTGGCCTCCTAAAATCCCAACACAATTCATGGCAATTCTTCTCTGAGATCAGTTTCAGATCTCAGTCTCTAAGTGGAAACACACCAGAGTTCAAGCCCAGTTGACCCAGTCATCTCTTCCAACCGCCACACCAATGACCAGAATTAAAACCAAAACACTCCCACATGGCCCTCATTTTCTTCCATATAGACACTCATCATAACCTTGGCTGGAAGTTTTTATGAGGCACACAGCCCAAGACAAAGTCAAAATAAGTTCCCTTGACCTTCATTTGTCTAAAGTCAGTGTTTCCTGGACAACGTTCCTGTGAACCAGGACTGATCAAAGAGGTCTGCCATTAATACTGTTCTGCTTTTCCAATTTGAGGCATACAGACTGTCGGGTATAGTTTCTTTATGTGATTTGCAGTCATGAGAAAACCCAAGCACCTATGGGCTAGCCTCTGCATGGCTTGAAAAACTCAGTTGACCCAAAGATCCCTGTTATCACTTGATGGAGATCAGGAACCTTACAGAGGAAGGCAAGAGACTTCATCACAATGACTTCTCTTTTGGCCATTTTGGATTTGGATGCACACATGGGATCTTTCTTTAGATCCATCAGGTGCTGAGAATCTAAGCGATAATCTCACACTGCACTAAGAGGCTGATTCAGACATATCCCTTTGCAAAGCAATTAAGCCAGGAGCCACAGGTGATGCCCATTTATTTCCATTTGAAAACTGTTTTTTTCAGGCTTTGGAAATGTGTGGCTTTAGGCAAAGTCCTTCCTTTCATTCAGGGCAACAGAACAATAGGTAAGCAAAATACCAAAGCAGATTTTCTCCACTGAGACTTTCCTGGTCACACTGATATCTGAGTTTTCTGAGATATTCACCATTCTCTTCAGCTATCCAGTACATGGCCATGTCCCAGATTGTGGAGGAGATACATATCTTGAACACAAAACCATGAGCCTATGGGAGAGTGACCAGATTCAGGAAGATATCAGGAATGTAGGAAGGTAATAGGTGTTGCCCATCCATAAGGTAACCTGCAGTCCATTCATAAATTGGACAGGATGAATTCTGCGAAGAATTCTACTAGACAGGACACATCTATTGATGCATTCTCTTTTCTATTGTCTACAACCACAAATACAGTGGGATACCCAGACATAGAAACACTCACCTTCTCAAAGGACTTACTAGAAACAGTCCACTCCAAACCAAACAAACCGACTTTCCTACATATTCTCAAAACTTGAGACAAAAATCACAAACACACAAACACACACACACACACACACACACACACCCACAAAGGCACCTTCTTTCCCCAAATAGGTCTGTGACTATCCGGAGCGTCCTCTGACTGGTGGGCCATACTATGTTTCCCCAAAATGGGCTGTCCTATGTCAGATCTGGTCTTCTTGGCCAAAACTGTGAAGTTATCAGGAGCCAGCGGTGACCCACTGCCTGTTTTCTCAGGTAAAGCCCCTCTTCAGAGCTTTCCTGGCATTTGTCCATCTTCAATTTAGTAGTTGCCAAGAAAGACTTACTCTATCCTTCTTAAATCCAAAAATTTGAGACCACTGGGACTTAGACTGGGACTGCTTCAGGGTGCCTGGCTTCCTGGATTCCAAGTTCAGAGTGTTCCATCAACAAGAAAGTGACATGGGTCACTTCGTCTAGAACTGAATGAGGTCACTGCCTTGGCAACCACTTTGTCCTAACAGTTGCTTCCAAGGGTCCATGAGATGGATCCTGCCCCTACTTCCTATGACACTTTCACAAGTTAGAATGGAATATCAACCATAGGCACCCGGGAACAGCTCTCCACACAAGCCTGGTTTGGTCCATCTTCTCTACATTAAGAAGAGAGAGACTGCTTCAGACACACCCCTTCATCCTGACCTGTTTTTTTTTTTTGTCATGAAAGATGACTTTCGCACTCTCAGGTCCATCATAGCTGCCTACATCTTCTTTAGGGATCATTTCTGCATGGACCTTTGAAGTTCTCCGGAAGTTGAAGATCTCCTGCATTCCTGTATTGTAAGACCAACTCTGTCCCTGCTCTTCTGTAAAGTTAGATTGAGGGAACAGTGTATGGTTACAGTTAATAACATGTTTGATTTGGGTTAGGATCATTCTGCTGGATGAATTATGGTATTGGGAACCTGCAATATTTATAAGATTATATAGGTGAAATATATGAATGAAAACAGAAATCTCGGTAACATTTGAAGCCCAGAAGGGCATTGGGTCCTTGATTGGGATACTTAGCTTTTAATTATGTTCTGCACAGATGTCTCAGATAAATCTATACACAATGGCATAAGATCTGATACCTTGGATGATTGAATGTTGAGGAGAACAACCATTCAAAGAGGGAGAGTCGGTAGGATTAGGAAGATAGTTGGTAGGATTATAAAAAAGTGTGAGTATAGCATTTGGACAAATAGTTCTTTAGCAATAGGTTTTCAGGTAGACAGAAAATGTAAATGTCAGCATATGTGAAGAGTCAGTCACAGTGATGAACTGGGGAAAATATGTAGGAAAGCAGATATCAATAGAGACATTAGGAAATCAGGCAAAGTATAAAGTGAGTGATAGCAAAAGACATTTTCAACAGGCTTGAGATTGAATATATAATCTTAGGAAGTAACAAATATGTAGTCACCAATAGGATTGACATTTGAGAGCATTAGGCAACCTGGCCATGGGTTATTTTCATAATCCATACTCACATTCCATTTAGGCTTTGGTACAATCGTAAGTGTGACTTTGCATTTTGTGGCCAGAATATTACTGTGATAAAACGTATATGTAGATCAGGTGACATGAGTATTTCTTGCACCATTTCTTGGAGCAATATTTTGAAGGGGTATAAATTAGTATTGGGGGTACATATAGGTGTACCATGTATGTATGAATATAGAGATAATGCATGAATAGACCATACTGCGAATAAATAATATAACTTGTTCCAACTTTAAATAATGGATTGAATTGATATCTGAAAATACACAGGAATCATATATTGATATACATACATTCATTCCAACCAGTAATACATCTAATGGTAATATTACGGTTGTGGTTTATCACCAAGAGTGTGTGAATTTTGCTTCAAATTTGATTATGGAAATCGAAAATAATGTGTTTGGAAAGAAATCTCATGAAACGACCACTCAAAAACAAGGAGGAATACATATGTTCTGAAGCAGGAAGTGATTGAATATGTTACAAATTTCTTTAAATTTGTGAACTTGTGGATGAAATGTATATTCTATAATGTATAAAAACTGCAGAAATAGTAATGTACCAGTGTTTAATAAAAATGAACGTCAAAATACACATCATGTTCCATAGGAATCTACTTGCATTGATGTTAAAGTGGGTCAGCTACTGTAAAAATATAAGGATTTGTTTGCACCATTCATTGAAGTAACTTTTTAGTACTAGAAAACAAATATGTATTTCAGGTGGATGAATATTTTTAAAATAATCTTATGAAAAGTTTAATATAAAACCACATACATGAACAAGAATGAATTTAGGGAGTGTATAATAGGACACATATATTTTATATTTTGAAAAATCTAGAGAGTATATATATATACATATATATATATATATATATATATATATATATATATACATATATATATATATATATATATATATATACACACACACACACAAAACACACACAGAGACATTAAATAGTAGCAATATGTATGCCAATTAAAATTCATTGTGAAATATATATCATCCACAGATCCAAAATATTAATTTTACTGAACATGGATTTATGTATAATGTTTTTCAACTAAGAAGCTCACTCATAGTCTGAATTTTCAGTTCCAAAAGCATTAATGAGGAGTGATCTCTTCTCACACTTTGTATCTGCCAAGTTAGCCACCTCTCAAGAATATACGTGTGATACCAGGTAGGATTCTATATGTGCATATAAAAATACATGTGCTGAATAGGCTACAGAAAAATGGAGACAGGAATTCACATATGTGTTAACTTTAAAAACACATGCAGAACTATTTCAACAAAAAATTGACAAGATTTATAACTCCTACCCTATATCATGCAAAAGGCAAACCAACTATCCACCATGCCTCCTCTGAAGTGCTAGTATTTCTATTCTGTTTGGGTTACTTTTCTCCATCATATTAGAATTAGTAGTCAGAGTCTAGTAGGGTATGGGTTAGTGTCAAAGATTCAGCATTTCGAATGGAAAATTGAACAATGAATCCAATGTGTATGTAAATATGTGCTACACAAAATTATTCCCCCTCTCATCCAGAACAATGCCTTGACAATTCCTTCACCCCAAGTAAGACACAATTAGAGGAGAAGATTTAGAAAATCTGTGAATAAATATGTTAAATGGAATATGCTCAGGAGCTCACAACCTTTGAAGTGGTAGAGTAGTTTCCAAAAGTATGGGACAGGGTAAAAACTCCACAAACATGGAGGTCTGCTGGCCTAGAGATTTCTAGAGAAACTGCCTGTGAGTTTGGGCACTTGAAAAATATGTTGTTGTCAGGAGCTTTAGCTTCCTTTCTAGGGAGACCATAAAAGCTTGGTCTGGATCTATGAGACCTGGAGGACATGGTTTCTTATTTCCCAATGTACATGAGGCAGCAGTGCTGAATTCTCTTTTTAGGTAAACTGTGGCCACTGGGGAATAAATGTGTGCCAGTGTGCACTGTGAAGCCATATGGACATCTTCCATTTTCGTGGTGTTTCTTCCTGCTGCACTGGGTGTTTGGTATTTGCTTCACGAAATACAAAGAGTTCAACTGGTTCACAGTGCAAGAGGAAGTTCTGTCATGTATGGTGGGTCAGGTTTTGCAGGAGGATCCAAGAACTAGGATCCTATCCTACATATCTTGCCCCCTTGACCATAGCACCCTGATTCTGAACAATGTCCTGAAACCTCTCCAAATAACAACTTGCCTTTACATGGAAGGTTCTGCTGGCTGCACCATGTCAGTCACAAGACATTTGAAACCAATGGAAGATACACATGGCCCCACCACAGATGTTTTATCACATACCTGCCCACCACTGCTCTAACCTACTACTCAACAGAGTCCAACTTACTGGCATCTCTGTTCTACACCATTTACATGAAACCCAGTCAATCAAGGCACTGTCTGGTATATTCATGATCAGCAACAGGACATCAAAAGGTTTTCCAGTGCCACCTGGTGATGGGAAATTCAAAAATTTCATGGTATTTATCTAGCCATTTTTCAAGGATGAAGTTGGAGGCACTGTGAGTTTCAATTCTTTCAGGAACCATTAAATGGTTAGGAAGCTCATTTCAATGAAATCTCTGGAGAACACTCACAGGTAAGGCTTCCCAAAGAGTGGCCAAAAGATCATATGATGTTATGCCCATTTAGGTCTACAATGTGAGGTCCATATGAGTTTTGACTCTCAACTATGGGTGCCAAGTCTTTCAGAATAAAATTTGTGGTATCCTGGCTGAGAGGCTCAGTGCTCTGTGGAAAGCCACCCTGGGCCTAGAACTCAGTTTCCAAGGGCAACGCTCATGCCTGGCTTCCTAAAATCTCAACACTATTTATGGCAATACTTCTCTGAGGTCAGTTCCAGAACTCAGACTCTAAGGGAGTCACACCAGAGTTCAAGAACATGTGGACCAAGTCATCTCTTCCAACTGCCACCCAAATGACCACAATTTAAACCAAAACACTCCAACGTGGCACTCATCTTCTTCCATATAGACACTCACAATAACCTATGGCTGGAGTTTTCCATGAGGGGCACACCCCAAGACCGTGTCCAAAATAAGCTCTCTTACACCTAATTTGCCTAAATTCAGGGTGGCCTGGACACCCTTCTTGTGAACCAGGAGAGATTAAGTAGGCCTCCCGTTAATACTGCTCCGCTTCTTCAATTTGAGGCCAAATGACTGTGGGGTTTGGATTCTTTATGTGAATTGGAGTCTTGAGAAAACCCAAGCAAATATGGGCTAGCCTCTGCAGGGCTTTGAAGAACTCATTTGACCCAAAGGATCCCTAATCTGACTTGATGGAGGTCAGGAAAGTTACAGAGGAAGGCGAGAGACTTCATCCACAAGGACTGCTCTTTTGGCCATTTTGTTTTTGGATGTAAACATGGGATCTTTCTTTAGATCCATCAGGAGCTGAGAATCTAAGTCACAGCCTCACACAGGGTAAATAGGCTGATTCAGACACATCCTTTCCAAAGCAATTAAGCAAAGAGCCACAGGTAATGCCCATTCATTTCCATTTGAAAACTGTTTTCTTCACGCTTCAAAAAGTGGTGGACTGAGGAAAAGACCTTCCTGACATTCAGGGCAACAGAAGAATAGGTAAACAAAAGGCCCCAAGCAGGGTTTCTCCACTGAGACTTTCCTGGTCACACTGATATCTGAGTTTTCTGAGATGCTCACCATTCCCTTCAGTACATGGTCATGTCACAGAGCTTCGAGGTTGTACATATCTTAAACAGAAAACCATGAACCTATTCTGGAGAGTGGCCAGAATTCAGGAATAAAACAGGAACTAAGGAAGATAGCAGGTGTTGCACATCAATAAGGCAAGCTGCAGTCCATTCATAAATAGGGCAGGATGAATGCTGTGAAGCTTTCTACTAGACAGGACATATTCATTGATGCATTCTCTTTTCTAATGTCTACAACCACGGACACAGTGGGATACACAGACATAGAAATTCTCGCCTTGTCAAACGACTTACAAGAAACAGTTCACTCCAAACAAAACAAACTGCCTTTCATACCTATTCTCAGAACATGAGACAAAACCACAAACCCACACCCACACAACAAAGGCAGCTCCTTTCCCCAAGTAGGTCTGTGACTATCCGGAGTGTCCTCTGACTGGTGGGCCTTACTATGTTCCCTGGAAATAGCCTGTTCTGTCTCAAATCTGGTCTTTTTGGCCAACTCTGTGAAGTTGTCAGGAGCCAGCGGTGAGCCACTGCCTGCTTTCTCAGGAAAGGCCCCTCTTCATAGCTTTCCTTGCATTTGGCCATCCTTACATCAGTAGGTCCCAAGAAAGACTGAGTCTGTCCTTGGTAAATCAAAATAAGTTTGACCACTGGGACTGGGACTGGGACTGGCTCTGGGTGCCTGGCTTCCTGGATTCCAATTCAGAGAGTTCCATCACCAAGGAAGTTAGGTGTGGTCACTTCCTTTTGAAACTGAATGAGGTCACTGCCTTGGCAACAACTTTGTCTTAACAGTTGCTTCCAAGGTTACCATGAGAAGGAGGCTGCTCCTACTTCCTGTGACACTTTCACAGGTCAGAGTGGTATGTCAACCATAGGCATGCAGGAGCAGCTCTCAACACATGCCTGCTTTGGTCCACCTTCTCTACATTAAGAAGAGAGTGGCTGATTCAGACACATCCCTTCATCCTGAGCAGGTTGTTTGCCATGGAAGACTTTTGCTCTCTCAGGTCCTTCGTACTTGCCTACATCTTCTCCAGGGATCATTTCTGCGTGGACCTTTGAGGTTTTCAGCAGGTGGAAGATCCTCTATTTTCCTGTATTTTAATACCAATTCTGTCCCTGCTCTTCTGTAAAATTAGATTGAGAGAACAGTGTATGGTTAGGATTAATAACAGGTTCAATTTGGTTTAGAAAGGAAACTACACGGTTGAGCAAACAGGGTCCTAACGTTAGCAATAATATGAGGATTTTTAATGGACCGGCCATGACAGATAAAAGCGTAGTTAATCAGGTCACTATGTGAACCAAGACTCAAACCTCCCTTTTGGGGCCTCTGTCTCTCTTTGACGCTCTTCAAGTCGTTTTCTTAATTTACTCATAGATTCTTTTACAACTCCAGTATTGTCGGCATAAAAACAACATTCTTCCCTCAATGCAAGCAAAAAGGCACCTTTCTCTCATAAAGAGGAGGTCCAACACTCGCCTGCTTTGTAAAACAACTTCAGAAAGAGAGAGGTTAAAATTCCTGTAAAGCTGTGATGTCGGTTTTTAATGTCTTTAAACTTTGGCATATTTCTGCTTCTAATTGTGTCTTTGTTGTGTCTCATGGACTAGCCCACCCCTTCAGCAACTATTATTTCTAATAGGATGGCTAAAGTGAGGGATACAGGTTCCCAGTGGAACCGGGTTGTATGCCCCACTAGTTGATCTTTAAATGAACCTAAGTCATGATAGAGAACTCTGAAAAACATCTGCATCATTACATAATTAATCACATATATTGACCATTTTATGAAAACATAAATAATGTTAAAGTGTATAGAATTATACTGTTGTAGGGACGGACAAGGAAAGGGACCTAAGATAGCACCAAACACAGGAAAACAGTCTTATTTGGTTGCATCCGGATTTAGAGGGCATTGCTTCTGTTGTAATCAATTAATCCCCTGAACCCCAAGTTTCGGTAGTTTTAGAATTTGCACCCAACATGTAAGGGAAGTGGCTCAGAAGTTCACAGTCTGTAGAAATTCACAGAAATCAGTTTTTGTTTTTGTTTTTGTTCCTCTGTTCTGGGCAAGTTAACTTTTCAAAGACACCTTGGAAAGGGAGAGCTTTTTTGTCTCTTTTTTTTCTCCCTGCCAGCTGTCACCATGAAGCCCAATTGGTAACTTTTTTATCTTAGAAATCTAGCCATCTCTGTGAAGCCCCAGCTCAAGGCCAGAGGCCTTGTTCACATATTTTGTGAAAATCTAGTAAGGCGGTGTCAAGCTTAGGGGTGGTGATTTTTCCAGCCAGTGGCCAAGTAGAACAGGGCAACACGAAAAGTGGAAGTTTATCTACATTGAACTCTTTCAGAGGGACTCTTTTGCTGAAAGACCTAATGTAAGCCTCGGTGAAGACTTCTGGAGAAGGTTATTTAAGACATATCTATGGACCTGGTACAGAGGGGGAAGACGGGGAAGGCGAGGCTGAGAGCAGCTCCGTGGATCTGAGAATGAGGAAGATGAGATGTAAAAGAATAATGGAAAAGGGGTTTGGGATTTTCCTAGAACAAAACTTGAGCAGTAGAACAGGTAGAGCAGAGGTGAAGATGGGAGTGAGTATTCCAAAAAGCCTGTGAGGGACTTTAAATTCTTAGTAACCTGTTTTCAGTGATGACAAAGCAACTTTAAAGGCTATTTTTATTACATCTTGGATAGGGGTCTGAGGGCTCTTCTCAGCTGGTTTGAGCTTTGGTTTAGCTTCTTAGAGGACTTGGTGGGACCTAGTGCAGGCACAGACAGAAAAAGAGAGGAGTGAGTGAGTGGAGGGGTACCTCGGTACCTGCTACCTCAGCAAGGGGGCAATGGTCTGAGAACTGGCGGAGGTTTGGGTTTTTGATGTAGTAATTGGAGGGAAGAAATCAGGTTGCTGAGGTGGGAGTGACAGCAGAGAGTCTAGAGCAGAAGGCTGAGGGTGAGGAACTATTGGAGAAACATAGTACAGGATGTGAGTGAAGGAGGGAAAAGGATTCCACATAGGGGAATTTTCCCCTTTTGAGCACTTGCCGAAGTTAAAAATGTCAAGCAGAATTTGAGGATCTAGAGAACCCTCTGGGGGCCATAGTTTTTGGTTGTCTAATTGGTTATATGGCCAATGCTGTGTACTGAATTTGATGAGGAGTTTGGGTTCCACCAGGCAGCCCCGGTATGCTCACATCCCCATGAATTACACAAGAAGTTGGCTTTCCCCACACACAGCCATGGCTGTTTGTGGCTTTGATAGTCCGCCGGGCATATATAGTAATCTAGGCTAACCAACCTGAATCTGGCTCGCGTTTCCGTGCATCCATAATGTTTGTTTCAATTATCTATGGTATGGAAGGGATTTAATGGAACTTTAGTGGGATCCTCTTCATTGGGGTTATCTCAATAGGAAAGACCTATACCAAGCTGAAAAATGTCTGGGTGGAGAGATAGCCACCAGGTCCCTAAGGGGGCTGTATGCGAGATAGACCATACTTCTTGTCTAGTAGGATTTCAGATCAGCCTTCACTGCTGAACAGGCTGATGAGGGTTAGGAGTACTGGTGGCCAAGGGGAGAGTCTATAGTCTTGTCCACATAGCGAATACGCAATTTGAAATGGTTACCAGTTTTTTCCAGTTTCCAACCAGAGTCTGGACACAGCGAAGGCTTGAGATGAGAGGCATGGATCCAAAAAGTGATTCTGTCTACTTTTATGCCTGTAGGTGTTATAAGTAGCACCTGGTATGTTCCTTTCCAGCGGGGTTCTAGGGATAACACCTGATGTTGTCTTATGTTGACGAAGTCTCTTACTTGATATTGATGTGGAATCCCCTCGTCCCCAGGTTGGTAGGCAGTGGCCAGCTGTTTCCACAGTTATCACTGAGTTCTTTCAATGGCTTTAAGTCTGTCAAGCAAGGGGTGTGGAAGGGATTGTTAGGCCTTAGAGTTGGGGATTAGGTCCCTTACTGGATGATGGGCATCATAGAGAATTTCATAGGGGGTGAGGTTACACAAAGAAACTGAGGGAGTATTTCTCGCATGAAACAGTGCATAAGGCAGGAGCATAGTCCAATCTTTTATGCCGGTCTCTAAGCTTAATTTTGTTAAGGTCTGTTTAATGGTTCTATTTATTTTTTCTACCTCTCCTGAGCTCTGGGGTATATAAGCATAATGTAACTTACAATTAATCCACACCTGAATTACCTGGGCCATGAACACAAGTCCATTATTAGACCCTATTATCTTAGACAGACCGTATCTTGGAAAAATATCTTCCAGGATCTTCTTGAGAACCATTTGCGCCGTTTTTTTTTTTTTTTTTCTGTGTGTGTGTGTGTGTGTGTGTGTGTGTGTGTGTGTGTAAGGCTTCAATCCATCCTGAGAATGTATCCACAAAGACTAGGAGATATTTAAGTCCATACCTTTCTGGCTTAATTTCAGTAATGTCCACTTCCCAGAATTGTCCTGGTCTGGTTCCTCGTAGGTGCTTTCGTCTAAGAAACTTGGAAGGGTAAGCATTAAACAATTGACTGACCCGACAGGCTTTTGTTACCAGTTCAATTATTTCCTTTCGCTGTGCGTCAGTTAGTGGAAAACCCTGTTCTTAATCCTACAGGAATGCCTGCAGTTTCTTTGAACCAAGGTGAGTGAGTTGATGTACATTTTTAACTTAGTGTAGGGCTTTCTGTAATTGCAGGCTGAGCTCAGTAAAGTTGAGGCGTTCAATGTCAGTGTCCTTAGATGTTATCTAAAACTTCCTGGTACTTAGGGGTCCATTGGAATTGGGCATCTCCCTTTAACAGCGGGTATAAAGGAGCAGCTAAGGACTCAAACCCATTTATCCATAACCTGCAAAACCCAGCAATCCCAAGAAACTCTTAGTTGTCTGCTGTAAGATGGGGTTGGTATCTGCTCAATGGTTTGTTTTCTGGGCTCAGTGAGCCATCGTTTACCGCCCCTAAGGAAATAGTCGAGGAAGATTACTTCTTGCTGGCAAATTGGGCAATTTTGGCAGAAGCTCTATACCCGAGTTGAGCAAGCTCGGATAATAGTGCTTGGGTCCCAGTTCAGTTTTCCTTGGTGTTGGATGCCAGTAGCAGGTGATCCACATATTGAAGCTGGGTGAATTCGGGGTGTGTAGTTCTGAAATTGTTGAGATCTCTGTGAAGGGCTTCATCAAAGAGAGTGGGGGAGTTTTTGAACCCCTCTGCGAGTCTAGTCCAAGTTAGTTGACTAGACTTTCCGGTTTCTGGGTCTACCCACCCAAAAGCAAACAGCAACTGACTATCTTTATGCAGAGGCAAGCAAAAGAAAGCTTGTTTTAAGTCCAGAACAGTATACCATTTCTGCTCAGGGTTCAGAGTGCAAAGCAGATTGAACAGATTAGGTACCGTGGGGTAAATGTCCTGCACTCTGTTGTTGATCTCTCTTAGGTCTTTAACAGGGTGATAGTCCCTGGTTCCTGGCTTTTTCTTCTAATAGCAGGGGAGTGTTCCAGGCCAATTGACAGGGCCTTAGGACCCCTAAGGCCAGATATTTCTGAATATAGGGCCTTATCCCATCTTTAGCTTTTTATGCTTAGAAGATATTATTTGACATTGATTGGGGAGGCTGAGGTTTTTAACTCCACTGTTATTGGAGGTTGTTTCACGGCCAGGCCTAACACAGCAGTTTTTGCCCAGGCATCTCGGTAATCTGTTATCCATTTCTGGGGTAGCTTGCCTGTTTGATCAGTCTTGGGGGGTGTGAAGAGTGGACGTTCATCTTCTACTAATATAGTTAAAGCCGTGACTATAGGAGTTTTTACTGAAGGATTTAGAAATTTCATTTGGGGGCCTTCAGGGTTAAAAGTTATTTTGGCCCAGAGCTTGGTGAGCAGATCTCTGCCCATCAATGGGTGCGGGCATTCTGGGATTACTAGGAAGGAGTGATGGATTTTTCCTTTCCCCAGGTCCATGGTCCTCTTAGAAATCTAAGCCCGATATTTACTGCCATGAGCCCTTTGAACTACAGACCTTTTATTTGATAGACGGCCCAATGGGGCCTTAAGGGCTGAGTATACTGCTCCTGTATTCACTTCAAAGTTTACTGGGGTCCCCTACACTTCAAATCTTACCCTGAGCTAGGGGAAAGAATCTGAGCCCCAACTTTCTTAGTCATCCCCCAGAGTCAGAATGGCTGGCTGGCATGTCTGTCTCTTTATAGGGCACTCTTTGGCCCAGTGTCCTTTTTTTTACAGTAGGCACATTGATCTGAGGCCAGGGGTGGCCTGTGGCACGGGCCCAGGTATCGCTTCCTGTCACCTTATGTCTTAATTTCTGGCCTCTTTCTTGTTGTGACCAGGATCTTAGTCAATGCCTTAGTCTTTCTTTTGCTTCTCTCATCCTCCCTCTGCTCCCTTTCTTTTTCCCTGTTTCTCTCTTATAGTATACTTTTTCGGCTTCTCTGACTAAATCTCTCTTTTTTATCCATGGCAGCTTCAACAATTAAGGCCATCGTGACAGATGCCTTTTGATCTGCTGCCTGAGGATCGAAAGGAGTATATCTCTTATATGCCTCCATAATTCTTTCTAGAAACATAGAGGAAGATTCATCAGGCCTTTAAATAATTTCTCTTAACATGGCCAAATTAGTTGGTCACCTAGCGGCCCCTTGGATACCCGCAATTAGAGCCTGGCAATAATTGGACAGATGCTCCCTATCTTCAAAGGTGTTGGGGTCCCAGTTGGGTTGGTGAAAGGGGAAGGCAGCTTTTATTATGTTGGGAAGTTGTGTTGGTCGCCCATCAAGTCCGAGGATATTTTTTTCTAGCTTCCAGGAGGTTTTTCTCTCATTCCTCTGTCATGAAGAGAGTCCCTAGGAGTTGTTGGCAGTCATTCCAAGTAGGCAGGTGTGAAAACGTTGGCGAGTTCTCTGAGTTTTTTTAGCCGGGCCAGCTTCCTCCAGGAAAGGAGGCGCTGTGTGTGTCATGGGACAGTCATCTGGAGGGCGCTGGGCCATTCTGGCTTCCTCGAATGGTGGAGAGGCTGAGTCAGCAGCAGGGGAATTACTTACAGGGTTTTGGGGGTTGGGGGAGAAGGGCAGAGGATAAGGACGAGTAGAGTCTTGAGACTCAGGGAGAACAGAGGGTGGAGGTTGAGGAACAGAGAGTTTGAGAGATAGAATCATAGGGGAAGGAGTAGGAGTGGGTGCAGGGACAAGGAAAGGCTTCACCCATGGAGGAGGACATTTGCAGAGGTCCTGACAAGTTAAGATATATGGCTATTGATCTGGATGTCTATGTGGCCCCGGCTGAAAGACAATATCTCAGACTTTTCAAATTAGTGCGAAGTAGAAACATCCTTCTAGAGGCCATCCGACTACAAAGGTGGGTTATTCTGAGACACAGAATCTGCCAGGTCTGGTGTTTTAATGAAAAAGAAAGATTCTGAGCCCTTAAGCAGACTTTGGTCCAGTGATTAAGGGTCAGGGACAGAGGCATTGAAGTGCTCTTTCCCATAATGAAATATACACAGACAGTGAAAGCAACAACACATGACACAGACAAGACAAGACAATAAAGACAGGCAATGGACGTCCAATACTGAGACCAGGACTGAGTAGCCGGCAAAACCTGATGGGCTGGCAATTCCGAATCTGAAAGAAAATATCACTGAGTCGAGGAGACTATGGTTCCTTGATTTCCCGAGTCCATCCCCCAGGTACATGGCCTGTGGCTCTGTGACATGTGTGTCAGCCACCGTGGGAGAGAGCTCACGCTCTTTACCAATAGCCATTTTGTCAAACCCTAACCTGAATCCTGAAACCAGAAAGAGGGGCCTTATTTACCCCCAGAGCATCCCGTTGGGGGTCTTTCATCTGCAGCTGCCGGATCTCGCTGGGGCCACCAGAAGTAAAGGTCGGGTGAGCATCGATGAAAGAGACCACCAAGAGACTGTCTAATGCAACAGCAAAGGGTTTATTGGGAGTCCGGCATGCAAGGGCTCAGAGCTCGCTTGAACAGAGCAGAGAGCCCTGAGAACAGCTTAAGAAGTGCTTATATATTTTCCTTGGAGAGGGCAGGGAGGGAAGTTTATTGATGGGTAAGGGCGAGTGGGCGGTTTGCGTGCAAATGGTTGATGGAGTACATTCTGCAGTTTGGCAGTTGGGGGCAGCACATTCTGGGAACAAGAAGAGCAAACAGTTCTCAAGATTTCAACAGTGTTTTATTAAGCATACAGAAAAACAGGAAGTGACAAGTACCTATTTTATTAACCTTTCAATATAAGTATGAAAACAGAAATCTAGGTTAGATTTGAAGCCCAGAAGTTCATTTGGCCCTTGATTGGTATACTTAGCTTTGAATTACGTTCCGTAGAGATGTCCCAGAAATATGGATATACAATGACACAGGACCTTGTACCTTCTCAGAGGTCAGTTCCAAAACACAGTCTCTAAGGGGAATCACACCAAAGTTCAAGACAAGATGGACTCAATTATCTCTACCAACCACCACACAAATGACCACAATTAAAACCAAAACACTCCCAAATGGCACTCATCTTCTTCCAAATAGACACTCATCATAACTTCTGGCAGGAGGATTCCATGAGAGGCGCAGCACAAGACAGTGTACCAAATAATCTCCCTTTCCGCTCATTTGCCAAAAGTCAGAGTGGCCTGGACACCCTTCCTGTGAACCAGGAGTGATCAAATATGCCTGCCATTAATACAGCTCTGTTCTTCAATTTGAGGCCTACTGACGGTGGGGTTTAGATTCTTTATTTGAATTGGATTCATAAGAAAACCCAAGAACCTATGGGCTAGCATCTGCAAGGCTTTGAAGAACTCAATTGACCCAATGGATCCCTTTTCTCACTTGATTGAGGTCAGGAACCTTACAGAGGAATGCGAGAGACTTCATCAACAATGACTGATTTTTTGGCCATTTTGATTTTGGATCCACACATGGGATCTTTCTTTAGATCCATCAGGTGCTGATAATCTAAGCCACAGGCTCACACAGAGCCAAGTGGCTGATTCAGACACATCCCTTTACAATGCATTTAAGCAAAGAACCACAGGTGATGCCCATTCATTTCCGTTTGAAAACTGTTTTCTTCAGGCTTCACAAAAGCGTGGCCTGAGGCAAAGACCTTCCTGACATTCAGGGCAACAGAACAATAGGTATTCAAAAGGCCCTTCGCAGGGTTTCTCTACTGAGACTTTCTGGGTCACAGTGATATCTGACTTTTCTGAGATGCTTGCCATTCTCTTCAGCTATCCAGTACATGTCCATTTCACAGTGCTTGGAGGTGGTACATATCGTGGATGCAAATGCATGAACCTATTCTGGAGAGTGGCTAGATTTCAGGAAGAAAACAGGAACTTAGGAAAATAGCAGGTGTTGCCCATCGATAAGGCAAGCCCTAGTGCATTCATAAATTGGGCAGGATGAATGCTGGGAAGCTTTCTACTTGACAGGAAACATCCATTGATGCATTCTCTTTTCTAATGTCTACAAGCACGGACACAGTGGGATACACAGACATAGAAACACTCGCCTTGTGAAACAACTTACTAGAAACAGTTCACTCCAAACCAAACAAACCGACTTTCCTGCCTATTCTCAGAACATGAGACAAAACCACAAACACACATCCACACCCACAAAGGCACCTCCTTCCCCAAGTAGGTCTCTCACTCTCCAGAGTATCCTCTTACTGCTGGGCCATACTATGTTCCCCCGATATGGCGTTTCCTGTCTCAGATCTGGTCTCCTTGTCCAACTCTGTGAAGTGGTCAGGAGCCAGCTGTGAGCCACTACCTACTTTTTCAGGAAAGGCCCCTCTTCAGAGAACTCCTGGCATTTGGCCATCCTCACATCAGTAGGTACCAAGAAAGACTGACTCTGTCCTTGCTAAATCGAAGCAAGTGAGACACTGGGACTGGGACTGAGACTGACTCTGTGTGCCTGGCTTCCTGGATCCCAAGTTCAGAGAGTTCCATTACCAAGGGATTGAAGTGAGGTCACATCCTTCAGGAACTGAATGAGGTCACTGCCTTGGCAACCACTTTGTCCAAACAGTTGCTTTCAAGCGTACCATGAGAAGGAGGCTTACCCTATTTTCTGTGGCACTTTCACAAATTAGAATGGTATATCAACCATAGGCACCAAGGAACCGCTCTCCACACAGGCCTGATTTGGTCCATCTTCTTTATATTTGGAAGAGAGCCTTTAGTCCAGGGAGCACTGCAGTGAACCTCTGCACTAAAACTATTAGCAAGCACCTGATGGAGGACGCCTCCATAGGTAAGTGGCTCCTTTATAACATCTGATATCTGGCTAAGGGAGATCTCTTCTGATGACAGAGATGTGGCACGGGGAGGCTCACATATACTTCTGTCCAGGACAGTAACGAGAATCTTTCTGTCCTCTGTTCTGTTCTGTAGGGAATTCCTCTGGAACTGTAGAGAGGTGCCGACGGGCACGCATGCGCTCCTACCCTGGAGCTTTAGCAAGATGTTGCACTCTTGCCCTGTTTCTGTGTTTAGGCACTGGGTTTCTGTTTTTTTGTGTTCTGTGTTCTATTTTTTGGTTTTTTGTTTGTTTGTTTTTCTTCGTTTTGTTGTGTGATATTGGTGGTAAAAACTTAAGTATATTGGACATGAAAATCAGAAATAAAGAGATTAAGCCTGACACCCCTTTGGACTGTGTTTTAAGGAACTGCAATAAACTTTATCCCCCATTGTAAAGCAGGATGATAGAAGCCCCTAGCTGGCTGCCTGGAGCACACCCATTGCAGAGGGCTATGCCTGCTGGGGACCTAAGAACTGAGTATCTCCCAGGTTAACAAGTGAAACTCCTTTAAAACCCCTTGTCCCTCCAGATAAAGAGAGTCACAACTTTGGCAGAGTCCCCTGTGTTTCTCCTTTGTTAGCCAAGCAATAAAACTCCTTTTTTCTTTTTCTCAAAACCCAGTCCTCATTATTAAATTTCTATTAATTGGCTTCAAGGTCAGGAACCAAACTTTAAGTTACAAATCTTGTACCCCCCCTCCGCCCCGGAACTTTGTGAGAGCTATCTACTGAAATGTTAGGAGATAGAGCATGCTTGATGTGGAACTGAATCAGAGGAGCTAATCCTGTATGTAAAAGGGGAAACTGAGGGACTCCCAGCAGCTGCCAAAGCCCTGTTGATTCAGGGAATTACCTCCTTCCTTCCCTGCACTGTAAGGATTATGCCACCTCTGTCTTGTTAAAAAAAGAGAAAAAGAAAAAGGTGACACTAAATGCAGTAAAGTCACCATGGAGACACTTTATTTTACATTTCAGGTTGCCCTTCTGTGAAAACATCTGGTACCCTTGTGGGGACATCTATGGTGCCACTGCTGTAGGAGATTTTTCTCTTATCTGCTCTGGTTTAAAGGGTTCTGTCTGACAGCCATAGTCTGGACCTCCTTTCTGTCTGTATTGTGTCTTAGTTTCTGGCCCTTTAAGGCATCTGCAATAATGTGTTGATATTATAAATTGTTTTTGGGGAATGATCTTAGCTGAATGTGTGTCTAAATGATGATGTTTTATTTTAACAATCTGGTAACTGAATGGGTTTTTGAAGCATTGCACAATCTTGGAGTAAAAAGTCGGGTTTAGGTAATTGTTTAGTTTATGATTTCAGATAATTCATGCCAGAGAACTTAAATACTTAGGATGGATAACTGAAGAACTCTACTTCCAAGTTGGCAAGAAACTTCCCAATCATACGGTCTTTTTTTTTTTTTTTCACCAATTTTGAATTGGGTAGCCTGGGAAAATGTCACTGTGTGTACCAGTGCATTAATTTGGACATAAATAGTAAATCATAGTATGGTGTCTGTTGACAAAACAAGATGTAAAGATATAAAATTTTGTGAATTGTATCTTAGACTTGTATCATAATTTTCAACATCTGAACCTGAAAATTACGGTTAAAATGCCTTAGTCCTGAGATGTCTGTTCAGAATAGCAGTTTTTTTGCTGCTCCTTCCAGACCTCAGCCATGACTTATGTTGAAATGCAAATGAAAGAAGCCTGCAAGCTTTGTAGGAGAGTGATTTGAGGTCTAAGGGAAAAAAAGGTAAATTGTATGTTATTTACTAATTACTGGCAAGTCATTTTTTCTAGGACTCTTATTTTTTTTCTTAGATACTTTATGTTTTTTGACCTCATGATTTTGAGCATACAGACCTAGGTTAATGTTTTTCTGATCAGTTCTATCTTTGACCAACTGTGGACTTTTTGAAACATTGCAATAAAGATTTCAACTACGAAAAGCTACAAGGCCTTTACTATTATTATGTGTGCACAAATTGTTATGTGTTGTATGTCTATATATACATATATCCGTATATCATATATATGATACACAAATTAACATATATAAGGAGCGCTCATAAAAAAATAGCGCTCGTAAAAACAAATTTTAAAAAAGTCGATCCAAAGATCTTTAATTCACGTGATTTAAATGTTTCAATTTAAATTGGATAAAGAGATAAAAACAAATGTCTTTAAATTTAAGCTTACAAAGTTTTCTAGGTGTTCAAACATCTAACAAAATATTAACATCTACAAAATGTCTAATATGCCTTGGCTCTAGTACCTTTCCTTCAACATAAAAATGGTTTACACTGTTCAATACATTTCTCTAACTTTTTGATAAATAAGTAAAGTAAATTTGATATGGGATTACTCATTCATGAGTACTTTTGTTAGATATCTGATTGATTTACTAAGATCTGTATTTTTTTTAGTAAACTCTGTATAAGATTGTAAAAATCAGTCATGTGTTAATGAGACAAAAATTTCTTAAAACATAAGTTTACCCATAACATTGAGTTTATTAAGATTTATGTTTTCTAGAGCAAGCAACCATAAAAATTAAACAACTGATTAAATAAAAACTGTTACTTTAGAGCACTGTACTGCCATTTCTTTAAAAGCCAAACTTGATTAATGTAGAAACATAAATGTAATTGTTATGCTATTAATGTTTTCATATCTTACAGGTATGCAAGTCTGTAAGGTAGAAACGTTTAAAGAGTATTATATCAAGCTGGTGCTCTGAAGTTGTGTGGTAAAAAATATATTGTGGATTTATTTACCTGTTATCAATAAGATATGTAAATTTTTATGTTACTTTTTACATTGGGGAACAATTTAAATGTATTTTTAAGTTAATTAGAGCCTAATCTTTGTAAAGGTTAAAAACTTTCAGCCTTTCTTTAATTCATGTTTTAAATGTGATATCATATGGTGTTAACTAATGTTCATGTGACCTCAAACAATTTATTTAAACATTGTCAAATGATATTTAAAAATAAAGATCAGCTTTAGAACTAAAATAGTTAAGATTTATAAAGAGCCCTGCCTTACCTGAGATAAGGCTGTGTGTCCCATCTTACTACATGTGAGAATGACTATGAAACCATTAGGTCAGATAATATTTCTTTAAAGTTATGTTAAAAAGGTTTTTTTTATTGTCAATATTCCTAGGATCTCAAACAGGGGATATAATGTATAATTCAGCCAAAAAATTCAGGGAAGATATTACACGAACTAAGTATTTTTACTTTTGTTAATTTTAGTTTGAAATTTTCTTATAAGTGATCTAAAGATTCCCTGTTAGTGTTTTACAAATGTGTTGCTTTAAGAACACAACATGGGTTTATTCAAGATAATAAGTCATCAACTACAATACAGACAGAATAATACAGATCCCAATTAATAAAAAGGTAATTATAAAGTTATAGACATTAAAGCCCAGTACTCTTAATGTAAGGCTGTTAAAATTTATTTGCTGGATTTTTAAGATTAGGATTTAAAATGAATGTTAAATGAAAAGGGCCAAGAAAACCAATATTTGGCTCTTGCCCTCTGAGTCAGTCTGAATCCAGGGAACAGGGGACTTCTCTAAAGAGCTTTGCAACTCTGAGCCACATAACCTCCTGATCAGGGAGATTAATGAGACCACTGGAGAACAGAAAGCGAATCAGTGCATTTGTTACAAAGAGGAGAGTCATCATAGAAAGGAGACATCCATGATGCTTCTGAGGGAAGCCAAATGGTCAAGCAAGACCTGGACCCACCTAGCGCAAATGGCACTAGCAGAACTGAGAATCTCTTCTCAAGTTTCCCCAGAATTGATTCCCACAAAAGCTCAGCTGACTGTTAACAATAGATAGAAACAAAAGTCAGTTTGACTGCTTCATCTTAAACACTTAGCAAAGACAGTTAAGACCAAAATACAGCCACTCCTGGGCATTTTAAATAATAATAATAATAATAATAATAATAAAATTTTAAGGTATGCACTTTATCTTATCCTCCCAAAATAAGTAAGACTGGAGGCTACAAAGAAGGATTCTCACACAGGAATGCCTAATACTTATAAAAAGAGACTATCAAGAAGAGCTGCCACAGGCAGAAGTTTTCAGTTTAAGACCTACAGATATTCCTAACCTACACAGGTAGGCTTGGTGTTTGCTAGTACGATTATCCAGCCCTGAGTAACAGAATTAAAGGTTTCTCTATTAGACGCAGAGGTCATACTAGTAAAAGGATTTTTACAAGATCAGATGACATTAAATTATTAAACTGTGTCTTATTGGGAGGGCCAACTGTAACACTTAAAGTTAAATATTAAGTTGACAGTCCTGATAATAGGGGATATTAAAGACTGGTGAGGGAATTTCTATACAGTGACATGTTCCAGCTGCTGCAACATTTATTCAGTACTCATGGTTTTTGTTTCACTCATAGAAGAATCCATTCACAGATGACTTTACAACCTGTTCTTCCCCAACCTGACTTCAAACCGAACTGACTTCTAAAGGGCAACTCATGTCTCTCAACTGACTTCTAATAGTCAACTCATGTCCCTCACGACGAGCCCACTCACGTCACCCTGTCTCAGGACAGAAGAAGAAAAAATTAGTGATGCCACTCTTTTTACAACAATGGAGAGAAAGATAAATAGACTATCAATATAAATAATTAATTAAGTCAGATAAAATCAGGGAGATCGGTTTTGGGTGAGTTGTAAAATTTTGGAGACTCTTATCTGAGGGATTAAAATTTCCTCAGTGTTCTTCCCATAATCTATCAAAGATTTGAAAGGGACACAGAGAAAAGGGGGAAATTGTAGACCCAACCTGATCTTTTATTAAAATTGGGAGCCATCATGCCACAAAGCCATGAAAAGATAATTTTGGCTTTACCATAAATTACTTCAAATTCTGAACCTGCGTGGAATGCCTGCGCACGTCTTGAACTCACGCATGCCCAGCTCTCTGACCAGATAGCAGCCCTCTCTGAAACTTTAGTGACACATCATAAATATTTGCCTTCTCTGGCCAGACAACAACCCTCTCTGAGGCTCTAATGGTCCTCATGAATTCTGATATAGGGACAGCAAAAAAATTGTAAACTACCTTTAATGTGATGTTTATCAGAGTTCTGTTATCTGTAACCCCCCTTTTTTGTAACTTTCTGGGCTATAAAACTGGGCTGTAGTAAAGCTGGGGATGCTGTCTTGTTCCCACCATTTTGGGAGGGAGAGGCAGCACGGCCGGTGGAAATAATAAGCTTAATTTTATTTGATTTTAATTTGAGTCAGTGGTCTTTTCTAGCGTCCTTGTCTAACAGGTAAACACTCCAAAGACGTGGAGCTCTGCCGGCCTAAAGACTTCTTGAGAAACTTCCTCTGAGGTTGGGCACTTGAAATATATGTTGTTGTAAGGAGATTTAGCTTCCTTTCTAGTGACACCATAAAAGCTGGGTCTGCATCTACGTGACCTGGAGGACATGGTTTTTTGTATTCTAATGAACATGAGGCAGCAGTGCTGAATTTTGTATTTGTAGGTAAACTGTGGCCACTTGGTGCTCAGTGTCTCCCCGTGTGAACTGTGAAGCCATTTGGTCATTCTCCACTTTTCGTGGTGTTTCTTGCTGCTGCACTGGGAGTTTGGTATTTGCTTCATGAAATACAACGAGTTCAACTGGGACCCAGTATTGGAGGGAGTTCTGTCACTTGTGGTGACAGAGAATGCACCAACCAGGCTTCTATCTCACAAAGCTTGCCCATTTATCCATAGAAATCTGTCTCTGAACTTTGCCCAGAAACCTCTCCATGTAACAAGAAGGGTCTGCTGGCTGCACCATATCAGTCACAAGCCATTTTGAAGGCAATGGAAAATCCTCCTGGCCACACCACAGATGTATTATCACACACCTGCCCACCACTGCAATAGGCCCACTACTCAGCAGGGTCCAACTTACTGGCATCTTTGTTCTACACCATTTTCATGAAACCCCGTCAATCATGGCATTCTCTTGTACACTCATGATCAGGAAAAAGACATCCAAAGGTTCTCCAGTGCCACCTGGTTAAGGGAATTTCAAAAATTTTATTGTATTTATTTAGCCATTTTTCATGGATGAAGTTGGAGGCATTGTGGGTTTCAGTTCATTCAGGAACCATTAAATGGTGAGGAAACTCATTTCAATGAAATCTCTGGAGAAATCTCACAGGCAAGTCATCCCATAGAGTGGTCAAAAGGTCACATGAAGCCAGGCCCATTGAGGTCTTCAATGTGACGTCCATGGGTGTTCTGACTGTCAACTATGGCTGCCACATCTTTCAGAATAAAATCATGTGATATCTTAGCTGAGATTCCAAGGCTCTGTGGAAAGTCACCCTTCTTTTTTGATCTCAGTTTCCAAGGGTAAATCCAATGCGTGGCCTCCTAAAATCTGAACACAGTTCATGGCAATATTTCTCTGAGATCAGTTCCAGAACTCAGACTCTAAGGGGAATCACACCAGAGTTCAAGCCCAGGTAGACCCTGTCATCACTTCCAAGCACTACACAAATGACCACAATTAAAACCAAAACACTCCCACAAGGCCCTCATCTTCTTCCATATAGACACTCATCATAACCTGTGGCTGGAGGTTTCCATGAGGGGCTCAGCCCAAGACAGTGTACAAAATAAACTCCCTTGCCCATAATTTGCCTAAAGTCAGGGTTGCCTGGACACCCTTCCTGAGAACCAGGAGTGATCAAATAAGCCTGCCATAAATACTGATCTGCTTCTCCCATTTGAGGCCTTCTGACTCTCGGGTATAGACTCTTTATGTGAATTGGAATCATGAGAAAACCCAAGCACATATGGGCTATCATCTGCAGGGTTTTGAGAACTCATTTGACACAAAGGATCCCTATTTTCACTTGATGGAGGTTAGGAACGTTACAGAGGAAGGCGAGAGACTTCGTCCACAATGACTGCTTTTTTGGCCATTTTGGTTTTGGAAGCACACGTGGGAACTTTCTTTAGATCCATCAGGTGCTGAGAATCTATGCAACAGCCTCACACATGGCCAAGAGTCTGATGCAGACACATTCCTTTCCAAAGCAATTAAGCAAAGAGCAACAGATGATGCCCATTAATTCCCCTTGAAAACCATTTCCTTCAGGCTTCACAAAGGAGTGGCCTGAGGCAAAGACCTTTCTGACATTCAGGGCAACAGAACAATAGATAAGCAATGGCCCATTGCAGGGTTTCTCGAATGATATCTGAGTTTTCTGAGATGATCCCATTCCCTTCAGCTATCCAGTACATGGCCATGTCACAGAGCTTGGAGGTGGTACATATCATGGACACAAAACCCCGACCTATTCTGGAGAGTGGCCAGAATTCAAGAAGACATACAGGAACTTAGGAAGATAGTAGTTGTTGCCCATCCATTAGGAAAGCCACAGTCCATTCATAAATTGGGCAGGATGAATGCTGTGAAGTTTTCTACTAGACAGGACACATCCATTGATGCATTCTCTTTTCTAATGTCTACAACCACGGACACAGTGGGATAAACAGACATAGAAACACTCGCATTGTCAAAAGACTTACTAGAAACAGTCCACTCCAAATCAAACAAACCGACTTTCCTATATATTCTAAGATCATGAGACAAAACCACAAACTCACACGCACACCCACAAAGTCAACTCCTTCCCCCAAGTAGGTCTGTGACTATCCGGAGTGTCCTCTGACTGATGGGACATACTACGTTTCCCTGAAATGGGCTGTCCTATGTCACATCTGGTCTCCTTGGCCAACACTGTGAAGTTGTCAGGTGCCAGTAGTGAGACACTACCTGCTTTCTCAGGAAAGGCCCCTCTTCAGAGCTCTCCTGGAATTTGGCTATCCTCACATCAGTAGTTACACAGAAAGACCGATTCTGTCCTTGGTAAATCCAAACATGTGTGGCCACTGGGACTGGGACTGGGAATGACTCTGGGTGCCTGGCTTCCTGGATCCCAAGTTCAGAGAGTTCCATCACCAAGAAAGTTATATAGGTCACTTCCTTCAGGAACTGAATGAGGTCACTGCCTTGGCAACATCTTTGTCCTAACAGTTGCTTCCAAGTGTCCCAATAGATGGAGGCTGCCCCTACTTCCTGTGACACTTTCACAAGTAAGAATGGTATATCAAACATAGGCACCCGTAAACAGCTCTCCACACAAGCCTGGTTTGGTCCATCTTCTCTACATTAAGAAGAGAGAGACTGCTTCAGACACACCCCTTCATCCTGACCTGTTTTTTTTTTTTTTTTTTTTGTCATGAAAGATGACTTTCGCTCTCTCAGGTCCTTCATAGCTTTCTATATCTTCCCCAGGGTTCACTTCTGCATGGACCTTTGAGGTTCTCAGCAGGTGGAAGATCTCTTACATTTCTATATAAGAACAACTTTGTCCTTGCTTTTCTGTAAAGTTAGGTTGAGGAAACAAAGTATGGTTAGGGTTAATAACATGATTGATTTGGGTTAGGAATCATTCTGCTGCATGAATAATGGTATTGGGAACCTGCAATATTTATAAGGATATATAGAGGTGAAATATATGTATGAAAACACAAATCTAGGTAAGATTTGAAGCCCAAAAGGGCATTGGATCCTTGATTGGGATACTTTACTCTGAATTATGTTGTGCACATGTGTCTCAGATAAATCTATACATAATGGCATAGGACCTTGTACCTTGGATAATTGAATGTTGAAGAGAACATCCAGTCAAAAAAGGATAGTTGGTAGGATTAGGAAGATACTTGATAGGATTAGAAAAAAGAGTCAGTATAGGATTTGGACAAAAACTTCTTTAGCAATAGGGATTCAGGTAGACAGAAAATGTAAATGTCAGCACATTTGAAGAGTCAGTCACAATGATGAACTGGGGAAAATATGTAGGAAAGCAGATATCATTAGAGACATTAGGAAATCAGGCAAATGATGAAGTGATTGATAGGATTAGACATTTTCAACAGGCTTGAGGTTGAATACATAATCTTAGGAAGAAACAAATGTGTAGTCACCAATAGGATTGACATTTGAGAGCATTAGGCAACATGGACATGGGTGATTTTCATAATCCATACTCACATTCCATTTAGGCTTTGGTACAATTGTAAGTGTGACTTTGCATTTTGTGGCCAGAATATTACTGTGATAAAATGTATATGTAGATCAGGTGACATGAGTATTTCTTGCACCATTTCTGGGAGCAATATTTAGAAGAGATATAAATTAGTATTGGGGGCACAAATAGGTGTACCATGTGTGAATATATAATATAACTGATTCCAACTTTAGAAATTGGAATAAATTGATATCTGAAAATACACAGTAAATGTTATATTGATATACATACATTCATTCCAACAAGTTATACATCTAATGGTAATATTAGGGTTGTGGTTTATCATAAAGTGTGTGAGTTTTGCTTCAAAATTGATTATGGAAATCGAAAATAATGTGTTTGGAAAGAAGTCTCATGAAATGACCAGTCAAAAGCAAGGAGGAATACATGTGTACTGAAGCAGGAAGTGATTGAATGTGTTTCAAATGTCTTTAAATTTGTGAACTTATGGATGAAATGTTTATACTATGATGTACAAAAACTGAAGAAATAGTAATGTACCAGTGTTAAATAAAATGAACGTCAAAATGCACATCATGCCCCATTGGAATCTACATGCATTGATGTTAAATTGGGTCAGTTACTGTAGAAATATAAGGATTTGTTTGCACCATTCAGTGAAGTGAGTTTTCAGTACTAGAAAACAAATATGTATTTCAGGTGGATGAATATTTCTGAAAATAATCGTATGAAAATTTGATTATAAAACCACATACATGAGCATGAGTGAATTATTAAGGGAGTGTATAATAAGACACATATATTTTATATTTGAAAAAAAAAAAATATATATATATATATATATATATATATATATATATATATATATATATATATATATATCACACAGAGAAACATTAGGAAGTAGCAATATATATGCCAATCAAAATTCATTGTGAAATATATATCATCCACCGATCCAAAAATATTAATTTTACTGAACATGGATTTATGTATAATGTTGTTCAACTAAAAATCTCACTCATAGTTTGAATTTTCAGTTCCAAAAGCGTTTAGGAGGGGTGATCTCTTCTCATACTTTGTTTCTGCCAAGTTAGCCACCTCACAAAAATGTACGTGTGATACCAGGTATGATTTTATATGTGCATATAAAAATACATGTGCTGAATTGGCTACAGAAAAAAGGAGACAGAAATTCACATATGTGTTAACTTTAAAAACACATGGAGTACTATTTCAACAAACAATTGACAAGATTTATAACTCCTACACTATATCATGCAAAAGGCAAGACCAACTATACACCATGCCTCCTCTGAACTGCTTGTAATAATATTATGTTTGGGTTATTTGTCTCCATCATATTAGGATTAGTAGTCAGAGTCTATTAGGGTATGGGTTACTGACAGGGATTCAGTATTTCAGTATTTCGAATGGAAAATTGGAAAATGAATCCAATGTGTATGTAAATATGTGCTACACAAAAATCTTCCCACTCTCATCCAGAACAATACCTTGACAACACCTTCACCCCATGTAAGACACAATTAGAGGAGAAGAGTTAGAAAATCCATGAATACATATCTGGAATGGAATGCGATCAGGAGTTCACAACCTTGGAAGTGTTAGAGGAGTTTCCAAAAGTAAGGGACAGGGTAAACACTTCAAAAACATGGAGGTCTGTTGTCCTAGAGACTTCTTGAGATACTGCCTGTGAGGTTGGGCACTTGAAATATATGTTGTTGTCACGTGCTTTAGCTTCCTTTCTAGTGAAACCATCAACCTGGGTCTGCATCTATGTGACCTGGAGGACATGGTTTCTTATTTTCCATCCGTGGGTGGGCCCCTTGCTTAAGAGCTCTGGCTACTGGACAAATTTTACACAAAGAAGCCTCTAATCTGACTTTTGGGGCCCCTTGAACTATCTACTCCCCACATCACTTGAAAGATCTTTTACCTTAAAAGGGCCTTCAAACCCTCCCTACATCCAGAGTTCTGTCGCTCCTCACTTCCTTTCTGGAAAACCCTAATATTATTTTCCTCCCCTGCTCTGCACTGAACCCTGCCTCACTGCTCCCAATAACTCCCATGTCTCACACACCAACTCATAATTGCTTGGAAAACTTAGATGATTTCCTCCCCTGTCATTCTTCCATTTTTGAGAGACCACTCACAAAGCCTGACCTTATCTGGTTTACTGACAGCAGTTCCTTTAGGCAGAATGGAACTCATTACTCTGGATACACTGTATTTTCAGCCACTGAGATTATAGAGGCCAAAGTTTTGCCTTCAGGAACTACAGACCAGCAGGCTGATTTTGTAGCATCCACTCGTGCCTGCCTTCTAGCACAAGGCAAATCCCTCACCCTCTAAACTGATTCAAAATATGTCTTCCATATCTTATTATCCCATGCTGCAATTTGAAAGAAGCGAGGCCTACTTACCACCAAAGGTAATGCGATCACTAATTCAGCTCTTATAACCAATCTGATAGAGGCCTCCCACTTACCCACCCAGTTGGGAGATGTCCATTGTAGGTCCCATCAGAAGGACGGCTCTCTTATCACTGAGGGCAATGCCAAAGCTGACCAGGTGGCACGAATGGCTGCTACCACTTCCAATCATGGTCCCCATGGTGGACATATAATGGCCACTTTAGACAGCTCATCTGAAGCCCCTACTTCTTTCAGTAAGAACAAGCATCTTTTCAAGTTCCTTCATACTCTATTCCTTTCCAATTCTCAGTCTTTGACCCTCTTTTTACAGAGTTTCTTCTTCCTCACTCCCTCTGACAAGCCATGCTACAGAATATAGCCTCTAATTGTCAGATCTGTCAGCGGACCAACCCTCATACTCCTTTAAGGCCCAAACGTTTCCCTTCCCAACAAGCCCGGGGACACATTCCCTCTGCTGACTGGCAGGTAGACTTCACCAACATGCCCACAGTATGGCACACTAAATACCTCCTTGTCTTTGTGGACACTTTCTCTGGTTTGGTTGAGGCATTTCCCACTTCCAATAAAAAGGCTTCCACTTTAGCTTCAATCTTACTGACAGACATTATCCCCAGGTTTGGTATGCCCACTTCCCTACAATATGACAATGGCCCTGAGTTTACTTCTAGGATCACACAAAAGGTCTCTCAAGCCCTCTCCTTCAAGTGGCATTTCAACTGTCCATATTTCCCCCAGGCTTCAGGGAATGTGGAAAGGGTAAATCGTACTCTAAAGGAAGTCCTTACCAAATTGACAATGGAATTAAACATAGACTGGGTCAAACTCCTTCCCTTGGCTTTGCTTCGAATCAGAGCTCTCCCTAAGAAACCATCTTTACTGTCTCCTTTTGAGATAATGTATGAAAGACATCTTATAACCCCTGCGTTGGTCATTTCACAAGGACCTCTCACCCGAGATTTGTCTTTGCCTCTCTTGCTTCATCTCCGCTCGGAACTCTGGAAATATCAGGACTGGCTTCTTCCGGACCCAGTCTCCTCTCCAAACACTCCTCCCTTAACACCTGTTAGTCTAGTCAATTATAATACCCCAGAGGAGAAAGGGACTCTTGCCCCAAAATGGGAAGGCCCCTATCCTGTCATTCTCTGTACCCCCACCGCCGCCAAACTCTCCTTACCAGACAACCGTCTCACTCCCTGGAATCACATGTCTAGGTTGAAGCCACATCACCAGGAGGCCCCACATGCTGACGACAGGGCCACCCCAGAGGAACTCCAAGAATCACCTACTGAACCTCCCCTTTACTCCTGCTCTCCACACCCATCTCACCCATTTAAGTTGCGGCTCACACGGTTTTCCTTGCAGCCCAATTCCTCTTAAAGAAGGCACAATGAGCTCTCCCAACACCCTAGTCTTCTCTAACTGCTTGTTTTTTGTGCTCTGCTCATTTTCTGTGCTCTGTCAGGACTGGTCTTTACCCTCCTCACCTACCATGCATTTATTCACTCTTCGGGAACGATACTCAGAACATGGCATGCAGAAGGTCCGCGGAGTGGATGCAACTACTTGCTTCATCCACAACTGCACCTCTATTTCCCTAAAATTGTCACCTTCAAGGACCTTCGTCCCTGGTAGCTGGAACTGGCCTTTCATTTGCTTCCTTTTTGATCAAACAAAAGATTATTGTCATTGGTGGCCTGAGATATATAATGGGTGCCCCTATTGGTCATGCAGGTTCCATGATGAACGTGGTAGCTATTCTTACCACTCACTCGGTTACCCTGAAGGGTGGACTTCTAGTTACATAAAGTGGCATAAAGTCTCTTCATCCAATAACAATGGATGGTATACTTTAGATAAACCTGACCCCAAGGCCAAACGTTGGGGCTATTTTGAGTTTGCTGTCTATGCTCAGACAACCTCAGTCAGACCCACAGGGTGGATGACTATTGGCCGCACCCTGATTACGCCACCTAAGGCAAACATCCAGGTAGTCGAACACATTAAGGACTCAGAATCAAAACCTCGAGATCGTATCCATAGCTCATCCAAAGAGGATTCAGAGCCTACAACCCCCTCAGGTCCCCCTCCCACATGGCTCAATTTGCTACACCAAACGTTTTGATTATTAAACTCCACCCGTCTTTCTTTGCCTACTTCTCAGTGCTTTCTCTGTGCTTCACTTAGTCGTCCACTTCTAGCAGCAGTCCCATTAGCGGCAGAAAATATTCCAGCAAAACCCTACAATTTCTCTAAAAAGGACAAACCCTACATGTGACACGTAACCCACTGTGGGAAAGTTATTCCACCAATACTTTATTTCCTTTCATCTGTTTCCACCTGCCAATAATGAATCCTTTACCCGTTTGTTCCTTGAGCTACAACACCCCATAGAGCCCTGTGTTTAGGCAACCTGAACATTTCCTCTGGTGTAATGGGTCTTTAAGTACCTCAACGATCAATGTCTCTGGCACCTGTTTCTTGGTTACTGTAGTTCCTCAGCTATCTTTGTATACTCCCACTGAATTCCTACAGTTGGCCCTACCTTCCCGCACCCGTAGGGTAGTCTTTCTGCCGGTTCTGGTAGGCCTCATTTTAACAACCTCAGTGACGAGTCTCGGACTCTCTGGTGGAGCTATAGGTCATGCTCTATGGGCATCCAATGACCTTCAACAAAAACTGCAGGAAACACTCAATACCATGGCTGAGTCTCTGGGTTCCTTGCAGCGGCAGGTTACATCATTGGCACAAGTGGCTTTACAGAACCAAAGGGCAATTGATCTTCTCACTGCAGAAAAAGGGGTTACATGCCTATTCCTCAGAGAGGAATTTTGCTATTATGTTAATGAATCTGGGCTAATAAAAAAAAAATGTTGTTAAATTGCAGGAATTATCGACCGAATTTCTCAAACATACCTCCTCCAATCCCATCATGGGGTTCTTCCAATCCTATCTTGCCATGTACTTACTACATATCTTGGGGCCCCTTATTGGGATGCTCCTTTTTGTGCTCTCTTGCCCTGCAAAATGAAGTGCCTTCAAACCCAACTGCAAAAAATTCCTAATCAAACTTTCAACCAGCTTTTGCTTAGGCACTACCAGCCTCTGATGACCGATGAACCCCCAACATCTCCAAGAGAACAGTAACTCAGTGATGAAGCTCACTACCAGGCATGATGGAATGCAATGGGTATCAGACAGCGGGAGACAACGAGCTCTGAGAACCTCTTAATCTGCCATCCTGGATTCATGAGTCTTTACCACCTTCTAAGATTTCTCATGGCCCTTGGCCTCTTCTATGTCAGTCCCCCAACATGGAACTTCTGCCAAAAAATGACATTTCCTTTAATTTTTATCTTCATTCTGTTTTTATTTGCTCTGATCTTCTTCAGGTGCTGGTGACGCCATGTCCAGGCAACGCTTCCAGTATTTCCTAGAGTCTCTGTTACAGGACCAGTGGCTGATACCAACAATCTCTTCCATCCAGGACTAGTTCCATGCCATCGACAACTTTGGCTTCAGGGAACATTCATTGACTTCACCCCTACGAAAGTAGCTGTCTATAGCCACTGGGTTTTATTTCTGGCAGCCATGATAATCCCAAACCTGCTCCATGAGCATTCCTCCACTTCTCTTTCTAGGCCCCACACCACCCCCACACAGCAGGAAGCAGCCGGATCTGACAAATGACGCCCCACTTCCTAAGAAAACAAAAAGGGTGGAATGTTGGGAAAAGAATAAATGGCAGCCGTACCCCAGAGAAAAACCTCAACATGGCGCCTAAGGACTTCTTCTTCCTACCTTCTTCATTTCTGCAGTGGCGCAAAAAGTTCCCACCCTTGTGAACTCTCACGTCAGCGCCAATTTCAAATCTCACTTGTGGGGAACCTTAGCCCCAATGAGAACTAATTCCTGGGCTCTGGAGCTGATATCTGAAAGAACTTGCCAATAAACGGGTTGCTGCCATTTATCTAAGCCCTACCATCTCCCCCTTAGTTCTATATAAACACACAGCTTTGAGCAATAAAATTGGAATTCTCCCGGTGAAGTGTCATTGCGTGGGGAATTATTTCACTCATGATCAGCAACAGGATAACCAAAGGTTCTCCAGTGCCACCTGGTCATGGGAATTTCAGAAATTTGATGGTATTTATTTAGCCATTTTTGAAGGATGAAGTTGGAGTCACTGTACGTTTCAATTAATGCAGGAACCATTATGTGGTGAGGAAGCTCATTTAAATTAAAACTCTGGAGAAATCTCACAGGCAAGGCTTCCCAAAGAGTGGCCAAAAGGTCACATGAAGCCAGGATCATTGAGGTATACAATATGAGTTCCATATGTGTTTAGACTCTCAACTATGGCTGCCAAGTCTTTCAGAATAAAATCATGTGATATCCTGGCTGAGATTCTCACTGCACTGTGGAAAGACACCCTGGCACTCGATTTCAGTTTTCAAGGGATGCTTCTCATGCGTGGCCTCCTAAAATCCCAACACATTTCATGGCAATACTTCTTTGAGGTAAATTCCAGAACTCAGTCTCTACGAGGAATCATGCCAGAGTTCAAGCCCAGGTGGATCCAGTTATCTCTTCCAACCGCCAAACAAATGACCACAATTAAAACCAAACACTCCCACATGGCCCTCATCTTCTTCCATATAGACACTTATCATAACCTCTGGCTGGAGTTTTTCATGAGGGGTGCAGCCCAAGACAG
Source organism: Callospermophilus lateralis (assembly GCF_048772815.1). NCBI lineage: Eukaryota > Metazoa > Chordata > Mammalia > Rodentia > Sciuridae > Callospermophilus > Callospermophilus lateralis. The sequence goes on from NW_027512826.1 coordinate 2,008,767, forward strand.
TGTCAAAAATAAGCTCCCTTGCCCCTCATTTGCCTAAAGTCAAGGTGGCCTGGACACCCATCCAGTGAACCAGGAGTGATCAGATAGGCTAGCTGTTAATACTGCTCTGCATCTCCAATTTGAGGCCTACTGACTGTCAGGTATAGATTATTTATATGATTTGGAGCCATGAGAACACCCAAAAACCTATGGGCTAGCCTCTGCAGGGCTGTGCATAACTCATTTGACCCAAAGGATCCGTATTCTCACTTGATGGTGGTCAGGAACCTTAAAAATGAATGCGAGAGACTTCATTCACAATAATTGCTCTTTTGGCCATTTTGGTTTTGGATGCACACATGGGATCTCTCTTTATATCCATCAGGTGCTGAGAATCTAAGCCACAACCTCACACAGGGCCAAGAGGCTGATTTAGACACATCCCTTTCCAAAGCAATTAAGCAAAGAGCCACAGGTGGTGCCCATTCATTTTCATTTGAAAACTGTTTTCTTCAGGCTTCACAAAGGGGTGGCCTGAGGCAAAGACCTTCCTGACATTCAGGGAAACAGAACAATTGATAAGCAAAAGGCCGAAAGCATGGTTTCTCAACTGAGACTTTCTTGGTCACACTGATATCTGTGTTTTCTGAGATGCTCGCCATTCCCTTCAGCTATCCAGGACATGGCAATGTCACAGAGCTTGGAGGTGGTACATATTTTGGACACAAAACCATGAGACTATTCTGGAGAGTGGTGAGAATTCTGGAAGAAACAGGAACTTAGGAAGGTAGCAGGTGTTGCCCATGGATAAGGCAAGCTGCAGTCCATTCATAAATTGGGCAGGATGAATGCCGGGAATCTTTCTACTATACAGGACATATCAATTGTTGCATTCTATTTTCTAATGTCTACAACCACGGACACAGTGGGATACACAGACATAGAAACACTTGCCTTGTCCAACGACTTACTAGAAGAAGACCACTCCAAATCAAACAAACCGTCTTTCCTACCTATTCTCAGATCATGAGACAAAACCACAAAATCACACCCACACCCACAAAGACACCTCCTTCCCCCATGTAACTCTGTGACTATCCGGAGTTTCCTCTGAGTGGTGGGCCATACTATGTTCCCCCAAAATGGCCTGTCCTATCTCAGATCTGGTCTCCTTGGCCAACTCTGTGAAGTTGTCAGGAGCCTGCGGTGAACCACTACCTACTTTCTCTGGAAAGGCCCCTATGCAGAGCTCTCCTGGTATTTGGCCATCCTCACATCTGTAGGTACCAAGAAAGACTGACACTCTCCTTGGTAAATTCAAACAAGTGAGCCTACTGGGTCTGGGACTGGACTGGCTCCGGGTGCCTGGCTTCCTGGATCCCACGTTAAGAGAGTTCCATCACCAAGGAAGTGAGGTAGATCACTTCTTCAGGAACTGAATGAGGTCATTGCCTTGACAACCACTTTGTCCTAACAGTTGCTTTCAAGAGTCCCATGAGATGGAGGCTGCCCCTACTTCCTGTGACACTTTCACAAGTTAGAATGGTATATAAACCATGGGCACCCGGGAACAGCTCTCCACCTAGCACTGTTTTGGTCCATCTTCTCTACATTAAGAAGAGAGAGGCTGATTCATACACATCCCTTCATGCTGACAAGGTTGTTTGCCATAGAAGATGACTTTTCTCTCTCAGGTCTTTCGTAGCTGCCTACATCTTCTCAAGGGATCATTTCTGCATGGACCTTTGATGTTCTCAACAGTTGGAACATGCCCTACATTCCTGTATTTTAAGAGCAACCCTGTCCCTGCTGTTCTGTAAAGTTCGATTGAGAGAACAATGTATGGTTTGGGTTAGTAACATGTTCAATTTGGGGTTAGGAATCCTTCTGCATGACGAATAATGGTATTGGGAAACTATGATATTTACAAGAATATATAGGTGAAATATAAGTATAAAAACAGAAATCTATGGAAGATATGAAGTCCAGAAGGGCATTGGGCCCTTAATTGGTACACTTAGCTTTGAATTATTTAAGGGAAATTGCTTGGAAATGAAAGGAGACCCTCAGATAAATCTATATACAATGGCATAGGAGCTTGTACCTTGGATGATTGAATGTCGAAGAGAACATCCACTCAAAAAGGGATAGTCGGTAGGATTAGGAAGATAGTCAGTAGGTTTACAAAGAAGAGTGAGAATAGGATTTAGACCAAAAGTTCTTAAGCAATAGGGTTTCATGTAGACAGTGAATGTAAATGTCAGCACAAGTGAAGAGTCAGTCACAATGATGAACAGGGGAAAATATGTAGGAAAATAGATATGAATAGAGACATTACTAAATCAGGCAAAGTATAAAGTGAGTGATAGGATTAGACATTTTCAACAGGCTTGAGGTTGAATATATAATCTTAGGAAGAAACAAAAATGTAGTCACCAATAAGATTGACATTTGAGAGCATTAGGCCACCTGGACATGGAAGGTTTTAGTAATCCATGCTCACTTTCCATTTAGGCTTTGGTACAAACTTAAGGGTGACCTTTGATTTTTTTGTCCAGAATATTACTGTGATAAAATGTATATATAGATCAGGTGACATGAGTATTTCTTCCACCATTTTTTGAGGAATATTTTGAAAACGTATAAATTAGTATTGAGGGTAAAAATAGGTGTACCCTGTGTCTATGAATATAGAGATAATGCATGAATAGATCATACAGTTAATAAATAATATAACTGGTTCCCCTTTAAATAATGTATTGAATTGATATCTGAAAATATATAAGAAATCATATATTTTTTAAATTAATTTTTATTGTAGGTTGTTCAAAACATTACATAGTTCTTGATATATCATATTTCACACTTTGATTCAAGTGGGATATGAGCTCCCATTTTTACCCCATATACAGATTGCAGAATCACATCAGTTGCAGAACCATTGATTTACATATTGCCATTCTGGTGTCTGTTGTATTCTGCTGCCTTTTCTATCCTCTACTATCCCCCCTCCCCCCTCCCCTCCCCTCTTCTCTCTCTACCCCCTCTACTGTAGTTCATTTCTCCCTCTTATATTTTCCTCCTTTCCCCTCACATCCTCTTGTATGTAATTTTGTATACCCCTAAGGGTCTCCTTCCATTTACATGCAATTTCCCTTCTCTCTCCCTTTCCCTCCCACCTCTCATCCCTCTTTAATGTTAATCTTCTTCTCATGCTCTTCGTCCTTACTCTGTTCTTAGTTACTCTCCTTATATCAAAGAAGACATTTGGCATTTGTTTTTAAGGGATTGGCTAGCTTCACTTAGCATAATCTGCTCTAATGCCATCCATTTCCCTCCAAATTCTATGATTTTGTCATTTCTTAATGCAGAGTAATACTCCATTGTGTATAAATGCCACATTTTTTTTATCCATTCGTCTATTGAAGGGCATCTAGGTTGGTTCCACAGTCTTGCTATTGTGAATTGTGCTGCTATGAACATGGATGTAGCAGTGTCCCTATAGTGTGCTCTTTTTAGGTCTTTAGGGAATAGACCGAGTAGGGGAATAGCTGGATCAAATGGTGGTTCCATTCCGAGCTTTCCAAGAAATCTCCATACTGCTTTCCAAATTGGCCGCACCAATTTGCAGTCCCACCAGCAATGTACAAGAGTACCCTTTTCCATACATCCTCGCCAGCACTTGATGCTGTTTGACTTCCTAATGGCTGCCAATCTTACTGGAGTGAGATGGTATCTTAGGGTGGTTTTGATTTGCATTTCTCTGACTGCTAGAGATGGTGAGCATTTTTTCATATACTTGTTGATTGATTGTATGTCCTCCTCTGAGAAATTTCTGTTCAGGTCCTAGGCCCATTTGTTGATTGGGTTATTCGTTATCTCATTGTCTAATTTTTTTTAGTTCTTTGTATATTCTGGATATTATGGCTCTGTCTGAAGTGTGAGGAGTAAAGATTTGTTCCCAGGATGTAGGCTCCCTATTTACCTCTCTTATTGTTTCTTTTGCTGAGAAAAAACTTTTTAGTTTGAGTAAGTCCCATTTGTTGATTCTAGTTATTAACTGTTGTGCTATGGGTGTCCTATTGAGGAATTTGGAGCCCGACCCCACAGTATGTAGATCATAGCCAACTTTTTCTTCTATCAAATGCCATGTCTCTGATTTGATATCAAGTTCCTTGATCCACTTTGAGTTAAATTTTGTGCATGGCGAGAGAAAGGGATTCAGTTTCATTTTGTTGCAAATGGATTTCCAGTTTTCCCAACACCATTTGTTGAAGATGCTATCCTTCTTCCATTGCATGCTTTTAGCCCCTTTATCGAATATAAGATAGTTGTAGTTTTGTGGATTGGCTTCTGTGTCCTCTATTCTGTACCATTGGTCCACCCGCCGGTTTTGTTACCAGTACCATGGTGTTTTTGTTACTATTGCTCTGTAGTATAGTTTGAAGTCTGGTATAGCTATCCCGCCTGATTCACACTTCCTGCTTAGCATTGTTTTTGCTATTCTGGGTCTTTTATTTTTCCATATGAATTTCATGATTGCTTTCTCTATTTCTACAAGAAATGCCGTTGGGATTTTGATTTTCATTGGATTAAACCTATGGAGAACTTTTGGTATTATCGCCATTTTGATGTTGTTACTTCTACCTGTCCATGAACAGGGTATATTTTTCCATCTTCTAAGATCTTCTTCTATTTCTTTCTTTAGGGTTCTGTAGTTTTCATTGTATAAGTCTTTCACCTCTTTTGTTAGGTTGATTCCCACGTATTTTACTTTTATTGAGGATATTGTGAATGGGGTGGTTGTCCTCATTTCCATTTCAGAGGATTTGTCGCTGATATACAGGAATGCCTTTGATTTATGCGTGTTGATTTTATAGCCTGCCACTTTGCTGAATTCATTTATTAGCTCTAATAGTTTCTTTGTAGACCCTTTTGGGTCTGCTAGGTATCGAATCATGTCATCTGCAAATAGTGATAATTTGAGTTCTTCTTTTCTATTTTTATGCCTTTATTTTCTTTCGTCTGTCTAATTGCTCTGGCCAGTGATTCGAGAACTATGTTGAACAGAAGTGGTGAGAGAGGGCATCCCTGTCTTGTTCCAGATTTTAGAGGGAATGCCTTCAGTTTTTCTCCATTCAGAATGATGCTAGCCTGAGGCTTAGCATAGATTGCTTTTACAATATTGAGGTATGTTCCTGTTATCCCTAGTTTTTCTAGAGTTTTGAATATAAAGGGATGCTCTACTTTGTCGAATGCTTTTTCCGCATCTATCGAGATGATCATATGGTTCTTATTTTTAAGCCTATTGATGTGGTGAATAACATTTATTGATTTCCGTATATTGAACCAACCTTGCATCCCAGGGATAAATCCTACCAGATCATGTTGCACAATTTTTTTGATATGTTTTTGTATCCAGTTCGCCAGAAGTTTATTGAGGATTTTTGCATCTAGGTTCATTAGAGATATTGGTCTGTAGTTTTCTTTCTTTGAAGTGTCCTTGTCTGATTTAGGAATCAGGGTGATGTTGGCCTCATAGAATGAATTTGGAAGTTCTCCCTCTTTTTCTATTTCCTGAAATAGCTTGAAAAGTATTGGTATTAGTTCCTCTTTAAAGGTTTTGTAAAACTCTGCTGTATACCCATCCGGTCCTGGGCTTTTCTTAGTTGGTAGTCTTTTGATGGTATCTTCTATTTCCTCAATTGATATTGGTCTGTTTAGGTTGTCAATATCCTCCTGACTCAATCTGGGCAAATCATATAACTTAAGAAATTTATCGATGCCTTCACTATCTTCTATTTTGTTGGAGTATAAGGATTCAAAATAATTTCTGATAATCTTCTGTATTTCTGAAGTGTCTGTTGTGATATTGCCTTTTTCATCCCGTATGCTGGTAATATGAGTTCTCTCTCTTCTTCTCTTCGTTAGCGTGGCTAAGGGTCTGTCGATTTATTTTTTATTTTTTCAAAGAACCAACTTTTAGTTTTGTCAATTTTTTCTATTGTTTCTTTCGTTTCGATTTCATTAATTTCACCTCTGATTTTAATTATTTCTTGTCTTCTACTTCTTTTGCTGTTGTTTTTCTCTTCTTTTTCTAGGATTTTGAGTTGAAGTATTAGATCATTTATTTGTTGGTTTTTTCTTTTTTTAAGGAATGAACTCCAAGCAATAAATTTTCCTCTTAGAACTGCTTTCAATGTGTCCCATAGATTCCAATATGTTGTGTCTGTGTTTTCATTTATCTTTAAGAATTTTTTAATTTCCTCCTTGATGTCTTCTATAACCCATTGATCATTCAGTAACCTATTGTTCATTCTCCAAGTGATGCATGATTTTTCCTTACTTCTTTTATCGTTAATTTTCAATTTCATTCCATTATGATCAGATAAGATGCATAGTATTATCTCTACTCCTTTATATTGTCTAAGAGTTGCCCTGTGACATAATATATGATCTATTTTTGAGAAGGATCCATGTGCTGCTGAGAAAAAAGTGTAACTGCTTGATGTTGGGTGGTATATTCTATATATGTCAATTAAGTCTAGGTTATTAATTGTGTAATTGAGCTCTATAGTTTCCTTATTCAACTTTTGTTTGGAAGATCTGTCCAGTGGTGAGAGAGGTGTGTTGAAGTCTCCCATGATTATTGTATGGTGGTCTATTAGACTCTTGAACTTGAGAAGTGTTTGTTTGATGAACATAGCTACACCATTGTTTGGGGCATATATATTTATGATTGTTATGTCTTGTTGGTGTATGGTTCCCTTGAGAAGTATGTAGTGTCCATCTTCATCCCTTTTGATTAACTTTGGCTTGAAATCTATTTTATTTGATATGAATATGGACACTCCTGCTTTTTTCCGAAGTCCATATGAGTGATATGATTTTTCCCAACCTTTCACCTTCAGTCTAAGTATGTCTTTTCCTATCAAATGCATCTCCTGAAGGCAGCATATTGTTGGGTCTTGTTTTGTGATCCATTCTACTAGCCTGTGTCTCTTAATTGGTGAGTTTAAGCCATTAATATTTAGGGTTATTATTGAGATATGGGTGTTCTTCCAGCCATATTGGTTTATTTATGTTACTAAACATGGTTTGTTTTCCTCTTTGATTATTCCCCCCCCTTCACTGTACTACCTCCCGCTGTTGGTTTTCATTGACATTTTCCATTTCCTCTTCCTGTAATATTTTGCCGAGGATGTTTTGAAGAGATGGTTTTCTAGCTGCAAATTCTTTTAACTTTTGTTTATCATGAAAGGTTTTAATTTCATCTTCCATCCTGAAGCTTAATTTCACGGGATACACAATTCTTGGTTGTAACCCATTTTCTTTTAGTGTATGAAATATGTTATTCCAGGATCTTCTAGTTTTCAGAGTCTGTGTTAAAAGATCAGCTGTTATCCTGATTGGTTTACCCCTAAATGTAATCTGCTTCCTTTCTCTTGTAGCTTTTAAAATTCTCTCCTTATTCTGTATGTTGGGCATCTTCATTATAATGTGTCTAGGTGTGGATCTCTTATGATTTTGCACATTCGGCGTCCTGTAGGCTTCTAGGATTTGGGATTCTGTCTCATTCTTCAAGTCTGGGAAGTTTTCTGGTATTATTTCATTGAATAGAATGCTCATTCCTTTGGTTTGGACCTCAATACCTTCCTGTATCGCAATGACTCTTAAGTTTGGTCTCTTTATGTTATCCCATATTTCTTGAATGTTCTGCTCATGGTTTCTTAACAGCTTTGCTGAGCTGTCTATGTTCTTCTCCAGTTGAAACACTTTGTCTTCATTGTCTGATGTTCTATCTTCTAAGTGTTCTACTCTGCTGGTAGTATTCTCAATTGAGTTTTTAAGTTGGTTTATTGTTTCCTGCATTTCCAGGATTTCTGTTTGTTTGTTTTTTATAACCTCTATCTCCCTGAATAATTGATCTTTTGCTTCTTGGATTTGTTTATGTAATTCATTGTCGAAGTGGTCGAAGTGGTCTTTCATTGTCTGATTTTGCTGTCTAATGTCTTCCTTGAGACTCCAGATCATCTGAAGCATGTATATCCTGAATTCTTTATCTGACATTCCATCTGCTGCAGATATTACCTCTTCTAAAGTTGAATTGACCTGCATTGCTTGTGGTCCTTTTTTTCCTTGTCTTTTCATACTGATCGCGTTTCTTTCTGCTTGGTGAAACTGTTGTGTTATTGATTTTTCCCCCTATAGATTTATATTGCTTTTGTATAGCTGCATCGTCTCCCTTTCAGGCTTTGGCGGTGGTTCTGCCCCTCCTTCAATTGAGGCAATGTGCCTACCACGCCGGGAGGCCTCTGTTCCTGTACTTTCGATGGGCCTGTTCTTTCGGTGGTCACAGGTCCGCCTACCTTGCAGGAGTGAGCAGCGGTTTTGCCCCTCCGCTGGCCACTAGGCCTGTTCTGTCTGTCGGTTGCAGGTATGTCTACCTAAAAGGCGCTGGTGGAGGCTCTGCCCCTCCCCCAACCGGGGTGATGTATCTGGCGGGCCACTGGGCCTGTTTTGTCGGTGGTCACGGTTCCGCCTACATTGCACGTGCGTGGAGCAGCTGTGTCCCTCTGAGAGTTGCTGAGCCTGACCTGCCGGTGGATGGCAAGTCTGCCTACCTTGCAGGCGCAGGGGTGGCTCTGCCGCTCCGCGGGTCACTGGGCCTGATCTGCTGGTGAGTTGCAGGTCTGCCTAACTTGCAGGCGCCCGGCGGCTCTGCCCCTCCCCCAACCGGGGCGGGGCGATGTGTCTGGCCGGCCGCTGGGCCTGTTCCGTTGGTGGTCACGGTTCAGCCTACCTAGCAGGCACGTGGGGCAGCTGTGTCCCTCCGCAGTTTTTTGGGCCTGACCTGTCGGTGGGTCGCAGGTCTGGCTACCTTGTAGGCTTGGGGGGTGGCTCTGCCGCTCTGTGGATTGCTGTGCCTGTTCTGCTGGTGGGTCGCGGGTCCGCCTACCTTGCAGGCACCCGGCGGCTCTGCCCCTCCCCCAACCGGAGCTATGTGTCTGGCGGTCCACTGGGCCTCTTTTGTCGGTGGTCACGGTTCCGCCTACCCTGCACGCGCGTGGAGCAGCTGTGTCTCTCTGAGAGTTGCTGGGCCTGACCTGTCGGTGGGTGGCAAGTGCGCCTACCTTGCAGGCCCGGGGGTGGCTCTGCCGCTCCGTGGGTTGCTGGGCCTGATATGCTGGTGAGATGCAGGTCTGCCTAACTTGCAGGTGCCCGGCGGCTCTGCCCCTCCCCCAACCGGGGTGGGGCAATGTGTCTGGCCGGCCTCTGAGCCTGTTCTGTTGGTGGTCAGGGTTCTGCCTACCTAGCAGGCTCGTGGGGTAGCTGTGCCCCTCCACAGTTTCTTGGGCCTGACCTGCCGGTGGGTGGCAAGTGCGCCTATCTTGCAGGCCCGGGGGTGGCTCTGCCGCTCCACAGTTGCTGGGCCTGATCTGCTGGTGAGTCGCAGGTCTGCCTACCTTGCAGGCGCCCGGCTGCTCTGCCCCTCCCCCAACCGGGGCGGGGCGATGTATCTGGCCGGCCTCTGGGCCTGTTCTGTCGGTGGTCAGGGTTCTGCCTACCTAGCAGGCTCGTGGGGCAGCTGTGCCCCTCCGCAGTTTGTTGGGCCTGACCTGCCGGTGGGTGGCAAGTGTGCCTACCTTACAGGCCCTGGGGTGGCTCTGCCGCTCCGCGGTTGCTGGGCCTGATCTGCTGGTGATTCGCAGGTATGCCTAACTTGCAGGCGCCCGGCGGCTCTACCCCTCCCCCAACCTGGGCGGGGCGATGTGTCTGGCCGGCCGCTGGGCCTGTTCTGTTGGTGGTCACGGTTCAGCCTACCTAGCAGGCACGTGGGGCAGCTGTGCCCCTCCGCAGGTTTTTGGGCATGACCTGCCGGTAGGTCACAGGTCTGCCTACCTTGTAGGCTCGGGGGGTGGCTATGCAGCTTTGTGGATTGCTGTGCCTTTTCTGCTGGTGGGTCGCGGGTCCGCCTACCTTGCAGGCGCCCGGTGGCTCTGCCCCTCCCCCAACCGGAGGGATGTGTCTGGCGGTTCACTGGGCCTGTTTTGTCGGTGTTCACAGTTCCGCCTACCTTGCACACGCGTGGAGCAGCTGTTTCATTAGTGCCTGGGCACACTCTTCTTGTTGGCCTCCCTCAGGCCCTAAGTTTGTAGAGCTTGGGGCTGAGAACCCCCAGCCAATTTGCTTACCTTCTGGTAGCCACGCCCCCGTATCTGGTGCAAGAGACCTCAGTTGTCAGCACTGGTGGGAGCGGTAGCCGTGAGTCCCATGCCGAGGCGAGTCGGTGCAAGAGACCTCAGTTGTCAGCACTGGTGGGAGCGGTAGCTGGGAGACCCGCGGCGCGCAGCTCCCGCCGGCTCCTGTGCCAGTGCTGCCTCCGGGTTTTCTTGACTACCACGCCGGCAGGTCGCTGGACCTGTTCCGGGCCCGGGCCGCGGCTCTGTTCGGCCCCTCTGGCCTCCACAGTATTCAGCAGGACCCGGACCGAGAAACAGTTTCCGCGGGTTCTTTATCACCGGGCCAAAACAGTTCCGGGAGCCAGAATTCGGCCTCTCCAGACTTGGTGCATGCTCCGACAGGAGCAGGCTCCAAGAAGCAGTTTCAGCGGGTTCTATAGCCCTGGGCCAGAGCAGCTCCGGGAGCCGGAACTCCGACACTCCGGGCTCGGTGCGTGTTCTGATAGGAGCAGGCTCCAAGAAGCTGTTTCCGCGGGTTATTTAGCACTAAGTCTGAGCAATTTGTCTGCGAGATGCAGACAATTGTCAGCCTGAAATTACCTGTTCTATAGCTGAAAGAGCTGCAATCAGTCGAAAACAAGGATGGTGACGTCAGCTCTCTAAGATGGTGGCCGCTGGCTTCCTCCGTGGTCTGACCGGTGTGGAGAACCAACCTGGACCGTTTCCTTTCCCCGTCTCCAACCCAGAATTCAGCTCCGAGCTCAGCAAATGCCTAGCTGGCAGGAGCCCACAGAATCAGCATTGCTGTATCTCTGCGCCACCAGCCTGTCGTTTCCCAGCGCGCGCCGCAGACTCCAGCCATGGGGTCATCTGCCGAACAAGCAGCGCTCCATACAGATGGACAGATCGCTCGCATTTGAGCCCCTGAAGCTGATCCTCGTGCGATGAAAATCCTTCCACTAGGTTTTGGAGCACCCCAATTTTGCTGGAAATTCCTAACAAGATAGCTTTTAGCCGTTCTAACTCGTCATTTTCCCTCACAGTGACGCAGTACACGGAGTTACTGCACTCCCTTTGCAGCCATCTTGCCTCTCAAGAAATTATATATTGATATAGAATCATTCATAACAACTAGTTATACATCTAATTGTAATCCTAGGCTTATGGTTTATCATGAAGAGTGTGTGAGTTTTGCTTCAAAAGTGATTATGGAAATCAAAAATAATGTGTTTTGAAAGAAGTATCATGAAAAGACCAGTTTGAAAGATGGCGGAACACGTGTTTTCTGAAGCAGAAAGTGATTGAAAGTGAAATATATGCCTATAAATTTGTGAACTTGTGGATGAAATATATATCCTATAATGTGCATAAACTGAAGAAATAGTAATGTACCAGTGTTGAAATAAAAATGAACTTCAAAATACTTATCATGTCCCATAGGAATCTACTTGCATTGATATGAAACTGGATCAGTTACTGTAGAAATATTAGGATTCATATGCACCATTCACTGAAGTTAGTTTTCAATACTAGGAAAAAAATACGTATATCAGGTGAATGAATATTTCTGAGAATAATCTTGTGAAAAGTTTTTTATAAATCCACATACATATTCATGAATGAATTTAGGGAGTGTATAATAAGACACATATATTAAATATTTTGAAATATCTGGAGAGAATATATATATATATATATATATATATATATATATATATATATAACCACACACAGATTTTAAAAATTAGCAATATATATGCCAATCGAATTACACCGTGAAATACATATCATCCACAGATCCAAAAATATTCATTTTACTGGATATGGATTTATGTATAACTTTTTTCAACTAGGAAGCTCACCCATAGTTTGAATTTTCAGTTCAAACAGCGTTTAGAAGGAGTGATCTCTTCTCACACTTTGTATCTGCCAAGTTATGTAACTCACAAGAATGTACGTGTGATACCAGGTAGGATTCTAAATGTGCATATAAAAATACATGTGCTGAATAGAATACAGAGAAAGGGAGACAGGAATTCACATATTTGTTAACTGTAAAAGCACATGGAAAACTATTTCAACAAAAAATTTACTAGATTTATAACTCCTACCCTATATAATGCAAAAGGCAAGTCCAAGTATACAACGTGCCTCCTCTGAACTGCTTGTATTTCTATTCTGTTTCGGTTATTTTTCTCCATCATATTAGGATTAGTATTCAGAATCTAGTAGGGTATGTGTTAGTGTCAGGGATTCAGTATATCAAATGTAAAATAGAAAAATGAAACCAATGTGTATGCAAATATGTGCTAAACAAAATCTTCCCACTCTCATCCAGAACAATTCCTTGACATTTCCTTCCCCCAAAGTAAGACACAATTAGAGGAGTAGAGTAATAAAATCTGTGAATAATATGCTCAGGAGTTTACAACCTTGGAAGTGGTAGAGGAGTTTTCCTAGTATGGGACAGGATAAACACTCCATATATATGGAGCTCTGCTGGCCTAAATACTTCTTGAGAAACTGCCTCTGAGTTTGGGCACTTGAAATATATGTTTTTGTCAGGAGCTTTAGCTTCTTTCTAGTGAGACCATCAAATCTGTGTCTGCATCTATGTGACCTGGAGGACATGATTTCTTATTTTCCAATGAACATGAGGCAGCAGTGCTGAATTCTCTGTTTGTAAGTAAACTGTGGCCACTGGGGGCTAAGGGTATTCCCATGTGGACTGGGAAGCCATTTGGTCATCATCCACTTTTCGTGGTGTTTCTTGCTGCTGCACTGGGACTTTGGCATTTGCTTCATGAAATAAAAGAAGTTCAACTGGGACACAGTTCTGGAGGCAATTCTTTCATGTGTGGTTGGTCAGGGTCTGCAGGAGAATGCACCAACCAGGCTTCTATCCCACATAGCTTGGCCACATGTCTATAGCAACCTGATTCTGAACATTGCCCGGAAACATCTCCATATAACAAGAAGCCTTTACATGGAAGGGTCTGCTGGCTGCACCATGTGAGTCACAAGCCATTTGGAAGCCAATGGCAGATCCACATGGCCCCACCACAAATTTTTTATCACACATCTGCCTACCACTGCTCTAGGCCCACTACTCAGCAGGTTCCAACATACTGGCATCTCTGTTCTACACCATTTTCATGAAACCCACTCAATCAAGGCACTGTCTTGCATATTTACGATCAGCAACAGGACATCCAAAGTTTCTCCAGTGCCACCTGGTCATGGGAATTTCAAAAATTTCATGGTATTTATCTAGGCATTTTTCAAGGATGACGTTGCAGGCACTGTGGGTTTCAATTCATTCAGGAACCATTAAATGGTGAGGAAGCTCATTTCAATGAATGCTCTGTAGAACTCTCACAGGCAAGGCTTCCCAAAGAGTGGCCAAAATGTCACATGAAGCCAGGCCCATTGAGGTCTACAATGTGACGTCCATGGGTGTTGTGACTCTCAACTATGGCTGCCAAGTCTTTCAGAATTAAATCATGTGATATCCTGGCTGAGATACCCAGGGCTCTGTGGAAAGCCACCCTGGGCCTAGATCTCAGTTTTCAAGGGTGATTCTCATGGGTGGACTCCTAAAATCCCAACAAAATTCATGGCAATACTTCTCTGAATTCAGTCTCTAAGGGGAATCACACCAGAGTTCAAGCCCAGGTGGTCCAGGTCATGTCTTCATACTGGACACAAATGACCAAATTTAAAACATAAACCCTCCCATATGGCCCTCATCTTCTTCCATATAGACACTAATCACAACCTCTGGCGGAAGGTTTCCATGAGTGGCGGAGTCCAAGAGAGTGTCCAAAATAACTCCCTTGCCCCTCATTGGCGTAAATTCAGGGTGGTCTGGACACCCTTCATGTGAAACAGGAGTGATCAAATATGCTAGACGTTAATACTTCTATGCTTCTCCAATTTGTGGAAAACTGAGTGTCAGGTATATATTTTTATGTGATTTGCAGTCATGAGAAATCACAAGCACCTCTGCAGGTCTTTGAAGAACCCATTTGACCCAAAGGATCCCTATTTTCACTTGATGGAGTTCAAGAACTTTAAAGAGGAAGGCGACAGACTTCATCCACAAGGACTGCTTTTTGGCCATTTTGGTTTTGGATGCACACATGGGATCTCTCTTTACATCCACCAGGTGCTGAGAATCTAAGCCACAACCTCACACAGGGCCAAGAGGCTGATTCAGACACATCCCTTTCCAAAGCAATTAAGCAAAGAGCCACAGGTGATGCCCATTCATTTCCATTTGAAAACTGTTTTCTTTAGGCTTCACAAAGGGGTGGCCTGAGGCAAAGACCTTCCTGACATTCAGGGCAACAGAACAATAGGTTTGCAAATGGCCCAAAGCAGTGTTTCTCCACTGAGACTTTCCTGGTCACACTGATATCTGAATTTTCTGAGATGCTCACCATTCTCTTCAGCTATCCAGTACATGGCCATGTCACAGAGCTTGGAGGTGGTACTTACCTTGGTCACAAAATCATGAGCCTATTCTGGAGAGTGGCCAGAATTCAGGAAGAAAACAGGAACTTAGGAAGATAGCAGGTGTTACCCATCCATAAGGCAAGCCGCATTCCTTTCATACATTGGGCAGAAAGAATTCTGGTAAGCTTTCTACTAGCCTGGACACATCCTTTGATGCATTCTCTTTTCTAATGTCTACAACCATGGACACAGTGGGATACACAGACTTAAAAACACTCGCCTTGTCAAATCACTTGTTAGAAATCGTCCACTCCAAACCAAACAAACTGCGTTTCCTACCTATTCTCAGAACATGAGACAAAATCACAAACACACACTCACACCCACAAAGTCACCTCCTTTCCCAAAGTAGGTCTCTGACTATCGGGTGTGACCTCTGACTGGTGGGCCGTACTATGTTCCCATTAAATGGCCTGTTCTGTCTCAGATCTGGTTTCCTTGGCCAACTCTGTGAAGTTGTCAGGAGACAGCGGTGAGCCACTTCCTGCTTACTCAGGAAAGGCCACTCTTCAGAGCTTTCCTGGCATTTGGCCATCCTCACATCAGTAGATACCAAGAAAGACTGACTCTGTCCTTGGTAAATCAAATGAAGGGAGACCACTGGGACTGGGCCTGGGACTAGATTTGTGTGCCTGGATGCCTGGATCCCAAGTTCAGAGAGTTCCATCACCAAGAATGTGAGGTGAGGTCACTTCCTTCAGGAACTGAATGAGGTCAATGCCTTGGCAAGCACATTGTCCTAACATTTGCTTCCAAAGGTCCCATGAAATGGAGGCTGTCCCTAATTCCTTTGACACTTTCACAAGTTAGAATGGTATATCAAACATTGGTAACCAGAAACAGCTCTCCACAGAGGCCTCGTTTTGTCCTTCTTCTCTACATAAAGAAGAGAGAGGCTGATTCAGACACATCCCTTCATGCTGACCAGGTTGTTTGCAGTGAAAGATGACTTTTGCTCTCTCAGTTCCTTCATAGGTGCCTACAACTTCTCTAGGGATCATTTGCGCATAGACCTTTGAGTTTCTCAGCAGTTGGAAGATCCCCTACATTCCTGTATTTTAAGACCAACTCTGTCCTTGCTCTTCTCTAAAGTTAGATTGAGGGAACAGTGTATGGTTAGGGTTAATAACAGGTTTGATTTGGAATAGAAATCATTCTGCTGGATGAATAATGGTATTGGGAATCTGCGATATTTTCAAGAATATATAGGTAAAATATAGGAATCTGAAAACAGAAATCTAGGTAAGATTTGAAGCCCAGAAGGGCATTGGGCCCTTGATTGCGGTATTAAGCATAGGACCTTGTAACTTGGATGATTGATTTTCAAAGAGAACTTCCAGTCAAAATGGATAGTCAGGAGTATTAGGAAGATAGTCGGTATGTTTATAAAGGAGAGTGAGTATAGGATTTGGACCAAAAGTTCTTTAGCTATAGGGTTTCGGGTATTGAGTGAATGTAAATGTCAGCACATGTGAAGAATTAATCACAATGATGAACTGGGGAAAATATGTAGGAATGCAGATATCAATAGAGACTTTAGGAAATCTGGCAAAGTATAGTCGGTAGTGAAATGTTAATAAAATAGATTCTTGTCACTTCCTGTTTTTCTGTATGCTTAATAAAACACTGTTGAAATCTTGAGAAGTGTTTTCTAAACTTTTTCCCAGAATGTGCTGTCCCCAACAGCCAAACTTCAGAATGTACTCCCTCACCCAGTTGCACGCAAACTGCTCACCCGCCCAGGCCCATCAATAAACTTTCCTCCCTGCCCTTTTCAAGGAAAGTATATAAGCTCTGCTTAAGCTGTTCTCAGGGTTCTCTGCTCTATTCAAATGAGCTCTGAGCCCCAGCAGGCTGGACCCCCAATAAACCCTTTGTTTTTGCATGAGAGAGTCTCTTAGTGGTCTCTTCCCCCAATGCTCTTCCGATCTTTATATATGGAGGTTCCACCGAAATCCAGCAGCGGTGAACGAGAGACCCCAATGGCTACTCTCAGGGTAAGTAAGGCGCCTCTTTCTGGTTTCAGGTTTCAGGTTAGGGCTTGGCAAAATGGCTGTCGATGAAGTGTGTGAGCTCTCTTTGATGGTGGCTGGCAGACGTGTCACAGAGCCACAAGCCAAGTCCCTGGGGGAGGCCACAGAGGACTCGGGAATCGAGGCATAATAGTCCCCTCGACTCAGTGATACTTTGTTTCAGATTCGGTATTGCCAGCCCATCGGGTTTTGCCACCTGCTCAGTCTTGGTCTCAGTGTTGGACGTCCATTGCCTGTCTTTATTGTTTTCTCTTGTCTGTGTCCTGTGTCGTTGCTTTTACTGTTTGTGTATCTTTCATTATGGGACAGATCACTTCAATGCCTCTGTCCCTGACCCTTGATCTATGGACCAAAGTCCGCTTAAGGGCTCAGAATGTTTCTTTTTCAGTAAAACGCTGGACCTGGCAGACTCTGTGTGCCTCAGAATGGCCCACCTTTGGATTCGGATGGCCCCTAGAAGGATCTTTCTACTTCCCACTAATTTAAAAAGACAGAGATATTGTCTTACAGCCAGGGCCACATAGCCATACTGATAAACAGGAATATACCTTAACTTGGCAGGACCTCTGCAAATCTCCTCTTCCGTGGGTGAAGCCTTTCCTTGCTGTGTCCCCGATCCTACTTCTTCCCCCACGATCTCTCAACCCCTCTGCTCCTCCTCCTCCTCCACCCTCTGTTTTCCCTGAGTCACAAGATTTGACTCTACTGGACTCTCCTCCCCTTCCTTATCTTCTACCCTTGTCCCACAACCCCCAACACCCTCTAAGTGATTCTCCAGCTGCTGACTCAGCCTCTCCGCAATTGGAGGACGCTAAGCCAGCCCAGGGCCCTCCAGATAACTCCCCTGCGTCACACACAGCCCCTCCTCCCCTGGAGGAAGCTGGACTTGCTAAAGGAACTCGCTGGTGGCAAATGATTGAAAACCCTGGAACTCCCGTGTTGCTTCCCTCCATCCCTAAGGGCCAATGATTGACGATGGCCATGGGGAAAAAAATGGAAGCCTACCAGTATTGGCCTTCTCCTCTTCAGACCTATATAAATGGAAAAATAACAATCCCCCTTTTACCGAGGACCCAACCTGGCTCTCAGGTCTGGTGAAGTCATTGATGTTTTCACACCAACCTACTTGGGATGACTGCCAACAACTCCTAGGGACTCTCTTCATGACAGAGGAATAAAAGAGAATCCTCTTGGAGGCTAGAAAAAAGTATCCTCGGACCAAATGCGTGACCGACACAACTTCCCAACATATTCAAAGCCGGCTTTCTCTTGAAACGACCCAGCTGGGACCCCAACACCTTTGAAGGTAGGGAGCATCTGTCCACTTATCGCCGGGCTCTAATAGTGGGTATCTTAGTGGCCGCTAGGTGACCAACTAATTTGGCCAAGGTAAGAGAGATTATTTAAGGGCCTGATGAATCTCCCTGTATGTTCCTAGAGATAATTATGTAGGCATATAAGAGACATACTCCTTTCGATCCTCAGGCAGAGGATCAAAAGGCATCTGTCACAATGGCCTTTATTGGGAAAGCTGCCCTGGATATTAAAAGAAAGTTACAATGCTTAGATGGATTACAAGATATGACTTTGAGGGATTTAGTCAGAGAACCCGAGAAGGTATACTTTAAGAGAGAAACTGAGGAAGAGAAGGGAGCTGAGTGAGGATAAAAGAAACAAAAGACAGACTAAGGCATTGACTAAGGTCCTGGTCACAACAACAAATAGGCCAGAAACTAAGAAACAGAGAGACAGGAAGGGATACCTGGGCACACACTAGAGGCCACCCCTGGCCTCAGATCAATGTGCCTACTCTAAAGAAAAAGGACACTGGGCCAAAGAGTGCCCTAGAAAGAGACAGCCATGCCAGCCAGATATTCTGACTCTGGAGGAATACTAAGAAAGTCCGGGCTCAGATCCTCTCCCTGACCTCAAGGTAACTTTTGAAATGGAGGGGAACACAATAAGCTTTGAAGTAGATACACGGGCAATATACTCAGCCCATAAGGCCCATTGGGCCCTCTACCGAATAAAAGGTCTCTAATTCAAGAGTCTAACAGAAGTAAATATCGGGCTTTGACAACTAAGAGGACCATGGACCAGGGAAAAGGAAAAATCCATCACTCCTTCCTAATAATCCCAGAATGCCTGGCCCCATTGATGGGCAGAGTTCTGCTCACCAAGCTCTGGGCCAAAATAACTTTTAACCCTGAAGGCCCCCAAGTGGAATTTTTTAATCCTTCAGTAACTGCTCCTATAATCATGGCTCTAACTATGTCAGTAGCAAATGTTCATCAACTCACTCACCTTTGTTCAAAGAAACTGCATTCATTCGTGAAGGATCAAGAACACAGTTTTCCACTAACCTACTCACAGCAAAAGGAAATAACTGAATGGGTAACAAAAGCCTGTCAGGTCCATTAATTGGTTAAAGCTTACACTTCCAAGCTTCCTGCAGGAAAGCACCTATGAGGAACCAGACGAGGACAATTCTGGGAAGTGGACTTTACTGAAATTAAGCCAGTAAGGTATGGACTTAAATAACTCCTAGTCTTTGAACATACATTTTCAGGATGTATTGAAGCCTTCCCCACACACAAAAAAAAAAAGAAATAAAAAAGAAGAAAAAAGAAACATCGCAAATGGTTGTAAAGAAGATCCTGGAAGATATTTATTCTCCCCTTGACGACCAGTAGTCTTAACCCTCATCAGCCCCTTAAGCTGCGATGGCTGATCACAAATCCTACTGGACACGAAGTATGGCCTATCTCGAATACAGCCCCCTTACGAACCTGGTGGCCATCTCTCCACCCAGTCATTTGTCAGCTGGCTATAGGTCTTTCCTATTGGGATATCCCTGATTAACAGGATCCCACTAAAATTCCATTAAATCCCTTCCGTACCATAGATAATGGAAACAAACATTATAGATGTAGGGACACGTGAGCCAGATGCAGGTTGGCTAGCCTAGATTACTATGTTTGCCCAGCAGACTATCAAAGCCACAAACAGTCACGGCTGTGGGGGGGGAGAGCAGACTTCTATTGTAAGTCATGGGGATGTGAGCATACAGGGACTGTCAGATGGAACCCAAACTCCTCATCAAATTCTGTACACAGCATTGGCCACATTACGAATTAGATAACCAAAACCGATGGCCCCCAGAGGGGTCTCTAGATCCTCAAATTCTGTGTGACCTTTTTAACTTCTGCAAGTGCTCAAAAGGGTGAAAGGAGATTCCGCTATGTGGAGGCCTTCTCTCTCCTTTGCTCACATCCTGACCTATGCTTCTACAATAGATGCTCACCCTCAGCCTTGTGCTCCAGACTCTCTGCTGTCACTCCCACCTCAGCAACTTGATTTCTCCCCTCCAATATCTAGATCAAAAACCCAAATCTCGACTTGTTCTCAGACCATTGCTCCCTTGCTGAGGTTGCAGGTACTGAGGTACCACTCCATTCACTCACTCCTCTCCTCTCCTGTCAGTGCCCCCACCGGGTCCCAGCCAGTCCTCTTACCACCTAATGCAAAGCTCAAACCCGCTGAGAAGAATCCTCAGACCCTAATACAAGATGTAATGAAAATGGCCTTTAATGTTGCTTTGTCATCACTAAAAACAGGTTACTAAGATTTTAAAGTCCCTCACAGGCTTTTTGGAATCTCACTCCCGTCTCCCCCTCTGTTCTATCTGTTCTACTGCTCAAGTTTTTGTTGCTATTAAGATCCCAAAGCCCTCTCCCAATATTCTTTTACATCTCTCCTTCCTCATTCTCAGATCCACAGAGCTGCTCTTATCCCTGCCTTCCAAATTGTCCCCCTCTGTACCAGGCCCACAGAAAAGTCTTAACTGACCTTCTCCAGAAGTCTTCACCATGGCTGATTTAGGACTTTCAGCAAAAGAGTCCCTATAAAAGAGTTCACTGTAGATAAACTTCCTATTTTTGTGTTGCCCTGGTCTCCTTGGCAACTGGCTGAAAAATTCAGCACTCCTGATCTAGACACACCCTTACTAGTTTTTCACAATAATTTGAAAAAAAGTCCTCTGGCCTTGAGCTGGGGCTTCACAGAGATGGCTACATTTCTAAGATAAAGAAGTTACAAACTGGGCTGTATGGAAACAGCTGGAAGGGGGAAAAAAAGAAAGGGAAGACACCCCCACCCAGGTGTCCTTGAAAAGTTAACTTGCCCAAACTGAGGAAAAAACAGGAACAAAAACTGCTTTTTGTGAACTTCTGCAGACTGTGAACTTCTGAGCCCCTTCCCTTACGTGTTGGGTACAAAATTCTGAAACTACGTAACTTGGGTTTCAGGGGATTAATTGATTACAACAGAAGCAATGCCCTCTGAATCTGGTTGAA
Organism: Callospermophilus lateralis; assembly: GCF_048772815.1. Lineage (NCBI taxonomy): Eukaryota > Metazoa > Chordata > Mammalia > Rodentia > Sciuridae > Callospermophilus > Callospermophilus lateralis. The sequence continues at coordinate 2,029,836 of NW_027512826.1, forward strand.
ACAAAAAAGACTGTTTCCGTGTCTTTGGTGCTATCATAGGTGCCTTGCCTTGTCCGTCCCTACAACAGTATAATTCTATATACTTAAACATTGTTTATGTTTTCATGAAATGGTCAACAGATGTGATTAATTGTGAAATGGTGCAGATGTTTCCCAGAGTGCTCTATCATGACGCAGGTTCATCTGAAGATCAAAGAGGGGGACATACAACCCGGTTCCGCTGGGAACATATGTCCCTCACCTTAGCCATTCTATTACGAATAGGAGTTGCTGCAGGGTTGGGCACAAGAACCACTGCTCTGGTCCATGGGACACAACAAGTGACCCAATTAGAAGAAGCAATAGATCAAAACTTAAAGATTTTAGAAACCTCCATCACAGCTTTGCAGGAATCTTTAACCTCTCTCTCTGAAGTTGTTTTACAGAAAAGGCGAGGGTTGGACCTCCTTTTCATGACAGAAGGGGGCCTTTGTGCTTCATTGAGGGAAGAATGTTGTTTTTATGTCGACAATACTGGAGTTGTAAAAAAATCTATGAGTAAATTAAAAAGATGCCTTGAAGAGCAACAGCGAGAGAGAGAGGCACAAAAAGGGTAGTTTGAGTCTTTTTTTACACAGTCCCCCTGGTTAATTACGTTTTTATCAACCCTGGCTGGTCCAATAATAATCCTCATAGTATTACTAACTATAAAACCCTGTTTCCTCAATCATGTAATTTCTTTTCTCCAAGCTCAAATTGGACAAATTAAAATTATGGTAATACTCCACTAGCAGACATAGAATGTGACACCCCACAATGATCACTTTTATGATTAAAAGTAGCCAGAAAAAGAAGTGGGGAATGAAAGGTTAATAAAATATGTACTTTACTGGTCACACTGATATCTGAGTTTTCTGAGATGCTCGCCATTCCATTCAGCTATCCAGTACATGGCCATGTCACAGAGCTTGGAGGTAGTACATATCTTGGACACAAAACCATGAGCCTATTCTGGAGATTGGCCATAATTCAGGAAGAAAACAGCAACTTAGGAAGGTAGCAGGTATCGCCCATCAATAAGGCAAGCCACAGTCAATTCATAAATTGTGCTGGATGAATGCTGGGAAGCTTTCTATGAGACAGGACACATCCATTGATGCATTCTCTTTTCTAATGTCTACAAGCACGGACACAGTGGGATACACAGACATAGAAACACTTGCATTGTCAAACGACTTACTAGAAACAGTTCACTCCAAACCAAACAAACTGCCTTTTCTACCTATTCTCAGAACATGAGACAAAACCACAAACCCACACCCGCAATGGCACCTCCTTCCCCCAAATAGGTCTGTGACTCTCCGGAGTGTGCTCTGACTGATGGGCCATACTATGATCCTCCGAAATGGCCTGCCCTGTCTCAGATCTGATCTTCTTGGCAAACAATGTGAAGTTGTTAGAAGCCAGGAGTGAGCCACTATCTGCTTTCTCAGGAAGAGCCCCTCTTCCGAGCTTTCCTGGCATTTGGCCATCCTCACATCAGTAGGTATCAAGAAATACTGACTCTGTCCTTTGTAAATCCAAAAAAGTGAGACCACTGGGACTAGGACTGGGACTGGCTCTGGGTGCCTGGCTTTCTGTATACCAAGTTCAGAGAGTTCCATCACCAAGGAAGTGAGATGAGATCACTTCCTTCAGGAACTGAATGAGATCACTGCCTTGGCAACCACTTTGTCATAACAATTTCTCCCAACGGTCCCATGAGATGAGGGCTGCCCCTACTTCCTGTGACACTTTCACAAGTTAAAATGGTATATCACCCGTAGGCAAAAGGGAACAGCTCTCCACACAGGCCAGTTTGGTACATCTTCTCTACATTAAGAAGAGATAGGCTCATTCAGACGTAACCCTTAATACTGACCAGGTTGTTTGCCATGGAAGATGATTTTTGCTCTCTCAGGTCTTACATAGCTGCCTACATCTTCTCCAGAGATCATTTCTGCATGGAGCTTTGAGGTTCTCAACAGATGGAAGATCCACTGCATTCCTGTATTGTAAGACCAACACTGTCCCTGCTCTTCAGTAAACATAGATGTGAATTGGAGTCATGAGAAAACCCACGAACCTATGGGATAGCCTCTGCAGGGCTTTAAAGAATTCACTTGACCCAAATGATCCCTATTCTCACTTAATGGAGGTCAGGAACCTTACAGATGAAGGCGAGAGACTCTATCCACCATGACAGTTCTTTTGTCCATTTTGGTTTTGGATGCACACATGGGATTTTTCTTTAGACCCATCATGTACTGTGAATCTAAGCCACAGCCTCACATAGGGCCAAGAGGCTGATTCAGACACATCCATTTCCAAAGCAATTAACCGAAGAGGCACAGGTAATGACCATTCAATTCCATTTGAAAACTATTTTCTTCAGGCTTCACAAAGTGTGGCCTGAGGCAAAGACCTTCCTGACATTCAGGGCAACAGAATAGGTAAGCAAAAGGCACAAAGCAGGGTTTCTCCACTGAGACTTTCTTGGGCATACTGATATCTGAGTTTTCTGAGATACTCACCATTCCCATCAGCTATCCAGTACATGGCCATGTCACAGAGATGGAGGTGGTACATATCTTGGACACAAAATCATGAGCGTATTCTGGAGAGTGTCCAGAATTCAGGAAGAAAACAGGAATTTAGAAAGATGGCAGGAATTGCCCATCCATACGGCAAGCTGCAGTCCATTCATAAATTGCACAGGATGAATGCTTTGAAGCTTTCTCGTAGACAGGGCACATCCATTGATGCATTCTCTTTTCTACTGTCTACAATCACGGACACAGTATGATATATAGACACAGAAACACTCACGTTGTCAAAGGACTTACTAGAAACAGTTCACTCCAAAACAAACAAACCAGCTTTCCTAACTATTCTCAGAACATGAGACAAAACCACAAACTCACACTCACACCCAAAATGGTACCTCTTTCCCCAAAGTAGGTCTGTGTCTATCCGGAGTGTCCTCTGACTTGTGGGCCATACTATGTTCCCCAAAAATGGCGTGTCCTGTCTTCAATCTGGTCTCTTTAGCCAACTCTGTGAAGTTGTCAGGAGCCCGTGGTGAGAAACTACCTGCTTTCTCTGGAAAGGCCAGTCTTCATAGTTTCCAGGCATTTGACTGTCCTCACATCAGTAGGTACCAAGAAAGAGTGACTCTGTCTTGTTAAATCCAAACAAGTGAGCCCACGGGGACATGGAGTGGGTTTGACTCTGTGTGCCTGGTTTCCTGGATCCCAAGATCACAGACTTTCATCACCAATAATGTAAGGTGAGGTCACTTCCTTCACGAACTGAATGAAGTCACTGCCTTGGAAACCACTTTGTTTTAACAGTTGCTTCCGAGGTTCTCAAAAGATGGAGTCTGCCTCTACTTGCTGTGACTCATTCATAAGTTAGAATGGTATATCAACCATAGGCACCGGGGAACAGCTCTCCACACAGGCATGGTTTGGTCCATCTTCTCTACATTAGGAAGAGAGAGGCTAATTCAGACACATCCCTTCAACCTGACCAGGTTGTTTGCCATGGAAGATGACTTTTGCTCTCTCAAATCCTTCATACCTGCCTACACCTTCTCCAGGGATTATTTCTGCAGGGACTTTTGAGGTTCTCAGCTGGTGGATGATACCCTACCTTCCTGGATTTTAAGACCAACTCTGTCCCTGCTCTTCTGTAAAGTGAGATTGAGGGAACAGTGTATGGTTAGTGTTAATAGCATGTTCGATTTGGGTTAGGAGTCATTCTGCTGGATGAATTATGGTATTGGGAACCTGTGATATTTATAACAATATAAATGTGAAATATATGTATGAGAACAGAGATCTAGGAAAGATTTGAAGCCCAGAAAGGCATTGGGCCCTTGATTGGTATACTTAGATTGAATCATGTTCTGCACCGAGGTCTCAGATAAATCGATATACAATGGCATAGGACCCTATACCTCGGATGATTGAAAGTAGAAGAGAACATCCAGTCAAAAGGGATAGTCTGTAGGATTAGGAAGATAGTAAGTAGGTTTAGGAAGAAGAGTGAGTCTCGGAGTTGGACCAAAAGTTCTTTAGCAATTGGTTTTCAGTTAGAGGGTGAATGTAAATATCAGCACATGTGAAGAGACAGTCACAATGATGAACTGGGAAAAATATGTAGGAAAGCAGATATCAATAGGGGCATTAGGAAATCAGGAAAAGTATAAAGTGAGTGATAGGATTAGATATTTTCAACAGGCTTGAGGTTAAATATATAATCTTAGGAAGAAACAAATATGTAGTAACCGATAGGATTGACATTTGAGAGCAGTAGGCACCCTGGACATAGATGCTTTTAGTAATCCATGGTCACTTCTCATTTAGGCTTTGGTACAATCATATGTGTGACCTTTGCATTTTGTGTACAGAATACTACTGTGGTAAAATGTATATGTAGATCAGGTGACATGAGTATTTCTTGCACCATAAAGGGGAGTAATATTCTGGAAACTTATAAATTAGTACTGGGGATAAAAATAGGTGTACCTTGTGTTGATGATTATTGAGATGATGCATGAATAGACCATATTGTGAATAAAGTATGTAACTGGATCCAACATTAAATAATGGTTTGAGTTTGCATCTGAAAATATATTGGAAATCTTATATTGATATATATACCATCATTCCAACGAGTTATATATGCAATGGTATTATTTTGGTTACGGTTTATCGTGAAGAGTGAGTTTTGCTTCAAAAATGATTATGGAATCGAAAATAATGTGTTTAGAAAGAAGTCTAGTGAAAAGACCAGTAAAGAAACATGGAGGAATACATGTGTTCTGAAGTAGTAAGTAATTGAAAGTGAACCAAATGCCAAAAAAAAATTGTGAAGTTGTGGATGAAAAAATACATCCTATGATGTCCATAAACTGAAGAAATAGTAATGTACCAGTGTTGAGTAAAAATGAACTTCAAATTACACATCATGTCCCATAGCAATCTACTTGCATTAATGTTAAACTGGGTCAGTTACTGTAGAAATATTAGGATTTTTAAGCACCATCCACTGAACTTAGTTTTCAGTAGTAGGAAACCAAAATATATTTCAGGTGTATGAATATTACTGAGAATAATCTTGTGAAAATTTGAATTTAAATGAACATAAATGAATATGAATGAATTTAGGGAGTGTATAATAAGACACATATTTTTCATATTTTTTTAAAATCTGGAGAATATACACACACACACACACGCACACACACACACACACACGCACACACACACACATTAATATTTAGCAATATATATGCCAATCAATATTCATCATGAAATATAATTCATTCACAAATCCAAAAATATTCATTTTACTGAACATGGATTTATGTATAGTGTTTTTCACTAGGAAGCTCACCCATAGGTGGAATTTTCAGTTCCATCATTATTTAGGGAAAGTCATCTCTTCTCACAATTTTTATATTCCAAAGCCAGTGATCTTTCAAGAATGGACGTGTGATACCAGGTAGGATATTGTATATGCATAAAAAAATTACATGTGCTGAATAGGATACAGAGAAAGGGAGACAGGAATTTACATATGTGATAACTTTAAAAAATCATGGAGAAATATTAAAATTAAAAGTTTACTAAATTTAAAACACATACTCTTGATAAAGAGGAAGACAAATACAAATATACACCATGCTTCCTATGAAAGGACTGTACTTCTATTCAGTTAGGTTTTTTTTTCTCCATGATATTAGGATTAGTAGTCAGAGTCTAGTAGGGTATGGGTTAGTGTCAGGGATTCAGAATTTCAAATGGAAAATAGGGAAATGAATCTAATGTGTATGCAAACATGTGATACACAAAAATCTTCCCTCTCTTATCCAGAACAATGCCTTGACATAACCATCGTTAAAAGTAAGACACAATTAGAGGAGAGGAGTTAGAAAACCAGTGAATACATATGTGGAATAAAAAATGCTCAGGAGTTCACAACACTGGAGGTGGTAAAAGAGTTTACAAAAGTATGGGAGAGGGTAAATACTCCAGAAACATGGAGCTGTGCTGACCTAAAGACTTATTGAGAAACTTCCTCTGAGGTTAGGCACAAGAAATATATGTATGGCAATATGTAAATCAATGGTTCTGCAACTGATGTGATTCTGCAATCTGTATATGGAGTAAAAATGGGAGCTCATATCCCACTTGAATCAAAGTGTGAAATATGATATATCAAGAAGTATGTAATGTTTTGAACAACCTACAATGAAAATTAATTAGAAAAAGAAAAAGAAATATATGTAATTGTCAGGAGATTTAGCTTCGTTTATAGTGACACCAAAAATCTGGGTCTGCATCTATGTGACCTGGAGGACATGGTTCTTTATTTTGTAATGAACATGAGGCAGCAGGTCTGAATTCTCCCTTTGTAGGTAAACTGTTGCCACTGGGAGCTAAGTGTCTTCCCGTGTGGTCTGTGAAGTCATTTGGTCATCCTCCACTTTTCAGGGTGTTTCTTACTGCTGCACTGGGAATTTGGTATTTGCTTCACGAAATACAATATGTTCAACTAAGACACAATGCTGGAGGGAGTTCTGTCATGTGTGGTTGGTCAGGGTCGGCAAGAGAATGTACGAACCAGGCTTCTATCCCACATAGCTTTCCCCTTGACTATAGCAACCTGATTCTGAACATTGCCCTGAAACCTCTACATATAACAAGATGCCTTTACATACAAAGGTCTGCTGCCTGCACCATGTCAGTCGCAAGTTTTGGAAGCCAATGGAAGATCCAGGTGGTCCTACCAAAAATATTTATGTACACACCTACAGTCCACTGCTCTACACCCACTACCCAGCAGGCTCCAACTTACTGGCATTTCTGTTCTACACCATTTTCACGAAACTCAGTCAAGCAAGGCACTGTTTGTTATACTCACGATCAGCAGCAGGATATCTAAAGGTTATCCAGTGCCACCTGGTCATGGGGATTTCAAAAATTTCATGGTATTAATCTAGTCATTTTTCAAGGATGAAGTTGGAGGCACTGTGGGTTTCATTTAATTCAGGAACCATTAAATGGTGAGGAAGCTCATTTCAATGAAAGCTCTGGAGAACACTCACAGGCAAGCCTTCCCAAAGAGTGGCCAAAAGGACACATGAATCCAGGCCCATTGAGGTATACAATGTGAGGTCCATGTGTGTTTGGACTCTCAACTATGGCTACCAAGTCTTTAAGAATTAAATCATGTGATATCCTGGCTCAGAATCCCTGAGCTCTGTGGAAAGCCATCCTGGGCCTAGATCTCAGTTTCCAAAACTGATTCTCATGCGTGGTCTCCTAAAATCCCAACACTATTCATGGCAATACTTCTCTGAGGTCAGTTCCAGAACTCAGTCTCTAAGGGGAATCACACCAGAGTTCAAGCCCTGGTGGACCCAGTCATCCCTTCCAACTACCACACAAATTACCACAATTAAAACAAGAACCCTCCCATATGGCCCTCATCTTCTTTCATATAGACACTCATCATAATCTGGCTGGAGGTTTCCATGAGGGGCGCAGACCAAGACAGTGGCCCAAATAAGCTCCTTTGCCCCTCATTTGCCTAAAGTCAAGGTGGCCTGGACACCCATCCTGTGAACCAAAAGTGATCAAATAGGCCTGCCATTAATACCGCTCCAATTTGAGGACTACTGTCTGTGGGGTTTAGATTCTTTATGTGAATTTTAGTCATGAGAAAACCCAAGCACAATGGGCTAGCCTCTGCAGGTTTTGTAGAACTCTTTTGACCCAAAGGATCCCATTCTCACTTGATGGAGGTCAGGAAACTTACAGAGGAAGTCGAGAGACTTCATCCCAATAATTGTTCTTTTGGCGAATTTTCTTTTGGATGCACACATGGTAACTTTCTTTAGATCCATCAGGTGCTGAGAATCTAAGCCACAGCCACACACAGAGCCAAGGGCCTGATTCAGACACATCCCTTTCCAAAGCAATTAAGGAAAGTGCCACAGGTATGCCCGTTCATTTCCATTTGAAAACTGTTTTCTTCAGGCTTCACAAAGGGGTGGCCTGAGGCAAAGACCTTCCTGACATTCAGGGCAACAGAACAATAGGTAAGCAAAAGGCCCAAAGCAGGATTTCTCCTCTGAGACTTTCCTGGTCACACTGATATCTGAGTTTTCTGAGATGCTCGCCATCACCTACAGCTATCCAGTACATGGCCATGTCACAGAGCTTGGAGGTGGTACATATCTTGGACACAAAACCATGGGCCTATTCTTGAGATTGGCCGGAATTCAGGACGAAAATAGAAACTTAGGAAGGTAGCAGGTGTTGCTCATCGATAAGGCAAGCTCAAGTCCATTCATAAACGGGGCAATATGAATACTGAGAAGCTTTCTACTAGACACGACACATCCATTGATGAATTCTCTTTTCTAATGTCTACAACCACGGAAACAGTGGAATACACAGACATAGAAACACTCGCCCTGTGAAAAGACTTACTAGAAACAGTCCACTTCAAATGAAACAAACCGACTGTCCTACCTATTCTCAGAAAATGAGACAAAACCACAAACCCACAACCACACCCACAAAGGCACCTCCTTCCCCTAAGTAGGTCTGTGAATATCCAGAGTGTCCTCTGACTTGTGGGCCATAATATGTTCCCCCAAAATGGCCTTTCCTGTCTCAGATCTTGTCTCCTTGGCCAACTCTGTGAACTTCTTAGGAGCCAACGGTGAGCAACTACCTGCTTTCTCATGAAAAACCCTGCATCCGAGCTTTCCTGGCATTTGGCCTTCGTCACATCTGTAGGTACCAAAAAATACTGACCCTGTCCTTGGTAAATCCAAACAAGTGAGACCACTGGGACTGGGACTTGGATTGGCTCTGTGTGCCTGGCTTCCTGGATCCCACGTTCAGAGAGTTCCATCACCAAGAAAGTGAGGTGAGGTCACTTCCTTCCTGAACTGAATGAGGGCACTGTCTTGGCAGCCACTTTGTCCTAACTGTTGCTTCCAAGGGTCCCAAGAGATTGAGGCTGCCCCTACTTCCTGTGACATTTTCACAAGTTAGAATGGTATATCAACCAAAGGCACCCAGTAATAGATCTCCACACAGGCCTGGTTTGGTCCATGATCTCTACATTAAAAAAAATCTGATTCAGACACAACCTTTTATCCTGACCGGGTTGTTTGCCATGGAAGATGACTTTTGGTCTCTCAGGTCCTTTATTGCTTCCTACATCTTCTCCAGGGATCATTTCTGCATGGACCTTTGAGGTTCTCAGCAGGTGGAAGTTTTTCTACATTTCTGTATTGTAATATCAACTCTTTCCCTGCTCTTCTGTAAAGTTAGATTGAGGGAACAGTGTCCGGTTATGGTTAAAAACATGATCGATTTGGGTTAGAAATCATTTTGCTGGATGAATGATCGTATTGAGAACTTGCTATGTGTAGAAGAATATACAGGTGAAATATATGTATGAAAAAAGAAATCTAAGTCTGATTTGAAGCCCAGAAGGGCATTGGGCCCTTGATAGGGATACGTGGTGTTGAATTACGTTCTGCAGAGTTGTCTCAGATAAATCGATATACAATGGCATAGCACCTTGTACGTTGCATGAATTAATGTAGAAGGAACATCAAGTCAAAAAGGCATAGTCGGTAGTGAAAGGTTAATAAAATTAATAAAATAGGTACTTGTCACTTCCTGTTTTTCTGCATGCTTAACAAAACACTTTTGAAATCTTGAGAAATGTTTGCTAATCTTGTTCTAGAATGTACTGTTCCCAACAGCCGAACTGCAGAATGTACTCCCTCACTCGGTGTCATGCAAACCGCCCACTCGCCCTTACCCATCACTAAACTTCCCTCTCTTCCCTCTCCAAGGAAAGTATATAAGCTCTGCTTAAGCTGTTTTCAGAGGTCTCTGCTCTATTTAATTTAGCTCTGAGCTCCAGCATGCTGGACCACAAATAAACCCTTTGCTGTTGCATGAGACAGTCTCTTGATAGTATCTTCCTCTGACACTCGCCTGACCTTTACATATTGAGGTTCCACCGAGTTCCAGCAGTGGCCGACGAGAGACCCCAACGGGCTCCTCTCGGAGCAAGTAAGGCGCCTCTTTCCGGTTTCAGGTTTCTTGTTAGGGCTTGGCAAAATTGCTGGCGATGAAGAGCCTGGGCTCTCTCCGACGGTGGCTGAGAGACGTGTCACAGAGACAAAGGGCACCTCTCTGGAGGACCCTGCAGAGAACTCGGGAAATCAAGGAACAATAGTCTTCTCGACTCAGTGATATTTTCTTTTAGATTCGTTGTTGCCATACCATTGGGTTTTGCCGGCTACTCATTCCTGGTCTCAGTGTTGGACGTTCATTGCCTGTCTTTATGGTCTTGTCTTATCTGTGTCGTGTGTCCTTGCTTTTACTGTTTGTGGAACTTTCATTATGGAACAGAGCACGTCAATGCCTCTGTCCCTGACCCTTGATCACTGGACCAAAGTCAGCTTAAGGGCTCAGAATCTTTCTTTTTTTAGTAAAACGCTGGACCTGGCAGAATCTCTGTGCCTCAGAATGGCCCATCTTTGGAGTCGTATGGCCCCTAGAAGGATCTTTCTACTTCCCACTAATTTAAAAAGTCAGAGGTATTGTCTTTCAGCCAGCGCCACATAGCCATCCGGATCAACAGCCATATATCTTAACTTGGCAGGACCTCTGCAAATCTCCTCCTCCATGGGTGAAGCCTTTCCTTGCCCCTACCTCTGCTCCTACTCCTTCCCCCATGATCTCTCAAACCCTCTCAACCTCCTCTTCCTCCACCCTCTGTTCTCCCTGAGTAACAGATTTGACTCTACTGGACTCTTCTCCCCCTCCTTATCCCCTGCCCTCGTCCCCTAACACACAACACACTCTAAGTGATTCCGCTGCTGCTGACTAAGCCTCTCTACCATTGGAGGAAGCTAAGCCGGTAATAGGATCTGACAATGGACCGATGTTCATGGCCCAGGTAAGTCAGGGGTTAGCCAGGAACCTGGGAATTAATTGGAAGTTAAATTGTGCTTATAGACCACAGAGTTCAAGACAAGTAGAAAGAATGAATAGAACCATTAAAGAGACCTTAACGAAATTAAGCTTAGAGACCAGCATAAGATTGGACTATGCTCCTGCCTTATGCAATGTTTCATGCAAGAAAAAATCCCTTTGTTTCTTTGAGTAACCTTACCACATGTGAAATTCTTTATGGTGGCCCTCCTCCAGTAGGGGACCTAAGCCCAACTGTAAGACCTAAAGATCCTTTCCACACCCCCTTGCTTGACAGACTTAAAGATCTTGAAAGAACTCAGTAATACCTGTGAAAACAGCTGTCCACTGCCTACCCAACTGGGAACCAGGGGATTCCACATCCATATCAAGTAAGAGATTTCATCTATGTAAGATGATATCAGGTGTCATCCCTGGTACCCCGCTGAAAAGGACCATACCAGGTGCTATTATAACACCTACAGTGGTAAACGTAAACAGAATCACTTCCTGGATCCATACCTCTCATCTCAAGCCTGCTGCCTATACAGAATCTTTCTGGAAACTGAAAAAGACTGGTAACAGTTTCAAATTGTGTATTGGCAATGTGAATAAGGTTATATACTCTCCCCTTGGCTACAAGTAGTCCTAACCCTCATCAGCCCATTAAGCAGTGATGGCTGATCACAAATCCTACTGGAAAAGAAGTATGGTCTATCTCGCATACAGCCCCGTTAGGGACCTGGTGGCCATCTCTCCACCCAGACATTTGTTAGCTGGCTATAGGTATTTCCTATTGTGATATCCCTGATGAAGAGGATCCCACTAAAATACCATTAAATCCCTTCTGTACCATAGATAATGGAAACAAACATTATGGATGTAGGGACACGCGAGCCAGATGCAGATTGGCTAGTCTAGATTACTAAGTTTGCCTGGCAGACTATCAAAGCCACAAAGAGTAATGGCTGTGTGGGGGAAAAGCCGACTTTTTCTGTATGTCATGGGAATGTGTGCATACAGGGGCTGCCTGAAGAAACCCCAATTCTTCATCAAATTCAGTACACAGCATTGGCCACATTACCAATTAGACAACCAAAAACTATGGCACCCAGATGGGTCTCTACATCCTCAAATTTTGCGTGACCTTTTTAACTTCTGCAAGTGCTCAAAAGAGTGAAAGGAAATTCCCCTATGTGGAAGCCTTTTCCCTCCCTCACTCACATCCTGAACTATGCTTCTCCAATAGATCATTATCCTCAGCCTTCTGCTCCAGACCCTCTGATGTCACTCCCATCTCAGCAACTTGATTTTTCCCCTCCAATAACTAGATCAGAAACCCAAAGCTCCACCAGTTCTCAGACCATCGGCCACTTGCTGAGGTAGCAGGTACATAGGTACCGCTCCACCGACTCATTCCTCTCATCTCCTGTCAGTGCCCTCACCGGGTCCCACCAGGTCCTCTTACCAGCTAACCCAATGCTCAAACGAGCTGAGGAGAGCCCTGAGACCCTTATCCAAGATGTAATATAATTGGCCTTTAAAGTTGCTTTGTCATCACTGAAAACAGGTTACTAAAATTTAAAGTCCCTCACAGGATTTTGGGATCCTCACTCCCGTCTTTCACTCTGCTCTACCTGATCTACTGCTCAAGTTTGCTGCTAGGAAATTCCCAATACCCTTTCGCATTATTCTTTTACATCTCTCTTTTCCCTCATTCTCAGATCCTCAGAGGTGCTCTCAGCCCCACCTTCCCCGTCTTTCCCCCTCTGTACCAGGCCCACAGAAATGTCTTAAATGACCTTCTTCAGAAGTCTTCACCATGGCTGAGTTTTGAACTTTCAGCAAAACAGTCCCAATAAAGACTTTAATGTAGATAAACTTTCTCTTTCGTATTGCCCTGTTCTACTTGGCCACTGGCTAAAAATCTCAGTACTTCTAAGCTAGACAACCCCTAACTAGTTTTTCACAAAATATGTGAACAAGTCCTCTGGCCTTCAGCTGGGGCTTCACAGAGATGGCTACATTTCTAAGATAAAGAAATTACCAACCGGGCTCCATGGTAACAGCTGGCAGGGGGAAAATAAGAAAGGGAAGAAAAAGCTCTCCTCCTCCCAGGTGTCCTTGAAAAGTTAACTTGCCCAGAACAGAAGGAAAAACAGAAACAAATACTGCTTTTTTAAACTTCTGAAGACTGTGAACTTCTGAGCCCCATGCCTTATATGTTGGGTACAAATTTCTGAAACTACCTAAACTTGAGTTTCAGGGGATTAATTGATTACAATAGAAGCAATGCCCTCTGAATCCGGTTGCAACCAAATAGGACTGTTTCCCTCTCTTGAGTGCTATCTTAGGTGCCTTGCTTTGTCAGTGCCTACAACAGCATAATTCTATATACTTAAACATCGTTTATGTTTTCATGAAATGATCAAGATATGTGATAATTTGTGTAATGGTGCAGATGTTTCCCAGAGTGCTCTATCATGATGCAGGTTCATTTGAGGATCAAATAGGGGGGGCATACAACCGGTTCCACTGGGAACATATATCCCTCACTTTAGCCATCCTATTAGGAATAGGAGTTGCTGCACGGGTGGGCAGAGGAACCAGTGGCATTGTCGATGGGACACAAAAGATGACCCAATTAGAAGCAGCAATAGAGCAAAAGTAAGATATTAGAAACCTCCTCCAGGGCTTTGCATAAAACTTTAACCTCTCTCTCTGAAGTTGTTTTACAGAACAATTGAGGGTTGGACCTCCTCTTCATTAGAGAAGGGGGCCTTTGTGCTGCATTGAGGGAAGAATGTTGTTTTTATGCTGACTATACTGGAGTTGTAATAAAATCTATGAGTAAATTTAAAAGACACCTTGAAGAGCATCAACAAGTGAGAGAGGCCCAAAATGGGTGGCTTGAGTCTTGGTTCACACAGTCCCCCTGGTTAACTACGTTTTTATCAACCCTTGCCGGTCCAATAATAATCCTCATATTATTGCTAACTATAAAACCCTGTTTGCTCAACCGTGTAATGTCTTTTCTCCAGGCTCAAATTGGACGAGTTAAACTTATGGTAATACCCCACTAGCAGACATTGAATGTGACACCCTCCAATGATCATTTTTATGATTAAAATTAGCCAGAAGAAGAAGTGGGGAATGAAATATTAATAAAATAGGTACTTGTCACATCTTGTTTTTCTGTATGCTTAACAGAACACTGTTGAAATCTTGAGAAATGTTTGCAAATCTTGTTCCCAGAATGTTCTATCCCCAGCTGCCAAATTGCAGAATGTACTCCCTCTCCCAGTTGCATGCAAACCGCCCACTCGCCCTGACCCATCAATACAATTCCCTCCCTTCCCTCTCCAGGGAAAGTATATAAGCTCTACTTCAGCTATTCTCAGGGCTATCTGCTCTATTCAGGTGAGCTCTGAACCCCAGCATGCTGGACACCCAATAAACCGTTTGATGTTGCATGAGATAGTCTGTTGGTAGTCTCCTCCTCTGAAGCTCGCACCACATTTACTTGGATGATTAAATGTAGAAGAGAACATCCAGTCAAAAAGGGATAGTCTGTAGCATTAGGAAGATAGTCAATAAGTTTAGGAAGAAGGGTGAGTATAAGATTTGGAACAAAAGTTTCTTAGCAATAGAATTTCGATTAGAGAGTGAATGTAAATGTCAGCACAGGTGAAGAGTCAGTCACAATGATGAACTGGGGAAAATATGTAGGAAAGCATATATCAATATAGACATTACAAAATCAGGCAGAGTATAAAGTGAGTGATAGGATTAGACATTTTGAACAGGGTTGAGTTTAAATATATAATCTTAGGAAGAAACAAATATGTAGTCACAAATAGGATTGACATTTGAGAGCATTGGGCAAATTTCAGGTGGATTAATATTTCTGAGAATAATCTTGTGAATAGTTGATTATAAATCCACATACATGAACATGAATGAATTTAGGGAGTGAATATAAGACACATATATTTCATATTTTGAAAAATCTGGAGAGTGTATATATATATATATATATATATATATATATATATATATATATATATATGTATATATATATATATACATATATATATATATACATATATATACATATACATAAAACAAACACACAGACAAAAAAGTAGCAATATATATGTCAATCAAAATTCATTATAAAATATATACCATCCACAGATCTAAAAATATTCATTTTACTGAACATGGATTTATGTATAATGCTGTTCAACTAGCAAGCTCACCCATAGGTTGAATATTCAGTTCCAACAGGGTTTAGTAGGAGTGATCTCTTCTAACAATTTGTATCTGCCAAGTCAGCCACCTCACAAGAATGTACGTGTGGTACCAGATAGGAATCTATATGTGCATATAAGAATACAGAGAAAGGGAGACAGGAATTCACATATTTGTTAACCTTAAAAATACTATGACAACTATTTCAACAAACAATTGACTAGATTTATAACTCCAACTCTGTATCATGCAAAAGGCAAGTCCATCTATACACCATGCCTACTCTGAACTGCTTGTATTTCTATTCTTTATGGGTTATTTTTCTCCATCATATTAGGATTAGTAGTCAGAGTCTGGTAGGGTATGGGTTAGAGTCAGGTATTCAGTATTTTGAATTGAAAATAGGACACTGAATCCAATGTGTATGCAAATATATGCTACGGAAAAATCTTCCCACTCTCCTCCAGAACAATGCCTTGACATTACCTTCGCCCCAAGTAAGACACAATTAGAGGAGAAGAGTTAGAAAATCTGTGAATACATATCTAGAATGGAAAATGCTCCAGATTTCACATCTTTGGAGGTGGTAGAGGAGTTTCCAAAAGTAAGAGACAGGGTAAACACTCCACAAACATGGAGCTCTGCTGGCCAAAAGACTTTTTGAGAATCTGCCTCTGAGGTTGGGCACTTGAAATATATGTTGTTGTCAGGAGCTTTAGCTTTATTTGTAGTGAAACCATCAAATCTGGATCTGAATCTATGTGACCTGGAGGAAATGGTTACTTATTTTCAAATAAAAATGAGGCAGCAGTGATGAATTCTCTTTTTGTAGGTAAACTTTGGCCACTGAGGGCTAAGTGTCTTCCCGTGTGGACTGTGAAACCAATGGTCATCCTCCAATTTTCGTGGTGTTTCTTGCTGCTGCACTGGGAGTTTGGTATTTGCTTCATAAAATACAACGAGTTGAAATGGGACACAGTGCTGAAGGGAGTTCTGTCAGGTGTGGTTGGCAGGGTCTCCAGGAGAATGCACCAACCAGGGTTCTATCTCAAGTAGCTTGCCCCCTTGACAATAGCAACATGATACTGAACATTGCTCTGAAACCTGTCCATATAAAAATATGCCTTTACATATATGGGTGTGATGGTTGCACCATGTCAGTCACAGCCATTTGGAAGCCAATGGAAGATCCACATGGCCCCACCACAGATGTTTTATCACACATTTGCATAACACAGCTCTAGGCCCACTACTTACCAGGCCCCAACTTACTGGCATCTCTGTTCTACACCATTTTTATGAAACCCAGTCAATCAAGGCCCTGTCTGTTATACTCATGATCATCAACAGGACATCAAAGGTCCTCCAGTGCCAGCTGGTCATCGGAATTTCTAAAATTTCATGGTAATTATCTAGCATATTTTCACAGATGCATTTGGAGGCAATGTTGGTTTCAATTCATTCAGGAACCATTAAATGGTGAGGAAGCTAATTTCAGGGAAATCTCTGGAGCACTCTCACAGGCAAGTCTACCCAAAGAGTGGCCAAAAAGTCACATGAAGCCAGGCCCATTGAGGTCTACAAAGCGAGGTCCAAGTGTGTTTTGAATCTCAATTATGCCTGCCAAGTCTTTCAGAATAAAATCATGTAATATCCTGGCTGTGATTCCCAGTGTTCTGTGGAAAGCCACTCTGGGCCTTGATCCCAGGTTCCAATGGCAACTCTCATTCCTGGCCTCCTAAAATCCCCACACAATTCATGTCAATACTTCTCTGAGGTCAGTTCCAGAACTCAGTCTCTAAGGGGAATCACAGCAGAATTCATGCCCAGGTGGACCCAGTCATCTCTTCCAACTGCCACACAAATGACCACAATTATAACCAAAACACTCCTACATGGCCCTCATCTTCTACCATAAAGATACTCATCATAACATCTGGATGGAGGTTTTCATGAGAGGCACATCCCAAGACAGTGTCCAAAATAAGCTCCCTTGCCCCTCATTTGCCGAATGACAGGGTGGCTTGGACACCCTTGCTGTGAACCAGGAGTGATCAAATAGGCCTGCCCTTAATACTGCTTCGCTTCTCCAATTTGAGCCTCTCTGACTGTGGGGTCTAGATTCTTTTTGTGAATTGGAGTCATGAGAAAAGCCAAGCACCTCTGCAAAGATTTGAAGAACTCATTTCACCCAAAGGATCCCTATTCTGACATGATGGATTTCAGAAACCTAACAAAGGAAGGCAATATACTTCATGCACATTGATTGAACGTTTTTCCATTTTGGTTTAGATGCACATATGGGATCTTTCTTTACATCCATCAGGTGCTGAGAATCTAAGTCACAGCCTAAAACAGGGCAAAGGGCCTGAATCAGACACATCCTTTTCCAATGAAATTAAGCAAAGAGCCAGAGGTGATGCACATTCATTTCCATTTGAAAACTGTTTTTTCAGGCTTAACAAAGGGGTTGCATGAGACATAGACCTTTCTGATATTCAGGGCAACAGAACAATAGGTAAGCAAAAGGCCCAAAGCAGGGTATCTCCACTGAGACTTTCCTGGTCACACTGATATCTGAGTTTTCTGAGATGCGGGCCATTCCATTCAGGTATCCAGTACATGGCCATGTCAAAGACCTTGGATTTGGAACGTATCTTGGACAAATAACCATGAAAATAAATAAATAAATCTCTATTCTAGAGAGTGGCCAGAATTCAGGAAGAAAACAGGGACTTAGGAAGGTATTAGGTGTTGCCCGTGCATAAGGCAAGCCACACTCCATTCATAAATTGGGCAGGATGAATGCTGGGAAGCTTTATACTAGACATAACACATCCATTGCTGCATTCTCTTTTCTCATGTCTACTACCGCAGGCACAGTGGGATACACAGACATGGAAACACTCACCTCGTCAAACGACTTACCAGAAACAGTTCACTCCAAAACAAACAAACCGCCATTCCTACCTATTTTCAGAACATGAGACAAACCACAAACCCACACCCACTCCCAAAAAGGCACCACCTTCCCCAAGTAGCTGTGTGACTAACCAGAGTGTCCTCTGACTGGTGGCCATACTCTGTTCTTCCGAAATGGCCTGTCCTCTCTCAGATCTGTTTTCCTTGGCGAACTCTGTAAAGTTGTAAGGAAAAAATGGAGAGCTACTACCTGCTTTCTCAGGAAAGTTCCCTCTTCAGAGCTCTCCAGGCATTTGGTAATCCTCACTTCAGTAGGAACCAAGAATGACTGACTTTAACCTTGCTAAATCCAAACAAGTGAGCCCACTGGGACTGGGACTGAAACTGCCTCTGGGTGCCTGGCTCCTTGGATACAAAGTTCAGAGAGTTCCATCACCAAGGAAATGAGGTATGTCACATTCTTTGGAACTGAATGAGGTCACTGCCTTGGCAAATGTATATCTTATGATGTGAAAAAACTGAAGAAATAATAATGTACCAGTGTCGAATACAAATGAATGACAAATTACATATCATGTCCCATAGGATTCTACTTGCATTGATGTTAGACTGCGTCAGTTACTGTAGAATAATTAGGATTTGTATGCACCATTCACTGAAGTTAGTTTTCAGTACTAGGAAACAAATATGTATTTCAGGTGGATGAATATTTCTGATTATAATCTTGTGAAAAGTGGATTATAAATCCACATACATGAACATGAATGAATTTAGAGAGTGTATATTAGACACATATATTTCATATTTTGAAAATTTGGAGAGTATATCTATATCTATATCTACATCTATACACACACACACACACACACACACACACACAACACTCACAGACATTAAAAAGTACCAACATAAATGCCAATCGAAATTCATCAGTAAATATGTATCATCCACAAATGCAAAAATATTTATTTTACTGAACATGAGTTAATGTATAATGTTGTTCTACTAGGACGCTCTCCTATATGTTGAATTTTCATTTCCAACAGCATTTAGGAGGAGTGAACTCTTCTCACAATTTGTATCTGCCAAGACAGCCACCTCACAAAAATGTACGTGTGATACCTGGTAGGATTCTATATATGCATATAAATATACATGTGTGAATAGGCTACAGAAAAGGGAAATAAGAATTCACATATTTGTTAAGCTTAAAAACACATGGTGAATATTTCAATTAAAATTTGACTAGATTTATAACTCCTACCTAATATAATGCAAATGTCAAGTCCAACTATACAACATGTCTCCTCTGAAGTACTTGTATTTCTAATGTGTTGGGCTAATTTTCTCCATTATATTAGGATGAATAGTCTGAGTCTACTAGGTATGGGTTAGTGTCAGGGATTCAGTACTTCGAATGGAAAATTGGAAAATGAATCCAATGTGTATGTAAAAATATGTTGCACAAATATCCTCCCGCTCTCATCCAGAACAATGCCTTGACATTACCTTCACCCCACGTAAGACACAATTGGAGGAGAAGAGTTACAAAATCAGTGAATACATATCTGGAATGGAAAATGCTCAGGAGTTCACAACCTTGGAGGTGGTAGAGGAGTTTCCAAAACTAAGGGACAGGGTAAACACTTCACAAACATGGAGCTCTGCTGGCCTAAAAACTTTTTGAGAAACTGCCTCTGAGCTTCCACACTTGAAATATATGTTGTTTTCAGGAGATTTGGATTCCTCTGTAGTGAGACCATCAAAGCTGGGTCTGCATCTATGTGACCTGGAGGACATGGTTTCTTATTTTCCAATGAACAAGATGAAGCAGTGCTGAATCCTCTCTTTGTAGGTAAACTGAGGCCACTGGGGACTAAGTGTCTCCCCTTGTGGACTGTGATGCCATTTGGTCCTCCTCCACTGTTTGTGGTGTTTTTGCTGCTGCACTGTGAGTTTGGTATTTGTTTCACGAAATACTAGGAGCTAAACTGGGACACAGTGCTGGAGGGAGTTCTGTCACGTGTGGTGGGTCAGGGTCTGCAAGAGAATGCACCAACTAGGCTCCTATCTCTCACAGCTTTCCCCATTGTCCCCTTGTCCATATCAACCTGATTCCTAATTTTCCTCTGAAAACTCTCCATATAACAAGATGCCTTTACATATAAGGGTCTGCTGGCTGCACCATGTCAGTTACAAGCCATTTGGAATCCAATGGTAGATCCACATGGCGCTACCACGGATGTTTTATCAAATACCTCCCCACCACTGCTCTAGACCCACTACTCAGCAGGCTCCAACTTACTGGCATCTCTGTTCTACACCATTTTCATGAAACTCAGTAAATCAAGGCACTGTCTGGTATACTCATGATGAGCAACAGGACATCCAATGTTTCTCCAGTGCAACCTGGTCATAGGAATTTCAAAAATTTTATGGTATTTATCTAGCCATTTTTCAAGCATGAAGTTGGAGGCACTGTGGGTTTCAGTTCATTCAGCAAACATTAAATGGTGAGGAAGCTCATTTCAATGAAATCTCTGGAGAACTCTCACAGGCACGGCTTCCCAAAGAGTGGACAAAAGGTCACATTAGGACAGGCCCATTGAGGTCTACAATGTGAGGTCCATGTGTGTTTTGACTCTCAACTATGGCTGCCATTTCTTTAAGAATAAAATCATGTGATATCCTTGCTGAGATTCCCAGGCCTCTGTGGAAATCCACCCGGGGCCTAGGTCTCAGTTTCCAAGAGCGACTTTCATGCGTGGCCTCTTAAAATCCCAACAAAATTCATGGCAATGCTTCTCTGAGTTCAGTTCCAAAACCCAGTCTCTAAGGGTAATCACACCAGAGTTCAAGCTCACGTGGACCCAGTCATTTTTTCCAATGCAACACAAATGACCAAAATTAAAACCAAAACACTCCCACATGGCCTTCATCTTATTCCATATAGTCAATCATCTTAACCTCTGGCTGGAGGTTTCCATGAGGGGCGCAGCCCAAGACAGTGTCCAAAATCAGCTCGTTTGCCTCTCATTTGCCTAAAGTCAGGGTAGCCTGGACACCGTTTCTCTGAACCAGGAGTGAACAAATAAGCCTGCCGTTAATACTTCTTTGTTTCTCCAATTTGAGGCCTACTGATTTTAGGTATTGATTCTTTAGGTAATTTAGAGTCATGCGAAAACACAAGCACCTCTGCAGGGCTTTGAAGAACTCATTTGACCCAAAGAATCCCTATTGTCATTTGATGGAGTGCAGGAACCTAACAGAGGAAGGCAACAGACTTCATCCACAATGAATGATATTTTTTGCCATTTTGGTTTTGGAAGCTCACATGGGATCATTCTTAAGATCCATCAGGTGCTGAGAATCTAAGTCACAGCCACACAGGTCCAAGAGGCTGATAAAGAGCCACAGGTGAGGCCCATTCCTTTCCATGTGAAAACTGTTTTCTTCAGGCTTCACAAAGGGGTGGCCTGAGGCAAAGACCTTCCTGACATTCAGTGAAACACAACAATAAGTAAGCAAAAGGCCCAAAGCAGGGTTTCTGCACTGAGACTTTCCTGGTCATACTGATATCTGAGTTTTCTGAGATGCTCGCCATTCTCTTCAGCTATCCAGTACATGGCCATGTCACAGAGCTTGGAGGTGGTACATATTTTGGACACAAATCCATGATCCTATTCTGGAGAGTGGACAGAATTCAGGAAGAAAACAACAACTTAGAAAGATAGCAGGTGTTGCACATCGATAAGACAAGCTGCAGTCCATTCATATATTGGGCATGGGATGATTTATACTAGACAGGACACATCCATTAATGCATTCTCTTTTCTAATGTCTACAACAACGGACACAGTGGGATACACAGAAAGAGAAACACTCGCCGTGTCAAATGACTTACTAGAAACTGTCCACTCCAAACCAAACAAACCGCCTTTTCTATCTATTCTCAGAACATGAGCCAAAACAACAAACCCACACCCACTCCCACAAAGGCACCTCCTTACCCCAAGTAGGTCTGTGACTATCCGGAGTGTCCTCTGACTGGTGGGCCATACTATGTTCCCCTGAAATGGCCTGTCTTCTCTCAGATCTTGTTTCCTTGACCAACTCTGTGAAGATGTCAGGAAAAAGTGGTTAGCCACTACCTGTTTTCTCAGGAAAGGTCCATCTTCAGAGCTCTCCTGGCATTTGGCCATCCTCACATCATTAGGTACCAAGAAAACTGACTCTGTCCTTGGTAAATCCAAACAAGTGAGCCCACTGGGACTGGGACTGGGACTGCCTCTGGGTGCCTGGCTTCTTGGATACCAAGTTCAGAGAGTTCCATCACCAAGGAAATGAGGTATGTCACATTCTTTGGAACTGAATGAGGTCACTGCCTTGGCAACCACTTTGTCCTAACAGTTGCTTCCAAGGGTAACATAAGATGGAGGTTGCCCCTACTTCCTGTGACACTTTCATAAGGTAGAATGTATATCACCATTGGCACCCGAGAACAGCTCTCCACTCAGCCCTGGTTTGGTCCATCTTCTGTACAATAAGAAGAGAGAGAGGCAGATCCAGACACATCCCTTCATCCTGACCAGGTTGTTTGCCATGGAAGATGACTTTTGCTCTCTCAGGTGCTTCATACCTGCCTACAACTTCTCCAGGTATCATTTGTGCATGGACATTTGAGGTTCTCATCAGGTGGAAGGTCCCCAACTTTCCTGTATTGTAAGAACCACTCTGTCCCTGCTCTTCTGTAAAATGATTGAGGGAACAGTGTATACTTGGGGTTAAAAACAGGTTTGATTTGGATTACGAGTGATTCTGTGTGATGAATAATGGTATTGGGAACCTGCAATATTTACAAGAATATAGAGGTAAAACATAAGTAGGAAAACAGAAATCTAGGTATGATTTGAAGCCCAGAAGGGTTTTGCCCTTGATTGGGATACTTAGCTTTGAATGATGTTCTGCAAAGATGCCTCAGATAATTCGATATACAATGGCATAGGACCTTGTACATTGGATGATTGAATTTAGAAGAGAACAGCCAGTCAAAAAGGGATATTCAGTAGGATTATGAAGATAGTCGGTAGGTTTAGGAAGAAGAGTGAGTACAGGATTTGGTCCAAAAGTTCTTTAGCAATAGACTTTCGGTTGTTGAGTGAATGTAAATGTCAGCACATATGAAGAGTCAGTCACTATGTTGAACTGGGGAAAATATGTAGAAAAGTAGATATCAATAGAAACATTACGAAATCAGGCAAAGTATAAAGTGAGTGATAGAATTAGACATTTTCAACAGGGTTGAGTTTGAATATATAAATTAGGAAAAAAACAAATATGTAGTCACCAATAGGATTGACAATTGACAGCATTAGGCAACCTGGACATGGATGTTTTTAGAAATCCATGTTCACTTTCCATTTAGGCTTTGGTACAATCATAAGTGTGACCTTTCCATTTTTTGTCCAGAATATTACTGTGAAAATGAGGTGACATGAGTATTTCTTTCACCATTTCTGGGAGCAATATATTGAAGATGTAAAATGAGAATCGGGGGTACAAAGAGGTGTACCCTGTTTCTAGGAATATAGAGAAAAGCATGAATAGACCATACTGTGAATAAATAATATAACTTTTTTGAACATTAAATAATGAATTGAACTGATATCTGAAAAATTAAAGGAAATCGTATATTGATATACAATCATTCATTCCAACCAGGTATATATGTAATGGAAATATTTGTGTTTTGGTTTATCATGAAGAGTGTGTGAGTTTTGCTTCAAAATGATTACGGAAATTCAAAATAATGTGTTTGGAAAGAAGTCTCATGAAAAGACCAGTCAAGAAACCCTGACAATACATGTGTTCTGAAGCAAGAAGTGGTGAAATTTGAAACAAATGCTTATTAATTTGTGAACTTGTGGATGAAATGTATATCCTGTGATGTGCAAAAACTGAAGAAACAATAATGTACCAGTGTTGAATACAAATGAATGACAAATTACATATCATGTCCCATAGGAGTCTACTTGCATTGATTTTAGACTGGGCCAGTTACTGTAGAATAATTAGGATTTGTATGCACCATTCACTGAAGTTAGTTTTCAGTACTAGGAAACAAATATGTATTTCAGATGGAAGAATATTTCTGATTATAATCTTGTGAAAAGTGGATTATTAATCCACATACATGAACATGAATGAATTTAGAGAGTGTATATTAGACACATATATTTCATATTTTGAAAAATTTGGAGAGTATATCTATATCTATATCTATACCTATATACACGCACACACACACACACACACACACACAACTCACAGACATTAAAAAGTACCAATATAAATGCCAATCGATATTCATCAGTAAATATGTATCATCCACAAATGCAAAAATATTTATTTTACTGAACATGAGTTAATGTATAATGTTGTTCTACTAGGACGCTCTCCTATAAGTTGAATTTTCATTTCCAACAGCATTTAGGAGGAGTGAACTCTTCTAACAATTTGTATCTGCCAAGACAGCCACCTCACAAAAATGTACGTGTGATACCTGGTAGGATTATATATGCATATAAATATACATGTGTGAATAGACTACAGAAAAAGGAAACAAGAATTCACATATTTGTTAAGTTTAAAACACATGGAGAATATTTCAAATAAATTTGACTAGATTTATAACTCCTACCTTATATAATGCAAATGTCAAGTCCAACTATACAACATGTCTCCTCTGAAGTACTTGTATTTCTAATGTGTTGGGTTAATATTCTCCATTATATTAGGATGAATAGTCTGAGTCTACTAGGTATGGGTTAGTGTCAGGGATTCAGTATTTCGAATGGAAAATTGGAAAATGAATCCAATGTGTATGTAAATATATGCTTCACAAATATCCTCCCGCTCTCATCCAGAACAATGCCTTGACATTACCTTCACCCCAAGTAAGACACAATTAGAGGAGAAGAGTTACAAAATCAGTGAATACATATCTGGAATGGAAAATGCTCAGGAGTTCACAACCTTGGAGGTGGTAGAGGAGTTTCCAAAACTAAGGGACAGGGTAAACACTCCACAAACATGGAGCTCTGCTGGCCTAAAAACTTTTTGAGAAACTGCCTCTGAGCTTCCACACTTGAAATATATGTAGTTTTCAGGAGATTTGGCTTCCTCTGTAGTGAGAACATCAAAGCTGGGTCTGCATCTATGTGACCTGGAGGATATGGTTTCTTATTTTCCAATGAACAAGATGAAGCAGTGTTGAATCCTCTCTTTGTAGGTAAACTGAGGCCACTGGGGACTAAGTGTCTCCCCGTGTGGACTGTGAAGCCATTTGGTCCTCTTCCACTTTTTGTGGTGTTTTTGCTGCTGCACTGTGAGTTTGGTATTTGTTTCACGAAATACTAGGAGCTAAACTGGGACACAGTGCTGGAGGGAGTTCTGTCACGTGTGGTGGGTCAGGGTCTGCAAGAGAATGCACCAACTAGGCTCCTATCTCTCACGGCTTGCCCCATTGCCCCCTTGTCCATATCAACCTGATTCTTAATTTTCCTCTGAAAACTCTCCATATAACAAGATGCCTTTACATATAAGGGTCTGTTGGCTGCACCATGTCAGTTACAAGCCATTTGGAATCCAATGGTAGATCCACATGGCCCTACCACGGATGTTTTATCAAACACCTCCCCACAACTGCTCTAGACCCACTACTCAGCAGGCTCCAAATTTCTGGCATCTCTGTTCTACACCATTTTCATGAAACTCAGTAAATCAAAGCACTGTCTGGTATACTCATGATCAGCAACAGGACATCCAATGTTTCTCCAGTGCCACCTGGTCATAGGAATTTCAAAAATTTCATGGTATTTATCTAGCCATTTTTCAAGCATGAAGTTGGAGGCACTGTGGGTTTCAGTTCATTCAGCAAACATTAAATGGTGAGGAAGCTCATTTCAATGAAATCTCTGGAGAACTCTAACAGGCATGGCTTCCCAAAGAGTGGACAAAAGGTCACATTAGGCCAGGCCCATTGAGGTCTACAATGTGAGGTCCATGTGTGTTTTGACTCTCAATTATGGCTGCCATTTCTTTAAGAATAAAATCATGTGATATCCTTGCTGAGATTCCCAGGCCTCTGTGGAAATCCACCCGGGGCCTAGGTCTCAGTTTCCAAGAGCGACTTTCATGCGTGGCCTCTTAAAATCCCAACAAAATTCATGGCAATGCTTCTCTGAGTTCAGTTCCAAAACCCAGTCTCTAAGGGTAATCACACCAGAGTTCAAGCCCACGTGGACCCAGTCATTTTTTCCAATGCCACACAAATGACCAAAATTAAAACCAAAACACTCCCACATGGCCCTCATCTTATTCCATATAGTCAATCATCTTAACCTCTGGCTGGAGGTTTCCATGAGGGGCGCAGCCCAAGACAGTGTCCAAAATCAGCTCGTTTGCCCCTCATTTGCCTAAAGTCAGGGTAGCCTGGACACCGTTTCTGTGAACCAGGAGTGAACAAATAAGCCTGCCGTTAATACTTCTGTGTTTCTCCAATTTGAGGCCTACTGATTTTAGGTATCGATTCTTTAGGTGATTTAGAGTCATGCGAAAACACAAGCACCTCTGCAGGGCTTTGAAGAACTCATTTGACCCAAAGAATCCCTATTGTCTTGATGGAGTGCAGGAACCTAACAGAGGAAGGCAAGAGACTTCATCCACAATGAATGAAATTTTTTGCCATTTTGGTTTTGGAAGCTCACATGGGATCATTCTTAAGATCTATCAGGTGCTGAGAATCTAAGTCACAGCCAAACACAGGTCCAAGAGGCTGATAAAGACACATCCCTTTCCAAAGCAATTAAGCAAAGAGCCACAGGTGAGGCCCATTCATTTCCATTTGAAAACTGTTTTCTTCAGGCTTCACAAAGGGGTGGCCTGAGGCAAAGACCTTCCTGACATTCAGTGAAACACAACAATAAGTAAGCAAAAGGCCCAAAGCAGGGTTTCTGCACTGAGACTTTCCTGGTCACACTGATATCTGAGTTTTCTGAGATGCTCGCCATTCTCTTCAGCTATCCAGTACATGGCCATGTCACAGAGCTTGGAGGTGGTACATATTTTGGACACAAATCCATGAGCCTATTCTGGAGAGTGGCCAGAATTCAGGAAGAAAACAACAACTTAGAAAGATAGCAGGTGTTGCACATCGATAAGACAAGCTACAGTCCATTCATATATTGGGCAGGATGAATTATGGGAAGATTTATACTAGACAGGACACATCCATTAATGCATTCTCTTTTCTAATGTCTACAACAACGGACACAGTGGGATACACAGAAACAGAAACACTCGCCGTGTCAAATGACTTACTAGAAAGTGTTCACTCCAAACCAAACAAACCGCCTTTCCTATCTATTCTCAGAACATGAGCCAAAACAACAAACCCACACCCACTCCCACAAAGGCACCTCCTTACCCCAAGTAGGTCTGTGACTATCCGGAGTGTCCTCTGACTGGTGGGCCATACTATGTTCCCCCGAAATGGCCTGTCTTCTCTCAGATCTTGTTTCCTTGACCAACTCTGTGAAGATGTCAGGAAAAAGTGGTTAGCCACTACCTGTTTTCTCAGGAAAGGTCCATCTTCAGAGCTCTCCTGGCATTTGGCCATCCTCACATCATTAGGTACCAAGAAAACTGACTCTGTCCTTGGTAAATCCAAACAAGTGAGCCCACTGGGACTGGGACTGGGACTGCCTCTGGGTGCCTGGCTTCTTGGATACCAAGTTCAGAGAGTTCCATCACCAAGGAAATGAGGTATGTCACATTCTTTGGAACTGAATGAGGTCACTGCCTTGGCAACCACTTTGTCCTAACAGTTGCTTCCAAGGGTAACATAAGATGGAGGTTGCCCCTACTTCCTGTGACACTTTCATAAGGTAGAATGTATATCACCATTGGCACCCGAGAACAGCTCTCCACTCAGCCCTGGTTTGGTCCATCTTCTGTACAATTAGAAGAGAGAGAGGCAGATTCAGACACATCCCTTCATCCTGACCAGGTTGTTTGCCATGGAAGATGACTTTTGCTCTCTCAGGTGCTTCATACCTGCCTACAACTTCTCCAGGTATCATTTGTGCATGGACATTTGAGGTTCTCATCAGGTGGAAGGTCCCCAACTTTCCTGTATTGTAAGAACCACTCTGTCCCTGCTCTTCTGTAAAATGATTGAGGGAACAGTGTATACTTGGGGTTAAAAACAGGTTTGATTTGGATTACGAGTGATTCTGTGTGATGAATAATGGTATTGGGAACCTGCAATATTTACAAGAATATAGAGGTGAAACATAAGTAGGAAAACAGAAATCTAGGTATGATTTGAAGCCCAGAAGGGTTTTGCCCTTGATTGGGATACTTAGCTTTGAATGATGTTCTGCAAAGATGCCTCAGATAATTCGATAT
Organism: Callospermophilus lateralis; assembly: GCF_048772815.1. NCBI lineage: Eukaryota > Metazoa > Chordata > Mammalia > Rodentia > Sciuridae > Callospermophilus > Callospermophilus lateralis. The sequence goes on from NW_027512826.1 coordinate 2,058,524, forward strand.
ACAATGGCATAGGACCTTGTACATTGGATGATTGAATTTAGAAGAGAACAGCCAGTCAAAAAGGGATATTCAGTAGGATGAGGAAGATAGTCGGTAGGTTTAGGAAGAAGAGTGAGTACAGGATTTGGTCCAAAAGTTCTTTAGCAATAGACTTTCGGTTGTTGAGTGAATGTAAATGTCAGCACATATGAAGAGTCAGTCACTATGTTGAACTGGGGAAAATATGTAGAAAAGCAGATATCAATAGAAACATTACGAAATCAGGCAAAGTATAAAGTGAGTGATAGAATTAGACATTTTCAACAGGGTTGAGTTTGAATATATAAATTAGGAAAAAAACAAATATGTAGTCACCAATAGGATTGACAATTGACAGCATTAGGCATCCTGGACATGGATGTTTTTAGAAATCCATGTTCACTTTCCATTTAGGCTTTGGTACAATCATAAGTGTGAGCTTTCCATTTTTTGTCCAGAATATTACTGTGATAATGAGGTGACATGAGTATTTCTTTCACCATTTCTGGGAGCAATATATTGAAGATGTAAAATGAGAATCGGGGTTACAAAGAGGTGTACCCTGTTTCTAGGAATATAGAGAAAAAGCATGAATAGACCATACTGTGAATAAATAATATAACTTTTTTGAACATTAAATAATGAATTGAACTGATATCTGAAAAATTAAAGGAAATCGTATGTTGATATACAATCATTCATTCCAACCAGGTATATATGTAATGGAAATATTTGTGTTTTGGTTTATCATGAAGAGTGTGTGAGTTTTGCTTCAAAATGATTATGGAAATTCAAAATAATGTGTTTGGAAAGAAGTCTCATGAAAAGACCAGTCAAGAAACCCTGACAATACATGTGTTCTGAAGCAAGAAGTGGTGAAAGTTGAAACAAATGCTTATTAATTTGTAAACTTGTGGATGAAATGTATATCCTGTGATGTGCAAAAACTGAAGAAACAATAATGTACCAGTGTTGAATACAAATGAATGACAAATAACATATCATGTCCCATAGGAGTCTACTTGCATTGATGTTAGACTGGGTCAGTTACTGTAGAATAATTAGGATTTGTATGCACCATTCACTGAAGTTAGTTTTCAGTACTAGGAAACAAATATGTATTTCAGGTGGAAGAATATTTCTGATTATAATCTTGTGAAAAGTGGATTATTAATCCACATACATGAACATGAATGAATTTAGAGAGTGTATATCAGACACATATATTTCATATTTTGAAAAATTTGGAGAGTATATCTATATCTATATCTATACCTATATACACACACACACACACACACACACACACACACACACACAACTCACAGACATTAAAAAGTACCAATATAAATGCCAATCGAAATTCATCAGTAAATATGTATCATCCACAAATGCAAAAATATTTATTTTACTGAACATGAGTTAATGTATAATGTTGTTCTACTAGGACGCTCTCCTATAAGTTGAATTTTCATTTCCAACAGCATTTAGGAGGAGTGAACTCTTCTCACAATTTGTATCTGCCAAGACAGCCACCTGACAAAAATGTACGTGTGATACCTGGTAGGATTCTATATATGCATATAAATATACATGTGTGAATAGACTACAGAAAAAGGAAACAAGAATTCACATATTTGTTAAGTTTAAAACACATGGAGAATATTTCAAATAAATTTGACTAGATTTATAACTCCTACCTTATATAATGCAAATGTCAAGTCCAACTATACAACATGTCTCCTCTGAAGTACTTGTATTTCTAATGTGTTGGGTTAATTTTCTCCATTATATTAGGATGAATAGTCTGAGTCTACTAGGTATGGGTTAGTGTCAGGGATTCAGTATTTCGAATGGAAAATTGGAAAATGAGTCCAATGTGTATGTAAATATATGCTGCACAAATATCCTCCCGCTCTCATCCAGAACAATGCCTTGACATTACCTTCACCCCAAGTAAGACACAATTAGAGGAGAAGAGTTACAAAATCAGTGAATACATATCTGGAATGGAAAATGCTCAGGAGTTCACAACCTTGGAGGTGGTAGAGGAGTTTCCAAAACTAAGGGACAGGGTAAACACTCCACAAACATGGAGCTCTGCTGGCCTAAAAACTTTTTGAGAAACTGCCTCTGAGCTTCCACACTTGAAATATATGTAGTTTTCAGGAGATTTGGCTTCCTCTGTAGTGAGACCATCAAAGCTGGGTCTGCATCTATTTGACCTGGAGGACATGGTTTCTTATTTTCCAATGAACAAGATGAAGCAGTGCTGAATCCTCACTGTGTAGGTAAACTGAGGCCACTGGGGACTAAGTGTCTCCCCGTGTGGACTGTGAAGCCATTTGGTCCTCTTCCTATTTTGTGGTGTTTTTGCTGCTGCACTGTGAGTTTGGTATTTGTTTCACGAAATACTAGGAGCTAAACTGGGACACAGTGCTGGAGGGAGTTCTGTCACGTGTGATGGGTCAGGGTCTGCAAGAGAATGCACCAACTAGGCTCCTATCTCTCAAGGCTTGCCCCATTGCCCCCTTGTCCATATCAACCTGATTCTTAATTTTCCTCTGAAAACTCTCTATATAACAAGATGCCTTTACATATAAGGGTCTGTTGGCTGCACCATGTCAGTTACAAGCCATTTGGAATCCAATGGTAGATCCACATGGCCCTACCACGGATGTTTTATCAAACACCTCCCCACAACTGCTCTAGACCCACTACTCAGCAGGCTCCAAATTTCTGGCATCTCTGTTCTACACCATTTTCATGAAACTCAGTAAATCAAGGCACTGTCTGGTTTACTCATGATCAGCAACAGGACATCCAATGTTTCTCCAGTGCCACCTGGTCATAGGAATTTCAAAAATTTCATGGTATTTATCTAGCCATTTTTCAAGCATGAAGTTGGAGGCACTGTGTGTTTCAGGTCATTCAGCAAACATTAAATGGTGAGGAAGCTCATTTCAATGAAATCTCTGGAGAACTCTCACAGGCATGGCTTCCCAAAGAGTGGACAAAAGGTCACATTAGGCCAGGCCCATTGAGGTCTACAATGTGAGGTCCATGTGTGTTTTGACTCTCAACTATGGCTGCCATTTCTTTAAGAATAAAATCATGTGATATTCTTGCTGAGATTCCCAGGCCTCTGTGGAAATCCACCCGGGGCCTAGGTCTCAGTTTCCAAGAGCGAATTTCATGCGTGGCCTCTTAAAATCCCAACAAAATTCATGGCAATGCTTCTCTGAGTTCAGTTCCAAAACCCAGTCTCTAAGGGGAATCACACCAGAGTTCAAGCCCACGTGGACCCAGTCATTTTTTCCAATGCCACACAAATGACCAAAATTAAAACCAAAACACTCCCACATGGCCCTCATCTTATTTCATATAGTCAATCATCTTAACCTCTGGCTGGAGGTTTCCATGAGGGGCGCAGCCCAAGACAGTGTCCAAAATCAGCTCGTTTGCCCCTCATTTGTCTAAAGTCAGGGTAGCCTGGACACCGTTTCTGTGAACCAGGAGTGAACAAATAAGCCTGCCGTTAATACTTCTGTGTTTCTCCAATTTGAGGCCTACTGATTTTAGGTATCGATTCTTTAGGTGATTTAGAGTCATGCGAAAACACAAGCACCTCTGCAGGGCTTTGAAGAACTCATTTGACCCAAAGAATCCCTATTGTCATTTGATGGAGTGCAGGAACCTAACAGAGGAAGGCAAGAGACTTCATCCACAATGAATGAAATTTTTTGCCATTTTGGTTTTGGAAGCTCACATGGGATCATTCTTAAGATCCATCAGGTGCTGAGAATCTAAGTCACAGCCACACACAGGCCCAAGTGGCTGATAAAGACACATCCCTTTCCAAAGTAATTAAGCAAAGAGCCACAGGTGAGGCCCATTCATTTCCATTTGAAAACTGTTTTCTTCAGGCTTCACAAAGGGGTGGCCTGAGGCAAAGACCTTCCTGACATTCAGTGAAACACAACAATAAGTAAGCAAAAGGCCCAAAGCAGGGTTTCTGCACTGAGACTTTCCTGGTCACACTGATATCTGAGTTTTCTGAGATGCTCGCCATTCTCTTCAGATATCCAGTACATGGCCATGTCACAGAGCTTGGAGGTGGTACATATTTTGGACACAAATCCATGATCCTATTCTGGAGTGTGGCCAGAATTCAAGAAGAAAACAACAACTTAGAAAGATAGCAGGTGTTGCACATCGATAAGACAAGCTGCAGTCCATTCATATATTGGGCATGGGAAGATTTATACTAGACAGGACACATCCATTAATGCATTCTCTTTTCTAATGTCTACAACAACGGACACAGTGGGATACACAGAAAGAGAAACACTCGCCGTGTCAAATGACTTACTAGAAACTGTCCACTCCAAACCAAACAAACCGCCTTTTCTATCTATTCTCAGAACATGAGCCAAAACAACAAACCCACACCCACTCCCACAAAGGCACCTCCTTACCCCAAGTAGGTCTGTGACTATCCGGAGTGTCCTCTGACTGGTGGGCCATACTATGTTCCCCTGAAATGGCCTGTCTTCTCTCAGATCTTGTTTCCTTGACCAACTCTGTGAAGATGTCAGGAAAAAGTGGTTAGCCACTACCTGTTTTCTCAGGAAAGGTCCATCTTCAGAGCTCTCCTGGCATTTGGCCATCCTCACATCATTAGGTACCAAGAAAACTGACTCTGTCCTTGGTAAATCCAAACAAGTGAGCCCACTGGGACTGGGACTGGGACTGCCTCTGGGTGCCTGGCTTCTTGGATACCAAGTTCAGAGAGTTCCATCACCAAGGAAATGAGGTATGTCACATTCTTTGGAACTGAATGAGGTCACTGCCTTGGCAACCACTTTGTCCTAACAGTTGCTTCCAAGGGTAACATAAGATGGAGGTTGCCCCTATTTCCTGTGACACTTTCATAAGGTAGAATGTATATCACCATTGGCACCCGGGAACAGCTCTCCACTCAGCCCTGATTTGGTCCATCTTCTGTACAATAAGAAGAGAGAGAGGCAGATTCAGACACATCCCTTCATCCTGACCAGGTTGTTTGCCATGGAAGATGACTTTTGCTCTCTCAGGTGCTTCATACCTGCCTACAACTTCTCCAGGTATCATTTGTGCATGGACATTTGAGGTTCTCATCAGGTGGAAGGTCCCCAACTTTCCTGTATTGTAAGAACCACTCTGTCCCTGCTCTTCTGTAAAATGATTGAGGGAACAGTGTATACTTGGGGTTAAAAACAGGTTTGATTTGGATTACGAGTGATTCTGTGTGATGAATAATGGTATTGGGAACCTGCATTATTTACAAGAATATAGAGGTGAAACATAAGTAGGAAAACAGAAATCTAGGTATGATTTGAAGCCCAGAAGGGTTTTGCCCTTGATTGGGATACTTCGCTTTGAATGATGTTCTGCAAAGATGCCTCAGATAATTCGATATACAATGGCATAGGACCTTGTACATTGGATGATTGAATTTAGAAGAGAACATCCAGTCAAAAAGGGATATTCAATAGGATTAGGAAGATAGTCGGTAGGTTTAGGAAGAAGAGTGAGTATAGAATTTGGACCAAAAGTTCTTTAGCAATAGACTTTCGGTTGTTGAGTGAATGTAAATGTCAGCACATATGAAGAGTCAGTCACTGTGTTGAACTGGGGAAAATATGTAGAAAAGCAGATATCAATAGAAACATTATGAAATCAGGCAAAGTATAAAGTGAGTGATAGAATTAGACATTTTCAACAGGGTTGAGTTTGAATATATAAATTAGGAAAAAAACAAATATGTAGTCACCAATAGGATTGACAATTGACAGCATTAGGCAACCTGGACATGGATGTTTTTAGAAATCCATGTTCACTTTCCATTTAGGCTTTGGTACAATCATAAGTGTGACCTTTCCATTTTTTGTCCAGAATATTACTGTGATAATGAGGTGACATGAGTATTTCTTTCACCATTTCTGGGAGCAATATATTGAAGATGTAAAATGAGAATCGGGGGTACAAAAAGGTGTACCCTCTTTCTAGGAACATAGAGAAAAAGCATGAATAGACCATACTGTGAATAAATAATATAACTTTTTTGAACTTTAAATAATGAATTGAACTGATATCTGAAAAATTAAAGGAAATCGTATATTGATATACAATCATTCATTCCAACCAGGTATATATGTAATGGAAATATTTGTGTTTTGGTTTATCATGAAGAATGTGTGAGTTTTGCTTCAAAATGATTATGGAAATTCAAAATAATCTGTTTGGAAAGAAGTCTCACGAAAAGACCAGTCAAGAAACCCTGACAATACATGTGTTCTGAAGCAAGAAGTGGTGAAAGTTGAAACAAATGCTTATTAATTTGTGAACTTGTGGATGAAATGTATATGCTGTGATGTGCAAAAACTGAAGAAACAATAATGTACCAGTGTGGAATACAAATGAATGACAATTTACATATCATGTCCCATAGGAGTCTACTTGCATTGATGTTAGACTGGGTCAGTTACTGTAGAATAATTAGGATTTGTATGCACCATTCACTGAAGTTAGTTTTCAGTACTAGGAAACAAATATATATTTCAGGTGGATGAATATTTCTGATTATCATCTTGTGAAAAGTGGATTATAAATCCACATACATGAACATGAATGAATTTAGAGAGTGTATATTAGACACATATATTTCATATTTTGAAAAATTTGGAGAGTATATCTATATCTATATCTATATCTATACACACACACACACACACACACACACACACACACACACACACAACTCACAGACATTAAAAATACCAATATAAATGCCAATCGAAATTCATCAGTAAATATGTATCATCCACAAATGCAAAAATATTTATTTTACTGAACATGAGTTAATGTATAATGTTGTTCTACTAGGACGCTCTCCTATAAGTTGAATTTTCATGTCCAACAGCATTTAGGAGGAGTGAACTCTTCTCACAATTTGTTTCTGCCAAGACAGCCACCTCACAAAAATGTACGTGTGATACCTGGTAGGATTCTATATATGCATATAAATATACATGTGTGAATAGACTACAGAAAAAGGAAACAATAATTCACATATTTGTTAAGTTTAAAACACATGGAGAATATTTCAAATAAATTTGGTTAGATTTATAACTCCTACCTTATATAATGCAAATGTCAAGTCCAACTATACAACATGTCTCCTCTGAAGTACTTGTATTTCTAATGTGTTGGGTTAATTTTCTCCATTATATTAGGATGAATAGTCTGAGTCTACTAGGTATGGGTTAGTGTCAGGGATTCAGTATTTCGAATGGAAAATTGGAAAATGAATCCAATGTGTATGTAAATATATGCTGCACAAATATCCTCCCGCTCTCATCCAGAACAATGCCTTGACATTACCTTCACCCCAAGTAAGACACAATTAGAGGAGAAGAGTTACAAAATCAGTGAATACATATCTGGAATGGAAAATGCTCAGGAGTTCACAACCTTGGTGGTGGTACAGGAGTTTCCAAAACTAAGGGACAGGGTAAACACTCCACAAACATGGAGCTCTGCTGGCCTAAAAACTTTTTGAGAAACTGCCTCTGAGCTTCCACACTTGAAATATATGTTGTTTTCAGGAGATTTGGCTTCCTCTGTAGTGAGAACATCAAAGCTAGGTCTGCATCTATGTGACCTGGAGGACATGGTTTCTTATTTTCCAATGAACAAGATGAAGCAGTGCTGAATCCTCTCTTTGTAGGTAAACTGAGGCCACTGGGGACTAAGTGTCTCCCCGTGTGGACTGTGAAGCCATTTGGTCCTCTTCCACTTTTTGTGGTGTTTTTGCTGCTGCACTGTGAGTTTGGTATTTGTTTCACGAAATACTAGGAGCTAACCTGGGACACAGTGCTGGAGGGAGTTCTGTCACGTGTGGTGGGTCAGGGTCTGCAAGAGAATGCACCAACTAGGCTCCTATCTCTCACAGCTTGCCCCATTGCCCCCTTGTCCATATCAACCTGATTCTTAATTTTCCTCTGAAAACTCTCCATATAACAAGATGCCTTTACATATAAGGGTCTGTTGGCTGCACCATGTCAGTTACAAGCCATTTGGAATCCAATGGTAGATCCACATGGCCCTACCACGGATGTTTTATCAAACAACTCCCCACCACTGCTCTAGACCCACTACTCAGCAGGCTCCAAATTTCTGGCATCTCTGTTCTACACCATTTTCATGAAACTCAGTAAATCAACGCACTGTCTGGTATACTCATGATCAGCAACAGGACATCCAATGTTTCTCCAGTGCCACCTGGTCATAGGAATTTCAAAAATTTCATGGTATTTATCTAGCCATTTTTCAAGCATGAAGTTGGAGGCACTGTGGGTTTCAGTTCATTCAGCAAACATTAAATGGTGAGGAAGCTCATTTCAATGAAATCTCTGGAGAACTCTCACAGGCATGGCTTCCCAAAGAGTGGACAAAAGGTCACATTAGGCCAGGCCCATTGAGGTCTACAATGTGATGTCCATGTGTGTTTGGACTCTCAACTATGGCTGCCATTTCTTTAAGAATAAAATCATGTGATATCCTTGCTGAGATTCCCAGGCCTCTGTGGAAATCCACCCGGGGCCTAGGTCTCAGTTTCCAAGAGTGACTTTCATGCGTGGCCTCTTAAAATCCCAACAAAATTCATGGCAATGCTTCTCTGAGTTCAGTTCCAAAACCCAGTCTCTAAGGGGAATCACACCAGAGTTCAAGCCCACGTGGACCCAGTCATTTTTTCCAATGCCACACAAATGACCAAAATTAAAACCAAAACACTCCCACATGGCCCTCATCTTATTCCATATAGTCAATCATCTTAACCTCTGGCTGGAGGTTTCCATGAGGGGCGCAGCCCAAGACAGTGTCCAAAATCAGCTCGTTTGCCCCTCATTTGTCTAAAGTCAGGGTAGCCTGGACACCGTTTCTGTGAACCAGGAGTGAACAAATAAGCCTGCCGTTAATACTTCTGTGTTTCTCTAATTTGAGGCCTACTGATTTTAGGTATCAATTCTTTAGGTGATTTAGAGTCATGCGAAAACACAAGCACCTCTGCAGGGCTTTGAAGAACTCATTTGACCCAAAGAATCCCTATTGTCATTTGATGGAGTGCAGGAACCTAACAGAGGAAGGCAAGAGACTTCACCCACAAGGAATGAAATTTTTTGCCATTTTGGTTTTGGAAGCTCACATGGGATCATTCTTAAGATCCATTGGGTGCTGAAAATCTAAGTCACAGCCACACACAGGCCCAAGAGGCTGATAAACACACATCCCTTTCCAAAGCAATTAAGCAAAGAGCCACAGGTGAGGCCCATTCATTTCCATTTGAAAACTGTTTTCTTCAGACTTCACAAAGGGGTGGCCTGAGGCAAAGGCCTTCCTGACATTCAGTGCAACCCAACAATAAGTAATCAAAAGTCGCAAAGCAGGGTTTCTGCACTAGGACTTTCTTGGTCACACTGATATCTGAGTTTTCTGAGATGCTCGCCATTCTCTTCAGCTATCCAGTACATGGCCATGTCACAGAGCTTGGAGGTGGTACATATTTTGGACACAAATCCATGAGCCTATTCTGGAGAGTGGCCAGAATTCAGGAAGAAAACAACAACTTAGAAAGATAGCAGGTGTTGCACATCGATAAGACAAGCTGCAGTCCAACCATATATTGGGCAGGATGAATTATGGGATGATTTATACTAGACAGGACACATCCATTAATGCATTCTCTTTTCTAATGTCTACAACAACGGACACAGTGGGATACACAGAAACAGAAACACTCGCCGTGTCAAATGACTTACTAGAAACTGTCCACTCCAAACCAAACAAACTGCCTTTCCTATCTATTCTGAGAACATGAGACAAAACAACAAACCCACACCCACTCCCACAAAGGCACCTCCTTCCCCCAAGTAGGTCTGTGACTATCCGGAGTGTCCTCTGACTGGTGGGCCATACTATGTTCCCCCGAAATGGCCTGTCTTCTCTCAGATCTTGTTTCCTTGACCAACTCTGTGAAGATGTCAGGAAAAAGTGGTTAGCCACTACCTGTTTTCTCAGGAAAGGTCCATCTTCAGAGCTCTCCTGGCATTTGGCCATCCTCACATCATTAGGTACCAAGAAAACTGACTCTGTCCTTGGTAAATCCAAACAAGTGAGCCCACTGGGACTGGGACTGGGACTGCCTCTGGGTGCCTGGCTTCTTGGATACCAAGTTCAGAGAGTTCCATCACCAAGGAAATGAGGTATGTCACATTCTTTGGAACTGAATGAGGTCACTGCCTTGGCAACCACTTTGTCCTAACAGTTGCTTCAAAGGGTAACATAAAATGGAGGTTGCCCCCGCTTCCTGTGACACTTTCATAAGGTAGAATGTATATCACCATTGGCACCCGAGAACAGCTCTCCACTCAGCCCTGGTTTGGTCCATCTTCTGTACAATTAGAAGAGAGAGAGGCAGATTCAGACACATCCCTTCATCCTGACCAGGTTGTTTGCCATGGAAGATGACTTTTGCTCTCTCAGGTGCTTCATACCTGCCTACAACTTCTCCAGGTATCATTTGTGCATGGACATTTGAGGTTCTCATCAGGTGGAAGGTCCCCAACTTTCCTGTATTGTAAGAACCACTCTGTCCCTGCTCTTCTGTAAAATGATTGAGGGAACAGTGTATACTTGGGGTTAAAAACAGGTTTGATTTGGATTACGAGTGATTCTGTGTGATGAATAATGGTATTGGGAACCTGCAATATTTACAAGAATATAGAGGTGAAACATAAGTAGGAAAACAGAAATCTAGGTATGATTTGAAGCCCAGAAGGGTTTTGCCCTTGATTGGGATACTTCGCTTTGAATGATGTTCTGCAAAGATGCCTCAGATAATTCGATATACAATGGCATAGGACCTTGTACATTGGATGATTGAATTTAGAAGAGAACATCCAGTCAAAAAGGGATATTCAATAGGATTAGGAAGATAGTCGGTAGGTTTAGGAAGAAGAGTGAGTATAGAATTTGGACCAAAAGTTCTTTAGCAATAGACTTTCGGTTGTTGAGTGAATGTAAATGTCAGCACATATGAAGAGTCAGTCACTGTGTTGAACTGGGGAAAATATGTAGAAAAGCAGATATCAATAGAAACATTATGAAATCAGGCAAAGTATAAAGTGAGTGATAGAATTAGACATTTTCAACAGGGTTGAGTTTGAATATATAAATTAGGAAAAAAACAAATATGTAGTCACCAATAGGATTGACAATTGACAGCATTAGGCAGCCTGGACATGGATGTTTTTAGAAATCCATGTTCACTTTCCATTTAGGCTTTGGTACAATCATAAGTGTGACCTTTCCATTTTTTGTCCAGAATATTACTGTGATAATGAGGTGACATGAGTATTTCTTTCACCATTTCTGGGAGCAATATATTGAAGATGTAAAATGAGAATCGGGTGTACAAAAAGGTGTACCCTCTTTCTAGGAACATAGAGAAAAAGCATGAATAGACCATACTGTGAATAAATAATATAACTTTTTTGAACTTTAAATAATGAATTGAACTGATATCTGAAAAATTAAAGGAAATCGTATATTGATATACAATCATTCATTCCAACCAGGTATATATGTAATGGAAATATTTGTGTTTTGGTTTATCATGAAGAATGTGTGAGTTTTGCTTCAAAATGATTATGGAAATTCAAAATAATCTGTTTGGAAAGAAGTCTCACGAAAAGACCAGTCAAGAAACCCTGACAATACATGTGTTCTGAAGCAAGAAGTGGTGAAAGTTGAAACAAATGCTTATTAATTTGTGAACTTGTGGATGAAATGTATATCCTGTGATGTGCAAAAACTGAAGAAACAATAATGTACCAGTGTGGAATACAAATGAATGACAAATTACATATCATGTCCCATAGGAGTCTACTTGCATTGATGTTAGACTGGGTCAGTTACTGTAGCATAATTAGAATTTGTATGCACCATTCACTGAAGTTAGTTTTCAGTACTAGGAAACAAATATATATTTCAGGTGGATGAATATTTCTGATTATCATCTTGTGAAAAGTGGATTATAAATCCACATACATGAACATGAATGAATTTAGAGAGTGTATATTAGACACATATATTTCATATTTTGAAAAATTTGGAGAGTATATCTATATCTATATCTATATCTATACACACACACACACACACACACACACACACACACACACACACACAACTCACAGACATTAAAAATACCAATATAAATGCCAATCGAAATTCATCAGTAAATATGTATCATCCACAAATGCAAAAATATTTATTTTACTGAACATGAGTTAATGTATAATGTTGTTCTACTAGGACGCTCTCCTATAAGTTGAATTTTCATGTCCAACAGCATTTAGGAGGAGTGAACTCTTCTCACAATTTGTTTCTGCCAAGACAGCCACCTCACAAAAATGTACGTGTGATACCTGGTAGGATTCTATATATGCATATAAATATACATGTGTGAATAGACTACAGAAAAAGGAAACAATAATTCACATATTTGTTAAGTTTAAAACACATGGAGAATATTTCAAATAAATTTGGTTAGATTTATAACTCCTACCTTATATAATGCAAATGTCAAGTCCAACTATACAACATGTCTCCTCTGAAGTACTTGTATTTCTAATGTGTTGGGTTAATTTTCTCCATTATATTAGGATGAATAGTCTGAGTCTACTAGGTATGGGTTAGTGTCAGGGATTCAGTATTTCGAATGGAAAATTGGAAAATGAATCCAATGTGTATGTAAATATATGCTGCACAAATATCCTCCCGCTCTCATCCAGAACAATGCCTTGACATTACCTTCACCCCAAGTAAGACACAATTAGAGGAGAAGAGTTACAAAATCAGTGAATACATATCTGGAATGGAAAATGCTCAGGAGTTCACAACCTTGGTGGTGGTACAGGAGTTTCCAAAACTAAGGGACAGGGTAAACACTCCACAAACATGGAGCTCTGCTGGCCTAAAAACTTTTTGAGAAACTGCCTCTGAGCTTCCACACTTGAAATATATGTTGTTTTCAGGAGATTTGGCTTCCTCTGTAGTGAGAACATCAAAGCTAGGTCTGCATCTATGTGACCTGGAGGACATGGTTTCTTATTTTCCAATGAACAAGATGAAGCAGTGCTGAATCCTCTCTTTGTAGGTAAACTGAGGCCACTGGGGACTAAGTGTCTCCCCGTGTGGACTGTGAAGCCATTTGGTCCTCTTCCACTTTTTGTGGTGTTTTTGCTGCTGCACTGTGAGTTTGGTATTTGTTTCACGAAATACTAGGAGCTAACCTGGGACACAGTGCTGGAGGGAGTTCTGTCACGTGTGGTGGGTCAGGGTCTGCAAGAGAATGCACCAACTAGGCTCCTATCTCTCACAGCTTGCCCCATTGCCCCCTTGTCCATATCAACCTGATTCTTAATTTTCCTCTGAAAACTCTCCATATAACAAGATGCCTTTACATATAAGGGTCTGTTGGCTGCACCATGTCAGTTACAAGCCATTTGGAATCCAATGGTAGATCCACATGGCCCTACCACGGATGTTTTATCAAACAACTCCCCACCACTGCTCTAGACCCACTACTCAGCAGGCTCCAAATTTCTGGCATCTCTGTTCTACACCATTTTCATGAAACTCAGTAAATCAACGCACTGTCTGGTATACTCATGATCAGCAACAGGACATCCAATGTTTCTCCAGTGCCACCTGGTCATAGGAATTTCAAAAATTTCATGGTATTTATCTAGCCATTTTTCAAGCATGAAGTTGGAGGCACTGTGGGTTTCAGTTCATTCAGCAAACATTAAATGGTGAGGAAGCTCATTTCAATGAAATCTCTGGAGAACTCTCACAGGCATGGCTTCCCAAAGAGTGGACAAAAGGTCACATTAGGCCAGGCCCATTGAGGTCTACAATGTGATGTCCATGTGTGTTTGGACTCTCAACTATGGCTGCCATTTCTTTAAGAATAAAATCATGTGATATCCTTGCTGAGATTCCCAGGCCTCTGTGGAAATCCACCCGGGGCCTAGGTCTCAGTTTCCAAGAGTGACTTTCATGCGTGGCCTCTTAAAATCCCAACAAAATTCATGGCAATGCTTCTCTGAGTTCAGTTCCAAAACCCAGTCTCTAAGGGGAATCACACCAGAGTTCAAGCCCACGTGGACCCAGTCATTTTTTCCAATGCCACACAAATGACCAAAATTAAAACCAAAACACTCCCACATGGCCCTCATCTTATTCCATATAGTCAATCATCTTAACCTCTGGCTGGAGGTTTCCATGAGGGGCGCAGCCCAAGACAGTGTCCAAAATCAGCTCGTTTGCCCCTCATTTGTCTAAAGTCAGGGTAGCCTGGACACCGTTTCTGTGAACCAGGAGTGAACAAATAAGCCTGCCGTTAATACTTCTGTGTTTCTCTAATTTGAGGCCTACTGATTTTAGGTATCAATTCTTTAGGTGATTTAGAGTCATGCGAAAACACAAGCACCTCTGCAGGGCTTTGAAGAACTCATTTGACCCAAAGAATCCCTATTGTCATTTGATGGAGTGCAGGAACCTAACAGAGGAAGGCAAGAGACTTCACCCACAAGGAATGAAATTTTTTGCCATTTTGGTTTTGGAAGCTCACATGGGATCATTCTTAAGATCCATTGGGTGCTGAAAATCTAAGTCACAGCCACACACAGGCCCAAGAGGCTGATAAACACACATCCCTTTCCAAAGCAATTAAGCAAAGAGCCACAGGTGAGGCCCATTCATTTCCATTTGAAAACTGTTTTCTTCAGACTTCACAAAGGGGTGGCCTGAGGCAAAGGCCTTCCTGACATTCAGTGCAACCCAACAATAAGTAATCAAAAGTCGCAAAGCAGGGTTTCTGCACTGAGACTTTCTTGGTCACACTGATATCTGAGTTTTCTGAGATGCTCGCCATTCTCTTCAGCTATCCAGTACATGGCCATGTCACAGAGCTTGGAGGTGGTACATATTTTGGACACAAATCCATGAGCCTATTCTGGAGAGTGGCCAGAATTCAGGAAGAAAACAACAACTTAGAAAGATAGCAGGTGTTGCACATCGATAAGACAAGCTGCAGTCCAACCATATATTGGGCAGGATGAATTATGGGATGATTTATACTAGACAGGACACATCCATTAATGCATTCTCTTTTCTAATGTCTACAACAACGGACACAGTGGGATACACAGAAACAGAAACACTCGCCGTGTCAAATGACTTACTAGAAACTGTCCACTCCAAACCAAACAAACCGCCTTTCCTATCTATTCTGAGAACATGAGACAAAACAACAAACCCACACCCACTCCCACAAAGGCACCTCCTTCCCCCAAGTAGGTCTGTGACTATCCGGAGTGTCCTCTGACTGGTGGGCCATACTATGTTCCCCCGAAATGGCCTGTCTTCTCTCAGATCTTGTTTCCTTGACCAACTCTGTGAAGATGTCAGGAAAAAGTGGTTAGCCACTACCTGTTTTCTCAGGAAAGGTCCATCTTCAGAGCTCTCCTGGCATTTGGCCATCCTCACATCATTAGGTACCAAGAAAACTGACTCTGTCCTTGGTAAATCCAAACAAGTGAGCCCACTGGGACTGGGACTGGGACTGCCTCTGGGTGCCTGGCTTCTTGGATACCAAGTTCAGAGAGTTCCATCACCAAGGAAATGAGGTATGTCACATTCTTTGGAACTGAATGAGGTCACTGCCTTGGCAACCACTTTGTCCTAACAGTTGCTTCAAAGGGTAACATAAAATGGAGGTTGCCCCCGCTTCCTGTGACACTTTCATAAGGTAGAATGTATATCACCATTGGCACCCGGGAACAGCTCTCCACTCAGGCCTGGTTTGGTCCTTCTTCTCTACCAGAAGAAGATAGAGATTCAGATTCAGACACATCCCTTCATCCTGACCAGGTTGTTTGCCATGGAAGATGACTTTTGCTCTCTCAGGTGCTTCATACCTGCCTACAACTTCTCCAGGTATCATTTGTGCATGGACATTTGAGGTTCTCATCAGGTGGAAGGTCCCCAACTTTCCTGTATTGTAAGAACCACTCTGTCCCTGCTCTTCTGTAAAATGATTGAGGGAACAGTGTATACTTGGGGTTAAAAACAGTTTTGATTTGGGTTACGAGTGATTCTCTGTGATGAATAATGGTATTGGGAACCTGCAATATTTACAAGAATATAGAGGTAAAATATAAGTAGGAAAACAGAAATCTAGGTATGATTTGAAGCCCAGAAGGGTTTTGCACTTGATTGGGATACTTAGCTTTGAATGATGTTCTGCAAAGATGCCTCAGATAATTCGATATACAATGGTATAGGACCTTGTACATTGGATGATTGAATTTAGAAGAGAACATCCAGTCAAAAAGGGATATTCAGTAGGATTAGGAAGATAGTCTGTAGGTTTAGGAAGAAGAGTGAGTATAGGATTTGGACCAAAAGTTCTTTAGCAATAGACTTTCGGTTGTTGAGTGAATGTAAATGTCAGCACATATGAAGAGTCAGTCACTATGTTGAACTGGGGAAAATATGTAGAAAAGCAGATATCAATAGAAACATTACGAAATCAGGCAAAGTATAAAGTGAGTGATAGAATTAGACATTTTCAACAGGGTTGAGTTTGAATATATAAATTAGGAAAAAAACAAATATGTAGTCACCAATAGGATTGACAATTGACAGCATTAGGCAACCTGGACATGGATTTTTTTAGAAATCCATGTTCACTTTCCATTTAGGCTTTGGTACAATCATAAGTGTGACCTTTCCATTTTTTGTCCAGAATATTACTGTGATAATGAGTTGACATGAGTATTTCTTTCCCCATTTCTGGGAGCAATATATTGAAGATGTAAAATGAGAATCAGGGGTACAAAGAGGTGTACCCTGTTTCTAGGAACATAGAGAAAAAGCATGAATAGACCATACTGTGAATAAATAATATAACTTTTTTGAACTTTAAATAATGAATTGAACTGATATCTGAAAAATTAAAGGAAATCGTATATTGATATACAATCATTCATTCCAACCAGGTATATATGTAATGGAAATATTTGTGTTTTGGTTTATCATGAAGAGTGTGTGAGTTTTGCTTCAAAATGATTATGGAAATTCAAAATAATGTGTTTGGAAAGAAGTCTCATGAAAAGACCAGTCAAGAAACCCTGACAATACATGTGTTCTGAAGCAAGAAGTGGTGAAAGTTGAAACAAATGCTTATTAATTTGTGAACTTGTGGATGAAATGTATATCCTGTGATGTGCAAAAACTGAAGAAACAATAATGTACCAGTGTCGAATACAAATGAATGACAAATTACATATCATGTCCCATAGGAGTCTACTTGCATTGATGTTAGACTGGGTCAGTTACTGTAGAATAATTAGGATTTGTATGCACCATTCACTGAAGTTAGTTTTCAGTACTAGGAAACAAATATGTATTTCAGGTGGAAGAATATTTCTGATTATAATCTTGTGAAAAGTGGATTATAAATCCACATACATGAACATGAATGAATTTAGAGTGTATATTAGACGCATATATTTCATATTTTGAAAAATTTGGAGAGTATATCTATATCTATATCTATATCTATACACACACACACACACACACACACACAAACACAAACACTCACAGACATTAAAAATACCAATATAAATGCCAATCGAAATTCATCAGTAAATATGTATCATCCACAAGTGCAAAAATATTTATTTTACTGAACATGAGTTAATGTATAAGGTTGTTCTACTAGGACGCTCTCCTATAGGTTGAATTTTCATTTCCAACAGCATTTAGGAGGAGTGAACTCTTCTCACAATTTGTATCTGCCAAGACAGCCACCTCACAAAAATGTACGTGGAATACCTGGTAGGATTCTATATATGCATATAAATATACATGTGTGAATAGGCTACAGAAAAGGGAAACAAGAATTCACATATTTGTTAAGTTTAAAAACACATGGAGAATATTTCAATTAAAATTTGACTAGATTTATAACTCCTACCTTATATAATGCAAATGTCAATTCCAACTATACAACATGTCTCCTCTGAAGTACTTGTATTTCTAATGTGTTGGGTTAATTTTCTCCATTATATTAGGATGAATAGTCTGAGTCTACTAGGTATGGGTTAGTGTCAGGGATTCAGTATTTCGAATGGAAAATTGGAAAATGAATCCAATGTGTATGTAAATATATGCTGCACAAATATCCTCCCGCTCTCATGCAGAACAATGCCTTGACATTACCTTCACCCCAAGTAAGACACAATTAGAGGAGAAGAGTTACAAAATCAGTGAATACATATCTGGAATGGAAAATGCTCAGGAGTTCACAACCTTGGAGGTGGTAGAGGAGTTTCCAAAACTAAGGGACAGGGTAAACCCTCCACCAACATGGAGCTCTGCTGGCCTAAAAACTTTTTGAGAAACTGCCTCTGAGCTTCCACACTTGAAATATATGTTGTTTTCAGAAGATTTGGCTTCCTCTGTAGTGAGAACATCAAAGCTGGGTCTGCATCTATGTGACCTGGAGGACATGGTTTCTTATTTTCCAATGAACAAGATGAAGCAGTGCTGAATCCTCTCTTTGTAGGTAAACAGAGGCCACTGGGGACTAAGTGTCTCCCCGTGTGGACTGTGAAGCCATTTGGTCCTCCTCCACTTTTTGTGGTGTTTTTGCTGCTGCACTGTGAGTTTGGTATTTGTTTCACGAAATACTAGGAGCTAACCTGGGACACAGTGCTGGAGGGAGTTCTGTCACGTGTGGTGGGTCAGGGTCTGCAAGAGAATGCACCAACTAGGCTCCTATCTCTCACAGCTTGCCCCATTGCCCCCTTGTCCATATCAACCTGATTCTTAATTTTCCTCTGAAAACTCTCCATATAACAAGATGCCTTTACATATAAGGGTCTGCTGGCTGCGCCATGTCAGTTACAAGCCATTTGGAATCCAATGGTAGATAAACAAGGCCCTACCACGGATGTTTTATCAAACACCTCCCCACCATTGCTCTAGACCCACTACTCAGCAGGCTCCAACTTACTGGCATCTCTGTTCTACACCATTTTCATGAAACTCAGTAAATCAAGGCACTGTCTGGTATACTCATGATCAGCAACAGGACATCCAATGTTTCTCCAGTGCCACCTGGTCATAGGAATTTCAAAAATTTCATGGTATTTATCTAGCCATTTTTCAAGCATGAAGTTGGAGGCACTGTGGGTTTCAGTTCATTCAGCAAACATTAAATGGTGAGGAAGCTCATTTCAATGAAATCTCTGGAGAACTCTAACAGGCATGGCTTCCCAAAGAGTGGACAAAAGGTCACATTAGGCGAGGCCCATTGAGGTCTACAATGTGATGTCCATGTGTGTTTTGACTCTCAACTATGGCTGCCATTTCTTTAAGAATAAAATCATGTGATATCCTTGCTGACATTCCCAGGCATCTGTGGAAATCCACCCAGGGCCTAAGTCTCAGTTTCCAAGAGAGACTTTCATGCGTGGCCTCTTAATCCCAACAAAATTCATGGCAATGCTTCTCTGAGTTCAGTTCCAAAAACCCAGTCTCTAAGGGGAATCACACCAGAGTTCAAGTCCACGTGGACCCAGTCATTTTTTCCAATGCCACACAAATGACCAAAATTAAAACCAAAACACTCCCACATGGCCCTCATCTTATTCCGTATAGTCAATCATCTTAACCTCTGGCTGGAGGTTTCCATGAGGGGCGCAGCCCAAGACAGTGTCCAAAATCTGCTCGTTTGCCCCTCATTTGCCTAAAGTCAGGGTAGCCTGGACACCGTTTCTGTGAACCAGGAGTGAACAAATAAGCCTGCCGTTAATACTTCTGTGTTTCTCCAATTTGAGGCCTACTGATTTTAGGTATGGATTCTTTAGGTGATTTAGAGTCATGCGAAAACACAAGCACCTCTGCAGGGCTTTGAAGAACTCATTTGACCCAAAGAATCCCTATTGTCATTTGATGGAGTGCAGGAACCTAACAGAGGAAGGCAAGAGACTTCATCCACAATGAATAAAATTTTTTGCCATTTTGGTTTTGGAAGCTCACATGGGATCATTCTTAAGATCCATCAGGTGCTGAGAATCTAAGTCAGAGCCACACACAGGCCCAAGAGGCTGATAAAGACACATCCCTTTCCAAAGCAATTAAGCAAAGAGCCACAGGTGAGGCCCATTCATTTCCATTTGAAAACTGTTTTCTTCAGGCTTCACAAAGGGGTGGCCTGAGGCAAAGACCTTCTTGACATTAAGTGCAACACAACAATAAGTAAGCAAAAGGCCCAAAGCAGGGTTTCTGCACTGAGACTTTCCTGGTCACACTGATATCTGAGTTTTCTGAGATGCTCGCCATTCTCTTCAGCTATCCAGTACATGGCGATGTCACAGAGCTTGGAGGTGGTACATATTTTGGACACAAATCCATGAGCCTATTCTGGAGAGTGGCCAGAATTCAGGAAGAAAACAACAACTTAGAAAGATAGCAGGTGTTGCACATTGATAAGACAAGCTGCAGTCCATTCATATATTGGGCAGGATGAATTATGGGAAGAATTATACTAGACAGGACACATTCATTAATGCATTCTCTTTTCTAATGTCTACAACAACGGACACAGTGGGATACACAGAAACA
The DNA here is from genome assembly GCF_048772815.1 of Callospermophilus lateralis. Classification (NCBI taxonomy): domain Eukaryota; kingdom Metazoa; phylum Chordata; class Mammalia; order Rodentia; family Sciuridae; genus Callospermophilus; species Callospermophilus lateralis. The sequence continues at coordinate 2,079,353 of NW_027512826.1, forward strand.
CTCGCCGTGTCAAATGACTTACTAGAAACTGTCCACTCCAAACCAAGCAAACCACCTTTCCTATCTATTCTCAGAACATGAGACCAAACAACAAACCCACACCCACTCCCACAAAGGCACCTCCTTCCCCCAAGAAGGTCTGTGACTATCCGGAGTGTCCTCTGACTGGTGGGCCATACTATGTTCCCCCGAAATGGCCTGTCTTCTCTCAGATCTTGTCTCCTTGAGCAACTCTGTGAAGATGTCAGGAAAAAGTGGTTAGCCACTACCTGTTTTCTCAGGAAAGGTCCATCTTCAGAGCTCTCCTGGCATTTGGCCATCCTCACATCATTAGGTACCAAGAAAACTGACTCTGTCCTTGGTAAATCCAAACAAGTGAGCCCACTGGGACTGGGACTGGGACTGCCTCTGGGTGCCTGGCTTCTTGGATACCAAGTTCAGAGAGTTCCATCACCAAGGAAATGGGGTATGTCACATTCTTTGGAACTGAATGAGGTCACTGCCTTGGCAACCACTTTGTCCTAACAGTTGCTTCCAAGGGTAACATAAGATGGAGGTTGCCCCTACTTCCTGTGACACTTTCATAAGGTAGAATGTATATCAACCATTGGCACCCGGGAACAGCTCTCCACTCAGGCCTGGTTTGGTCCATCTTCTCTACAATAAGAAGAGAGAGATTCAGATTCAGACACATCCCTTCATCCTGACCAGGTTGTTTGCCATGGAAGATGACTTTTGCTCTCTCAGGTGCTTCATACCTGCCTACAACTTCTCCAGGTATCATTTGTGCATGGACATTTGAGGTTCTCATCAGGTGGAAGATCCCCAACTTTCCTGTATTGTAAGAACCACTCTGTCCCTGATCTTCTGTAAAATGATTGAGGGAACGGTATATTCTTGGGGTTAAAAACAGGTTTGATTTGGGTTACGAGTGATTCTGTGTGATGAATAATGGTATTGGGAACCTGCAATATTTACAAGAATATAGAGGTGAAATATAAGTAGGAAAACAGAAATCTAGGTATGATTTGAAGCCCAGAAGGGTTTTGCCCTTGATTGGGATACTTCGCTTTGAATGATGTTCTGCAAAGATGCCTCAGATAATTCGATATACAATGGCATAGGACCTTGTACATTGGATGATTGAATTTAGAAGAGAACATCCAGTCAAAAAGGGATATTCAGTAGGATTAGGAAGATAGTAGGTAGGTTTAGGAAGAAGAGTAAGTATAGGATTTGGACCAAAAGTTCTTTAGCAATAGACTTTCGGTTGTTGAGTGAATGTAAATGTCAGCACATATGAAGAGTCAGTGACTATGTTGAACTGGGGAAAATATGTAGAAAAGCAGATATCAATAGAAACATTACGAAATCAGGCAAAGTATAAAGTGAGTGATAGAATTAGACATTTTCAACAGGGTTGAGTTTGAATATATAAATTAGGAAAAAAACAAATATGTAGTCACCAATAGGAGTGACAATTGACAGCATTAGGCAACCTGGGCATGGATGTTTTTAGAAATCCATGTTCACTTTCCATTTAGGCTTTGGTACAATCATAAGTGTGACCTTTCCATTTTTTGTCCAGAATATTACTGTGATAATGAGGTGACATGAGTATTTCTTTCACCATTTCTGGGAGCAATATATTGAAGGTGTAAAATGAGAATCGGGGGTACAAAGAGGTGTACCCTGTTTCTAGGAACATAGAGAAAAAGCATGAATAGACCATACTGTGAATAAATAATATAACATTTTTGAACTTTAAATAATGAATTAACTGATATCTGAAAAATTAAAGGAAATCATATATTGATATACAATCATTCATTCCAACCAGGTATATATCTAATGGAAATATTAGTGTTTTGGTTTATTATGAAGAGTGTATGAGTTTTGCTTCAAAATGATTATGGAAATTCAAAATAATGTGTTTGGAAAGAAGTCTCATGAAAAGACCAGTCAAGAAACCCTGACAATACATGTGTTCTGAAGCAAGATGATTAAAGTTGAAACAAATGCTTATTAATTTGTGAACTTGTGGATGAAATGTATATCCTGTGATGTGCAATAACTGAAGAAACAATAATGTACCAGTGTCAAATACAAATGAAAGACAAATTACATATCATGTCCCATAGGAGTCTACTTGCATTGATGTTAGACTGGGTCAGTTACTGTAGAATAATTAGGATTTGTATGCACCATTCACTGAAGTTAGTTTTCAGTACTAGGAAACAAATATGTATTTCAGGTGGATGAATATTTCTGATTATAATCTTGTGAAAAGTGGATTATAAATCCACATACATGAACATGAATGAATTTAGAGTGTGTATATTAGACACATATATTTCATATTTTGAAAAATTTGCAGAGTATATCTATATCTATATCTATATGTATATATATATATATATACACACACACACACACACACACACACACACAACACTCACAGACATTAAAAAGTACCAATATAAATGCCAATCGAAATTCATCAGTAAATATGTATCATCCACAAATGCAAAAATATTTATTTTACTGAACATGAGTTAATGTATAATGTTGTTCTACTAGGACTCTCTCCTATAGGTTGAATTTTCATTTCCAACAGCATTTAGGAGGAGTGAACTCTTCTCACAATTTGTATCTGCCAAAACAGCCATCTCACAAAAATGTACGTGTGATACCTGGTAGGATTCTATATATGCATATAAATATACATGTGTGATTCGGCTACAGAAAAGGGAAACAAGAATTCACATATTTGTTAAGTTTAAAAACACATGGAGAATATTTCAATTAAAATTTGACTAGATTTATAACTCCTACCTTATATAATGCAAATGTCAAGTCCAACTATACAACATGTCTCTGGAGAACCTTTGGATGTCCTGTTGTTTATCTTGAGTATACTAGACAGTGCCTTGATTGACTGTGTTTCATGAAAATGATCTAGAACAGACATGCCAGTAAGTTGGTGCCTGCTGAGTAGTGTTCCTAGAGCAGTGGTGTGTATGTGTGTCATAATACATCTCTGATGTGGCCATATGGATTTGCCATTGGCTTCCAAATGGCTTGTGACAGACATGGTGAGGCCAGCAGACACTAATATGTAAGGGCGTTTTGTTATATGGAGAGGTTTCATGGCAATGTTAAGAATCAGGTTGCAATAGACAAGGGAAAAAGCTATGTGGGATAGAAGCCTGGTTGGTGCATTCTCCTGCAGACCCTGACCCACCACATGTGGCAGAACTCCATCCAACACTGTGTCCCTTTTGAACTCCTTGTATTTCGTGAAGCAAATACCAAACTCCCAATGCAGGAGAAAGAAAAACCATGAAAAACTCGAGGATGACCAAATGGCTTCACAGCCCAGATGGGGAGAGACTTAGCACGCACTGGTCACATTTTACTTAAAAGAGAGAATTCACCACTGCTGCCTCATGTTCATTAGAAAATAAGAAACCATGTCCTCCAGGTCACATAGAATCAGACCCAGCTTTGATGGTCTCACGACAAAGGAAGCTAAAGCTCCTGAAAACAGCATATATTTCAAGTGCCCAACCTCAGAGGCAGTTTATCAAGAAGTCCTTTAGGCCAGCAGAGCTCCATGTTTGTGGAGTTTTTAACCTGTCACTTACTTATGGAAACTTCTCTACCACATCCAAGGTTGTGAACTCCTGAGCATTTTCCATTCCAGTTATATATTCACAGATTTTATAACTCTTCTCCACTAATTGTGTCTTACTTGGGGTGAAGGTAATGTCAAGGCATTGTTCTGGATGAGAGAGGGAAAATATTTTGTGTAGCACATATTTGATAGACATTGGATTCTTTTTCCTATTTTCCATTCAAAATACTGAATCCCTGACACTAACACATACCCTACTAGACTCTGACTACTAATCCTAATATGATGGAGAAAAATAACCCAAATAGAACAGAAATACAAGCAGGTCAGAGGAGGCATGGTGTATTTTTGAACTTTTCTTTTGCATAATAAATGGTAGGTGTTATAAATCTAGTGAATTTTTATTTGGAATAGTTTTTCATGTGTTTTTAAAATTAACAAATATGTGAATCCCTGCCTCCCTTTCTCTGTAGCCTATACAGCACATGTATTTTTATATGTACATATAGAATCCTACCTGGTATCACACGTACATTTTTGTATGGTTGCTGACTCGGCAGATATAAATTGTGTGAAGAGACTACCCCTCTTAAACGCTGTTGGAACTAAAAATTCAACCTATGGGTGAGCTTCCTAGTACAACAACATTATACATAATTCCATGTTCAGTAAAGTATATATTTTTGCATCAGTAGATGTTATATATTTCATTATAAATTTCATTTGGCATCTATTGCTACTTTTTTATGTTTCTCTGTGTGTTTTTTTGGTATATATATATATATATATATATATATATATATATATATATACTCTCCTGATTTATCAAAACATGAAAAATATGTGTCTTATATACACTCTCTACATTCATACATTCATTCATGTTCATGCATGAGGAAATATAATCAACTTTTCTCAAGATTATTATTGGAAATATTCATCCACCTGAAATACATATTTGTTTCCTTGTACTGACAACTCACTTCTGTGAATGGTGCATACAAATCCTAATAATTCTACAGTATCTGACCCAGTTTAACATCAATGCAAGTAGATTCCTATGGGACATGATGTGTATTTTGACGTTCATTTATATTCAACACTGCTACATTAATATTTCTGCAGTATTTGCACATCATAGGATATATATTTCATCCACAAGTTCACAACTTTATAGGTATTTTTTCACTTTTAATCATTTCCTGCTTCAGAACACATGTATTCCTCCCGGTTTCTTGACTGGTCTTTTCATGAGACTTCTCTACAAACACATTTTTTTTTTAATTTCATAATCAGTTTTGAAGCAAAACTCACACACTTTTCATGATAAACCATAAATCTAATATCACCATTAGATGCATAACTGTTTGGAATGGATGATTGTATATCAATATTAGGTTTCCTCTATATTTTCAGAAATCAATTCAATCCATTATTTAAAGTTCGAACCAGTTATATTATTTATTCACAGTATGGTCTATTCATGCATTATCTCTATATTCATAGGCACAAGGTACACCTATTTGTACCCCCAATTAATTTATACGTCTTCAAAATATTGCTTTCCTACATATTTTACCCAGTTCATCATTGTGACTGACTCTTCACATGTGCTGACATTTACATTCACTCTCTACCTGAAACCCTATTGCTAAAGAACTTTTGGTCCAAATCCTATACTCACTCTTTTATCTAAACCCACCGACTATTATCCTAATCCTACCGAATATCCCTTTTTGACTGGATGTTCTCTTCCACATTCAATCATCCAAATTAGAAGGTCTTATGCCATAGTATATTGATTTAACTGAGACAACTGTGCAGGACATAAATCAATGCTAAGTATCCCAATCAAGGGCCCAATGCCCTTCTGGGCTTCAAAACTTACCTAGATTTCTGTTTTCATACTTATATTTCACCTATATATTCTTATAAATATCGCAGGTTCCTAATACAAATATTCATTCCAGAGAATGATTCCTAACCCAAATTGAACATGTTATTAACCCTAACCATACACTTTTTCCTCAATCTAATTTTACAGAAGAGCAGGGACAGAGTTGGTCTTACAATACAGGAATATAGGCGATCTTCCAGCTGCTGAAAACCTAAAAGGTCCATGCTGAAATGATCCTTGGAGAAGATGTAGGCAGCTATGAAGGACATGAGAGAGCAAAAGTCATCTTCCATGGCAAACAACCTGGTCAGGTTGATGGGATGTGTCTGAATTAGCCTCTCTCTTCCTAATGTAGAGAAGATGGACCAAACCATGCCTGTGTGGAGAGCTGTTCCCCGGTGCCTATGGTTGATATACCATTCTAACATATGAATGAGTCACAGCAAGTAGAGGCAGCCTCCATCTTTTGGGAACCATGTAAGCAACTGTTAAAACAAAGTGGTTTCCAAGGCAGTGACTTCATTCAGATCTTGAAGAAAGTGACATCACCTTACAGTTTTGGTAATGAAAGTCTGTGATCTTGGGATCCAGGAAACCAGGCACACAGAGTCAAACCCACTCCATGTCCCAGTGGACTAACTTGTTTGGATTTAACAAGACAGAGTTACTCTTTCTTTGTAACTACTGATGTGAGGACAGCCAAATGCCTGGAAACTATGAAGACTGGCCTTTCCAGAGAAAGCAGGTAGTTTCTCACCATGGGCTCCTGACAACTTCACAGAGTTGGCCAAAGAGAACAGATTGGAGACAGGACACGCCATTTTGGGGGAACATAGTATGGCCCACAAGTCAGAGGACACTCCGGATAGTCACAGACCTACTTGGGGAAAGGAGGTGACATTTTGGGTGTGAGTGTGAGTTTGTGGTTTTGTCTCATGTTCTGAGAATAGTTAGGAAAGCTGGTTTGTTTGTTTTGGAGTGGACTGTGTCTAGTAAGTCCTTTGACAAGGTGAGTGTTTCTGTGTCTATATATCATACTGTGTCCGTGATTGTAGACATTAGAAAAGAGAATGCATTAATGGATGTGTCCTTTCTACAAGAAAGCTTCAAAGCATTCATCCTGTGCAATTAATGAATGGACTGCAGGTTGCCGTATGGATGGGCAACTCCTGCCATCTTTCTAAATTCCTGTTTTCTTCCTGAATTCTGGACACTCTCCAGAATACGCTCATGATTTTGGGTCCAAGATATGTACCACCTCCATCTCTGTGACATGGCCATGTACTGGATAGCTGATGGGAATGGCGAGTATCTCAGAAAACTCAGATATCAGTATGCCCAAGAAAGTCTCAGTGGAGAATCCCTGCTTTGGGCCTTTTGCTTACCTATTCTGTAGCCCTGAATGTCAGGAAGGTCTTTGCCTCAGGCCACACTTTGTGAAGCCTGCAGAAAATAGTTTTCAAATGGAAAAGAATGGTCATTACCTGTGCCTCTTTGCTTAATTGCTTTGGAAATGGATGTTTCTGAATCAGCCTCTCAGCCCTATGTGAGGCTGTGGCTTAGATTCACAGCACATGATGGGTCTAAAGAAAAATCCCATGTGTGCATCCCAAACCAAAATGGGAAAAAGAGCTGTCAGAGTGGTTCTTACAATACAGGAAAGTTGGGGACCTTCCACCTGATGAGAACCTCAAATGTCCATGCACAAATGATACCTGGAGAAGTTGTAGGCAGGTTTGAAGCAACTGACAGAGCAAAAGTCATCTTCCATGGCAAACAACCTGGTCAGGATGAAGGGATGTGTCTGAATCTGAATCTCTCTCTTCTTATTGTAGAGAAGATGGACCTAACCAGGCCTGAGTGGAGAGCTCTTCCCGGGTGCCAATGGTTGATATACATTCTACCTTATGAAAGTGTCACAGGAAGTAGGGGCAACCTCCATCTTATGTTACCCTTGGAAGCAACTGTTAGGACAAAGTGGTTGCCAAGGCAGTGACCTCATTCAGTTCCAAAGAATGTGACATACCTCATTTCCTTGGTGATGGAACTCTCTGAAATTGGTATCCAAGAAGCCAGGCACCCAGAGGCAGTCCCAGTCCCAGTCCCAGTGGGCTCACTTGTTTGGATTTACCAAGGACAGAGTCAGTTTTCTTGGTACCTAATGATGTGAGGATGGCCAAATGCCAGGAGAGCTCTGAAGATGGACCTTTCCTGAGTAAAAAGGTAGTGGCTAACCACTTTTTCCTGACATCTTCACAGAGTTGGTCAAGGAAAGAATGTCTGAGAGAAGACAGGCCATTTCGGGGGAACATAGTATGGCCCACCAGTCAGAGGACACTCCGGATAGTCACAGACCTACTTGGGGCAAGGAGGTGCCTTTGTGGAAATGGGTGTGGGTTTGTTGTTTTGTCTCATGTTCTGAGAATAGATAGGATAGGCGGTTTGTTTGGTTTGGAGTGGACATTTTCTAGTAAGTCATTTGACACGGCGAGTGTTTCTGTTTCTGTGTATCCCACTGTGTCTGTTGTTGTAGACATTAGAAAAGAGAATGCATTAACGGATGTGTCCTGTCTAGTATAAATCTTCCCATAATTCATCCTGCCCAATATATGAATGGACTGCAGCTTGTCTTATCGATGTGCAACACCTGCTATCTTTCTAAGTTGTTGCTTTCTTCCTGAATTCTGGCCACTCTCCAGAATAGGCTCATGGATTTGTGTCCAAAATATGTACCACCGCCAAGCTCTGTGACATCGCCATGTACTGGATAGCTGAAGAGAATGGCGAGCATCTCAGAAAACTCAGATATCAGTGTGACCAGAAAAATCTCAGTGCAGAAACCCTGCTTTGGGCCTTTTGCTTACTTATTGTTGTGTTGCACTGAATGTCAGGAAGGTCTTTGCCTCAGGCCACCCCTTTGTGAAGCCTGAAGAAAACAGTTTTCAAATGGAAATGAATGGGCCTCACCTGTGGCTCTTTGCTTAATTGCTTTGGAAAGAGATGTGTCTTTATCAGCCTTTGGACCTGTGTGTGGCTGTGACTTAGATTCTCAGCACCTGATGGATCTTAAGAATGATCCCATGTGAGCTTCCAAAACCAAAATGGCAAAAAATATCATTCATTGTGGATGAAGTCTCTTGCCTTCCTCTGTTAGGTTCCTGCACTCCATCAAATGAGAATAGGGATTCTTTGGGTCAAATGAGTTCATCAAAGCCCTGCAGAGGTGCTTGTGTTTTCGCATGACTCTAAATCACCTAAAGAATTGATACCTAAAATCAGTAGGCCTGAAATTGGAGAAACAAAGAAGTATTAAAGGCAGGCTTATTTGTTCACTCCTGGTTCACAGAAACGGTGTCCAGGCTACCCTGACTTTAGGCAAATGAGGGGCAAAGGAGCTGATTTTGGACACTGTCTTGGGCTGCGCCCCTCATGGAAACCTCCAGCCAGAGGTTAATATGATTGACTATATGGAATAAGATGAGGGCCATGTGGGAGTGTTTTGGTTGTGATTTTGGTCATTTGTGTGGCATTGGAAAAAATGACTGGGTACACGTGGGGTTGAACTCTGGTGTGATTCCCCTTAGAGACTGGATTTGGGAACTGAACTCAGAGAAGCATTGCCATGAATTTTGTTGGGATTTTAAGAGGCCACGCATGAAAGTCGCTCTTGGAAACTGAGACCTAGGCCCCGGGTGGATTTCAACAGAGGACTGGAAATCTCAGCAAGGATATCACATGATTTTATTCTTAAAGAAATGGCAGCCATAGTTGAGAGTCAAAACACACATGGACCTCACATTGTAGACCTCAATGGGCCTGGCCTAATGTGACCGTTTGTCCACTCTTTGGGAAGCCGTGCCTGTGAGAGTTCTCCAGAGATTTCATTGAAATGAGCTTCCTCACCATTTAATGTTTGCTGAATGAACTGAAATCCACAGTGCCTCCAACTTCATGCTTGAAAAATGGCGAGATAAATACCATGAAATTTTTGAAATTCCTATGACCAGCTGGCACTGGAGAAACATTGCATGTCCTGTTGCTGATCATGATTATACCAGACAGTGCCTTGACTTACTGAGTTTCATGAAAATGGTGTAAAACAGAGATGCCAGTAAGTTGGAGCCTGCTGAGTAGTGGGTCTAGAGCAGTGGTGGGGAGGTGTTTGATAAAACATCCGTGGTAGGGCCATGTGGATCTACCATTGGATTCCAAATGGCTTGTAACTGACATGGTGCAGCCAGCAGACCCTTATATGTAAAGGCATCTTGTTACATGGAGAGTTTTCAGAGGAAAATTAAGAATCAGGTTGATATGGACAAGGGGGCAATGGGGCAAGCTGTGAGAGATAGGAGCCTAGTTGGTGCATTCTCTTGCAGACCCTGACCCACCACACGTGACAGAACTCCCTCCAGCACTGTGTATCAGTTTAGCTCCTAGTATTTCGTGAAACAAATACCAAACTCACAGTGCAGCAGCAAAAACACCACAAAAAGTGGAAGAGGACCAAATGGCTTCACAGTCCACACGGGGAGACACTTAGTCCCCAGTGGCCTCAGTTTACCTACAAAGAGAGGATTCAGCACTGCTTCATCTAGTTCATTGGAAATAAGAAACCATGTCCTCCAGGTCACATTGATTCAGACCCAGCTTTGATGGTCTCACTACAAAGGAAGCCAAATCTCCTGAAAACAACATATATTTCAAGTGCAAAACTCAGTGGCAGTTTCTCAAAAAATTTTTAGGCCAGCAGAGCTCCATGTTTGTGGAGTGTTTACCCTGTCCCTTCGTTTTGGAAACTGCTCTACCACCTCCAAGGTTGTGAACTCCTGAGCATTTTCCATTCCAGATATGTATTCACTGATTTTGTAACTCTTCTCCTCTAATTGTGTCTTACTTGGGGTGAAGGTAATGTCAAGGCATTGTTCTGGATGAGAGCGGGAGGATATTTGTGCAGCATATATTTACATACACATTGGATTCATTTTCCAATTTTCCATTCGAAATACTGAATCCCTGACACTAACCCATACCTAGTAGACTCAGACTATTCATCCTAATATAATGGAGAAAATTAACCCAACACAATAGAAATACAAGCACTTCAGAGGAGACATGTTGTATTGTTGGACTTGACATTTGCATTATATAAGGGAGGAGTTATAAATCTAGTCAAATTTTAATTGAAATATTCTCCATGTGTTTTTAAACTTAACAAATATGTGAATTCTTGTTTCCCTTTTCTGTAGCCTATTCACACATGTATATTTATATGCATATATAGAATCCTACCAGGTATCACACGTACATTTTTGTGAGGTGGCTGTCTTGGCAGATACAAATTGTGAGAAGAGTTCACTCCTCCTAAATGCTGTTGGAAATGAAAATTCAACCTATAGGAGAGCGTCCTAGTAGAACAACATTATACATTAACTCATGTTCAGTAAAATAAATATTTTTGCATTTGTGGATGATATATATTTACTGATGAATTCGATTGGCATTTATATTGGTACTTTTTAATGTCTGTGAGTGTTGTGTGTGTGTGTTTGTGTGTGTGTGTGTGTGTGTATATATAGATATAGATATAGATATAGATATAGATATACTCTCCAAATTTTTCAAAATATGAAATATATGTGTCTAATATACACTCTCTAAATTCATTCATGTTCATGTATGTGGATTTATAATCCACTTTTCACAAGATTATAATCAGAAATATTCATCCACCTGAAATACATATTTGTTTCCTAGTACTGAAAACTAACTTCAGTGAATGGTGCATACAAATCCTAATTATTCTACAGTAACTGACCCAGTCTAACATCAATGCAAGTAGACTCCTATGGGACATGATATGTAATTTGTCATTCATTTGTATTCGACACTGGTACATTATTATTTCTTCAGTTTTTGCACATCATAAGATATACCTTTGCCAAGGCAGTGACCTCATTCAGTTCCAAAGAATGTGACATACCTCATTTCCTTGGTGATGGAATTCTCTGAACTTTGTATCTAAGGAGCCAGGCACCCAGAGGCAGTCCCAGTCCCAGTCACAGTGGGCTCACTTGTTTGGATTTACCAAAGATAGAGTCAGTCATTCTTGGTACCTACTGAAGTGAGGATTACCAAATGCCTGGAGAGCTCTGAATAGGGAGCTTTCCTGAGAAAGCAGGTAGTGGCTCTCCACTTTTTCCTTACAACTTTACAGAGTTGGCCAAGGAAAACAGATCTGAGAGAGGACAGGCCATTTCGGAAGAACAGAGTATGGCCACCAGTCAGAGGACACTCTGGTTAGTCATACACCTATGGGGAAGGAGGTGCCTTTTTGGGAGTGGGTGTGGGTTTGTGGTTTGTCTCATGTTCTGAAAATAGGTAGGAATGGCGGTTTGTTTGTTTTGGAGTGAACCTTTTCCGGTAAGTCGTTTGAAGAGGTGAGTGTTTCCATGTCTGTGTATCCCACTGTGCCTGTGGTAGTAGACATGAGAAAAGAGAATGCAGCAATGGATGTGTCATGTCTAGTATAAAGCTTCCCAGCATTCATCCTGCCCAATTTATGAATGGAGTGTGGCTTGCCTTATGCACGGGCAACACCTAATACCTTCCTAAGTCCCTGTTCTCTTCCTGAATTCTGGGCACTCTCTAGAATAGGCTCATGGTTATGTGTCCAAGATATGTACCAAATCCAAGGTCTTTGACATGGCCATGTACTGGATACCTGAATGGAATGGCCAGCATCTCAGAAAACTCAGATATCAATGTGACCAGGAAAGTCTCAGTGGAGATACCCTGCTTTGGGCCTTTTGCTTACCTATTGTTCTGTTGCCCTGAATATCAGCAAGGTCTTTGTCTCATGCAACCCCTTTGTTAAGCCTGAAGAAAACAGTTTTCAAATGGAAATGAATGTGCATCACCTCTAGCTCTTTGCTTAATTTCATTGGAAAAGGATGTGTCTGATTCAGGCCCTTTGCCCTGTTTTAGGCTGTGACTTAGATTCTCAGCACCTGATGGATGTAAAGAAAGATCCCATATGTGCATCTAACCCAAAATGGAAAAACGTTCAATCAATGTGCATGAATTATATTGCCTTCCTTTGTTAGGTTTCTGAAATCCATCATGTCAGAATAGGGATTCTTTGGGTGAAATGAGTTCTTCAAATCTCTGCAGAGGGGCTTGGCTTTTCTCATGACTCCAATTCACAAAAAGAATCTAGACCCCACAGTCAGAGAGCCTCAAATTGGAGAAGCGAAGCAGTATTAAGGGCAGGCCTATTTGATCACTCCTGGTTCACAGGAAGGGTGTCCAAGCCACCCTGACATTCGGCAAATGAGGGGCAAGGGAGCTTATTTTGGACACTGTCTTGGGATGTGCCTCTCATGAAAACCTCCATCCAGATGTTATGATGAGTATCTTTATGGTAGAAGATGAGGGCCATGTAGGAGTGTTTTGGTTATAATTGTGGTCATTTGTGTGGCAGTTGGAAGAGATGACTGGGTAAACCTGGGCTTGAATTCTGCTGTGATTCCCCTTAGAGACTGAGTTCTGGAACTGACCTCAGAGAAGTATTGACATGAATTGTGTTGGGATTTTAGGAGGCCATGAATGAGAGTTGCCATTGGAACCTGGGATCAAGGCCCAGAGTGGCTTTCCACAGAACACTGGGAATCACAGCCAGGATATTACATGATTTTATTCTGAAAGACTTGGCAGGCATAATTGAGATTCAAAACACACTTGGACCTTGCTTTGTAGACCTCAATGGGCCTGGCTTCATGTGACTTTTTGGCCACTCTTTGGGTAGACTTGCCTGTGAGAGTGCTCCAGAGATTTCCCTGAAATTAGCTTCCTCACCATTTAATGGTTCCTGAATGAATTGAAACCAACATTGCCTCCAAATGCATCTGTGAAAAAATGCTAGATAATTACCATGAAATTTTAGAAATTCCGATGACCAGCTGGCACTGGAGGACCTTTGATGTCCTGTTGATGATCATGAGTATAACAGACAGGGCCTTGATTGACTGGGTTTCATGAAAATGGTGTAGAACAGAGATGCCAGTAAGTTGGGGCCTGGTAAGTAGTTGGCCTAGAGCTGTGTTATGCAAATGTGTGATAAAACATGTGTGGTGGGGCCATGTGGATCTTCCATTGGCTTCCAAATGGCTGTGACTGACATGGTGCAACCATCACACCCATATGTGTAAAGGCATATTTTTATATGGAGAGGTTTCAGGGCAATGTTCAGTATCATGTTGCTATTGTCAAGGGGGCAAGCTACTTGAGATAGAACCCTGGTTGGTGCATTCTCCTGGAGACCCTGCCAACCACACCTGACAGAACTCCCTTCAGCACTGTGTCCCATTTGAACTCGTTGTATTTCATGAAGCAAATACCAAACTCCCAGTTCAGCAGCAAGAAACACCACGAAAATTTGAGGATGACCATTGGTTTCACAGTCCACACGGGAAGACCCTTAGCCCTCAGTGGCCAAAGTTTACCTACAAAAAGAGAATTCATCACTGCTGCCTCATTTTTATTTGAAAATAAGTAACCATTTCCTCCAGGTCACATAGATGCAGATCCAGCTTTGATGGTTTCACTACAAATAAAGCTAAAGCTCCTGACAACAACATATATTTCAAGTGCCCAACCTCAGAGGCAGATTCTCAAAAAGTCTTTTGGCCAGCAGAGCTCCATGTTTGTGGAGTGTTTACCCTGTCTCTTACTTTTGGAAACTCCTCTACCACCTCCAAAGATGTGAAATCTGGAGCATTTTCCATTCTAGATATGTATTCACAGATTTTCTAACTCTTCTCCTCTAATTGTGTCTTACTTGGGGCGAAGGTAATGTCAAGGCATTGTTCTGGAGGAGAGTGGGAAGATTTTTCCGTAGCATATATTTGCATACACATTGGATTCAGTGTCCTATTTTCATTTCAAAATACTGAATACCTGACTCTAACCCATACCCTACCAGACTCTGACTACTAATCCTAATATGATGGAGCAAAATAACCCATAAAGAATAGAAATACAAGCAGTTCAGAGTAGGCATGGTGTATAGATGAACTTGCCTTTTGCATGATACAGAGTCGGAGTTATAAATATAGTCAATTGTTTGTTGAAATAGTTGTCCTTGTATTTTTAAGGTTAACAAATATGTGAATTCCTGTCTCCCTTTCTCTGTATTCTTATATGCACATATAGATTCCTATCTGGTACCACACGTACATTCTTGTGAGGTGGCTGACTTGGCAGATACAAATTGTTAGAAGAGATCACTCCTACTAAACCCTGTTGGAACTGAATATTCAACCTATGGGTGAGCTTGCTAGTTGAACAGCATTATACATAAATCCATGTTCAGTAAAATGAATATTTTTAGATCTGTGGATGGTATATATTTTATAATAAATTTTGATTGACATATATATTGCTACTTTTTTGTCTGTGTGTTTGTTTTATGTATATGTATATATATGTATATATATATATGTATATATATATATACATATATATATATATATATATATATATATATATATATATATACACTCTCCAGATTTTTCAAAATATGAAATATATGTGTCTTATATTCACTCCCTAAATTCATTCATGTTCATGTATGTGGATTTATAATCAACTATTCACAAGATTATTCTCAAAATATTCATCCACCTGAAATTTGCCCAATGCTCTCAAATGTCAATCCTATTTTTGACTACATATTTGTTTCTTCCTAAGATTATATATTTAAACTCAACCCTGTTCAAAATGTCTAATCCTATCACACACTTTATACTCTGCCTGATTTTGTAATGTCTCTATTGATATATGCTTTCCTACATATTTTCCCCACTTCATCATTGTGACTGACTCTTCACTTGTGCTGACATTTACATTCACTCTCTAATCGAAATCCTATTGCTAAGAAACTTTGTTCCAAATCTTATACTCACCCTTCTTCCTAAACTTACTGACTATCTTCCTAATGCTACAGACTATCCCTTTTTGACTGGATGTTCTCTTCTACATTCAATCATCCAAGTAAACGTGGTGCGAGCTTCAGAGGAGGAGACTACCAACAGGCTATCTCATGCAACATCAAAGGGTTTATTGGGTGTCCAGAATGCTCGGGTTCAGAGCTCACCTGAATAGTGCAGATAGCCCTGAGAATAGCTGAAGTAGAGCTTATATACTTTCCCTGGAGAGAGAAGGGAGGGAATTGTATTGATGTGTCAGGGCGAGTGGGCGGTTTGCATGCAACTGGGAGAGGGAGTACATTCTGCAATTTGGCAGCTGGGGATAGAACATTCTGGGAACAAGTTTTGCAAACATTTCTCAAGATTTCAACAGTGTTCTGTTAAGCATACAGAAAAACAAGATGTGACAAGTACCTATTTTATTAATATTTCATTCCCCACTTCTTCTTCTGGCTAATTTTAATCATAAAAATGATCATTGGAGGGTGTCACATTCAATGTCTGCTAGTGGGGTATTACCATAAGTTTAACTCCTCCAATTTGAGCCTGGAGAAAAGACATTACACGGTTGAGCAAACAGGGTTTTATAGTTAGCAATAATATGAGGATTATTATTGGACCGGCCAGGGTTGATAAAAACGTAGTTAACCGGGGGGACTGTGTGAACCAAGACTCAAGCCACCCTTTTGGGCCCTCTCTCACTTGTTGATGCTCTTCAACCTGTCTTTTAAATTTACTCATAGATTTTATTACGACTCCAGTATAGTCAGCATAAAAACAACATTCTTCCCTCAATGCAGCACAAAGGCCCCCTTCTCTAATGAAGAGGAGGTCCAACCCTCAACTGTTCTGTAAAACAACTTCAGAGAGAGAGGTTAAAGTTTCATGCAAAGCCCTGAAGGAGGTTTCTAATATCTTACTTTTGCTCTATTGCTGCTTCTAATTGGGTCATCTTTTGTGTCCCATGGACAATGCCACTGGTTCCTCTGCCCACCCGTGCAGCAACTCCTATTCCTAATAGGATGGCTAAAGTGAGGGATATATGTTCCCAGTGGAACCGGTTGTATGCCCCCCCTATTTGATCTTCAAATGAACCTGCGTCATGATAGAGCACTCTGGGAAACATCTCCACCATTACACAATTTATCACATATCTTGATCATTTCATGAAAACATAAACGATGTTTAAGTATATAGAATTATGCTGTTGTAGGCACTGACAAAGCAAGGCACCTAAGATAGCACTCAAGAGAGGGAAACAGTCCTATTTGGTTGCAACCGGATTCAGAGGGCATTGCTTATATTGTAATCAATTAATCCCCTGAAACTCAAGTTTAGGTAGTTTCAGAATTTTGTACCCAACATATAAAGGATGGGGCTCAGAAGTTCACAGTCTTCAGAAGTTTAAAAAAGCAGTATTTGTTTCTGTTTTTCCTTCTGTTCTGGGCAATTTAACTTTTCAAGGACACCTGGGAGGAGGAGAGCTTTTTCTTCCCTTTCTTATTTTCCCCCTGCCAGCTGTTACCATGGAGCCCAGTTGGTAATTTCTTTATCTTAGAAATGTAGCCATCTCTGTGAAGCCCCAGCTGAAGGCCAGAGGACTTGTTCACATATTTTGTGAAAAACTAGTTAGGGGTTGTCTAGCTTAGAAGTACTGAGATTTTTAGCCAGTGGCCAAGTACAACAGGGCAATACGAAAGAGAAAGTTTATCTACATTAAAGTCTTTATTGGGACTGTTTTGCTGAAAGTTCAAAACTCAGCCATGGTGAAGACTTCTGAAGAAGGTCATTTAAGACATTTCTGTGGGCCTGGTACAGAGGGGGAAAGACGGGGAAGGTGGGGCTGAGAGCACCTCTGAGGATCTGAGAATGAGGGAAAAGAGAGATGTAAAAGAATAATGCGAAAGGGTATTGGGAATTTCCTAGCAGCAAACTTGAGCAGTAGATCAGGTAGAGCAGAGTGAAAGACGGGAGTGAGGATCCCAAAATCCTGTGAGGGACTTTAAATTTTAGTAACCTGTTTTCAGTGATGACAAAGCAACTTTAAAGGCCAATTATATTACATCTTGGATAAGGGTCTCAGGGCTCTCCTCAGCTCGTTTGAGCATTGGGTTAGCTGGTAAGAGGACCTGGTGGGACCCGGTGAGGGCACTGACAGGAGATGAGAGGAATGAGTCGGTGGAGCGGTACCTATGTACCTGCTACCTCAGCAAGTGGCCGATGGTCTGAGAACTGGTGGAGCTTTGGGTTTCTGATCTAGTTATTGGAGGGGAAAAATCAAGTTGCTGAGATGGGAGTGACATCAGAGGGTCTGGAGCAGAAGGCTGAGGATAATGATCTATTGGAGAAGCATAGTTCAGGATGTGAGTGAGGGAGGGAAAAGGCTTCCACATAGGGGAATTTCCTTTCACTCTTTTGAGCACTTGCAGAAGTTAAAAAGGTCACGCAAAATTTGAGGATGTAGAGACCCATCTGGGTGCCATAGTTTTTGGTTGTCTAATTGGTAATGTGGCCAATGCTGTGTACTGAATTTGATGAAGAATTGGGGTTTCTTCAGGCAGCCCCTGTATGCACACATTCCCATGACATACAGAAAAAGTCGGCTTTTCCCGCACACAGCCATTACTCTTTGTGGCTTTGATAGTCTGCCAGGCAAACTTAGTAATCTAGACTAGCCAATCTGCATCTGGCTCGCGTGTCCCTACATCCATAATGTTTGTTTCCATTATCTATGGTACAGAAGGGATTTAATGGTATTTTAGTGGGATCCTCTTCATCAGGGATATCACAATAGGAAATACCTATAGCCAGCTAACAAATGTCTGGGTGGAGAGATGGCCACCAGGTCCCTAAGGGGGCTGTATGCAAGATAGACCATACTTCTTTTCCAGTAGGATTTGTGATCAGCCATCACTGCTTAATGGGCTGATGAGGGTTAGGACTACTTGTAGCCAAGGGGAGAGTATATAACCTTATTCACATTGCCAATACACAATTTGAAACTGTTACCAGTCTTTTTCAGTTTCCAGAAAGATTCTGTATAGGCAGCAGGCTTGAGATGAGAGGTATGGATCCAGGAAGTGATTCTGTTTACGTTTACCACTGTAGGTGTTATAATAGCACCTGGTATGGTCCTTTTCAGCGGGGTACCAGGGATGACACCTGATATCATCTTACATAGATGAAATCTCTTACTTGATATGGATGTGGAATCCCCTGGTTCCCAGTTGGGTAGGCAGTGGACAGCTGTTTTCACAGGTATTACTGAGTTCTTTCAAGATCTTTAAGTCTGTCAAGCAAGGGGGTGTGGAAAGGATCTTTAGGTCTTACAGTTGGGCTTAGGTCCCCTAGTGGAGGAGGGCCACCATAAAGAATTTCACATGTGGTAAGGTTACTCAAAGAAACAAAGGGATTTTTTCTTGCATGAAACATTGCATAAGGCAGGAGCATAGTCCAATCTTATGCTGGTCTCTAAGCTTAATTTCGTTAAGGTCTCTTTAATGGTTCTATTCATTCTTTCTACTTGTCTTGAACTCTGTGGTCTATAAGCACAATTTAACTTCCAATTAATCCCCAGGTTCCTGGCTAACCCCTGACTTATCTGGGCCATGAACATCGGTCCATTGTCAGATCCTATTACCGGCTTAGCTTCCTCCAATGGTAGAGAGGCTTAGTCAGCAGCAGCGGAATCACTTAGAGTGTGTTGTGTGTTAGGGGACGAGGGCAGGGGATAAGGAGGGGGAGAAGAGTCCAGTAGAGTCAAATCTGTGACTCAGGGAGAACAGAGGGTGGAGGAGGAGGAGGTTGAGAGGGTTTGAGAGATCATGGGGGAAGGAGTAGGAGCAGAGGTAGGGGCAAGGAAAGGCTTCACCCATGGAGGAGGAGATTTGCAGAGGTCCTGCCAAGTTAAGATATATGGCTGTTGATCCGGATGGCTATGTGGCGCTGGCTGAAAGACAATACCTCTGATTTTTTAAGTTAGTGGGAAGTAGAAAGATCCGTCTAGGGGCCATACGACTCCAAAGATGGGCCATTCTGAGGCACAGAGATTCTGCCAGGTCCGCGTTTTACTAAAAAAAAAAAAGATTCTGAGCCCTTAAGCGGAATTTGGTCCAGTGATCAAGGGTCAGGGACAGAGGCATTGACGTGCTCTGTTCCATAATGAAAGTTCCACAAACAGTAAAAGCAAGGACACATGACACAGATAAGACAAGACCATAAAGACAGGCAATGAACGTCCAACACTGAGACCAGGAATGAGTAGCCGGCAAAACCCAATGGTATGGCAATAACGAATCTAAAAGAAAATATCACTGAGTCGAGAAGACTATTGTTCCTTGATTTCCCGAGTTTTCTTCGGGGTCCTCCAGAGAGGTGCCCTTTGTCTCTGTGATATGTCTCTCAGCCACCGTCGGAGAGAGCCCAGGCTCTTCATCGCCTGCAATTTTGCCAAGCCCTAACAAGAAACCTGAAACCAGAAAGAGGCGCCTTACTTGCTCCGAGAGGAGCCCATTGGGGTCTCTCGTCCGCCACTGCTGGAACTCAGTGGAACCTCAATATGTAAAGGTCAGGCGAGTGTCAGAGGAAGATACTACCAAGAGACTGTCTCATGCAACAGCAAAGGGTTTATTTGTGGTCCAGCATGCTGGAGCTCAGAGCTAAATTAAATAGAGCAGAGACCTCTGAGAACAGCTTAAGCAGAGCTTATATACTTTCCTTGGAGAGGGAAGAGAGGGAAGTTCAGTGATGGGTAAGGGTGAGTGGGCGGTTTGCATGACACCGAGTGAGGGAGTACATTCTGCAGTTCGGCTGTTGGGAACAGTACATTCTAGAACAAGATTAGCAAACATTTCTCAAGATTTCAACAGTGTTTTGTTAAGCATACAGAAAAACAGGAAGTGACAAGTACCTATTTTATTAATTTTATTAACCTTTCACTACCGACTATGCCTTTTTGACTTGATGTTCCTTCTACATTAATTCATGCAACGTACAAGGTGCTATGGCATTGTATATCGATTTATCTGAGACAACTCTGCAGAACGTAATTCAACACCACGTATCCCTATCAAGGGCCCAATGCCCTTCTGGGCTTCAAATCAGACTTAGATTTCTTTTTTCATACATATATTTCACCTATATATTCTTCTACACATAGCAAGTTCCCAATACGATCATTCATCCAGGAAAATGATTTCTAACCCAAATCGAGCATGTTTTTAACCATAACCGGACACTGTTCCCTCAATCTAACTTTACAGAAGAGCAGGGAAGGAGTTGATATTACAATACAGAAATGTAGAAAAACTTCCACCTGCTGAGAACCTCAAAGGTCCATGCAGAAATGATCCCTGGAGAAGATGTAGGAAGCAATAAAGGACCTGAGAGACCAAAAGTCATCTTCCATGGCAAACAACCCGGTCAGGATAAAAGGTTGTGTCTGAATCAGATTTTTTTTTAATGTAGAGATCATGGACCAAACCAGGCCTGTGTGGAGATCTATTCCTGGGTGCCTTTGGTTGATATACCATTCTAACTTGTGAAAATGTCACAGGAAGTAGGGGCGGCCTCAATCTCTTGGGACCCTTGGAAGCAACAGTTAGGACAAAGTGGCTGCCAAGACAGTGCCCTCATTCAGTTCAGGAAGGAAGTGACCTCACCTCACTTTCTTGGTGATGGAACTCTCTGAACGTGGGATCCAGGAAGCCAGGCACACAGAGCCAGTCCCAGTCCCAGTCCCAGTCGTCTCACTTGTTTGGATTTACCAAGGACAGGGTCAGTATTTTTTGGTACCTACAGATGTGACGAAGGCCAAATGCCAGGAAAGCTCGGATGCAGGGCTTTTCATGAGAAAGCAGGTAGTAGCTCACCGTTGGCTCCTAAGAAGTTCACAGAGTTGGACAAGGAGACAAGATCTGAGACAGGAAAGGCCATTTTGGGGGAACATATTATGGCCCACAAGTCAGAGGACACTCTG
Organism: Callospermophilus lateralis; assembly: GCF_048772815.1. NCBI lineage: Eukaryota > Metazoa > Chordata > Mammalia > Rodentia > Sciuridae > Callospermophilus > Callospermophilus lateralis. The sequence continues at coordinate 2,100,850 of NW_027512826.1, forward strand.
GATATTCACAGACCTACTTAGGGGAAGGAGGTGCCTTTGTGGGTGTGGTTGTGGGTTTGTGGTTTTGTCTCATTTTCTGAGAATAGGTAGGACAGTCGGTTTGTTTCATTTGAAGTGGAGTGTTTCTAGTAAGTCTTTTCACAGGGCGAGTGTTTCTATGTCTGTGTATTCCACTGTTTCCGTGGTTGTAGACATTAGAAAAGAGAATCCATCAATGGATGTGTCGTGTCTAGTAGAAATCTTCTCAGCATTCATATTGCCCCGTTTATGAATGGACTGTAGCTTGCCTTATCGATGAGCAACACCTGCTACCTTCCTAAGTTTCTATTTTCATCCTGAATTCCGGCCAATCTCAAGAATAGGCCCATGGTTTTGTGTCCAAGATATGTACCACCTCCAAGCTCTGTGACATGGCCATGTACTGGATAGCTGTAGGGGATGGCGAGCATCTCAGAAAACTCAGATATCAGTGTGACCAGGAAAGTCTCAGAGGAGAAACCCTGCTTTCGGCCTTTTGCTTACCTATTGTTCTGTTGCCCTGAATGTTGGAAGGTCTTTGCCTCAGGCCACCCCTTTGTGAAGCCTGAAGAAAACAGTTTTCAAATGGAAATGAATGGGCATACCTGTGGCACTTTCCTTAATTGCTTTGGAAAGGGATGTGTCTGAATCAGGCCCTTGGCCCTGTGTGTGGCTGTGGCTTAGATTCTCAGCACCTGATGGATCTAAAGAAAGTTACCATGTGTGCATCCAAAAGAAAATTCGCCAAAAGAGCAATTATTGGGATGAAGTCTCTCGACTTCCTCTGTAAGGTTCCTGACTTCCATCAAGTGAGAATGGGATCCTTTGGGTCAAAAGAGTTCTACAAAACCTGCAGAGGCTAGCCCATTGTGCTTGGGTTTTCTCATGACTAAAATTCACATAAAGAATCTAAACCCCACAGACAGTAGTCCTCAAATTGGAGAGGTATTAACGGCAGGCCTATTTGATCACTTTTGGTTCACAGGATGGGTGTCCAGGCCACCTTGACTTTAGGCAAATGAGGGGCAAAGGAGCTTATTTGGGACACTGTCTTGGTCTGCACCCCTCATGGAAACCTCCAGCCAGATTATGATGAGTGTCTATATGAAAGAAGATGAGGGCCATATGGGAGGGTTCTTGTTTTAATTGTGGTAATTTGTGTGGTAGTTGGAAGAGATGACTGGGTCCACCAGGGCTTGAACTCTGGTGTGATTCCCCTTAGAGACTGAGTTCTGGAACTGACCTCAGAGAAGTATTGCCATGAATAGTGTTGGGATTTTAGGAGACCACGCATGAGAATCGCTTTTGGAAACTGAGATCTAGGCCCAGGATGGCTTTCCACAGAGCTCAGGGATTCTGAGCCAGGATATCACATGATTTAATTCTTAAAGACTTGGTAGCCATAGTTGAGAGTCCAAACACACATGGGCCTCACATTGTATACCTCAATGGGCCTGGATTCATGTGTCCTTTTGGCCACTCTTTGGGAAGGCTTGCCTGTGAGTGTTCTCCAGAGCTTTCATTGAAATGAGCTTCCTCACCATTTAATGGTTCCTGAATTAAATGAAACCCACAGTGCCTCCAACTTCATCCTTGAAAAATGACTAGATTAATACCATGAAATTTTTGAAATCCCCATGACCAGGTGGCACTGGATAACCTTAAGATATCCTGTTGCTGATCATGAGTATAACAAACAGTGCCTTGATTGACTGAGTTTCGTGAAAATGGTGTAGAACAGAGATGCCAGTAAGTTGGAGCCTGCTGGGTAGTGGGCATAGAGCAGTGGACTATAGGTGTGTAAATAAATATTTTTGGTAGGACCACCTGGATCTTCCATTGGCTTCCAAATCTTGCGACTGACATGGTGCAGGCAGCAGACCTTTATATGTAAAGGCATCTTGTTATATGTAGAGGTTTCAGGGCAATGTTCAGAATCAGGTTGCTATAGTCAAGGGGAAAGCTATGTGGGATAGAAGCCTGGTTCGTACATTCTCTTGCCGACCCTGACCAACCACACATGACAGAACTCCCTCCAGCATTGTGTCCCAGTTGAACATATTGTATTTCATGAAGCAAATACCAAATTCCCAGTGCAGCAGTAAGAAACACCCTGAAAAGTGGAGGATGACCAAATGGCTTCACAGACCACACGGGAAGACACTTAGCTCCCAGTAGCAACAGTTTACCTACAAAGGGAGATTTCAGACCTGCTGCCTCATGTTCATTACAAAATAAAGAACCATGTCCTCCAGGTCACATAGATGCAGACCCAGATTTTTGGTGTCACTACAAACGAAGCTAAATCTCCTGACAATTACATATATTTCTTTTTCTTTTTTTAATTAATTTTTATTGTAGGTTGTTCAAAACAGTACATACTTCTTGATATATCAAATTTCACACTTGATTCAAGTGGGATATGAGCTCCCATTTTTACTCCATATACAGATTGCAGAATCACATCAGTTGCAGAACCATTGATTTACATATTGCCATACATATATTTCTTGTGCCTAACCTCAGAGGAAGTTTCTCAATAAGTCTTTAGGTCAGCACAGCTCCATGTTTCTGGAGTGTTTACCCTCTCCCATACTTTTGTAAACTGTTTTACCACCTCCAGTGTTGTGAACTCCTGAGCATTTTTCATTCCACATATGTATTCACAGGTTTTCTAACTCCTCTCCTCTAATTGTGTCTTACTTTTAGCGATGGTTATGTCAAGGTATTGTTCTGGATAAGAGAGGGAAGATTTTTGTGTATCACATGTTTGCATACACATGAGATCCATTTTCCTATTTTCCATTTGAAATACTGAATCCCTGACACTAACCCATACCCTACTAGACTCTGACTACTAATCCTAATATCATGGAGAAAAAAAAACCTAACTGAATAGAAGTACAGTCCTTTTATAGGAAGCATGGTGTATATTTGTATTTGTCTTCCTCTTTATCAAGAGTATGTGTTTTAAATTTAGTAAACTTTTAATTTTAATATTTCTCCATGATTTTTTAAAGTTATCACATATGTAAATTCCTGTCTCCCTTTCTCTGTATCCTATTCAGCACATGTAATTTTTTTATGCATATACAATATCCTACCTGGTATCACACGTACATTCTTGTAAGATCACTGACTTTGGAATATAAAAATTGTGAGAAGAGATGACTCTCCCTAAATAATGATGGAACTGAAAATTTCACCTATGGGTGAGCTTCCTAGTGAAAAACACTATACATAAATCCATGTTCAGTAAAATGAATATTTTTGGATTTGTGAATGAATTATATTTCATGATGAATATCGATTGGCATATATATTGCTAAATATTAATGTGTGTGTGTGTGTGCATGTGTGTGTGTGTGTGGGCATGTGTGTGTGTGTATATTCTACGGATTTTAAAAAAATATGAAAAATATGTGTCTTATTATACACTCCCTAAATTCATTCATATTCATTTATGTTCATTTAAATTCAAATTTTCACAAGATTATTCTCAGTAATATTCATACACCTGAAATATATTTTGGTTTCCTACTACTGAAAACTAAGTTCAGTGGATGGTGCTTAAAAATCCTAATATTTCTACAGTAACTGACCCAGTTTAACATCAATGCAAGTAGATTGCTATGGGACATGATGTGTAATTTGAAGTTCATTTTTACTCAACACTGGTACATTACTATTTCTTCAGTTTATGGACATCATAGGATGTATTTTTTCATCCACAACTTCACAAATTTTTTTGGCATTTGGTTCACTTTCAATTACTTACTACTTCAGAACACATGTATTCCTCCATGTTTCTTTACTGGTCTTTTCACTAGACTTCTTTCTAAACACATTATTTTCGATTCCATAATCATTTTTGAAGCAAAACTCACTCTTCACGATAAACCGTAACCCTAATAATACCATTGCATATATAACTCGTTGGAATGATGGTATATATATCAATATAAGATTTCCAATATATTTTCAGATGCAAACTCAATCCATTATTTAATGTTGGATCCAGTTATATACTTTATTCACAATATGGTCTATTCCTGCATCATCTCAATAATCATCAACACAAGGTACACCTATTTGTATCCCCAGTACTAATTTATAAGTTTCCAGAATATTACTCCCCTTTATGGTGGAAGAAATACTTATGTCACCTGATCTACATAAACATTTTACCACAGTAGTATTCTGGACACAAAATGCAAAGGTCACACATATGATTGTACCAAAGCCTAAATGGAAACTGACCATGGATTACTAAAAGCATCTATGTCCAGGGTGCCTACTGCTCTCAAATGTCAATCCTATTGGTTGCTACATATTTGTTTCTTCCTAAGATTATATATTTAACCTGAAGCCTGTTGAAAATATCTAATCCTATCACTCACTTTATACTTTTCCTGATTTCCTAATGCCCCTATTGATATCTGCTTTCCTACATATTTTTCCCAGTTCATCATTGTGACTGTCTCTTCACATGTGCTGATATTTACATTCACCCTCTAACTGAAAACCAATTGCTAAAGAACTTTTGGTCCAACTCCGAGACTCACTCTTCTTCCTAAACCTACTGACTATCTTCCTAATCCTACAGACTATCCCTTTTTGACTGGATGTTCTCTTCTACTTTCAATCATCCGAGGTATAGGGTCCTATGCCATTGTATATCGATTTATCTGAGACCTCGGTGCAGAACATAATTCAATCTAAGTATACCAATCAAGGGCCCAATGCCTTTCTGGGCTTCAAATCTTTCCTAGAACTCTGATCTCATACATATATTTCACATTTATATTCTTATAAATATCACAGGTTCCAAATACCATAATTCATCCAGCAGAATGACTCCTAACCCAAATCGAACATGCTATTAACACTAACCATACACTGTTCCCTCAATCTCACTTTACAGAAGAGCAGGGACAGAGTTGGTCTTAAAATCCAGGAAGGTAGGGTATCATCCACCAGCTGAGAACCTCAAAAGTCCCTGCAGAAATAATCCCTTGAGTAGGTGTAGGCAGGTATGAAGGATCTGAGAGAGCAAAAGTCAACTTCCATGGCAAACAACCTGGTCAGGTTGAAGGGATGTGTCTGAATTAGCCTCTCTCTTCCTAATGTAGAGAAGATGGACCAAACCATGGCTGTGTGGAGAGCTGTTCCCCGGTGCCTATGGTTGATATACCATCCTAACTTATGAATGAGTCACAGCAAGTAGAGGCAGACTCCATCTTTTGGGAACCTTGGAAGCAACTGTTAAAACAAAGTGGTTTCCAAGGCAGTGACTTCATTCAGTTCTTGAAGGAAGTGACCTCACCTTACATTATTGGTGATGAAAGTCTGTGATCTTGGGATCCAGGAAACCAGGCACACAGAGTCAAACCCACTCCATGTCCCAGTGGGCTCACTTGTTTGGATTTAACAAGACAGAGTCACTCTTTCTTGGTACCTACTGATGTGAGGACAGCCAAATGCCTGAAAACTATGAAGACTGGCCTTTCCAGAGAAAGCAGGTAGTTTCTCACCACGGGCTCCTGACAACTTCACAGAGTTTGCTAAAGAGACCAGATCGGAGACAGGACACGCCATTTTTGGGGAACATAGTATGGCCCACAAGTCAGAGGACACTCCGGATAGACACAGACCTACTTGGGGGAAAGAGGTGCCTTTTTGGGTGTGAGTGTGAGTTTGTGGTTTTGTCTCAGGTTCTGAGAATAGTTAGGAAAGCTGGTTTGTTTGTTTTGGAGTGGACTGTTTCTAGTAAGTCCTTTGACAACGTGAGTGTTTCTGTGTCTATATATCATACTGTGTCCGTGATTGTAGACAGTAGAAAAGAGAATGCATCAATGGATGTGTCCTGTCTACGAGAAAGCTTCAAAGCATTCATCCTGAGCAATTTATGAATGGACTGCAGCTTGCCGTATGGATGGGCAACTCCTGGTATCTTTCTAAATTCCTGTTTTCTTCCTGAATTCTGGACACTCTCCAGAATACGCTCATGATTTTGTGTCCAAGATATGTACCACCTCAATCTCTGTGACATGGCCATGTACTGGATAGCTGATGGGAATGGTGAGTATCTCAGAAAACTCAGATATTAGTATGCCCAAGAAAGTCTCAGTGGAGAAACCCTGCTTTGGGCCTTTTGCTTACCTATTCTGTTGCCCTGAATGTCAGGAAGGTCTTTGCCTCAGGCCACACTTTGTGAAGCCTGAAGAAAATAGTTCTCAAATGGAATTGAATGGTCATTACCTGTGCCTCTTCAGTTAATTGCTTTGGAAATGGATTTGTCTGAATCAGCCTCTTGGCCCTATGTGAGGCTGTGGCTTAGATTCACAGCACATGATGGGTCTAAAGAAAAATCCCATGTGTGCATCCAAAACCAAAATGGACAAAAGAACTGTCATGGTGGATAGAGTCTCTCGCCTTCCTCTGTAAGGTTCCTGACCTCCATTAAGTGAGAATAGGGATCATTTGGGTCAAGTGAATTCTTTAAAGTTCTGCAGAGGCTATCCCATAGGTTCGTGGGTTTTCTCATGACTCCAATTCACATCTATGTTTACAGAAGAGCAGGGACAGTGTTGGTCTTACAATACAGGAATGCAGTGGATCTTCCATCTGTTGAGAACCTCAAAGCTCCATGCAGAAATGATCTCTGGAGAAGATGTAGGCAGCTATGTAAGACCTGAGAGAGCAAAAATCATCTTCCATGGCAAACAACCTGGTCAGGATTAAGGGTTGAGTCAGAATGAGCCTATCTCTTGTTAATGTAGAGAAGATGGACCAAACCCGGCCTGTGTGAAGAGCTGTTCCCTTTTGCCTACGGGTGATATACCATTCTAACTTGTGAAAGTGTCACAGGAAGTAGGGGCAGCCCTCATCTCATGGGACCGTTGGAAGCAATTGTTATGACAAAGTGGTTGCCAAGGCAGTGATCTCATTCAGTTCCTGAAGGACGTGATCTCATCTCACTTCCATGGTGATGGAACTCTCTGAACTTGGGATACAGAAAGCCAGGCACCCAGAGCCAGTCTCAGTTCTAGTCCCAGGGGTCTCACTTTTTTGGATTTACAAAGGACAGAGTCAGTCTTTCTTGATACCTACTGATGTGAGGATGGCCAAATGCCAGGAAAGCTCGGAAGAGGGGCTCTTCCTGAGAAAGCAGATAGTGGCTCACTCCTGGCTTCTAACAACTTCACATTGTTGGCCAAGAAGACCAGATCTGAGACAGGTCAGGCCATTTCGGAGGATCATAGTATGGCCCATCAGTCAGAGCACACTCCGGAGAGTCACAGACCTATTTGGGGGAAGGAGGTGCCATTGCGGGTGTGGGTTTGTGGTTTTGTCTCATATTCTGAGAATAGTTAGAAAAGGCGGTTTGTTTGGTTTGGAGTGAACTGTTTCTAGTAAGTCGTTTGACAATGCAAGTGTTTCTATGTCTGTGTATCCCACTTTGTCCGTGCTTGTAGACATTAGAAAAGAGAATGCATCAATGGATGTGTCCTGTCTCATAGAAAGCTTCCCAGCATTCATCCAGCACAATTTATGAATTGACTGTGGCTTGCCTTATTGATGGGCGATACCTGCTACCTTCCTAAGTTGCTGTTTTCTTCCTGAATTATGGCCAATCTCCAGAATAGGCTCATGGTTTTGTGTCCAAGATATGTACTACCTCCAAGCTCTGTGACATGGCCATGTACTGGATAGCTGAATGGAATGGCGAGCATCTCAGAAAACTCAGATATCAGTGTGACCAGTAAAGTCTCAGTGGAGAATCCCTGCTTTGGGCCATTTGCTTACCTATTGTTCTGTTGCCCTGAGAGTCAGGAAGGTCTTTGTCTCAGGCCAACCCTTTGTGAATCCTGAAGGAAAGATTTTTCAAATGGAAATGAATATGCTTTACCTTTGGCTCTTTCCTTAATTGATTTGGAAAGAGATGTGTGTGAATCAGCCTCTTGGCCCAGTGTGATTCTTTGACTTAGATTCTCAGTACCTGATGGATCTAAAGAAAGATCCCATGGGTGCATAAAATCCAAAATGGCAAAAAGAGCAGTCATTGTTGATGAAGTATTTTGCCTTCCTCTGTAAGGTTCCTGAATTCCATCAAGTGAGAATAGGGATCTTTTGGGTCAAATGAGTTCTTCAAATGTATTCAGAGGCTATCCAATAGGTGCTTGAGTTTTCTCATCTTTCCAATTCACATAAAGAATCTGTACCCGACACTTAGTAGGACTCAAATTGGAGAAGCAGAGCAGTATTAAGGGCAGGCCTATTTGATCACTCCTGGTACACAGGAAGGGTGTACAGGCCACTGGGAATTTAGGCAAATGAGGGGCAAGAGAGCTTATTTTGGACACTGTCTTGGGCTACGCTAATGCTATCAAATGTCAATCCTATTGTTGACTTCATATTTGTTTTATCCTAAGCTCATATATTCATCCTCAACCCTGTTGAAAATATCTAATCCCATCACTCACTTTATTCTTTTCCTGATTTCCTAATGTCTCTATTGATATCTGCTTTCCTACATATTTTGCCCTGTGCATCATTGTGACTGACTCTTCACTTGTGTTGACGTTTACATTGACTCTCTAACCAAAACCCTATTGCTAAAGAACTTTTGTTCCAAATCCTATAGTCACTTTTCTTCCTAAACTTACCGACTATCTTTCTAATCCAACTGACTATAACTTTTTGAATGGATGTTCTCTTCTACATTCAATGATCCAAGTACAGTTCAGGTTTCTATTCAACCGGGTGAGGGAGTAGATTCTGCAGTTTGGCAATTGGGGACAGCACATTCTGGCAACAAGATTAGCAAAGAGTTCTCAAGATTTCAACAGTGTTTCGTTAAGTGTACAGAAAAACAGGAAGTGACAAGTACATATTTTATTAACCTTTCATTCCCCACTTCTTTTTCTGGCTACTTTTAATCATAAAAGTGATCTTTGTGGGGTGTCACATTCTATGTCTGCTAGTGGGGTATTACCATAATTTTAATTTGTCCAATTTGAGCTTGGAGAAAAGAAATTACATGGTTGAGGAAACAGGGTTTTATAGTTAGTAATACTATGAGGATTATTATTGGACCAGCCAGGGTTGATAAAAACGTAATTAACCAGGGGGACTGTGTAAAAAAAGACTCAAACTACCCTTTTTGTGCCTCTCTCTCTCGTTGTTGCTCTTCAAGGCATCTTTTTAATTTACTCATAGATTTTTTTACAACTCCAGTATTGTCGACATAAAAACAACATTCTTCCCTCAATGAAGCACAAAGGCCCCCCTCTGTCATGAAAAGGAGGTCCAACCCTCGACTGTTCTGTAAAACAACTTCAGAGAGAGAGGTTAAAGATTCCTGCAAAGCTGTGATGGAGGTTTCTAAAATCTTTAAGTTTTGATCTATTGCTTCTTCTAATTGGGTCACTTGTTGTGTCCCATGGACCAGAGCAGTGGTTCTTGTGCCCAACCCTGCAGCAACTCCTATTCGTAATAGAATGGCTAAGGTGAGGGACATATGTTCCCAGCGGAACCGGGTTGTATGTCCCCCTCTTTGATCTTCAGATGAACCTGCGTCATGATAGAGCACTCTGGGAAACATCTGCACCATTTCACAATTAATCACATCTGTTGACCATTTCATGAAAACATAAACAATGTTTAAGTATATAGAATTATACTGTTGTAGGGACGGACAAGGCAAGGCACCTAAGATAGCACCAAAGACACGGAAACAGTCTTTTTTGGTTTCAACCAGATTCAGAGGGCATTGCTTCTGTTGTAATCAATTAATCCCCTGAAACCCAAGTTACGTAGTTTCAGAATTTTGTACCCAACACATAAGGGAAGGGGCTCAGAAGTTCACAGTCTGCAGAAGTTCACAAAAAGCAGTTTTTGTTTCTGTTTTTTCTTCAGTTTGGGCAAGTTAACTTTTCAAGGACACCTGGGTGGGGGTGTCTTCCCTTTCTTTTTTTCCCCCTTCCAGCTGTTTCCATACAGCCCAGTTTGTAACTTCTTTATCTTAGAAATGTAGCCATCTCTGTGAAGCCCCAGCTCAAGGCCAGAGGACTTTTTTTCAAATATTTTGTGAAAAACTAGTAAGGGTGTGTCTAGATCAGGAGTGCTGAATTTTTTAGCCAGTTGCCAAGGAGACCAGGGCAACACAAAAATAGGAAGTTTATCTACAGTGAACTCTTTTATAGGGACTCTTTTGCTGAAAGTCCTAAATCAGCCATGGTGAAGACTTCTGGAGAAGGTCAGTTAAGACTTTTCTGTGGGCCTGGTACAGAGGGGGACAATTTGGAAGGCAGGGATAAGAGCAGCTCTGTGGATCTGAGAATGAGGAAGGAGAGATGTAAAAGAATATTGGGAGAGGGCTTTGGGATCTTAATAGCAACAAAAACTTGAGCAGTAGAACAGATAGAACAGAGGGGGAGACGGGAGTGAGATTCCAAAAAGCCTGTGAGGGACTTTAAATTCTTAGTAACCTGTTTTTAGTGATGACAAAGCAACATTAAAGGCCATTTTCATTACATCTTGTATTAGGGTCTGAGGATTCTTCTCAGCGGGTTTGAGCTTTGCATTAGGTGGTAAGAGGACTGGGTGGGACCCGGTGCGGGCACTGACAGGAGAGGAGAGGAGTGAGTGAATGGAGTGGTACCTCAGTACCTGCAACCTCAGCAAGGGAGCAATGGTCTGAGAACCAGTCGAGATTTGGGTTTTTGATCTAGATATTGGAGGGAAGAAATCAAGTTGCTGAGGTGGGAGTGACAGCAGAGAGTCTGGAGCACAAGGCTGAGGGTGAGCATCTATTGGAGAAGCATAGGTCAGGATGTGAGCAAAGGAGAGAGAAGGCCTCCACATAGCGGAATCTCCTTTCACCCTTTTGAGCACTTGCAGAAGTTAAAAAGGTCACACAGAATTTGAGGATCTAGAGACCCCTCTGGGGGCCATCGGTTTTGGTTATCTAATTCGTAATATGGCCAATGCTGTGTACAGAATTTGATGAGGAGTTTGGGTTCCATCTGACAGTCCCTGTATGCTCACATCCCCATGACTTACAATAGAAGTCTGCTCTCCCCCCCCACAGCCGTGACTGTTTGTGGCTTTGATAGTCTGCCGGGCAAACATAGTAATCTAGGCTAGCCAACCTGCATCTGGCTCACGTGTCCCTACATCTATAATGTTTGTTTCCATTATCTATGGTACGGAAGGGATTTAATGGAATTTTAGTGGGATCCTGTTAATCAGGGATATCCCAATAGGAAAGACCTATAGCCAGCTGACAAATGACTGGGTGGAGAGATGGCCACCAGGTTCGTAAGGGGTCTGTATTCGAGATAGGCCATACTTCGTGTCCAGTAGGATTTGTGATCAGCCATCGCAGCTTAAGGGGCTGATGAGGGTTAAGACTACTGGTCGTCAAGGGGAGAATAAATATCTTCCAGGATCTTCTTTACAACCATTTGCAATGTTTCTTTTTTCTTCTTTTTTATTTCTTTTTTTTGTGTGTGTGTGGGGAAGGCTTCAATACATCCTGAAAATGTATGTTCAAAGACTAGGAGTTATTTAAGTCCATACCTTACTGGCTTAATTTCAGTAAAGTCCACTTCCCAGAATTGTCCTCGTCTGGTTCCTCATAGGTGCTTTCCTGCAGGAAGCTTGGAAGTGTAAGCTTTAACCAATTAATGGACCTGACAGGCTTTTGTTACCCATTCAGTTATTTCCTTTTGCTGTGAGTAGGTTAGTGGAAAACTGTGTTCTTGATCCTTCACGAATGAATGCAGTTTCTTTGAACAAAGGTGAGTGAGTTGATGAACATTTGCTACTGACATAGTTAGAGCCATGATTATAGGAGTAGTTACTGAAGGATTAAAAAATTCCACTTGGGGGCCTTCAGGGTTAAAAGTTATTTTGGCCCAGAGCTTGGTGAGCAGAACTCTGCCCATCAATGTGGCCAGGGATTACTAGGAAGGAGTGATGGATTTTTCCTTTTCCCTGGTCCATGGTCCTCGTAGTTGTCAAAGCCCGATATTTACTTCTGTTAGACTCTTGAATTAGAGACCTTTTATTCGGTAGAGGGCCCAATGGGCCTTATGGGCTGAGTATATTCCCCCTGCATCTACTTCAAAGTTTATTGTGTTCCCCTCCACTTCAAAAGTTACCTTGAGGTCAGGGAGAGGATCTGAGCCCGGACTTTCTTAGTATTCCTCCAGAGTCAGAATATCTGGCTGGCATGGCTGTCTCTTTCTAGGGCACTCTTTGGCCCAGTGTCCTTTTTCTTTAGAGTAGGCACATTGATCTGAGGCCAGGGGTGGCCTCTAGTGTGTGCCCAGGTATCCCTTCCTGTCTCTCTGTTTCTTAATTTCTGGCCTATTTGTTGTTGTGACCAGGACCTTAGTCAATGCCTTTGTCTGTCTTTTGTTTCTTTTATCCTCACTCAGCTCCCTTCTCTTCCTCAGTTTCTTTCTTAAAGTATACCTTCTCGGGTTCTCTGACTAAATCCCTCAAAGTCATATCTTGTAATCCATCTAAGCATTGTAACTTTCTTTTAATATCCAGGGCAGCTTTCCCAATAAAGGCCATTGTGACAGATGCCTTTTGATCCTCTGCCTGAGGATCGAAAGGAGTATGTCTCTTATATACCTACATAATTATCTCTAGGAACATAGAGGGAGATTCATCAGGCCCTTAAATAATCTCTCTTACCTTGGCCAAATTAGTTGGTCACCTAGCGGCCACTAAGATACCCACTATTAGAGCCCGGCGATAAGTGGACAGATGCTCCCTACCTTCAAAGGTGTTGGGGTCCCAGTTGGGTCGTTTCAAGAGAAAGCCGGCTTTGAATATATTGGGAAGTTTTGTCGGTCACGCATTTGGTCCGAGGATACTTTTTTCTAGCATCCAGGAGGATTCTCTTTTGTTCCTCTGTCATGAAGAGAGTCCCTAGGAGTTGTTGGCAGTCATCCCAAGTAGGTTGGTGTGAAAACATCAATGACTTCACCAGACCTGAGAGCCAGGTTGGGTCCTCGGTAAAAGGGGGATTGTTATTTTTCCATTTATATAGGTCTGAAGAGGAGAAGGCCAATACTGGTAGGCTTGCATTTTTTCCCTATGGCCATCGTCAATCATTGGTCCTTAGGGATGGAGGGAAGCAACACGGGAGTTCCAGGGTTTTCAATCATTTGCCACCAGCGAGTTCATTTAGCAACTCCAGCTTCCTCCAGGGGAAGAGGGGCTGTGTGTGACGCAGGGGAGTTATCTGGAGGGCCCTGGGCTGGCTTAGCTTCCTCCAATTGCGGAGAGGCTGAGTCAGCAGCTGGAGAATCACTTAGAGGGTGTTGGGGGTTGTGGGACAAGGGTAGAAGATAAGGAGGGGGACGAGAGTCCAGTAGAGTCAAATCTTGTGACTCAGGGAGAACAGAGGGTGGAGGAGGAGGAGGAGCAGAGGGGTTGAGAGATCGTGGTTGAAGGAGTAGGAACGGGGACACAGCAAGGAAAGGCTTCACCCACGGAAGAGGAGATTTGCAGAGGTCCTGCCAAGTTAAGGTATATTCCTGTTTATCAGTATGGCTATGTGGCCCTGGCTGTAAGACAATATCTCTGTCTTTTTAAATTAGTGGGAAGTAGAAAGATCCTTCTAGGGGCCATCCGAATCCAAAGGTGGGCCATTCTGTGGCACACAGAGTCTGCCAGGTCCAGCGTTTTACTGAAAAAGAAACATTCTGAGCCCTTAAGCGGACTTTGGTCCATAGATCAAGGGTCAGGGACAGAGGCATTGAAGTGATCTGTCCCATAATGAAAGATACACAAACAGTAGACACAGGACACAGACAAGAGAAAACAATAAAGACAGGCAATGGACGTCCAACACTGAGACCAAGACTGAGCAGGTGGCAAAACCCGATGGGCTGGCAATACCGAACCTGAAACAAAGTATCACTGAGTCGAGGAGACTATTATTCCTCGATTCCCGAGTCCTCTGTGGCGTCCCCCAGGGACTTGGCTTGTGGCTCTGTGACACGTCTGCCAGCCACCATCAAAGAGAGCTCACACACTTCATCGACAGCCATTTTGCCAAGCCCTAACCTGAAACCTGAAACCAGAAAGAGGTGCCTTACTTACCCTGAGAGTAGCCCATTGGGGTCTCTCGTTCACCACTGCTGGATTTCAGTGGAACCTCCATATATAAATATCGGAAGAGCATTGGGGGAAGAGACCACCAAGAGACTCTCTCATGCAAAAACAAAGGGTTTATTGGGGGTCCAGCATGCTGGGGCTCAGAGCTCATTTGAATAGAGCAGAGAACCCTGAGAACAGCTTAAGCAGAGCTTATATACTTTCCTTGAAGAGGGCAGGGAGGAAAGTTTATTGATGGGCCTGGGCGGGTGAGCAGTTTGCGTGCAACTGGGTGAGGGAGTACATTCTGAAGTTTGGCAGTTGGGGACAGCACATTCTGGGAAAAAGATTAGAAATCACTTCTCAAGATTTCAACAGTGTTTTATTAAGCATACAGAAAAACAGGAAGTGACAAGAATCTATTTTATTAACATTTCACTACCAACTATACTTTGCCAGATTTCCTAAAGTCTCTATTGATATCTGCATTCCTACATATTTTCCCCAGTTCATCATTGTGATTAATTCTTCACATGTGCTGACATTTACATTCACTCAATACCCGAAACCCTATAGCTAAAGAACTTTTGGTCCAAATCCTATACTCACTCTCCTTTATAAACATACCGACTATCTTCCTAATACTACTGACTATCCATTTTGACTGGAAGTTCTCTTTGAAAATCAATCATCCAAGTTACAAGGTCCTATGCTTAATACCCAATCAAGGGCCCAATGCCCTTCTGGGCTTCAAATCTTACCTAGATTTTTGTTTTCAGATTCATATATTTTACCTATATATTCTTGAAAATATCGCAGGTTCCCAATACCATTATTCATCCAGCAGAATGATTTCTATTCCAAATCAAACCTGTTATTAACCCTAACCATACACTGTTCCCTCAATCTAACTTTAGAGAAGAGCAAGGACAGAGTTGGTCTTAAAATACAGGAATTTAGGGGATCTTCCAACTGCTGAGAAACTCAAAGGTCTATGCGCAAATGATCCCTAGAGAAGTTGTAGGCACCTATGAAGGAACTGAGAGAGCAAAAGTCATCTTTCATTGCAAACAACCTGGTCAGCATGAAGGGATGTGTCTGAATCAGCCTCTCTCTTCTTTATGTAGAGAAGAAGGACCAAACGAGGCCTCTGTGGAGAGCTGTTCCGGGTTACCAATGTTTGATATACCATTCTAACTTGTGAAAGTGTCAAAGGAATTAGGGACAGCCTCCATTTCATGGGACCTTTGGAAGCAAATGTTAGGACAACGTGCTTGCCAAGGCATTGACCTCATTCAGTTCCTGAAGGAAGTGACCTCACCTCACATTCTTGGTGATGGAACTCTCTGAACTTGGGATCCAGGCATCCAGGCACACAAATCTAGTCCCAGGCCCAGTCCCAGTGGTCTCACTTCTTTTGATTTACCAAAGACAGAGTCAGTCTTTCTTGGTATCTACTGATGTGAGGATGGCCAAATGCCAGGAAAGCTCTGAAGAGTGGCCTTTCCTGAGTAAGCAGGAAGTGGCTCACCGTTGTCTCCTGACAACTTCACAGAGTTGGCAAGGAAACCAGATCTGAGACAGAACAGGCCATTTGATGGGAACATAGTACGGCCCACCAGTCAGAGGTCACACCCGATAGTCAGAGACCTACTTTGGGAAAGGAGGTGAATTTGTGGGTGTGAGTGTGTGTTTGTGATTTTGTCTCATGTTCTGAGAATAGGTAGGAAAGGCAGTTTGTTTGGTTTGGAGTGGACGATTTCTAACAAGTGATTTGACAAGGTGAGTGTTTTTATGTCTGTGTATCCCACTGTGTCCATGGTTGTAGACATTAGAAAAGAGAATGCATCAAAGGATGTGTCCAGGCTAGTAGAAAGCTTACCAGAATTCTTTCTGCCCAATGTATGAAAGGAATGCGGCTTGGCTTATGGATGGGTAACACCTGCTATCTTCCTAAGTTCCTGTTTTCTTCCTGAATTCTGGCCACTCTCCAGAATAGGCTCATGATATTGTGACCAAGTTATGTACCACCTCCAAGCTCTGTGACATGGCCATGTACTGGATAGCTGAAGGGAATGGCGAGCGTCTCAGAAAATTCAGATATCAGTGTGACCAGGAAAGTCTCAGTGGAGAAACACTGCTTTGGGCCGTTTGCTAACCTAATGTTTTGTTGCCCTGAATGTCAGGAAGGTCTTTGCCTCATGCCACCCCTTTGTGAAGCCTGAAGAAAACAGTTTTCAAATGGAAATGAATATGGATCACCTGTGGCTCTTTGCTTAATTGCTTTGAAAAGGGATGTGTCTGAATCAGCCTCTTGGCCCTGTGTGAGTTTGTGGCTTAGATACTCAGCACGTGGTGGATGTAAAGAGAGATCCCATGTGTGCATCCAAAACCAAAATGGCCAAAAAGCAGTCCTTGTGGATGAAGTCTGTCGCCTTCCTCTTTAAAGTTCTTGAACTCCATCAAGTGAGAATAGGGATCCTTTGGGTCAAATGGGTTCTTCAAAGACCTGCAGAGGAGCTTGTGTTTTCTCATGACTGCAAATCACATAAAAATATATACCTGACACTCAGTTTTCCACAAATTGGAGAAGCATAGAAGTATTAACGTCTAGCATATTTGATCACTCCTCTTTCACATGAAGGGTGTCCAGACCACCCTGAATTTACGCCAATGAGGGGCAAGGGAGTTATTTTGGACACTCTCTTGGACTCCGCCACTCATGGAAACCTTCAGCCAGAGGTTGTGATTAGTGTCTATATGGAAGAAGATGAGGGCCATATGAGAGGGTTTTGGTTTTAATTTTGGTCATTTGTGTCCGGTTGGAAGACATGACTGGGACCACCTGGGCTTGAACTCTGGTGTGATTCCCCTTAGAGACTGAATTCAGAGAAGTATTGCCATGAATTTTGTTGGGATTTTAGGAGTCCACCCATGAGAATCACCCTTGGAAACTGAGATCTAGGCCCAGGGTGGCTTTCCACAGAGCCCTGGGTATCTCAGCCAGAAGATCACATGATTTAATTCTGAAAGACTTGCCAGCCATTGTTGAGAGTCACAACACCCATGGACGTCACATTGTAGACCTCAATAGGCCTGGCTTCATGTGACATTTTGGCCACTCTTTGGGAAGCCTTGCCTGTGAGAGTTCTACAGAGCATTCATTGAAATGAGCTTCCTCACCATTTAAAGGTTCCTGAATGAATTGAAACCCACAGTGCCTGCAACGTCATCCTTGAAAAATGCCTAGATAAATACCATGAAATTTTTGAAATTCCCATGACCAGGTGGCACTGGAGAAACTTTGGATGTCCTGTTGCTAATCGTAAATATGCAAGACAGTGCCTTGATTGAGTGGGTTTCATGAAAATGGTGTAGAACAGAGATGCCAGTATGTTGGAACCTGCTGAGTAGTGGGCCTAGAGCAGTTGTAGGCAGGTGTGTGATAAAAAATTTGTGGTGGGGCCATGTGGATCTGCCATTGGATCCCAAATGGCTTGTGACTTACATGGTGCAGCCAGCAAACCCTTCCATGTAAAGGCTTCTGGTTATATGGAGATGTTTCCGGGCAATGTTTAGAATCAGGTTACTATGGACATGGGGCCAAGCTATGTGGGATAGAAGCCTGGTTGGTGCATTCTCCTGCAGACCCTGACCAACCACACATGAAAGAATTGCCTCCAGAACTGTGTCCCAGTTGAACTTCTTTTATTTCATGAAGCAAATGCCAAAGTCCCAGTGCAGCAGCAAGAAACACCACGAAAAGTGGAGGATGACCAAATGGCTTCCCAGTCCACATGGGAATACCCTTAGACCCCAGTGGCCACAGTTTACTTACAAAGAGAGAATTCAGCACTGCTGCCTCATGTTCATTGGAAAATAAGAAACCATGTCCTCCAGGTCACATAGATGCAGACACAGCTTTGATAGTCTCACTAAAAAGAAGCTAAAGCTCCTGACAACAACATATATTTCAAGTGCCCAAACTCAGAGGCAGTTTCTCAAGAAGTATTTAGGCCAGCAGAGCTCCATGTTTATGGAGTGTTTACCCTGTCCCATACTAGGGAAACTCCTCTACCACTTCCAAGGTTGTAAACTCCTGAGCATATTGTTCACAGATTTTATTACTCTTCTCCTCTAATTGTGTCTTACTTTGGGCAAAAAAATGTCAAGGAATTGTTCTGGATGAGAGTGGGAAGATTTTGTTTAGCACATATTTGCATACACATTGGATTCATTTTTCTATTTTACATTTGAAATACTGAATCCCTGACACTAACACATGCCCTGCTAGATTCTGAATACTAATCCTAATATGATGGAGAAAAATAACGGAAACAGAATAGAAATACAAGCAGTTCAGAGGAGGCATGTTGTATACTTGGACTTGCCTTTTGCATTATATAGGGTAGGAGTTATAAATCTAGTCAATTTTTTGTTGAAATAGTTTTCCATGTGCTTTTAAAGTTAACAAATATGTGAATTCCTGTCTCCCTTTCTCTGTATTCTATTCAGCACATGTATTTTTATATGCACATATAGAATCCTACCTGGTATCACACGTACATTCTTGTGAGTTACATGACTTGGCAGATACAAAGTGTGAGAAGAGATCACTCCTCTTAAACGCTGTTTGACCTGAAAATTCAACCTATGGGTGAGCTTCCTAGTTGAAAAAAGTTATACATAAATCCATATCCAGTAAAATGAATATTTTTGGATGTGTGGATGATTCATATTTCACGGTGTAATTCGATTGGCATATATATTGCTAATTTTTAAAATCTGTGTGTGGATATATATATATATATATATATATATATATATATATATATATATTCTCTCCAGATATTTCAAAATATTTAATATATGTGTCTTATTATACACTCCCTAAATTCATTCATGATTATGTATGTGGATTTATAATCAACTTTTCACAAGATTATTCTCAGAAATATTCATTCACCTGATATACGTATTTTTTTCCTAGTATTGAAAACTAACTTCAGTGAATGGTGCATATAAATCCTAATATTTCTACAGTAACTGATCCATTTTCACATCAATGCAAGTAGATTCCCATGGGACATGATAAGTATTTTGAAGTTCATTTTTATTGAAAACTAGTACATTACTATTTCTTAAGTTTGTGCACATTATTGGATATATATTTCATCCACAAGTTCACAAATTTATAGGCATTTATTTCACTTTCAATCACTTTCTGCTTCAGAAAACACGTGTTCCGCCATGTTTCAAACTGGTCTTTTCATGAGACTTCTTTCCAAACACATTATTTTTGATTTCCATAATCACTTTTGAAGCAAAACTCACGCACTCTTCATGATAAACCATAACCCTAGGATTACAATTAGACGTATAACTAGTTGTTATGAATGATTATATATCAATATATGATTTCTTATGTATTTTCAGATATCAATTCAATACATTATTTAAAGTGGAACCAGTTATATTATTTATTAACTGTATGGTCTATTCATGCATTATCTCTATATTCATAGACACAGGGTACACCTATTTTTACCCTCAATACTAATTTATACGTTTTCAAAATATTCCTCAAAAAATGGTGGAAGAATTACTCATGTCACCTGATCTATATATACATTTTATCACAGTAATATTCTGGACAAAAAAATCAAAGGTCACCCTTAAGGTTGTACCAGAGCCTAAATGGAAAGTGAGCATGGATTACTAAAACCTTCCATGTCCAGGTGGCCTAATGCTCTCAAATGTCAATCTTATTGGTGACTACATTTTTGTTTCTTCCTAAGATTATATATTCAACCTCAAGCCTGTTGAAAATGTCTAATCCTATCACTCACTTTATACTTTGCCTGATTTAGTAATGTCTCTATTTATATCTATTTTCCTACATATTTTCCCCTGTTCATCATTGTGACTGACTCTTCACTTGTGCTGACATTTACATTCACTGTCTACCTGAAACCCTATTGCTTAAGAACTTTTGGTCTAAATCCTATTCTCACTCTTCTTTGTAAACCTACTGACTATCTTTCTAATCCTACCGACAATCCCTTTTTGAGTGGGTGTTCTATTCGACATTCAATCATCCAAGGTACAAGCTCCTATGCCATTGTATATAGATTTATCTGAGACATTTTTGCAGAAAATAATTCAAAGCTAAGTGTACCAATTAAGGGCCCAATGCCCTTCTGGACTTCATATCTTCCCTAGATTTCTGTTTTTATACTTATATTTCACCTATATATTCTTGTAAGTATCATAGTTTCCCAATACCATTATTCGTCATGCAGAAGGATTCCTAACCCCAAATTGAACATGTTACTAACCCAAACCATACACTGTTCTCTCAATCGAACTTTACAGAACAGCAGGGACAGGGTTGCTCTTAAAATACAGGAATGTAGGGCATGTTCCACCTGTTGAGAACATCAAAGGTCCATGCAGAAATGATCCCTTGAGAAGATGTAGGCAGCTACGAAAGACCTGAGAGAGAAAAGTCATCTTCTATGGCAAGCAACCTTGTCAGCATGAATGGATGTGTATGAATCAGCCTCTCTCTTCTTAATGTAGAGAAGATGGACCAAACCAGTCCTAGGTGGAGAGCTGTTCCCGGGTGCCCATGGTTTATATACCATTCTAACTTGTGAAAGTGTCACAGGAAGTAGGGGCAGCCTCCATCTCATGGGACTCTTGAAAGCAACTGTTAGGACAAAGTGGTTGTCAAGGCAATGACCTCATTCAGTTCCTGAAGAAGTGATCTACCTCACTTCCTTGGTGATGGAACTCTCTTAACTTGGGATCCAGGAAGCCAGGCACCCGGAGCCAGTCCAGTCCCAGACCCAGTAGGCTCACTTGTTTGAATTTACCAAGGAGAGTGTCAGTCTTTCTTGGTACCTACATATGTGTGGATGGCCAAATACCAGGAGAGCTCTGAATAGGGGCCTTTCCTGAGAAAGTAGGTAGTGGTTCACCGCAGGCTCCTGACAACTTCACAGAGTTGGCCAAGGAGACCAGATCTGAGATAGGACAGGCCATTTTGGGGGAACATAGTATGGCCCACCACTCAGAGGAAACTCCGGATAGTCACAGAGTTACATGGGGGAAGGAGGTGTCTTTGTGGGGTGGGTGTGATTTTGTGGTTTTGTCTCATGATCTGATAATAGGTAGGAAAGATGGTTTGTTTGATTTGGAGTGGTCTTCTTCTAGTAAGTCGTTGGACAAGGCAAGTGTTTCTATTTCTGTGTATCCCACTGTGTCCGTGGTTGTAGACATTAGAAAAGAGAATGCAACAATTGATATGTCCTGTATAGTAGAAAGATTCCCGGCATTCATCCTGCCCAATTTATGAATGGACTGCAGCTTGCCTTATCCATGGGCAACACCTGCTACCTTCCTAAGTTCCTGTTTCTTCCAGAATTCTCACCACTCTCCAGAATAGTCTCATGGTTTTGTGTCCAAAATATGTACCACCTCCAAGCTCTGTGACATTGCCATGTCCTGGATAGCTGAAGGGAATGGCGAGCATCTCAGAAAACTCAGATATCAGTGTGACCAAGAAAGTCTCAGTGGAGAAACCATGCTTTCGGCCTTTTGCTTATCAATTGTTCTGTTTCCCTGAATGTCAGGAAGGTCTTTGCCTCAGGCCACCCCTTTGTGAAGCCTGAAGAAAACAGTTTTCAAATGGAAATGAATGGGCATCACCTGTGGCTCTTTGCTTAATTGCTTTGGAAAGGGATGTGTCTGAATCAGCCTCTTGGCCCTGTGTGAGGTTGTGGCTTAGATTCTCAGCACCTGATGGATGTAAAGAGAGATCCCATGTGTGCATCCAAAACCAAAATGGCCAAAAGAGCAATTATTGTGAATGAAGTCTCTCGCATTCATTTGTAAGGTTCCTGACCACCATCAAGTGAGAATACCGATGCTTTGGTTCAAATGAGTTATGCACAGCCCTGCAGAGGCTAACCCATAGGTTTTTGGGTTTTCTCATGGCTCCAAATCATATAAAGAATCTATAACTGACAGTTAGTAGGCCTCAAATTGGAGATGCAGAGCAGTATTAACAGCTGGCCTATCTGATCACTCCTGGTTCACCGGATGGGTGTCCAGGCCACCTTGACTTTAGGCAAATGAGGGGCAAGGGAGCTTATTTTTGACACTGTCTTGGGCTGCACCCCTCATGAAAAACTCCAGCCAGAGGTTATGATAAGTGTCTATATGGAAGAAGATGAGGGCCATGTGGGAGTGTTTGGTTTTAATTGT
This sequence comes from Callospermophilus lateralis, assembly GCF_048772815.1. Lineage (NCBI taxonomy): Eukaryota > Metazoa > Chordata > Mammalia > Rodentia > Sciuridae > Callospermophilus > Callospermophilus lateralis. The sequence continues at coordinate 2,123,263 of NW_027512826.1, forward strand.
GGTCATTTGTTTGGCGGTTGGAAGAGATAACTGGATCCACCTGGGCTTGAATTCTGGCATGATTCCTCTTAGAGACTGAGTTCTGGAATTTACCTCAAAGAAGTATTGCCATGAAATGTGTTGGGATTTTAGGAGGCCACGCATGAGATGCGCCCTTGAAAACTGAGATCGAGGGCCAGGGTGTCTTTCCACAGTGCAGTTAGAATCTCAGCCAGGATATCACATGATTTTATTTTGAAAGACTTGGCAGCCATAATTGAGAGTCTAAACACAAATGGAACTCATATTGTAGACCTCAATGATCCTGGCTTCATGTGACCTTTTGGCCACTTTTTGGGAAGCCTTGCTTGTGAGATTTCTCCAGAGATTTCATTTAAATGAGCTTCTTCACCACATAATGGTTCCTGCATTAATTGAAACGCACAGTGACTCCAACTTCATCCTTCAAAAATGGCTAAATAAATACTATCAAATTTCTGAAATTCCCATTACCATGTGACACTGGAGAACCTTTGGATATCCTGTTGCTGAACATGAGTGAAATAATTCCCCACGCAATGACACTTCACCGGGAGAATTCCAATTTTATTGCTAAAAGCTGTGTGCTTATATAGAACTAAGGGGGAGATGGTATGGCTTAGATAAATGGCAGCAACCCGTTTATTGACAAGTTCTTTCAAATATCAGCTCCAGAGCCCAGGAATTAGTTCTAATTGGGGCTAAGGTTCCCCACAAGCGATATTTGAAATTGGCGCTGGCGGGAGAGTTCACAAGGGCGGGAACTTTTTGCACCACTGCAGAAATGAAGAAGGTAGGAAGAAGAAGTCCTTAGGCGCCATGTTGGGGTTTTTCTCTGCGGTATGGCTGCCATTTATTCTTTTCCCAACATTCCACCCTTTTTGTTTTCTTAGGAAGTGGGGCGTCGTTTGTCAGATCTGGCTGCTTCCTGCTGTGTGGGGCTGGTGTGGGGCCTAGAAAGAGAAGTGGAGGAATGCTCAGGGGGCAGGTATGGGGATATCATGGCAGCCAGAAATAAAACCCAGTGGCTATAGACAGCTATTTTCATAGGGGTGAAGTCAATGAATGTTCCCTGAAGCCAAAGATGTCGATGGCATGGAACCAGTCCTGGATGGAAGAGATTGTTGGTATCAGCCACTGGTCCTGTAACAGAGACTCAAGGAAATACTGGAAGCGTTGCCTGGACATGGTGTCGCCAGCACCTGAAGAAGATCAGAGCGAATAAAAACAGAATGAAGATAAAAATTAAAGCAAATGTCAATTTTTGGCAGAAGTTCCATGTGGGGGGACTGACATAGAAGAGGCCAAGGGCCATGAGAAAGCTTAGAAGGTGGTAAAGACTATGAATCCAGGATGGCAGATTAAGAGGTTCTCCGAGCTCGTTGTCTCCCGCTGTCTAATACCCGTTGCATTCCATCGTGCCTGGTAGTGAGCTTCATCACTGAGTGAACTGTTCTCTTGGAGATGTTGGGGATTCATCGGTCATCAGAGGCTGGTAGTGACTAAGCAAAAGCTGGTTGAAAGTTTGATTAGGAATTTTATGCAGTTGGGTTTGAAGGTACTTCATTATGCAGGGCAAGAGAGCACAAAAAAGGAGCATCCAAATAAGGGGACCCAAGATATGTAGTAAGTACATGGCAAGATAGGATTGGAAGAACCCCGTTATGGGATTGGAGGAGGTAGGTTTGAGCAATTGGGTCGATAATTCCTGCAATTTAACAACATTTTTTTTTATTAGCCCAGATTCATTAACATAATAGCAAAATTCCTCTCTGAGGAATAGGCATGTAACCCCTTTTTCTGCAGTGAGAAGATCAATTGCCCTTTGGTTCTGTAAAGCCACTTGTGCCAATGAAGTAACCTGCCGCTGCAAGGAACCCAGAGACTCAGCCATGGTATTGAGTGTTTCCTGCAGTTTTTGTTGAAGGTCATTGGATCCCATAGAGCATGACCTATAGCTCCACCAGAGAGTCTGAGACCCGTCACTGAGGTTGTTAAAATGAGGCCTACCAGAACCAGCAGAAAGACTACCCTACGGGTGCGGGAAGGTAGGGCCAACTGTCAGAATTCGGTGGGAGTATACAAAGATAGCTGAGGAACTACAGTAACCAAGAAACAGGCGCCAGAGACATTGATGGTTGAGGTACTTAAAGAACCATTACACCAGAGGAAATGTCCAGGTTGCATAAACACAGGGCTCTATGGAGTGCTGTAGCGCAAGGAACAAATGGGTAAAGGATTCATTATTGGCAGGTGGAAACAGATGAAAGGAAATAATGTATTGGTGGAATAACTTTCCCACAGTGGGATACGTGTCACATGTAGGGGTTGTCCTTTTTAGAGAAATTGTAGGGTTTTGCTGGAATATTTCCTGCCGCTAATGGGACTGCTGCTAGAAGTGGACGACTAAGTGAAGCACAGAGAAAGCACTGAGAAGTAGGCACAGAAAGAGGGGTGGAGTTTAATAATCAAAAAGTTTGGTGTAGCAAATTGAGCCATGTGGGAGGGGGACCTGAGAGGGTTGAAGGCTCTGAATCCTTTTTGGATGAGCTATGGATATGATCTCGAAGTTTTGATTCTGAGTCCTTAATGTGTTCGACTACCTGGATGGTTGCCTTAGGTTGCGTAATCAGGGTGCGGCCAATAGTCATCCACCCTGTGGGTCTGACTGAGGTTGTCCGAGCATAGACAGCAAACTCAACATAGCCCCATCGTTTGGCCTTGGGGTCAGGTTTATCTAAAGTATACCATCCATTGTTACTGGATGAAGAGCCTTTATGCCACTTTATGTAACTAGAAGTCCACCCTTCAGGGTAACCAAATGAGTGGTAAGAATAGCTACCACGTTCATCATGGAACCTGCATGACCAATAGGGGCACCCATTATATATCTCAGGCCACCAATGACAATAGTCTTTTGTTTGATCAAAAAGGAAGCAAATGAAAGGCCAGTTCCAGCTACCAGGGACGAAGGTCCTTGAAGGTGACAATTTTAGGGAAATAGAGGTGCAGTTTTGGATGAAGCAAGTAGTTGCATCCACTGCGCAGACCTTCTGCATGCCATGTTCTGAGTATCGTTCCCGAAAAGTGAATAAATGCATGGTAGGTGAGGAGGGTAAAGAACAGTCCTGACAGAGCACAGAAAATAAGCAGAGCACAAAAAACAAGCAGTTAGAGAAGACTAGGGTGTTGGGAGAGCTCATTGTGCCTTCTTTAAGAGGAATTGGGCTGCAAGGAAAACCGTGTGAGCCACAACTAAAATGGGTGAGATGGGTGTGGAGAGCAGGAGTAAAGGGGAGGTTCAGTAGGTGATTCTTGGAGTTCCTCTGGGGTGGCCCTGTCTTCAGCAGGTGGGGCCTCCTGGTGATGTGGCTTCAACCTAGACATGTGAATCCAGGGAGTGAGACAGTTGTCTGGTAAGGAGAGTTTGGCGGCGGTAAGGGTAAAGAGAATGACAGGATAGGGGCCTTCCCATTTTGCGGCAAGAGTCCCTTTCTCCTCTGGGGTATTATAATAGACTAGACTAACAGTTGTTAAGGGAGGAGTGTTTGGAGAGGAGACTGGGTCCGGAGGAAGCCAGTCCTGATATTTCCAGAGTTCCGAGCGGAGATGGAGCAAGAGAGGCAAAGACAAATCTCGGGTGAGAGGTCCTTGTGAAATGACCAACCCAGGGGTTATAAGAGGTCTTCCATACATTATCTCAAAAGGAGACAGTAAAGATGGTTTCTTAGGGAGAGCTCTGATTCGAAGCAAAGCCAAGGGAAGGAGTTTGAAACAGTCTATGTTAAATTCCATTGTCAATTTGGTAAGGACTTCCTTTAGAGTACGATTTACCCTTTCCACTTTCCCTGAAGCCTGGGGGAAATATGGACAGTTGAAATGCCACTTGAAGGAGAGGGCTTGAGAGACCTTTTGTGTGATCCTAGAAGTAAACTCAGGGCCATTGTCATATTGTAGGGAAGTGGGCATACCAAACCTGGGGATGATGTCTGTCAGTAAGATTGAAGCTACAGTGGAAGCCTTTTTATTGGAAGTGGGAAATGCCTCAACCCAACCAGAGAAAGTGTCCACAAAGACAAGGAGGTATTTAGTGCGCCATACTGTGGGCATGTTGGTGAAGTCTACCTGCCAGTCAGCAGTGGGAATGTGTCCCCGGGCTTGGTGGAAAGGGAAAGGTTTGGGCCTTAAAGGAGTATGAGGGTTGGTCCGCTGACAGATCTGACAATTAGAGGCTATATTCTGTAGCATGGCTTGTCAGAGGGGGTGAGGGAAAAGAAACTCTGTAAAAAGAGGGTCAAAGACTGAGAATTGGAAAGGAATAGAGTATGAAGGAACTTGAAAAGATTCTTGTTCTTACTGAAAGACGTAGGGGCTTCAGATGAGCTGTCTAAAGTGGCCATTATATGTCCCCCATGGAGGCCATAATTGAAAGTGGTAGCAGCCATTCGTGCCGCCTGGTCAGCTTTGGCATTGCCCTCAGTGATAAGAAAGCCGTCCTTCTGATGGGACCTACAATGGACAACTCCCAACTGGGTGGGTAAGTGGCCTCTATTAGATTGGTTATAAAGCTGAATTAGTGATCACATTACCTTTGGTGGTAAGTAGGCCTCGCTACTTTCAAATATCAGCATGGGATAATAAGATATGGAAGACATATTTTGAATCAGTTTAGAGGGTGAGGGATTTGCCTTGTGCTAGAAGGCAGGCACGAGTGGATGCTATAAGTTCAGCCTACTTGTCTGTAGTTCCTGAAGGCAAAACTTTGGCCTCTATAATCTCAGTGGCTGAAAATACAGTGTATCCAGAGTAATGAGTTCCGTTCTCCCTAAAGGAACTGCTGTCAGTAAACCAGATAAGGTCAGGCTTGCTGAGTGATCTCTCAGAAATGGAAGAATGACAGGGGAGGAAATCATCTAAGGTTTCCAAGCAATTATGAGTTGGTATGTGAGACATGGGAGTCATTGGGAGCAGTGAGGCAGGGTTCAGTTCAGAGCAGGGGAGGAAAATAATATTAGGGTTTTCCAGAAAGGAAGTGAGGGGCGACAGAAATCTGGATGTAGGGAGAGTTTGAAGGCCCTTTTAAGCTAAAAGATCCTTCAAGTGATGTGGGGAGTGGATAGTTCAAGGGGCCCCAAAAGTCAGATTAGAGGCTTCTTTGTGTAAAATTTGTCCAGTAGCCAGAGCTCTTAAGCAAGGGGCCCACCCACGGATGGTAGGGTCTAGTTGCTTGGACAAATGTGACACAGGTGCAAATGTACGCCCATAGTTTTGACCTAAGACCCCAAGTGCTTGCCCCCCTTTTTCATGGACATATAGATGAAATGTTCTTGAAAGATCTGGATGGTGAAGGGCAGGTGCCTTTAAGAGGAGTTGCTGAAGCCTGCGGAAGTGGTAGATGGGAAAGGAGGCAAGAGATTCACTAGGGGGTCCCTTTGCTAGGTCATACAGGGGTTTGGAGAGAAGAGAATAATTTGGGATCCAGGCCCTAAAATAACCTGCTAATCCTAGGAATGATAGTATTTTGGCTTTTGTATAGGGCACTGAAAGATCACAGAGGAGTTGCCTCCTATCCAGTGTTATTTCCTTTTTCCCAGGTGTAAGGCAAAAACCAAGATAGGTGACCGAAGACTGGGAAACCTGGGCCTTGTGGGGAGACTCCCTATATCCCTTGTCTTCTAGGAATTTATGAAGCTGAGCGGTGTGGGATTGAGAGTGTTCCAGAAAGACTACATAGAAGAAGGTCATAGACATATTGAAGTAGAGTAGAGTCAGGACAGGTCAGGTGAAAGGATGTGAGGTCCTGGGCAAGAAATTGGCCAAAGAGATGGGGGCTATCCCTGAATCCCTGTGGGAGGACAGTCCAGGTAAGCTGATGAGAATGGCGGGTGTGAGAGTCAGTCCATGAAAAAGCAAAGATATCCTGAGATTCTGAGAACAAGGGAATAGAAAAGAATGCATCTTTTAAATCTAGGACTGAGAAGTGAGTAGTAGTGGCATGGATCTGAGAGAGGAGGGTGTAAGGGTTGGGCACTAGCGGGTGGATGGGGTCCACAGAGGAGTTGACAAGGCGAAGTTCTTGAACCAGCCTGTAGGACACGTTAGGTTTCTTAACTGCCAGAATGGGTGTGTTGAAAGGAGAGTGTGTAGGCCTAAGATACCCCTTTCATAATAAATCCTGGATGATGGGTTCTAATCCAAGGAGAAATGTGGTTGTGAGTGGATATTGTGGTTGACTAACATATCTTGAAGGGTCCCGTAAGACAATATGAATAGGACTGCATTTAGCCATAAAGGGTGTAATTGTGTCCCAAACCTCAGGGTTAAATGGTTTAGATAGTCGTGGGAGAGTGCATGAAGGAGGTGTATCTGCCCCTAGGAATATCATGAGGAAATGAGAGGTAGGAGAGGTGTGGGGTGATAAGTGAATGGTGACTTTTAATAGTGAGAGTATGTCCCTTCCCAGAAAGGGAATGGGGCAATGGCTCATAACAAGAAAGGAGTGAGTGAAGGACAAAAGGGATCGCTGCATATAACATGATTGGGGAGGGGTTTGAGGAAAAATCTTTTTACCTCCTACCCTGACAATAAGAGTTTTTGAGGGTGTGGTAGGACCCTAATACTCCCTCAAAATCGAAAAAGCGGCACCAGTATCCAAGAGGAAGTTAATAAAGCGTCCATCCACCAGGAAGGTGACCCTAGGCTCTTGATTCTTGATGGTAATAGTCTGGAGGGAAGGCCCAGGACTCCATCAATCCTCCTCTGCCAAGCCCAGGTGAGGCTGGGGTTGCTGGGCAGCATACCAACCTTCCTTCTGGGTTGTTGGGCAGTCTGCCCCCCAGTGTCCACTTTGATGGCATTTTGCGCAGGGGTTGTAGGGTGTCCTCGGCGAAGAACAATTCCTGGTCCAATGTCCCTCCTTACCTCATTTGAAGCAAGCTCCAGGGGGGGTCATATTGGGATGGCATGGTGATGGCCTTCTCTGAATGAGCTGGGCCAACATTTGGAATTTGGCATTTTCAGCCCTCTGCCTACGGAATTCACTTTCATCCTCTCTACCATGAAAAGCCTTGAAAGTGACAGCGAGGATTTTGGTCTGAGGAGTAGCAGGGCCCTGTTCAAACTTTTTAAGCTTGGCTTTAATGTAAGGGTAGCTTTGGGCCAGAATATATGTCATTAAGACATGACGGCCATCAGGGGTTTCTGGGTCGAGGTTTGTGTACTGCTGAAGGGACTTGGTTAGTCTATCCAGGAATTCTGAAGGTGTTTCCTCCTTCCTTTGAATGACCTCCTGCATCTTTTGAAAGTTAACAGCCTTGCGGGTGGACTTTTTCAGTCCCGCCAAGAGGCAGGATGTAAAAAGGTCACTAGACTGTAAGCCCATAGGGGATCCTGCTCTGGGACAGCATGAGGGCCTGTGGGTGGTTATGATTGGTCCTATGATTTTCATCAGCATGGGCTTGGGCTAGCTCCCAGAACCATTGCCTTTCCTTGGGGAGAAGTTTATTGGCCAAGAGCATGTAGATGTCATGATGAGTGAGGCTATATGCTTGCAGTACCCATTGAAACTCCCGAATGTAAGTGGTGGGGTCAGTGGTGAAAGAGCCTAATTTCCTCTCTAGCTGAGTAATGTCCGACATGGAGAAGGGCACGTGGACTCTGATGACACCCTTGGGACCAGCTACCTCACGAAGGGGTGCGATTGTCTTGGGGGTGGGAAGGAGTCCCTTAGACCTGATAACAGGAGGACTGAAAGAGGCAGGTGGTGGACATGAAGGAGAGGGAGGGGAATGGAATGTCTCTGTGGAAGAGGAGGAGGTGGAGCAGGCAGAAGAGTGGGGAAGGGAGGGGGATGAAATGGAAGGTTGAGGATCCCTGGAATCAGGCAGAGGAAGAGGAGGATTTTGCGGGAGAGAAGGGTCAGTTGGGGCTGGGGGATAAGGTGGGGGTTGATCTGCTGGGTCGAATGAGGAAGAATCTGCGAAGTCAGGAGTAGAACTAGGGGAAGAGAGGGGTTTGCAAGCAAGAAGGACCTGAGAGGGAGGGCAGGAGGAGCAGAGACAGGGTGCTGTGCGAGAAGGCTAAAACATTCAATACAGGGAATCTCACTCCACTTTTTCAGATGCTGGCAGTAATTAAAAAGGTCCAAGAGGAGGTTTGGATCTAAGTAGCCTTCTGGAGGCCAATGATTGCCATTATCCAGTGGATATGTAGGCCAATCTTGGGTACAGAATTTGATTAGAAGTTTGGGCTTGATGTCTGGTGTGAGGGAGAGTGTGGCCAGATTTTTTATTAAACTTTTGAGAGGTGAGGTTTCAGGTACAGATAAAGAGGTGTCCACAGTCACAGGGAGAGATGGAAGAGAGAGAGAGAGAGAGAGAGAGAGAGAGAGAGAGAGAGAGAGAGAGAGAGAGAGAGAATAAGTGTTAAGCAAGAGAGACAAAGAGAAAACCCGGCCTGGAACGGACTCCGGGAAGCGCTCAGGGCGAATGGGGGTCAGGTGGGCATCCCCAAAATGACCAGCCGTCATGAGGAAATACAGAGGGCACTACCTGATCGTCACCAGTGAAGTGCGATCTGTGAGACCCAATGGGTTCGGAGCCACGGGCAACCTGACATCAGGAAAGTTTTCGAACGCAGCAGAAGAAGTAAGTAATGAAAACAGAACTCCGGCTCCAGCAGAATGCAGTTCCAGGATGGGAGTTCAGTTTTCCCCGAGCAGAGAGGCAGCTTCAGCCAGACACAGCAGGCCCACAGGAAACAGCAACTCTAGCCGGCAGCGGCAGCAGCAGCAGAGGAGGAAAAACCACAGAGCCTCTCATGTAAACTCAGAAGCCTCACACCCCAAAGGGAAACGGATCACCAGAGGGTCCACTGCAACCAGTAAAGGTTTTAGTGGGAGGAATTCCCTCCCCCCTACCAGGCGTCTAGAGTGTGACAGACGATCATGGTCACAAAGCCAGCGGTAGCCCGAAGGGAGTTGGCGAGCCGGGGTCAGGGGAGGCTTACATACAACAAATCAGTGGTGAGTGCAGGAAGCCTGCGTCTGAAAAGAGCAGACCAGGGCAGAGTGCCACGGTGGAGCAGTGGACGGGGCTCTTGTTGGAAAGAGCTCACCCATATCCTCACACGGGGCACCAGAATGAAAGAACTCCCCACGCAAAGGCACTTCACCGGGAGAATTCCAATTTTATTGCAAAAAGCTGTGTGCTTATATAGAACTAAGGAGGAGATTGGAGGGCTTAGATAAATGGCAGGCAATCCGTTTATTGGCAAGTTCTTTCAGATATCAGCTCCGGAGCCCAGGAATTAGTTCTTATTGGGGCTAAGATTCCCGGCCAGCAAGATTTGAAATTGGCGCCAGCAGAAGAGTTCACACGGGCGGGAACATTTCGCACCACTGCAGAAAAGAAGAATGTAGGAAGAAGAAGTGCTTAGGCGCCATGTTGGGTTTTTTTTTCTGGGGTATGGCTGCCGTTTATACTTTTCCCAACAATGAGTATACCAGACAGTGCCTTGATTGACTGGTTTTTATGAAAATGGTGTTTAACAGAGATGCCAGAAAGTTGGATCCTGCTGATTAGTGGGCCAAGAGCAAAGGTGGGCATGTGTGTGATAAAACATCAGTGGTGGGACCATGTGGATCTGCCATTGGCTTCCAAATGGCTTGTGACTGACATGGTGAAGCCAGCAGACCCTTATATGTAAAGGCATCTTGTTACATGGAGAGGATTCAGGACATTGTTCAGAATCAGGTTGCTATGTTCAAGAGGGCAAGCTATGTGGAATAGAAGCCTGGTTCTTGTATTCTCCTACAGACCCTGACCCACCACATGTGAACAGAAATCCCTCACGCACTGTGTCCCCGTTGAACTCCTTGTATTTCATGAAGCAAATACCAAACTTCCAGTGCAGCACCAAGAAACGCCACGAAAATAGAGGATGACCATATGGCTTCATAGTCCACACTAGAGACATTTAGCCCCAAGGGGCCACAGTTTACCTTCAAAGGGAGAATTCAGCACTGGTGTCTCATGTTCATTGGAAAATAAGAAACCATGTCCTCCAGGTCACATAGATGCCCAGGTTTATGGTTTCACTAGAAAGGAAGCTAAAGCACGTGACAACAACATATATTTCAAGTGCCCAACCTCACAGGCAGTATCTCAAGAAGTCTCTAGGACAACAGACCTCCATGTTTTTGAAGTGTTTACCCTGTCCCTTACTTTTGGAAACTCCTCTAACACTTCCAAGGTTGTGAACTCCTGATCGCATTCCATTCCAGATATGTATTCATGGATTTTCTAACTCTTCTCCTCTAATTGTGTCTTACATGGGGTGAAGGTGTTGTCAAGGTATTGTTCTGGATGAGAGTGGGAAGATTTTTGTGTAGCACATATTTACATACACATTGGATTCATTTTCCAATTTTCCATTCGAAATACTGAATCCCTGTCAGTAACCCATACCCTAATAGACTCTGACTACTAATCCTAATATGATGGAGACAAATAACCCAAACATAATATTAATACAAGCAGTTCAGAGGAGGCATGGTGTATAGTTGGTCTTGCCTTTTGCATGATATAGTGTAGGAGTTATAAATCTTGTCAATTGTTTGTTGAAATAGTACTCCATGTGTTTTTAAAGTTAACACATATGTGAATTTCTGTCTCCTTTTTTCTGTAGCCAATTCAGCACATGTATTTTTATATGCACATAAAAAATCCTACCTGGTATCACACGTACATTTTTGTGAGGTGGCTAACTTAGCAGAAACAAAGTATGAGAAGAGATCACCCCTCCTAAACGCTTTTGGAATGGAAAATTCAAACTATGAGTGAGATTTTTAGTTGAACAACATTATACATAAATCCATGTTCAGTAAAATTAATATTTTTGGATCGGTGGATGATATATATTTCACGATGAATTTTGATTGGCATATATATTGCTACTTTCTAATGTTTCTCTGTGAGATATATATATATATATATATATATATATATATATATATATATATATATTCTCTAGATTTTTCCAAATATAAAATATATGTGTCCTATTATACACTCCCTAAATAATTCACTCATGCTCATGTATGTGGTTTTATAATCAAATTTTCATACGATTATTTTCAGAAATATTCATCCACCTGAAATACATATTTGTTTTCTAGTACTGAAAACTCACTTCACTGAATGGTGCAAACAAATCCTTATATTTCTACTGTAACTGACCCAATTTAACATCAATGCAACTAGATTCCAAAGGGGCATCATGTGTATTTTGACGTTCATTTTTATTTAACACTGGTACATTACTATTTCTTCAGTTTTTGTACATCATAGTATATACATTTCATCCACAAGTTCACAAATTTAAAGACATTTGAAACACATTCAATCACTTCCTGCTTCAGTACACATGTATTCCTCCTTGCTTTTGACTGGTTATTTATTGAGACTTCTTTCCAAACACATTATTTTCGATTTCCATAATCAATTTTGAAGCAAAACTCACACACACTTTATGATAAACCACAACCCTAATATTACCATTAGATGTATAACTGGTTGGAATGCATGTATGTATGTCAATATGACATTTCCTGTGTATTTTCAGATATCAATTTATTCCAATTTCTAAAGTTGGAATCAGTTATATTATATATTCACACATGGTACACCTATTTGTGCCCCCAATACTAATTTATATCTCTTCTAAATATTGCTCCCAGAAATGGTGCAAGAAAGACTCATGTCACCTGATCTACATATATATTCTGTCAACAAAATGCAAAGTCACACTTACAATTGTACCAAAGCCTAAATGGAATGTGAGTATGGATTATGAAAATCACCCATGTCCAGGTTGCCTAATGCTCTCAAATGTCAATCCTATTGGTGACTACATATTTGTTTCTTCCAAAGATTATGTATTCAACCTCAAGCCTGTTGAAAATGTCTAATCCTATCAATCACTTCATCATTTGCCTGATTTCCTAATGTCTCTAATGATATCTGCTTTCCTACATATTTTCCCCAGTTCATCATTGTGACTGACTCTTCACATGTGCTGACATTTACATTTTCTGTCTACCTGAAACCCTATTGCTAAAGAACTTTTTGTCCAAATCCTATACTGACTCTTTTTTCTAATCCTATCAAGTATCTTCCTAATCCTACCAACTATCCTTTTTTGACTGGATGTTCTCTTCAACATTCAATTATCCAAGGTACAAGGTCCTATGCCATTATGTATAGATTTATCTGAGACACATGTGCACAACATAATTCAGAGTAAAGTATCCCAATCAAGGATCCAATGCCCTTTTGGGCTTCAAATCTTACCTAGATTTGTGTTTTCATACATATATTTCACCTCTATATATCCTTATAAATATTGCAGGTTCCCAATACCATTATTCATGCAGCAGAATGATTCCTAACCCAAATCAATCATGTTATTAACCCTAACCATACTTTGTTTCCTCAACCTAACTTTACAGAAAAGCAAGGACAAAGTTGTTCTTATATAGAAATGTAAGAGATCTTCCACCTGCTGAGAACCTCAAAGGTCCATGCAGAAGTGAACCCTGGGGAAGATATAGAAAGCTATGAAGGACCTGAGAGAGCGAAAGTCATCTTTCATGACAAAAAAAAAAAAAAAAAAAACAGGTCAGGATGAAGGGGTGTGTCTGAAGCAGTCTCTCTCTTCTTAATGTAGAGAAGATGGACCAAACCAGGCCTGTGTGGAGAGCTGTTCACGGGTGCCTATGTTTGATATACCATTCTTACTTGTGAAAGTGTCACAGGAAGTAGGGGCAGCCTCCATCTATTGGGACACTTGGAAGCAACTGTTAGGACAAAGAGGTTGCCAAGGCAGTGACCTCATTCAGTTCCTGAAGGAAGTGACCTATATCATTTTCTTGGTGATGGAACTCTCTGAACTTGGGATCCAGGATGCCAGGCACCCAGAGGCATTCCCAGTCACAGTCCCAGTGGCCACACATGTTTGGATTTACCAAGGACAGAATCGGTCTTTCTTGGTAACTACTGATGTGAGGATGGCCAAATTCCAGGAGAGCTCTGAAGAGGGGTCTTTCCTGAGAAAGCAGGTAGTGTCTCACTACTGAACTGAAACCCACAGTGCCTCCAACTTCATCCATGAAAAATGGCTAGATAAATACAATAAATTTTTTTAAATTCCCTTAACCTGGTGGCACTGGAGAACCTTTGGATGTCTTTTTCCTGGTCATGAGTGTACAAGAGAATGCCATGATTGACGGTATTTCATGAAAATGGTGTAGAACAAAGATGCCAGTAAGTTGGACCCTGCTGAGTAGTGGGCCTTTTGCAGTGGTGGGCAGGTGTGTGATAATACAGCTGTGGTGTGGCCAGGAGGATTTTCCATTGCCTTCAAAATGGCTTGTGACTGATATGGTGCAGCCAGCAGACCCTTCTTGTTATATGGAGAGGTTTCAGGGCAAAGTTCAGAGTCAGATTTCTATGGACAAAGGGGCAAGCTTTGTGAGATAGAAGCCTGGTTGTTGCATTCTCCTGCAGACCGTGACCCACCACAAGTGACATAACTCCCTCTAATACTGGGTCCCAGTTGAACTCATTGTATTTCATGAAGCTAATACCAAACTACCAGTGCAGCAGCAAGAAACACCACGAAAAGTGGAGGATTACCAAATGGCTTCACAGTTCACACGGGGAGACACTTAGCACCAAGTGGCCACAGTTTACCTACAAATAGAATATTCAGCACTGCTGCCTCATGTTCATTAGAATACAAGAAACCATGTCCTCCAGGTCACGTAGATGCAGACCCAGCTTTTATGGTGTCACTAGAAAGGAAGCTAAATCTCCTTGCAACAACATATATTTCAAGTGCCCAAACTCAGAGGAAGTTTCTCAAGAAGTCTTTAGGCCGGCAGAGCTCCATGTTTTTGGAGTGTTTACCTGTTAGACCAGGACGCTAGAAAAGACCACTGACTCAAATTAAAATCAAATAAAATTAAGCTTATTATTTCCACCGGCCATGCTGCCTCTCCCTCCCAAAACGAAGGGAACAAGACAGCAACCCCAGCTTTCCTACAGCCCAGCTTTATAGCCCAGAAAGTTACACAAAAGGGGGGTTACAGATAACAGAACTCTGATAAACATCACACTAAAGGTAGTTTACAATTTTTTTGCTGTCCCTACATGAGAATTCATGAGGACCATTAGAGCCTCAGAGAGGGTTGTTGTCTTGCCAGAGAAGGCAAATATTTATGATGTGTCAGTAAAGTTTCAGAGAGGGCTGCTATCTGGTCAGAGAGCCAGGCATGTGTGAGTTCAAGGCGCGGGCAGGCATTCCACGCAGGTTCAGAATTTGAAGTAATTAATGGTAAAGCCAAAATTATCTTTTCATGGCTTTGTGGCATGATGGCTCCCAATTTTAATAAAAGATCAGGTTGGGTCTACAATTCCCCCCTTTTCTCTGTGTCCCTTTCAAATCTTTGATAGATTATGGGAAGAGCACTGAGGAAATTTTAATCCCTCAGGTAAGAGTCTCCAAATTTTTAGAACTCACCCAAAACCGATCTCGCTGATTTTACCCTTCTTAATTACTTATATTGATAGTCTATTTATCTTTCTCTCCATTGTTGTAAGAAGAGTGGCATCACTAATTTTTTCTTCTTCTGTCCTGAGACAGGGTGACGTGAGTGGGCTCGGCGTGAGGGACATGAGTTGCCTATTAGAAGTCAGTTGAGAGACATGAGTTGCCTTTTAGAAGTCAGTTCGGTTTGAAGTCAGGGTGGGGAAGAACAGGTTGTAAAGTCATCTGTGAATGGGTTCTTCTATGAGTGAAACAAAAACCATGAGTACTGGATAAATGTTGCAGCAGCTAGAACATGTCACTGTATAGAAATTCCCTCACCAGTCTTTAATATCCCCAGTTATCAGGACTGTCAACTTAATATTTAACTTTAAGTGTTACAGTTGGCCCTCCCAATAAGACACAGTTTAATAATTTAATGTCATCTGATCTTGTAAAATCCTTTTACTAGTATGACCTCTGCGTCTAATAGAGAAACCTTTAATTCTGTTACTCAGGGCTGGATAATCGTACTAGCAAACACCAAGCCTACCTTTGTAGGTTAGGAATATCTGTAGGTCTTAAACTGAAAACTTCTGCCTGTGGCAGCTCTTCTTGATAGTCTCTTTTTATAAGTATTAGGCATTCCTGTGTGAGAATCCTTCTTTGTAGCCTCCAGTCTTACTTGTTTTGGGAGGATAAGATAAAGTGCATACCTTAAAATTTTATTATTATTATTATTATTATTATTATTATTATTATTATTATTATTATTATTTAATATGCCCAGGAGTGGCTGTATTTTGGTCTTAACTGTCTTTGCTAAGTGTTTAAGATGAAGCAGTCAAACTGACTTTTGTTTCCATCTATTGTTAACAGTCAGCTGACCTTTTATGGGAGTCAATTCTGGGGAAACTTGAGAAGAGATTCTCAGTTCTGCTAGTGCTATTTGCGCTAGGTGGGTCCAGGTCTTGCTTGACCATTTGGCTTCCCTCAGAAGCATCATGGATGTCTCCATTCTATGATGACTCTCCTCTTTGTAACAAATGCACTGATTGGCTTTCTGTTCTCCAGTGGTCTCATTAATCTCCCTGATCAGGAGTTTATGTGGCTCAGAGTTGCAAAGCTCTTTAGAGAAGTCCCCTGTTCCCTGGATTCAGACTGACTCAGAGGGCAAGAGCCAAATATTGGTTTTCTTGGCCCTTTTAATTTAACATTAATTTTAAATCCTAATCTTAAACATCCAGCAAATAAATTTTAACAGCCTTATATTAAGAGTACTGGGCTTTAATGTCTATAACTTTATAATTACCTTTTTATTAATTGGGATCTGTATTATTCTGTCTGTATTGTAGTTGATGACTTATTATCTTGAATAAACCCATGTTGTGTTCTTATAGCAACGCATTTGTAAAACACTAACAGGGAATCTTTAGATCACTTATAAGAAAATTTCAAACTAAAATTAACAAAAGTAAAAATACTTAGTTCGTGTAATATCTTCCCTGAATTTTTTGGCTGAGTTATACATTATATCCCCTGTTTGAGATCCTAGGAATATTGACAATAAAAAAAAACTTTTTAACATAACTTTAAAGAAATATTATCTGACCTACATGTTTCATAGTCATTCTCACATGTAGTAAGATGGGACACACAGCCTTATCTCAGGTAAGGCAGGGCTCTTTATAAATCTTAAGTATTTTAATTCTAAAGCTGATCTTTATTTTTAAATATCTTTTGACAAAGTTTACATAAATTGTTTGAGGTCACATGAACATTAGCTAACACCATATGATATCACATTTAAAACATGAATTAAAGAAATGCTGAAAGTTTTTAACCTTTACAAAGATTAGGCTCTAATTAACTTAAAAATACATTTAAATTGTTCCCCAATGTAAAAAGTAACATAAAAATTTACATATCTTATTGATAACAGGTAAATAAATCCACAATATATTTTTACCACACAACTTCAGAGCACCAGCTTGATATAATGCTCTTTTAAGGTTTCTACCTTACAGACTTGCATACCTGTAAGATATGAAAACATTAATAGTATAACAATTACATTTATGTTTCTACATTAATCAAGTTTGGCTTTTAAAGAAATGGCAGTACAGTGCTCTAAAATAACAGTTCTTATTTAATCAGTTGTTTAATTTTTATGGTTGCTTGCTCTAGAAAACATAAATCTTAATAAACTCAATGTTATGGGTAAACTTATGTTTTAAGAAATTTTTGCCTCATTAACACATGACTGATTTTTACAATCTTACACAGAGTTTACTAAAAAAAATACAGATCTTAGTAAATCAATCAGATATCTAACTAAAGTACTCATGAATGAGTAATCCCATATCAAATTTACTTTACTTATTTATCAAAAAGTTAGAGAAACGTATTGAACAGTGTAAACCATTTTTATGTTGAAGGAGAGGTACTAGAGCCAAGGAATATTAGACATTTTGTAGATGTTAATATTTTGTTAGATGTTTGAACACCTAGAAAACTTTGTAAGCTTAAATTTAAAGACATTTGTTTTTATCTCTTTATCCAATTTAAATTGAAACATTTAAATCACGTGAATTAAAGATCTTTGGATCCACTTTTTAAAATTTGTTTTTATGAGCGCTTTTTTTTATGAGCGCTCCTTATATATGTTAATTTATGTATCATATATATGATATACGGACATATGTATATATAGACATACAACACATAACAAAATTGTGCACACATAATAATAGTAAAGGCCTCGTAGCATTTCGCAGGTGAAATCTTTATTGCAATGTTTCAAGAAGTCCACAGATGGTCAAAGATAGAACTGATCAGAAAAACATTAACCTAGGTCTGTATGCTCAAAATCATGAGGTCAAAAAACATAAAGTATCTCAGAAAAAAATAAGAGTCCTAGAAAAAATGACTTGCCAGTAATTAGAAAATACCATACAATTTACCTTTTTTTTCCCTTAGATCTCAAATCAGTCTCCTACAAAGCTTGAAGGCTTCTTTCATTTGCATTTCAACATAAGTCATGGCTGAGGTCTGGAAGGAGCAGGAAAAAAACTGCTATTCTGAACAGACATCTCAGGACTAAGGCATTTTAACCATAATTTTCAGGTTCGGATGTTGAAAATTATGATACAAGTTTAAGATACAATTCACAAAATTTTATATCTTTACATCTTGTTTGGTCAACAGACACCATACTATGATTTACTATCCATGTCCAAATTAATGCACTGGTACACACAGTGACATTTTCCCAGGCTACCCAATTCAAAATTGGTGAAAAAAAAGACTGTATGATTGGGAAGTTTCTTGCCAACTTGGAAGTAGAGTTCTTTAGTTTTCCATCCTAAGTATTTAAGTTATCTGGCATGAATTATCTGAAATCATAAACTAAACAATTACCTAAACCCGACTTTTAACTGCAAGATTGTGCAATGCTTCAAAAACCCATTCAGATACCAGATTGTTAAAATAAAACATCATCATTTCGACACACATTCAGCTAAGATCATTCCCAAAAAACAATTTATAATATCAACACATTATTGCACATGCCTAAAAGGGCCAGAAAGAAAGACACAATACAGACCAAAAGGAGGTCCAGACTATGGCTGTCAGAGAGAACCCTTTAAACCAGAGCAGATAAGAGAAAAATCTCATACACCAGTGGGACCATAGCTGTCCCCACAAGGGGACCAGATGTTTTCACAGAGGGGCAACCTGAAATGTAAAATAAAGTGTCTCCATGGTGATTTTACTGCATTTAGTGTCCCCTTTTTCTTTTTCTCTTTTTTTAACAATACAGAGGTGGCATAATCCTTACAGTGCAGGGAAGGAAGGAGGTAATTCCCTGAATCAACAGGGCTTTGGCAGCTGCTGGGAGTCCCTCAGTTTCTCCTTTTACATACAGGATTAGCTCCTCTGATTCAGTTCCACACCAAGCATGCTCTATCTCCTAACATTTCAGTAGATAGGTCTCACAAAGTTCCGGGGCGGAGGGGGGGTACAAGATTTGTAACTTAAAGTTTGGTTCCTGTCCTTGAAGCCAATTAATACCAATTTAATAATGAGGACTGGGTTTTGAGAAAAAGAAAAAAGGAGGTTTATTGCTTGGCTAACAAAGGAGAAACACAGGGGACTCTGCCAAAGTTGTGACTCTTTTTTATCTGGAGGGACAAGGGGTTTTAAAGGAGTTTCACTTGTTAACCTGGGAGATACTCTGTTCTTAGGTCCCCAGCAGGCATTTCCCTCTGCAATGGGTGTGCTCCAGGCAGCCAGCTAGGGGCTTCTATCATCCTGCTTCGCAAAGGGGGATAAAGTTCATTGCAGTTCCTTAAAACACAGTCCAAAGGGGTGTCAGGCTTACTCTCTTTATTTCTGATTTTCATGTCCAATATACTTAAGTTTTTACCACCAAAATCACACAACAAAACGAACAAAAACAAACAAACAAAAAAACAAAAAATAGAACACAGAACACAAATAAACAGAAACCCGGTGGCTAAACACAGAAACAGGGGAACAGTGCAACATCTTGCTAAAGCTCCAGGGTAGAAGCGCGTGCGTGCTCATCGGCACCTCTCTACAGTTCCAGAGGAATTCCCAACAGAACAGAACAGAGGACAGAATGATTCTCGTTACTGTTCTGCACAGAAGTATATGTGAGCCTCCCCGTGCCACATCTCTGTCATCAGAAGAGATCTCCCTTAACTGGATATCAGATGTTATAAAGGAGCCACTTATCTATGGAGGCCTCCTCCATCAGGTGCTTGCTAATAGTTTTAGTGCAGAGGTTCACTGTAGTGCTCCCTGGACTAAAGGCTCTTTTCCAAATATAAAGAAGATGGACCAAATCAGGCCTTCGTGGAGAGCGGTTCCTTGGTGCCTATGGTTGATATACCATTCTAATTTGTGAAAGTGCCACAGAAAATAGGGTAAGCCTCCTTCTCATGGTCCGCTTGAAAGCAACTGTTTGGATAAAGTGGTTGCCAAGGCAGAGACCTAATTCAGTTCCTGAAGGATGAGACCTCACCTCAATCCCTTGGTAATGGAACTCTCTGAACTTGGGATCCAGGAAGCCAGGCACACAGAGTCAGTCTCAGTCCCAGTCCCAGTGTCTCACTTGCTTCAATTTAGCAAGGACAGAGTCAGTCTTTCTTGGTACCTACTGATGTGAGGATGGCCAAATGCCAGGAGTTCTCTGAAGAGGGGCCTTTCCTGAAAAAGCAGGTAGTGGCTCACAGCTGACTCCTGAACACTTCACAAAGTTTTACAAGGAGACCAGATCTGAGACAGGACACGCCATATTGGGGGAACATAGTATGGCCCAGCAGTCAGAGGATACTCTGGAGAGTGAGAGACCTACTTGGGGAAGGAGGTGCCTTTGTGGGTGTAGATGTGTGTTTGTGGTTTTGTCTCATGTTCTGAGAATAGGCAGGAAAGTCGGTTTGTTTGGTTTGGAGTGAACTGTTTCTAGTAAGTTGTTTCACAAGGCGAGTGTTTCTATGTCTGTGTATCCCACAGTGTCCGTGCTTGTAGACATTAGAAAAGAGAATGCATCAATGGATGTTTCCTGTCAAGTAGAAAGCTTCCCAGCATTCATCCTGCCCAATTTATGAATGCACTAGGGCTTGCCTTATCGATGGGCAACACCTTCTATTTTCCTAAGTTCCTGTTTTCTTCCTGAAATCTAGCCACTCTCCAGAATAGGTTCATGCATTTGCATCCAGGATATGTACCAGCTCCAACCACTGTGACATGGACATGTACTGGATAGCTGAAGAGAATGGCAAGCATCTCAGAAAAGTCAGATATCAGTGTGACCCGGAAAGTCTCAGTAGAGAAACCCTGCAAAGGGCCTTTTGATTACCTATTGTTCTGTTGCCCTGAATGTCAGGAAGTTCTTTGCCTCAGGCCACGCTTTTGTGAAGCCTGAAGAAAACAGTTTTCAAATGGAAATGAATGGGCATCACCTGTGGCTCTTTGCTTAAGTGCGTTGTAAAGGGATGTGTCTGAATCAGCCTCTTGGCCCTGTGTGAGCCTGTGGCTTAGATTATCAGCACCTGATGGGTCTAAAGAAAGATCCCATGTGTGGATCCATAATCAAAATGGCCAAAAAAATCAGTCATTGTTGATGAAGTCTCTCGCATTCCTCTGTAAGGTTCCTGACTTCCATCAAGTGAGAAAAGGGATCCATTGGGTCAATTGAGTTCTTCAAAGCCCTGCAGATGCTAGCCCATAGGTTCGTGGGTTTTCTTATGAATCCAATTCAAATAAAGACTCTAAACCCCACAGACAGTAGGCCTCAAATTGAAGAACAGAGCTGTATTAATGGCAGGCATATTTGATCACTCCTGGTTCACAGGAAGGGTGTCCAGGCCACTCTGACTTTTGGCAAATGAGGGGAAAGGGAGATTATTTGGGACACTGTCTTGTGCTGCGCCTCTCATGGAATCCTCCTGCCAGAAGTTATGATGAGTGTCTATTTGGAAGAAGATGAGTGCCATTTGGGAGTGTTTTGGTTTTAATTGTGGGCATTTGTGTGGCGGTTGGTAGAGATAATTGGGTCCACCTTGTCTTGAATTTTGGTGTGATTCCCCTTAGAGACTGTGTTTTGGAACTGAC
The DNA here is from genome assembly GCF_048772815.1 of Callospermophilus lateralis. Taxonomy (NCBI): domain Eukaryota; kingdom Metazoa; phylum Chordata; class Mammalia; order Rodentia; family Sciuridae; genus Callospermophilus; species Callospermophilus lateralis. The sequence goes on from NW_027512826.1 coordinate 2,144,509, forward strand.
CTCTGAGAAGGTACAAGGTCCTGTGTCATTGTATATCCATAATTCTAGGACATCTCTACGGAATGTAATTCAAAGCTAAGTATACCAATCAAGGACCAAATGAACTTCTGGGCTTCAAATCTTACCTAGATTTCTGTTTTCATACTTATATTGAAAGGTCAATAAAATAGGTACTTGTCACGTCCTGTTTTTCTGTATGCTTAATAAAACACTGTTGAAATCTTGAGAACTGTTTGCTCTTCTTGTTCCCAGAATGTGCTGCCCCCAACTGCCAAACTGCAGAATGTACTCCATCAACCATTTGCACGCAAACCGCCCACTCGTCCTTAACCATCAATAAACTTCCCTCCCTGCCCTCTCCAAGGAAAATATATAAGCACTTCTTAAGCTGTTCTCAGGGCTCTCTGCTCTATTCAGCTGATCTCTGAGCCCTTGCATGCCGGACTCCCAATAAACCCTTTGAGGTTGCATTAGACAGTCTCTTGGTGGTCTCTTCCAGCGACGCTCACCCGACCTTTACTTCTGGTGGCCCCAGCGAGATCCGGCAGCTGCAGATGAAAGACCCCCAATGGGCTCCTCTGGGGGTAAATAAGGCCCCTCTTTCTGGTTTCAGGATTCAGGTTAGGGTTTGACAAAATGGCTATTGGTAAAGAGCGTGAGCTCTCTCCCACGGTGGCTGACACACATGTCACAGAGCCACAGGCCATGTTCCTGTGGGATGGACTCGGGAAATCGAGGAACCATAGTCTCCTCGACTCAGTGATATTTTCTTTCAGATTTGGAATTGGCAGCCCATCAGGATTTGCCCGCTACTCAGTCCTGGTCTCAGTATTGGACGTCCATTGTCTGTCTTTATTGTCTTGTCTTGTCTGTGTCGTGTGTCTTTGCTTTCACTGTCTGTGTATATTTCATTATGGGACAGAGCACTTCAATGCCTCTGTCCCTGACCCTTAATCACTGGACCAAAGTCTGCTTAAGGGCTCAGATTCTTTCTTTTTCATTAAAACACCAGACCTGGCAGATTCTGTGTCTCAGAATAACCCACCTTTGTAGTCGGATGGCCCCTAGAAAGATGTTTCTACTTCGCACTAATTTGAAAAGTCTGAGATATTGTCTTTCAGCCGGGGCCACATAGACATCCAGATCAATAGCCATATATCTTAACTTGTCAGGACCTCTGCAAATCTCCTCCTCCATGGGTGAAGCCTTTCCTTGTCCCTGCACCCACTCCTACTCCTTCCCCTACGATTCTATTCTCAAACTCTCTGCTCCTCAACCTCCACCCTCTGTTTTCCCTGAGTCTCAAGACTCTACTCGTCCTTATCCTCTGCCCTTGTCCCCCAACCCCCAAAACCCTGTAAGTAATTCCCCTGCTGCTTACTCAGCCTCTCCACCATTCGAGGAAGCCAGGATGGCCCAGCACCCTCCAGATGACTGTCCAATGGCACACACAGCCCCTCCTTCCCTAGAGGAAGCTGGCCCGGCTAAAAAAACTCAGAGAACTCGCCAACGTTTTCACACCTGCCTACTTGGGATGACTGCCAATAACTCCTAGGGACTCTCTTCACGACAGAGGAATGAGAGGAAAAACCTCCTGGAAGCTAGAAAAAAATATCCTCGGACTTGATGGGCGACCAACACAACTTCCCAACAAAATCAAAGCCGGCTTCCCCTTAAACCAACCCAACTGAGACCCCAACACCTTTGAAGATAGGGAGCATATGTCCACTTATTGCCAGGCTCTAATAGCGGGTATCCAAGGGGCCGCTAGGTGACCAACTAATTTGGCCATGGTAAGAGAAATTATTAAAAGGCCTGATGAATCTACCTCTATGTTTCTAGAGAGAATTATGGAGGCATATAAGAGATATACTCCTTTCGATCCTCAGGCAGCAGATCAAAAGGCATCTGTCATGATGGCCTTAATTGGGGAAGCTGCCATGGATATTAAAAAAAAAAAAGTTAAAAGAGAGATTTAGTCAGAGAAGCCAAAAAAATATACTATAAAAGAGAAACAGGGAAAAAGAAAGGGAGCAAAGGGATGATGAGAGAAGCAAAAGAAAGACTAAGGCATTGACTTAGATCCTGGTCACAACAAGAAAGAGGCCAGAAATTAAGACATAAGGTGACAGGAAGGGATACCTGGGCCCGTGCCAGAGGCCACCCCTGGCCTCAGATCAATGTGCCTACCGTAAAAAAAAGGACACTGGGCCAAAGAGTGCCCTATAAAGAGACAGACACGCCAGCCAGCCATTCTGACTCTGGAGGATGACTAAGAAAGTTGGGGCTCAGATTCCTTCCCCTAGCTCAGGGTAACTTTTGAAGAGTAGGGGACCCCAGTAAACTTTGAAATGAATACAGGAGCAGTATACTCAGCCCTTAGGACCCCATTGGGCCGTCTATCAAATAAAAGGTCTGTAGTTCAAAGGGCTAATGGCAGTAAATATCGGGCTTAGACTACTAAGAGGACCATGGACCTGGGGAAAGGAAAAATCCATCACTCCTTCCTAGTAATCCCAGAATGCCCGCACCCATTGATGGGCAGAGATCTGCTCACCAAGCTCTGGGCCAAAATAACTTTTAACCCTGAAAGCCCCCAAAAGAAATTTCTAAATCCTTCAGTAAAAACTCCTATAGTCACGGCTGTAACTATATTAGTAGAAGATAAACATCCACTCTTCACACCCCCCAAGACTGATCAAACAGGCAAGCTACCGCAGAAATGGATAACAGATTACCCAGATGCCTGGGCAAAAACTGCTGTGTTAGGCCTGGCCATGAAACAACCTCCAATAACAGTGGAGTTAAAAACCTCAGCCTCCCCAATCAATGTCAAATAATATCTTCTAAGCATAAAAAGCTAAAGATGGGATAAGGCCCTATATTCAGAAATATCTGGCCTTAGGGATCCTAAGGCCCTGTCAATTGGCCTGGAACACTCCCCTGTTATTAGAAGAAAAAGCCAGGAACCGGGGACTATCAACCTGTTAAAGACCAAAGAGAGATCAACAGCAGAGTGCAGGACATTCACCCCACAGTACCTAATCTGTTCAAACTGCTTAGCACTCTGAACCCTGAGCAGAAATGGTATACTGTTCTGGACTTAAAACAAGCTTTCTTTTGCTTGCCTCTGCATAAAGATAGTCAGTTGCTGTTTGCTTTTGGGTGGGTAGACCCAGAAACCGGAAAGTATAGTCAACTAACTTGGACTAGACTCCCAGAGGGGTTCAAAAACTCCCCCACTCTCTTTGATGAAGCCCTCCACAGAGATCACAACAATTTCAGAACTACACACCCCGAAGTCACCCAGCTTCAATACGTGGATCACCTGCTACTGGCATCCAACACCAAGGAAAACTGAACTGGGACCCAAGCACTATTATCGGAGCTTGCTCAACTCAGGTATAGAGCTTCTGCCAAAATTGCCCAATTTGCCAGCAAGAAGTAACCTTCCATGACTATTTCCTCAGGGGCGGTAAACGATGGCTCACTGAGCCCAGAAAACAAACCGTTGAGCAGATACCAACCCCATCTTACAGCAGACAACTAAGAGAGTTTCTTGGGATTGCTGGGTTTTGCAGGTTATGGATAAATGGGTTCGCGTCCTTAGCTGCTCCTTTATACCCGCTGTTAAAGGGAGATGCCCAATTCCAATGGACCCCTGAGTAACAGGAAGTTTTAGATAACATCTAAGGACACTGACACTGAACGCCTCAACTTTACTGAGCTCAGCCTGCAATTACAGAAAGCCCTACACTAAGTTAAAAATGTACGTCAACTCACTCACCTTGGTTCAAAGAAACTGCAGGCACTCCTGTAGGATTAAGAACAGAGTTTTCCACTAACCAACACACAGCGAAAGAAAAAAACTGAACCGGTAACAAAAGCCTGTTGGGTCAGTCAATTGTTTAATGCTTACCCTTCCAAGTTTCTTAGAGGAAAGCACCTATGAGGAACCAGACCAGGACAATTCTGGGAAGTGGACATTACTGAAATTAAGCCAGCAAGGTATGGACTTAAATATCTCCTAGTCTTTGTCGATACATTTTCAGGATGGATTGAAGCCTTACACACACACACACACACACACACACAGGAAAAAAAAAAAAAAAAAAAACAACGGCCCAAATGGTTCTCAAGAAGATCCTGGAAGATATTTTTCCAAGATATGGTCTGTTTAAGGTAATAGGGTCTGATAATGGACTTGTGTTCATGGCCCAGGTAAGTCACGTGTGGATTAATTGTAAGTTACATTATGCTTATATACCCCAGAGCTCAGGAGAGGTAGAAAAAATAAATAGAACCATTAAAGAGACCTTAACAAAATTAAGCTTAGAGACTGGCATAAAAGATTGGACTATGCTCCTGCCTTATGCACTGTTTCATGTGAGAAATACTCCCTCAGTTTCTCTGCGTAACCTCACGCCCTATGAAATTCTCTATGATGCCCATCATTCAGTAAGGGACCTAATCCCCAACTCTAAGGCCTAACAATCCCTTCCACACCCCTTGCTTGACAGACTTAAAGCCATTGAAAGAACTCAGTGATAACTGTGGAAACAGCTGGCCACTGCCTACCAACCTGGGGACGAGGGGATTCCACATCAATATCAAGTAAGAGACTTCATCTACATAAGACAACATCAGGTGTCATTCCTAGAACTCCGCTGGAAAGGAACATACCAGGTGCTACTTATAACACCTACAGCGGTAAAAGTAGACAGAATCACTTTTTGGATCCATGCCTCTCATCTAAAGCCTTCGCTGTGTCCAGACTCTGGTTGGAAACTGGAAAAGACTGGTAACCATTTCAAATTTCGTATTCGCTATGTGGACAAGACTGTAGACTCTCAACTTGGCCACCAGTACTCCTAACCCTCATCAGCCTGTTCAGCAGTGAAGGCTGATCTCAAATCCTACTAGACAAGAAGTATGGTATATCTCGCATACAGCCCCCTTAGGGACCTGGTGGCTATCTCTCCACCCAGATATTTTTCAGCTTGGTATACGTCTTTCCTATTGAGATAACCCTGATGAAGAGGATCCCACTAAAGTTTCATTAAATCCCTTCCGTTCCATAGATAATTGAAACAAACATTATGGATGCACAGAAACGCGAGCCAGATTCAGGTTGGCTAGCCTAGATTATGATGTATGCCCGGCGGACTATCAAAGCCACAAACAGCCATGGCTGTGTGGGGGAAAAGCCAACTTCTTGTGTAACTCATGGGGATGTGAGCATACCGGGGCTGCCTGGTGGAACCCAAACTCCTCATCACATTCATTACACAGCATTGGCCATATTACCAATTAGACAACCAAAAGCTATGGCCCCCAGAGGGTTCTCTAGATCCTCAAATTCTGCGTGACATTTTTAACTTTGGCAAGTGCTCAAAAGGGGAAAATTCCCCTATGTGGAATCCTTTTCCCTCCTTCACTCACATCCTGTACTATGCTTCTCCAATAGTTCCTCACCCTCAGTCTTCTGCTCTAGAGTCTCTGCTGTCACTCCCACCTCAGCAACGTGATTTCTCACCTCCAATTACTAGATCAAAAACCCAAACATCTGCCAGTTCTCAGACCATTGCCCCCTTGCTGAGGTAGCAGGTACCGAGGTACCCCTCCACTCACTCACTCCTCTCTTTTTCTGTCTGTGCGTGCACTAGGTCCCACCAAGTCCTCTAAGAAGCTAAACCAAAGCTCAAACCAGCTGAGAAGAGCCCTCAGACCCCTATCCAAGATGTAATAAAAATGGCCTTTAAAGTTGCTTTGTCATCACTGAAAACAGGTTTCTAAAAATTTAAAGTCCCTTAGGGGTTTTTGGAATACTCACTCCCATCTTCACCTCTGCTCTACCTGTTCTACTGCTCAAGTTTTGTTCTAGGAAAATCCCAAACCCCTTTTCCATTATTCTTTTACATCTCATCTTCCTCATTCTCAGATCCACGGAGCTGCTCTCAGCCTCGCCTTCCCAGTCTTCCCCCTCTGTACCAGGTCCATAGATATGTCTTAAATAACCTTCTCCAGAAGTCTTCACCGAGGCTTACATTAGGTCTTTCAGCAAAAGAGTCCCTCTGAAAGAGTTCAATGTAGATAAACTTCCACTTTTCATGTTGCCCTGTTCTACTTGGCCACTGGCTGGAAAAATCACCACCCCTAAGCTTGACACCGCCTTACTAGGTTTTCACAAAATATGTGAACAAAGCCTTTGGCCTTGAGCTGGGGCTTCACAGAGATGACTACATTTCTAAGATAAAAAAGTTACCAACTGGGCTTCATGGTGACAGCTGGCAGGGAGAAAAAAAAGAGACAAAAAAGCTCTCCCTTTCCAAGGTGTCCTTGAAAAGTTAACTTGCCCAGAACAGAGGAACAAAAACAGAAACAAAAACTGATTTTTGTGAATTTCTACAGACTGTGAACTTCTGATCCACTTCCCTTACATGTTGGGTACAAATTCTAAAACTACCAAAACTTGGGGTTCAGGGGATTAATTGATTACAACAGAAGCAATGCCCTCTAAATCCGGATGCAACCAAATAAGGCTGTTTTCCTGTGTTTGGTGCTATCTTAGGTCCCTTTCCTTGTCCATCCCTACAACAGTATAATTCTATACACTTTAACATTATTTATGTTTTCATAAAATGGTCAATATATGTGATTAATTATGTAATGATGCAGATGTTTTCCAGAGTTCTCTATCATGACGTAGGTTCATTTAAAGATCAAATAGGGGGGCATACAACCCGGTTCCAGCGGGAACCTGTATCCCTCACTTTAGCCATCCTATTAGAAATAATAGTTGCTTAAGGGGTGGGCTAGTCCATGAGACACAACAAAGACACAATTAGAAGCAGAAATAGGCCAAACCTTAAAGACATTAAAAACCGACATCACAGCTTTACAGGAATTTTAACCTCTCTCTTTCTGAAGTTGTTTTACAAAGCAGGCGAGTGTTGGACCTCCTCTTCATGAGAGAAAGGTGCCTTTTTGCTTGCATTGAGGGAAGAATGTTGTTTTTGTGCCGACAATACTGGAGTTGTAAAAGAATCTATGAATAAATTAAGAAAACGACTTGAAGAGCGTCAAAGAGAGACAGAGGCCCCAAAAGGGAGGTTTGAGTCTTGGTTCACATAGTGACCTGATTAACTGCGCTTTTATCTGCCATGGCTGGTCCATTAAAATTCCTCATATTATTGCTAACTGTAGGACCCTGTTTGCTCAACCGTGTAGTTTTCTTTCTAAACCAAATCGAACCTGTTATTAATCCTAACCATACACTGTTCTCTCAATCTAATTTTACAGAAGAGCAGGGACAGAATTGGTATTAAAATACAGGAAAATAGAGGATCTTCCACCTGCTGAAAACCTCAAAGGTCCACGTAGAAATGATCCCTGGAGAAGATGTAGGCAAGTATGAAGGACCTGAGAGTGCAAAAGTCTTCCATGGCAAACAACCTGCTCAGGATGAAGGGATGTGTCTGAATCAGCCACTCTCTTCTTAATGTAGAGAAGATGGACCAAAGCAGGCATGTGTTGAGAGCTGCTCCTGCATGCCTATGGTTGACATACCTCTCTGACCTGTGAAAGTGTCACAGGAAGTAGGAGCAGCCTCCCTCTCATGGGAACCTTGGAAGCAACTGTTAGGACAAAGTTGTTGCCAAGGCAGTGACCTCATTCAGTTCCAAAATTAAGTGACTTCACCTAACTTCCTTGGTGATGGAACTCTCTGAACTTGGAATCCAGGAAGCCAGGCACCCAGAGCCAGTCCCAGTCCCAGTCCCAGTGGTCAAACTTATTTTGATTTACCAAGGACAGACTCAGACTTTCTTGGGACCTACTGATGTAAGGATGGCCAAATGCAAAAAAAGCTATGAAGAGGGGCCTTTCCTGAGAAAGCACGCAGTGGCTCACCGCTGGCTCCTGACAACTTCACAGAGTTGGCCAAAAGACCAGATTTGAGACAGAACAGGCTATTTCCAGGGAACATAATAAGGCCCACCAGACAGAGGACACTCCGGATAGTCACAGACCTACTTGGGGGAAGGAGGTGCCTTTGTGGTGTGGGTGTGGGTTTGTGGTTTTGTCTCATGTTCTGAGAATAGGTATGAAAGGCGGTTTGTTTTGTTTGGAGTGAACTGTTTCTAGTAAGTCGTTTGACAAGGCGAGAATTTCTATGTCTGTGTATCCCACTGTGTCCGTGGTTGTAGACATTAGAAAACAGAATGCATCAATTAATATGTCCTGTCTAGTAGAAAGCTTCACAGCATTCATCCTGCCCTATTTATGAATGGACTGCAGCTTGCCTTATTGATGTGCAACACCTGCTATCTTCCTTAGTTTCTGTTTTATTCCTGAATTCTGGCCACTCTCCAGAATAGGTTCATGGTTTTCTGTTTAAGATATGTACAACCTCGAAGCTCTGTGACATGACCATGTCCTGTATAGCTGAAGGGAATGGTGAGCATCTCAGAAAACTCAGATATCAGTGTGACCAGGAAAGTCTTAGTGGAGAAACCCTGCTTGGGGCCTTTTGTTTACCTACTCTTCTGTTGCCCTGAATGTCAGGAAGGTCTTTTCCTCAGTCCACCACTTTGTGAAGCCTGAAGAAAACAGTTTTCAAATGGAAATGAATGGGCATTACCTGTGGCTCTTTGCTTAATTGCTTTGGAAAGGATGTGTCTGAATCAGCTTATTTACCCTGGGTGAGGCTGTGGCTTAGATTCTCAGGTCCTGATGGATCTAAAGAAAGATCCCATGTGTACATCCAAAACCAAAATGGCCAAAAGAGCAGTCCTTGGGGATGAAGTCTCTCGCCTTCCTCTGTAACTTTCCTGACCTCCATCAAGTCAGATTAGGGATCCTTTGGGTCAAATGAGTTCTTCAAAGCCTTGCAGAGTCTAGCCCATAGTTGCTTGGGTTTTCTCAAGACTCCAATTCACATAAAGAATCCAAACCCCACAGTCATTTGGCCTCAAATTGAAGAAGCGGAGCAGTATTAACGGGAGGCCTATTTAATCTCTTCTGGTTCACAAGAAGGGTGTCCAGGCCACCCTGAATTTAGGCAAATTAGGTGCAAAAGAGCTTATTTTGGACACGGTCTTGGGCTATGCCCCTCATGGAAAACTCCAGCCATAGTGGAGTTTATTGTGAGTGTCTATATGGAAGAAGATGGGCGCCACGTTGGAGTGTTTTGGTTTAAATTGTGGTCATTTGGGTGGCGGTTGGAAAAGATGACTTGGTCCACATGTTCTTGAACTCTGGTGTGATTCCCTTAGAGTCTGAGTTCTTCAACTGACCTCAGAGAAGTATTGCCATGAATAGTGTTGAGATTTTTGGAAGCCAGGCATGAGCATCGCCCTTGGAAACTGAGTTCTAGGCCCAGGGTGGCTTTCCACAGAGCACTGAGCCTCTCAGCCAGGATACCACAAATTTTATTCTGAAAAACTTGACACCCATAGTTGAGAGTCAAAACTCATATGGACCTCACATTGTAGACCTAAATGGGCATAGCATCATATGATCTTTTGGCCACTCTTTGGGAAGCCTTACCTGTGAGTGTTCTCCAGAGATTTCATTGAAATGAGCTTCCTAACCATTTAATGGTTCCTGAAAAAATTGAAACTCACAGTGCCTCCAACTTCATCCTTAAAAAATGGCTAGATAAATACCATGAAATTTTTGAATTTCCCATCACCAGGTGGCACTGGAAAACCTTTTGATGTCCTGTTGCTGATCATGAATATACCAGACAGTGCCTTGATTGACTGGGTTTCATGTAAATGGTGTAGAACAGAGATGCCAGTAAGTTGGACTTTGTTGAGTAGTAGGTTAGAGCAGTGGTGGGCAGGTATGTGATAAAACATCTGTGGTGGGGCCATGTGGATCTTCCATTGGCTTCCAAATGGCTTGTGACTGACATGGTGCAGCCAGCAGAACCTTCCATGTAAAGGCAAGTTGTTATATGGAGAGGTTTCAGGACATTGTTCAGAATCAGGTTGCTATGGTCAAGGGGGCAAGATATGTGGGATAGGATCCTGGTTCTTGTATCCTCCTGCAAAACCTGACCCACCATACATGACAGAACTTCCTCTTGCATTGTGACCCAGTTGAACTCCTTGTATTTTGTGAAGCAAATACCAAACTCTCAGTGCAGCAGGAAGAAACACCACGAAAATGGAAGATGACCATATGCCTTCACAGTGCACACCGGCACACATTTAGCCCCCAGTGGCCACAGTTTATCTAAAAAGAGAATTCAGCACTGCTGCCTCATGTACATTGGGAAATAAGAAACCATGTCCTCCAGGTCTCATAGATGCAGACCAAGCTTTTATGGTCTCCCTAGAAAGGAAGCTAAAGCTCTTGACAACAACATATTTTTCAAGTGCCCAACCTCACAGGCAGTTTCTCAAGAAGTCTCTAGGCCAGCAGACCTCCATGTTTGTGGAGTTTTTACCCTGTCCCATACTTTTGGAAACTACTCTACCACTTCCAAGGTTGTGAGCTCCTGAGCATATTGCATTCCACAAATTTATTCACAGATTTTCTAAATCTTCTCCTCTAATTGTGTCTTACTTGGGGTGAAGGGATTGTCAAGGCATTGTTCTGGTTGAGAGTGGGAATAATTTTGTGTAGCACATATTTACATACACATTGGATTCATTGTTCAATTTTCCATTCGAAATACTGAGTCCTTGACACTAACCCATACCCTACTAGACTCTGACTATTAATTCTAATATGATGGAGAAAAATAACCGAAACAGAATAGAAATACTAGCACTTCAGAAGAGGCATGGTGTATAGTTGGTCTTGCCTTTTGTATGATATAGGGTAGGAGTTATAAATCTTGTCAATTTTTTGTTGAAATAGTTCTGCATGTGTTTTTAAAGTTAACACATCTGTGAATTCCTGTCTCCATTTTTCTGTAGCCTATTCAGCACATGTATTTTTATACGCACATATAGAATCCTACCTGGTATCACACGTATATTCTTGAGAGGTGGCTAACTTGGCAGATACAAAGTGTGAGAAGAGATCACTCCTCATTAATACTTTTGGAACTGAAAATTCAGACTATGAGTGAGCTTCTTAGTTCAAGAACATTATACATAAATCCATGTTCAGTAAAATTAATATTTTTGGATCTGTGGATGATATATATTTCACAATGAATTTTAATTGGCATATATATTGCTACTTTTCAATGTCTCTGTGTGTGTTTTGTGTGTGTGTGTGTGTGTGTGTGTATATATATATATATATATATATATATATATATATATATATACTCTCTAGATTTTTCAAAATATAAAATATATGTGTCCTATTATACACTCCCTAAATTCATTCTTGTTCATGTATGTGGTTTTATATTAAACTTTTCATAAGAATATTTTAAAAATATTCATCCACCTGAAATACATATTTGTTTTCTAGTACTAAAAAGTTACTTCAGTGAATGGTGCAAACAAATCCTTTTATTTTTACAGTAGCTGACCCACTTTAACATCAATGCAAGTAGATTCCTATGGGACATGATGTGTATTTTGACGTTCATTTTTATTAAACACTGGTACATTACTATTTCTGCAGTTTTTATACATCATAGAATATACATTTCATCCACGAGTTCACAAATTTAAAGAAATTTGTAACACATTCAATCACTTCCTCCTTCAGAACATATGTATTCCTCCTTGTTTTTGACTGGTCATTTCATGAGACTTCTTTCCAAACACATTATTTTCGATTTCCATAATGAATTTTGAAGCAAAATTCACACACTCTTTATGATAAACCACAACCGTAATATTACCATTAGATGTATTACTGGTTGGAATGAATGTATATATATCAATATATGATTCCTGTGTATTTTCAGATATCAATTCAATCCATTATTTAAAGTTGGAACAAGTTATATTATTTATTCGCAGTATGGTCTATTCATGCATTATCTCTATATTCATACATACATGGTACACCTATATGTACCTCCAATACTAATTTATACCCCTTCAAAATATTGCTCCAAGAAATGGTGCAAGAAAGACTCATGTCACCTGATCTACATATACGTTTTCACAGTAATATTCTGGCCACAAAATGCAAAGTCACACTTACGATTGTACCAAAGCCTAAATGGAATGTGAGTATGGGTTATGAAAATCACCCATGTCCACGTTGCCTAATGCTCTCAAATGTCAATCCTATTGGTGACTACATATTTGTTACTTCCTAAGATTATATATTCAATCTCAAGCCTGTTGAAAGTGTCTATTGCTATCACTCACTTTATACTTTGCCTGATTTCCTAATGTCGCTATTGATATCTGCTTTCCTACATATTTTCCCCATTTCATCACTGTGACTGACTCTTCACATGTGCTGACATTTACATTTTCTGTCTACCTGAAAACCTATTGCTAAAGAACTATTTGTCCAAATGCTATACTCACACTTTTTTCTAATCCTACCAACTATCTTCCTAATCCTACCGACTCTCCCTCTTTGAATGGTTGTTCTCCTCAACATTCAATCATCCAAGGTATCAGGTCCTATGCCATTGTGTATAGATTTATCTGAGACATCTGTGCAGAACATAATTAAATGCTAAGTATCCCAATCAAGGACCTAATGCCCTTCTGGGCTTCAAATGTTACCGAGATTTCTGTTTTCATTCATATATTTCACCTATATAATCTTATATATATCGCAGGTTCCCAATACCATTATTCATCCAGCAGAATGATCCTAACCCAAATCAAACATGTTATTAACCGTAACCATACACTGTTCCCTCAATCTAAGTTTACAGAATAGCAGGGGCAGAGTTGGTCTTACAATACAGGAATGTAGGAGATCTTCAACCTGCAGAGAACCTCAAAGGTCCATGCAGAAATGATCCCTAAAGAAGATGTAGGCAGCTATGAAGGACCTGAGAGTGCGAAAGTCATCTTTCATGACAAAAAAAAAAAAAAACAGGTCAGGATGAAGGGATGTGTCTGAAGCAGTCTCTCTCTTCTTAATGTAGAGAAGATAGACCAAACCAGGCTTGTGTGGAGAGCTGTTCCCGGGTGCCTGTGGTTGATATTCCATTCTAGCTTGTGAAACTGTCATAGGAAGTAGGGGCAGGATCCATCTCAGGGACCCTTGGAAGCAACTGTTAAGACAAAGTGGTTGCCAAGGCAGTGACCTCATTCAGTTCTAGATGAAGTGACCTATGTCACTTTCTTGTTGATAGAACACTCTGAACTTGGGATCCAGGAAGCCAGGCACCCGGAGGCAGTCCCAGTCCAAGTCCCAGCGGTCTCAAATGTTTGGATTTAAGAAGGACAGAGTCAGTCTTTCTTGGCAACTAAATTGAAGATGGACAAATGCCAGGAAAGCTCTGAAGAGGGGCTTTACCTGAGAAAACAGGCAGTGGCTCACCGCTGGCTCCTGATAACATCACAGTTTTGGCCAAGGAGACCAGATCTGACATAGCACAGCCCGTTTTGGGGGAACATAGTATGGCCCACCAGTCAGAGGACGCTCTGGATAGTCACAGACCTATTTGGGGAAAGAAGGTGCCTTTGTGTGTGTGTGTGTGTGTGTGTGTTTTTGATTTTGTCTCATGTTTTGAGAATATGTAGGAAAGTCGGTTCGTTTGGTTTGGAGTGGACTGTTTCTAGTAAGTCCTTTGAGAAGGCGAGTGTTTCTATGTCTGGATATCCCACTGTGTCCGTGGTTGTAGACAATAGAAAAGAGAATGCATCAATAGATGTGTCCTGTCTAGTAGAAATCTTCGCAGAATTCATCCTGTCCAATTTATGAATGGACTGAGGTTACCATATGGATGGGCAACACCTACTACCTTCCTACATTCGTGATTTCTTCCTGAATTCTGGCCACTCTCCCATAGGCTCATGGTTTTGTGTTCAAGATATGTATCTCCTCCACAATCTGCGACATGGCCATGTACTGGATAGCTGAAGAGAATGGTGAATATCTCAGAAAACTCAGATATCAGTGTGACCAGGAAAGTCTCAGTGGAGAAAATCTGCTTTGGGATTTTGCTTACCTATTGTTCTGTTGTCCTGAATGTAAGGAAGGTCTTTGCCTAAGGCCCCACATTTCCAATGCCTGAAAAAAACAGTTTTCAAATGGAAATAAATGGGCATCACCTGTGGCTCCTGGCTTAATTGCTTTGCAAAGGGATATGTCTGAATCAGCCTCTCAGTGCAGTTTGAGATTATCGCTTAGATTCTCAGCACCTGATGGATCTAAAGAAAGATCCCATGTGTGCATCCAAATCCAAAATGGCCAAAAGAGAAGTCATTGTGATGAAGTCTCTTGCCTTCCTCTGTAAGGTTCCTGATCTCCATCAAGTGATAACAGGGATCTTTGGGTCAACTGAGTTCTTCAAGCCCTGCAGAGGCTAGCCCATAGGTGCTTGGGTTTTCTTATGACTGCAAATCACATAAAGAAACTATACCCGACAGTCAGTATGCCTCAAATTGGAAAAGCGGAACAGTATTAATGGCATGCCTCTTTGATCAGTCCTGGTTCACAGGAACGTTGTCCAGGAAACACTGACTTTAGACAAATGAAGTTCAAGGGAGCTTATTTTGACATTGTCTTGGGCTGTGTGCCTCATAAAAACTTCCAGCCAAGGTTATGATGAGTGACTATATGGAAGAAAATGAGGGCCATGTGGGAGTGTTTTGGTTTTAATTCTGGTCATTGGTGTGGCGGTTGGAAGAGATGACTGGGTCAACTGGTCTTGAAATCTGGTGTGTTTCCACGTAGAGACTGAGTTTTGAAACTGATCTCAGAGAAGTATTGCCATGAATTGTGTTGGGATTTTAGGAGGCCACGCATGAGAGTCGCCCTTGGAACCTGAGATCTAGAACCAGGGTGGCTTTCCACAAAGAACTGGGAATCTCAGCCTGGATATCACATGATTTTATTCTGAAAGACTTGGCAGCCATAGTTGAGAGTCAAAAGACATAGGACCTCACATTGTAGACCTCAATGGTCCTGGCTTCAAGTGACCTTTGTCCACTCTTTGGAAAGCCTTGCCTGTGAGAGTTCTCTAGAATTTTCTTTGAAATGAACTTTCTCAACATTTAATGGTTCCTGAATAATTGAAATCCACAGTGCATCCAACGTCGTCCTTGAAAAATGGCTAGATAAATAACACGAAATTTTTGAAATTTCCATGACCAGGTGGAACTGCAGAAACTTTCGATGTCCTGTTGCTTACCATGAGTGTACCAGACAGTGCCTTGATTGACGGGGTTTCATGAAATTTGTTTAGAACAGAGAAGCCAGTATTATGGAGCCTGCTGAGTAGTGGGCCTAGAGCAATGGTGGAGAGGTGTGTGATAAAACATCATGGTGGGGCCATTTGTATCTGCCATTGGCTTCCAAATGGCTTGTAACTGACAGAGTGCAGACATCAGACCCTTATATGTAAAAGCATCTTGTTATATGGCGTAGTTTCAGGGCAATGTTCAGAATCAGGTTGCTATGGACAAGCGGGCAATCTTTGAGAGATAGAAGCCTGGTTGGTGAATTTTCTTGCAGACCCTGACCCACCACACGTGACAGAACTACCTCAAGCACTGTTTCCCAGTTGAACTCCTTGTATTTCGTGAAGCATGAACCAAACTCCAAGTGCAGCAGCAAGAAACACCACGAAAAGTGGAGGATGACCAAATGGTTTCACAGTCCACACGGGGAGACAATAAGCCCCCAGTGCCCACAGTTTACCTACAAAGAGAGAATTCAGCACTGCTGCCTCGTGTTCATTGGAAAATGAGAAATGTTGTCCTCCAGGTCTCATAGATGCAGACACAGCTTTGAGGGTCTCACTACAAAGGAAGCTTAACTCCTGACAACAACCTATATTTCAGTGCCCAATTTCACTGGCAGTTTCTCAAGAAGTTTTAGGCAAGCAGAGCTTCATGTTTGTGGAGTGTGTACCCTGTCCTTACTTTTGGAAACTCCTATTCCACCTCCAAGTTTGTGCACTCCTGAGCATTTTCTATTCCAGAAATGTAATCACAGATTTTGTAACTCTTCTACTCTAATTGTGTCTCCCTTGGGGCGAAAGTAATGACAAGGCATTGTTCTGGATGAGAGTCAGAAGATTAATTTTTCTATTTTCCATTTGAAATTCTGAATCCCTGTCACTAACCCATATTCTACTAGACTCTGACTACTAATCCAAATATGATGGAAGAAAATAACCCAAACAGTACATAAATACTTGCAGTTCAGAGTTGGACTTGCCTTTTGCATGATAAAGGGTAGGTGTTATAAATCTATTCAATATTTAATTGAAATAGTTCTCCATGTGTTTTTAAAGTTAACAAATATGTGAATTACTGTCTCCCATTCTCTGGAGCTTATTCAGCACATGTATTTTTATATGCACAAATAGAATCCTACAAGGTATCACACGTACATCCTTGTGAGGTATATGACTTAGCAGATACAAAGTGTGAGAAGTGATCACTCCTCCTAAACGCTGTTGGAACTGAAAATTCAACCTATGGGTGAGCTTCCCAGTGGAACAACATTATACATAAACCCATGTTCACTAAAATGAATGTTTTTGCATCTTTATGATATATATTACATGATGAATTTCGATTGGCATATATATTGCTACTTTTTAATGTCTGTGTTAGTGTGTGTGTGTGTGTGTGTGTGTGTGTGTGTGTATATATATGTATATATATATATATGTATATATATATATATGGAGAGTATATATATATATATATATATATATATATATATATATATACTCTCCATATTTTTAAAAATATGAAATATGTGTGTCTTATATACACTCCATAAATTCATTCATGTTCATGTATGTGGATTAATAATCAACTTTTCACAAGATTATTCTTAGAAATATTCATCCACCCGAAATACATATTTGTTTCCTAGTACTGAAAACTAACTTCAGTAAAAGGTGCATACAAATCCTAATATGTCTACTTTAACTGACCCAGTTTAACATCAATGCATGTAGGTTCCTATGGGACATGATGTGTATTTTGACATTAATTTTTATTCCACACTGGTACATTACTATTTCTTCAGTTTATGCAAATCTCAGTATATATATTTTATTCACTAGTTAGCAAATTTATAGGCATTTGTTTCACTTTCAATCACTTCCTGCTCCAGAACACATGTATTCCTCTATGTTTCTTGACTGGTCTATTCATGAGACTTTTTTCCAAATATATTATTTTCGATTTCCATAATCAATTTTGAACCAAAACTCACACACCCTTCATGATAAACCATAATCCTAAGATTATCGTTAGATATATAACTGGTTGGAATGAATGATTGCATATCAATATAAAATTTCTTATAAATTTTCAGATATTTATTCAATCCATTATTTAAAGTGGATCCAGTTATATTATTTATTCACAGTATGGTCTATTCATGCATTATGTCTATATTCATTGAAACAGGGTACACCTATTTGTACCCCCATACTAATTTGTAAGTCTTCAAAATATTGCTCGCAGAATTGGTGGAAGAAATACTCTTTTCACCTGATCTACATACACATTTTATTACAGAAATATTCTGGACACAAAAAGCAAAGGTCACACTTACAATTGTACCAAAGTGTAAATGGAAAGTGAGCATGGATTACTAAAAACATCCATGTCCAGGTTGCCTAATGCTCTCAAATATCAATTCTATTTTTGACTACATATTTGTTTCTTCTTAAGATTATATATTCAACTTCAAACCTGTTGAAAATGTCTAACGCTATCACACAATTTGTACTTTGCTTGATTTCCTAATGTCTCTATTGATATCTGCTTTCCTATATTTTTCCCCAGTTCATCATTGTGACTGACTCTTCACATGTGCTTACATTTACATACACTCTCTACCCGAAATCTTATTGCGAAAGAACTTTTGGTCCAAATCCTATACTCACTCTTCTTTCTAAACCTACCAACTACCTTCCTAATCCTACCGACTATCAGTTTTTGACTGGATGTTCTCTTCAACATTCAATATCCAAGGTACAAGGTACGATGCCAGTGTATATTGATTTATCTGAGACATCTGTGCTGCACATTACTCAAAGCTAAGTATCCCACTCAAGTCCCAATGCCCTTCTGGGCTTCAAATCTTACCTAGATTTCTGCTTTCATACTTATGTTTCACATATATACTCTTGTAAATATCGCATTTTGCCAATACCATTATTCATCCCGCAGAATGATTTGTAACCCAAATTGAACATGTTATTAACCCTAACCATACACTGTTCCCTCAGTATAACTTACTTAAGAGCAGGGACAGTGTGGGTCTTACAATATAGGAATGTAGATGATCTTCCACCTGCTGAGAACATCAAAGATCCATGGAGAAATGATCCTTGCAGAAGATATAGGCAGCTATGTAGGACCTGAGAGAGCAATAGTCATCTTCCATGGCAAACAACCTGGTCAGGATTAATTGATAGTCTGAATCAGCCTCTCTCTTCGTAATGAAGAGAAGATGGACTGAACCAGGCCTCTGTGGAGAGCTGTTCCCTGGTGCCTATGGTTGATATACCATTCTAACTTCTGAATGTGTCACAGGATGTTGGGGCAGCCTCCATCTCATGGGAACCCTGGATGCAACTGTTAGCACAAAGTGGTTACCAAGGTAGTGACAATATTCAGTTCCTGAAAGAAGTGACCTCACTTCACTTCCTTGGTGATGGAATTCTCTGAACCTGGGATCCAGGAAGGAAGGCACCCAGAGCCAGTCCCACTCGCAGTTCCAGTGGGCTAACTTGTTTGCTTTTCCCAAAGACATAGTCAGTCTTTCTTGGTACCTACTGATGTGAGGATGGAAAAATGCCAGCAGAGCTCTGATGAGGGGGCCTTTCCTGAGAAAGCAGGTAGTGGCTCACCTTTGGCTCCTGACAACTTCACAGAGTTGGACAAGGAGACCAGATCTGAAACAGGACAGGCCATTTTGGGGGAACATAATATGGCCCACCAGTCAGAAGACACTCCGGATAGTCACAGACCTATTTGGGGGAAGTAAGTGCCTTTGCCGTTGTAGGTGTGAGTTTGTGGTTTTTTCTCATGTTCTGAGAATAGGTAGGAAAAGTGGTTTGTTTGGTTTGGAGTGGACTGTTTCTAGTAAGTCGTTTGACATGGTGAGTGTTTCTAGGTCTGTGTATCCCACTGTATCCGTGGTTGTAGACATTAGAAAAGAGAATGCATCAATGGATGTGTTGTCTCTAGTTGAAAGCTTCCCCACATTCATACTGCCCAATTAATGAATGGACTGCAGCTTGCCTTATGGATGGGCAACATCTACTATCTTCTAAAGTTCCTGTTTTCTTCGTGAATTCTGGCCACTCTCCAGAATAGGCTCATGGTTTTGTTTCCCAAATATGTAACACCACAAGATTCTGTGACATGGCCATGTGCTGGATTGCTGAAGGGAATGGGAGCATCTAAGAAAACTCAGATTTCAGTGTGACCAGTAAAGTCTCAGTGGAGAAACCCTTCTTTGGGCCATTTGCTTACTTCTATTTCTATTACCCTGAATGTCAGGAAGGTCTTTGCCTCAGGCCACCCCTTTGTGTAGCCTGAAGAAAACTGTTTTCATATGGAAATGTATGGACATCACCTGTGGCTCTTTGCTTAATTGATTTGGAATGAGATGTGTCTGAATCAGCCTCTTGTCCTTGTATGAGATTGTGGCTTTGATTCTCAGCACCTGATGGATCTAAAGAAAGATCCCATGTGCTTCCAAAACTAAAATGGCCAAAAGAGCAGTCATTGTTGATGAATATTTTTGCCTTCTTGTTTTAGGTTCCTGACCTCCATAAAGTGAGAATAGGGATCCTTTGGGTCAAATGAGTTCTTGAAATCCCTGCAGAGGCTAGCCCATATTTGCTTGGGTTTTCTCATGACTCCAAATCACATAAAGAATCTATACCCTACAGCCAGTAGGCCTCAAATTGGAGAAGTGGAACACTTTAACAGCAGGAATATTTGATCATTCCTGGTTCACAGGAAGAGTGTCCAGGCCATCATGATTTTAGGCAAATGAGGGGCAAGTGAGCTTATTTGGGCTCATAGAAACCTCCAGCTGGAGGTTATGATGAGTATCTACATGGAAGAAGATGATGGCCCTGTGGGAGTGTTTTGATTTTAATTGTGGTCATTTTTTGGCGGATGGAAGTGATGACTGGGTCCACCTGGGCTTGAACTCTGGTGTGATTCCCCTTAGAGACTGAGTTCTGAAACTGACCTCAGAGCAGTTTTGCCATGAATTGTGTTGGGATTTTAGGAGGCCAGGCATGAGACTCACTCTTCGAAACTGAGATCTAGGCCCAGGGTGGTTTCCACAGAGGCCTGAGAATCTCAGCCAGGATATCACATGATTTTATTCTGAAAGACTTAGCACCCATATTTGAGAGTCAAAACACACATGGACCTCACATTGTAGATGTCAGTTGGCCTGGCTTTAGGAGACCTTTTGGCAACTGTTTGAGAAGCATTGACTGTGAGAGTTCTCCAGAGCGTTCATTGTAATGAACTTTCTCAACACTTAATGGTTCCTGAATGAATTGAAACCCACAGTGCCTCTAACTTCATCCTTGAAAAATTTCTAGATAAATACCATGAAATTTTTGAAATTCCCATGACCAGGTGGCACTGCAGAAACTTTTGATGTCCTGTTGCTGATCATGTGTATACCAGACAGTGCCTTGTTTTTGACTGGGTTTCATTAAAATGGTGTAGAACAAGAGAAGCCAGTAATTTGGAGCCTGCTGAGTAGGGGGGCTAGAGCAGTGGTGGGCAGGTGTGTGATAAAACATCATGTTGGGGCCATATGAATCTGCCATTGGCTTCCAAATTTTTTGTGACTGATATAGTGCAGACATCAGACCCTTATATGTAAAGGCATCTTGTTAAATGGAGAGTTTTCAGGGCAATATTCAGAATCAGGTTGCTATGGTTATTGGGGCAAGCTATGTGGGATACAAGCCTGGTTGGTGCATTCTCCTGCAGTCCCTGACCCACCACACGTGACAGAACTCCCTCCAGCACTGTATCTCAGATGAACTTTTTATGTTTTGTGAAGCAAATACCAAATTCCCAGTGCAGCAGCAAGAAATACCACGAAAAGTGGAGGATGACCAAATGTCTTCAAAGTCCCCACTGGGAGACACTTAGCTTCCAATGGACGCAGTTTAGCTACAAAGAGAGAATTGAGCACTGCTGCCTCATGTTCATTGGAATATAAGAAACCATGTCTTTCGGTTACATAGATGCAGACCCAGCTATGATGGTCTCACTACAAAGGAAGCTAAAGCTCATGACAACAACATATATTTCAAGTGCCCAACCTCAGAAGCCGTTTCCCAAGAATTCTTAGGCCAGCAGAGCTCCTTTTTGTGGAGTGTTTACCCTGTCCTTTACTTTTGGAAACTCCTCTACCACCTCCAAGGTTGTGAACTCCCGAGCATATTCCATTCCAGATATGTATTCATAGATTTTCACACTTTTCCACTCTAATTGTGTTTTACTTGGGGCGTAGGTAATGTCAAGGCATTGTTCTGGATGTGAGTGGGAAGATTTTTGTGTAGCACATATTTACATACACATTGGATTCATTTTTCAATTTTCCATTTGAAATACTGAATCCCTGACACTAACCCATACCCTACTAGTCTCTGACTAATAATCCTAATATGATGGTGAAAAATAAGACAAAAAGAGAAGAAACACAAGCAGTTCAGAGGACGCATTGTGTATTGTTGGAATTGCCTTTTGCATTATATAATGTAGGAGTTATAAGTCTAGTCAATTTTTTTGTTGAAATAGTTCTAAATGTGTTTTTAAAATTAGCAAATATGTGAATCCCTGTCTCCCTTTCTCTGTAGCCTATTCAGCACATGTATTTTTATATGCACATATAGAATTCTACCTGATATCACTCGTATACACTTGTGAGGTGGCTGAATTGGCAGATGCAAATTGAGAGAAGAGTTCACTCCTCCTAAACGCTGTTGGAACTGAAAATTCAACCTATGGTTGAGCTTCCTAGTTGAAAAACATTATACATGAATCCATGTTCAGTAAAATGAACATTTTTCGATCTGTGGATTATATACTTTTCATGATGAATTTCTATTGGCATATATGTTGCTACTTTTTTTTTCTTTTATTGGTTGCTCAAAACATTACAAAGCTCTTGAATATCATATTTCATACATTAGATTCAAGTGGGTTATGAACTCCCATTTTTACTCCAAATACAGATTGCAGAATCACATTAGTTACACATCCATATTTTTACATAATGCCCTATTAGTTACTGTTGTATTCTGCTACCTTTCCTATACTCTACTATCCCCACTCCCCTCTCTTCCCATCTTCTCTCTCTACCATACCTACTGTAATTCATTTCTCTCCTTGTTTATTTTCCCACAACCTCTTATATGTAATTTTGTGTAACAATAAGTGTCTCTCTCCATTACCATGCAATTTCCCTCTTCTCTCCCTTTCCCTCCCACATCATGTTTCTGAATAATGTTAATCTTTTCTTCATGCTCTTCCTCCCTGCTCTGTTCTTAGTTGCTCTCATTATATCAAAGAAGACATTTGGTAATTGTTTTTTAGGGATTGGCTAGATTCACTAAGCATAATCTGCTCAGTGCCATGCATTTCCCTGCAAATTCCATGATTTTGTCATTTTTTAGTGCTGCGTAATTCTCGATAGTATATAAAAGTCACATTTTTTTATCCATTCATCTATTGAAGGGCATCTGGGTTGGTTCCACAGTGTAGCAATTGTGAATTGTGCTGCTATGAAAATCCATGTGGCAGTATCCCTGTAGTACGCTCTTTTAAGGTCTTCAGGGAATAGTCCGAGAAGGGCAATAGCTTGGTCAAATGGTGCTTCCATTCCCAGCTTTCCCAGGAATCTCCATACTGCTTTCCAAATTGGCCACACCAGTTTCAGTCCCACCAGCAATGTACAAGAGTACCCTTTTCCCCACATCCTCGCCAGCACTTGTTGTTGTTTGACTTCATAATGGCTGCCAATCTCACTGGATTGAGATGGTATTTTAGGGTGGTTTTTATTTGCATTTCTCTTACTGCTAGAAATGGAGAGCATTTTTTTCATGTACTTGTTAATTGATTCTATGTCCTCCTCTGAGAAGTTTCTGTTCAGGTCCTTGGCCCATTGGGTTATTGGTTATCTTATTGTCTAATTTTCTAAGTTCTTTGTATACTTTGTATACTCTGGATATTAGGGCTCCATGTGAAGGGTGAGGACTAAATATTTGTTCCCATGATGTAAGCTCCATATTTACCTCTCTTATTGTTTCTCTTTCTGAGAAAAAATAATTCAGTTTAAGTAAGTCCCATTTGTTGATTCTTATTATTAACTCTTGTTCTATGGGTGTCCTATTAAGGAATTTGGAGCCTGACCACACAATATGTAGATCGGAGCCAACTTTTTATTCTATCAGACGCAGAGACTCTGATTTGAATCTAGCTCCTTGATCCACATTGAGTTAACTTTGGTGCATGGCGAGAGGAGGGGATTCAGTTTCATTTTGTTGCATATGGATTTCCAGTTTACCCAACACCATTTGATGAAGATGCTATCCTTCCTCCATTGCAGGCCATTAGCTCCTTTATCAAATATAAGATAGTTGTAGCTTTTTGGATTAGTTTCTGTGTCCTCCATTCTGTACCATTGGTCCACCCGCCTGTTTTGGTACCAGTACCATGCTGTTTTTATTATGATTGCTCTGTAATATAGTTTGAAATCTGGTATCGCTATACTGCCTGATTCACACTTCCTGCTTAGAATTGCTTTTGCTATTCTGCGTCTTTTATTTTTCCATTTGAATTTTATGATTGCTTTATCTATTTCTACAAAAAGTTTCTATGGGATTTTGATTGGCATTGCATTAAACCTATAGAGAACTTTTGGTAATATCACCGTTTTGATGATGTTAGTTCTGCCTATCCATGAACACGGTATATTTTTCCATCTTCTAAGATCTTATTCTATTTCTCTTTTTAGGGTTCTGTAGTTTGCATTATATAAATCTTTCACCTCTTTTGTTAGGTTTATTCCCAAGTATTTAATTATTTGAGGAAATTGGGAATGCAGTGTTTTGACTCATTTTTGTTTCAGAAGTTTTGTCGCTGATATACAGAAATGCCTTTGATTTATTCATGTTGATTTTGTATCCTGCCACATTGCTGCATTCATTTATGAGTTCTAGTAGTTTTTTCTGTAGACCCTTTTGGGTCTTCTATGTATAGAATCATGTCATCTACAAATAGTGATAATTTAAGTTCTCCTTTTCCTATTTTTATGCCTTTAATGTCTTTCATCTCTCTAATTGCTCTGGCCAGTTTTTCGAGAACTATATTGAATAGAAGTGGTGATAGAGGACATCCCTGTCTTGTTCCAGATTTTAGAGGGAATGCCTTCAATTTTTCTCCATTCAGAATGATGCTAGCCTGAGGATTAACATAGATAGCTTTTACAATGTCGAGGTAAGTTCCTGTTATCCCTAGTTTTTAAAATGTTTTGAACATAAAGAAATGCTCTACTTTGTTGAATGGTTTTTCTGCGTCTATCGAGATGATCACATGGTTCTTATCTTTAAGTCTATTGATGTTGTGAATAACATTTATTGATTTCCATACATTGAACCCTCCTTGCATCCCAGGGATGAATCCAAGTTGATCATGGTGCACGATTTTTTTGATGTGCCTTTCTGTCCAATTCGCCAGAATTTTAATGAGGATTTTTGCATCTAGGTTCATCAGAGATATTGGTCTGTAGTTTTCTTTCTTTGAGGTGTCTTTGTCTGGTTTCAGAATCAGGGTGATGTTGGCCTCATAGAATGAATTCGGCAGAGCTCCCAGTTTTTCTATTTCCTGAATAACTTGAGAAGTATTGGTATTAATTCTTCTTTAAAGGTTTTGTAAAACTCTGCTGTATACCCATCCGGTCCTGGGCTTTTCTTGGTTGGTAGTCTTTTGATTGCTTCTTCTACTTCATCCATTGATATTGGTCTGTTTAAATTGTGTGTTTCCTCCTGACTCAGTCTGGGCAAATCATATGACTTAAGAAATTTATTGATGTCTTCACTATTTTCTATTTTATTGGAATACAGGTTTTCAAAATAATTTCTAATTTTCTTCTGTATTTATGTAGCATCTGTTGTAATATTGCCTTTTTCATCCCGTATGTTAGTAATTTGATTTCTCTCTCTTCTTCTCTTCGTTAGCATGGCTAAGGGTCTGTCTATCTTATTTATCTTTTTGAAGAACCACCTTTTAGTTTTGTTAATTTTTTCAATAGTTTCTTTTGTTTCAATTTCGCTATGATTTTAATTATTTCTTGCCTTCTGCTACATTTGCTGTTGTTTTGCTCTTCCTTTTCTAAGGCTTTGAGATGAAGTGTGAGCTCATTTATTTGTTTTTCTTTTCTATTTTGAGGAATGACCTCTAGGCGATGAATTTACCCCTTAAAACTTCTTTTCATTGTACCCCATAGAATCTGATATGTTGTGTCTGTATTTTCATTTATCTCTAAGAATTTTTTGATTTCCTCCTTTATGTCTTCTGTAACCCATTGATCATTCAGTAACATATTCTTCATTTTGGATGTGATGTATGATTTTTTCTTCCTTCTTTTATCATTGGTTTCCAGTTTCATTCCATTATGATCACAAAAAATTCATGGTATTATCTCCACCCCTTTATATTTACTGAGGGTTGCCCTATGGCATAACATATGGTCTATTTTTGAGAAGGATCCATGTGCTGCTGAGAAAAAAGTATATCCACTTGATGATGGTTGATATATTCTATATATGTCAGTTAAGTCTAGGGTATTGATTGCGAGATTGAGTTCTATAGTTTCTTTTTTCAACTTTTGTTTGGAGGATCTGTCCAATGGTGAGAGAGGTGAGTTGTAGTCACCCATAATTATTGTATTGTGGTCTATTTGATTCTTTAACTTGAGGAGAATTTGTTTTATGAACATCGCAGCACCATTATTTGCTGCGTGAATATTGATAATTGTTATGTCTTGTCGGTGAATGGTTCATTTTAGCAGTATATAATGTCCTTCTTTATCCCTTTTGATTAAATTAGTCTTGAGGTCGATTTTATTCGATAGGAGGATGGCCACCCCTGCTTGCTTACGAGGACCGTGTGCATGGTATAAATTTTCCCAATCTTTCACCTTCAGCCTGTGTATGTCTTTTCCATTCAGATGTGTCCCCTGGAGGCAATATATTGTTGGATTTTTTTTTTATTTCAAGTTACAAGCCTATGTCACTTTATTCGAGAGTTTAAGCCATTTACTTTTAGAGTTACTATTGATATATGGTTTGTACTGCCACCCATGTTTGCTTATATCTTTTTTTTAAATTAGTTTGTTTCTCCATGATTAGCTTTTCCCCCGCCCTCTGTCATTACTGAGGCACTTCACACTCATGGTTTTCGTTGTTGATTTTCATTTCTTCCTCGTGTAGTGTTTTGCTCAAGATGCTTTGCAATGCTGGTTATCTGGCTGCAAATTCTTTTAGGTTTTGTTTATCATGAAATATTTTTATCTCTTTGTCTTACCTTAAGCTTAATTTTGCTGGATACATAATTCTTGGTTGGCATCCATTGTCTTTCAGTGTTTGAAGTACGTTGTTCCAGGATCTTCTCACTTCCAGCATCTATGATGAAAAATCCATTGTTAACCTTTTTGGTTTACCCCTGATTGTAATGATTCTAATCTGCCTCCTTTCTCTGGTAGCTTTTAATATTTTCTCTTTGTTCTGTATATTGGATATCTTCATAACAATGTGTCTTGGCATTGGTCTACTGTGATTTTGTGTGCTCGATGTCCTGTAAGCATCTACAATTTGTTTATCCCTTTCCATTTTTATTTCTGGAAAGTTTTCTGTAATTATTTCATTCAGGAGGTTTCTCATTCCCTTGGTTTGAATCTCTGTACCTTCCTCTATCCATATGACTCATTAGTTTTTTTTTTTTATGTTATCTCATACCTCTTGAATGTTTTCTCATAATTTTTTACAGCATTTCTTTGTTGGCTAGACTTTTTTCAAGATATTATATTTTGTCTTCATTCTGTCTTCTACTTGCTCTACACTGTTAGTGATACTCTCAATTGAATTTTTAATTTGGTTTATCATTTCCTTGATTTCTAGAATTATTGTTTGATTTTTCTAATAATCTCTATCTCCTGATAAAGATGCTTAATTTCTTATTTTATCTGTTTATGTAATTTATTTTCAATGCGTTCTATCACTGTTTGTTTTTGCTGTCTCGTATCCTCTTTAAGGTTCCATTCCATCTGTCTAAGGTATTCCTTGACTTCTTTATATGACCATTTTTCTGATGACTCTAGGTGCTCTTGAATATTTAGGCTGTCCTTCATTGTTCGTACTCCTTTTCTTCCTTGATTTTTTATGCTTCTCATGTTACTTCTCGTTCTGTTTGACTACTGAGTTACTGCTTACTCTTATAAATTTATTTGATGTTTGAGAGGAAAGATATTAGAAGGGAAGGGAGAAGTCACTAAAGAGAATGAGAGTAGGCAGGTAGAATTCAAGTAAGGGGGAATAAAAAAAATTAAATGAAATGAAAAGACAAAAAAAATAGAAAATAAAGAAAGAAAATTTTAAGTAATAATGATGATTAAAAAATTGAAAATTAAAATTTAAAATAATAATATTAATAATAATAATAATAATAAAATAAAAGAAATTAAAAAATAAAAACATTTTAAAAAGTTAATGAACAACAACAACAAAAATGAAAATGAAAGAAAAAGAAAAAAATACAAATAAAAAAATAGTAATAATACATGCAGTCCTAGAGTTCAATTAACTTCTCTTCCAGTAGGTGGATCTGTGCGCACTGGGCCAAGCTTCTCCTCTCAATAAGTGGGAACCAATCACTGTGCAGCAGCTCTTCCTCCCAGACTGGGCGGGTCTCCAACCCTGAGTGCCTAGGGCCTTCTCTTGTGCTTCCTCAAGCCAGGCCCCACTCACCTGTGACGCTCACCACAATACTGGTTACAAGCCAGGCCTCTGCTCCTGGTAGCCCTGTTTCCATGAACGGCTGGGCACACTCTCCTTAATTGCCTCCCTCAGACCCTAAGTTTGTAGAGCTTGGGGCTGAGAGACCCCAGCGAATTTGCTTGCCCTTCGGGAGCCATGGCCCCGGTAGGTGGTGTAAGAGACCTCAATTGTCAGCACTGGTGGGAGCGGTAGCCGGCAATTACACGCCTCGAGTCCCGAGCCAATCCTGATTCCCTAGGTCTGGGTATTGCGCTCCTTGGAGAGCTGGGAGGGGCCATTACGGCAGAGGTGGGAAGGGCCCTTGAGGTTTCCCTGCGGTGTTGAGAGAGCTGGCAATGGGATAACATACTTGTCGCACTGGTTTCAATGAAGTTATCTCCTTCGACTGTGACGTCAGTTCGCTGCCATGGTGGTATCCCATTAAAATGGTGACCGTTCGTTCCCTTTGCTGGGTGACCAATGCAACAGGTGGGTCCTGACTATCTCTCCGAAGCCCCATTTCAATCCTGTGGCCACTGCCTATGAAGGCTCAGTTGGCTTTTAACTCTGTCAATTCCGAAAGCCCGACCAATTATTTCAGCGGGAATGTTAGTGCTGAGTCACAAAAACCAGATGAATCTAAGCTTGAATGCAGCCAATCCGGGCTTTGTGTGTGTTCTGAGGGGCCCAGACTGTTCGCCCCAGATTCACAACAGGTCAATATTGCCTAGTGATTCTGAGCAAACAGCATTTAGACAGTTTACGACTCCCTATACCCGCGCAGCTGAAGAGATCAGAGACTTGAATTCTCCATGCCTGCCTTCATAATGGATCTCCTGTATTGCTACTTTTTAATATCTGTGCATTTGCGTGTGTGTGTGTGTGTATATATATATATATATATATATATATATATATATACTCTTTAGATTTTTCAAAATATGAAATATATGTGTCTTATTATGCACGCCCCTAAATACATTCATATTCATATCTGTGGATTTATAATCAACTTTCAACAAGATTATTTTCAGAAATAATCATCCACCTGAAATACATATTGTTTCCTAGTACTGAAAACTAAATTCAGTGAATGGTGCATACAAACCCTAATATTTCTACAGTTACTTAGCCAGTTTAAAATGAATGCAAGTAGATTCCTAGGGGACATGATGTGTATTTTGACTTTCATTTTTATTCAACACTTGTACGTTACTATGTCTTCAGTTCATGCACATGATGGGATATATATTTCAGTCACAAATTAGAAAATTTATAGGCATTTGTTTCACGATCAATCACTTCCTGATTCAGAACACATGTATTCCTCCATGTTTCTTGACTGGTCTTTTCATGAGACTTCTTTCCAAACATATTATTTTTGTTTAACATCATCACGTGTAAAGCAAAACTCAAACACCATTCATCATAAACCATAATCCTAATATTACCATTAGATATATAACTGGTTGGAATGAATGATTGTATATCAATATAAGATTTCTTATATATTTTCACATATCAATTCAATCCATTATTTAAAGTGGAATCAGTTACGTTATTTATTCATAGTATGGTCTATTCATGCATTATCTCTATATTAATAGACACAGGGTACACCTCTTTGTACCCCTAATACTAATGTATACGTCTTCAAAATATTGCTCCCAGAAATGGTGAAAGAAATACTCATGCCACCTGATCTACATATACATTTTATCACAGTAATATTCTGAACAAAAAAAAAAAACATAAAAATGTCACACTTATGATTGTACCAAAGCCTAAAAGGAAAGTGAACGTGGATAACTAATAACATCCATGTCCAGGTTGCCTAATGCTCTCAAATGTCATTCCCATTTGTGACGAGATATTTGTTTTTTCCTATGATTATGTATTCAAACTCAACCCTGTTGAAAATGTCTAATCCTATCACTCACTTTATACTTTGCCTGATTTCGTAATGTCTCTATTGACACCTGCTTTCCTACATATTTTCCCCAGTTCATCATTGTGACTGACTCTTCACATGTGCTGACATTTCCATTCACTCTCTAAACGAAACCCTATTGCTACAGAAGCTTTTTATTCCAAATCATATACTCACTCTTCTTCCTAAACCTACTGACTATCTTCCTAATCCTACTGACTATCCCTTTTTGACTGGATGTTCTCTTCTACATTCAATCATCCAAGGTACAAGGTCCTATGCCACTGTATTTCGATTTAACTGAGACAACTGTACAGAACATAATTCAACACTAAGTATCCAAATAAAGGGCCCAATGCCCTTCTGGGCTTCAAATCTTTCTTAGATTCCCGTTTTCATACATATATTTCACGTATATATTCTTATAAATATCGCAGGTTCCCAATCTCATTATTCTTCCTGCAGAATGATTCCTAACCCAAATCGAACATATTATTAACTGTAACCATACACTCACTTTGCAGGAGAGCAATAACAGTGTGGGTATTAAACTACAGGAATCTAGGGGATCTTCACCTGCTGAGAAACTCAAATGTTCATGCAGAAATGATCCCTGGTGAAGATGAAGGCAGCTATGAAGTACCTCAGAAAGCAAAAGTCATCTTCCATGGCAATCATCCTGGTCAGGATGGAGGGTTGTGTCTGAATCAGTCTCTCTCTTCTTAATGTATAGAACATGGACCAAACCAGTCCTGTGTGGAAGCTGTTCCCGGGTGCTTATGGTTGATATAACATTCTAACTAGAGAAAGTGTCCCATGAAAATCAGGACAGCCTCCACCTCATGATACTTTTGGAAGCAACTGTTAGGACAAAGTGGTTGCCAAGGCAGTGACATCATTCATATCCTGAAGGAAGTGATCTCACCTCACTTCCTTGGTGATGGAACTCTCTGAACTTGAAATCCAGGAAGCCAGGCACCAAGAGACAGTCCCTGTCCTAGTCCCAGTGGTCTGACATGTTTGGATTTACCAAGGACAGAGTCAGTCTTTCTTGGTACCTACAGATGTGAAGATGGCCAAATGCCAGGAAACCTCTGAAGAGGGGCTTTTCCTGAGAAAGCAGGTAGTGTCTCACGGCTGGCTCTTGAGAACTTCACAGAGTTGGCCAACCAGACATGATCTGAGACAGGAGAGGTCATTTTGGAAGAACATAGAATGGCCCACCAGTCAGACGACACTCCAGGGAGTCACAGACCTACTAAGGGGAAGGAGGTGCCTTTTTTCGTGTGGGTGTGAGTTTGTGGTTTTGTCTCATGTTCTGAGAATAGGTAGGAAAGGCGGTTTGTTTGGTATGGAGTGGAATATTTCTAATAAGTCCTTTGACAAGGCGAGTGTTTCTATGTGTGTGTATCCCACTGAGTCCATTGTTGTAGACATTAGAAAAGACAATGCATCAATGGATGTGTCCTGTCTAGTAGAAAGCTTCCCAGCATTCATCCTGCCCAATTCATGAGTGGACTCTGGCTTGCCTTATGGATGGGCAACACCTACAAGCTTCCTAATTTCCTGTTTTCTTTCTCAATTCTGGCCACTCTCCAGAATAGTATCGTGGTTTTGTGTCCAAGATTTGTACCTCCAAGATCTGTGACATGGCTATGTACTGGATAGCTGAAAGAAATGGCTAGCATCTCAGAAATCTCAAATATCTGTTGACCAGGAAAGTCTCAGTGGAGAAACCCCTCTTTGTTCCTTTTGCTTACCTATTGTTCTGTTGAATTTCAGGAAGTTTTTTGCCTCAAGCCACCACTTTGTGAACCCTGAAGAAAACAGTTTTCAAATGGAAATGAATGGGAATCACCTGTGACTCTTTGCTTAATTGCTTAGGATTGGGATATGTCTGAATCAGCCTGTTGGCCCTGTGTGAGGCTGTGGCTTAGATTCTCAGCACCTGATGGATCTAAAGATAGATCCCATGCATGCATCCAAAACCAAAATGGCAAAAAGATCAGATATTGTTGATGAACTCTC
Organism: Callospermophilus lateralis; assembly: GCF_048772815.1. NCBI lineage: Eukaryota > Metazoa > Chordata > Mammalia > Rodentia > Sciuridae > Callospermophilus > Callospermophilus lateralis. The sequence goes on from NW_027512826.1 coordinate 2,176,584, forward strand.
TTGCCTTCCTCTGGTAGGTTCCTGATATCCATCAAGTGAGAATAGGGATCCTTTGGGTCAAATGAGTTCTTCAAAGCCCTGCAGAGGCTAGGCCATAGGTGTTTGATTTTCATGACTCCAATTCACTTAAAGAATCTAAACCCCAAAGCTAGAAGGCCTCAAGTTGGAGAAGCCAAGCAATATTAAAGGCAGGCCTATTTGATCACTACTGGTTCACAGGAAGAGAGTCCAGGCCACCCTGACTTTAGGCAAATGAGGGGCAGGGAGCTTATTTTGGACACTGTCATGGGCTGCGTCCCTTATGGAAACCTCCAGCCAGAGAATATGATGAGTGTCTATATGGAAGAAGATGAGGGCCATGTGAGAGTGTTTGGTTTTAATTGTGGATATTTGTCTGGCGGTTGGAAGAGATCTCTGGGTCCACCTAGGCTTGCACTTTGGTGTGATTCCCCTTAGAGACTGAGTTCTTTTACTGATCTCAGAGAATTATTGCCAGGAATTGTGTTGGAATTTTAGATGGCCATGCATGAGAGTTGCCCTTGGAAAGTGACATCTAGGCCCAAGTTGACTTTCCACAGAGCACAGGGAATCTCAGCCAGGATATCACATGATATTATTCTTAAAGACTTGGCAGCCATATTTGAGAGTCGAAACACACATGGACCATACATTGTAGACCTCAAGGGGCCTGGCTTAATCTGACTTTTCGCCACTTTTGGAAGCCTTGCCAGTAAGAATTCTCCAGAATTTTCATTGAAATGAGCTTCCTCACCATTTAATGGTTTCTGAGTGAATTAAAATTCACAGTGCCTCCAACTTCATCCTTGAAAATTGGCTATATCAATACCATGAAATTTTTGAAATTCCCATGACCGGGTAGCACTGGAGAATATTTGGATGTCCTGTTGCTGATCATGAGTATACAAGACAGTGCCTTGATTGACTGGGTTTTATGAAAATGGTGTTGAACAGAGATGCCAGTAAGTTGGATCCTGCTGAGTAGTTGTACTAGAGTAGTGGTTGGCAGGTGTGTAATAAAACATCTGTGGTGGGGGCATTTGGATCTGCCATTGGCTTCCAAATGGATTGTGACTGACATTTTGCAGCCAGTAGACCCTTATATGTAAAAGCATATTGTTATATGGAGAGGTTTTAGGGCAATGTTCAGAATCAGGTTGCTATGGTCAATGGGGCAAGCTATGTGGGATAGAAGCCTGGTTGGTGCATTCTCCTGACGAACCTGACCCACCACACTTGACAGAACTTACTTCAGCACTGTGTCCCATTTGAAATCCTTGTATTTCATGAAGCAAACACCAATCTCCCAGTGCAGCAGCAAGAAATACCACGAATAGTGGAGGATGACCAAATGGAATTACAGTCCACAAGGGGAGACACTTAGACCCCAGAGGCCACAGGTTACCTACAAATAGAAAATTCAGCACTGCTGCCTCATGTTCATTGGAAAATAAGAATCCATGTCATCCAGATCACATAGATGAAGACTCAGCTATGATGGTCTCACAACAAATGAAGCTAATGCTCCTGACAACAGCATATATTTCATTGCCCAACCTCAGAGGCAGTTTCTCCAGATGTTAGGCTGGCAGAACTTCATGTTTGTGGAGTTTTTACCCTGTCCCTTACTTTTGGAAACTCCTCTACCACCTGAAAATTTGTGAACTCCTGAGCATTTTTCATTACACATATGTATTCACAGATTTTCTAACTCTTCTCCTCTAATTGTGTCTTATGTGGGGCGAAGGTAATGTCAAGGCATTGTGCTGAATGAGGGTGGGAAGATTTTTGTGTAGCACATATTTGCATACACATTTGATACATTTTCCAATTTTCCATTCGAAATACTGAATCCCTGACACTAACACATACCCTACTAGACTTTGACTTTTAATCCTAATATGGTGGAGAAAAATAACCCAAACAGAATAGAAATACAAGAGGTTAACAGGAGGCATGGTGTATAGTTGGACTTGCCTTTCGTATGATAAATGGTAGGTGTTATAAATCTAGCGAATTTTAATTGAAATAGTTCTCCATGTGTTTTAAAAGTTAACAAACATGTGAATAACTGTCTCCCTTTCTCTGTAGCCTATTCATCACATGTATTTTTATATGCACATATAGAATTCTACCTGGTATCACTCGTACATTTTGTGAGGTGGCTGGCTTGGCAGATGCAAATTGTGAGAAGAGATCACTCCTACTAAATGCTGTTGGAACTGAAAATTCAACATATGAGTGAGCTTCTTATTTGAACAACATAAATTCATGTTCATTAAAATGAATATTTTTGGATCTGTGGATGATATATTACTTCGTGGTGAATTTCGATTGGCATACATAATGCTACTTTTTAATGTCTGTGTGTGTATGTGTGTATATATATATATATATATATATATATATATATATATATTCACTCTCCAGATTTTTCAAAATATGAAGTATATTTTTCTTATTATACACTCCCTAAATTCACTCATATTCATGTATTTGGATTAATAATCAAGTTTTCACAAGAATATTCTCAGAATTATTCATCCACCAGAAATACATATTTGTTTCTTAGTACTGAAAACTAACTTTGGGGGATCATATGATGGTGGTGAAGGGAGTACATCACCCCCATGTACCGCGTCACTGTGCGGGAGAATGACGAGTTATAATGGCTAAAACCTATCTTGTTAGAAATTTCCAGCAAAATTGGGGTGCTCCAAAACCTAGTCGACATATTTCCATCTCACGAGGATCAGCTACGCGGGCTCAAACACGAGTGATTTGTCCGCATAGAGGGTCATGCTGCTTATTCAGGAAATCGGTCTGCGGCTAGAGTCTGCGGCGTGCACTGGGAAACGAAGAGATAGCAATGCAAATATACAGCGGTGTGGATTCTGTTGGCTCCTGACAGGTATGCAATCACTGTGCTAAGTGCTGAATTCTGGGTTTGAGACGGGAAAGGATGCGGTCCAATTCGGTTCTCCACACCGGTCAGACCACAGAGGAAGCCAGCGGCCACCATCTTGGAGAGCTGATGTCACCATCCCTGTTTTCGACTGATCGAAGCTCATTCACCTATAGAACAGGTAATTTCAGGATGCCATTCACCTTTGTGTCACAGACAAATTACTCAGGCTCAGTGCCAAAGAACCTGCAGAAACTCCGTCTTGGAGCCTGCTCCTATTAGAACATACACCAAGCCCAGAGCGGCCGAATTCCGCCTCTCGGAACTGATCTGGCCCAGGGCTAAAGAACCCGCGGAAACTGCTTCTCGTTCCGGGTCTTGCTGAATACTGTGGAGGTAAATATCAACCGAGCCTTCATAGGCAGTGGCAACAGGATTGAGACGCGGCTTGTGAGGGCCGGTCAGGACTCACCCATTGCTTTGGTCACCCAGAAAAGGGAACGAAATGCTGCCTTTTACATGGGATACCAACATGACAAATTTCTGATGTCATCAGAAAGCAGCAGAGGAGATAACTTCATTGATACCAGCAGTGACAGAAACAGTTGGTCTCCTGGTGAAGAAAGTGAGTCACAAACACCCGGGTCTCTCTCACTTTGTCATCAAGCCAGAGGGGCAGAGCAGAGCAGCTGCCCGCACCTGGAACAGACTCAGTGACACACCTGCATGGTAGTCACGTCAACCCAATTGGAGTAGAGGCAGAACAGAGCTGCTACCCGGGCCCAGAACAGGCCCAGCGACCCACAGGTGTGGTAGTCACGTCACCCCAATTGGAGTTGTTTCAGAGCAGAGCCTTCTCCCGTGCCTAGTACAATCCCATGGGTCACCGGCATGGTAGTCACATTACCCCAATAGGAGTAGGGGCAGAGCAGAGCCTTTGCCCATGCCCAGAACAGGCCCAGCAACCTGCAGGCATGGTAGTCACGACACACCAATTGGAGTAGGGGCAGAGCAGAGCCACCACCCGCGCCTGCAAGGTAGCAGACCTGCACCTGACCAAAAGAAGAGGCCCAGCGGCCTGCTGGCGCGGCAGACACTTTACCCCATTTGGAGTAGGGGCAGAACAGATCTGTAGCCCGTGCTCACAAGGTATCCTGACCTGCGACCAACCGGCAGACCAGGCCCAGCGGCCCACTGGCGTGGTAGTCACGTCACCCCAATTGGGGTAGGGGTAGAGCAGAGCCGCCGCCCACGCAAGCAAGGTAGGCAGACCTGCGACCGATCGGCAGAACACCGCAGGGGTCCACGGGCGTGGTAGACACGTCACACCAATTGGAGGAGGGGCAGAGGAGAGCAGCCTCCTGTGCCTGCATGGTAAGCAGACCTGCGACCGATCAGAATAACAGGCCTAGCGGCCCATCAGCGTGGTAGATATATCACCCCAATTGGTGGAACAGCACAGCCACCCCTGCCCCTGCAATGAAGACTTTTCAAATATACAAGAGCAATATAAATATATAGGGGGAAAATTTCAAAATCACAACAGTTTCACCAAGCAGAAAGAAACGCGAGCAGTATGAAAAGAAAAGGAAATAAGAACCACAAGCAATGCAGGTCAACACAACTTTAGAAGAGGTAATAGCTGCAGCAGATGGAATGTCAGATAAAGAACTCAGGATATACATTCTTCAGATGATCTGAAGTCTCAAGGAAGACATTAGACAGCAAAATCAGACAATGAAAGATCACTTCAACAATGAATTACATAAACAAAACCAAGAAGCAAAAGATCAACTATACAGGGAGATAGAGGTTGTAAAAAATAACAAACAGAAATCCTAGAAATGCAGGAAGCAATAAACCATCTTAAAAACTCAATTGAGAATACTACCATCAGAGTAGAACACTTAGAAGATAGAACATCAGACAATGAAGACAAAGTATTTCAACTTGAAAAGAACATAGACAGCTCAGCCAAACTGTTAAGAAACCATGAACAGAACATCCAAGAAATATGGGATAAAATAAAGAGACCAAACTTAAGAGTCATTGGGATACAGGAAGGTATAGAGGTCCAAACCAAAGGAATGAGCAATCTATTCAATGAAATAATATGAGAAAACTTCCCAGACTTTAAGAATGAGACAGACTCCCATGTTCTAAAAGCCTACAGGACGACGAATGTGAAAAATCATAAGAAATCCACACCTAGACACATTATAATGAAGATGCCCAACATACAGAATCAGGAGAGAATTTTAAAATCTACAAGAGAAAGGAAGCAGATTACATTTAGGGGTAAACCAATCAGGATAACAGCTGATCTTTCAACAAAGACTCTGAAAGCTAGAAGATCCTGGAATGACATTTTTCAATCACAGAAAGAAAATGGGTTCTAACCATGTACTGTGTATCCAGCAAAATTAAGCTTCAGGATGGAAGATGAAATTAAAACTTTCCACGATAAACAAAAGTTAAAAGAATTTGTAGCTAGAAAACCATCTCTTCAAAACATCCTTGGCAAAATATTACAGGAAGAGTAATTGGAAAATAATGAAAACCAACAGTGGGAGGTAGGACATTAAAGGGGGGAAATAATCAAAGAGGAAAACAATCCATGTTTAATAACATAAATAAACAAATATGGCTGGAAGAACAACCCTTATCTCAATAATAACTGTAAATGTTAATGGCTTAAACTCACCAATTAACAGACACAGGCCAGTAGAATGGATCACAAAACAAGACCCAATAATATGCTGCCTACCGGAGACGCATTTGATAAGAAAAAGACATACATACACTGAAGGTGAAAGTTTGGAAAAAATCATATCACTCATATGGACTTCGGAAAAAAGCAGGAGTGTCCATACTCATATCAAATAAAATAGATTTCAAGCCAAAGTTAATCAAAAGGGATAAAGAGGGACACTACATACTGTTCAAGAGAACCATACACCAGCAAGACATAACAATCATAAATATGTATGCCCCAAACAATGGTGCAGCTATGTTCATCAAACAAACTTTTCTCAAGATCAAGAGTCTAATAGACCACCATACAATAATCATGGGAGACTTCAACACAGCTCTCTCACCACTGGACAGGACTTCCAAACAAAAGTTGAAATAGGAAACTATAGAACTCAATAACACAATTAATAACCTAGACTTAATTGACATATATAGAATATACGACCCAACATCAAGCAGTTACATTTTTCCTCAGCAGCACATGGATCCTTCTCAAAAATAGATCATATATTATGTCACAGGGCAACTCTTAGACAAATTAAAGGAGTAGAGATAATACCATGCATCTTATCTTATCATAATGGAATGAAACTAAAAATCAATGATAAAAGAAGGAAGGAAAAACCATGCATCATTTGGAGAATGAACAATAGGTTACTGAATGATCAATGGGTTATAGAAGACATCAAGGAGGAAAATAAAAAATTCTTAGAGAAAAATGAAAACACAGACACAATATATCGGAATCTATGGGACACATTGAAAGCAGTTCTAAGAGGAAAATTCATTGCTTGGAGTTCATTCCTTAGAAAAAGAAAAAATCAACAAATAAATGATCTCATACTTCATCTCAAAATCTTAGAAAAACAAGAGCAAACAACAGCAAAAGAAGTAGAAGGAAAGAAATAATTAAAATCAGAGCAGAAATCAATGAAATCGAAACAAAAGAAACAATTGAAAAAATTGACAAAACTAAAAGTTGGTTCGTTGAAAAAATAAATAAAATGGACAGACCCCTAGCCATGCTAATGAAGAGGAGAGAGAACTGAAATTACTATCAAATGGGATGAAAAAGGCAATATCGCAACAGATATTTCAGAAATACAGAAGATAATCAGAAATTACATTGAATCCTTATACTCCAAAATAATAGAAGATAGTGAAGGCATCGAAATATTTCTTAAGTCATATGATCTGACCAGAGTGAGTTAGGAGGATATAGACAACCTAAACATACCAATATCAATTGAGGAAATAAAAGAAACCATCCAAAGACTACCAACTAAGAAAATCCCAGGACCGCATGGGTATACAGCAGACTTTTACAAAACCTTTAAATATGAACTAATACCAATACTTTTCAAGCTATTTCAGAAAATTGAAAAAGAGGGAGATCTTCCAAATTCATTCTACGAGGCCAATATCACTCTGATTCCTTCACCAGATAGACACTTCAAAGACAGAAGACTAAAGACCGATATCTCTAATGAACCTAAATGCAAAAATCTTAAATTAAATTCTGGAGAATCAGATACAAAAACATATCAAAAAAATGTGGACCATGATCAAGTAGGATTCATCCCTGGGATGCAAGGAGGGTTCAATATACGAAAATCAATAAGTGTTATTCACCACATCAATAGACTTAAAAAAAAAAACCATATTATCATCTAGATAGATGCAGAAAAAGCATTCGACAAAGTACAGCATCCCTTTATGTTCAAAACTCTCGAAAAACTAGGAATAACAGGAACATTCCTCAATATTGTAAAAACAATCTATGCTAAACCGCAGGCTAGCGTCATTCTTAATGGAGAAAAATTGAAGACATTCCCTCCAAAATCTGGAACAAGACAGGGATGCCCGCTCTCACCACTTCTGTTCAATATAGTTCTCAAAAGACTGGCCAGAGCAATTAGACAGATGAAAGAAATTAAAGGCATATAAATAGGAAAAGAATAACTTAAATTATCACTATTGCAGATGACATGATTCTATACCTAGCAGACCCAAAAGGGTCTACAAAGAAACTAATAGAGCTAATAAATGAATTCAGCAAAGTGGCAGGATATAAAATCAACACGCATAAATCAAATGCATTCCTGTATATCAGCGACAAATCCTCTGAAATGGAAATGAGGACAACCACTCCATTCACAATATCCTAAAAAAAAAAATGGGAATCAACCTAACAAAAGAGGTGAAAGTCTTATACAATGAAAACTACAGAACCCTAAAGAGATAAATAGAAGAAGATCTTAGAAGATGTAAAAATATACCCTGTTCATGGATAGGCAGAACTAACATCATCAAAATGGCGATATTACCAAAAGTTCTCTATAGGGTTAATCCAATGCCAATCAAAATCCCAAAGGCATTTCTTGTAGAAATAGAGAAAGCAATCATGAAATTCATATGAAAAAATAAAAGACCCAGAATTGCAAAACAATGCTAAGCAGGAAGTGTGAATCAGGTGGTATAGCGATACCAGACTTCAAACTATACTACAGAGCAATAGTAACAAAAATAGCATGGTACTGGTACCGAAAAAGGCAGGTGGACCAATGGTACAGAATAGAGGACACAGAAACCAATCCACAAAACTACAACCATCTTATATTTGATAAAGGGGCTAAAAGCATGCAATGGAGGAAGGATAGCATCTTCAACAAATGGTGTTGGGAAAACTGAAAATCCATATGTAACAAAATGAAACTGAATCCCTTTCTCTCGCCATGCACAAAAGTTAACTCAAAATGGATCAAGGAGCTTGATATCAAATCAGAGACACACTGTCTGATAGAAGAAAAAGTTGGTTATGATGTACATACTGTGGGGTCGGGATACAGATTCCTCAATAGGACACCCATAGTACAAGAGTTAATAACTAGAATCAACAAATGGGACTTACTCAACTAAAAAAGTTTTTTCTCAGCAAAAGAAACAATAAGAGAGGTAAATATGGAGCCTACATCCTGGGAAGAAATCTTTACTACTCACACTTCAGATAGAGCCCTAATATCCAGAGTATACAAAGAACTCAAAAAATTAGACAATAAGATAACAAATAACCCAATCAACAAATGGTCCAAGGACCTCAACAGACACTTCTCAGATGAGGACATACAATCAATCAATAAGTACATGAAAAAATGCTCACCATCTCCAGCAGTCAGAGAAATGCAAATTAAAACCACCCTAAGATACCATCTCACTCCAGTAAGATTGGCAGCCATTATAAAGTCAAACAACAAGAAGTGCTGGCAAGGATGTGGGAAAAGAGGTACACTTGTACATTGCTGGTGGGACTGCAAATTGGTGCAGCCAATTGGGAAAGCAGTATGGAGATTTCTTGGAAAGCTGGGAATGGAAGCATCATTTGACCCAGCTATTCCCCTTCTTGGTCTATTCACTAAAGACCTAAAAAGAGCATGCTACAGGGACACTGCTACATCGATGTTCATAGCAGCAGAATTCACAACAGCAAGACTGTGGAACCAACTTAGATGCCCTTCAATAGAATAATGGATTAAAAAATTGTGCCATTAACACACAATGGATTATTACTCTGCATTGAAAAATGAAAAAATCATAGAATTTGCAGGAAAATGGATGGCATTAGACTGGATTATGCTAAGTGAAGCTACACAATTCCTGTAAAACAAATGCCAAATGTCATCTTTGATATAAGGAGAGTAACTAAGAAAAGATAGGGACAAAGAGCATGACAAGATGATTAACATTAAACAGGGATGAGAGGTGGAAGGGAGGGAGAAGGGAAATTGCATGGAATTGGAAGGAGACACTCTGGGTTATACAAAATTACATACAAGAGGAATTGAGGGAAAAGGGAAAAATAATACAAGGGGGAGAAATTTATTACAGTAGAGGGAGTAGAGATAGAAGTGGGGAGGGGCAGGGAGGCTAGGGGGGATAGTAGAGGATAGGAAAGTCAGCAGAATACAACAGACACTAGTATGGCAATATGTGAATCAATGGATGTGTAACTGATGTGATTCTGCAATCTGTATACAGGGTAAAAATGGGAGTTCATAACCCACTTGAATCAAAGTGTGAAATATGATATATCAAGAACTATGTAATGTTTTGAACAACCATAAATAAAAATAAAAAAAAACTATCTTTGGTGCATAATGCACACAATTCTAATATTTCTACAGTAACTGACCCAGTTTAACATCAATGCAAGTAGATTCCTATTGGACATGATGTGCATTTTGACATTCACTTTTATTCAACACTGATACATTACTATTTCAACAGTTTATGCACATAACAGGATATATATTTCATTCACAATTTAGAAAATTTATAGGCATTTGTTTCACTTTCAATCACTTTCTGCTTCAGAACACATGGATTCCTCCATATTTCTTGACTGGTCTTTTCATGAGACTTTTTTCCAAACATATTATTTTCGATTTCCATAATCACTTTTGAAACAAAACTCACACACACTTCATGATAAACAATAACCCTAAGATTACCATTAGATATATAACTGGTTGGAGTGAATGATTGTATGTCAATATATGATTTCCTATATATTTTCAGATATCAATTCAATCCATTATTTAAAGTGGAACCAGTTATAATATTTATTCACAGTATGGTCTATTCATGCATTATCTCTATATTCATAGACACAGGGTACACCACTTTGTACCCCCAATACTAATTTATATGTCTTCAAATATTGCTCCCAGTAATCGTGGAAGAAATACTCATGTCATATGATCTACATATACATTTGATCACAATATTTTTCTGGGCACAAAATGCAAAAATCACACTTATGATTGTACCAAATACTAAATGGAAAGTGAACATGGATTACTAAAACGATAAATGTCCTGGTTGCCTAATGCTTTCAAATGTCATTCCTATTGGTGACGACATATTTGTTTCTTCCTAAGATTATGTATTCAATCTCAACCCTATTGAAAATGTCTAATCCTATCACTCACTGTATAATTGCCTAATTTCGTAAGGTCTGTATTGATATTTTCCTTTCTACATATTTTCCCCAGTTAATCATTGTGACTGACTCTTCACATGTGCTGAAATTTACATTCACTCTATAACCAAAACACTATTGCTACAGAACTTTTGCTCCATGTCCTATACTCACTCTATTTCCTAAACCTACTGACTACCTTCCTAATCCCACCGACTATCTCAATTTGAGTGGATGTTCTCTTCTAAAATCAATCTTCCAAGGTGTAAGGTCCTATGCCATTGATTATTGATTTATCTGAGACATCTGTGCAGAACGTAATTATAAGCTAAGTATTTCAATCAAGGGCCTAATGCCCTTCTGGGCTTCAAATCTTACTTAGATTTCTGTTTCCATACTTATATTTCACCTCTATAATCTTATAAATATCGCAGGTTCCCAATACTATTAATCATCCTTCGCAATGATTCGTAACCCAAATCAAACATGTTATTAACCCTAACCATACACTCTTCCCTCAATATAACTTTGCAGAAGAGCAGGGACAGAGTTCGTCTTACAATACAGGAATGTAGGGTATCTTCCTCCTGCTGAGAACCTCAAATGTCCATGCAAATTTGATCCCTGGAGAAGATGCAGGCATCTATGAAGGACCTGAGAGAGCAAATGTCATCTTCCATCGCAAACAACCTTTCCAGGATGAAGGGTTGTGTCTGAATAAGCCTCTCTCTTGTTAATGTACACAAGATAGACCAAACCAGGCATGTGTGGAGAGCTGTTCCTGGGTGCCTATGGTTGATATACCATTCTAACTTGTAAAAGTGTCACAGGAAGTAAGGGCAGCCTCCATCTCATAGGACAAAGTGGTTGCCAAGGCAATGACCTCAAAGAATTCCTGAAGGAAGTAATCTCACCTCACTTCCTTGGTGATGGAACTCTCTGAACTTGGAATCCGGGAAGCCAGGCACCCAGAGCCAGTCTCAGTCCCAGTACCAGTGGTATTATTTTTTGGATTTACCAAGGACAGAGTCAGTCTTTCTTGGTACCTACTGAGGTGAGGATGAACAAATGTCAGGAAAGCTCTGAAGAGGGGCCTTTCCTGAGACAGCAGGTAGTGGCTCACCGCTGGCTAGTGACAACTTCACAGATTTGGGAAACGAGACCATATCTGACACAGGACAGGCGATTTCATAAGAACATAGTTTGGCCCACCAGTCAGAAGACACTCCCAATAGTCACAGACCTACTTGGGGAAGGAGCTTCCTTTGTGTGTGTGGGTGTGGGTTTGAGATTTTGTCTCATGTTCTGAGAATAGGTAGGAAAGGCGGTTTGTTTTGTTTGGAGTGAACTGTTTCTGGTAAGTCGTTTGACAAGGCCAGTGTTTCTTTGTCTGTGTATCCCACTGTGTCCGTGGTTTTAGATATTAGAAAAGAGAATGAATCATTGGATGTGTCCTGTCTAGACTCAACTTGCCCAATTTATGAATGGACTGCGGCTTGACTTATGGGTGGACAACTCCAACAATCTTCCTAAGTTCCTGTTTTCTTCCTGAATTCTGGCCACTCTCCAGAATAGGCTCATGGTTTTTTGTCCAAAATATGTACCACCTCCAAGCTCTGTGACATGGCCATGTACTGGATAGCTGAAAGAAATGGGAGCATCTCAGAAAACTCAGATATTAGTTTGACCAGGAAATTCTAAGTGAAGAAACCCTGCTTTGGGCCTTTTGCTCACCAATTGTTCTGATGCCCTGAATGTCAGGAAGGTCTTTGCCTCAGGCCACACCATTGTAGAGCCTAAAGAAACAGTTTTCAAATGGAAATGAAAGGGCATCACCTGTGGCTCTTTGCTTAATTGCTTTGGAAAGGGATGTGTCTGAATCAGCCTTTTGGCCCTGTGTGAGACTGTGGCTTAGATTCTCAGCACCTGATGGATCTAAAGAAGGATCCCATGTGTGCATCCAAAACCAAAATGGACAAAAGAGCAGTCAGTGTGGATGAAGTCTCTCGAATTCCTCTGTAAGGTTCCTGTCATCCATCATGTGAGAATAGTGATAATTTGGTTCAAATGTGTTCCTCAAAACCCTGCAGAGGCTAGCCCATAAGTGCTTGGTTTTTCTCAAGACTCCAATTCACATAAAGAATCTAAAACACACAGTCAGTAGGCCTCAAATTGGAGAAGCAGTGCCATATTAATGGCAGGCCTATTTGATCACTCTTGGTTCACTGGAAGGATGTCCTGGCCACCCTTATTTTAGGCAAATGAGGGGCAAGGGAGGTTATATTGGACACTGTCTTGGGCTGCACCCCTCATGGAAACCTCCAGCAGAGATTATGATGATTGTGTAAATGGAAGAAGATGAGTGCCATGTGGAAGTGTTTTGGATTTAATTGTGGATATTTGTGTGACACTTGGAAGACATAACAAGGTCTACCTGGGCTTGAACTCTGGTGTGATTCCCCTTATAGACTGAGTTCAGGAACTGATCTCAGAGAAGTATTGCCATGTATTGTGTTGTGATTTAAGAGGCGATGTATGAGAGTCACCCTTGGAAACTGAGATCTAGCCCCAGAGTGGCTTTCCACAGAGCACTGGGAATTTCAGCCAAGATAACACATGATTTCATTCGAAAGACTTGGCAGACATAGTTGAGAGTGAAAACACACATGGACCTCATATTGTAGACCTTAATGGGCCTGGCTTAATGTGACCTTTTGGCCATTCTTTGGGAAGCCTTGCCTGTGAGGGTTCTCCAGAGCTTTCATTGAAATAATCTTGCTCACCATTTACTGGTTCCTGAATGAATTGAAACCCACAGTGCCTCCAACTTCATCCTTGAAAAATGTCTAAATAAATACCATGAAATTTTTGAAATTCCCATGACCAGGTGGCACTGGAGAATCTTTGGATGTCCTGTTGCTGATCATGGATGTACCAGACAGTGCCTTGCTTGACTGGGTTTTATGAAAATTGTGTAGAACAAAGGTGCCAGAAAGTTGCAGCCTGCTGAGAAGTGGGCCTAGAGCTGTGGTGGGCAGGAGTGTGATAAAACATCTGTGTTGGAGCAATGTGGATCTTCCATTGACTTCCAAATGGCTTGTGGATTACATGAAGCAGCCAGCAGACCATTGTAATTAAAGGCATCTTGTTATATGGAGAGGATTCAGGGCAATGTTCAGAATCAGGTTGCTATGGACAAGGATGCAATGTGCAAGCTTTGAGGGATAGAAGCGTGGTTGGTGCGTTCTTCTGCAGACTCTGAACCACCACACATGACAGAACTCCCTCCAGCACTGTGTCTCAGTTGAACTCCTTGAATTTCATGAAGCAAATACCAAACTCCCAGTTCAGCAGCAAAAACCCCACAAAAAGTGGAGGAGGACCAAATGGCTTCACAGTCCAACGGGGAGACACTTAGCCCCCAGAGGCCACAGTTTACCTAAAAAGAAGAAAATCAACACTGCTACCTCATGTTCATTGGAAAATAAGATACCATGTCCTCCACGTCACATAGAGGCAGACCCAGCTTTGATGGTCTCACTACAAAGGAAGCCAATTCTCCTGACAACATAATTTTCACGTTCCCAAACTCAGAGGCAGTTGCTCTAAAAGTTTTTAGGCCAGCAGAGCTCCATGTTTGTGGAGTGTTTACCCTGTCCCTTACTTTTGGAAACTCCTCTACAACCTCCAAGGTTGTGAACTCCTGAGCATTTTCCATTCCAGATATGTATTCACTGATTTTCTATCTATTCTCCTCTAACTGTGTCTTACTTGGGGTGAAGGTAATTTCAAGGCATTGTTCTGGATGAGAGTGGGAGGATATTTGTGTAGCATATATTTGCATACAAATTGGATTCAATTTCCAATTTTCCTTTTGAAATACTGAATCCCTGACACTAACCCATACATACTAGAGTCAGACAACTCATCCTAATATGATAGAGAAAAATAACACAAACCTATAGAAATACAAGCAGTTCATTGGAGGCATGTTGTATAGTTGGACTTGCATTTTGCATTATACAAGGTAGGAGTTATAAATCTAGTCAATGTTTAATAGAAAAAGATCTCCATGTGTTTTTAAAGTTAACAAATATGAGAATTCATGTTTCCCTTTCTCTTTAGCCTATTCACACTTGTATATTTATATGCATATATAGAATCCTACCAGGTATCACACGTACATCTTTGTGAGGTGGCTGACTTGGCAGATACAAATTGTGAGAAGAGATCACTCCTCCTAAATGCTGTTGGAACTGAAAATTCAACCTATAGAGAGCGTCCTAGTAGAACAACATTATACGTAAACTCATGTTCAGTAAAATAAATATTTTTGCATCTGTGGATGATATATATTTACTGATGAATTTCGATTGGCATTTATATTGCTACTTTTTAATGTCTGTGAGTGTTTGGTGTGTGTGTTTGTGTGTGTGTGTGTGTACACTCTCCAGATTTTTCAAAATATGAAATATATGTGTCAAATATACACTCTCTAAATTCATTTATGTTCATGTATGTGGATTTTTAATCAACTTTTCACAAGATTATTCTTGTGAAAAGTTGATTAAAAATATTCAGAAATATTCATCCACCTGAAATACATATTTGTTTCCTAGTACTGAAAACTAACTTCAGGGAATGATGCATACAAATCCTAATTATTCTACAGTAACTGACCCAGTCTAACATCAATTCAAGTAGATTCCAATGGGACATGATATGTAATTCTTTATTCATTTGTATTCGACACTTTTACATTATTATTTCTTCAGTTTTTGCACATCATAGGATATACATTTCATCCACAAGTTCACAAATTTGTAGGCATTTGTTTCAAATTTAATCACTTTTTGCTTCAGAACACATGTATTGTCAAGGTTTCTTTACTGGTATTTTCATGAGTCTTCTTTCCAAACACATTATTTCCATAGTCACTTTTGAAGCAAAACTCACACACTCTTCATGATAAACCAAAACACGAATATTACCATTAGATGTATAACTGCTTGCAATGAATGATTGTATATCAATATACGATTTCCTGTGATTTTTCAGATATTAGATCAATTCATTTTTTAAAGTTGAAAAAAGTTATATTATTCATTCACATTACGGTCTATTCATTCTTTATCTCTATATTCATAGACACAGGGTACACCTCTTTGTACCCCCGATTCTAATTTTACATCTTCAATATATTGCTTGCAGAAATGTTGGAAGACATACTCATGTCACCTGATGTACATATACATTTTATCAAAGTAATATTCTGGACAAAAAAATGTAAAGGTCACATTTATGATTGTACCAAAGCCTAAATGTAAAGTGTACATGAATTACTAAAAACATCCATGTCCAGGTTGCCTAATGCTGTCAATTGTAAATCCTATTGGTGACTACATATTTGTTTCTTCCTAATTTATATATTCAAACTCAACCCTGTTGGAAATGTCTAATCCTATCACTCACTTTATACTTTGCCTGATTTCATAATGTTTCTATTGATATCTGCTTTTCAACAAATTTTCCCAAGTTGATCCTAGTGACTGACACTTCATATGTGCTGACATTTACATTCACTCTATAATCGAAACCCTATTGCTAAAGAACTTTTGGTCCAAATCCTATACTCACTCTTCTTTCTAAACCTACCGACTATCTTCCTAATCCTACCGACTATCCCTTTTTGACTGGATGTTCTCTTCTACATTCAATAAAATGTCCTATGCCATTGTATATCGAATTATCTGAGACAATTTTGCAGAGCATAATTCAAAGCTAAGTATCCCAATCAAGGGCCCAATGTCCTTCTGGGCTTCAAATCATACCTAGATTTCTGTTTTCATACTTATATTTCACCTCTATATTCTTGTAAATATCGCAGGTTCCCAATAGCATTATTCATCGCACAGAATGATTCGTAACCCAAATCAAACCTGTTATTAACCCTAAACATAATCTGTTCCCTCAATCTCATTTTACAGAAGAGCAGGGACAGAGTGGTTTTTACAATACAGGAAACTTGGGGACCTTCCACCTGCTGAGAACTTCAAAGGTCCATGCAGAAATGATACCTGGAGAAGTTGTAGGCAGGTATGAAGGACCTGAGAGAGCAAAAGTCATCTTCCATGGCAAACAACCTGGTCAGGATGAAGGGATATGTATGAATCAGCCTCTCTCTTCTTATTGTAGAGAAGATGGACCAAACCAGGCCTGTGTGGAGAGCTGTTCTTGGGTGCCAATGGTTGATATACCATACTACCTTGTGAAAGTGTCACAGGAAGTAGGGGAAGGCTCCATCTCATGGGACCTTTGGAAGCAACTGTTAGGACAAAGTCGTTGCCAAGGCAGTGACCTCATTCAGTTCCAAAGAAAGTGACATACCTCATTTCCTTGGTGATGGAACTGTCTGAACTTGGTATCCAAAAAGCCAGGCACCAAGAGGCAGTCCCAGTCCCAGTCCCAGTGGGCTCACTTGTTTGGATTTACCAAGGACAGAGTCAGTTTTCTTGGTACCTAATGATGTGAGGATGGCCAAATGCCAGGAGAGCTCTGAATATGGACCTTTCCTGAGAAAGCAGATAGTGGTTCACCACTGGCTCCTGAC
The DNA here is from genome assembly GCF_048772815.1 of Callospermophilus lateralis. Lineage (NCBI taxonomy): Eukaryota > Metazoa > Chordata > Mammalia > Rodentia > Sciuridae > Callospermophilus > Callospermophilus lateralis. The sequence goes on from NW_027512826.1 coordinate 2,193,849, forward strand.
AACTGCACAGAGTTGGCCAAGGAAACCAGATCTGAGAGAAGACAGACCATTTCAGGGGAACATAGTATGGCCCACCAGTCAGAGGACACTCTGGATAGTCACAGACCTACTTTGGTGAAGGAGGTGCCTTTGTGGGAGTGTGTGTGGGTTTATTGTTTTGTCTCATGTTCTGAGAATAGATGGGAAAGGCGGTTTGGTTTGGAGTGGACAGTTTCTAGTAAGTTGTTTCACAAGGTGAGTGTTTCTATGTCTGTGTATCCCACTGTGTCCATTGTTGTAGACATTGGAAAAGAGAATGCATTAATGGATGTGTCCTGTCAAGTGTAAATCTTCCCATATTTCAACCTGCCCAATATATGAATGGAGTGCAGCTTGTCTTGTCGATGTGCAACACCTGCTATCTTTCTAAGTTGCTGTTTTCTTCCTGAATTCTGTCCACTCTCTAGAATAGGCTCATGGATTTGTGTTCAAAATATGTACCACCTCCAACTCTGTGACATGGCCATGTACTGGATAGCTGAAGAGAATTGCGAGCATCTCAGAAAACTCAGATATCAGTGTGACCAGGAAAGTCTCAGTGGAGAAACCCTGCTTTGGGCCTTTTGCTTACTTATTGTTGTTTTTCACTGAATGTCAGGAAGTTCTTTGCCTCAATCCACCCCTTTGTGAAGCCTGAAGTAAACAGTTTTCAAATGGAAATGAATGGCATCACCTGTGGCTCTTTGCTTAATTGCTTTTGAAGGGATGTGTCTGAATTAGTCTCTTGGCCATGTGTGTGGCTTTGAGTTAGATTCTCAGCACCTGATGCATCTAAAGAATGATCCCATGTGTGCATCCAAAACCATAATGGCAAAAAAATCATTCATTATGGATGAAGTCTCTTGCCTTCCTCTGTTAGGTTCCTGAACTCCATCAAGTGAGAATAGGGATTCTTTGGGTCAAATGAGTTCTTCAATTCCCTGCAGAGGTGCTTGGGTTTTCGAGTAACTCCAAATCACATAAGAAATTGATACCTGAAATCAGTAGGCCTCAAATTGGAGAAACACAGAAGTATTAACGGCAGGCTTATTTGATCACTCCTGGTTCACAGAAACGGTGTCCAGGCCACCCTGACTTTAGGCAAATGAGGAAAAAGCGAGCTGATTTTGGACACTGTCTTGGCTTTTCTCATGACTCCAATTCACATAAAGAATCTACACCCCACAGTCAGAGAGCCTCAAATTGGATAAGCGGAGCAGTATTAAGGGCAGGCCTATTTGATCACTCCAGGTTCACAGGAAGGGTGCCCAGGCCACGCTGAAGTTAGGCAAAAGAGGTGCAAGAAGCTTATTTTGGACATTTTCTTGGGCTGCACAACTCATGGAAAACTCCAGGAAGAGGTTATGATTAGTGTCTATATGGAAGAAGAATAGGGCCATGAGGGAGTATTCTGGTTTTAATTGTTTTCATTTGAGTAGCGGTTGGAAGAGTTGTCTGGGTCCACCTGGACTTGAACTCTGGTGTGATTCTCCTTATAGACTGAGTTCTGGAACTGACCTGAGAGAAGTGTTGCCATGAATTGTGTTGGGATTTTAGGAGGCCAGGCATGAAGTTGCCATTGGAACCTGAGATCTAGGCACAGGTTGGCTTTCCACAGAACACTGCGAATCTCAGCCAGGATATTACATGATTTTATTCTGAAAGACTTGGCATGCATTATAGAGATTCAAAACCCACATGGACCTCGCTTTATAGACCTCAATTGGCCTCGCTTCATGTGACTTTTTGGCCACTCATTGGGTAGCCTTGCTTGTGAGAGTACTCCAGAGCTTTGCCTGAAATTAGTTTCCTAACCCTTTAAGGGTTCCTGAATGAATTGAAACCCACAGTGCCTCCAACTTCATCCATGAAAAATTGCTAGATAATTACCATGAAATTTTTAAAATTCCTATGACCAGATGTCACTGGAGAACCTTTGATGTCCTGTTGATGATCATGAATATACCAGACAGGGCCTTGATTGACTGGGTTTCATGAAAATGGTGTAGAACAGAGATGCTAGTAAGTAGGAGCCTGGTGAGTAGTAGGCCTAGAGAAGTGTTATGCAAGTGAGTGATAAAACATCTGTGGTGGGGCCATGTGGATCTTCCATTGGCTTCCAAATGGCTTGAGACTGACATGGTGCAGCCATCAGACCCATATACGTAAAGGCATATTTTTATATGGAGAGGTTTTAGGGCAATGTTCAGAATCATGTTGCTATTGTCAAGGGGGCAAGCTACGTGGGATAGAACCCTGGTTGGTGCATTCTCCTGGAGACCATGCCCACCACAGCTGACAGAACTTTCTTCAGCACTGTCTCCCATTTGAACTCATTGTATTTCATGAAGCAAATACCAAACTCCCAGTGCAGCAGCAAAAAACACGACGATAATTGGAGGATGACCAAGTTGTGTCACAGTCCACACGGGGAGACACTTAGCCCTCAGTGGCCACAGTTTACCTACAAAGAGAGAATTCAGCACTGCTGCCTCATTTTTATTGGAAAATAAATAACCATGTCCTCCAGGTCACATAGAAGCAGATCGAGCTTTGATTGTCTCACTACAAATAAAGCTAAAGCTAATGAAAACAACATATATTTTAAGTGCCCAACCTCAAAGGCAGGTTCTCAAAAAGTCTTTAGGCCAGCAGAGCTCCATGTTTGTGGAGTGTTTACCCTGTCCCTTACTTTTGGAAACTCCTCTACCACCTCCAAAGATGTGAAATCTGGAGCATTTTCCATTCCTGATAGGTATTCACAGATTTTCTAACTCTTCTCCTCTAATTGTGTCTTACTTGGGGCGAAGGTAATGTCAAGGCATTGTTCTGGAGGAGAGTGGGAAGAATTTTCTGTAGCATATATTTGCATACACATTGGATTCAGTTTTTTATTTTCCATTCAAAATACTGAATCCCTGACTCTAACCCATACCCGACCAGACTCTGACTACTAATTCTAATATGATGGAGAAAACTAACCCAAACAGAATAGAAATACAAGCAGTTCAGAGTAGGCCTGGTGTATTGTTGGACTTGCCTTTTGCATGATACAGAGTTGGAGTTATGAATCTAGTCGATTTGTTGTTGAAATAGTTGTCCATGTATTTTTAAGGTTAACAAATATGTGAATTCCTGTCTCCCTTTCTCTGTATTCTTATATGCACATATAGATTCCTACCTGGTACCACACGTACATTCTTGTGAGGTGGCTGACTTGGCAGATACAAATTGTTAGAAGAGATCACTCCTACTAAACTTGTTGGAATTGGATATTCAACCTATGGGTGAGCTTGCTAGTTGAAGAGCATTATACATAAATCCATGTTCAGTAAAATTAATATTTTTAGATCTCTGGATGATGCATATTTTATAATGAATTTTGATTGACATATATATTGCTACTTTTTTGTCTGTGTGTGTGTTTTGTATATATATATATATATATATATATATATATATATATATATATATATACACTCTCCAGATTTTTCAAAATATGAAATATATGTGTCTTATATACACTACCTAAATTCATTCATGTTTCTGTATGTGGATTTATAATCAACTATTCACAAGATTATTCTGAGAAATATTCATCCACCTGAAATTTGCCTAATGATCTCAAATGTCAATCCTATTTGTGACTACATATTTGTTTCTTCCTAAGATTATATATGTAAACTCAACCCTGTTCAAAATATCTAATCCTATCACTCACTTTATACTTTGCCTGTTTTCGTAATGTCTCTACTGATATCTGCTTTCCTACATATTTTCCCCAGTTCATCATTGTGACTGACTCTTCACCTGTGCTGACATTTACATTCACTCTCTAATCGAAACCCTATTGCTAAAGAACTTTTTTTCCAATTCCTATACTCACCCTTATTCCTAAAAGTACTGACTATCTTCCTAATGCTATAGACTATCCCTTTTTGACTGGATGTTCTCTTCTACATTCAATCATCCAAGTAAATGTGGGGCGAGCTTCAGAGGAGGAGACAACCAACAGACTATCTCATGCAACATCAAAGGGTTTTTTTGGTGTCCAGCATGCTGGGGCTCAGAGATCACTTGAATCGAGCAGATAGCCCTGAGAATAGCTTAAATAGAGCTTATATACTTTCCCTGGAGAGGGCAGGGAGGGAATTTTATTGATGGGTCAGGGCGAGTGGGTGGTTTGCGTGCAACTGGTTGAGGGAGTACATTCTGCAGTTGCGCAGTTGGGGACAGAACATTCTGGGAACAAGATTTGCAAGCATTTCTCAAGATTTCAACAGTGTTTTGTTAAGCATACAGAAAAACAAGAAGTGACAAGTACCTATTTTATTAACCTTTAATTCCCCACTTCTTCTTCTGGCTACTTTTAATCATAAAAATGATCATTGGAGGGTGTCACATTCTATGTCTGCTAGTGGGGTATTACTCGTCCAATTTGAGCCTGGAGAAAAGAAATTACACGGTTGAGCAAACAGGGTTTTATAGTTAGCAATAATATGAGGATTATTATTGGACCTGCCAGGTTGATAAAAACGTAGTTAACCAGGAGGAGTGTGTGAACCAAGACTCAAGCCACCCTTTTTGGGCCTCTCTCTCTTGTTGATGCTCTTCAAGGTGTCTTTTAAATTTACTCATAGATTTTATTACAACTCCAGTATGGTCAGCATAAAAACAACATTCTTTCCTCAATGCATCACAAAGGCCCCCTTCTCTAATAAAGAGGAGGTCCAACCCTCAACTGTTCTGTAAAACAACTTCAGAGAGAGAGGTTAAAGATTCATGCAAAGCTCTGATGGGGGTTTCTAATATCTTAGTTTTGCTCTATTGCTGCTTCTAATTGGGTCATTTGTTGTGTCCCATGGACAATGGCAGTGGCTCCTGTGCCCACCCGTGCAGCAACTCCTATTCATAATAGGATGGCTAAAGTGAGCGATACATGTTCCCAGTGGAACCGGTTGTATGCCCCCCCCATTTGATCTTCAAACGAACCTGCATCATGATAGAGCACTCTGGGAAACATCTGCACCATTTCAAAATTAATCCCATCTGTTGACCATTTCATGAAAACATAAACAATGTTTAAGTATATAGAATTATGCTGTTGTAGGGACAGACAAGGCAAGGCACCTAAGATAGCACTGAAGACAGGGAAACAGTCCTATTTTGTTGCAACCGGATTCAGAGGGCATTGCTTCTGTTGTAATCAATTAATCCCCTGAAACTCAAGTTTAGGTAGTTTCAGAATTTTGTACCCAGCATATAAGGATGGGGCTCAGAAGTTTACAGTCTTCAGAAGTTCAAAAAAGCAGTATTTGTTTCTGATTTTTCCTCTGTTCTGGGCAAGTTAAATTTTCAAGTACACATGGGAGGGGGAGAGCTTTTTATTCCCTTTCTTATTTTCCCCCTGCCAGCTGTTACAACGGAGCCCATTTGGTAATTTCTTTATCTTAGAAATGTAGCCATTTCTGTGAAGCCCCAGCTGAAGGCCAGAGGCCTTGTTCACATATTTTGTGAAAAACAAGTTAGGGGTTGTCTAGCTTAGAAGTACTGAGTTTTTTAGCCAGTGGCCAAGTAGAACAGGGCAATACAAAAAGAGAAAGTTTATCTACATTGAACTCTTTATAGAAACTCTATGCTGAAAGTTCTAAATTCAGCCATGGTGAAGACTTCTGGAGAAGGACATTTAAGACTTTTCTGTGGGCCTGGTACAGAGGGGGAATACGGGGAAGGTGGGGCTGAGAGAAGCTCTGAGGATCTGAGAATGAGGAAAAAGAGAGATGTAAAAGAATAATTGGAAAGGGGTTTGGGAATTTCCTAGCAACAAAACTTCAGCAGTAGAACAGGTAGAACAGAGCAGAAAACGGGAGTGAGTATCCCAAAATTCTGTGAGGGACTTTAAATTTTAGTAACCTGTTTTCAGTGATGAAAAAGCAACTTTAATGGCCATTTATATTACATCTTGGATAAGGGTCTGAGAGCTCTCCTCAGCTCGTTTGAGCTTTGGGTTAGCTGGAAAGAGGACCTGGTGGGACCCGGTGAGGGCACTGACAGGAGAAGAGAGGAATGAGTCGGTGGAGGGGTACCTCAGTACCTGCTACCTCACTAGTGGGCAATTGTCTGAGAACTGGTGGAGGTTTGGGTTTCTGATCTAGTAATTGGAGGGGAGAAATCAGGTTGCTGAGGTGGGAGTGACAGCAGAGAGTCTGGAGCAGAAGGCTGAGGATAAAAATCTATTGGAGAAGCATAGTTCAGGATGTGAGTGAAGGAGGGAAAAGGCTTCCACATAGGGGAATCTCCTTTCACCCTTTTGAGCACTTGCAGAAGTTAAAAAGGTCACGCAAAATTTGAGGATCTAGAGACCCCTCTGGGGGCCATCCTTTTTCTGTTTTCTACTTGGTAGTATGGCCAATGCTGTGTACTGAATTTGATGAAGTATTGGGGTTCCATCAGGCAGCCCCTGTATGATCACATCTCCATGAAATACAGAAGAAGTCGGCTTTTCCCCCACACAGCCGTTACTGTTTGTGGCTTTGATAGTTTGCCGGGCAAACATAGTAATCTAGGCTAGCCAACCGCATCTGGCTCGCGTGTCCCTACATCCATAAAGTTTGTTTCCATTATCTATGGTACGGAAGGGATTTAATGGTATTTTAGTGGGATTTTCTTCATCAGGGATATCCCAATAAAAAAGACCTATGGCCAGCTGACAAATGTCTGGGTGGAGAGATGGCCACCAGGTCCCTAAGGGGGCTGTATGCGAGATAGATTATACTCTTTTCCAGTAGGATTTGTGATCAGCCATCGCTGCTTAACGGGCTGATGAGGGTTAGGACTACTTGTGGCCAAGGGGAGAGTATATAACCTTATCCACATGGCGAATACACAATTTGAAACTGTTACCAGTCTTTTCCAGTTTCCAGAAAGATTCTGGACAAGGAGCAGGCTTGAGATGAGAGGCATGGATCCAGGAAGTGATTCTGTATACCTTTACCACTGTAGGTGTTATAAGTAACACCTGGTATGGTCCTTTTCAGCAGGGTTCCAGGGATGACACCTGATGTCATCTTACATACATGAAGTCTCTTATTTGATATGGATGTGGAATCCCCTGGTACACAGTTTGGTAGGCAGTGGCCAGCTATTTTCACAGGTATCACTGAGTTCTTTCAAGAGCTTTAAGTCTGTCAACCAAGAGGGTGTGAAATGGATCCTTAGGTCTTACAGTTGGGCTTAGGACCCTTACTGGACGAGGGCCACCATAGAGAATTTCTCAGGGGGTAAGGCTACTCAAAGAAACAGAAGGATTTTTTCTTGCATGAAACATTGCATAAGTCAGGAGCATAGTCCAATCTTTTATGCTGGTCTCTAAGCTTAATTTCGTTAAGGTCTCTTTAATTGTTCTATTCATTCTTTCTACTTGTCCTGAACTCTGGGGTCTATAAGCACAATATAACTTCCAATTAATCCCCAGGTTCCTGGCTAACCCCTGACTTACCTGGGCCATGAACATCGGTCCATTATCAGATCCTATTACCGGCTTAGCTTCCTCCAATGGTAGAGAGGCTTAGTCAGAAGCAGGGGAATCACTTAGAGTGTGTTGTGTGTTAGGGGACGAGGGCAGTGGATAAGGAGGGGAAGAAGAGTCCAGTAGAGTCAAATCTTGTGACTCATGGAGAACAGAGGGTGGAGGAGGTGGAAGAGGTGAGGGTTTGAGAGATCATGGGGGAAGGAGTATGAGCAGAGGCATGGGCAAGGAAAGGCTTCACCCATGGTGGAGGAGATTTGCAGAGGTTGGCAAAGTTAAGATATATGGCTGTTGATCAGGATGGCTATGTGGCCCTGGCTGAAAGACAATATCTCTGACTTTTTAAATTAGTGGGAAGTAGAAAGATATTTCTAGGGGCCATACGACTCCAAAATGGGCCATTCTGAGGCACAGAGAGTCTGCCAGGTCTAGCGTTTTACTAAAAAAAGAAAGATACTGAGCCCTTAAGCAGACTTTGGTTCAGTGATCAAGGGTCAGGGACAGAGGCATTGAAGTGCTCTGTCCCATAATGAAAGGTACACAAACAGTAAAAGCAAAGTCACATGACACAGATAAGACAAGACCATGAAGACAGGCAATGGACGTCCAACACTGAGACCAGGAATGCGTAGCCGGCAAAACCCGATAGGATGGCAATACCGAATCTAAAACAAAATATCACTGAGTCGATGAAGCAATTGTTCCTTGATTCTCCGAGTCCTCTGCGGGGTCCCCCATGGAGGTGCCCTATGTCTCTGTGACACGTCTCTCAGCCACCGTCGGAGAGACCCCAGGCTCTTCATCGCCAGCAATTTTGCCAAGCCCTAACATGACACCTGAAACCAGAAAGAGGCGCCTTACTTGCTCCGAGAGGAGCCCGTTGGGGGTCTCTCATCCGCCACTGCCAGAACTCGGTGGAACCTCAATATGTAAAGGTCAGGCGAGTGTCGGAGGAAGAGACTACCAAGAGACTGTCTCATGCAACAGCAAAGGGTTTTTTTTGGGTCCAGCTTGCTGGGGCTCACAGCTAACTTAAATAGATCAGAGAGCTCTGAGAACAGCTTATGCAGAGCTTACATACATTTCTTGGAGAGGGAAGGGAGGGAAGTTTACTGATGTGTAAGGGTGAGTGGGCGGTTCGCGTGACACCGAGTGAGGCAGTACATTCTGCAGTTTGGCAGTTGGGAACAGTACATTCTAGAACAAGATTAGCAAACATTTCTCAAGATTTCAACAGTGTTTTGTTAAGCATACAGAAAAACAGGAAATTACAAGTACCCATTTTATTAACCTTTCACTACCGACTATCCCTTTTTGACTGGATGTCCCTTCTACATTAATTCATGCAAGGTACAAGTACCTATGCCATTGTATATCGATTTATCTGAGACATCTCTGCAGAACGTAATTCAATGCTGCGTATCCCAATCAAGGGCCCAATGCCCTTCTGGCCTTCAAATAATACTTAGATTTCTTTTTTCATACATATATTACACCTATATATTCTTATACACATAGCAAGTTCCCAATACCATTATTCATCCAGCACAATGATTTCTAACCCAAATCAAACATGTTTTTAACCATAATCATACACTGTTCCTTCAATCTAACTTTATAGAAGAGCAGGGAAAGAGTTGATTTTACAATAAAGAAATGTAGGGAAACTTCCACCTGCTGAGAACCTCAAAGGCCCATGCAGAAATGATCCCTGGAGAAGATGTAGGCAGCTATGAAGGACCTGAGAGAGCAAAAGTCATCTTCCATGGCAAACAACCCGGTCAGGATAAAAGGTTGTGTCTGAATTAGATTCTCTTCTTAATGTAGAGAACATGGACCAAAACAGGCCTGTGTGGAGATCTATTCCTGGGTGCCTATGGTTGATATACCATTCTAACTTGTGAAAGTGTCACAGGAAGTAGGGGCAGCCTCAATCTCATGGGACCCTTGGAAGCAACAGTTAAGACAAAGTGGTTGCCAAGACAGGGACCTCATTCAGTTCAGGAAGGAAATGACCTCACCTCACTTCCTTGGTGATGGAACTTTCTGAACTTTGGATCCAGGAAGCCAGGCACACAGAGCCAGTCCCAGTCCCCATCCCTGTGGTCTCACTTATTTGAATTTACCAAGGACAGTCAGTCTTTCTTGGTACCTTCAGACGTGAGAAGAACAAATGCCAGGAAAGCTCGGAAGCGTTGCTTTTCTTGAGAAAGCAGTTAGTGGCTCACCGTTGGCTCCTGAGAAGTTCACAGAGTTTGCCAAGGAGACCAGATCTGAGACAGGACAGGCTATTTTGGGGGAACATATTATGGCCTACAAGTCAGAGGACACTCCGGTAGTCAAAGACCTACTTGGGGGAAGAAGGTGCCTTTGTGGGTGTGGTTGTGGGTTTGTGGTTTTGTCTCATTTTCTGAGAATAGGTAGGAAAGTCAGTTTGTTTCGTTGGAAGTGGACTGTTTCTAGTAAGTCGTTTAACATGGCGAGTGTTTCTCTGTCTGTGTATCTCACTGTGTCCGTGGTTGTAGACATTAGAAAAGAGAATTCATGAATGGATGTGTCTTGTCCAGTAGAAAGCTTCTCAGCATTCATATTGCCCCATTTATGAATGGACTGTAGCTTGCCTTATTGATGTGCAACACCTGCTATCTTCCTAAGTTCCTGTTTTCTTCCTGAATTCCGGCCAATCTCAAGAATAGGCCTATGGTTTTGTGTCCAAGATCTTTACCACCTCTAAGCTCTGTGACATAACAATGTACTGGATAGCTGTAGGGAATGGGGAGCATCTCAGAAAACTCAGATATCAGTGTGACCAGGAAAGTCTCAGTGGAGAAACCCTGCTTTGGGCCTTTTGCTTACCAATTGTTCTGTTGCCCTGAATGTCAGGAAGGTCTTTGCCTCTGGCCACCCCTTTTTGAAGCCTGAAGAAAACAGTTTTCAAAGGGAAATGATTGGGCATACCTGTGGCTCTTTTCTTAAGTGCTTTGAAAAGGGATGTGTCTGAATCAGCCCCCTGGCCCTGTGTGTGGCTGTGACTTAGATTCTCAGCACCTGATGGATCTAAAGAAAGTTCCCATGTTTGCATCCAAATGAAAAATGGCCAAAAGAGCAGTCATTGGGATGAAGTCTCTTGACTTCCTCTGTAAGGTTCCTGAACTCCATCAAGTGAAAATAGGGATCCTTTGGGTCAAATGAGTTCTTCAAAACCTACAGAGGCTAGCCCATAGGTGTTTGGTTTTATCATGACTAAAATTCACATAAAGAATCTAAACCCCACAGTCAGTAGGCCTCAAATTGGAGAATTGGAGCGGTATTAATGGCAGGCCTATTTGATCACTCCTGGTTCACAGGATGGGTGTCCAGGCCACCTTTACTATAGGCAAATGAGGGTCAAAGGAGCTTATTTTGGACACTGTCTTGGTCTGCGCCCCTCATTTAAACATCCAGCCAAATTATGATGAGTGTCAATATGGAAGAAGATGAGGGCCATATGGGAGTGTTCTTGTTTTAATTGTGGTAATTTGTGTGGTAGTTGGAAGAGATGACTGGGATCACCTGGGCTTGAACTCTGGTGTGATTCCCCTTAAAGAATGAGCTCTGGATCTGACCTCAGAGAAGTATTGCCGTGAATTCTCTTGGGATTTTACTAGGCCACGCGTGAGAATCGCCTTTGGAAACTGAGATCTAGGCCCAGGATGGCTTTCCACGGAGCTCGGGGATTCTGAGCCAGGATATCACATGATTTACTTCTTGAAGACTTGGCAGCCCTAGTTGAGAGTCCAAACACATATGGACCTCACATTGTAGACCACAATGTGTCTGGATTCATGTGACCTTTTTGCCAGTCTTTTGGAAGGCTTTTCTGTGAGTGTTCTCCAGAGCTTTCATTGAAAGGAGCTTCCTCACCATTTAATGGTTCCTGAATTAATTGAAACCCACAGTGCCTCTAACTTCATTTTTGAAATATGGCTAGATTAATACCATGAAATTTCTGAAATTCCCATGACCAGGTGGCACTGGATAAACTTTGGATTTCCTGTTGCTGATCATGAGTGTACCAAAGAGTGCCTTGATCGACTGGGTTTCGTGAAAATGGTGTAGAACAGAGATGCCAGTAATTTGGAGCCTGCTGAGTAGTGGGCATAGAGAAGTGGACTGTAGGTGTGTAAATAAATATTTTTGGTAGGACCACCTGGATCTTCCATTTGCTTTGAAAGACTTGCGACTGACATGGTGCAGGCAGCAGACCTTTATATGTAAAGGCATCTTGTCATATGGAGAGGTTTCAGGGCAATGTTCAGAATCAGGTTGCTATAGTCAAGGGGAAAGCTATGTAGGATAGAAGCCTGGTTCGTACATTCTCTTCGCGACCCTGACCAACCACACATGACAGAACTCCTCCAGCATTTTTATCCCAGTTGAACTCCTTGTATTTCGTGAAGCAAGTACCAAACTCCCAGTGCAGCAGTAAGAAACACCCTGGAAAGTGGAGGATCACCAAATGGCTTCACAGTCCACATGGGAGACACTTCAGCCCAGTGGCCTCAGTTTACCTACAAAGAGAGAATTCAGCACCGCTGCCTCATGATCATTGGAAAATAAGAAACCATGTTCTCCAGGTAACATAGATGCAGACCCAGATTTCATGGTGTCACTACAAACGAAGCTAAATCTCCTGACAATTACATATATTTCTTGTTCCCAACCTCAGAGGAAGTTTCTCAAGAAGTCTTTAGGCCACCACAGCTCCATGTTTCTGGATTGTTTACCCTCTCCCTTACTTTTGGAAACTGTTCTACCACCTCCAGTGTTGTGAACTCCTGAGCATTTTCCATTCCACATAAATTCACAGATTTTCTAACTCCTCTCCTCTAATTGTGTCTTACTTTTAGCGATGGTTATGTCAAGGCATTCTTCTGGATGAGAGATGGAAGATTTATGTGTATCACATTTTTGCATACACATTAGATTAATTTACCTTTTTTCCATTTGAAATACTGAATCCCTGACACTAACCCATACCCTACTAGACTCTGACTACTAATCCTAATATCATGGAGAGAAAGAAACCTAACCGAATAGAAATACAGGCCTTTCATAGGAAGCATGGTGTATACTTCTATTTGCCTTCTGCATTATCAAGAGTATGTGTTTTAAATCTAGTCAACTTTTCATTGTAATATTTCTCCATGATTTTTTAAAATTATCACATATATAAATTCCTGTCTCCCTTTCTCTGTATCCTATTCAGCAAATGTATTTTTTTATGCATATATATAATATCCTACCTGGTATCACACGGACATTCTTTTGAGCTCCCTGACTTTGGAATATAAAATTGTGAGAACAGATGACTCTCCCTAAATAATGATGGAACTGAAAATTCAAGCTATGGGTGAGCTTCCTAGTGAAAAACACTATACATAAATCCATGTTCAGTAAAATGAATATTTTTGGATACGTGGATGAATTATATTTCATGATGAATTTCGATTGGCATATATATTGCTAAATATTAATGTGTGTGTGTGTGTGTGTATGTGTGCATGTGTGTGTGTGTGTGTGTGTGTGTGTGTTTGTGTATTTTTTTTAAATCTGGAAAAAAAAAAATATATATATATATATATATATTTTTTTTCCTCCAGATTTTAAAAAAATATGAAAAATATGTGTCTTATTATACACTCCCTAAATTCATTTATATTCATGTATGTGGGTTCAAAATCCAATCTTTACAAGATTATTTTCAGCAATATTTATATTCCTGTAATACATTTTTGTTTCCTACTACTGAAAACTAAGTTCAGTAGGTGGTGCATACAAATCCTAATATTTCTACAGTACCTGACCCAGTTTAACATCAATGCAAGTAGATTGCTATGGGACATGATGTGTATTTTGAAGTTCATTTTTATTCAACACTGGTATATTACTATTTTATATGTTTATGGACATCATAGGATATATTTTTTCATCCACAACTTCACAAAATTATAGGCATTTGGTTCACATTCATTTACTTACTACTTAAGAACACATGTATTCCTCCATGTTTCTTTACTGGTCTTTAAACTAGACTTCTTTCTAAACACATTATTTTTGATTCCATAATCATTTTTGAAGCAATACTCACCCTTCACGATAAACCGTAACCCTAATATTACCATTACATATATAACTGGTTGGAATGATTGTATATATATCAATATAAGATTTCCAATATATTTTCAGATGCAAACTCAATCCATTATTTAAAGTTGAAACTAGTTATATACTTTATCAGAATATGGTCTATTCATGCAACATCTCAATAATCATCAACACAAGGTACACCTATTTGTATCACCAGTACTAATTTATAAGTTTCCAGAATATTACTCCCCATAATGGTGGAAGAAATACTCATGTCACCTTATCAACATATACAATTTATCACGGTAGTATTCTGGACACAAAATGCAAAGGTCACACATATGATTGTACCAAAGCCTAAATGGAAAGTGACCATGGACTACTAAAAACATCCATGTCCAGGGTGCCTAATGCTCTCAAATGTCAATCCTATTGATTACTACATATTTGTTTCTTCCTAAGATTATATATTCAACCTCAAGCCTGTTGTAAATGTCTAATCCTATCACTCACTTTATACTTTGCCTGATTTCCTAATCTTTCTATTGATATCTGCTTTCCTACGTATTTTTCCCAGTTCATCATTGTGACTGTCTCTTCACATGTGCTGACATTTACATTCACTCTCTAACTGAAACCCTATTGCTAAAGAACTTTTGGTCCAACTCCTAGAGTCACTCTTCTTCCTAAACCTACTGACTATCTTCCTAATCCTACAGACTATCCCTTTTTGACTGGATGTTCTCTTCTACATTCAATCATCCGAGGTACACGGTCCTATGCCATTGTATATCGATTTATCTGAGACCTCGGTGCAGAACATAATTCAAGCTAAGTATACCAATCAAGGGTTCTGTTGCCCTGAATATCAGGAAGGTCTTTGCCTCAGGCCACCCCTTTGTGAAGCCTGAAGAAAAAAATTTCAAATGGAAATAAATGGACATCACCTGTGGCTCTTTGCTTAATTGCTTTGGAAAGGGATTTGTCTGAATCTGCCTCTTGGCCCTGTGTGAGGCTGTGGCTTAGATTCTCAGCACCTAATGGATCTAAAGAAAGAACCCATGTGTGCATTCAAAACCAAAATGGCAAAAAGAGCAGTCATTGTGGATGAAGATTCTTGCCTTTCTCTGTTAGGTTCCTGACCCCCTTCAAGTGAGAATAGGGATCCTCTTTGTCAAATGAATTCTTCAATGCTCTGCAGATATGCTTGGGTTTTCTCATGACTCCAAATCACATAAAAAATCTATACCTGACATTCAGTAAGCCTCAAATTATAGAAACAGAGCGGAATTAATGGCAGGCCTTTTTGATCACTCCTGGTTCACAGGAAGGGTGTCCAGGCCACCCTGACTTTAGGGAAATTAGAGGCAAGGGAGCTTATTCTGGAAACTGTCTTTGGTTGCAACCCTCATGAAAACTTCCATCCAGAACTTTTGATGAGGGTCTTTATGGACGAAGATGAGGGCCATGTGGGAGTTTTTTTGTTCTAATTGTGGTCATTTGTGTGGGGGTTGGAAGAGATGACTTGGTCCACCTGGGCTTGAACTCTGGTGTGATTTCCCTTAGAGCCTGAGTTCTGGAACGTACCTCATAGAAGTATTGAAATGAATTGTGTTGGTTTTTAGGAGGCCACGCATGAATGTCACCCTTTGAAACTGAGATCTAGGCCCAAGGTGGCTTTCCACAGAGCAATGGGAATCTCAGCCAGGAAATCACATGATTTTATTCTGAAAGACTTTGCAGCCATTGTTGGCCCTCGGAAGCAAGAAGGAGTGGCCATACTCATATCGATTAAAATCAACTTAAACCTAAGTTAATCAAAAGTGATAAAGAAGGACACTATATACTGTTAAAAGGCACCATTAACCAACAAGACATAACAATTATCAATTTGTATGCATCAAACAATGGTGGTGCCAAGTCATAAAACAAACTCTCCTCAACTTCAAGAGTCATATAGGCTATAACACAATAATTACGGGTGACTTCAGCACACAACTCTCGCAATTGGACAGATCCTCTAGAGAAAATCTGAATTAAGAAACTAGAGAACTTAATAGAACAATCAATAACCTAGACTTAACCAACATATATAGAATATATCAAACATCATAAAGTGGATACATGTTCTTCTCAGCAGCACATTGGTCCTACTCAAATATAGACCATATATTATGCCATATGGAAACTCTTAGTAAATATAAAAGTATGGAGATAATACCATGCACCATATCTGATCATAATGGAATGAAACTTGAAATTAATGATTGAAGAAGGAAGGAAAATTCTACATCACATGGAAAATGAACAATATGTTACTGAATGATCAATGGGTTACAGAAGACATAAAGGAGGAGATAAAAAATTTCTTAGAGACAAATGACAATACAGACAAAACATACCGGATTCTATGGAAAACAATGAAAGCAGTTTTAAGAGGGAAATTCATTTCTTGGAATTCTTTCCTCAAAAAAAAAAAAAGAAAAAAACAACAAATAAATGATCTCACACTACATCTCAAAAACCTAGAAAGAAAAAGCAAAACAACAAATGTAGTAGAAGACAAGAAATAATTAAAATTAGAGGAGAAATCAACAAAATTGAAACAAAAAATTGAAAAAAAAAGTTGGTTCTTTGAAAATAAATTAAATCGACAGGGCCTTAGCCATGCTAATGAAGAGAAGTAGAGAGAGAACTCAAATTACTAACATATGGGATAAAAAAGGCAACATCACAACAGACACTACAGAAATTCAGATGATAATTAGAAAGTATTTTGAAACCCCATATTCCAATAAAACAGAAGATAATGAAGATATTGATAAATTTCTTATGTCATATAATCTGCCAAGTTTGAGTCCGGAAGACTCACACAATTTAAATAGACCAATAACAAAGGAAGAAATCGAAGAAACCTTCAAAAGACTACCAACCAAAAAAAGCCCTGGACCAGATGGTTATACAGCAGAGTTCTACAAAACGTTCAAAGATGAATTAATACCAATACTTTTCAAGCTATTTCAAAAAATAGAAAAAGAAGGAGTTCTTCCAAATTCATTCTATGAGGCCAACATCACCCTGATCCCAACACCAGACAAAGACACTTCAAAGAAAGAAAACTACAGACCAATATCTCTAATAAACTTGGATGCAAAAATTCTCAATAAAATCCTGGCAAATAAAAAACAAAAGCATATAAAAAAATTGTGCTTCATGATCAAGAGGGATTCATCCCAGGGATGCAAGGCTGGTTCAATATACGGAAATCAATAAATGTAATCCATCACATCAATAGACTTAAAGAGAAGAACCATATGATCATCTCGATAGATGCAAAAAAAGCATTCTACAAAGCACAGCATCCCTTTTTCTTTAAAACTCTATAAAACACTAGGAATAACAGGAACTTACCTCAACATGGTAATAGCTATATATGCTAAACCTCAGGCTAGCATCATCCTAAATGGAGAAAAACTGAAGGCATTCCCTCTAAAATTTGCAACAAGACAGGGATGCCCTCTATCACCACTTCTATTTAATTTAGTTCTTGAAATACTATCCAGAGCAATGATACAGACAAAGGAAATTAAAGGCATAAAAATAGGAAAAGAAGAACTTAAATTATCGCTATTTGTGGATGACATGATAATATATTTAACAGACCCAAAAGGGTCTACAAAGAAACTGCTAGAGTTAATAAATGAATTCAGCAAATTGGCAGGATATAAAATCAACACGCATAAATCAAAGGCATTCTTGTATATCAGCAACAAAACTTCTGAAATGGAAATGAGGAAAACCACTCCATTTACAGTATACTCAAAGAAAATAAACAACTTGGGAATCAACCTAACCAAAGAGGTGAAAGATTTATACAATGAAAACTACAGAACCCTAAAGAGAGAGATAGAAGAAGATGTTAGAGGATGGAAAAATATGCCCTGTACATGGATAGGCAGAAATAACATCATCAAAATGGCGATATTACCCAAAGTTCTCTACAGGTTTAATGCAATGCCAATCAAAAACCCAATGGCATTTCTTGTAGAAATAGATAAAGTAATCATGAATTTCATATGGAACAACAAAAGACCCAGAATAGCGAAAGCAATTCTAAGCAGGAAGTGTGAATCCAGAGTTCAAACTGTACTACAAAGCAATAGTAACAAAAACAGTGTGGTACTGGTATCAAAACAGGCAGATGGACCAATGGTACAGAATAGAGGACACAGAGACATATTCACAAAATTACAACTTTCTTATATTTGAAAAGGGACCTAAAAGCATGCAATGTAAGAAGGATAGCATCTTCAACAAATGGTGCAGGGACAATTGGAAATTCATATGCAACAAAATGAAACGGAATCCCTTTCTCTCACAATGCATAAAAGTTAACTCAAAATGGATCAAGGAGCCAGATATAAAATCAGAGACACTGCGTCTGATAGAAGAAAAAGTTGGCTACGATGTACATACTGTGGGGTTGGGCTCCAAATTCCTTAATAGGACACCCATAGCCCAAGAGTTCATAAAAAGAATAAACAAATGGGACTTACTTAATCTAAAAAAGTTTTTTCTCAGCAAGAGAAACAATAAGAGAGTTAAATAGAGAGCCTACATCCTGGGAACAAATTTTTACCCCTTACACTTCAGATAGAGCCCTAATATCTAGAATATACAAAGAACTCAAAACAATTAAACAATGAGATAACAAATAACCCAATCAACAATGGGCCAAGGATCTTAACAGACACTTCACAGAGGAGGATATACAATCAATCAACAAGTACATGAAAAAATGCTCACCATCTGTAGCAGTCAGAGAAATGCAATCAAAACCACCCTAAGATACCATCTCACTAGAGTAAGATTGGCAGCCATTATGAAGTCGAACAACAATAAGTGTTGGTGAGGATGTGGGGTAAAGGGTACACTTGTACACTGCTTGTGGGCCTGCAAATTGGAGAGTCCAATATGGAAAGCAGTATGGAGATTCCTGGGAAAGCTGGGAATGGAACCACCATTTGAGATATCGCCCTTCTCAGACTCTTCCCTGAGGATCTTAATAGAGAGCAGTATAAGGATACTGCCACATCGATGATCATAGCGGCACAATTCACAATAACTAGACTGTGGAACCAAACTAGATGCCCTTCAATAGACGAATGGATAATAAAAATGTGGCATCTATACACAATGGAGTATTACACAGCACTGAAAATGACAAAATCATAGAATTTGCAGGGAAATGAATGGCATTAGAATAGATTATGCTAAGCGAAGCTATCCAATCCTTAAAAAACAAATGCCAAATGTTTCCTTTTATATAGAGAGAGCAAATAAGAAGAGAACAGGGAGGAAGAACATGAGAAAAATATTAAAACTAAACAGAGATGAGTGGGGGGAGAGAAAGGGAGAGAGAAGGAAAATTATATGGAAATGGTAGGAGACTACTCAATGTTACACAAAATTACATATAAGAGGTTGTGAGGCTAAAGAGGGGAAAACAAGGGAGAGAATTAAACAACAGCAGATGAGGTAGAGAGGGAAGATGGGAGGGGAGGGGGAATAGTAGGGGATAGGAAAGGTAGCAGAATTCAACAATAACTAGTATGCTATTATGTAAAAACGTGAGTGTGTAACTGATGTGATTCTGCGATTTGTATTTGGGGTAAAAATGGGAGTTCATAACCCAATTAAGTCAAATGTATGAAAGATGATATATCATGAGCTTTATAATGTTTTGAACAACCAAAAAAAAAGAATTGAATTTCCAATATTTGAGTCATATAACAACTTTATTTTTTAATAAAATTGTCTTTTATTTGTTATCTTACTTGCTGGTATCTGCCTTTCAGTTTTAAAAAACTATGTGCTTTAGCCATTCATCCATGTAGTATGTAACAGAAAATTTTGAGTGTCTCCATATAACCAGATTGGCAAGGCATCAAGGTTTCCTTCACAAACAAGGTGAAGGCTTTGCCATTAGAAATTTAATATTCTGCAAAACAATTTTTTTAACTTTCCAATTAAATTTCCAAAAAAATTTAGAAAAAAAAAGAATCTAAACCCCACAGTAAGAAAGCCTCAAAGTGGAGAAGTGGAGCATTTACGGCAGGCCTATTTGATCACTGCTGGTTCACAGGAAGCGTGTTCAATCAACCCTGATGTTAGGCAAATGAGGGGCAAGGGAGCTTATTTTGGGCACTGGTTTGGATGTGCACCTCATGGAAAACTCCATCCAGAGGTTATGATGTGTGTTTATATGGAAAAAGATGAGGGCCATGTGGGAGTGTTTTGGTTTTAATTGTGGTCATTTGTGTGGTAGTTGGAAGAGATGACTGGGTCCACCTGGGCTTGAACTCTGGTGTGATTCCCCTTAGAGAATGAGATTTGGAACTGACTTCAGAGAAGTATTGCCATGAATGTTGTTGGGATTTCAGGAGGCCACGTATGAGAGTCGCCCTGGGAAACTGAGATCTTGGCCCAGAGAGGCTTTCCAGAGAGCACTGGGAATCTCAGCTAGGATATCACAGGTTTTATTCTGAAAGACCTGGCAGCCATCGTTGAGAGTCAAAACACACATGGACCTCACATTGGAGACCTCAATGGGCCTGGCTTCATGTGACAATTTGGCCACTCTTTGGGAAGCCTTGCCTGTGAGAGATCTCCAGATCCTTCATTAAAATGAGCTTCCTCAACATTTAATGGATCCTGAATGAATTGAAACCCACAGTACCAACAACTTCATATGTGAAAAATAGTTAGATAAATACCATGAATTTTTAGAAATTCTCATGACCAGGTGGCACTGGAGAACCTTTGGAATTCCTGTTGCTGATCATGAGTATACCAGACAGTGCCTTGATTGACTAGGTATCATGAAAATGGTGTAGAACAGAGATGCCAGTAAGTTGGAGCCTGATATGTAGTGGGCCTAGAGCAGTGGTGTGCAGGTGTGTGATAAAATATCTGTGTTGGGGCCTGTGGATCTGCCATTGACTTTCAAATGCCTTGACACAGACACGGTGCAGCCAGCAGACCCTTCTATATTAAGGCATCTTGTTATATGGAGATTTTTCACGGCAATGTTTAGAATCAGGTTGCTATGGTCAAGGGGCAAGCTATGTGGGATAGAAGCCTAGTTGGTGCATTCTCATGCAGACACTGACCCACCACACGTGACAGAACTCTCTCCAGCACTGTGTCCCACTTGAACTCCTTGTATTTCGTGAAGCAAATACCAAACTCCCAGTGCAGCAGCAAGAAACACAATGAAAAGTCGAGGATGACCAAATGGCTTCACAGTCCACATGGGGTGACACTTAGCCCCCGTGGCCACAATTTAGCTACAAAGAGAGAATTTAGCACTGCTGCCTCATGTTCATTGGAAAATAAGAAACCATGTCCTCCTGGTCACATAGATGCAGACCTAGCTTTGATGGTCTCACTACATCGGAAGTTAAAGCTCCTGAAAACAACATATATTTCAAGTGCCCAAGCTCAGAGGCAATTTCTCAAGAAGTGTTTAGGCCAGCAGATCTCCATGTTTGTGGAGTGTTTACCATGTCACTTACTTTTGGAAACTGCTCTATCAACTCCAAGGTTGTGAACTCCTGAGCATTTTCCATTCTAAATATATATTCACAGATTTTCTAACTCTTCTCCTCTAATTCTGACTTACTTGGGGCAAAGGGAATGTCAAGTCATTGTTCTGGATGAGAGAGGGAAGATTGTTTTGTAGCACATATTTGCATACACATTGGATTCATTTTCCAATTTTCTGTTTGAAATACTGAATCCCTGACACTAACCCATACCCTACTAAACTCTGACTACTAATCCTAATATAATGGAGAAAAATAACCCAAACAGAATAGAAATACAAGCATTTCAGAAGAAGCATGGTGTATAGTTGGAATTACCTTTTGCATGATATAAGGTAGGAGTTATAAATCTAGTCAATTATTTGTTGAAATAATTTTCCATGTGTTTTTAAAGTTAAGAAAAATGTGAATTCCTGTCTCCCTTTCTCTGTAGCCTATTAAGCAAATGTATTTTTATATGCACAAATAGAATCCTACCTGGTTTCACATATACATTCTTGTGAGGTGGCTGACTTGGCAGATACAAATTGTGAGAAGAGATCACTCCTCCTAAACGCTGTTTTAACTGAAAATTCAACCCATGGGTGAGCTTCCTAGATGAACAACACTATACACATATTCATGTTCAGTAAAATGAATATTTTGGGATATGCGGATGAGTTATTTTTCATGATGAATTTCAATTGGCATATATATTGCTACATTATAATGTGTGTGTTTGTGTGTCTATATATACATTATATATATATATATATATATATATATATATATATATATATATATATATATATATATATATATTCTCCGGATTTACCAAAATATGAAATATATGTGTCTTCTTATACACCGCCTGAATTCATTCATATTCATATATGTGGATTTATAATCAACTTTTAAAAAGTTTATTCTCAGAAATATACATCCACTGAAATAAATATTTGTTTCCTAGTACTGAAAACTAACTTCAGGGAAGGGTGCTTACAAATCCTAATATTTCTACAGTAACTGACCAAGTTTAACATCAATGCAAGTAGATTCCTATTGGATATGGTGTGTTTATTAAAGTTCATTTTAATCAAACCTGGTACGTTATTATTTCTTCAGTTTATAGACATCATAAATTATATCCTTTCATTCACAAGTTCACAAATTTATG
Source organism: Callospermophilus lateralis (assembly GCF_048772815.1). Lineage (NCBI taxonomy): Eukaryota > Metazoa > Chordata > Mammalia > Rodentia > Sciuridae > Callospermophilus > Callospermophilus lateralis. The sequence goes on from NW_027512826.1 coordinate 2,216,287, forward strand.
AACATTTGGTTCACTTTCAATCACTTCCTCCTTCAGAACACTTATATTTCTCCATGTTTCTTGACTGGTCTTTTCACTAGACTTCTTTCTAAAGACATTATTTTCGATTCCATAATCATTTTTGAAGCAAAATTCACACACTATTTATGATAAACGGTAACCCTAATATAACCATTAGATATATAAGTGGTTGGAATGAATGTATGTATATCAATAAATGATTTCCTCTATTTTTTCAGATATCAATACAATCCATTATTTAAATTTGGAACCAGTCATATAATTTATTCACAGTATGGTCTATTAATGCATCATCTCTATATTCATCAACACAGGGTAAGCCGATTAGTATCCCCAGTACTAATTTATATCTTTTCAAAATATTTCCCCCAGAAATGGTGGAAGAAATACTCATGTCACCTGATCTTCATATACATATTAACACAGTAATATTCTGGACACAAAATGCGAAGGTCACCCTTATGATTGTACCAAAGCCTCAATGGAATATGAACATGGATTACTAAATATATCCATGTCCAGGTTGCCTAATGCTCTCAAATGTCAATCTTATTGGTGACTACAAATTGGTTTCTTCTTAAGATTATGTATTCAACCTCAACCCTGTTGAAAATGTCTAATCCTATCACGTTATACTTTGCCTGATTTCCTAATGTCTCTATTGATGTCTGCTTTCCTACATATTTTCCCCAGTTCATCATTGTGCCTGACTCTTCACTTATGGTGTCATTTATATTCACTCTCTAACCAAAACCCTATTGCTAAAGAACATTTGGTCCAAATCCTAGACTCACTCTTCCTTCTAAACCTACTGACTATCTTCCTAATCCTACACACAATCCCTTTTTGACTGGATGATCTCTTCTACATTTAATCATCTGAGGTACAGGGTCTTATGCCATTGTATATCAATTTAACTGAGACCTCGGTGCAAAACATAACTCAAGCTAAGGATCCCAATCAAGGGTCCAAATCCTTCTGGGCTTCAAATATTACCTAGATTTCTGTTTTCATACTTATGTTCTACCTCTATATTCTTATAAATATCGCTGGTTCCCAATACCATTATTCATCCAGCAGAATGATTTCCAACCCAAATCGAACATGCTATTAATCCTAACCATACAATGTTCTCTCAATCTCACTTTACAGAATAGCAGGGACAAAGTTGGTATTACAATACAGGAAGTTAGGAGATCTTCCAACTGCTGAGTACCTCAAAATCCATGCAGAAATGATCCCTGGAGAAGATGCAGGCAGCTATGAAGGACCTGAGAGAACAAAAGTCATATTCCATGGCAAAAAACATGGTCAGGATGAAAAGATGTGTCTGAGTCAGCCTCTCTATTCTTTATGTAGGGAAGATGGACCAAACCAGGCCTGTGTGGAGAGCTGTTCCCAGGTGACTATGGTTTCTATACCATTCTAACATGAGAAAGTATCACAGGAAGTAGGGCAGCCTCCATGTCAGGAGACAATAGGAAGAAACTGTTAGGACAAAGTGGTGGCCAAGACAGTGACCTCATTCATTTTCTGAAGGTAGTGACCTCACCTCACTTCCTTGGTGATGGAGCTCTCTGAATTTTGTGATCCAGGAAGCAAGGCACCCTGAGCCAGTCCCAGTCCCAGTCGCAGTGGGCTCATTTCTTTGGATTTTCCAGGAACAGAGTCAGTCTTTCTTGGTACCTACTGATGTAAGGGTTGCCAAATACCAAGAAAGCTCTGAAGAGGGGTCTTTCCTGAGAGGATAGGAATTGGCTCACCACTGCGTCCTTACAACTTCACAGATTTGACCAAGGAGACCAGATCTGAGACAGAAAGGCCATTTCTGGGGAGCATTGTATGTCCTACCAGTCAGAGGACATTCCAGATAGTCACAGACCTACTTGGAAGAAGCAGGTGCATTAGAGGGTGTTGGTTTGTGTTTGTGGTTTTTTCACATGATCTGAGAATAGGTAAAAAAGGAGGTTTGTTTGGTTTGGAGTGGACTGTTTCTAGTAAGTCATTTGACAAGGAGACTGTTTCTGTGTCTGTGTATCCCATTGTGTTTTTCTTTGTAGATATTAGAAAAGAAAATAGCTCATTGGGTGTGTCCTGTCTAGTAGAAAACTTCCCAGTATGCATCCTTCCCAATTAATGAATGGACTGAGGCTTGCCTCATCCATGGGCAACACCTGCTATCTACCTAAGTTCTCATTTTTTTCCTGAATTCTGGCCACTCTCAAGATTAGTATCATGTATTTTTGTACAAGATACGTACCATCTCCAAGCTCTGTGACATGGCCATGTACTGGATAGTTGAAGAGAATGGCGAGCATCTCAGAAAACTCACATATCAGAGTAACCAGGAAAGTCTCCTAGGAGAAACCCTGCTTGGGGGCTTTTGATTACCTATTGTTCTGTTTCTCTGAATGTCAGAAAGGTCTTTGCCTCAGGCCAAACCTTAGTGAAGCCTGAAGAAAAGAGTTTTCAAATGGAAATGAATGGGAATCACCTGTGGCTTTTTACTTTATTGCTTTGGAAAAAGATTTGTCTGAATCAGCCTCTTGGCCCTGTGTGAGCCTGTGGTTTAGATTTTCAGCACCTGATGGGTCTAGAGAAAGATCCCATGTGGGCATTCAAAACCAAAATGGAAAAAAGATCAGTCATTTTGGATGAAGCCTCTCGCCTTCCTCTGTAATATTTCTGACCTCCATCAAGTGAGAATAGGGATCATTTGTGTCAAATGAGTTCTTCAAAGCCCTGCAGAGGCTGGACAATAGGTGCTTGCGTTTTCTCATGACTCCAATTCACACAAAGAATCTATACCCCACAGTCAGTAGGCCTCAAATTTGAGAAGTGGAGCAGTATTAACAGCAGTCCTATATGATCACTTCTGTTTCACAGGAATGTTGTCCAGGCCACCCTGACTTTAGGCAAATGAGGGGCAAGGGAGATTATTTTTGACACTGTCTTGGGCTGTGCCCCTCATGGAAACCTCCAGCTAGAGTTTATGATTAGTGTCTATATAAAAGAAGAAGAGGGCCCTGTGGGAGTGTTTTGGTTTTAATTGTCATCATTTGTGTGGCAATTGGAAGAGATGCCTGGGTCCACCTGGGCTTGAACTCTGTTGTGATTCCCCTTAGAGACTGAGTTGTGGAACTGAACTCAGAGAAGTATTGCCATGAATTGTGTTGGGGTTTTTGGAGGCCATGCATGAGATTCGCCATTGGAAACTGAGATCTAGGCCCAGGGTGACTTTCCACAGAGCACTGGGAATCTCAGCCAGGATATCACAAGATTTTATTTTGAAAGATTGTCAGCCATAGTTGAGAGTCAAAACACACATGGAATTCACATTGTAGACCTCAATGGGCCTGGCTTCATGTGACCTTTTGCCCACTCTTTGGGAAGCCTTGCCTGTGAAAGTTCTCCAGAGCTTTCATTGAAATGAGATTCCTCACCTTTTAATGGTTCCTGTATAAATTAAATCCCACAGTGCCTCCAACTTCATTATTGAAAAATATCTAGATAAATACCATGAATTTTTTGAAATTACTATGACCAGGTTGCACTGGAGAACCTCTGAATGTCCTCTTCCTGATCATGATTGTACCAGACAGTGCCTTGATTGACTGGGTTTCATGAAAAAAGTGTAGAACATAGATGCCAGAAAGTTTGAGCCTGCAGACTATTGGGCCTAGAGCAGAGGAGTGTAGGTGTGTGAAAAAAACATTTGTGGTGGGGCCACGTGGATCTGCCATTGGCTTAGAAAGACTTGTGACTGACATGGTACAGCCAGCAGACCCTTCTATGTAAGGGCATCTTGTTATATGGAGAGGATTCCTGCCAAAGGTCAGAATCAGGTTGCTATTGTCAAGTTGAAAAGCTATGTGGGATTGAAGCCTCACTGGTGCATTTTACTAACCCACCACACGTGAGAGTACATCCTCCAGCACTGTGTCCCACTAGAACTCCTTGTATTTCGTGAAGCCAATACCAAACTCACAGTGCAGCAGTAAAAAACACCACGAAAGTGGATAATGACCAAATGGCTCTACAGACAACACAGTTAGATACTTAGACCCCAGTGGCCAAAGTTTACCTACAAAGAGAGAATTCAGCACTGCTGTCTCATGTTCACTAGAAAACAAAAAACCATGTCATCCAGGTCACATAGATGGAGACCCAGAATTGATGGTCTCACTACAAAGGAAGCTAAAATTCCTGACAACAATATATATTTTAACTGCCCGAACTCAGAGGCAGTTTCTCAAAAAGTCATTGGGCCAGCAGAGCTCCATGTTTGTGGAGTGTTTACCCTCTCCCTTTTTGTAACCCGTTCTACCTCCTACAAGTTTGTGAACTCCTGAGCATTTTTCTTTCCACATATGTATTCACAGATTTTCTAACTTTTCTCCACTAATTGTGTCTTATTTGGGGCGAAGGTAATGTCAAAGCATTGTTCTGGATGAGAGTGGGATGATTTTTGTGTAGCACATATTTGCATACACATTAGATTCATTTTCATATTTTCCATTTGAAATACTGAATCCCTGACACTAACCCATACCCTACTAGACTCTGACTACTAATCCAAATATGATGGAGAAAAAGAAACTTAACAGAATAGAAATACAGGCATTTCATAGGAGGCATGGTGTATACTTGGACTTGCCTTCGGCTTTATCAACGGTATGTGTTATAAATATAGTCAACTTTTCATTGTAATACTTCTCCATGAGCTTTTAAAATTAACACATATGTAAATTTCTGTCTCCCTTTCTCTGTAGCCTATTCATCACATGTATTTTTTAATGCATCTTTAGAATTCTACCTGGTATCACATGTACATTCTTGTGAGCTTGCTTATTTTGGAAGATACAAATTGTGAGAAGAGATCACTCCCTCTAAATACTGATGGAACTGGAAATTCAACCTATGGGTGAATTTCCTAGATGAACTATATTATGCATAAATAAATGTTCAGTAAAATGAATATTTTTGGATACGTGGATGATATCTATTTTATTATGATTTTCAAATGGCATATATATTGCTACATTTTAATGTCTGTGTATGTGAGTATCTATTTATCTATCTATCTATCTATCTATCTATATAGATATAGATATCTACTCTTTAGATTTTCCAAAATATGAAATATATGTGTCTTATTATACACTTTCTAAATTTACTCATGTGTGTGTATGTGGATTTATAATCAAATTTTCACAAAATAATTCTTAGAAATATTCATTCACCTTAAATACATATTTATTTCCTAGTACTGAAAACTAAATTCAGTGAATGGTGCATACAAATCGTAATATTTCCACAGTGACTGACCCAGTTTCACATCAATGCAAGTAGACACCTATGGGACCATGATGTGTATTTTGAAGTTCATTTTTATTCAACACTGATACATTACTATTTCTGCAGTTTATGGACATAATAGGATATATTCTTTCATCCACAATTTCACAAATTTATAGGCATTTAGTTCACTTTCAATCACTTCCTACTTCAGAACACATGTATTCCTCCATGTTTCTTGACTGTTCTTTTAATGAGATTCTTTCCAAACACATTATTTTTGATTTCCATAATCATTTTTGAAGCAAAACTCAGACACTCTTCATGATAAACCATAATGCTAATATTACCATTAGATGTATAACTGGTTAGAATGAATTTATGTATATCAATATAAGATTTCCTATATATTTTCAGATATCAATTCAATCCATTATTTAAAGTTTGAACCAGTTATATTATTTATTCACAGTATGGTCTATTAAGGCATCATCTCTATATTCATAGACCGATGGTATACCTATTTGTATCCCAAATACTAATTTATAAGTCTTTAAAATATTGCTTTAAGAATATTGGAAGAAATACTCTAGCCACCTGATATACATATACATTTCATCACAGTAATATTCCTGACACAAAATGCAACGGACACACTTATGATTGTACCAAAGCCTATATTGAAAGTGAGCATGTATTACTAACAACATCCATGTCCTGATTAACTAATGATCTCAAATATCATTCCTATTGGTGAGTACATATTTGTTTCTTCCTAAGATTAAATATTGAAACTGAACCCTGTTAAAAATGTCTCATCCTATCACTCACTTTGTACTTTGCCTGATTTCCTAATGTCTCTATTGATATCTGATTTCCTACACATTTTCCCCAGTTCATCACTGTGACTGACTCTTGAAATATGCTGACATTTACATTCACTCTCTAACAAAACCCCTATATCTAAAGAACTTTTGGTCCAACTCCTAGACTCACTGAAATGGGTTCTTCAAAGCCCTGCAGAGGGTAGCCCATAGGTGCTTGGGTTTTCTCATGACCCCAATTCACATAAAGAATCTATGCCCCACAGAGAGCAGGCCTCAAATTGGAGAAGTAGAGCAGTATTAATGGCAGGCCTATTTGATCACACCTGATTCACAGGAAGGGTTTCCAGGCCACCCTGAATTTAGGCAAATAAGGGGCAAATGAGCTTATTTTGGACACTGTCTTAGGCTGCGCCCCTCATGGAAACCTCCAGCAAGAAGTTATGATGAGAGTTTATATTGAAGAAGATGAGGGCCATGTGGGAGTGTTTTGGTTTAATTGTGGTCATTTGTGTGGTAGTTGGAAGAGATGACTGGGTCCACATGGGCTTGAACTCTGGAGTGATTCCCCTTAGAGACTGAGTTCTGGAAATGAACTCAGAGAAGTATTGACATGAATTGTGTTGGGATTTTAGGAGGCCACACATGAGAGTTGCCCTTGGAGACTGAGATCTAGGCCCAGGATAGCTTTCCAAAGAGCACTGGGAATCTCAGCCAGGATATCACATGACTTTATTCAGAAAGACGTGGCAGCCATTGTTGAGAGTCAAAACACACATGGAACTCACATTGTAGACCTCAATGGGCCTGGCTTAATGTGACCTTTTGGCCACTCTTTGGGAAGCCTTGCCTCTGAGAGTTCTCCTGAGCTTTAATTGAAATAATCTTCCTCACCATTTCATGGTTCCTGAATAAATTGAAAGCCACAGTGCCTCCAAATTCATCCTTGAAAATTGGCTATATAAATACCATGAATTTTTTAAATTCCCATGAACAGGTGGCACTGGAGAACCTTTGGATATCTGTTGCTGATCACGAGTGTACCAGACATCGCATTGATTGACTGGGTTTCATGAAAATGGTGAGAACAGAGATGCCAGAAAGTTGGAGCCTGCTGACTAGTGGGCCCAGAGCAGTGGTGGGCAGGTGTATGATAAAACATTTGTCGTGGGGACACGTGGTTCTGCCATTGGTTTCCGAATGATTTGTGACTGACATGGTGCAGCCAGCAGAACCTTACAAGTAAAGGGACCTTGTTATATGGAGAGGTTTCAGGGCGATGTTCAGAATCAGGTTGCTATGGACATGGGTGCAAGCTTTTTGGGATAGAAGCCTGGTTGGTGCATTCTCCTGCAGACCCTCATCCACTACACGTGAGAGTACTCCCTCTAGCACTGTGTCCCAGTTTTTCTCCTTGTATTACGTGAAGCCAATACCAAACTCCCAGTGCAGCAGTAAGAAACACCACGAAAAGTGGAGTATGACCAAATGGCTTCACAGATCACATGGTTAGACACTTAGACCCCAGTGTCCTCAGTTTACTAACAAAGGGAAAATTCAGAACTTCTGCCTCATGTTCAATAGCATATAAGGAACCATGTCATCCAGGTCACATAGATGCCGACCCAGGTTTGATGGTCTCAATACAAAGGAAGCTAAAGCTCCTGACAACAACAAATTTTTCAAGGGCCCAAACTCAGAGGCAGTTTCTCAACAACTCATTAGGCCACCAGAGTTCCATGTTTGTGGAGTGTTTACCCTGTACCTTACTTTTGGAAATTCCACTACCACCTCCAAGGTTGTGAACTCCTGAGCATTTTCTTTTCCAGATATATATTCACAGACTTTCAAACTCTTCTCCACTAATTGTGTATTACTTGTGGCGAAGGAAATATCAAGGCATTGTTTTGGAGGACAGTGGGAAGATTTTTGTCTAGCAAATATTTGCATACACATTAGATTCATTTTCCTATTTTCCATTAGAAATACTGAATCCCTGTCACTAACCCATACCCTACTAGACTCTGACTACTAATCTTAATATGATGTAGAAAAGAAACCTAACAGAATAGAAATACAGGCCGTTCATAGGAGGCATGGTGTATACTAGGACTTGCCTTCTGCTTTATCAAGTGAATGTGTTATAAATCTAGTCAACTTTTCATTGTAATACTTCTCCATGAGTTTTTAAAGTTAACACATATGTACATTTCTGTCTCCCTTTCTCTGTACCCTATTCATCTCATGAAATTTATTATGCATATTTAGTATCCTACCTGGTATCACACGTACATTCTTGTGAGCTTGCTGTTTTAGGAACATACAAATTGTGAGAAGAGATCACTCCCCCTAAATACTGATGGAACTGAAAATTCAACATATGGGTGAATTTCCTAGATGAACAGCATTATACATAAATCCATGCTCAGTAAAAAGAATATTTTTGGATATGAGGATGATATATATTTCATGATGAATTTTGATTGGCATACATATTACTACATTTTAATGTCTGTGTTTGTATCTTTATATATATATATATATATATATATATATATATATATATATATATATATATATATATATTTTTTTTTTTTCTCCAGATTATTCAAAAGATGAAATATATGTGTCTTATTTTACACTCACTAATTTAACTCATGTTCCTATATGTGGATTTATAATCAAATTTTCACAAAATTATTCTCAGAAATATTCATCCACATGAAATACATATTTATTTCCCAGTACTGAAAACTAACTTCGGTGAAAGGTGCTTACAAATCCTAATATTTGTACAGTAACTGACCCAGTTTAACATCAATGCAAGTAAAATCCTATGGGACATGATGTGTATTTTGAAGTTCATTTCTATTCAACACTGGTACATTACTATTTCTTCAGTTTATGGACATTATAAGATAATACTTTTCATCCACAAGTTAACAAATCTGTACGCATTTGGTTCACTTGCAATTACTTCCTGCTTCAGAATATATGTATTCCTCCATGTTTCTTGACTGTACTTTTCATGAGATTATTTCCAAACACATTATTTTTGATTTCCATAATCATTTTTGAAGCAAAACTCCCACACTCTTCATGATAAACCATAATGCTAAAATTACCATTAGATGTATAACTGGTTAGAATGAACTTATGTATATCAATATAAGATTTCCTATATATTTTCAGATATCAATTCAATCCATTATTTAAAGTTTGATCAAGTTATATTATTTATTTACAGTATGGTCTATTAAGGCATCATCTTTATAATCATAGGCACAGGGTACACGTACTTGTATCCCCAATACTAATTTATAAGTCTTAAAATGTTGCTTTCAGAAATGTTTGAAGAAATACTGTAGTCACCTGATATACATTTACATTTCATCACAGTAATATTCCTGACAAAAAATGCAACGGACACACTTATGATTGTACCAAAGCCTAAATTTAATGTGAGCATGTATTACTAACAACATCCATGTCCTGATTAACTAATGATCTCAAATATCATTCCTATTGGTGACTACATATTTGTTTCTTCCTAAGATTATATATTCAAACTCAACCCTGTTAAAAACGTCTTATCCTATTACTCACTTTGTACTTTCCCTGATTTTTTAATGTCTCTATTGATATCTGCTTTCCTACACATTTTCCCCAGTTCATCACTGTGACTGACTCTTCACATATGCTGACATTTGCATTCACTCTCTAACCAAAACCCTATATCTAAATAACTTTTGGAACTATCCCTTTTTGTCTGGAGGATCTCTTCCTCATTCAGTCATCCAAGGTACAAGGTCCTATGCCATTGTATAACGATTTATTTGAGACAACTTTGCGGAAATAATTCAAAGCTAAGTATCCCAATCAAGGGCCCAGTGTTCATCTGGGTTTCAAATCTTTCCTAGATTTCTGTATTCATACTTATATTACACCTATATATGCTTGTAAATATCGGAGGTCCCCAATACCATTATTCATCTTGCAGAATGATTCCTAACCCAAATTGAACATGTTATTAACCCTAACCATGCACTGTTCCCTCAATTTAACTTTACAAAGACCAGGGACAGAGTTGGTGTTATAATACAGGTAGGTAGGGGATCTTCCACCTGTTGAGAACCTCAAGTTCCATGCAGAAATAAACCCTGAAGAAGATGTAGGCAGCTATGAAGGACCTGAGAGAGCAACAGTAATCTTCCTTGGTAAAATACCTGGTCAGGATGAAGCGATGTGTCTGAATAAGCCTCTCTTTTCTTAAAGTAGAGAAGATGGACCAAACCAGGTCTGTGTGGAGAGCTGTTAACATGTGCCTATGGTTGATATACCATTCTATCTTGTGAATGTGACACAGGAAGTAGGGGAAGCCTCTCTCTCGTGGGACCCTTGGAAGCAAATGTTAGGATAAAGTGGTTACCAAGGTAGTGACCTCATTCAGTTCCTGAAGGAAGTGACCTACCTCACTTCCTTGGTGATGGAACTCTCTGAACTTGGGATCCAGGAAGCCAGGCACTCAGAGCCAGTCCCAGTCCCAGTCCCAGTGGGTTCACTTGTTTGGATTTACCAAGGACAGAGTCAGTCTTTTTGGTACATACTGATGTGTGGATGGTAAATGCCAGGAAAGCTCTGAAGAGGGGCCTTTCCTGAGAAAGCAGGTAGTGACTCACTGATTGATGCTGAAAACTTTACAGAGTTGGTAAAGGAGACCTGATCTGAGACAGGACAGTCCATTTCGAGGGAGCAGAGTAAGGCCCATCAGTCTGAGGACACTCTGGATAGTCACAGACCTACTTGGGGGAAGGAGGTGCCTTTGTGGGTGTGGGTGTGAATTTGTGTTTTTTTATCATGTTCTGAGAATAGGTAGGAAAGGCAGTATGTTTGGTTTGGAGTGGACTGTTTTTAGTAAGTCATTTGACAAGGCGAGTGTTTTTAGGTCTGTGTATCCCACTGTTTTCGTGGTTGTAGACAACACCTACTTCTTTCCTTAGTTCCTGTTTTCTTCCTGAATTCTGGCCACTCTCCAAAATAGGCTCATGTTTTTTTTGTCCAAGATATGGACCTCCGTCGAGTTCTGTGACATGGCCATGTACTGGATAGATGAAGGGAATTGGGAGCATCTCTGAAAACTCGGATATCAGTGTGACCAGTAAAGTCTCAGTAGAGAAACCCTGCTTTGTGCCTTTTGCTTACCTACTGTTCTGTTGACCTGAATGTCAGGAAGGTCTTTTCCTCAGGCCACCAGTTTGTGAAGCCTGAAGAAAAGTGCTTTCAATTGGAAATGAACGAGCATCACCTGTGGCTCTTTGCTTAATTGCTTTGGAAAGGGATGTGTCTGAATCATCCTTTCGGCTCTGAGAGAGGCTGTGGCTTTGATTATCAGCACCTGATGGATCTAAAGAAAGATCCCATGTGTGCATCCAAAACCAAAATGGCAAAAAGATCAGTCATTGTGGATGAAGTCTCTTGCTTCCTCTGTTAGGTTCCTGACCTCCATTAAGTAAGTATAGGGATCCTTTGAGACAAATGAGTTCTTCAAAGCCCTGCAGCAGTGCTTGGGTTCTCACAGGACTCCAAATCACATAAAGAATCTATACCTCACAGTCAGTAGGCTTCAAAATGAAGAAACAGAGCAGTATTACTGGCAGGCCTATTTGATCAATCCTGGTTTACAGGAAGGGTGTCCAGGAAACCCTGACTTTAGGAAAATGAGGGGCAAGGGAACTTATTTTGGACACTGTCTTGGGCTGCGCCCCTTATGGAAACCTCCAGCCAGAGGTTATGATGAATGTCTACATGGAAGAATATGAGGGCCATGTGGGAGTATTTTGGTTTTAATTGAACATATTGTTAACCCTAACCATACACTGTTCCCTCAATCTAAGTGTTCAGAAAAGCAGGGAAAGATTTGGTCTTACAATACAGGAATGCAGGGGATCTTCCACCTGCTGAAAACTTCAAAGTTCCATGCAAAAATGAACCCTGGAGAAGATGTAGGCAGCTATGAAGGATCTGAGAGAGCAAAAGGCATCTTCCATGGCAAACAGCCTGGTCAGGATGAAGGGTTGTGTCTGAATCAGATTCTCTCTTCTTAATGTAGAGGAGAGGCCTGTGTGGAGAGCTGTTCAGAGGTGCCTATTGTTTCTTTACCATTCTAACTTGTGAAAGTCACAGGAAGTAGGGACATCCTCCATGTTATGAGACCTTAGGAAGCAAATGTTAGGACAAGTTGGTTGCCAAGGCAGTGACCTCACTCAGTTACTAAAGGAAGTGACCTCACCTCACATCCTTGTTGATGGAACTCTCCAAATTTGGGTTGCAGGAATCTAGGCACCCAGGCCCAGTCCCAGCACCAGTTCCAGTGTTCTCACTTGTTTGGATTTTCCAAGGACAGAGTCAGTCTTTTGTGGTACCTACTTATGTGAGAATGGCCAAATTCCAGAAAAATTCTGAAGAGGGGCCCTTCCGGAGAAAACAGATAGAGGCTCACTGCTGGCTCCTGACAACTTCACAGAGTTGACCAAGGAGTCCAGATCTGAGACAGGACAGACCATTTCTGGGGAACATAGTATGGCCCTCCAGTCAGAGGACACTCTGGATAGTTCCAGACCCCCTTGGGGGAAGGAGGTGCCTTTGTGGTTGTGGGTGTGGGTTTGTGGTTTTTTCTTTTGTTCTGAGAATAGTTAGGAAAGGGGGTGTGTTTGGTTTGGAGTGGACTGTTTCTAGTTAGTCCTTTGACAAGGCGAGTGTTTTTAGGTCTGTGTATCCCACTGTTTTCGTGGTTGTAGACATTAGAAAAGATAATGCCTCAATGGGTGTATCCTCTCAAGGAGAAAACTTCCCAGCATTCATCCGGCACAATTTATGAATGGAGTGTGGCTTGCCTTATCAATGGGCAACACCAACTATCTTCCTACGTTCCTGTTTTCTTCCTGAATTCTGGCCACTCTCCAGAATAGGCTCATGATTTTGTGTCAAATATATGTACCATTTCCAAGCTCTGTGACATGGCCATGTACTTGTAGCTGAAGGGAATGGCAAGCATCTCAGAAAACTCAGATATCAGTGTAGCCAGTAAAGTCTCAGTGGAGAAACCCTGCTTTGGGCCTTTTGATTACCTATTGTTATGTTGCCCTGAATATCAGGAAAGTCTTTGTCTCAGGCCACCCCTTTGTGAAGCCTGAAGAAAACAGTTTTCACATGGAAATGAATGGGCATTACCTTTGAGTTTACAATAAAACCTTCACAGATTTGGCTCTCATTAAGTTAAAAATACTTTTAGATTGTATCTCAGTGTAAAAAGTAACATGGAACTGTACATATCTTATTGATAACAAGTCCAATTATAGAACACAAATGATATACATAAATCTCCAACACTCCAACATGTTTTTTTTTAAGCCTAGAATTACCATACAACCTTAGAACACCAGCTTGATACAATGGTCTTTGCAAGCTTCTACCTTACAGACTTGTATATCTGGAAGATATGAACACATTAACACCACAATTACATTGATGTTTTTGTATTAAACAAGTTTAGATTTTAAAGAAATAACATGGCACAATTTTATAAAAACAGTACTTGTTTTACCAGCTGTTTAATTTTTTAAGATTACTTGCTCAAAACTTACACATATAACCACGTTACACACACCTTTTTTTATTATTTACTTAAACCCTTTTAATTACTTAATCATATAGACTCTCTTATCCAGAAACACGTTTTTCCTCTATTATATCTATATCTAGAACCTTTTAGTTTCTCTTTTCCATCTACTAACCTCTTTCTGTTCACATTTCAATACAATGCTTTTCAATTTCTGAATTTAAGCAGATTATTTTATAGACATCTACATTTTATTAGGGCCTTTTTGAAAACCTAGAAAACTTATTGGCCTAATTTTAAAGACATCTTTATTTTTATCTGTTTACCCAATTTGAATTAAAACATATGAATCACGTGAATCAAAGACATTTGGATACATTTTTAAATTTTTCATGAGCGCTCCTCATCTGTCAATTGTCATATCCCTGCATGATATATGGACATACACACATACAGACATACCAACATACAACACGTAACACAAATGTAACACATAACACAATAGTAAAGGCCTTGTAGCTTTTTTCAGGTGAAATCTCCATTGCAATGCTGAAAACTCCAGAGTCGATCAAAAATAGAACTGATCAGAAAACATTAACCCATCAGCAGAATCAAGATCATGAGCTCAAAAAAAAAATTACAGAATCTAAGAAAAGCAAGAGTCCTAAAAATGATGACTGGCCAGTAATTAGTAAATACCATATTATATACTTTTTTGGTTAGGTCTAGTTTGAGTTCAGGTAAAAAGACACATTTACTCTTTTTATCTGTCTCCTGCTGAGTGCTGCAGGCTTCTTTTATTTGCATATCAAAGTAAGTCCTGGCTGAGGTCTGGAAAACTGGAAAGACTGGAATTCTGAGAAGAAACCTCACGCCTAAGGCATTTATCTATAAGTCATAATTTCCAGGTTTGGATGTTGAAAATTTTGATGCAAGTTTAAGATGTAATTCTCAAAATTTTATTTCTTTAGATTTTTCTACACTAGAAAAACTTGCTCACACAAAACTGAAAATAGGATCATTTTTTGATAATATTAATGCCACCATCAGAAGAAGTTTCTATAGGATCATTAAGCCCCTTTCTTTGTTATGAAGTTTCTAATAGTATTAAGTTAAATTAAATTGGCTGAAAAATTTTTAAAAAGAACCACATGCTACCATGTGTATTCGAAATTAAGCTTTAAAAATTTCCAAGACTGTTGCTAATTAATGTCATTTCAATAAGCCAGACCAACGTTTTAATTTAGTACCATTTTTTAAAATCTTACACACTGATGGGAATAGATACCATATCATAATTTATTATCTCTTCCCAAGTTAATGAACTGATATATCTAGTGAAATTTTTTCAGGCTGTCTAGTTCAAAATTAAAACTCTTTATTTTTTTTTTACCCTAAGTATTTAAGTTTCCTAGCATGAACTACCTGAAATCAAACTAAACAATTGTTTAAACCCAACTTTTAACTGTAAGATAGTGCAATGCTTTAGAAACCCATTTAGATACCAGATGGTTAAAATAAAAAAATCATTTCTAGATACACATTCACCCTAGATCATCCCCAAGAAACAATCTATAATATCAACATATTAATGCATTCATTGTCCCTTTTGTTAAGTAAACAGAGGTGGAGAAATCCTTAAAGTGCACGTAAGGAATAAGGGAGTTCCCCACAGCAAAATGGATCTGGCAGCTGCTGGGAGTCCCTTAGCCTCACCATTTACTTACAGGATTAGTTCCTCTGGTTTGCTTTGACCCCAGGCACCAGGCATATTCTATGTCTCCCAACTTTGCAGTAGTCAGCTCCCAAAAATTTCATTCTCTGCTTCAGTTGTTTTGAGTGCTAGGCTTCCCCAAGAGGGCAGAGTGGGGTTTATTTAAAGTCCCCTCTGGGGTGTCAAAATTTATGACTGAAGGCTTGGTTCCCATCCCAAAGCCAATTAATGCCAATTTAATAATGAGAACAGGGTTTTGAGAAAAGTTTAAGCGAGATATCAAAGTTCTTAGACCCCAGACATTTCCCTCTGCAGTGGGCATGCTCAATCCAACTACGGGAAGAAAAGAAATCACTGCTTCCGTAATCTTGCTTAACAAAGGGGAGTAAAGTTTATCAAAGTTCTTTAAAGCACAGCTAAGAGAGGTGAAAAGGTGAGAACAGAAAAACTGGCGGTTCTATTGACTTTTGGTCCCTCACAGGAGAAGCATTAGTGTAAAATTTAGCTAAAGTAACTTCCACATATGTAATGCAGGTTGGAACTCGGGACTCTGCATCGGACCAAACAATGCCATCACATTTAACAGAAACACAGATAAAATGACACACAAAGACCATCATGCAGCTCCCGTTTGTTCACAACCCCAAGATCTACAATCTTGTGACTCAGAGAGAATGGAGGGAAGAGGGGGAGGAGTAGAAGGTTTGAGTGATAGGATCCTGGGTGAAGGGGTCGGATTGGAGGCAGGGACCAGGAATGGCTTCAAGGAAAGAGGCATGGAATGGCTTTGTCCCATAATGAGAGTTTCTCAAACAGAGACAAGGACAATACAAACGTGACACAAACATGTACACACAGTTAACATTTAACACGAGTTCAGAAGTAAAGATTAGAACCTAGTAACTGTCAAAACCTGATGGGTTAGACCACAAAGACAGACAGTGAATTCAACCTGAGAGAAAAAAGTAGTCAGCAAGATATGATGGGTTGCCAGCAGAGTCACCTAATGTGGGCTCATTCGTCCCTCCTCACCTAATGAGAGCACATCCGTCACTCCCCGAGTCCTCCAAGGCATCCCTTGCAAGGACATGGCCTGTGGCTTTAGGACACGTTTGTCCACCACTGAAAGGGGGAACTTACATTCTCCGCTGGAAGCCACTCTGCAAACCCAAACCAAAAACGGAAAAATGGAACCTGAACAAAAAGCTCTGAGTTATCACAAGGAAAAATGAAAAGAAGCGCCTTACTTACCTCCAGAGGGGTCTGTTGGTGTGTCCTTGTCCTATGCTGCGTGATTCCCGGCCAACGCACCAAATGTAAGGGTCCGGTGAACGTCGGAGGAAGAGACCACCAAGAGAACGCGGCTCATGCAACAGAAAAAGGCGTTCATTGAGGATCCAATCCAGCATGCTGGGGCTACGTGCTCACTCAAGAAGGGAGAGCAGCCCAGAGCCCCGAGCAGGGGTTGAGCAGTGCTTAAGTACACTTTTTGGGGAGGGCGGGACTTTACATATATCACAGTCTCCTTTAAGAAATCAACATACACCACAGAAAAATCAAACAACAATTCCTAAACATGATTAGTTCATTCATTGGCAGGAACAGGTCAGGCGGGAGTGATAGGTGAGTTCTAAAGCGAGGTACACATTCAAACAGATTGGTTTAGGCCTTGCGATGCCTATGTGCCAGGCCACACAGGGTCCTAGGTTATTAAACAACCAGGCGGTCAGGGGGAATATTTACTGGGCAGTCCGGAATTGTACTACAAGCTACAGGAATTTCAGGTTTTGCATGTAGCATAGGAACTTAACAATACCTGGTCCTTTACATTTTAACTCAGGCCTTGCAGCTTAGAAACTTTACAAAACCCGGTCTTTTACACTTCAACTTTTACACTTTAATTTCAATTTATTTTACCCTTTCAGATCACTCCTGGTGCACAAGAAGGGTGTCCAAGCCACCCTGAATTTAGGCAAATGAGTGGCAAGGGAGCTTATTTGGGACACTGTCTTGGGCTGTGCCCCTCATGGAAACCTCCAGCCAGATGTTATGATGAGTGCCTTTATAGAAGAAGAGGAGGGCCATGTGAGAGTGTTTTGGTATTAATTGTGGTCATTTGTGTGACGGTTGGAAGAGATGACTGGGTCCACCTGGGCTTGAATTCTTGTGTGATTCCCCTTAGAGACTGACTTCTGGAACTGAACTCAAAGAAGTATTGCCATGAATTGTGGTGATATTTTAAGAGGTCAAGCATGAGAGTCGCCCTTGGAAACTAAGATCAAGGCCGAGGGTGGCTTTCCACAGAGCACTGGGAATTTCAGCAAAGATATCTCATGATTTTATTCTTAAAGACTTGGTAGCCATAGTTGAGAGTCAAAACACACATGGACCTCACATTGTAGACCTCAATGGGCCTGGCTATATCTAACCTTTTGACCACTCTTTGGGAAGCCTTGCCTATGAGAGTTCTCCAGAGTTTCATTGAAATGAGCTTCCTCAACATTTAATGGTTCTTGAAACCCACAGTGCATACAAACACAATAGAAATACAAGCAGTTCAGAAGAGGCATGGTGTATAGTTGGACTTGCCTTTTGCATTATGTAGGGTAGGTGTTATAAATCTAGTTAATTTTTAATTGAAATAGTTCTCCTTGTGTTTTTAAAGTTAATAAATATGTGAATTCCTGTATCCTTTTCTCTGTAGCCTATTCATCACATGTATTTTTATATAAACATATTGAATCCTACCTGGTATCACATATACATTCTTGTGAGGTGGCTGACATGGCAGATACAAATTATGACAAGAGATCACTCCTCCTAAACGCTATTGGATCATAAAATTCAGCCTAAGGGTAACCTTTCTAGTTGAACAACATTATTCATAAATCCATGTTCAGTAAAATTAATATTTTTGGATCTGTGGACGATATATATTTCATCATGAATTTCAATTGGCATATATATTGCCACTTTATAATGTCTGTGTGTGTTTTGCTCTTTGCTTAATTGCTTTGGAAAGAGATGTGTCTGAATCAGCCTCTTGGCCCTGTGTGAGGCTGTGGCTTAGATTCTCAGCACCTGATGGATCTAAAGAAAGATCCCATGGGTGCATCCAAAACCAAAATGGCCAAAAGAGCAGTTACTGTGGATGAAGACTCTCACCTTCCTCTCTAATGGCCCTGACATCCATCAAGTGAAAATAGGGATCCTTTGGGTCAAATGAGTTCTTTAAAGCCCTGCAGAGTTTAGCCCATAGGTGCTTGGGTTTTCACATGAATCCAATTTACATAAAGAATCTAAACCCCACAGTCATTTGGCCTCAAATTGAAGAAGATAAGGGGCATGTGGGAGCATTTCGTTTTGAATTGTGGTAATTTGTTTGGCGCTTGGAACAGATGACTGGGTCCACCTGGGCTTGAACTCTGGTATGATTCTCCTTAGAGACTGAATTCTGGAAGTGACATCAGAGAAGTATTGTCATGAATTGTGTTTGGATTTTACTAGGCCATGCAACCTAGATCTCAGGTATTAATTGTGGTGCAGGGAGATCTAGGTGCAGGGTGGCTTTGCCCAGAGCACTGGGAATCTCAGCCTGGATATCACATGATTTTATTCTGAAATTCTTTAAAGCCACAATTGAGAGTCAAAACACACATGGACCTCACATTGTAGACCTCAATGGGCCTGACTTCATGTGACCTTTTGGCCACTCTTTGGGAAGACTTGCCTGTGAGTGTTCTCAAGATCTTTCATTGAAATGAGCTTCTTCAACATTTAATGGTTCCTGAATGAATTGAAACCCACAGAGCCTCCAACTTTATCCTCAAAAAATGGCTTGATAAATACCATGAAACTTTTGAAATTCCCATAACCAGGTGGCACTGGAAAACTTTTGGATGTCCTGTTGCTGATCATGAGTGTATCTCACAGTGCCTTGACTGACTGGTTTTCATGAAAATTGTGTAGAACAGTGATGCCAGTATGTTGGAGCCTGTTCATTAGTGGGCCTAGAGCATAGGTGTGAAGGTGTGTGATAAAACATGTGTGTTGGGGCATGTGGATCTGCCATTGGCTTCCAATTGCCTTGTGACTGACAGGGTACAGCCAGCAGACCCTTATATGTAAAGGCATCTTGTTATATGGATAGGTTTCTGGGCAATGTTCAGAATCAGGTTGCTATGGACAAAGGGGCAACCTATGTGGGACAGAATCCTGGTTGGTGCATTCTCATGCAGACTGTGTCCCTCCACACATGACAGAACTCCCTCCAGCACTGTGTCCCAGTTGAACTCCTTGTATTTCATGAAGCAAATACCAAACTCCCAGTGCACCAAGGAGTAACACCACGAAAATTGGAGCATGACCAAATGGCTTCACAGTCAACCCGGGGAGACACTTACACCCCAGTGGCCATAGTTTAACTACAAAAAGAGTATTCAGCACTGCTGCCTCATTTTCATTGGAAAATTAGAAACAATGTCCTTCAGGTCACATATTTGCACACCCAGATTTGATGGTCACACAACAAAGGAAGCTAAAGCTCCTGACAACAACATGTATTTTAAGAGCCCAACCTCACAGAGTTTCTCAAGAAGTCTTTACACAAGCAGAGCTCAATGTTTGTGGAGTGTTTACCCTGTCCCTTACTTTTGGAAACTCCTCTAACACCTACAAGTTTGTGAACTCCTGAGCATTTTTTATTCCTGATATGTATTTACAGATTTTCTAACTTTTCTCCTCTAATTGTATCTTACTTGGAACTAAGGTAATGTCAAGGCAATCTTCTGGATGAGAGTGTGAACATTTTTGTGTAGCACATATTTGCATACCAATTAGAGTCATTTTCCATATTTCCATTCGAAATACTGAATCCTT
Organism: Callospermophilus lateralis; assembly: GCF_048772815.1. Lineage (NCBI taxonomy): Eukaryota > Metazoa > Chordata > Mammalia > Rodentia > Sciuridae > Callospermophilus > Callospermophilus lateralis. The sequence continues at coordinate 2,236,640 of NW_027512826.1, forward strand.
GACACTAACGCATACCCTAATAGACTCTGACTACTACTCCTAATATGATGGAGAAAAATAACACAAACAGAATAGGAATACAAGCAGTTCAGAGGAATCATAGTGTATAGTTGGACTTTTTTTTGCATGATTAATTGTAGGTGTTATAAATCCAGTCAATTTTTAATTGAAATAGTTCTCCATGTGTTTTTAATGTTAACAAATATGTGAATACCTATCTCCCTTTCTCTGTAGCCTATTCAGCACATGTATTTTTAAATGCACATATAGAACACTACCTGGTATCACACCTACATTTTGTGAGGTGGCTAATTTGGCAAATACAATTTGTGAGAAGTGATCACTCCTGTTAAACTCTGTTGGAACTGAAAATTTAACCTAGGGGTGTGTTTCCTAGAAGAACAACATTATACATAAATACATGTTCTAAAAGAAATAATTTTGCATCTGTGGAGGATATATATTTCATGATAAATTTGATTGCTAATTTATTGTCTGTGTGTGTTTTTTTGTATATATATATATATATATATATATATATATATATATATATATATATATATATATAATATACATACACTCTCCAGATTTTTCAAAATATGAAATATATGTGTCTTATATACACTCCCTAAATTCATTCATGTTCATGTATATGGATTTATAATCAACTTTTCACAAGATCATTCTCAGAAATATTCATCCACCTGAAATACATATTGTTTCCAGTACTGAAAACTAACTTCAGTTAATGTTGCATACAAATACTAATAATTCTACAGTAACTGACCCAGTTTAAAATCAATGCAAGTACATTCCTATGTGACATGATGTGTATTTTGAAATTCATTTTAATTCAACACTGGTACATTACTATTTCTTCAATTTATGCACATCATAGGATATATATTTCATCCACAAGTTAGCAAACTTATAGGCATTTGTTTCACTTTCAATCACTTCCTGCTTCAGAACACATGGATTCTTCCAGGTTTCTTGACTGGTCTTATAATGAGACTTCTTTCGAAATATATTATTTTTGATTTCTTTTATCACTTTTGAAGCAAAACTGACACTCACTTCATGATAAACCATAACTATAATATCACCACTAGATGTATAACTGGTTGGAATGAATGATTTTATAACAATATAGTATTTTTTATATATTCTCTTATATCAGTTTATTCCATTATTTAAAGTGGAACCAGTTATATTATTTATTCACTATATTGTCTATTCATGCATTATCTCTATATTCATAGACACAGGGTACACCTCTTAGTACCCCCAATACTAATTTATTAGTCTTCTAAATATTGCTCCCAGAAATGGTGGAAGAAATACTCATGTCACCTGATCTACATATGCATGTTATCATAGTAATATTCTGGACACAAAATGCAAAAGTCACACGTATGATTGTACCAAAGCCTAAATGGAAACTGAACATGGATTACTAAAAACATCCATATCCAGGTTGCCTAATGCTCTCAAATGTCAATCCTATTGGTGACCACATTTTTGTTTCTTCCTAAGATTATATATTCAACCTCAAAACTATTGGAAATGTCTAGTTTTTTCACTCACTTTATACTTTGCCTGATTTCCTAATGTCTCTATTGATATCTACTTTCCTACATATTTTTTCCAGTTCAACATTGTGACTGACCCTTCACATGTGCTGACATTGACATTCACTCTCTAACCGAAACCCTATTGCTAATGAACTTTGGTCCAAATCCTATACTCTATCTTCTTCCGAAACATACTGACTATCTTCCTGATCCTATCGACTATCCCTTTTTGAGTGGATGTACTCTACTACATTCAATCATCTGAGGTACAAGGTCCTATGCCATTGTATATCGATTTTTCTGAAACATGTATGCAGAACATAATTCAAAGCTACGTGTCCCAATCTATTGCCAAATGCACTTCTGAGCTTCAAATCTTACCTAGATTTCTGTTTTCATACTTATATTTAACCACTATATTTCTATATATTGCAGGTTCCCAATAACCTTATTCATCCCGCAGAATGATTCCTAACCCAAATCGAACGTGTTATTAACCCTAACCATACACTGTTGCCTCAATCTAACATTACAAAAGAGCAGGGACAGGGCTATTCTTTCAATTAGGGATGTAGGTTATCTTCCAACTGCTGAGAACCTCAAAGTTCGATGCAGAAATGATCCCTGGAGAAGATGTAGGCAGCTATGAAGGACCTGCATGAGCAAAAGCCATCTTCCATGGCAAACAACCTGGACAGGATGAAGGGATGTGTATGCATCAGACTCTCTCTTCTTAATGTAGAGAAGATGAACCTAACCAGGCCTGCGTGTAGAGCTGTTCCATGGTGTCTATTTTGATATACCATTCTAACTAGTCAAATTGTCACAGGAAGTAGGGGCACCCTCCAACTCATGGAACCATTGGAAGCAAGTGTTAGGACAAAGTTGTTGCCAAGGCAGTGACCTCATTCAGTTGCAAAGAAAGTGACATACCTCATTTCCTTGGTGATGGAACTCTCTGAAATTGGGATGCAAGAAGCCAGGCACCAAGAGCCAGTCCCAGTCCCAGTCCCAGTGGGCTCACTTGTTTGGATTTACCAAGTACAGAGTCAGGCCTTCTTGGTACCTACTGATGTGAGGATGGCCAAATGCCAGTAGAGCTCTGAAGAGGGGCCTTTCTTGAGACAGCAGGTTGTGGCTAACAGCAGGCTCCTCGCAGAATAACAGAGTTGGCCAAGGAGACAAGATCTGAGACCAGACAGGCCATTTCGAGTGGAACATAGTATGGCCCACCAGTCAGAGGACACTCCAGATAGTTAAAGACCTATTTTTGGGAAGGAGGTGCCTTTTTGGTTGTGGGTGTGAGTTTGCGGTTTTGTTTCATGTTCTGAGAATAGGTAGGAAAGGTGGTTGGTTTGGTTTGGAGTCGACTGTTTCTAGTAAGTCTATAGACAAGGCGAGTGTTTCTATGTCTGTGTAGCCACTGTGTCCGTGGTTTTAGACATTAGAAACGAGAATGCATCAATGGAGGTGTCCTGTCTAGTAGAAAGCTTCACAGCATTCATCCTGCACAATTGATTAATGGACTGTTGCTTGCCTTATGGATGGGAAACACCTACTAACTTCCTAAGTTGCTGTTTTCTTCCTGAATTCTGGCTACTCTCCAGAATAGTATCATGGTTTATTGTCCAAGATATGTACCACCTCCAAACTCTGTGACATGGCCATGTCCTTGATAGCTGAAGGGAATGGGAACATCTCAGAAAACTCAGATATCAGTGTGACCAGTAAAGTCTCAGTGGAGAAACCCTGCTTGGCTCCATTTGCTTATCTATGTTTCTGTTGCCTTGAATGTCAGGAAGGTCTTTGCCTCAGGCCACCCCTTTGTGAAGCGTGAAGAAACAGTTTTCAAATGGAAATGAATGGGCATCACCTGTGGCTCTTTGCTTAATTGCTCTGGAAAGGGATGTGTCTTAGTCAGACACTAGGCCCTGTTTGAGGCTGTGGCTAAGATTCTCAGCTCCTGATAGATCTAAAGAAGATCCCATGTGTGCATCCAAAACCAAAATGGCAAAAAATCTGTCATTGTGGATGAAGTCTCTTGCCTTCTTCTGTTTGGTTCCTGACCTCCATCAAGTGAGAATAGGGATCCTTTGGATCAAATGAGTTCTTCAAAGTCCTGCAGAACTGCTTGGGTTGTCTCATGATGCCAAATCACATAAAGAATCTATACCTGACAGTAAGTAGGCCTCAAATTGGAGAAGCAGAGCAGTATTTATGGCAGGCCTAGAGCAGTTGTGTGCATGTGTGTGACAATACATCTGTGGTGGGGTCATGTGGATCTTACATTGGCTTCCAAATGGCTTGTGACTGACATGGTGCAGCTAGCAGAACTTTGTATGTAAAGGCATCATGTTACATGGAGAGTTTTCAGGGCAATGTTCAGAATCAAGTTTCTATGGTAAAGGGGGCAAGCAATGGGGGATAGAAGCCTGGTTGGTGCATTCTCCTGCAGACCCTGACACACCATACATTACAGGACTCCCTCCAGCATTGTGTCCCAGTTTAACTCCTTGTATGTCATGAACCAAATACAAAACACCCACTGCAGCAGCAAGAAACACCACGAAAAGTGGAGGATGACCAAATGATTTCAAAGTCCAGACGGGGAGACACTTATCCCCCATTGGCCACAGTTTAGTTACAAAGAGTGAATTCAGCACTGCTGCCTCATGTTCATTGGACAATAAGAATTCATGTCCTCCAGGTCACAAAAATGCAGACCCAAGTTTGATGGTCTCACTACAAAGGAAGCTAAAGCTTCTGAAAACAACATATATTTCAAGTACCCAACCTCATTGTCAGTATCTCCAGAAGTGTTTAGGCCAGCAGAGATCCATGTTTGTGGAGTTTTACCCTGTCCCTAAGGTTTGGAAACGTCTCTTCCACCTCAAAGGTTGTGAACTACTGAGCATTTTCCATTCTACGTATGTATTCACAGATTTTCTAACTCTTCTCCTCTAATTGTTTCTTACATGGGGCGTGGTTATTTCAAGCCATTGTTCTGAATGAAAGTGGGAATTTTTTTGTGTGTAGCACGTATTTGCATACACATTGGATTCATTTTCCAATTTTCCATTCGAAATACTGAATCCCTGACACGAACCCATACCCTACTAGACTCTGACTACTAATTCTAATATCATGCAGAAAAGTAACACAAACAGAATTGAAATACAAGCAGTTCAGAGGAGGCATGGTTTATAATTGATCTTGCCTTTTGCATGATAAATGTCAGGTGTTATAAATCCAGTCTATTTTTAATTGAAATAGATCTCCATGTGTTTTTAAAGTTAACAAATATGTGAATTCCTGTCTCCCTTTGTCTGTAGCCTATTCAGCACATGTATTTTTATATGCACATATCAAATCCTACCTGGTGTCACACCTACATTCTTGTGAGGAGACTGACTTGGGAGATACAATTTGTGAGAAGACATCACTCCTCCTAAACGCTGTTGGAACTGATAATTCAAATAATGGGTGAGCTTCCTAGTAGAAAAACATTATACATAGATCCCTGTTAAGAAAATTGAATATTTTTGGATCTGTGATTGATGTATATTTCATAGTGAATTTAGATTTGCATATATGTTGCTACATTTTAATATCTGTGTGTGTCTGTGTGTGTATACACACACACACACACACACACACACTCTCTCTCTCCAGATTTTTCAAAATATGAAATATATGTATCTTATTTACACTCCCTAAATTCATTTATGTTCAAGTATGTGGATTTATAATCAACTTTTCACAAGATTTTTCGCAGAAATATTTATCCACCTGAAATACATATTTGTTTCCTAGTACTGAAAACTAACTTCAGTGAATGGTACATACAAATCCTGTTGATAGCCACAGCCAAGGGTCTCCAGTAAATACCATATGTACTACTGCACAACCTAAGGCAGGCATGGTCCCTAAGCCACATGCTCGTTGTTTAAACAGAGAGGGGGAGATGTTGAGAGCCACAGCCAAAGGGGCCCCAGGAAACCTCCAGCTGCCAGCAAACTTCCAGCTGCCGGCTGATGATTGGCTCCACAGCAGCCCCAGCAACATCTAGCTGATTGGCTCCTCTGCGGTGATGCTCATTGCAGATGCTCATTGAGCTGTTTCCCCGCCCTTTCAGACTGCCAGTGGATGATTGGCTGACAGAGGCCCCAGCAACATCTAGCTGATTGGCTCCTCTGTGGTGATGCTCAATGGGATGTTTCCCTGCCCTTTCAGACAACGGAGCTGCTCATTGGTGGACTTTTTTGGCTCCGCCCATGTGACCCAGCCAATCGGCCTCAAAAGGAGGAGGCTTGTGGTTGAGGGAGAGGCTTGTGGGAAGACTGTGGTGGCAGTTGGGCTCTGAGGGTTTTTCCTGAGAAGCTGTTTTGTTTGGCTTGTGTGGTTCTAAAAATAAAGTTTGTTTCTTTTGACAATTGGCTCCTGAATTGTGCCCAGCCAGACTGATGATAATCATGTAAAATGTTGATTTTAAATCGCATACATGAACTTGAATGAATTTAGGGAGTGTATAATAAGACACATATATTTCATATTTTGGAAAATCTGGAAAATCTGGTAAATATATATATATATATATATATATATATATATATATATATATATATATATATACACACACACACACACACACACACACACACACACACAACAATAAAATGTAGCAATATATATGCCAATCGAAATTTATCATGAAATATATATCATCCACAGATCTAAAAATATTCATTTTACTGAACATGGATTTATGTATGATGTTGTTCACTAGGAAGCTCACCCATAGTTTGAATTTTCAGTTCCATCAGTATTTAGGGGAAGTGATCTATTCTCATAATTTGTATATTCCAAAGTTAGTGAGATCACAAGAATTTACGTGTGTTACCAGGTAGGAGTCTATATATGCATAAAAATATACATGTTCTAAAGAGGCTACAGAGAAAAGGAGACAGGAATTTACATATGTGTTAACTTTGAAAACTCATGGAGAAATATTACAATGAAAAGTTGACTAGATTTATAACACATATCCTTGATAAAGGAAAAGGAAAATCCAAGTATACACCATGCCTCCTACAAAAGGCCTGTATTTCTATTCTGTTAGGTTTCTTTTTCTCCATCATTTTAGGATAGTAGTCATAGTCTAGTAGGGTATGGGTTAGTGTCAGAAATTCAGTATTGCAAATGGAAAATAGGATAATGTATCCAATGTGTATGCAAATATGTGCTACACAATAATCTTCCCACTCTCACCTAGAACAATGCCTTGACATTACCTTTGCCCCAAGTGAGACACAATTAGAGAAGAAGAGTTAGAAAATCTGTGAATACATATCTGGAATGGAAAATTCTCAGGAGTTCTCAACCTGGGAGCAGGTAGAGGAGTTTCCAGAAGTAAGGGATTGGGTAAACACTCCACAACCATGGAGCTCTGCTGGAAAAAAGACTTCTGGAGAATCTGCCTCTGAGGTGTGGCACTTGAAATATATATTGTTGTCAGGAGCTTTGTCTTCATTTGTAGTGAAACCATCAAAGCTGGGTCTGAATCTATGTGACCTGGAGAACATGGTTTCTTATTTTCCAATGAACCTGAGGCAGCAGTGCTGAATTCTCTCTTTGTAGGTAAACAGAGGCCAGTGGGCCAAAGTGTCTAACCATGTGGGCTGTGAAGCCATTTAGTCATCCTCCAATTTTCATGGTGTTTCTTGGTGCTGAACTGGGAGTTTGGTATTTGCTTCAAGAAATACAAGGAGTTCAACTGGGACACAGTGTTGGAGGGAGTTCTGTGACATGTGCTGGGTCAGAGTCTCCAGGAGAACGCACTAACCCGGCTTCTATCCCACATAGCTTGCCCCCTTGACCATAGCAACCTGATTCTGAACATTTCCCTGAAACCTCTCCATATAACAAGATGCCTTTGCATATAAGGGTCTGCTGGGTGCACCATGTTAGCTAAAAGCCATTTGGAAGTCAATGGCAGATCCACATGGCACCACCATAAATATTTTATCACACACCTGCACACCACAACTCTGGGCCAACTACTCCGCAGTCTCCATCTAACCGGCATCTCTGTTCTACACCACTTTCATTATACCCAATCAATCAAGGCACTGTCTGGTACACTAATGATCAGCAACAGGACATCAAAGGTTCTCCAGTGCCACCTCATCATGCGAATTTCAAAAATTTCATGGTATTTATCTAGCCATTTTACAAGGATGAAGTTGGAGGCATTGTGGGTTTCAATTCTTTCAGGAATCATTCAATGTTAAGGAAGCTCATTTCAATGAAAGTTCTGGAGAACTCTCACAGGCAAGGCTTTCCAAAGAGTGGCCAAATAGTCACATGAAGCCAGGCCAATTGAGGTCTACAATGTGAGGTCCATGTGTGTTTTGACTCTCAACTATGTCTGGCAAGTATTTCAAAATAACATCATATGATATTCTGTCTGAGATTCCCAGTGCTCTGTGGAAAGCCACCCCGGGCCTAGATCTCAGTTTCAAAGGGCGACTTTCATGGGTGGCCGCCTAAAATCCCAACACAAATCATGGCAATACTTCTCTGAGGTCAGTTCCAGAACTCAGTCTCTAAGAGAAATCACACCAGAGTTCAAGCCCTGGTGGACCCAGTCATCTTTTCCTACTGCCACATAAATGACCACAATGAAAACCAAAACACTCCCAAATGGCCCTCATCTTCTTCCATATAGACACTCATCATAACCTCTGGCTTGACATTTCCTTGAGGGGCACAGCCCAAGACAGTGTCCAAAATAATCTCCCTTTCCTCTCATTTGCCTAAAGTCAGGGTGGCCTGGACACCCATTCTGTGAACCATGAGTGATCAAATAACCCTGACTTTAATACTGCTCTGCTTCTCCAATTTGAGGCCTACTGTCTGTGGAGTATAGATTCTTGATGTGAATTGGAGTAATGAAAAAACCCAATAACCCATTGGCTACACTCTGCAGGGTTTTGAAGAACTCATTTGACCCAATAAATCCCTATTCTCATTTTATGGAGGTCAGGAACCTTACAGAGGAAAGTGAGAGACTTCATCCTCAATGACTGCTTTTTGGGCCATTTTGGTTTTTTATGTGCCTTCTGGAATGTTACATATTTTTTTTTTGGTTTTAGTGCCTTCTGGAATATTACATAATTTTTTTCTTTAGACATTATTGCCAGAGTTCCTATCTTCATCCCAGTGCAGGTGAAATCAAAGATAATACCAATCTACAGCTTCTGCAATAGCCATCCCTGTACTGCTTGCAGAACTTGCCTGGACACATTGTGAACTCACCTAAATGCATTGTGAACTATCTGTTGGTGCAGCGACTTGTGGTAGTGTTGGGGTATATTTGCTGATGATGTCATCGGTGGTACAATTTTTCCAAAAGGAGCCATCAATTGGCTTGGTGTATCTTCCTCCCTTCTGCGTGTCATGATCGTCCAGCTAAAATTTGGGGGGCCAACAGAGGTGAGGCAAAGAACCTCACCCACCCCCGCTGGTACAAAGACCTTTCCACAGGTGTGGCTCTATACTGGACGGGTAGTCAGTGACGGGTAAGATCCAATTGCAATGGTACCAACTTAACGGGTAAAGACCATATGTACTATTGGACAACCTAAGGCAGGCACGGTCCCTAAGCCACATGCGTGTTGTTTAAACAGAGAGGCGAAGATGTTGAGAGCCACAGCCGAAGGGGCCCCAACAAAATTCCTGCTGCCAGCAAACTTCCAGCTGCCGGCTGATGATTGGCTCACAGCGGCCCCAGCAACACCTAGCTGATTGGCTCCTCTGCGGTGATGCTCAATGGGCTGTTTCCCTGCCCTTTCAGACCACAAAACTGCTCATTGGGGGACATTTTTTGACTCCGCCCACATGACCCAGCCAATCGCCCTCAAGAGCAGGAGTATTGTGGGAGGCGGAGAGAGGCTCCTGTGGGAGGGAGAGGTTTTGGGAAGCCAGTGGTGGCAGTTGGGGCTCTGAAGGTTTTTTCCTGAGAGGCTGTTTTGTTTGGCATGTGTGGTTCTAAAAATAAAGTTAGTTTCTTTTGATAAGTGGCTGCTGATTGTGCCCAGCAAGACTGCGGCATTATCCTAATATTTCTACAATAACTGACCCAGTTTAACATCAATGCAAGTAGATTCCTGTGGGAGAGGACATGATGTGTATTTTGACGTTCATTTTTATGTAACAGTGGTACATTACTATTTCTTCAGTTTACGCACATCATAGTATATATATTTGATCCACAAGTTCACAAATTTATAGGCATTTGTTTCACTTTCAATCACTTTCTGCTTCAAAACACATGTATTCCTCCAGGTTTCTTGACTGGTCTTTTCATGAGACTTCTTTCCAAACACATTATTTCCGATTTCCATAATCACTTTTGAAGCAAAACTCACACATTCTTCATGAAAAACCATAATGCTGATATAACCATTAGATATATTACTGGTTGGAATGAAGGATTGTATATCAATGTAAGATTTTCTGTATATTTTCAGATATCAATTCAATCCATTATTTAAAGTTAGAACCAGTTATAATATTTCTTTACAGTATGGTCTATTCATGCATTATCTCTATAATTATAGACACAGTGTACACCATTTTTAACTCCAAAAATAATTGATACGTCTTCAAAATATTGCTCCCAGAAATGGTGGAAGAAATTCTCATGTCACCTGATCTACATATACATTTTACCACAGTAATATTCTGCACACAGAAAGAAGAGGTCAAACTTATGTTTGTACCAAAGCCTAAATGAAAAGTGAGCATGGATTACGGAAAACATCCATGTCCATATTGCCTAATGCTCTCAAAAGTTTATCCTATTGGTGACTACATGTTTGTTTCTTCCTAAGATTATATATTCAAACTCAACCCTGTTGAAAATGTATAATTCTATCACTCACTTTATACTTTGCCTGATATCCTAATGTCAATTGATATCTGCATTCCTACTTTTTTCCCCAGTTCATCCTTTTGACAGACTCTCCACATGTGCTGACAATTACATTCACTCTCTATCCGAAACCCTATTGCTACAGATCTTTTCATCCAAATCTTATACTCACTCTTCTTTCAAAACCTACCAACAATCTTACTAATCCTACAAATTATTTCTTTTTGACTGGATGTTCTCTTCAACATTCAATCAACCAAGGTACAAGGAATTATGCCATTGTATATTGATTTAACTGAGACATCTGTGCAGAATATAATTCAAAGCTAAGAATCCCAGCCAAGGGTCCAATGCAATTCTGGGCTTCAAATATTACCTAGATGTCTGTTTTCATACTTATATTTCAGTTATATTCTTATAAATATCGCACGTTCCCAATACCATAATTCATCCCGCAGAATGATTCCTAACCCAAATGGAACATGTTATTAACCCTGACCATACACTGTTCTCTCAATCTAACTTTACTGAAGAGCAGGGACAGAGTTGGTCTTTCAATACAGAAATTAGGGGATCTTCCACTTGCTGAGAACCTCCAAGGTCATTAAAGAAATGATCCCTGGATTAAATGTAGGCAGCTATGAATGACGTCAGAGAGCAAAAGTCATCTTCCATGACAAACAACCTGGTTAGCATGAAGGGATGTGTCTGAATCAACATTTCTTTTCTTAATGTATAGAAGATGGACCAAACCAGGCCTATCTGGAGAGCTTTTTTTGGGTGCCTATGGTTGATATACCATGCAAACTTGTGAAAGTTTCACTGGAAGAAGGGGCAGCCTCCAACTCATTGGACTTTGGAAGCAACTGTTAGGACAAATTGGTTGACAAGGCAGTAACCTGATTCAGTTCCTGAAGGAAGTGACCTACGTCACTTCCTTGGTGAAGGAATTCTCTGAAATTGGGATCCATGAAGACAGGTACCCAGAGCCAGTCCCAGTCCCAGTCCCAGTGGGCTCACTTGTTCAGTTTTACCAAGGACAGGGTCAGTCTTTCTTGGTACCTACCTATGTGAGGATGGCCAAAGGCCAGAAGAGCTCTGAAGAGGGACCTTTTCTGAGAAAGCAGGTAGTGGCTCACCGCTGGCTCTTGACAACTTCACAAAGTTGGCCAAAGAGACCAGATCTGAGTCAGGACAGGACATTTCGGGAGAACATTTTATGGCCCACCAGTCAGAGGACACTCTGGATAGTCACAGACCTACTTGGGGGAAGGAGGTGCCTTTGTGGGAGTGGTTGTGGTTTTGTGGTTTTGTCACATGTTCTGAGAATAGGTAGGAAATGTGGTTTGTTTGGTTTGGATTGGACTGTTTCTAGTAAGTCGTTTGACATGTAAGTGTTTCTATGTCTGTGTATCCCACTGTGTCTGTGGTTGTAGACATTAGAAAAGAGAATGAATTAATGGATGTGTCCTGTCTAGTAGAAAGCTTCCCAGCATTCATCCTGCCCAATTGATGAATGGACTGCGGCTTGCCTTCTGGATGGGCAAAACCTTCTATCTTCCTAAGATCCTGTTTTCTTCCTGAATTCTGCCCACTCTCCAGAATAGGCTCATGGTTTTGTGTCCAAGATATATACCACCTCCAAGCTCTGTGACATGGCCATGTACTTGATAGCTGAAGTGAATGGGGAGCATCTCAGAAAACTCAGATATCAGTGTGACCAGGAAAGTCTCAGTGGAGAAACCCTGCTTTGTGTCTTTTGCTTACCTGTTCTACTGTTGCCCTAAATGTCAGGAAGGTCTTTGCCTCTGGCCACCCCTTTGTGAAGCCTGAAGAAAACAGTTTTCAAATGAAAATGAATGGGCATCACCTGTGGCTCTTTGCTTAATTGCTTTGTAAAAGGATGTGTCTGAATCAGCCTCTTGGTTCTGTGTGAGGTTGTGGCTTAGATTCTCAGCACCTGATGCATCAAAAGATAGATTCCATGTGTGCATTCAAAACAGAAATGGCAAATGAGTCTCTTGCCTTCCTCTATTAGATTCCTGACCTTCATCAAGTAAGAATCAGGATCCTTTAGTTCAAAAGAGTTCTTTGAAACCCTGCAGAAGTGCTTGGGTTTTCTGATGACTCCAAATCACATAAAGAATCTATACCTGACAGTCAGTAGGCCTCAAATTGGAAAAGCAGAACAGTATTAACGCCATGCCTATTTGATCAGTTCTGGTTCACAGGAAGGGTGTGTAGGCCACCCTGACTTTCGGCAAATGAGGGGAAAGGGAGCTTATTTTGGACAGTGTCTTGGTCTGCGCCCCTCATGGAAACTTCTAGCCAGAGGTTATGATTAGTGTCTATATGGAAGAACATGAGGGCCATGTGAGAGTGTTTTGGTTTTCATTGTTGTCATTTGTGTGGCGGTGGGAAAAGATGACTGCGTCCACCTGGGTTTCAACTCTTGTGGGATTCCCCTTGGAGACTGAGTTCTGAAACTGACCTTAGAGAAGTATTGCCATGAATTGTGTTGGAATTTTCGGAGGCCACGCATGAGAGTCACCCTTGGAAACTGAGATCTAAGCCCAGGGTGGCTTTCCACAGAGCACTGGGAATCTCAGCGAGAATATCACTTGATTATATTCTGAAAGACTTGGCAGCAATAGTTGAGAGTCAAAACACACATGGACCTCACATTGTAGACCTCAATGTGGCTGGCTTTATGTGACCTTGGGCCACTCTTTCAGAAGACTTGCCTGTGAGAGTTCTCTAGAGCTTCCATTGAAATGAGATTCCTCAATATTTAATGGTTCCTGAATGAATTGAAACCCACAGTAACTCCAACTTCATCCTTGAAAAATGGCTAGAAAATACCATGAAATTTTTGAAATTTCCATGACCAGCTGGCACTGGAAAACCATTTGATGTCCTGTTGCTTATCATGAGTATACAAGACAGTGCCTGGTTTGACTGAGTTTCATGATAATGGTGTAGAAAAGATATGCCAGTAAGTTGGAGCCTGCTGAGTAGTGGGCCAAGAGCAGTAGAGTGTAGGTGTGTGAAAAAACATCTGTGGTGGGGCCACGTGGATCTGCCATTGGCTTATAAATGGTTTGTGACTGACATGGTGCAGCTAGCAGACCTTTGGATGTAAAGGCATCTTGTTGTATGGAGAGGTTTCAGGGCAATGTTCAGAATCATGTTGCTATGGTCAAGGGGGCAACTATGTGTGATAGAAGCCTTCTTGGTACATTCTCCTGCCGATCCTGACCACCACACATGACAGAACTCCCTGCAGCACTGTATCACAGTTAAACTCCTTTATTTCGTAAAGTAAATACCAAACTTTCAGTGCAGCATCAAATAACATGATTAAATGTGAAGGATGATCAAATGGCTTCACAGTCCACATGGGGAGACACTTAGCCCCCAGTAGCCCCAGTTTGCCTAAAAAGAGAGAATTCAGTACTGCTGCCTCGTGTTCATAGGAAAATAAAAAAAAAAAAAAAACATGTCGTCCAGGTCACATAGATGCAGACTCAGCTTTGATGGTCTCACTACAAAAGAAGCTAAAGCTCCTGACAACAACATATATTTCAAGTGCCCAACCTCAGAGGCATTTTCTCAAGAAGTCTTAAGGCCGACACAGCTCCATGTTTGTGGTATTTACCCTGTCCCTTACTTTTGGAAACTCCTCTACCACCTTCAAGGTTGTGAACTCCTGAGCATTTTCCATTCCAGATATTTATTATGAACTCAAACAACAACAAGTGCTGGCGAGGATGTGGAGAAAAGGGTACACTTGTACATTGCTGGTGGGACTGCAAATTGGTGCAGCCAAATTGGAAAGCAGTATGGAGATTTCTTGTAGAGGTGGGAATGGAACCACCATTTGACCCAGGTATTCCCCTTCTCAGTCTATTCCCTAAAGACCTAAAAAAAATGCTACAGGGACACTGCTACATTGATGTTCATAGCAGCACAATTTACAATAGCAAGACTGTGGAACCAACCTAGATGCACTTCCATAGATGAATGGATAAAAAATGAGGCATTTATACACAATGGAGTATTACTCTGCATTAAAAAATGACAAAATTTTTACAGAGAAATGGATGGCATTAGAGCAGATTATGCTAAGTGAAGCTAGCCAATCCCTAAAACCAAATGCCAAATGTCTTTTTGATATAAAGAGATTAACTAAGAACAGAGTAGGGACGAATAGAATGAGAAGAAAATTAACATTAAACAGGGATGAGAGGAGGAAGGGAAAGGGAGAGAGAAGGGAAATTGCATGGAAATAAAAGGAGACCCTCAGGGTTATACAAAATTACATACAAGAGGAGGTGAGGGAAAGGAAAAAAATATACAAGGGGGAGAAATGAATTACAGTAAAGAGGTAGAGAGAGAAGAGGAGAGGGAAGGTAAGGGGAGGGGGATAGTAGAAGTTAGGAAAGGCAGCAGAATACGACAGACACTAGTATGGCAATATGTAAATCAATGGATGTGTAACTGATGTGATTCTGCAATCTGTTTATGGGGTAAAAATGGGAGTTCATAACCCACTTGAATCACAGTGTGGAATATGATATATCAAGAACTATGTAATGTTTTGAACAAGCATAAATAAAAATTTAAAAAAAAGAAAACTAACTTTGGTGAATGGTGCAAAGAAATCCTAATATTTCTACAGTAACTGACACAGTTTAACATCAATGCGAGAAGATTCCTGTGGGACATGATGTGTATTTTGATGTTCATTTTTATTCAGCACTGGTACATTACTATTTCTTCAGTTTATTCACATCATATTATAATATTTCATCCACAAGTAAGGAAATTTATCGTCATTTTTTTCAATTTCAATCACTTCCTGCTTCAGAACTCATGAATTCCTCGGTGTTCCTTGACTGGAATTTTCATGAGACTTCTTTCCAAACACATTATTTTCGATTTCCATAATCACATTTGAAGCAAAACTCACACAAACTTCATGATAAATCGTACCCTAATATTAACATTAGGTGTATAACTGGTTGTCATGAATGATTGCATATCAATATAAGATTTCTTATATATTTTCAGATATCAATTCAATCCATTATTTAAAGTGGAACAAGTTGTATTATTTATTGAAATTAAGGTCTATTCATGCATTATCTGTATATTCATAAAAACAGGGTACACCTCTTTTTACCCCCAATGCTAATTTATACGTTTTCAAAATACTGCTCCTAGAAATGGTGGAAGAAAAAATCATGTCATCTGATCTACATATACATTTTATCACAGTAATATTCTGGAAACAAAATGCAAAGGTCCCACTTAGGATTGTACCAAAGCCTAAATGTAAAGTGAACATGGATTACTAACAATATCCATGTCCATGTTGCCTAATGCTCTCAAATGTCAATCCTATTGGTGACCTACATATTTGTTTCTTCCTAAGATTAGATATTCAATCTCAACCCTGTTGAAAATGTCTTATTCTATCACTCACTTTATACTTTGCCTGATTTCCTAATGTCTCTATTGATATCTGCTTTTCTACAAATTTTCCCCAGTTCATCATTGTGTCTGATTTCTTTATATGTGCTGACATTTATATTCACTCACTGCCCGAAAAAAATTGCTAAAGAACTTTTGTTACATATCCTATACTAACTCTACTTGCTAAACATAACGACTATCTTCTTTTTTTTTTAATTTTTTTTTATTGGTTGTTCAAAACATTACAAAGCTCATGGCATATCATCTTCCATACATTTGATTCAAATGGGTTATCAGCTCCCATTTTTACCCCAAATATAAGTTGCAGAATCACATTGGTTACACATCCACATTTTTACATAATACCATATTAATAACTGCGACTATCTTCTTAATCCTACCGACAATCCCTTTTGACTGGATGTTCTCTTCAGCATTCAATCATCCAAGGTTCACGTTCCTCTGCCATTGTATATCGATTTATTTGAGACATGTGTGCAGATAGTAATTCAAAGCTAAATATCCCAATCAATTGCCCAATGCCCTTCTGGGATTCAAATCTTACTTTAATTTCTGTTTTCATACATATGTTTAACCTTGATATTCTTATAAATATCACAGGTTCCCAATACCATTATTAATCCAGCAGAAAGATTCCTAACCCAAATCGAACATGAAATTAACCCTAACCATACACTGTTCACTCAATCTAACTTTACAGAAGAGCAGAGACAGATTGTTCTTACAATACAGGAATGTAGGGGATGCTCTACCTGTTAAGAACCTCAAAGGTCCATGCAGAAATGATCCCTGGAGAAGATGTAGGCAGCAATGAAGGACCTGAGAGACAAAAAGTCATTTTCCATGGCAAACAACCTGGTCAGGATGAAGGGTTTTGTCTGAATCAGCCTCTATCTTCTTACTGTAGAGGAGATGGACCAAACCAGGCTTGTGTGGAGAGCTGTTCTCGGGTGCCTAAGGTTGATATACCATTCTAAGTTGTGAAAGTGCCAAAGGAAGTAGGGGCAGCCTCCATCTCATGGGACCCTTGGAAGCAACTGTTAGGACAAAGTGGTTGCCAAGGCAGTGACCTCATTCAGTTCTTAAAGGAAGTGACCTACCTCACTTCCTTGTTGATGGAACTTTCTGAACTTGGGACCAAGGAAACCAAGCACCAGAGCCAGTCCCAGTCCCAGTCCAAGTGGTCTCATTTGTTTGGAATCACCAAGGTCAGAGTCAGTCTTCTTGGTACTGACTGATGTGAGGATGGCCAAATGCCAGGAAAGATATGAACACGGGCCTTTCCTGACTAAGCAGGTAGTGGCTCACCGCTGGCTCCTGACTGCTTTACAGAGTTGTACAAGGAGACCAGATCTGAGACAGGACAGACCATTACCGGGGAACATAGTATGGCAAACATGTCAGAGGACACTCCGGATAATCACAGCCCTACTTGGGGGAAGGAGGTGTCTTTTTGAGTGTGGGTGTGTGGTTTTGTCTCTGCTCTGAGAATAGGTAGGAAAGGAGGTTTCTTTGGTTTGCAGTGAACTGTTTCTAGTAAGTCGTTTTACAAGGTGAGTGTTTCTATGTCTGTGTATCCCACTGTGTCCGTGGTTGTATACATTAGAAAAGAGAATGCATCAATGCATGTGTCCCCTCTAGTAGAAAGCTTCCCAGCATTCATCCTGCCCAATTAATGAATGGAGTGTGGTTTCCATATCGATAGGCAACACCTACTACCTTATTAAGTCCCTGTTTTCTTTCTGAATTCTGACAACTCTTCAGAATAGGCTCTTGGGTTTGTGTCCAAGATATGTACCACCTCCAATCTCTGTCACATGGCCATGTACTGGATATCTGAAGGGAATGGCCAGCATCTCAGAAAACTCAGATATCAGTGTGACCAGGAAAGTCTCAGTGGAGAAACCCTGCTTTGGGCCTTTTGCTAACCTATTGTTCTGTTGCCTTGAATCTCAGGATGTCTTTGCCTCTGGGCACCCCTTTGGGAAGCCTGAGGAAAACATTTTTCAAATGGAAATGAAGGGCATCACCTGTGTCTCTTTGCTTAATTGCTTTGGAAAAAGATGTGTCTGAATCATCCTCTTGGCCCTGTGTGAGGCTGTGGCTTAGATTCTCAGCACCTGATGGATCAAAAGAAAGATCACATGTGTGCATCCAAAACCAAAATGGCAAATATTCACTCATTGTGAATGAATTCTTTTACCTTCCTCTGTTAGGATCCTGACTTCCATCAAGTGAGAATAGGAATCCTTTCGGCCAAATGAGTTCTTCAAATCTCTGCAGAGGGGCTTGGATTTTCTCATGACTCAAATTCACATAAAGAATCTAAACCACAGAGTCAGAAGGCCTCAAATTGAAAAAGCCAAGCAGTATTAATGGCAGGCCTATTTGATCATTCCTGGTTTACAGGAAGTGTGTCCAGGCCACCTTGATGTTAGACAAATGAGGGGAACAGGACCTTAATTTGGACACTGACTTGGGCTGTGGACCTCATTGAAAACTCCAGCCAGACGTTATAAGGAGTGTCTATATGGAAAAAGATGAGGACCATGTGGGAGTGTTTTGGTTTTAATTGTGGTCATTTGTGTGGCGGTTGGAAGAGATGACTGTTCCACTGGGCTTGAACTCTGGTGTGATTCCCCTTAGAGACTGAGTTCTTTAACTGACCTCAGAGAAGTATTGCCATGAATTGTGTTGGGATTTTAGGAGGCCACACATGAGAGTCGCCCTTGGAACCTGAGATCTAGGCCCAGGTTGGATTTCCACAGAACATTGGGAATTTCAGCCGGGATATAACATACAATTTTTCTTAAAGACTTGGCAGCCATATTTGAGTTTAAAACACACATGGACGTCATATTGTAGATCTCAATGGGCCTGGCTTCATGTGACATTTTGGCCACCCTTAGGGAAACCTTGCCTGTGAGAGTGCTCCAGAGCTTTCATTGAAATTAGCTTCTTCACCATTTAATGGTTCCTGAATTAATTGAATCCCTCAGAGCCTCAAACTTCATCCGTGAAAAATGGCTAGAAAATTACCATGAAATTTTTGATATTTTCATGATCAGCTGGCACTGGAAATACTATGGATGTCCTGTTTCTGATCCTGAGTATACCAGACACTGCCTTGATTGACTTTGTTTCATGAAAATGGTGTAGAACAGATATGCCAGTAAGTTGGAGCCTGGTGAGTAGTGGGCCTAGAGCAGTGGTATGCAATTGTGTGATAAAACATCTGTGTTGCTGCCATGTGGATCAGCCATTGGCTTCCAAATGGCTTGTGACTGACATGGTGCAGCCAGCAGACCCATATATGTAAAGGCATCTTGTTATATGGAGAGGATTCACTGCAATGTTCAGAATCATGTTGCTATTCTCAAGGGGGAAATCTACATGGGATAGAACCTTGGTTGGTGCATTCTCCTGAAGACCCTGACTCACCACACCTTAAAGAACTCCCTCCACCACTCTGTCCCATTTTAACTCCTTGTATTTTTTGAAGCAAATACCAAACTCCCAGTGCAGCAGCGAGAAACACCACGAAAAGTGGAGGATGACCAATTGGCTTCACAGTCCACACTGAAAGACACTTAGAGCCCAGTGTCCATAGTTTACCTACAAAGAGAGAATTCAGCACTGCTGCCTCATGTTCATTGGATAATAAGAAACCATGTCCTCCAAGTAACATAGATGCAGACCCAGCTTTCATGGTTTCTCTACAAAGGAACTAAATCTCCTCAGAACATCAAATACTTCAAGTGCCCACTCTTAGAGGCAGTTTCTCAAAAAGTATTTAGGCCAGCAGAGCTACATGTTTGTGGAATGTTTACCCTGTCCCTTACTTTTAGAATCTTCTCTACCACCTCCAAAGTTGTAAACTCCAGAGTATTTTCCATTCCAGATATATATTCACAGATTTTCTAACTCTTATCCTCTAATTGTGTCTTACTTGAGGAGAATGTAATGTCAAGGCATTGTTCTGGATGAAAGTGGGAAGAATTTTGTGTAGCACATATTTGCATACACATTGGATTCAATTTTCTATTTTCCATTAGAAATGCTGAATCCCTGAAACTAACATATACCCTATTAGACTCTGACTACTAATCCTAATATGATGGAGAAAAATAACACAAACATAATAGAAATACAAGCAGTTTAGATGAGGTATGTTTTATAGTTGGAGTTGCCTTTTGCATGGTATAGTGTAGCAGTTATAAATCTAGTCAATTATTTGTTGAAATAGTTCTCCATGCGTTTTTAAAGTTAACAAATAAGTGAATTCCTGTCCCCCTTTCTCTGTAGCCTATTCAGCACACGTATTTTTATATGCACATATAGAATCCTACCTGGTACCACACGTACATTCTTGTGAGGTGGCTGACTTGGCAGATACAAATTGGAAGAAGAGATCACTCCTCCTAAACGCTGCTTGAACTGGTAATTCAAATGTGAGTGATCTTCCTAGTTGAACAACATTATACATAAATCCATGTTCAGTAAAATGAATATATTTGGATCTGTGGATGATATACATTTCATGGTGAATTTCGTTTGGCATATATATTGCAATTTTTAATGTCTGTCTCTGTGTGTGTATATAAATATATATATAGATACACTCTCAGGAGTATTCAAAATATGAAATATGTGTCTTATTACACACTTCCTAAATTCATTCATATTTATGTTGTGGATTTATAATCAACTTTTCACAAGATTATTCTCAGAAATATTCATCCACCTGAAATACGTATTTGTTTCTTAGTACTGTTTCCACCCCAGATATGCATTCATGGATTTTCAAACTCTTCTACCCTAATTGTGTCTTACTTGAGGTGAAGGTAATGTAAAGGCATTGTTCTGGATGAGAGTGGGAAGATAATGGTGTAGCATATATTTTTATACACATTGGATTCATTTTCGTATATACCATTGAAAATACTGAATCCTGACAATAACCCATACCCTACTATACTCTGTCTACTAATCCAAATGATGGAGAAAAACAACCCAAACAGAATAGAAATACAAGCAGTTCAGAGGAGGCGTGGGGTATAGTTGGACTTGCCTTTTTCATGATAAATGGTAGGTGTTATAAATCTAGTCAATTTTTAATTGAAATAGTTCTCCATGTGTTGTTAAAGTTAACAAATATATAAATGCCTGTCTGCCTTTCTCTGTAGCCTATTCAGCACATGTATTTTTATATGCTTTATAGAATCCTACCTGGTATCACACGTTCATTTTTGTGAGGTGACTGACTTGGCAGATACAAGTTGTGAGAAGAGATCACTACTCTAAACGCTGTTGGAACTGAAAATTCAAACTATGGGTGAGCTTCCTAGTAGAACAACATTATACATAAATCCTTGTTCAGTAAAATAAATATTTTTGCATCTGTGGATGCTATATATTTTATGATGAACTTCGATTGGCGTATATACTCCTACATTTTAATGTCTGTGTGTGTGTTTTGTGTGTGTGTGTGTATATATATATATATATATATATATATATATATATATATATATACTGTCCTGATTTTTAAAATATGAAATGTATGTATCTTAAATACACTCCCTAAATTCATTCATGTTCAAAAATGTGAATTTATAATAAACTTTTCACAAAATTATTCTCAGAAATATTCATCCTCCTGAAATACACATTTGTTTCATAGTTCTGAAAACTAACTTCAGTAAATGGTGCTTACAAATCCTAATATTTGTACAGTAACTAACCCAGATTAACATCAATCAAGTAGATTCGTATGGGACATGATGTGTATTCTGACGTTTATTTTCATTCAACACTGGTACATTACTATTTCTTCAATTTTTACAAATCATAGGATATATATATTTCATCCACAAGTTCACAAATTTATACGCATTTGTTTCACAATCACTTCCTGCTTCATAAAACATGTATTCCTCCAGGTTTCTTGACTGGTCTTTTCATGAGACTTCTTTCCAAACACATTATTTTAGATTTCCATAATCACTTTTGAAGCAAAACTCACACACCCTTCATGATAAACCATAACCTTAATGTGGCCATTAGATATATAACTGGTTGGAATGAATGTTTGTATGTCAATATAAGATTTCTTGTATTTTTTCACATATAATTTCAATCCATTATTTAAAGTCGGAACCAGATATATTATTTATTCAAAGTATGGTCTATTCATGCATTATCTCTATATGCACAGACAAAGGGTACACCTCTTTTTACCCCCATTACTAATTTATACGTCTTGAATATGTTGCTGCCAGAAATGGTGGAAAAATAGTCATGTCACCTGATCTACATATACGTTTTATCACAGTAATATTCTGGACAAAAAAAGCAAAGGTCACACTTAAGATTGTAGCAAAGACTAAATGAAAAGTGAGCATGGATTACTAAACATCCATGTCCAGGTTGCCTAATGCTGTCAAATGTCAATCCTATTGGTCACTACACATTTGTTTCTTTCTAAGATTATATATTCAAACTCAACCCTGTTGAAAATATCTAATCCTATCACTCACTTTATACTTTGCCTTATTTTGTAATGTCTCTATTGATATCAGCTTTCCTAACTATTTTCCCCAGTTCATCATTGTGACTGTCTCTTCACTTGTGCTGAAATTAACATTCACTGTCTACCAGAAACCCTATTGCTAAACAACATTTGGTCCAAATCCTATACTCACTCTTCTTTCTAAACCTACCGAGAATCTTCCGAATCCTACCAACTATCCCTTTTGACTGGAAGTTCTCTTCTACATTTAATCATCCATGGTACAAGGACCTAAGCCATTGTATATCGATTTACCTGACACATCAGTGCAGAACATAATTCAAAGCTACGTATCCCAATCAAGGGCCCAATGCCCTTTTGGGCTTCAAATCTTAGCTAGATTTCTGTTTTCATACTTATAATTCACCTATATATTCTTGTAAATATCGCAGTTTCCCAATACCATTATTCATCCCGCAAAAAGATTATTAATCCAAATCGAACCTGTTAGTTAACCTAACCATACACTGTTCAGTCAATTTAACTTTACAGAAGAGCAGGGATAGAGTTGTTCTTACAATACAGGAATATAGGGGATCTTCCACATGCTGAGAAACTCAAAGGTCCATGCAGAAATGATTCCTGGAGAAGTTGTAAGCAGCTATGGAGGACCTAAGAGAGCAAAATTCATCCTCCATGGCAAACAACCTGGTCAGGATGAAGGGTTGTGTCTGAAACAGCTTCTCTCTTCTTAATGTAGAGAAGATGGACCAAACCAGGCCTGTGTGGAGAGCTGTTCCCAGGTGCCAATGGTTGATATACCATTCTAACTTGTGAAAGTGTCACAGGAGGTAGGGGCAGCCACCATCTTATGGGACCCTTGAAAGCAATTGTTAGGACAAAGTGGTTGCCACGGCAGTAACCTCATTCAGTTCCTGAATGAGGTGACCTACCTCTCTTTCTTGATGACGGATCTCTCTGAACTTGGGATCCAGGAAGCCAGGCACCCAGAGTCAGTCCCAGTTTCTTGCCCAGTGGGCTCAGTTGTTTGGAATAACCAAGGACAGAGTAAGTCTTCCTTGGTACCTACTGATATGAGGATTGCCAAATGCCAAGAGAGCTCTAAAAAGGGGAATTTCCTGAGAAAGCAGGTAGTGGCTCACCACTGGATCCTGAAAACTTCACACTGTTGGCCAAGGTGACCAGATCTGAGAAGGACAGGCCATTTCAAGGAAACATAGTATGGCCCATCATTCAGAGTACATTCCAATTAGTCACAGACCTACTTGAATAAAGGAGGTGTCGTTGTGGGTGTGATTGTGATTTTGTGGTTATGTCTCATGTTCTGAGAATAGGTAAGAAAGGCGGTTTGTTTGCTTTAGAGTGGACTGTTTATAGTAAGTCATTTGACAAGGTGATTGTTTGTATGCCTGTGTATCCCACTGTGTCCGTGGTTGTAGACAGTATAAAAGATAATGCATCAATGGATGTGTCCTGTCTAGTAGAAAGCTTGCCAACATTCATCCTGCCCAATTTATGAGTGGACTGCAGGTTGCTTTAGGGACGGGCAACACCTACTATCTTCCGAAGTTCCTGTTTTCTTCCTGAATTCTGGCCACTCTCCAGAGTAGGCTCATGGTTTTGTGTCCAAGATATGTACCACCTCCAAGCTCTGTGACATTGCCATATACTGGATAGCTGAAGGGAATAGCAAGCATCTCAGAAAACTCAGATATCAGTGTGACAAAGAAAGTCTCAGTAGAGAAACCCTGCTTTGTGCCTTTTGCTTACCTATTTTTCTGTTGCTCTGAGAGTCAGGAAGGTCTCTGCCTCAGGCCACCAATTTGTGAAGCCTGAAGAAAACTGTTTTCAAATGGAAATGAATGGGCATCACCTGTGTATCTTTGCTTAATTGCTTTGGAAAGGGATGTGTCTGAATCAGCCACTTGGCCCTGTGTGAGGCAGTGGCTTAGATTCTCAGCACCTGATGGAACTAAAGAAAGATCCCATGTGTGCTTCCAAAACCAAAATGGCAAAAATATCAGTAATTGTGTATGAAGTATCTTGCCTTACTCTGATAGGTTTCTGATCTCCATCAAATGAGACTAGGGATCCTTTGGGTCAAATGAGTTCTTCAAAGCCCTGCAGAGGCTAGCCCATATGAACTTGGGTTTTTTCATTACTTTAAATCACATTAAGAATCTATACCTGACAGTCAGTAGGCCTCAAATTGGAGAAGCAGAGCAGTATTAAGGCCAGGCTTATTTTATCACTCCTGGTTCACAGGAATGGTGTCCAGGCCCAGCTGACTTTAAGCAAATAAGGGATAAGGGAGCTTGTTTTGGATACTGTCTTGTGCTGCGCCCCTCATGGAAACCTCCAGCCAGAGGTTATAATGAGTGTCTATATGGAAGAAGGTGAGGACCATGTGGGAGTGTTTTGGTTTTAATTGTGTTCATTTGTGTAGTGGTTGGAAGAAATGACTGGATCCACCAGGGCTAGAACTTTGGTATGATTCACCTTAGAGACTGAGTTCTGGAACTGACCTCAGAGAAGTATTGTCATGAATTGTGTTGCGATTTTAGAAGGCCACGCATGAGAGTCGCCATTGGAAACTGAAATCTAGGCCAAGGGTGGCTTTCGACTGATCACTTGGAATCTCAGCCAGGATATCACATGATTTTATTATGAAAGACTTGACAGGCATAGTTGAGAGTCAAAACACACATGGACCTCACATTGTAGACCTCAATGGGCTGGGCTTCATGTGACTATTTGGCTACTCTTTGGGAAGCCTTGCCTTTGAGAGTTCTCCAGAGCATTCATTGAAATGAGGTTCCTCAACATTAAATGGTTCCTGAATGAATTGAAACCCACAGTTTCTCCAACTTCATCCTTGAAAAGTGGCTAGATAAATACCCTGAAATTTTTGAAACTCCCATGACCAGGTTGCACTGGAGAACCTTTGGATCTCCTGTTGCTGATCATGAGTGTACCAGAGAGTGCCTTGATTGACTGGATTTAATGATAATGGTGAAGAACAGAGATGCCAGTAAGTTGAGAATGCTGAGTAGTGGGCCCAGAGCAGTGGTGTGCAGGTGTGTGATAAAATATCTGAGGTGGGGCCGTGTGGATTTCCAATTGACTTCCAAATGCCTTTTGGCTGCCATGGTGCATCCAGCAGAACCTTACATGTAAAGGCATCTTATTATATGGAGAGGTTTCAAGGCAATGTTCAGAATCAGGTTGGTATGGTCAACGAAAAAGCTGTGTGAAATAGAAGCCTGGTTGGTGCATTCTCCTGCAGTTTCTGACCCACCACACGTGAAAGAACTCCCTCCAGCACTGTGTCCCAGTTGAACTCCTTGTATTTCGTGAAGCAAATACCAAACTCCCAGTGCAGCACCAAGAAACACCACAAAAATGGAGGATGATCAAATGGCTTCACAGTCCACACGGGGAGACACTTAGCCCCCAGTGGCCACAGTTTACCTACCAAGAGAGAATTCAGCACTGCTGCCTCATGTTCATTGGAAAATAAGAAACCATGCTCTCCATTCACATAGATGCAGACCCAGCTTTGATGGTCTCAATAAAAAAGAAGCTAAACCTTCTGACAACAAAATATATTTAAAGTACCCAACCTCAGAGGCAGTTTATCAAGAAGTCTTTAGGCCGGCAGAGCTCTATGTTTGTGGAGTGTTTACCTCTTAGACCAGGATGTAAGAAAAGAACACTGACTCCAGTTAAAATCAAATTAAAGTAAGCTTATTATTTCCACTGGCTGGGCTGCCTCTCCCTCCAAAGATTGCGAGAGCAAGAGAGCAACCCCACCTTTACTACAGCCCAGGTTTGCAGCCCAGAAAGTTACACAAAAATGGGGTAACAGATAACAGAACTCTGACAAGCATCACACTAATGGGAGTTTACATTTTTTTTTTTTTGCTAGCCCCAACATCAAAATTTATGAGGACCATTAGAGCCTCAGAGAGGGTCATTGTCTGGCCACAGAAGGCCAATATTTATGAGGTGTGACAAAGTTTCAGAGAGGGCTGCTATCTGGTCAGAGAGCCAAGCACGGGTGAGTTTAAGGCACGGGCAGTCATTCCAAGCAGGTTCAGAATTTGCAGTAATTTACAGTAAAGCCAAAATGATTTTTTCATGGCTTTGTTGCAAGATGGCTCCCAATTTTAATAAAAGATAAGGTTGGGTCTATCATTCCCCCCTTTTCTTATGTGTCCCTTTGTAATCCTTGATAGGTTAGTGGAAAAGCACTGAGGAAATTTTAATCCCTCAGTTAACAGTCTCCAAATTTTTAGAACTCACCGAAAACCAGTCTCCCTGATATTACCTGACTTAATTAATTACTTATATTGATAGTCTATTTATTTTGGGCTCCATTGGTGTAAGTGGAGAGTCGTCTCTCATTTTGCCTTCTTCTCAGCTGAGAGAAGGTGACATGAGTGTGCATGGCGTGAGAGACATGAGTTGCCTTTTTGAAGTCAGTTGAGGAATATGAGTTGCCTTTTAGAAGTCAGTTCTTTTTGAAGTCTTGTTGAGGAAGAACAGGTTGTAAAGTCATCTGGGGATGGGTTCTTCTATGAGAGAAACAAAAAACATGAGTATTGAATAAATGTTGCAGTAGCTGGATCATGTCACTGTATGAAGTACCCTCACCAGTCTTTAATATCCCCAATTATCAGGACTGTCAACTTAATATTTAACTTTAAGTGTTACAGTTGTCCCTCCCCATAATATACAGTTTAATAATTTAATGTCATCTGATTTTGCAAAATCCTTTCACTAGTATGACCTCTGTGTCTAATAGAGAAACATTTAATTCTGTTACTCAGGGCTGGATAATCGTACTAGCAAACACCAAGCCTACCTGTAGGTTAGGAATATCTGTAGGCCTTAAACTAAAAACTTCTGCCTCTGGCAGCTCCTCTTGATAGTCTTTGTAGCCAACAGTTTTACTTATTTTGGGAGGCTAACATAAAGTGTATACCTTAAAATATTATTATTATTATTATTATTATTATTATTATTATTATTATTATTATTATTTAAAATGCCCACGAATGGCTGTATTTTGGTTTTAACTGTCTTTGCTAAGTGTTTAAGATGAAGCAGTCAAATGACTTTTGTTTCTATCTATTGTTAGCAGTCAGCTGAGCTTTTATGGGAGTCATTCCTTGGGAAACTTGAGAGCAGCTTCTCAGTTCTGCTAGTGCAATTTGAGCTAGGTGGGTTCAGGTCTTGCTTGACCATGTGGCTTCCCTCAGAAGCATCAGGGATGTCTCCCTTTCCTGATGACTCTCCTCTTTGTAGCAAATGCACTGATTGGCTTTCTGTTCTCCAGTGGTCTCATTAATCTCCCTGATCGGGAGGTTATGTGGCCCAGAGTTGCAAAGCTCATAGAGAAGTCCCCTGTTCCCTGGATTCAGACTGACTCAAAGGGCAAGAGTCAAATATTGTTTTTTTTTTTTGGCCCTTTTCATTTAACTTTAATTTTGAATCCTAATCTGAAACAACCAGCAAATAAATTTTAACAGCCATATATTAAGAGTACTGCACTTTAATGTCTATAAGTTTATAATTATTTATATTTTATTAATTGGGATCTTATTATTCTGTCTGTCTTGTAGTTGATGACTTATTTTCTTAAATTAACCCATGTTGTGTTCTTAAAGCAACACTTCTGTAAAACACCAACAGGGAATCTTTAGATCACTTATAAAGAAATTAAAAAGTAAAATTTTTTAACAAGAGTAAAAATACTTAGTTCATGTAATAGCTACCCTGAATTTTTTGGTGAGTTATATATTATATCACCTTTTTGAGATCCTAGTAATCTTGACAGAAAAAAAAAATTTGAACATAACTTTAAATGAAATAAAATCTGACCTACTGCTTTCGTAGTCATTCTCACATGTAGTAAGATGGGACAAAGAGTCTTATCTCAGGTAAGCAGGGCTCCTTATAAATCTTAAATGCTTTAGATCTCAAGCTGATCTTTTTTTTAAATATCATTTTACAAAGTTTACATAAATTGTTTGAGGTCACATGAACATTAGCTCACACCATATGATATCACATTTAAAACATGAATTAAAGTACGACTGAAAGATTTTAATCTTTACATAGATTAGGGTCTCATTAACTTAAAAATACATTTAAATTGTTCCACAATGTAAAAAGTAACATAAAACTTTACATATATTATTGATAACAGGTAAATAAATCCCCAATATATATTTTATTTACCATACAACTTCAGAACACCTGCTTGATATAATGCTCTTTTAAAGTTTCTACCTTATAGAGTTGTATAACTGGAAAATATGAGCACATTAATAGCATCACAATTGCATTGAAGTTTCTACATTAACCAAGTTTAGCTTTTAAAGAAATGGCAGTACAGTGCTCTAAAATAACAGTTCTTATTTAAACATTTGTTTAATTTTTATGGTTGCTTGCTCTAGAAAATTTAAATCTTAATAAACTTAATGTTATGGGTAAACTTATGTTTAAGAAATTTTTGTCTCTTTTACACATGACTGATTTTTACAATCTTATACAGACTTTAGTACAAACTTATACAGACCTTAGTATATCAATCAGATATCAAACAAAAGTACTCATGAATGAGTAATCCCATATCAAATTTACTTTACTTATTTATCAAAATATTAGACAAATTTTTTGAACACTGTAAACCATTTTTTTGATTGAAAGAAAAGTCCTGGAACAAAGGCATATTAGACCTTTTGTAGACATTAATAGTTTATTAGATTTTTGAACACCTAGAAAAACTTGTAAGCTTAAATTTAAAGACATTTATATTTATCTGTTTACCCAATTTAAATTGAAACATTTAAATCACGTGAATTAAAGATCTTTGGATCCACTTTTTAAAATTGTTTTTATGAGTTCTTTTTAATATGAGTGCTCCTTATATATGTTAATTTGTGTATCATATATATGATATATGGATATATATATATATATATATATATATATATATATATATATATATATAGACATACAACACATAACAAATTGTGCACACATAATAAAAGTGAAGGCCTTGTAGCTTTTCACAGGTGAAATCTCCATTGCAATGATTTAAAAATTCCACAGTTGGTCAAAGATATTACTGATCAGAAAAACATTAACCTAGGTCTGTAGGAGCAAAATCATGAGCTCAAAAAATAAATAAAGAACCTAAGGAAAAAATTATGAGTCCTAGAAAAATGACTGGCCAGTAATTGGTAAATACCATACAATTTACCTTTTTTTTCCCTTAGGCCTCAAATAAGTCTCCTACTAAGCTTACAGGCTTCTTTCATTTGCATTTCAAAATAAGTCCTGGCTGAGGTCTGGAAGAAGAAGGAAAAAAAGGCTATTCTGAGCAGAAACCTTAGGCCTAAGGTATTTTAACCATAATTTTCATGTTAGGATGTTGAAAATTATGATACAAGTTTAAGATACAATTCACAAAATTTTATATCTTTACAAGTTGTTTTGTCAACAGATATCATACTATGATTTAGTATCCTTGTCCAAATTAATGCACTGGTACACACAGTGACATTTTCCCAGGCTACCTAATTTAAAATTGGTGAAAAAAAGACTGAATGATTGGGAAGTTACTTGCCAACTTGGAAGTAGAGTTCTTTATTTTCCATCCTAAGTATTTAAGTTCTCTGGCATGAATTATCTGAAACCATGAACTAAACAAATACCTAAACCCGACTTTTAACTGCAAGATTGTGGAATGCTTCAAAAACCCATTCAGATACCAGATTGGTACAATGAAACATCATCATTTAGACACACATTCAGCTAAGATCATTTCCAAGAAACAATTTATAATATTAACACATTATTGCACATGTCTTAAAGGGCTAGAAAAAAGGCACAAGAAAGACAGAAATGAACTCCAGACAATGGCTGACAGACAGAACCCTTTAAAACAGAGCAAATAAGAGAAAAATCTCCTTCTCCAGTGGCACCACAGATGTCCCCACAAGGGGACCAAATGTTTTCACAGAGGAGCTACCTGAAATATAAAATAAAGTGTCTCCATGGCGACTTTACTGCATTTAGTGTCCCCTTTTTGTTTTTCTCTTTTTTTAAGAAGACAGAGGTGGCATTATCCTTGCGGTGCAGGGAACGAAGGAGGGAATTCCCTGAAGCAACAGGGCTTCGGCAGATACTGGGAGATACTCAGTTCTTCATTCCCCAGCAGGCATTACCATCTGCACTGGGTGTGCTCCAGGCAGCAAGCTAGGGCCTTCTCTCATTCTGCTTAACAAATGGTGGTAAAGTTCATCACAGTTCCTTAAAACACAGTCCAAAGGGGTGTCAGGCTTACTTGCTTTGTTACCCATTTTCACGTTCAATATCCTTAAGATTTTATCACAGAAATCACAAAACAAAACGCACAAAAACAAACAAACAAAAAACATATAGAACACAGAACAAAACACACACACACACAAAAAAAAAAAAAAAAAAAACAGAATCCCGGTGCCAAAACAGAAAAACAGATGAGCAATTCAACGTCTTGCTAAAGCTCTGGGGTAGGAGCGCATGCGTGTCCCTCGGCACCTCTCTAACCTTCCAGAGGAATTCCCTACAGAACGGAACAGAGGACAGAACGATTCTCATTACTATCCTGGACAGGAGTGAATGTGAGCCTCCCCAGGCCACCTCTCTGTCATTAGAAGAGATCTCCCTTAACCAGATATAAGATGTTATCAAGGTGCCACTTACCTATGGAGGCCTCCTCCACCAGGTACTTGCTAATAGTTTCAGTGCGGTGGTTCACTGCAGTGCTCCCCAGACCGACAGCTCACTCCAAGGCCTTGGAACATCTCAAGTTGTGCACCCCCTAGAGTGGCTCCCCAGCCCGTAGCCCTGGAGGGAAGGCCAGCTTCAGAATTTTCAGCAGTCTGGTCTTGTGATCTGGTCGGGCAGGGTCATCTCACTGGGGAACTCCAAAATGTTGGAATAGGATGCAAGAAAAGACCAGTGACTCCAATTAAAATCAAATTAAGGCAGGCTTATTATTAAAACTGGCCAGGCTGCCTCTCCCTCCAAAAATGGCGGGAACAAGACAGCAACACCACCTTTCCTACAGCCCAGCTATATAGCCCAGAAAGTTACACAAAAAGGGGGTTACAGATAACAGAACTTTGAAAGCATCACACTGATGGTAGTTTACATTTTTTTTGCTGCCCCCAACATCAGAAATTATGAGGACCATTAGAGACTCAGAGAGGGTCGTTGTCTGGCCTGGGAAGGCCAATATTTATTAGGTGTCACTAATGTTTCAGAGAGCACTGTTATCTGGTCAGAGAGCCAGGCATGGATGAGTTCAAGGCACGGACAGGCATTACAAGCAGGTTCAGAATTTGCAGTAATTTATAGTAAAGCCCAAATTATCTTTTCATGGCTTTCTGGCAAGATGGCTCCCAATTCTAATAAAAGATCAGGTTGGGTCTATCAAGCCTGTCCTTTACTTTTGGAAACTCCTCTACAACCTGCAAGGTTGTGAACTCCTGACCATTTTACATTCCAGATATGTATTCACAGATTTTCTAACTCATGTCCTCCAACTGTGTCTTACTTGGGGTGAAGGTAATATCAAGGCATTGTTCTGGATGAGAGTGGGAAGATTTTTGTGTAGCACATATTTGCATACACATTTAGGAGATCACTCCTCCTAAACACTGATTTGGAACAGAAAATTCAATCTATGGGGGAGCTTCCTAGCTGAACAACATTATACATAAATACAAGTTCATTAAATAAATAGTTTTGGATCAGTGGATGATATATATTTCAAGATGGATTTAAATTGGCATATATATTGCTACATTTTAATGTCCATGTGACTTTTGTGTTTATAATGTTTTGTGATTTATGTGGATTTATAATCAAATTTTCACAAGATTATTCTCAGAAATATTCATCCAACTTAAATACATACTTTTTTCCTAGTACTGAAAAGTAACTTCAGTGAATGGTGGATAAAAATCCTAATATTTCTACAGTAACTGACCCAGATTAACATCAATGCAATTAGATTCCTATGGGACATGATGTGTATTTTGATGTTCATTTTTATTCAACATTGGTACATTACTATTTCTGCAGTTTATGCACATTATATATAGTATGATATATAATGTTCAATCACTTCCTTCTTGAGAACACATGTATTCTTACAGGTTTCTTGACTATTCTTTTCATGAGACTTCTTTCCAAACACATTATTGTTGATTTCCATAATCACTTTTGAAACAAAACTCACACACCTTTCAGGATAAACCACAACCATAATATTACCATTAGATGTATAACTGGTTGCAGTGAATGATTGTATATCAATATGAGATTTCTTTTATATTTTCAGATATCAATTCAATCCATTATTTAAAGTAGAGCAAGTTATATTATTTACACACAGTATGGTTTATTCATGCATTATCTGAATATTCATAGACACAGGGTACACCTATTTGTACCCTCAATAGTAATTTATACATCTACAAAATATTGCTACAGAAATGGTGGAAGAAATACTCAAGTCACCTGATCTACATATACATTTTATCACAATAATATTCTGGACACAAAATGCAAAGGTCACACTTATGATTTTACCAAAGCCTAAATAAAAAGTGAGCATGGATTAATAAAAACATCCATGTCCTGGTTACCTAATGCTCTCAAAAGTCAATCCAATTTGTGACAACATATTAGTTTCTGCCTAAGGTTATATATTCAGACTCAAACCGTTGAAAATGTCTAAACAAATTACACACTTCATACTTTTACTGACTTCCTAATGTCTCTATTTATATCTGCTTTCCTACATATTTTCCCCAATTCGTCATTGTGACTGACTCTTTACATGTGCTGACATTTACATTCACTCTCTACCCGAAACCTTATTTGTAAAGAACTTTTGGTACAAATCCTATACTCATTCTTCTTTCTAAACCTACTGACTATCTTGCTAATCCTACAGACTATCCCTTTTTTATTGGATATTCTGTATGTTATTCAATCATCTAGTGTATACGATCCTATTTCTTTGTATATCAATTTATCTGAGACATCTGTGCAGAATATAATTCAAAGCAAAGTATGCTACTCAAGGGCCCAAAGTCCTACTTGGCTTCAAGTCTTCCCTAGATTTCTGTTTCCATACTTATATTTCACCTATATATTCTTGTAAATATCTCAGGTTCCCAATACCGTTATTCATCCAGCAGAATGATTCCTAACGCAAATAGAACATGATATTAACATTAACCATACACTGTTCCCTCAATCTAACTTTACAGCAGTGCAGGGATAGAGTTGGTCTTACAATCCAGGAATATAGGGGATCTTCCACCTGCTGAGAATCTCAAAGATCCATGCAGAAATTATCCCTGAAGAAGATATAGAATGCTATGAAGGACCTGAGAGAGCAAAAGTCATTTTCCATGGCAAACAACCTGGTCAGGATGAAGAGATGTGTCTGAATAAGCCTCTCACATTTTAATGTAGACAAAATGGACCAAACCAACCCTGTGTGGAGATCTCTCCCCCAGTACCTATTGTTGATATACCATTCTAACTTGTGAAAGTGTCACAGGAAGTAGGGGCAGCCTCCATCTCATGGGACCTTAGGAAGAAACTGTTAGGACAAAGTGTTTTCCAAGGCTGTGAGCTCATTCAGTTCATGAAGGAAGTGACCTACCTCACTTCTTTGTGATGGAACTCTCTGAACTTGGGATCCCGGAAACCAGGCACCCAGGGTCAGGCCCAGTAACAGTCACAGAGATCTCACTTTTTTGGATTTATCATGGAAAGAGTCAGTCTTTCTTGGTACTTACAGATGTGAAGATGGTCAAATGCCAGAAAAAATCTGAAGAGGTGTCTTCAGTGAGAATGCAGGTAGTGGCGGCTCAAAGCTGGCTCCTGACAACTTCACAGAGTGGGCCAAGGAGTCCAGATTTGAGAACAGACAGGCCATTTCGGGTGAACAAAGAATGGCTCACCAGGCAGAGGACACTCCGGTTAGTAACAGACCTTCTTGGGGGAAGGAGGTGCATTTGTGGGAATGAGTGTGGGTTTGTGGTTTTGTCTCATGTTCTGAGAATAGGTAGGAAAGTTGGTTTGTTTGGTTTGGAGTGGACTCTTTCTATTAAGTCATTTGACAAGGCAAGTGTTTCTATGTCTGTGTATCCCACTGTGTCCGTGGGTGTAGACATTACAAAAGAAAATGCATCAATGGATGTGTCCTGTCTAGGAGAAAGCTTCCCAACATTCACGCTGCCCAATTTATAAAAGGACAGAGGGTTGCCTTATTTGTGGGCAAGACCTGAAATCTTCCTAAGTTCCTGTTTTCTTCCTGAATTCTGGCCACTCTCCAGAATAGGCTCATGATTTTGTGACCAAGATAGGTACCACCTCCAAGCTCTGTGACTTGGCCATGTACTGGATAGCTGAAGGGAATGGCGAGAATCTCAGAAAACTCAGATATCAATGTTACCAGGAAAGTCTCAGTGGAGAAACCCTGCTTTGGGACTTTTGCTTACCTATTGTTCTATAGCACTGAATGTCAGGAAGGTCTTTGCCTAAGGCCACCCCGTTGTGAAGCCTGAATAAAACAGTTCTCTAATGTAAATGAATGGGCATCACCTGTCCCTTTTTGAGTAATTGATTTCGAAAGGGATGTGTCTGAATCAGCCTGTTGGCCCTGTGTGAGGCTGTGGCTTAGATTCTCAGCACCTGATGGATCTAAAGAAAGATGCCATGTGTGCATCCAAAACCAAAATGGCCAAAAGAGTACTCATTATGGATGAAGTCTCTCGCCTTCCTCTGTAAGTTTCCTGACCTCCATAAGGTGAGAATAGGAATCCTTTGGGTCAAATGAGTTTTTCAAAGCCCTTCAGAGTCTAGCCCATTGGTGCTTGGGTTTTCTCATGACCCCAATCCACATGAAGAATCTAAACCCCACAGTCAGTAGGCCTCAAATTGGAGAAGTGGAACAGTAATAATGGTAGGCCTATTTGATCACTCCTGGTTCAGAGGAAGGGTTTCCAGGCCACCCTGACTTTAGGCAAATGACGGGCAAGGGAGCTTATTTTGGAAACTGTCTTGTCCAGCGCCCCTCATAGAAACCTCCAGCTAGAGGTTATGATGAGTGTCTATGTGGAAAAGATGAGGGCCATATGGGAGTGTTTTCGTTTAAATTTTGGTCATTTGTGTGGCGATTGGAAGAAATCACTGGGTCCACCTGGGCTTGAACTCTAGTGTGAATCCCTATAGAGACTGAATTCTGAAACTGACCTCAGAGAAGTATTGCCATGAGCTTTGTTGGGATTTTAGGAGCCCATGCATGAGAGTAGCCCTTATAAACTTAGATCAAGGCCACAGAGCACTGGGAATCTCAGCCAAGATAATCCATGATTTTCTTCTTAAAGTCTTGGCAGCCATAGCTGAGAGTCAAAACACACATGTACCTCACATTGTAGACTTCAATTGGACTGGCTTCATGTGACCTTTTGACAACTCTTTGGGAAGCCTTGCCTATGAGAGTTCTCCAGAGTTTCATTGAAATGAGCTTCCTCAACATTTAATGGTTTTTGAAAACCACAGTTCCTCCAACTTCATCCTCAAAAAAATGGCTAGATAAACACCATGAAATTTTTGGAATTCCCATGACCAGGTGGCACTGGAGAATTTTTGGATGACCTATTGCTGATCATGAGTGTATCAGACAGTGCCTTGACTGACTAGGTTTCATGAAAATTGTGTAGAACAGAGATGCCAGTAAGTTGGAGCCTGCAAATTAGTGGGCCTAGACCAGTGGTGTGAAGGTGTGTGATAAAACGTGTGGTGGGGCCATGTGGATCTGCCACTGGCTTCCAAATGGCTTGTGAATGACATGGTACAGCCAGCAGAACCTTCCATGTAAAGGCATCTTTTTGTATAGGGAGATTTCAAGGCAATGTTCAGAATCAGGTTGCTATGGACAAAGGGGCAACCCATGTGGGATAGAATCCTGGTTGGTGCATTCATATGCAGACCGTGACCTCCACACGTGACAGAACTCCCTCCAGCACTGTGTCCCAGTTGATCTCCTTGTATTTCATGAAGAAAATACCAAAGTCCCAGTGCAGCAGCAAGAACCACCACGAAAAGTGGAGGAGGACCAAATGGCTTCACAGTTCACACGGTGAGTCACTTAGCTCCCAGTGGCCATAGTTTAACTACAAAGAGAGTATTCGCACTGCTGCCTCATGTTCATTGGAAAATTAGAAACAATGTCCTCCAGGTCACATAGATGCAGACCCAGCTTTGATGGTCTCACTAGAAAGTAAGCTAAAGCTACTGACAACAACATATATTTCAAGTGCCCAACCTCAGAGGCAGTTTATCAAGAAGTCTTTAGGCCAGCAGAACTCCATGTTTGTGGAGTGTTTACCATGTGCCTTACTTTTGGAAACTGCTCTACCACTTCCAAGTTTGTGAAATCCTGAGTATATTCCATTCCACATATGCATTCACAGATTTTCTAACTCTTCTCCTCTAATTGTGTCTTACTTGGGGCGAAGTTAATGTCAAGGCATTGTTGTGGATGAGAGTGGGAAGATTTTTGTGTAGCACATATATGCATACACATTGGATTCATTTTCCAATTTTCCATTCGAAATACTTAATCCCTGACACTAACTCATAAACTACTAGACTCTGACTGCTAATCCGAATATGATGGAGAAAACTAACCCAAACAGAATAGAAATACAAGCAGTTCAAAGGAGGCATGGTGTATATTTGGACTTGCCATTTGCATTATGAAGGGTAGGTGTTATAAATCTAGTTAATTTTTAATTGAAATAGTTCTCCTTGTGTTTTTAAAGTTAATAAATATATAAATTCCTGTCTCCCTTTCCCTGTAGCCTATTCAGAACATGTTTTTTTATATGCACATATAGAATCCTACCTGGTATCACATGTACATTCTTGTGAGGTGGCTGACTTGGCAGATACAAATTATGAGAAGAGATCACTCCTCCTAAACCCTGTTGGATCTTAAAATTCAACCTATGGGTGAGCTTCCTAGTTGAACAACATTAAACATAAATCCATGTTCAGTAAAAGAAATATTTTTGCATCTGTGGATGATATATATTTCATGATAAATTTCGATTGGCATATATATTGGTAATTTAATGTCTCTGCATGTGTGTTTTTTGTATATATATATATATATATATATATATATATATATATATATATATATATACTCTCCAGATTTTTCAAAATATGAAATATATGTGTCTTATATACACTCCCTAAATTCATTCATGTTCATGTGTATGGATTTATAATCAAGTATTCACAAGATTATTCTCAGAAGTATTCATCCACCTGAAATACATATTTGTTACCAGTACTGAAAACTAACTTTAGTTAACGTTGCATACAAATACTAAACTTGTACAGTAACTGACCCAGTTTAACATCAATGAAAGTAGATTACTATGGGACATGATGTGTATTTTGACATTCATTTTTATTCAACACTGCTACATTACTATTTCTTCAATTTATGCACATCATAAGATATATATTTCATCCACAAGTTAGCAAACTTATAGGCATTTGTTTCACTTTCAATAACTTCCTGCTTCAGAACACATGGATTCCTCCAGGTTTCTTGTCTGGTCTTTTCATGAGACTTCTTTCCAAACACATTATTTTCAACTTCCATAATCAATTTTGAAGGAAAACTCACACACTCTTCATGATAAATCATAATCCTAATATAACGTTTAGATGTTTTACTGGTTGGAATGAATGTATGTATATCAATATAAGATTTCCTTTATATTTTCAGATATCAATTGAATCCATTATTAAATTTGGAATCCATTATATTATTTATTCACAGTATTGTCTATTCATGCATTATCTCTATATTCATATCACAGGGTACACCTATTTGTACCCCCAATAATAATTTGTACATTTCGACACAGAAGCAATGGTCACACTTATTATTTTACCAATGTAAATGTCAGGCGAGCATCGGAGGAAGAGACTACCAGGGACTGTCTAATGCAACAGCCAAAAGTTTATGGGGGTCCAACATGCTGGGGCTCAGAGCTCCCTTGAATAGAGCAGAGAGCCCTGAGAACAGCTTAAGCAGAGCTTATATACTTTCCTTGGAGAGGGCAGGGAGGGAAGATTATTGATGGGTCAGCGCGAGTGGGCAGTTTGCGTGCAAATGGGTGAGGGAGTACATTCTGCAGTTTTGCAGTTGGTACAGAACATTCAGGGAACAAGATTAGCAAACAGTTCTCAAGATATCAACAGTGTTTTGTTAAGCATACCGTAAAACTGGAAGTGACAATTACCTATTTTATTTACCTTTCATTCCCCACTTTCTTTTGGTTACATTAAATCATAATAGTGATCATTGAGGATGTCACATTTTATGTTTGCTAGTGTGGTATATTGATTTCTGATTACCATAAGTTTAACTTGTCCAATTTGAGCTTGGAGAAAGGAAACTACACGGTTGAGCAAACAGGGTCCTACAGTTAGCAATAATGTGAGGATTATTAATGGACCGGCCAGGGCTGATAAAAGCATAGTTACCCAGGGGGACTCTGTGAACCAAGACTCAAACCACCCTTTTTGGGCCTCTCTCTCTTGTTGATGCTCTTCAATGCGTCTTCTTAATTTAATCATAGATTCTTTTACAACTCCAGTATGGTAGGCATAATAACAACATTCTTCCCTCAATGCAGGACAAAGGCCCCTTCTCTCATGAAGAGGAGGTCGAACCCTCGCCTGTTCTGTAAAACAACTTCAGAGAGAGAGGTTAAAGATTCTTGTAAAGCTGTGATGGTGGTTTTTTAATATCTTTAAGTTTTGGTCTATTGCTGCTTCTAATTGGGTCATTTGTTGTGTCCCATGGATTAGGGCAGTGGTTCCTGTGCCCTTCTCTGCAGCAACTACTATTCCTCATAGGATGGCTAAAGTGAAGGATACAGGTTGCCAGCAGAACCGGGTTGTATGCCCCCCTATTTGAAATTTAAATGATCCTGCCTCATGATAGAGCACTCGGGGAAACATCTGCACCATTACATAATTAATCACATCTGTTGATAATTTTATGAATAAACAATGTTTAAGTATATAGAATTATACTGTTGTAGGTATGGACAAGGCAAGGCACCTAAGATAGCACCAAAGAAAGGGAAACAGTCCTATTTGGTTGCAACCGGATATAGAGGGCATTGCTTCTGTTGTAATCAATTAATCCCCTGAATCCCAAGTTTAGGTAGTTTCAGAATTTTGTACCCAACATGTAAGGGAAAAGACTCAGAAATTCACAGTCTGCAGAAGTTCACAAAAAGCAGTTTTTGGTTCTGTTTTTATTTTCCTCTTCTCTGGGAAAGATAACTTATTAAGGACACCTGGGAGGGGGAGAGCTTTTTTCTTCTCTTTTATTTTCTCCCTGCCAGCTGTTACCATGGAGCCCAGTTGGTAACTTCTTTATCTTGGAAATGTAGCCATCTCTGGAAGCCTCAGCTCAAGGCCAGAGGCCTTGTTCACATATTTTGTGAAAAACTAGTAAGGGGGTGTCTAGCTTAGAAGGGCTGATTTTTCCAGCCAGTGGCCAAGTATAACAGAGCAACACGAAAAGAGGAAGTTTATCTACACTGAACTCTTTTATAGGGACTTTGTTGCTGAAAGTCCTAAAGTCAGCCACGATGAAGACTTCTGGAGAAGGCCATTTAAGATTTTTCTGTGGGCCTGGTACAGAGGGGAAGACGGGGAAGGCGGGGGGTGAGAGCAGTTCTGTGGTTCTGAGAATGAGGAAAAAGAGATATAAAAGAATAATGGGAAAAGGGTTTGGGATTTTCCTGGCAACAAAACTTGAGCAGTAGAACAGGTAGAGCAGATGGGAAGACGGGAATGAGTATCTAAAAAGCCTGTGAGGGACTTTAAATTCTTAGTAACCTGTTTTTAGTGATGACAAAGCAACTTTAAAGGCCATTTTCATTACATCTTGGATAGGCGTCTGAGGGCACTCCTCAGCTGGTTTGAGCTTTGGGTTAGCTGGTAAGAGGACCTGGTGGGACCCGGTGTGGGCACTGACAGGAGAAGAGAGGAGTGAGTGGGTGGAAGGGTACCTCAGTACCTGCTACCTCAGCAAGGGGGCAATGGTCTGAGAACCAGCGGAGGTTTGGGTTTTTGATCTAGTAATTGGAGGGGAGAAATCAGGTTGTTGATGTGAGAGTGACAGCAGAGAATCTGGAGCAGAAGGATCTATTGGAGAAACATATTTCGTGATGTGAGCAAAGGAGGGAAAAGGCCTACACATAGGGGAATTTTCTTCAATCCTTTTGATCACTTGCCGAAGTTGAAATAGTCACACAGAATTTGAGGATCTAGAGACCCCTCTGGGGGCCATCGGTTTTGGTTGTCTAATTGGTAATATGGCCAATGCTGTGAACTGAATTTGATGAGGAGTTTGGGTTCCACCAGGCAGCCCCTGTATGCTCACATCCCCATGACTTACGGAAGAAGACGGCTTTTCCCCCACACAGCTGTGGTTGTTTGTGGCTTTGATAGTCCACCGGGCAAACATAGTAATCTAGGCTAGCCAACCTGCATCAGGCTTGCGTGTCCCTACATCCATAATGTTTGTTTCCATTATCTATGGTACGGGAGAAATTTAATGGAATTTTAGTGGGATCCTCTTCATCAGAGATATCCCAATTGGAAAGACGTATAACCAGCTGACAAATATCTGGGTGGAGAGTTGGCCACCAGGTCCCTAAGGGGGCTGTATGTGAGACAGACCATACTTCTTGTCTAATAGGATTTGTGATCAGCCATCGCTGCTGAATGGGCTGATGATGGTTAGGACTAGTGGTGGCCAATGGGAGAGTCTATAGCCTTATCCACATGGCAAATATGCAATTTGAAAGGGTTACCAGTCTTTTCCACTTTCAAGCCAGTGTCTGGACAGGGCACAGGCTTGAGATGAGAATTAGGATCCAGGAAGTGATTCCGTCTACCTTTACCACTGTAGGTTTTATAAGTAGCACCTGGTATGGTCCTGTCCAGCGGGGTTCCAGGGATGACACCTGATGTCATCTTATGTAGATGAAGTCTCTTTTTTGATATCGATGTGGAGTCTCCTCTTCACCAGGTTGGTAGGCAGTGGCCAGCTGTTTTGACAGGTATCCCTGAGTTCTTTCAATAGCTTTAAGTTTGTCAAGCAAGGGGGTGTGGAAGGGATCGGTAGGTCTTAGAGTTGTGGTTAGGTCCCCTGGAGGAGGGGCCCCATAGAGAATTTCATAGGAGGTGAGGTTACACAAAGAAACAGAGGGAGTATTTCTTGCATGAAACAGTGCATAAGGCAGGAGCATAGTCCAATCTTTGATGTCCTCTCTAAGCTTAATTTCGTTAAGGTCTCTTTAATGGTTCTATTAATTTTTTTAACCTGTCCTGAGCTCTGGGGTCTATAAGCACAATGTAACGTCCAATTTATCCCCAGGATCCTGGCTAACCCCTTACTTACCTGGGCCATGAACGCCGGTCCATTATCAGACCCTATTACCTTAGGTAGGCCGTATCATAGAAAAATATCTTTCAGGATTTTCTACCACCATTTGTGCCTTTTTTTTTTGTGGGGAAGGCTTCAATCCATCCTGAAAATATATCTACAAACACTAGGAGATATTGAAGTCCATACCTTGCTGGCTAAATTTCAGTAAAGTCCACTTCCCAGAATTTCCTGGTCTGGTTGTTCATAGGTGCTTTCCTGCAGGAAGCTTGGAAGGGTAATTGTTCTATTGACAGAACGGACAGGGTTTTGTTACCCGTTCAGTTATGTCCTTTCGCTGTGAGTCGGTTAGTGGAAAACTCTGTTCTTGATCCTTCAGGAATGCCTGCAGTTTCTTTGGACCAAGGTGTGTGAATTGATGTACATTTTTAACGTAGTGTAGGGCTTTCTGAAATTGCAGGCTTGGCTCAGTGAAGTTGAGGAGTTCAGTGCCAGTGTCGTAAGATGTTATCAAAAGCTTGCTGGTGCTCAGGGGTCCATTGGAATTGGGCATCTCCCTTTAACAGCGAGTATAAAGGAGAAGTTAAGGACGCAAACACAGGAATCCATAACCTGCAAAACCCAGTAGTCCCAAGAAACTCTTTGTGTTGTCTGCTGCTGGGGGGGGGGGTATCTGCACAACCGTTTGTTTTCTGGGCTCAGTGAGCCAACGTTTACCACCTCTAAGGGAATAGCCCAGGAAGACTACTTCTTGCTGGCAAATTTGGGGTTTTTTGGAAGAATCTCTATACCCGAGTTGAGCAAGCTTACATAATAGTGCTTGGTTCCCAGACTCACAGTTTTCCTTGGTGTTGGCTGCAGTAGCAGGTCATCCACGTATTGAAGCTGGGTGACTTCGGGGTGCATAGTTCTGAAGTTGTTGACATCTCTGTGGAGGGCTTCATCAAAGAGAGTGGGGGAGTTTTTGAACCCCTGTGGGAGTCTAGTCCATGTTAGTTTACCATACGTTCCGGTTTCTGGGTCTACCCACTCAAAAGCAAACAGAAACTGACTGTCTTTATGCAGAGGCATGCAAAAGATAGCATCTTTATGTCCATACCATTTCTACTCAGGGTTCAGAGTGATAAGCAGATTGTACAAATTATTTACCGTGGGGTGAATGTCCTGCACTCTGTTGTTGATCTCTCTTAGGTCTTGAACGGGGATAGTCCCCAGTTCCTGGATTTTTTACTGGTAGCAGGGGAGTGTTCCAGGCCGATTGACAGGGCCTTAGGACCCTAAAGCCAGATATTTCTGAATATGGGGCCTTAACCCATCTTTAGCATTTTTGCTCAGAGGATGTTGTTTGACATTGATTGGGGAGGCTGAGGTTTTTAACTCCAC
Organism: Callospermophilus lateralis; assembly: GCF_048772815.1. NCBI lineage: Eukaryota > Metazoa > Chordata > Mammalia > Rodentia > Sciuridae > Callospermophilus > Callospermophilus lateralis. Next base: position 2,280,145 of record NW_027512826.1, read on the forward strand.
TGTTCTTGGAGGTTGTTTCATGGCTAGTCCTAACCCAACAATTTTTGCCCAGGCATCTGGGTAATCTGTTATCCATTTCTGGGGTAGCTTGCCTGTTTGATCATTCTTGGGGTGTGTGAAAAGTGGATGTTCATCTTCGACTGACATTTATAAAGCCATGACTATAGGAGTTTTTAATGAAGGATTTAGAAATTTCATTTTGGGGCCTTCGGGGTTAAAAGTTGTTTTGGCCCAGAGCTTACTGAGCAGATCTCTGCCCATCAATGGGGCCAGGCATTCTGGGATTACTAGGAAGGAATGTTGGATTTTTCCTTTCCCCATGTCCATGGTCCTCTTAGTTGTCTAAGTCTGATATTTACTGCTGTTAGCCCTTTGAACTAGAGACCTTTTATTTGATAGAGGGCCCAGTGGGGCCTTAAGGGCTGAGTATACTGCTGCTGTATCCACTTCAAAGTTTATGGGGTCCCCTTCACTTCAAATGTTACCCTGAGCTCGGGGAAGGGATCTGAGCCCCGACATTCTCAGTCAACCTCCAGAGTCAGAAAGGCTGTCTGGCGTGGCTGTCTCTTTCTAGGGCACTTTTTGGCTCAGTGTCCTTTTTCTTTACAGTAGGCACATTGATCTGAGGCCAAGGGTGGCCTCTGGTGGGGACCCAGGTATCGCTTCTTGTCTCCCTGTTTCTTAATTTCTGGCCTATTTATTGTTGTGACCAGGACCTTAGTTAATACCTTCATCTGTCTTTTTCATCTGTCATCCTCCCTTTGCTCCCTTTCGTTCTCTCTGTTTCTCTCTTATAGGATACTTTCTTGGCTACCCTGAGTAAATCTCTCAAAGTCATATCTTGTAATCCATCTAAGTATTGTAACTTTCTTTTAATATCCAGATCAGCTTGCCCAATGAAGGCCATCATGACATATGTCTTTTGATCCTCTGCCTGAAGATCGAAAGGAGTATATCTCCTATATGCCTCCATAATTCTCTCTAGAAACATAGAGGGATATTCATCAGGCCCTTGAATAATCTCTCTTACCTTGGCCAAATTATTTGGTTGGCTAGCGGCCGGTTGGAAACCCACTATTAGGGCCCGGCAATAAGTGGACAGATGCTCCCTACCTTCAAAGGTGTCGGGGTCCCAGTTGGGTCAGTTCAAGGGTAAGCCGGCTTTGATTATGTTGGGAAGTTGTGTTGGTCACCCATCTGGTCCGAGGATATTTTTTTCTAGCTTCCAGAAAGTTTCTCTCTCGTTCCTCTGTCATGAAGAGAATCCCTAGGATTTGTTGGCAGTCATCCCAAGTAGGCAGGTGTGAAAACGCCAGGGAGTTCTTTGAGTTCTTTTAGCCGGGCCAGCTTTCTCCAGGGAAGGAGGGGCTGTGTGTGTGACAAGGGGGAGTCATCTGGTGGGCGCTGGGCCGGCCTAGCTTTCTCCAATGGCGGAGAGGCTGAGTCAGCAGCAAAGGAATCACTTAGAGGTTGTTGGGGGTTGGTGGACGACGGCAGCGGATAAGAAGGGTAGGAGAGTCCAGTAGAGTCTTGAGACTCAGGGAGAACAGAGGTTGGAGGAGGAAGAGCAGAGGGTTTGTGAGATAGAATCATGGTGGAAGGAGTAGGAGTGGGCGCAGAGACAAAGAAAGGCTTCACCCATGTAGGAGGAGATTTGCAGAGGTCCTGCAAAGTTAAGATATATGGCTGTTGATCTGGATGTCTATGTGGCCCCGGTTGAAAGACAAAATCTCTGACGTTTCAAATTAGTGGGAAGTAGATGTTTCTAGGGGCTATCCAACTCCAAAGGTGGGTCATTCTGAGGCACAGAGGGTCTGCCAGGTCCAGCAATTTACTGAAAAAGAAAGATTCTGGGCCTTGCACAGATTTTGGTCCAGTGATCAAGGGTCAGGAAGAGAGGTGTTGAAGTGCTCTGTCCCAAAATGAGAGATACACAAACAGTGAAAGAAATCACACACTACACTGACAAGACAAGACAATAAAGACAGGCAATGGACGTCCAATACTGAGACCAGGACTGAGTAGCCGGCAAAACCTGATGGGCTGGCAATACTGAATCCGAAGCAAAATATCACTGAGTCAAGGAGACTATTGTTCCTCGATTTCCTGAGTCCTCTGGGGCATCCCCCAGGGACGTGGCCTGTGGCTCTGTGACACGTATGTCAGCCTCTGTCAGAGAGAGCTCACGCTCATCACCAATAGCCATTTTGCCAAGCCCTAACCTGAAACCTAAAACCAAAAAGAGTTCCCTTACTTACCCTGAAAAGAGCCCCTTGGGGATCTTTCATCCGCCGCTGCCGGATCTTGCTCCTGCCTCCAGATGTAAAGGTTGGGCAAGCATCAGAGGAAGAGACCACCAGAGGAATGTCTCAAGCAACAGTAAATGGTTTATTATGGGTCCAGCATTCTGGGGCTCAGAGCTCACTTGAATAGAGCAGAGAGCAATGAGAACAGCTTAAGCAGAGCTTATATGCTTTCCTTGGAGAGGGCAGGGAGGGAAGTTTATTGATGGGTCAGGGCAAGTGGGTGGTTTGCGTGCAAACGGGTGAGGGTATACATTTGCAGTTTGGCAGTTGGGGACAGCACATTCTGGAAACAAGATTAGCAAACAGTCCTCAAGACTTCAACAGTGTTTTGTTAAGCATACAGAAAAACAGTAAGTAACAAGTACCTATTTTATTAACCTTTCACCAAAGCCTAAATGGAAAGTGAGCATGGATTACTAAACACATCCATATCCAGGTTGCCTAACGCTCTCAAATCAATCCTATTGGTGACTACATATTTGTTTCTTCTTAAGATAATATATTCAACCTCAACCCTGTTGAAAATGACTAATCCTATCACTCACTTTATATTTTCCTGATTTCCTAATGTCTCTATTGATATCTGCTTTCCTACATATTTTCCCCAGTTCATCATTGTGACTGACTCTTCACATGTGCTGACATTTACATTCACTCTTTATCCGAAACCCTATTGCTAAAGAACTTTTGGGCCAAATCCTATACTCACTCTTTTTTCTAACATACCAACTATCTTCCTAATCCTAAAGACTATCCCTTTTTGACTGGATGATCTCTTCGACAAGCAATCATCCAAGGTACAAGGTCCTATGCCATTGTATATTGATTTATCTGAGACATCTGTGCAGAACATAATTCAAAGCTAAGTATCCCAATCAACAGCCCAATGCCCTTCCTGGATTCAAATCTTATCTAGATTTCTGTTTTCAAACTTATATTTCACCAATATATTCTTGTAAATATCGCAAGTTCCCAATACCATTATTCATTAAGCAGAATGATTCCTAACTCAAATGAAACATGTTATTAAGCCTAACCATACATTGTTCCCTCAAACTAACTTTACAGAAGAGCCGAGACAGAGTTTATCTTACAATACAGTAATGTAGGGGATCTTCCACCTGCTGAGAACATCAAAGGACCATGCAGAAATTATACCCTGAAGAAGTTGCAGGCAGCTATGAAGGACCTAAGAGGGGAAAAGTCATATTCCATGGCAAACAACAGGGTCAGTATGAAGGGATGTGTCTGAATCAGCCTCTCCTTTCGTAATGTAGAGAACTGATGAAACCATGCCTGTGTGGAGAGCTGTTTACAGGTGCCTATGGTTGATATACCATTCTAACTTGTGAAAGTGTCAAAGGAAGTAGGGGCAGCCTCCATTTCATGGGACCTTTCGAAGCAACTGTTAGGACAAAGTGGTGGCCAAGGTAGTGACCTCATTCAGTTCCTAAAGAAAGTGACCTCACCTCTCTTCCTTGGTGATCAAAAAATCTGAAATTGTGATGCAGGAAGCCAGGCACCCAGAGCCAGTCCCAGTCCCAGTCCCAGTGGTCTCACTTGTTTGGATTTACCAAGGACAGAGTCAGTCTTCCTTGGTACCGACAGATATGAGGATTGTCAAATGGCAGAAGAGCTCTGAAGAGGGGCCTTTCCTGAGAAAGCAGGTATTGGTTCACCACTGGCTCCTGACAACTTCACAGTGTTGGCCAAGGAGACCAGATCTGAGAAAGGACAGGCCATTTCAGGGGAACATAGTATGGCCCACCAGTTAGAGGACACTCCAGATAGTCACAGACCTACTTGGGTTAAGGAGGTGCCTTTGTGGGTGTTCAGTGAGTTTGTGCTTTTCTCTCATGTTCTGAGAATAGGTAGAAAAGGCAGTTTTTTTGGGTTGGAGTGGACTGTTTCTAGTAAGTCGTTTGACAAGGCTAGTGTTTCTAAGTCTTGAGTATCCCACTGTGTCCGTGGTTGTAGACATTAGAAAAGAGAAGGCATCAAAGTATGTGTCCTGTCTAGTAGAAAACTTCCCAGCATTCATCCTGCCTAATTGAAGAATGGACTTTGGTTTGCCTTATGGATGGGCAACACCTACTAAATTCCTAAGTTCCTGTTTTCTTCCTGAATTCTGGCCACTCTCCAGAATAGTCTCATGGTATTGTTTCCAAGATATGTACCACCTCCAAGCTCTGAGACATGTCCATATACTTGATAGCTGTAGAGAATGGGAACATCTTAGAAAACTCAGATATCAGTGTGACCCGGAAATTCTCAGTGGAGAAACCCTGCTTTGGTTCATTTGCTTACCTATGGTTCTGTTGTCCTGAATGTCAGGAAGGTCTTTGCCTCAGGCCACCCCTTTGTGAAGCCTGAAGAAAACAGTTTTCAAATGGAAATGAATGGGCATCACCTGTGGATCTTTGCTTAATTGCTTGTAAAAGGATGTGTCTAAATCAGCCTCTTGGCCCTGTATGAGGTTGTGGCTTAGATTCTCAGCACATGATGGATCTAAAGATAGATTGCATGTGTGCAATCAAAACAAAAATGGCCAAAATCTGTCATTGTTGATGAGTCTCTTGCCTTCCTCTGTTAGGATTCTGACCTCTATCAAGTGAGAATAGGGATCCTTTAGGTCAAATGAGTTCTTTGAAGAACTGCAGAGGTGCTTGTGTTTTCTTGTGACTCCAAATCACTTAAAGAATCTATCCCTGAGAGTCAGTAGGCCTCAAATTGGAGAAGCAGGCCTATTGGATCACTCCAGGTTCCCAGGAAGGGTGACCATGCCACCCTGACTTTAGGCAAATGAGGGGCAAGGAAGATTATTTCGGACACTCTCTTGGGATGCGTCCCACATGAAAAACTCCAGCCAGAGGTAATGATGAGTGTCTCTCTGGAAGAAGGTGAGGACCATGTGGAAGTGTTTTGGTTTTAATTGTAGTCATTCGTGTGGCAGTTGGAAGAGATGACTGGATCCACCTGGGCTTGAACTCTGGTGTCATTCCCCTTAAACACTCAGTTCTGGATCAATCATCAAAGAAGTATTGCCATGAATTGTGTTAAGAATTTAGGAGGCCATGCATGAGAGTCTCCGTTGGAAACTGAGATATAGTCCTAGGGTGGCTTTCCACAGAGCACTGGGAATCTCAGCCAGGATATCAAATTATTTTTTTCTGAAAGACTTGGAAGCCATATTTGCTAGTCAAAACACACATGGACCTCAATTGTAGACCTCGATGGGCCTGGATTCATGTGACTTTTAGGCCACTCTTTGGGAAGCCTTGCCTGTGAGAGTTCTTCAAATTTTTCATTGAAATGAGCTTCCTCACCATTGAATGATTCCTGAATGATTTGAAAGCCATAGTGCTTCCAACTTCATAATTGAAATTTGGCTAGATAAATACCATGAAATTTTTGAAATTCCAATGACCAGGTGGCAATGAAGAACATTTGGATGTCCTGTTGCTGATCACGAGTGTACCAGACAGTGCCTTGATTGACTGGTTTTGATGAAAATGGTGTAGAACAGAGATCTCAATAATTTGGATCCTGCTGAGTAGTGGGCCTAGAGCAGTGGTGAGCAAATGTGTGATAAAACATCTGAGGTGGGGCCATGTGGATCTGCCATTGGCTTCCAAATGGCTTGTGACTGACATGGTGCAGCCAGGAGACCCTTATATGTAAAGGCAACTTGTTATATGGAGAGGTTTCAGTGCAATGTTCAGAATCAGGTTGCTATGGTCAAGGGGGCATCCTATGTGGTATACAAGCCCTGTTGGTGCATTCTCCTGCAGACCCTGATCCACCACACGTGACAGAACTCGCGGCAACACTGTGTCCCAGTTGAACTCCTTGTATTTCGTGAAGCAAATACCAAACTCCGAGTGCAGCAGGAAGAAACATTAGGAAAAGTGGAGGATGATGAAATGGCTTCGCAGTCCATATGGGGAGACACTTAGCCCCCAGTGGCCACAGTTTACATACAAGAGAGAATTCAGCACTGCTGCTTCATGTTTATTGGAAAATTATAAACCATGTCCTCCAGATCACAGAGATGAAGACGCAGCTTTGATGGTCTCACTAGAAAGGAAGCTAAAGATCCTCACAAAAAAATATATTTCAAGTGCCCAACCTAGAGACAGTTTCTCCAGACGTCTTTAGGCAGGCAAATCTCCATGTTTGTAGAGTTTTTACACTGTCCCTTACTTTTGGAAACTCCTCTACAATCTCCAAGGTTGTGAACCCTAAGCATTTTCAATTTCAGATATGTATTCAAAGATTTTCTAACTCTTCTCCTCTAATTGTGTCTTACTTGGGGTGAAGGTAATGTCAAGGCATTGTTCTGAATGAGAGTGGGAAAATTTTTTTGTAGTACACATTTGCATACACATTGATCCATTTTCCAATTTTCCATTCGAAATACTGAATCCCTGACACTAACTCATACCCTACTAGACTCTGACTACTAATCCTAATATGATGGAGAAAAATAAACAAAAAAAAAATGAAAATACAAGCAGTTCAGAGGAGGCATGGTGTATAGTTGGACTTCCCTCTTGCATGATAAAGGGTCGGTTTTATAAATCTACTCAATTTTTAATTGAAATAGTCCTCCATGTGTTTTTTTTTAAAGAGAGAGTTAGAGAGGAGAGAGAGAATTCTATAATATTTATTTTTTTAGTTATTGGCGGACACAACATCTTTGTTTGCACGTGGTGCTGAGAATCGAACCCATGCCGCACGCATGCAAGGCGAGCGCGCTACCACTTGAGCCACATCCCCAGCTCTCTCCATGCGTTTTTAAAGTTAACAAATATGTGAATTCCTGTCTCCCTTTCTCTGTAGCCTACTCAGCACATGTACTTTTTATATGCACATATAGATTCCTACTTGGTATCACACGTATATTTTTATGAGTTGGCTGACTTGGCAGAAACAAATTGTAAGAAGACATCAGTCCTCCTAAATGCTGTTGGAACTGAAAATCCAAACTATGGGTGAGCTTCCTATTAGAACAATATTATACATAAACCCATGTTTAGTAAAATAAATATTTTTGCATCTGAGGGTGATATATATTACATGATGAATTACGATTGGCATATATATATATTGATACTTTTTAATGAATTTTTGTGTTTTTTTGTCTCTCTCTCTCTCTCTCTCTCTATATATATATATATATATATATATATATATATACACATACACTCTACAGATTTTATAAAATATGAAATATATTTGTCTTATATACACTCTGTAAATTCATTCATGTTCATGTATGTGGATTTATAATCAACTTTCACAAGATTATTCTCAGAAATAATCATCTACCTGAAATACATATTTGTTTCCCAGTGCTGAAAACTAACTTCAATCAATGGTGCTTCCAAATCCTAATATTTCTACAGTAACTGACCCAGTTTAACATCAATGCAAGTATATTCCTATGGGACATGATGTCTATTTTGACATTCATTTTAATTCAACACTGGTACATTACTATTTCTTCAGTTTTTGCACATCATAGGATATATATTTCATTCACAAGTTCACAAATTTATAGGAATTTGTTTCACTTTTAATCACTTCCTGCTTCAGAACACATGTATTCCTCCATGTTACTTGACTGGTCTTTTCATGAGACTTCTTTCCAAACACATTATTTTCGATCTCCATAATCAATTTTGAAGCTAAACCCACACACTCTTCAAGATAAACCATAACATTAATATTACCATTAGATGTATAAGTGGTTGGAATGAATGTGTGAATATCAATATAAGATTTCCTGTACATTTTCACATTTCAATTCAATCCATTATTAAAGTTGGAACCAGGTATGCTATTAATTCACAGTATGGTCTATTAATGCATTATCTCTATATTCATAGACACAGTGTACACCTCTTTGTTCCCCCAATACTAATTTATACCTCTTCAAAACATTGCTCCCAAAAATGGTAGAAGAAATATTCATGTCACCTTATCTATCTATCTATCAATATATATATATATATATATATATATATATATATATATTTCTTTTTTTATCACAGTAATATTCTGGACACAAAAAACAAAGGTCATACTCATGATTGTATCAAAGCCTAAATGGAAAGTGAGCATGGATTACTAAAAACAACCATATCCAGGTTGCCTAATGCTCTCAAATGTAAATCCTATTGGTGACTACATATTTGTTTCTTTCTAAGATTATATATTCAACTTCAAGCCTGTTGAAAATGTTTAATCCTATCACTCAGTTTATACTTTGCCTGATTTCCTTATATCTCTATTGATATCTGCTTTCCTACATATATTCCCCAGTTCATCATTGTGTCTGACACTTCACATATGCTGACATTTACATTCAATGTCTACCTGAGACCCTATTGCTAAAGAAATTTTGGTCTAAATCCTATACTCACTCTTATTTCTAAACCTACTGACTATCTTCCTAATCCTACTGACTATTGCTTTTTGACTCGATGTTCTCTTCGACAATTAATCATCCAAGGTATAAGGTCCTAAACCATTGTATTTCAATTTGTCGGAGACATATATGCAGAACATAATTCAAACCTAAGAATCCCACTCAAGGACCCAATGCCCTTCTGACTTCGAATCTTACCTAGATTTCTGTTTTCATACTTACATTTCACCTATATATTCTTGTAAATATCACAGGTTCCCAATACCATTATTCATGGGGCAGAGAGATTCCTAACCCAAATCAAACATGTTATTAACCCTAAACATACACTGTTCCCTCAATCTAACTTTACAAAAGAGGAGGGACAGAGTTGGTCTTACAATACAGGAATGTAGGGGATCTTCCACCTTCTGAGAACATCAAAGGTCCATGCAGAAATGATCCCTGGAGAAGATATAGGCAGCTATGAAGGACCTGAGAGAGGAAAAGTCATCTTTTATGGTAAACAACCTGGTCAAGATGAATGGATGTGTCTGAATCAACCTCTATCTTCTAAATGTAGAGAAGATGGACCAAATCAGGCCTGTGTGGAGAGCTCTTCCCAGGTGCCTATGGTTGATATACCATTCTAACTTGTGAAAGTGTGACAGAAAGAAGGGACAGACTCCATCTCATGGGACCCTTAGAAGTTACTGTTAGGACAAAGAGGTTGCCAAGGCAGTGACCTCATTCTGTTCCTGAAGGAAGTGACCTCACTTCACTTCCTTGCTGATGGAACTCTCTGAACTTGGGATCCAGGAAGAGAGGCACCCAGAGCCAGTCGCAGTCCCAGTCCCTGTGGTCTCACTTGTTTCAATTTACCAAGCACAGAGTCAGTCTTTCTTAGTACCAACAGATGTGAGGATGGCCAAATGCCAGGAAAGCTCTGAAGAAAGACCTTTCTGAGAAAGCAGGTATTGGTTCACCGCTGGCTCCTGACAACTGCACAGAGTTGGCCAAGGAGACTAGATTTGAGATACAACAGGCCATTTTGGGGGAATATAGTATGGCCCACCATTCAGAGGACACTCCACAAAGGAGGTGCCTTTGTGGGTGTAGGTGTGTGTATGGTTTTTTCTCAAGTTCTGAGAAGATGTAAGAAAGGCTGTTTGTTTGAATTGGCGTGGACTGTTTCTAGTAAGTCCTTTGACAAGGCGAGTGCTTCTATGTCTGTGTATCCCACTCTGTCCGTGGTTGTAGACATTAGAAAAGAAAATGCATCAATGGATGTGTCCTGTCTAGGAGAAAGCTTCGCAATATTCATCCTGCCCGATTTATTAATGGACTGCAGCTTTCCTTATTGAAGGGAAACACCTGCTATCTTTCAAAGTTCCTGTTTACATCCTGAATTCTGGACACTCTCCAGAATTGCCTCATTGTTTTGTGTCCAAGATATGTACTACCTCCAAGCTATGTGATATGGCTATGTACTGGATAGCTGAAGGGAAAGGCGAGCATCTCAGAAAACTCAGATATCAGTGTGACCAGGAAAGTCTCAGTGGAGAAACCCTGCTTTGTGCGTTTTGTTTACCTATTGTTCTGTTGCCCTGAATTTCAGGAAGGTTTTTGCCTCAGACCACTCCTTTGTGAATATCAATTCAATCCATTATTTAAAGTGGAACCAGCTATACTATTTATTCACAGTATGGTCTATTCATGCATTATCTGTATATTCATAGACACAGGGTACAGCTTTTTGTACAACCAATACTTATGTATATGTCTTCAAAATATTACACGCAGAAATGGTGAAAGAAATACTCATGTCACCTAATCAACATATACATTTTATCACAGTAATATTCTGGACACAAAATGCAAAGTTCACACTTATTATTGTACTAAAGCCTAAATAGAAAGTGAACATGGATTACTTCCATGTTCAGGTTGCCTAATGCTCTCAAATATCAATCCTATTGGTGACTACATATTTGTTTCTTCCTAAGATTGTATATTCAAAATCAACCCTGTTGCAAATATCTAATCATATCACTCACTTTATACTTTGCCTGATTTTGTAATATCTCTTTTTTTATTGTTACGATGAGCCAATTTAGTACTTTTTTTAATTTTTTTTTCATCTTTCATACATTTGATTCAAGTGAGTTATGCATTTCCATTTTTACCCCAAATACAGATTGCAGAATCACATCAGTTACACATTCACAATGTTTACATAATGCCATATTAGTGACTGTTGTATTCTGCTGACTTTCCTATCCCCTACTATCACCCCTCCCCTCCCCTTTCATCTTCCCTCTCTACCTCATCTGTTGTTGTTCCGTTCTCTCCCTTCCCCCCCTTTCCCCTCACAACCTCGTATATGTGATTTCGTATAACGATGAGGGTTCTTTCCGTTTCCATGCAATTTCCCTTCTCTCTCCCTTTCCCTCCCATCACTTGTCTCAGTTTAATGTTAATATTTTCCTCATGCTCTTTCCCTCTGTTCAGTTCTTAATTGCTCTCCTTAAATCAAAGAAGACATTTGGCATTTGTTTTTTAAGGATTGGCTAGCTTCACTTAGCATAATCTGCTCTAATGCCATCCATTTCCCTGCAAATTCCATGAATTTGTCATTTTTTAGTGCTGCATAATACTCCATTGTGTATAGATGCCACATTATTTATTATCCATTCATCTATTGAAGGGCATCTAGGTTGGTTCCACAGTCTGCCTATTGTGAATTGTGCTGCTATGATCATTGATGTGGCGGTATCCCTATAGCATGCTCTTTTATGGTCCTCAGGGAATAGTCCAAGGAGGGCGATAGCTGGGTCAAATGGTGGTTCCATTCCCAGCTTTCCCAGGAATCTCCATACTGCTTTCCATAATGGCCGCACCATTTTGCAGTCCCACCAGCAATGTACAAGTGTACCCTTTTCCCCACATCCTCGCTAGCACTTATTATTGTTTGACATCCTAATGGCTGCCAATCTTACTGGAGTGAGATGGTATCTTAGGGTGGTTTTGATTTGCATTTCTCTGACTGCTAGAGAAGGTGAGAATTTTTTCATGTACTTATTAATTGATTGTATGTCTTCTTCTGAGAAGTGTCTGTTCAGGTCCTTGGCCCATTTGTTGATTTTGTAATATCTCTATTGATATCTGCTTTCCTACATATTTTCCACTGTTCATCATTGTGACTGACCCTTCAAGTGTGCTGATATTTACTTTCACACTTTAACCCAAACCCTATTGCTAAAGAACTTTTGTTCCAAATCCTATACTCATTCTTCTTTGTTAACCTACCCAATATCTATCTAATCCTACTTACTATCCCTTTTTGACTGGATGTTCTCTTCGAATTTTAATCATAAAAGGTACAAGGTCCTATGCCATTGTATATCGATTTATCTGAGATATCTGTGCACAACGTAAATCAAAGCTAAGTATCCCAATGAAGTGCCCATTGCCCCTCTGGGCTTCAAAATTACCTAGACTTTCTTTTTTCATTTATATATTTCACCTCTATATTTTTAAAAATATCGCAGGTTCCCAATACCATTATTCATCCAGCAGAATGATTTCTAACCCAAATCAAACATTTTATTAACCCTAACAATACACTGTTCCCTCAATGTAAATTTAAAGAAGAGCAGGGACAGAGTTGGTCTTACAATACAGGAATGTAGGGGATCTTTCACCTGTTGAGAACCACAAGTTCAATGCAGAAATGATCCCTGGAGAATATGTAGTCAGCTATGGAGGACCTGAGAAAGCAAAAGTAATCTTCCATGGCAAAATACCTGGTCAGGATGACGGGATGTGTCTGAATCAGAACCTCTCTTCTCAATGTAGAGGAGATGGACCAAACCAGGCCTGTGTGGAGAGCTATTACCGGGTTCCTATGGTTGATATACCATTCTAACTTGTGAATGTTTCACAGGAAGTAGGGGAAGCCTCCATCTAATGAGACACTTGGAAGCAACTGTTAGGATAAAGTGGTTGCCAAGGCAGTGACCTCATTCAGTTCCTGAAGGAAGTGACCTCACCTTACTCCCTTGGTGATGGAACTCTCTGAACTTAGGATCCTGGAAGCCAGGCACACAGAGCCAGTCCCAGTACCAGTCCCAGTGGGTTCACTTGTTTGGAATTACCAAGGACAGAGTCAGTCTTTCTTTGTACCTACTGATGTTAGAATGGCCAAAAGCCAAGAGAGCTCTGAAGAGGGGCCTTTCCTGAAAAACCAGATAGTGGCCCACCGCTGGCTCCTGACAACTTCATAGAGATGGCCAAGGAGACCATATCTGAGACAGGACAGGACATTTTGGGGGAACATTGTGTGGCCCACCAGTCAGAGGACACTCCATAGAGTCACAGACCTACTTAGGGTAAGGAGGTGCCTTTGTGGGTGTGGTTGTGTGTTTGTGATTTTGTCTCATGTTGTGAGAATAGGAAAAAAAGGTGGTTTGTTTGGTTTGGAGTGAACTGTTTCTCGTAAGTCGTTTGAAAAGGAGAGTGTTTCTATGTCTGTGTATCCCATGGTGTCCGTGGTTGTAGACATTAGAAAAGAGAGTGCATCAATGGATGTGTCCTGTCCAGTAGAAAGCTTCCCATTTCATCCTGCCCAATTTATGAATGGTTTGCGGCTTTACTTAAAGATGGGCATAACCTGATACATTCCTAATTTCCAGGTTTATTCATGAACTCTGTTCACTCTCCAGAATAGGATCATGGTTTTGTGTGCAACATATATACCACCTCCAAGCTCTGTGACATGGCCATGTACTGGATAGCTGAAGGGAATGACGAGCATCTCAAAAAACTCAGATATCAGTGTCACCAGGAAAATCTCAGTGGAAAAACCCTGCTTTGGGCATTTTGCTTATATATTGTTCTGATGAACTGAATGTCAGGAAGTTCTTGCTCTGGCCACCCCTTTGTGAAGCCTGAAGTAAACTGTTTTCAAGTGGAAATGATTGGGCATCACCTGTGGCTCTTTGCTTAATTGCTTTGGAAAGGGATGTGTCTGAATTAGCATCTTGGCCCTGTGTGAGGTTCTGGCTTAGATTCTCAGCACCAGATGGATCTAAAGAAAGATCCCATGTGTGCATCCAAAACCAAAATGGCAAATACACCAGTCATTGTGGATAAAGTCTCGCTTTCCTCTGTGAGGTTCCTGACCTCTATCAAGTGAGAATAGGGATCCTTTGTGTCAATTGAGTTCTTCAAAGCCCTGCAAAGGTGCTTGGGTTTTCTCATGACTCTAATTTACATAAAGAATCTATACCTCTAACTCAGTAGGCCTCAAATTGAAGAAGCGGTGCAGTATTAACGGCATGCCTATTTGATCACTCCGGGTTCACAGGAAGTATGTCCAGGCCACCCTGACTTTAGGCAAAGGAGGGGCAAGGGAGCTTATTTTGGACACTGTCTTGGAATGTGCCCCTCATGGAAACCTCCAGCCAGAGGTTATGATGAGTATCTATATGGAAAAAGATGAGCGCCATGTGGGAGTGTTTTGGTTTAATTGTGGTCATTGTGTGGCTGTTAAATGAGGTGCCTGGGTCCACATGGGCTTGAACTCTGGTGTGATTACACTTAGCGAGTGCATTCTGGATCTGATCTCAGAGAGCTTGTGTCATGAATTGTGTTGGGATTCTAGGAGGGCACGCATGAGAGTCTCCCTTGGAAACTGAGATCTAGGCCCAGGGTGGCTTTCCACAGAGCACTGGGAATCTCAGCCAGGATACCACATGATTTTTTTTTTTCTGAAAGACTTGGTAGGCATAGGTGACAGTCAAAACACACATGGACCTCACATTGTAGACCTCAATGGGTCTGATTTCATGTGACTTTTTGGCCACTCCCTGGGAAGCCTTGTCTTTAACAGTTCTACAGAGCTTTCATTGAAATGAGGTTTCTCATCATTTAATGGTTCCTGTACAAATTGAAATCCACAGTGCCTCCATCTTCATCCGTGAAAAATGGCTAGATAAATACAATAAAATTATTGAAATTTCCATGACCAGGTGGCACTGGAGAAAATTTGGAAAACCGGTTGCTGATCATGAGTATACCAGACAGTGCCTTGATTGACTAGGTTTCATCAAAATGGTGTATAACAGAGATGCCAGTAAATTGGAGCCTGCTGAGTAGTGGGCCTAGACCAGAGGAGGGGAGGTGTGTGATAAAACATCTGTGGTGGGGCCATGTTGATCTTCCATTGGCTTCCAAATGCCTTGTGACTCACATGGTGCAGCCAGCAGACCCTTATATGTAATGGTATCTTGTTATATAGAGAGGTTTCAGGGCAATGTTGAGAATTATGTTGCTGTGGTCAAGGGGAAAAGCTATGTGGAATAGAAGCATTGTTGGTATATTCTCTTGCAGACCCTGACCCACCACACGTGACAGAACTCCCTCAAGCACTGTGTCCCAGGTGATCTTTTTTTTACTTCATAAGCAAATACCAAACTCCCAGTGCAGCAGCAAGAAACACCAGGAAAAGTGAAGGATGACCAAATGGCTTCACAGTCCACACGCGGAGACACTTAGGCCCCAGTGGACACAGTTTACCTACATAGAGAGAATTCAGCACTGCTGCCTCATGTTCATTGGAAAATATGAAACCATGTCCTCCAGGTCGCATAGATGCACACCCAGCTTTGATGGTCTCAGTACAAAGAAAGCTCCTTACGAAAACATATATATCAAGTGCCCAACCTCAGAGGCAGTTTCTCAAGAAGTCTTTAGGGCAGCAGAGCTCCATGTTTGTGGAGTGCTTACCCTGTCCCATACTTTTGGAAACTCCTTTATGACATCCAAGGTTGTGAACTCATGAGAATATTCATTTCCAGATATGTATTCACAGAATTTTTAACTCTTATCCTCTAATTGTGTCTTACTTGGGACGAGGGTAATGTCTAGGCATTGTTCTGAATGAGAGTGGAAAGATTTTTGTGAATCCCTGACACTAACCCATTCCCTACTAGACTCTGACTACTAATCCTAATATGATGGAGAAACATAACCCAAACAGAATAGAAATACAAGCATTTCAGAGGAGGCATGGTGTATAGTTGGACATGCCTTTTGAAATATATAGGGTAGGAGTTATAAATCTAGTCAATTTTTAATTGAAATAGTTCTACATGTGTTTTTAAAGTTAACAAATATATGAATTACTGTCTTCCTTTCACAGTAGCCTATTCAGCACATGTGTTTTAATATGCACATATAGAATCCTACCTGGTGTCACACGTACATTCTCGTGAGGTGGCTGACATGGCACATACAAATTGTGAGAAGTGATCACTCGTCCTAAACACTGTTGGAACTGAAAATTCAACCCATGGGTGAGCTTTCTATTTGAACAAACTTATATAAAAATCCATATTCATTAAAATGAATATTTTTGGATATGATGATGATATATATTTCATGATGAATTTCAATTGGCATATATATTGCTATTTTTAATGTCTGTGATATATATATATATATATATATATATATATATATATATATATATATATATATATATAAAACACGTGTCTTATTATACACTCCCTAAATTCATTCATATTGATGTATTTGGATTTTTAATCAACTTTTCACAAGATTATTCTCAGTAATATTCATCCACCTGAAATACATATTTGTTTCCTAGTACTGAAAACTAACTTCTTTGAATGATGCAAACATATCCTAACATTTCTACACTAACTGACCCTGTATAAAATCAATTCAAGTAGATTACTATGGGACATGATGTGTATTTTGATGTTCAATTCTATTCAACACTTCTACATTACTATTTATTCACTTTATGCACATCATAGAATATATATTTCATCCACAAGTTAGCAAATTTATAGGCATTTGTCTCACTTTCAATCACTTCGTGCTTCAGAACACATGTATTCATCCATGTTTCTTGACTGACCTTTTCATGAGACTTCTTTCCAAACACATTATTTTCGATTTCCATAATCACTTTTGAAACACTTCAAAAGTTACCTTGAGCTTCGGGAGGGAAACTGAGCCCCGACTTTCTTAGTCATCCTCCAGAGTCAGTATGGCTGGCTGGTGTGGCTGTCGCTTTTTAGGGAAATTTTGGCCCAGTGTCCTTTTTTCTTTAGGGTAGGCACATTGATCTGAGGGCAGGGTGCCCTCTGGCATGGGCCAATGTTATCCCTTCTTGTCTAACTGTTTCTTAATTTCTGGCCTATTTGTTGTTGTGACCAGGACCTTAGTCAATGCCTTAGTCTGCCTTTTGTTTCTTTTATCCTCCCTTTGCTCCCTTCTCTTCCTCAGTTTCTCTCTTATAGTATACGTTCTTGACTTCTCTGACTAAATCTCTCAAAGTCATATCTTGTAATCAATCTAGCTTTGTAACTTTGTTTTAATATCCAGGCCAGTTTGCCCAATAAAGTCCATCGTGACAGATGCCTTTTGATTCTCTGCCTGAGGATCAAAAGGAGTATATCTCCTATATGCCTCTATAATTCTCTCTAGAAACATAGTGGGAGATTCATCAGGCCCTTGAATAATCTCTCTTACCTTGTCCAAATTAGTTTGTCGCTACCGGCTGCTTGGAGACACACTATTAGAGCCCGGTGATAAGTGGACAGATGCTCCCTACCTTCAAAGATTTTGGGGTGTCAGTTGGGTGGGTTCAAGGGAAAGCTGCCTTTGATTATGTTGGGAAGTTGTGTCGGACGCACATCTTGTTTGAGGATATTTTTTTCTAGCTTCCTGGAGGATTCACTGTTGTTCCTCTGTCATGAAGAGAATCCCTAGGAGTTTTTGGCAGTCTTCTGAAGTAGGCTGGTGTGAAAACATCAATGACTCAACCAGACCTGAGAGCCAAGTGGGGTCCTCAGAAAAAGGGGGATTATAATTTTTTTAAGTTATTTAGGTCTGACGAGGAGAAAGGCTAATACTGGTAGGCTTGCATTTTTTCCCCGTGGCCATCGTCAATCATTGGCCCATAGGGATGGAGGGGGAGCATCCCGAGAGTTCCAGGGTTTTCAATCATTCACCGCCAGCGAGTTCCTTTAGATGGGTCAGCTTCCTCCAAGGGAAGAGGTGCTGTGTGTGCCGCAAGGGAATTATCTGGAGGGCGCTGGGCCGGCATAGCTTCCTCCAATGGAGGAGAGGCTGAGTCAGCAGCAGGGGAATCACTTAGAGGGTGTTGGAGGTTGGGGGACAAGGGCAGGGGATAAGGAGGGGAAGGAGAGTCCAGTAGAGTGAAATCTGGTGACTCAAGGAGAACAGAGGGTGTAGGAGGAGGAGGAGCAGAGGATTTGAGATTTCCTGGGGGAAGGAGTCAGAGTGGGGGCAGGGGCAAGAAAGGCTTCACCCATGGAAAAGGAGATATGCAGAGTTCCCGCCGAGTTAAGATATATGGCTGTTGATCCAGATGGCTATGTGGCCCCGGCTGAAAGACAATATCTCTGACTTTTTTAAATTAGTGGGAAGTAGAAAGATCCTTCTAGGGGTAATCCAAATTCAAAGGTGGGCCATTCTGAAGCACAGAGAGTCTGTCACATCCGGGGCTTTACTGAAAAAGAAAGATTCTGAGCCCTTAAGTGGACTTTGGTCCAGTGATCAAGGATCAGGGACAGAGGCATTGAAGTGCTCTGTCCCATAATGAAAGATACACAAACAGTTAAAGCAATGAAACATGACACAGACAAGACAAGGCAATGAAGACAGGCAATGGACGTCCAACACTGAGACCAGGACTGAGGAGCCGGCAAAACCCGATTGACTGGCAATACTGAATCCGAAAAAAAAATATCACTGAGTCCAGAAGACTATCTCGTCCCCATAAATTTACGGGAAGATGATCCAATACATATGGCTGTAGAGTTCCTTCACATCCTTCAGGATCCTTCCAATCTAATACCATTGCACTTCTATGGGGATTAGACGCCACTCCTAGGCCTCGAAGCGTTTGAGTGGCTTGTTGTAACGGCCAATGTTTTGGCCATTCTTGACGACAGATGATGCTAAGGTCTGCATCTGTATCCAGTAGCCCATTAAATTTATGCCCTTGAATATTTAGTTTTAGCATGGGGCCAGAATCTAAATTTAAAGAAAGCATAGACCAATCTACACCTGTGGAGCCTAATCACTTGGAACCTCTTTCTACAGTACAACTGGAAAATTTTTCATGTAGGCTGGGTATTATTAGTAACTGTGCTATTCTATCTCCTGGTGAAATTACTGATATACCCTTTGGAGAACTGGCTATAATTTTTATTTCACCTTCATAGTCGAGATCAATTACCCCAGGACTTATCATAAGTCCTTTTAGAGTAGAAGAGCTGCGTCCCAATAATAAGCCTACTGTTCCTTTGGGAAGAGGTCCTTTTACCCATGTGGAAATGAATTGAACTCCCATCTCTGCAGTTAGTACTGCTCTGGCGGAGGCACAGATGTCCAACCCTGAGCTCCCTCTGGTTTGTCTGATGAGGGATCTGATGGACAATGTGCCCTGGGCACTACCCTGATGGGGTTGCTGGGTTTCTCCAGTGCTGCGTATATTTGTGGTTTTGGGCCCCGGAGCATTGAGCCCCCTTGTCCATTTTTGGCAATGGAGCTCCATGTCTTTGTCCACAATATTGTGGATAAACACCTGGTCCTTGTTCGTTTTTTGATAATGGTGTACCCTCTATGGTGGTTTGAGAACAGCATTCATTAGCCCAAAGTCTCCCTCTACGGCATCGTGGACAAATACCTGGTATTCTACTCCTTTGATACCTAGTTTTGTTAAACCCTCCTCCTATGGGACAATTCCTTTTAAAATGTCCTGTTTCTTCACAATTGTAGCATGTTCTTGGCCTGACATCTAAATCCTGTTTTACTGCAGCTGCCACAATTTGCCCTTGTTCATTAATGTCTCTGGCATCTAAAGCCTGTTTTACTGCAGCTTCCACGACTTGCTCTTGTTCTTTAATGTCTCTACATAATTTAATATATGTGTTTAAATCTTCATGTTTCCATGGTCTAATGATATCATTGAACCAAAGATTCGCTTGCTCATAAGCCAGTTGTTTTAGTAATGGCATTGCTTGTTGTGTATTTCCAAAAACTCTGGTAGCTGTTTGAATAAGCCTATCTACAAATAAGGTTCATTAGCTCCTTGTATTACCTTAGATAATTAACCTTGTAAACCTCCATGTCCTTGTAAAGTCTTCCATGCCTTGATTGCATCTAACAATTTACTGAACACTCTTTCAGTTTTTTTTTTTAATAATTTCTGATTCCGCATTTCTACTATAATACAACCCAACAAGATGACACCAAACAAAACAGCTCCTCAGGAATAACCATCAGAGCCCAACTGCCACCACAGGCTTCCCACAAGCCTCTCCCTCAAACACAAGTCTCCTCCTCTTGAGGCCGATTGGCTGGGTCGCATGGGCGGAGCCAAAAAAGTCCCCCAATGAGCAGTTACGTGGTCTGAAAGGGCAGGGAACCAGCCCAATGTGCATCACCACAGAGGAGCCAATCAGCTAGATGTTGCTGGGGCCGCTGTGAGCCAATCATCCGCTGGCAGTCTGAAAGGTCGGGGAAACCGCTCATTGAGCATCTCCAATGAGCATCACCACAGAGAAGCAAATCAGCTAGATGATGCTGGGGCCGCTGTGAGCCAATCATCAGCCGGCAGACGGAAGTTTGCTGGCAGCTGCAAGTTTACTGGGGCTCCTTTGGCTGTGGCTCTCAACAGATTATTCTCAGAAATATTTAACCACCTAAAATACATATTTGTTTCCTAGTACTGAAAACTAACTTCAGTGAATGGTCCTTATATATCCTAATATTTCTATAGTAACTGACCAAGTTTAACATCAATGCAGTTAGATTCCTATGGGACATGAAATGTATTTTGAAGTTCATTTTTATTCCACACTGGTACATTACTATTTCTTAAGTTTATGGACATCATAGGGTATAACCTTTCATCCACAAATTCACAAATTTATAGGCATGTGGTTCACTTTCAATCGCTTCCTCTTTCAGAAAACATGTATTCCTCTATGATTCTTTAGTGGTCTTTTCAATAGACTTCTTTCTAAAAACATTATTTTCGATTCTGTACTCATTTTTGAAGCAAAACTCACACACTCTTCATGATAAACCATAACCCTAATATTACCATTAGATGTATAACTGGTTGGAATGAATGCATATATATCAATATAAGATTTCCTATATATTTTCAAATATAATTTCAATGCATTATTTAAAGTTGGAACCAGTTATATAATTAATTCACAATATGGTCTATTCATGCTTCATCTCTTATTCATCAACACAGGGTACGCCTATTTTATCCGCAATACTAATTTATAAGTTTTCAAAATATTGCTCCTCATATTGGTGGAAGAAATACTCATGTAATCTGATCTAAATATATATTTTACCACAGTAATATTCTTGACACAAAATGCAAAGGTCACACTTATGATTGTACTAAAGCCTAAATTTAAAGTGAGCATGGATTACTAAAAACCTCCATGTCTAGGTTCCCTAATGCGCTCAAATGTCAATCCTATTGGTGACTAAATAATTGTTTCTTCCTAAGATTATATATTCAACCTCAACCCTGTTGAAAATGTCTAATCCTATCACTCACTTTAGACGTTGCCTGATTTCCTAATGTGTCTATTGATACATATTTACTCTCTTTCCTACATATTTTCCCCAGTTCATCATTGTGACTGACTCTTCACATGTGCTGACATTTACATTCACTCTCTAACTAAAACCCTATTGCTAAAGAACTTTTGGTCCAACTCCTAGACTCACTCTTCTTCCTAATCCTACTGACAATCTTCCTAATCCTTTGGACTATCCCTTTTGGACTGGATGATCTCTTCTAAATTCAGTCATCTGAGGTACAGCATCCTATGCCATTGTAAATGAATTTATCTGAGACCTCGGTACAGAACATAATTCAAGCTTAGTATGCCAATCAATTGCCAAATGCCCTTCTGGGCTTCAAATCTTACCTAGATTTCTGTTTTTGTACTTATATTTCAAGTCTATATTCTTATAAGTATCACAGGTTCCCAAACCATTATTCATCCAGCAGAATGATTCCTAACCAAAATCGAACACGCTATTAACCCTAACCATACAATGTTCCGTCAATCTAACTTTACAGAAGAGCAGGGACCGAGTTGGACTTACAATACAGGAATGTAGGGGATCTTCCATCTGCTGAAAACCTCAAAGGTCCATGCAGAAATGATCCATGGAGAAGATTTAGGCAGCTATTTAGGACCTGAGAGAGCAAAAGTCATCTTCCATGGCAAACAACCTAATCAGGATGAAGGGATGTTTCTGAATCAGCCTCTCTCTTCTTAATGTAGAGAAGTCGGACCAAACCAGGCCTTTGTGGAGAGCTGTTCCCAGGTGCCTGTGGTTTCTATACCATTCTAATTTGTGACTGTGTCACAGGAAATAGGGGCAGCCTCCATCTTATGAGAACCTAGGAAGCAACTGTTAGGACATATTGGTGGCCAAGTCAGTGACCTCATTCAGTTCCTGAAGGAAGTGACCTCACATACTTCCTTGGTGATGGAATTCTCTGAATTTGGGATCCAGGAAGCCAGGCACCCAGAGCCATTACCCGTCCAAGTCCCCGTGGTCTCACTTGTTTGGATTTACCAAGGATAGAATCAGTCTTTCTAGGTACCTATTCATGTGAAGGTGGCCAAATTCCAAGAAAGCTCTGAAGAGGGGCCTTTACTGACAAGACTGGAAGTGGCTCACCACTGCCTCCTGACAACTTCACAGAGTTGGTGAATAACACCAGATCTGAGACAGGAAAGGCCATTTCGGAGGAACATCGTATGGCCTACCAGTCAGAGGACACTCAGAAGAGTCACAGACCTACTTGGGGGAAGGAGGTGCCTGGATGTGTGGATGTCAGTTTGTGGTTTTGTCTCATGTTCTGAGAATAGGTAAAAAAACGTGATTTATTTCTTTTGGAATGGACTGTTTCTAATAAGTCATTTGACATGGTGAGTGTTTCTATTTCTGTGTATCCCACTGTGTCCGTGGTTGTACACATTAGAAAAGAGAATGCATCAATGAATATGTCCTGTGTAGTAGAAAGTAGAATGCCTCCCACCAATCAACCTGTCCAATTTATGAAAGGACTGCGGCTTGCCTTACCAATGGGAAACACCTACAACCTTCCTAAGTTCCTGTTTTCTTCCAGAATTCTGGCCACTAGCCAGAATAGGCTCATCATTTTTTATCCATGATATGTACCACCTCCAATCACTGTGACATGACCATGTACTGAATAGCTGAAGGGAATGGCATGGAGAGCATCTCAGAAAACTCAGATATCAGTGTGGCCAGGAAACTCTCAGTGGAGAAACCCTGCTTTGGGCCTTGCTTACATTTTGTTCTGTTGCCCTGAATGTCAGGAAGGTATTTGCCTCTGGCCACCCCTTTGTGAAGACTGAAAAAAACAGTTATCAAATGGAAATGAATGAGGATCACCTGTGGCTCTTGGCATAATTGCTTTGGAAAGGGAGGTGTCTGAATCAGCCACTTGGCCCTGTGTGAGGCTCCAGCTTAGCACATGATGGATCTAAAGAAAGATCCCGTGTGTGCATCCAAAACCAAAATGGCAAAAAGATCAGTCATTGTGGATGAAGTCTCTAGCCTTTTTCTGTGATGTTCCTGACTCCATCAAGTGAGAATAGGGATCCTTTGGGTCAAATGAGTTCTTCAAAGCCCTGCAGAAGTGCTTGAGTTTTCTCATGACTCCAAACCACATAAAGAATCTATACCTGACATTCAGTAGGCCTCAAAATGGAGAAGCAGAGGAGTATTAATGGCAGGTCTATTTAATCCCTCCTGGTTCACAGGAATGGTGTCCAGGCCACCCTGACTTTAGGCAAATGAGGGCCAAGGGTGCTCATTTTGGTCACTGTCTTGGGCTGCGCCCCTCATGGAAACCTTCAGCCAGAGGTTATGATGAGTGTCTATATGGAGAAGATGAGGGCCTTGTGGGAGTGTTTAGGTTTTAATTTTGGTCATTTGTGTGGCGATTGGAAGAAATGACTGGGTCCAACTGGGCTTGAACTCTGGTGTGAGTTCAAGGGGACTTAGAGACTGAGTTCTGGAACTGAACTCAGAGAAGTATTGCCATGAATTGTGTTGGGATTTTAGCAGGCCACACATGAGAGTCGCCCTTATAAACTGAGATCTAGGTCCAGGGTGGCTTTCCACAGAGCACTGAGAATCTCAGCCTGGATATCACATGATTTTTTCTGAAACACTTGGCAGGCATACTTGAGCGTCAAAACACACATGGACCTCACATTGTAGGCCTCAATAGTCCTGGATTTCTGTGACCTTTTGGCCACTCCTTGGGAAGACTTGCCTGTGAGAGTTTTCCAGAGGTTTCATTGAAATGAGCTTCCTCACCATTTAATGTTTCCTGAAAAAATTGAAACCAACAGTGCCTCCAACCTCATGCTTGAATAATGGCTCGATAAATACCATGAAATTTTTTAAATTCCTTTGACCAGGTTGCACAGCAGAACCTTTGGATGTACTGTTGCTGACAATGAGTGTACCAGACAGTTCCTTGATTGACTAAGTTTCATGAAAATGGTGTAGAACAGAGATGCCAGTAAGTTCAAGCCTGCTGATTAGTGGACCTAGAGCAGAGATGTGCAGTTTTGTGATAAAACTTCTGTCGTGGGGCCTTGTGGATCTGCCTTTGACTTCCAAATGGCATGTGGCTGACATGGTGCATCCAGCAGACCCTTATATGTAAAGGCATCTTTTTATAACAAGAGGTTTAAGGGAAATGTTCACAATCAGGTTATTATGGTCAAGGGGGCAAACTATGTGGGTTAGAAACCTGGTTGGTGCATTCTCCTGCTGACCCTGACCCACCACACATGACAGAACTCCCTCCAGCACTGTGTTCCAGTTGAGCTCCTTGTATTCCATGAAGCAAATACCAAATTCCCAGTGCAGCACCAAGAATCACCACGAAATGTGGAGGATGACCAAATGGTTTCACAGTCAACATGTGGATACACTTAGCTCCCCATGGCTACAGTTTACCTACAAAGAGAGAATTCAGCACTGCTGCCTCATGTTCATTGGAAAATAAGAAACCATATCCACAAGGTCAAAGAGATGAAGACCCAGCTTTGATGGTCTCCCTAGAAAGGAAGCTAAAGCTCCTGACAACAACATATGTTTTAAGTGCCCAACATCAGAGACAGTTTCTCAAGAAGTCTTTAGGCAGGCAGAGGTCCATGTTTGTGGAGTTTTTACCCTGTCCCTTACTTTTGGAAACTCCTCTACCACTTCCAAGGTTCTAAACTCCTGATCGTATTCCATTCCAGATATGTAGTCACGGATTTTCTAACTCTTCTCCTCTAATTGTGTCTTACTTGGGGCGAAGGTGATATCTAGGTGTTGTTCTTGATGAGAGTGGGAAGATTTTTGTTTACCACATATTTGCATACACATTGGATTCATTTTCCTATTTTCCATTCGATATACTGAATCCCTGACACTAACTCACACCCTACTAGACTCTGATTACTAATCCTAATATGATGGAGGAAAGTAACCCAACCATTATAGAAACATAAGCAGTTCAGAGGAGGCATGGTGTATAGTTGGACTTGCTTTTTGCATGATAAATGGTAGGTGTTATAAATATAGTCAATTGTTAATTGAAATAGTTCTCCATTGTTTTTAATGTTAACTTATTTCTGAATTCCTGTCTCCATTTCTCTGGAGCCTATTCAGCACATGTATTTTTATATGCACATATAGAATCCTACCTGGTATCACACGTACATTTTTGTGAGGTGGCTGACTTTGCAGATACAAATTGTGAGAAGAGATCACTCCTCCTAAACGCTTTTGGATCTTAAAATTCCACCTATGGGTGAGGTTCCTAGTTGAACAACATTATACATAAATCCATGTTCACTAAAATGAATACTTTTTAATCTGTGGATGATATATATTTCATGATAAATTTTGATACGCATATATATTTATATATTGCTACTTTTTAATGTATCTGTGATATATATATATATTATACACCCTCGGATTTTTCAAAATATGAAATATATGTGTCTTATATACACTCCCTAAATTTATTCATGTCATGAATGTTGATTTATAATAAAATGTTCACAAGATTATGCTCAGATATATTCATCCACCTGAAATATATATTTGATTCCTAGTACTGAAAACTAACTTTAGTAAATGGTCCTTTCAAATCCTAATGTTTCTACACTAACTGACCCAGTTTAACATCAATGCAAGTAGATTCCTATGGGACATGATATGTATTTTGACATTCATTTTCATTCAACACTGGTACATTACTATTTTTTTCAGTTTTTGCACATCATAGGATATATATTTCATCCACAAGTTAGGAAATTTATACGTTTTTTTTATACTTACAATCACTTCCTGCTTCAGAACACATGTATTCCTCTATGTTTCTTGACTCGTCTTTTCATGAGACTTCTTTCCAAACACATAATTTTTCATTTTCATAATCACTTTTGAAACTAAACTCACACACCCTTCATGATAAAACATAACCCTAATATGACCATTAGATGCATTACTCGTTGGAATGAATGATTGTATATCAATATAAGATTTCTTATATATTTTCAGATATCAATTCAATCCATGATTTAAAGTGGAAACAGCTATATTATTTATTCACAGTATTGTCAATTCATGCATTACTTCTATATTCATAGGAACAACTCTGTGTACCCCCAACACTAATTTATACCTCTTCAAAATATTGCTCCCAGAAATGTTAGAAAAAATATGCATGTCACCTGATCTACAAATACATTTTATCACTGTAATATTCTGATCACAAAATGCAAAGGTCAAACTTATGATTGTAGCACATCCTAAATGGAAAGTGATCCTGGATTATTAAAAACATCCATGTCCAGGTTGCCTAATGCTCTCCAATGTCAATCATATTTGTGACTACATATTTGTTTCTTCCTAAGATTATATATTTAAACTCAACCTGGTTGATCATGTCTAATCCTATCATTCACTTTATACATTGCCTGATTTCATAATGTGTGTATTGATATCTGATTTCCTACATATTTTCTCCAGTTCACCATTGTGACTGACTCTTCACATGTGCTGACATTTACATTCACTCTCTAACCGAAACCCTATTGCTAAGGAACTTTTGTTCCAAAACCTATACACAGTCTTCTTCCTAAACCTACCAACTATATTCCTAATCCTACCGACTATCCCTTTTTGAATGCATGTTCTCTTCTACATTTAATTATCCAAGTAAAGGTCGGGTGAGGTCGAAGGAAGAGACCACCAAGAGACTATCTCATGCAACAGCAAAGGGTTTATTGGGGGTCCAGCATGCTGATGCTCAGAGCTCACTTGAATAGAGTAGAGAGCCCTTAGAACAGCTTAAGCAGAGCTTATACACTTTCCTTGGTGACGGCAGGGAGGGAAGTTTATTGATGGGTCAGGGCGAGTGGTCAGTTTGCATGCAACCCAGTGAGGAAGCACATTCTGCAGTTAGTCAGTTGGGGACAGCATATTCTGGGAACAAGATTAGCAAACATTTCTCAAGATTGCAACAGTGTTTTGTTAAGCATACAGGAAAAAAGGAAGTGAAAAGTGCCTATTTTATTAATCTTTCATTCCCCACTTCTTCTTCTGGCTACTCTTAATGATAAAAGTGATCATCGCGGGGTGTCACATTCTATGTTTGCTAGTGGGGTATTACCATAAGTTTAACTCGTCCAATTTGAGCTTGGAGAAAAGAAATTACACGGTTGAGCAAACAGGGTTTTATAGTTAGCAACAATATGAGGATTATTATTGAAATGGCCAGGGTTGATAAATGCGTAGTTAACCAGGGGGACTGTGTGAACCAAGACTCAAACCACCCTTTTTGGGCCTCTCTCTCTCAATGACACTCTTCAAGGCATCTTTTTAATTTACTCCTAGATTTTTTTAAAACTCCAGTATGGTTGGCAAAAACACAAGATTCTCCATCAATGCAGAACAAAGGCCCCCTTCTCTCATGAAGAGGAGGTTCAACCCTCGCCTGTTCTGTAAAACAACTTCAGAGAGAGAGGTTAAAGATTCCTGCAAAGCCAAGATTGAGGTTCCTAATATCTTTAAGTTTTGGTCTATTGCTGCTTCTAATTGTGTCATTTGTTGTATCCCATGGACCAAGGCAGTGGTCCTTGTGCTCACGCCTGCAGCAACTCCTATTCCTAATAGGATGGCTAAAGTGATGGATATATGTTCTCAGTGGAACCAGGTTTTATGCCCCCTTATTTGATCTTCAAATGAACCTGCATTATGATAAAGCACTCTGGGAAACCTCTGCACCTTTACAAAATTAATCACATCGTCTTGACAATTTCATGGAAACATAAACAATGTTTAAGTCTATAGAATTATACTGTTGTAGAGACGGACATGGCAAGGCACCTAAGATACTACCAAAAACAGGGAAACTTTCCATTTTATTTGCAACCGGATTCAGAGGGCATTACTTCTGTTATAATCAATTAATTCCCTGAAACCCACGTTTAGGTAGTTTCAGAATTTTGTACCCAACATATAAGGGAAGGGGCGCAGAAGTTCACAGCCAGCAGAAGTTCACAAAAAGCAGATTTTTTCTGTTTTTTTCCTCTGTTCTGGGCAAGTTAACTTTTCAAGGCCACCTGGGTGAAGGAGAGCTTTTTTTTTCCCTTTATTTTTTCCCCCTTCCAGCTGTTACCATGGAGCCCAGTTGGTAACTTCTTTATCTTAGAAATGTAGCCATCTCTGTGAAGCCCCAGCTCAATGCCAAAGGCCGTGTTCACATATTTTGTGAAAAACTAGTAAGGGGGTGTCTAACTTAGGAGTGCTGATATTTTTAGCCAGTGGCCAAGTACAACAGGGCAACAGGAAAAGAGGAAGTTTATCTACTTTGAAGTCTTTCATGGGGACTCTTTTGCTGAAAGTCCTAAAGTCAGCCATGCTGAAGACTTCTGTAGAATTTCAGTTAATGTTTTTCTGTGGGCCTGGAACAGAGGGGGGAGATGGGGAAGGCGTGGCTTTGAGCAGCTCTGTGGATCTGAGAATGAGGTAGCAGAGATGTGAAAGAATACTGGGAAAGGGGTTTGTGATTTTCCTAGCAACAAAAAGGTGAGCAGTAGAACAGGTAGAGCAGAGGGGAAGAAGGGAGTTAGTATCCCTAAAAGCCTGTGAGGGACTTTAAATTCTTAGTAATCTGTTTTCAGTGATGACAAAGAAACTTTAAAGGCCATTTTCACTAAATCTTGGATAGGGGTCTGAGGGTTCTCCTCAGCTGGTTTGAGCTTTGGGTTAGCTGGTAAGAGGAACTGGTGGGACCCGGTGCGGGCACTGACTGGAGAAGAGAGGAGTGATTCGGTGGAGGGTTACCTTAGTACCTGCTACCTCAGCAAGGGGGCAATGGTCTTAGATCCGGTGGAGGTTTGGGTTTTTGATCTAGTAATTGGAGGGGAGAAATCATGTTGCTGAGGTGAGAGTGACAGCAGAGAGTCTGGAGCAGAAGGCTGAGTGTGAGGACCTATTGGAGAAGCATAGTTCAGGATGTGAGCGAAGGAGGGACAAGGCCTCCACATAGGGAAATCTCCTTTCACCCTTTTGAGGACTTTCAGAAGTTAAAAAGGTCAGGCAGAATTTGAGGATCTAGAGACCCCTCTAGGGGCCATCGGTTTTGGTGATCTAATTGGTAATAGGGCCAATGCTGTGTACAGAAGTTGATGAGGAGTTTGGGTTCCATCATGCACTGCCTGTATGATCACAACCCTATGACTTACAGAAGAAGTCGGCATTCCCCCCACACAACCGTGACTGTTTGTGGCTTTGGTAGTCCACCGGGCAAACATAGTAATCTAGGCTAGCCAACCTGCATCTGGCTTGCGTGTCCCTACATCCATAATGATTGTTTCCATTATCAATGGTGCAGAATGGATTTAATGGAAATTTAGTGGGATCCTCTTCATCAGGTATATCCCAATAGGAAAGACGTATAGCCAGCTGACAAATGTCTGGGTGGATAGATGTCCACCAAGTCCCTAAGTGGGCTGTATGCGAGATAGATCATACTTCTTTACCAGTAGGATTTGTGATCAGCCATCGCTGCTGAACGGGTTGAATAGGCTTAGGACTACTGGTGGTCAAGGGGAGAGTGTATAGCCTTAGACACAGGGTAAATACACAATTTGAAAGTTTTACCAATTTTTTCCTGTTTCAAGCCAGAGTCTGGACAGGGTCAGGCTTGAGATGAGAGGTATGGATCCAGGAAGTGATTCTTTCTACCTTTACCGCTGTAGGTGTTATAAGTAGCACCTTGTATCGTCATTTCCAGTGGGGTTCCAGGGATGACACCTGATGTCAACTAACATAGATGAAGTCTCTTACTTGATATCGATGTAGAGTCCACTCGTCCCCAGGTTGATAGGCATTGGCCATCTGTTTTCACAGGTATCCCTGAGTTCTTTCAAGAGCTTTAATTTAGTCAAGCAATGGGGTGTGGAAGGAATTGTTAGGTCTTAGAGTTGGGGTTAGGTCCCTTACTGAAGGAGGGGCACCATGGACAATTTCATAGGGGGTGAAGTTACACGAAGAAACAGAGGGAGTATTTCTTCCATGAAATAGTGCATAAGGCAGGAGCATAGTACAATCTATTATGCAGGTTTCTAAGCTTAATTTCGTTATGGTCTCTCTAATGGTTCTATTCATTCTTTCTACCTGTCCTGAACTCGGTGGTCTATAAGCACAATATAACTTTTAATTAATCCCCAGGGTTTTGCCTAACCCCTGACTTACCTGGGCTACAAACGCCAGTCCATTATCAGACCTTATTACTTAAGGCAGGCCGTATCTTGTAAAAATATCTTTCAGGATCTTCTTGACGACCATTTGCGCTGTTTCGTTTTTTTTTTCTTTTTTCCTGGAAAAGGCTTCAATCCATCCTCAAAATATATCTACAAAGACTAGGCGATATTTAATTTCAAACCTTGCTGGCTTAATTTTAGTAAATTCCACTTCCCAGAATTGTCCTGGTCTGGTTCCTCGTAGGTGCGTTTTTGCAGGAAGCTTGGAATGGTAAGCATTATCCATGACAGACCTGACAGGCTTTTGTTACCCATTCAGTTATTTCCTTTTGCTTTGAGTCGGTTAGTAAAAAACTCTGTTCTTGATCCTTCAGGAATGAATGCAATTTCTTTGAACCAAGTTGAGTGAGTTGATGTACATTTTCTACTGACATATATAGAGCCGTGACTATAGGAGTTTCTACTGAAGGATTTAGAAATTCCACTTGTGGTCCTTCAGGGTTAAAAGTTATTTTGGCCCGGAGCTTGGTGAGCAGATCTCTGCCCATCAATGGGGCCGGGCATTCTGGGATTACTAAGAACGAGTGATGGATTTTTCCTTTCCCCTGGTCCATGGTCCTCTTAGTTGTCCAAGCCTGATATTTTCTGCCATTAGCCCCTTGAATTAGAGACCTTTTATTTGATAGAGAGACCAATGGGGCCTTAAGGGCAGAGTATATTGCCCCTGTATCCACTTCAAAGTTTGCTGGGGTCCCCTCCACTTCAAAATTTACCCTGAGCTCTTGGAGGGGATCTGAGCCCCAACGTTCTTAGTCATCCTCCAGAGTCAGAATGGCTGGCTAGAGTGGCTGTCTCTTTCAATGGCACTCTTTGAAGCAGTGTCCTTTTTCTTTACAGTAGGCACATTAAATTGAGGCCAGGGGTGGCCTCTAGTATGGGCCCCGATATCCATTCCTGTCTCCATGTTTCTTATTTCTGGCCTATTTGTTGTTGTGACCAGGACCTTAGTCAATGCCTTAGTCTGTCTTTTGTTTCTTTTATCCTCCCTTTGCTCCCTACTCTTCCTCAGTTTCTCTCTTATAGTATACCTTCTCGGCTACTCTGACTAAATCTCTCAAAGTCATATCTTGTAATCCATCTAAGCATTGTAACTTTCTTTTAATATCCAGGGCAGCTTGCCCATAAAGGCCATCTTGACAGATGCCTTTTGATCCTCTGCCTGAGGATCGAAAGGAGTATATCTCCTATATGTCTCCATAATTCTCTCTAAAAACATAGAGGGAGATTCATCAGGCCCTTGAATAATCTCTCTTAACTTGGCAAAATTTGTTAGTCGCCTAGTGGCCACTAAGATACCCACAATTAGAGACCAGCGATAAGTGGACAGATGCTCCCTACCTTCAAAGGTGTTGGGGTCCCAGTTTCGTCGATTCAAGGGAAAGCCGGGTTGAATATGTTGGGAAGTTTTGTCGGTCACCCATCTGGTCAGAGGATATTTTCTCCAGCATCCAGGAGGATTCTATTTTGTTTCTCTATCATGAAGAGACAACCCTAGGTGTTGTTGACAGTCATCCCAAGTAGGCTGGTGTGAAAACATCAATGACTCAACCACACCTAGGAGCCGGGTGGGGTCCTCGGTAAAAGGGTGATATTTATTTTTCCAGTTATATTGGTCTGAAGAGGAGAAAGGTTAATACTGGTAGGCTTGCATTTTTCCCCCAAGGCCGTTGTCAATCATTGGCCCCTAGGGATGAAGGGGAGCATCATTCGAGTTCCAGGTTTTTCAATCATTCACTGCTGGTGAGTACCTTTAGCTGGGCTAGCTTCCTCCAGAGGAGGAGGGGCTGTGTGTGCTGCGGGGAAATTATCTGGAGGGCGCTGGGCTGGCTTATCTTCCTCCAATGGTGGAGAGGTTGAGTCAGCAGCAGGGGAATCACTTAGAGGGTGTTGGTCTTTGGGGGACGTGGGCAGGAGATAAGGAGGGGGACGAGAGTCCAGTAGAGTCAAATCTTGTGACTCAGGGAGAACAGAGGGTGGAGGAGGAGGAGGAGCAGAGGGTTTGAGAGATCATGGGGAAAGGAGTAGGAGCGGGGGTAGGGGCAAGGAAATGCTTCACCCATGGAGGAGATTTGCAGAGGTCCTGCCAAGTTAAGATATATGGCTGTTGATCCGGATGGATATGTGGCCCTGGCTGAAAGACAATATCCTCTGACTTTTTAAATTAGTGGGAAGTAGAAAGATCCTTCTAGGGGCCATCCGAATCCAAAGGTGGGCCATTCTGAGGCACAGAGAGTCTGCCAGGTCCAGAATTTTACTGAAAAAGAAAGATTCTGAGCCCTTAAGGGTACTTTGGTCCAGTGATCAAGGGTCAGGGACAGAGGCATTGAAGTGCTCTGTCCCATAATGAAAGATACACAAACAGTAAAAGCGATGACACACGACACAGACAAGACAAGAAAATAAAGACAGACAATGGAGCTTCCAACACTGAGACCAGGACTAAGTATCTGGCCAAACCCGATGGGCTGGCGATACCGAATCTGAAACAAAATATCACTGAGTTGAGGAGACTATTGCTCCTCGATTTCCCGAGTACTCTGGTGCATCCCCCAGGGATGTGGCCTGTGGATCTGTGACACGTATGTCAGCCACCATCGGAGAGAGGTCACACTCTTCATTGACAGCCATTTTGCGAAGCCCTAACCTGAAACCTGAAACCAGAAAGAGGCACCATACATACCCCAAGAGGAGCCTGTTGGGGTCTCTCATTCGCCGCTGCCGGATCTCACTGGAAGCTCCATATGTAAAGGTCAGACGAGCATCAGGTGAAGAGACCACCAAAAGACTGTCTCATGCAAAAGCAAAGGGTTTATTGGGGGTCCAGCATGCTGGGGCTCAGAGCTCACTTGAATAGAGCAGAGAGCCCTGAGAACAGCTTAAGCAGAGCTTATATACTTTGCTTGGAGAGGGCAGAGAGGGAACTTTATTGTTTGGTCTGGGCGAGTGAGCAGTTTGCGTGCAACCGGGTGAATGAGTACATTCTGCAGGTTGGGAGTTGGGGACAGCACATTCTGGGAACAAGATTAGCAAACAGTTCTCAAGATTTCAAAAGTGTTTTGTTAAGCATACAGAAAAACGGGAAGTGACATTTACCTATTTTACTAAATTTTCATTACCGAATATACTTTGCCAGATTTCCTAATGTCTCTATTGAAATCTGCTTTCCTACATATTTTCCCCATTTCATCATTGTGACTGACTCTTCACATGTGCTGACATTTACATTCACTGTATACCCGAAACCCCATAGCTAAAGAACTTTTGGTGCAAATCCTATACTCACTCTCCGTTCTAAACTTACCGACTATCGTCCTAATCCTACCGACTATTCTTTTTTTTAAATTTTTTTTTTCTTAAAGAAAGAGTTAGAGAGAGAGGGAGAGAGAGAGAGAATTTTTTAACATTTATTTTTTTTAGTACTTGGCAGACACAACATCTTTGTTTGTACGTGGTGCTGAGGATCGAACTCGGGGCGCACGCATGCCAGGCGAGCGCGCTACCACTTGAGCCACATCCCCAGCCCCCCGACTATCCCTTTATGACTGGAAGTTCTCTTTGACAATAAATAATCCAAAGTACAAGGTCCTATGCATTTGTATATTGATTTATCTGAGACATCTGTGCAGAAAATAAATCAATGCTAAATATTGCAATCAAGGGCCCAACACCCTTCTGGGCTTCAAATATTACCTTTATTTCTGTTTTTGTGCTTATATTTCACCTATATATTCTTGAAAATATCGAAGGTTCGCCATACCATTATTCATCCAGCAGAATGATTCCTAACCCCAATCGAAACTGTTATTAACCCTAACCATACACTCTTCCCTCAATCTAACTTTACAGAAGAGCAGGGACAGAGTTGGTCTTACAATACAGGAATTTACAGTTTCTTCCAACTGCTGAGAAACTCAAAGGTCCACGCAAAAATGATCCCTGGAGAAGTTGTAGGCACATATGTACGAACTGAGAGAGCAAAAGTCATCTTCCATTGAAAACAACCTGGTCAGGATGAAGGGATGTGTCTGAATCAGCCTCTCTCTTCTTAATATGGAGAAGAAGGACCAAACTAGGCCAGTGTGGAGAGCACTTCCCGGGTGCCTATGGTTGATATACCATTCTAACTTGTGAAAGTGTCACAGGATGTAGGGGCAGCCTCCATTTTATGGGACACTTTGAAGCAACTGTTAGGACAAAGTGGTTGCCAAGGCAGTGACCTCATTCAGATCTTAAAGGAAGTGACCTCACCTAACATCCTTTGTGATGGAACTCTCTGAACTTGGGATCCAGGAAGCCAGGCACCCAAATTCAGTCTCAGTCCCAGTCCCAGTCGCAGTGGTTTCAATTGTTCAGATTTACCAAGGACAGAGTCAGTCTTTCTTGGTACCTATGGAGGTGAGGATGCCCAAATGCCAGGAAAGCTCTGAAGAGTGGCCTTTCCTGAGAAAGCAGTTAGTGGATCACCGCTGGCTCCTGAGAACTTCACAGTGTTGACCAAGGAGACCAGATCTGAGACAGGACAGGCCATTTCGGGGTAACATAGTATGGCCCACCAATCAGAGGACACTATGGATAGTCACAGACTGACTTGGGGGAAGAAGGTGTCTTTGTGGATGTGGGTGTTGGTTTGTGGTTTTGTCTCATGTTCTGAGAATAGGTAATAAAGGCGGTTTTTTGGTTTGAAGTGAATTGTTTCTAATAAGTCTTTTGAAAAGGCGAGTGTTTCTAAGTCTGTGTATCCCACTGTGTCCGTGGTTCTAGACATTAGAAAAGAGAATGCATCAATGGATGTCTCCTGTCTAGTAGAAATCTTCCCAACATTCATCCTGCCAATTTATGAATGGACTGCGGCTTACCTTATGAATGGGCAACACCTACTATCTTCCTAAGATTATATTTTGTTCCTGAATCCACTCCACTCTCCAGAATAGGCTCATGGTTATGTGTCCAATATATATACCACCTCCAAGCTCTGTGACATGGCCATGTACTGGATAGCTAAAGGGAATGGCGAGCATCTCAGAAAACTCAGATATCAGTGTGACCAGGAAAGTCTCAGTGGAGAAATCCTGCTTTGGGCCATTTGCTTACCTATTGTTCTGTTGCCCTGAATTTCAGAAAGCTTTTTGCCTCAGACCACCCCTTTGTGAAGCCTGAAGAAATGAGTTGTCAAATGCAAATGAATGGGCATCACCTGTGGCTCTTTGCTTGATTGCTTTGGAAAGGGATGTGTCTGAATCAGCCTCATGACCCTATGTGAGGCTGTGGCTTAGATTCTTAGCACCTGATGGATCTAAAGAAAGATACCATGTGTGCATCCAAAACCAAAATGGCCAAATGAGCAGTCATTGTGGATTAAGTCTTTTGCTTTCCTCTGTTAGGTTCCTGAAATCCATCAAGTGAGAATAGGGATAATTTGGGTCAAATGAGTTCTTCAAACCCTGCAGAGACTAGCCCAGAGGTGCTTGGCTTTTCTCATGACTCCAAATCACATAAAGAATCTATACCTGAAAGTAAGTAGGCCCCAAATTGGAGATGCAGAGCAGTATTAAGTGCAGGCCTATTTAATCACTCTTGGTTCTCAGGAAGGGTGTCCAGGCCACCCTGACTTTAGGCAAATGAGGGGCAAGGGAAATTATTTGGATACTTTCTTTGTCTGCACCCCTCATGGAAATTTCCAGCCAGAGGTTATGATAAGTGTCTATATGGAGGATGTTGAGGGCCATGTGGGAGTGTTTTGGTTTTAATTCTGGTCATTTGTGTGGCGGTTGAAAGAGATGACTTAGTTCACCTGGGCTTGAACTCTGGTGTTATTCCCCTTAGAGACTGAATTCTGGAACTGTCCTCAGAGAAGTATTGCCATGAATTGTGTTGGGATTTTAGGAGGCAACACATGAGAGTCACCCTGAAATCTGAGATCTAGGCCAACGTGGCTTCCACAGAGCACTGGGAATCTCAGCCAGCATTTCACGTGATTTTATTCTGAAAGTCTTGGCAGCCATAATTGAGAGTCAAAACACACATGGACCTCACATTTTAGACCTCAATGGGCCTGGATTCATGTGAAATATTGGCCACTCTTTGGGAAGCCTTGCCTGTGAGAGTTCTCCAGAGATTTCTTTGAAATGAGCTTCCTCACCATTTAATGTTTCCTAAATAAATTGAAACCCACAGTGCCTCCAAATTCATCTTTGAAAAATAGCTATGTACATACCATGGATTTTTTGAAATTTCCATGACCAGGTGGCAATGGAGAAACTTTGGATGACTTGTTGCTGATCATGAGTGTACCAGACTGTGCTTGGATTTACTTGGTTTCATGAAAACAGTGTAGAAAAGAGATCCCTGTAAGTTGGAGACTGCTGAGTAGTGGGCCTAGAGCACTGGTGTGCAGGTATGTGATAAAACATCTGTGGTGGTACCATGTGGATCTGCCCTTGGATTCCAAATGGCTTGAGACTGACATGGTGATGTCAGCAGACCCTTATATATAAAAGCATCTTGTTATATGGAGAGGTTTCAGGGCAATGTTCAGAATCAGATTGCTATGGACAAGCGGGCAAGCTATGTGGGGTAGAAGCCTGGTTGGTGCATTTTCCTGCAGACCTTGACCCACCACACGTGACAGAACTCCCTCCATAACTGGTACCTGTTGAACTCC
Source organism: Callospermophilus lateralis (assembly GCF_048772815.1). Taxonomy (NCBI): domain Eukaryota; kingdom Metazoa; phylum Chordata; class Mammalia; order Rodentia; family Sciuridae; genus Callospermophilus; species Callospermophilus lateralis. Next base: position 2,317,513 of record NW_027512826.1, read on the forward strand.
TTGTATTTCCTGAAGCAAATACCAAATTCACCATGCAGAAGCAAGAAACACCTCGAAAAGTGGAAGATGATCAAATGGCTTCACAGTCCACATGGGGAGACACTTAGACCCCAGTGGCCACAGTTTACCTACAAAGAGAGAATTCAGCACTGCTTCCTCATGTTCATTGGAAAATAATAAAAAAAAAAAAACATATCCTCCAGGTCACAGAGATCAGACCCAGCTTTGTTGGTCTCACTAGAAAGGATGCTAAAATTCCTGACAACAACATATATTTCAAGTGCCCAACCTCAGAGGCAGTTTCTCAAGAGTCTTTAGGCTCAATGAGCTCCATGTTTGTGAAGTGTTTACCCTGTCCCTTACTTTTGGAAACTCCTCTACCACATCCAATATTGTGAACACCTGAATATTTTCCATTTCAGATATGTATTCACAGATTTCCTAACTCTTCTTCTCTAATCGTGTCTTATTTGGGGCAAAGGTAATGTAAAGGCAATGTTCTGGATGAGAGTGGGAATATTTTTGTGTAGCACATATTTGCATACACATTGGATTCACTTTCCTATTTTCCATTCGAATTACTGAATTCCTGACACTAACCCATACCCTAATAGACTCTGACTACTAATCCTAAAATAATGGACAAAAATAACCAAACAGAATGGAAATGAAAGCAGTTCAGAGAAGGCATGGTGTATAGCTGGACTTTCCTTTTGCATGATAAAGTGTAGGTGTTATAAATCTAGTCAATTTTTAATTGAAATAGATCTCCATGTGTTTTTAAAGTTAACAAATATGTGAATTCCTGTCTCCCTTTCTCTGTAGCCTGTTCAGCACATGTATTTTTATATGCAAATATAGAAACATAACTGGTATCACACGTACATCCTTGTGAGTTTGGCTGTCTTGGGAGATACCAATCATGGGAAGAGATCACTCCTCCTAAACGCTGTTGGAACTTAAAATTCAACCTATGGGTGAACTTCCTAGTTGAACAATATTATACATAAATCCATGTTCAGTAAAATGATTATTTTTGGATCTGTGGATGATATATGTTTCATAGTGAATTTCGATTGGCATGCATATTGATACATTTTAGTGTCTGTGTGTGTGTGTGTGTGTGTGTATATATATATATATATATATATATATATATACATAAATGCACACACACACACACATATCTATATATATATATATATACACTCTCAAGATTTTTCAAAATATGAAATATATGTTTCTTATTATACACTCCCTAAATTCATTCGTGTTCATATATGTAAATTTATAGTCAACATTTCACAAGATTATTCTCATAAAAATTCATCCACTTGAAATACGTATTTGTTTCCTACTACTGAAAAATAACTTCAGTGAATAGTGCATACAAATCATAATATTTCTACAGTAACTGACCCAGTTTAGCATCAATGCAAGTAGATTCCTATGGGATATGATGTGTATTTTGACGTTCATTTTCATTCAACACTGGTGCATTACTATTTTTTCAGTTTTTGCACATCATAGGATATATATTTCATCCACAAGTTAGGAAATTTATAGGCTTTTTTTATACTTACCATCAAATCCTGCTTCAGAACATATGAATTCCTCTATATTTCTTGACTCATCTTTTTATGAGATTTCTTTCCAAACACATTATTTTCCATTTCCATAATAACTTTTGAAGCTAAACTCACACACCCTTCATGATTAAACATAACCCTAATATTACCATTAGATGTATAACTCGTTGGAATGAATGATTGTATATCAATATAAGATTTCTTACGTATTTTCAGATATCAATTCAATCCATGATTTAAAGTGGAAACAGTATATTATTTATTCACAGTATTGTCAATTCATGCATTTCTTCTACATTCATAGACACAGGGTACAACTCTGTGTACCCCCAATACTAAGTTATATCTCTTCAAAATATTGCTCCAAGAAATGTTAGAAGAAATACTCATGTCACCTGATCTACATATACATTTTATCACAGTAATATTCTGATCACAAAATGCAAAGGTCACACTTCTGATTGTAGCAAATCCTAGATGGAAAGTGATCCTGGATCACTAAAAACATCCATGTCCAGGTTGCCTAATGCTCTCCAATGTCAATCATATTGGTGACTACATATTTGTTTCTTCCTAAGATTATATATTGAAACTCAACCTTATTGATAATGTCTAATCCTATCATTCACTTTATACTTTGCCTGGTTTCATAATGTGTGTATTGATATCTGATTTCCTACATAATTTTCCCAGTTCATCATTGTGACTGACTCTCCACATGTGCTGAAATTTACATTCACTCTCTAACCGAAAACCTAGGGCTATTGAACTTTTGGTCCAAATCCTATACTCACTCTTCTTCCGAAACAGACCGACTATCTTCCTAATCCTAACAACTATCCCTTTTTGACTGGATGAACTCTTCTACAATCAATCATCCAGGGTACAAGGTGATATGCCATTGTATATTGATTTATCTGAGACATCTGTGCGAACAAAATTCAATGCTAAGTATTCCAATCAAGGACCCAATGCCCTTCTGGGCTTAAAATCTTACCTAGATTTCTGTTTTCATACTTATATTTCACATCTATATTCTTATAAATATCTCAGGTTCCCAATATCATTATTCATCCAGCAGAATGATTCCTAACTCAAATTGAACATGTTATTAACCCTAATCATACATTGTTCCCTCAATCTAACTTTATAGAAGAACAGGGACAGAGTTGGTCTTAATATAGAGGAATATAGGGGATCTTCCACCCGCTGAAAACCTCAAAGGTCCATGCAGAAATTATCCCTGGGGAAGATGAAGGCAGCTATAAAGGACCTGAGAGGGCAAAAGTCATCTTGTAAGGCAAACAACCTGGTTAGGATGAAGGGATGTGTGTGAATCAGCCTCTCTCTTCTTAATGTAGAGAAGATGGACCAAACCAGTTCTGTGTGAGAGCTGTTCCTGGGTGCCTATGGTTGATATACCATTCTAAGTTGTGAAAGTGTCACAGAAAGTAGGGGCAGCCTCCATCTCATGGGACCCTTTGAAGGAACTGTTAGGACAAAGTGGTTGCCAAACCAGTGACCTCATTCAGTTCCGAACGGAAGTGACCTATCTCACTTCCTTGGTCTTGGAACACTCTGAACTTGGAATCCCGGAAGCCAGGCACACAGAACCAGTCCCAGACCCAGTCCCAGTGGGCTCACTTGTTTGGTTTTACCAAGGACAGAATCGGTCTTTCTTGGTACCTACTGATTTGAGAATGGCCAAATGCCAGGAGAGCTTTGGAGAGTGGCCTTCCCTGAGAAAGAAGGTAGTGGCTCAAAGCTGGCTCCTGACAACTTCAAAGAGTTGGCCAAAAATTCCAGCTCTGAGACAGTACAGGGCATTTTGGGGGAACATAGTATGGTACAACAGTCAGAGGAAATTCCGGAGAGTCAAAGACCTACTTGGGGGAAGAAAGTCCTATGTTGTTGTGGGTGTGAGTTTGTTGTTTTGTCTCATGTTCTGAGAATTGGTAGGAAAGGCAGTTTGTTTGATTTGAAGTGGACTGTTTCTAGTAAGTCGTTTGACAAGGCAAGTGTTTCTATGTCTATGTATCCCACTGTGTTTGTAGTTGTAGACATTAGAAAACATAATGCATCAATGAATGTGTCCTGTCTAGTATAATGCTTCCCAAAATTCATACTGCCCGATTCATGATTGGACTGCAGCTTTCCTTATGGATGGGTAGCGATGACTAACTTCCTAATTTCCTGTTTTATTCCTGAATTCTGGCCACTCTCCGGAATAGGCTCATGGTTTTCTGTCCAAGATATGTACCACCTCCAAGCTCTGTGACATGGCCATGTACTGGAGAGCTGAAGGAAATGGGAGCATCTCAGGAAACTCAGATATCAGTGTGAACAGTAAAGTCTATGTGGAGAAACCCTGCTTTGGGAATTTTGCTTACCTATGGTTCTGGTGCTGTGAATATCTAGAAGGTCTTTGCCTTAGGCCACCCCTTTGTGAATCCTGAAGAAAAGAGTTTTCAAATGGAAATGAATAGGCATCACCTGTGGCTCTTTGTTTTATTGCTTTGTAAAGAGATGTGTCTTAATCAGCTTATTTTCCCAGTGTGATTATTTGGAGAAGTAGATCAGTATTAATGGCAGGCCTATTTGATCATTCCTGGTTAACAGGAAGGGTTTCCAGGCCACCCTGACTTTAGGCAAATTAGAGGCAAGGGAGATTATTTTGGGCACTGTCTTGGTATGCACCCCTCATGGAAACCTCAACCCAGGGGTTATGATGAGTGTCTATATAAAAGAAGATGAGGGCCATGTGGGAGTGTTTTGGTATTAATTGTGGTCAGTTGTGTGGCAGTAGGAAGAGATTCCTGGGTCAACCTGGGCTTGTACTATGGTGTGATTCCCCTTAGAGACTGAGTTTTGGAACTGAACTCAGAGAAGTATTACCATGAATTCTGTTGGGATATTAGAAGGCCACGCATGAGAATTGCCCTTGGAGACTGAGATTTAGGCCCAGGATGGCTTTCCACAGAGCATCGGGAATCTCAGCTAGGATATCACATGATTTCATTCTGAAAAACTTGGCAGCCATACTTGAGAGTCAAATCACACATGGAACTCACATTGTAGACCTCAATGGGCCAGGCTTCATTTGACCTTTTGGCCACTCTTTGGGAAGACTTGCCTGTGAGAGTTCTCCTGAGCTTTCATTGAAATGAGCTTGCTCACCATTTAGTGGTTCCTGAATGAATTGAAACCCACAGTGACACCAACTTCATCCTTGAAAAATGGCTAGATAAATACCATGGAATATTTGAAATTCCCAAGAGCAGGTGGCACTGGAGAATCTTTGGATGTTCTGTTGCTGATCATGAGTGTACCAGACAGTGCCTTGTTTTACTGGGTTTCATGAAAATGGTGTAGAACAAAGGTGCCAGTACGTTGGAACCTGCTTAGTAGTGGGCCTAGAGCAGTGGTTTGCAGGTGTATGATAAAACATCTGTGATGGGGCCACATGGATCTGCCATTGGCTTCCAAATGCTTTGTGACTGACATGGTGCAGCCAGCAGACCCTTATATGTTAAGGTATCTTGTTACATTGAGAGGTTTTAGGGCAATGTTCAGAATTGGGTTGCTGCAGACAAGGAGGCAAGCTTTGTTGAATAGAAGCCTGGTTGGGGCATTCTCCTGCACACCCTGACCCACCACACGTGAGAGTACTCCCTCCAGCACTGTGTCCCCGTTGAACTCATGGTATTTACTGATGCCAATACCAAACTCCCAGTGCAGCAGTAAGAATCACCAGGAAAAGTGGAGGATGACCAAATGGCTTCTCAGTCCACACGAGGAGACACTTAGCTCCCAGTGGCCACAGTTTACCTACAATGAGGGAATTCAGAGCTGCTGCCTCATGTTCACTAGAAAATAAGAAACCATGTCCTTCAGGTCACATATATGCAGATCCAGCTTTGATTGTCTCACTACAAAGGAAGCTGAAGCTCCTGACAACAACATATATTACAAGGTCCCAACTTCAAAGGCAGTTTCTCAAAGAGTCATTAGGCCAGCAGAACTCCATATTTGTGGAGTATTTACCCTATCCCATACTTTTGGAAATTCCTCTACCGCCTCCAAGGCTGTGAACTCCTGAGCATTTTCATTTCCACATACGTATTCACAGATTTTCTAACTCTTCTCCACTAATTGTGTCTTAATTGGGGCGAAGGTTATGTCAAGGCATTGTTCTGGATGAGAGTGGGATGATTTTTGTGTAGCACATATTTGCATACACATTAGATTCATTTTCATATTTTCCATTTGAAATACTGAATCCCTGACATTAACCCATAACCTACTAGACTCTGACTACTAATCCTAATATGATGGAGAACAAGAAACCTAACAGAATAGAAATACAGGCCGTTCATAGGAGGCATGGTGTATACTTGGACTTCCCTTCTGCTTTATCAAGGGTATGTGTTATAAATCTAGTAAACTTTTCATTGTAATAGTTCTCCATGAGTTTTTAAAGTTAACACATATGTAAATTTCTGTCTCCCATTCTCTGTAGCCTATTCATCACATGTATTTTTTATGCATATTTAGAATCCTACCTGGTATCACAAGTACATTTTTGTAAGCTCGTTGATTTTGAAAGATACATATTGTGATAAGATATCACTCCCCCTAAATAAAGATGGAACTGAAAATTAAACCTATTGGTGAATTTCCTAGATGAACAACATTATATATAAATCGATGTTCAGTAAAATGAATATTTTTGGATATGTGGATGATATGTATTACACGGTGAATTTCGATTAGCATTTATATTGCTACATTATAATGTCTGTGTGTGTCTATCTATCTATCTATATATATATATATATATATATATATATATATATATATATATATATATATATATACTGTCCAGATTTTTCAAAATATGAAATATATATGTCTTATTATACACTCCCTAAATTCACTCATGTTTCTATATGTGGTTTATAATCAACTTTTCACAAGATAATTCTCAGAAATATTCATCCGCCTGAAATACATATTTATTTCCTAGTACTGAAAACTAACTTCAGTGAATGGAGCTTACAAATCCTAATATTTCTACAGTAACTGAATCAGTTTAACATCAATGCAAGTAGAATCCTAAAGGGACATGATGTGTATTTTGAAGTTTATTTTTATTCAATATTGGTACATTATTATTTTTTCAGTTTATGGACATCATAGGATATATCATTTCATCCACAAGTTCAAAAATTTATAGGCATTTGTTTCACTTTCAATCACTTCCTGCTTCAGAACACATGTATTCCTCTAAGTTTCTTGACTGGTCTTTTCATGAGATTTTATACCAAACACATTAATTTTGATTTTCATAATCACTTTTGAAGCAAAACTCACATACCATTCATATTAATTATCACTCTGATATTACCATTGGATGTATAACTGGTTTGAATGAATGATTGTATGTCAATATAAGATTTCTTATATCTTTTCAGATATCAATTCTATCCATTATTTAAAGTGGAACCAGTTATATTATTTATTCACAATATGGTCTATTCATGCATTATCTCTATATTCATAGACACAGTGTACACCTCTTTGTACCCCCAATACTAATTTATACGTCTTCAAAATATTGCTCCCTGAAATGGTGGATGTGGACTCATGTCACCTCATCTTTATATACATTTAATCACAGAAATATTCTGGACACAAAATGCAAAGGTCACACTTATGATTGTATAAAAGCCCAAATGGAATGAAAACATGGATTCCTAAAAACATCCATGTCCAGGTTCCCTAATGCTCTCAAATATCAATCCTATTGGTGACTACATATGTGTTTCTTCTTAAAATTATATATTCAAACTCAACCCAATTGAAAATGTCTAATCCTATCCCTCACTTTATACTTTGCCTGATTTCATTATGTCTCTATTGCTATCTGCTTTCCTACATATATTCCCCAGTTCATCATTGTGACTGACTCTTCACATGTGCTGACATTTACATTCACACCCTAATAAATAACCTATTGCTAAAGAACTTTTGTTCCAAATCCTATACTCACTCTTCTTCCTAAACATACTAACTATCTTCATAATCCTACCGAGTATCCCTTTTTGACTGGATGTTCTCATCTACATTCAATCATTCAAGGTACAAGGTCTTATGCTATTGTATATTGATTTATCTGAGACATCGGTGCAGAATGTAATTCAATGCTAAGTATCACAATTAAGGGCCCAATGCCCTTCTGGGCTTCAAATCTTACTTAGATTTCTTTTTTCATACATATATTTCATCTCTATATTCTTAAAATAATCACAAGTTTCCAATACCATTATTCATGCAGCAGAATAATTCCTAACCCAAATGGAACATGTTATTAACACTAACCATACACTGTTTGTGTTAATAACATGTTTACAGAAGAGCAGGGACAGTGTTGATCTTACAATACAGGAATGTAGTGGATCTTCCATCTGCTGAGAACCTCAAAGCTCCATGCAGAAATGATCACTGGAGAAGATGTAGGCAGGTATGAAGGACCTGAGAGAGCAAAAGTTATCTTCCATTGCAAACAACCTGGTCAGGATGAAGGGATGTTTCTGAATCAGCCTCTCTCATCTTAATGTAGAGAAGATGGACAAACCAAGACTGTGTGGAGAGCTGTTCCTGGTTCCCTATGGTTGATATACCATTCTAACTTGTGAAAGTGTCACAGGAAGTAGGAGCAGCCTCCATCTCATGGGACCGTTGGAAGAAACTCTTAGGACAAAGTGGTTGCCGAGGCAGTGATCTCATTCAGTTCCTGACGGAAATGACCTCAAAGCACTTCCTTATTGATGGAACTCTCTGAACATGGGATCCAGGACGCCAGGCACCCAGATCCAGTCCCAGTCCCAGTCCCAGTGGTCTCACTTGTTTGGATTTACCAAGGACAGAATCAGTCTTTCTTGGTACCTACTAAGGTGAGGAAGCCAAATGCCTGGAAAGCTTGGAAGAGGGGTTTTTCCTGGAAAAGCAGGTAGTGGCTCACTCCTGGCTCCTGACAACTTCACAGAGTTGGCCAAGGAGACCAGATCTGAGACAGGACAGGACATTTCGGGGGAACATCGTATGGCCCACCAGTCAGAGGATACTCCGGATAGTCTCATACCTATTTGGGGGAAGAAGGTGTCATTGTCGGTGTGGGTGTGGGTTTGTGGTTTTGTCTCATGTTCTGAGAATAGGAAGAAAAGTCAGTTTGTTTGGTTTGGAGTGAACTGTTTTTAGTAAGTCGTTTAACAAGGCAAGTGTTTCTGGGTCTGTGTATCACACTGTGTCCGTGGTTGTAGACATTAGAAAAGAGAATGCATCAATGGATATGTCCTGTCTAGTAGAAAGCTTCCCAGCATTCATCCTGCCCATTTTATGAATGGACTGTGGATTGCCTTATTAATGGGCAATACCTGCTACCTTCTTAAGTTTCTGTTTTCCTCCAGAATTCTGGACACTCTCCAGAATAGGCTCATGGTTTTGTGTCTAAGTTATGTACCACACCCAAGCTCTGTGACAAGGCAATGTTCTGGATAGCTGAAGGAAATGACGAGCATCTGAGAAAACTCAGATATCAGTTGACCATTAAAGTCTCAGTGGAGAAACCCTGCTTTGGGCCATTTGCTTACCTATTGTTCTGTTGCCCTGAGAGTCAGGAAGTCTTTGTCTCACACCACCCCTTTGTGAATCCTGAAGAAAATAGTTTTCAAATGGAAATAAATAGGCTTCACCTTTGGCTCTTTACTTAATTGATTTGGAAAGAGTTGTGTCTGAATCAGCCTCTTGGCCCAGTGTGATTCTTTGACTTAGATTCTCAGCACCTGATGGATCTAAAGAAAGATCCCATGTGTGCATACAAATCAAAAATGGCAAAAAGAGCTGTAATTGTGGATGAAGTCTTCTGCCTTCCTCTGTAAGGTTCCTGAATTCCATCAAGTGAGAATAGGGATCATTTGGGTCAGATGAGTTCGTCAAAGCCCTTCTGAGGCTATCCCGTAGGTGCTTAGGTTTTCTCATCACTCCAATTCACATAAAGTATCTTTAAGTGACACTCAATAGGCCTCAAATGGGAAAAGTGGAGCAGTATGACAGGCAGGCCTTTTTGATCACTCCTGGTACAAAGGAAGGGTGTCCAGGCCACCCTGAATTTAGGCAAATGAGGAGCAACGGAGCTTATTTTGGACACTGTCTTGGGCTGCGTCCCTCATGGACACCTCCAGCCAGAGGTTATGATGAGTGTCAATATGGAAGAAGATGAGGACCATGTGGGAGAATTTCGGTTTTATTGTGGTCATTTGTGTGGCAGTTGGAAGAGATGACTGGGTCCACCTGGGCTTGAACTCTGGTGTGATTCCCCTTAGAGACTGAGTTCTGGAACTCACCTCAGAGAAGTATTGCTATGAATTGTGTTGGGATTTGAGGAAGCCACGCATGAGAGTCATCCTTGGAAACTGAGATGAAGGCCCAGGGTAGCTTTCCACAGGGCACTCTGATCTCAACCAGGATATCACATGATTTTATTCTGAAAGACTTGGAAGCCATTGTTGAGAGTCAAAACAGACAATGACATCACATTTTAGACCTCAATGGCCCTGGCTTCATGTGACCTTTTGGCCACTCTTTGGGAAGCCTTGCCTGTGAGAATTCTCCAGAACTTACATTGAAATGTGTTTCCTCAACATTTAATGGTTCCTGAATGAATTGAAACACACAGTGCATCCAACTTCATCCGTGAAAAATGGCTAGATAAATACCATGAAAATTTTCAATTTCCCATGACCAGGTGGCACTGGAGAACCATTGGATATTCTGTTGCTGATCATGAGTGTACCAGACAGTGCCTTGATTGATTGGGTTTCATGAAAATAAGTTGGAGCCTGCTGAGTAGTTGTCCTAGAGTAGTGGTTGGCAGGTGTGTGAAAAAACATCTGTGGTGGGGCCATGTGGATCTGCCATTGGCTTCCAAATGGCTTGTGACTGACATGGTGCAATCAGCAGACCCTCCTATGCAAAGGCATCTTGTTATATGGTGACGTTTCAGGGCAATGTTTACAATCAGTTTGCTATGTTTAAGGGGGCAAGTTATGTGGGATAGAAGCCTGGTTGGTGCATTCTCCTGCATACCCTAACGCACCACGCCTGAGAGAACTCGCTCCAGCACTGTGTCCCAGTTGAACTCCTTGGATTCCATGAAGCAATTACTAAACTCCCAATGCAACAGCAATAAACACATATAGAATCCTACCTGGTACCACACCTACATTCTTGTGAGGTGAACGACTTGGCAGATACAAATTGTGAGAGAAGATCACTCCTTCTAAACGCTGTTGGAACTGAAAATATAACCAATGGGTGAGCTTCCTAGTTTTACAACATTATATATAAATCCATGTTCAGTAAAATGAATATTTTTAGATCTGTGAATGATATATATTTCATGATGAATTTCGAATAGCATATATATTGCTAGTTTTTAATGTGTGTGTGTGTATGTATATATATGTGTGTTTGTATGTATATATATGTGTGTGTGTGTGTATATATATATATATATATATATATATATATATATATATATACACACACATTCTCCAGATTTTTCAAAATATGAAATATTTGTATCTTAATATACACTCCCTTAATTTATTCATATTCATGTATGTGGATTTATGATCATCTTTTCTAAATATTATTCTCAGAAATATTCATCCACCTGAAATACTTTTTTGTTTTTAGAACTGAAAACTAACTTCAGTGAATGTTGCATACAAATCCTAATATATCTAGATTAACTGACCCAGTTTAACCTCAATGCAAGAAGATTCATATGGAACATGATGTGTATTTTGATGTTCATTTTAATTCAACACTGGTACATTACTATTTCTTCAGTTTATGCACATCATAGGATATATATTTCATCAAAAAGATCACAAAATTATAGGCGTTTTTTCACTTTCAATCACTTCCTACTTTAGAACACATGTATTCTTCCATATTTCTTGACTGGTCTTCTCAAGATTCTTTTTTACAAACACATTATTTTCGATTTTTATAATCACATTGAAGCAAAACTCACACACCCTTCATGATAAACCATAACCCTAATATTAACATTGATGTATAACTTGTTGGAATGAATGATTGTATATCAATATACGATTTTTTTATATTTTCAGATATCAATTCAATCCACCATTTAAAGTGGAACCAGTTATATTACTTATTCACAGTTGGTCTATTCATGCATTATCTCTATATTCATAGACACCGGGTACACCTGTTTGTACCGCAAATACTAATTTATAAGTCTTCAAAATATTGCTCCCAAAAATGGTGGAAGAAATACTTATGTCACCCGATCTATATATACATGTTATCACCGTAATATTCTGGACACAAAATTCAAAGGTCAAACTTATATTTGTACCAAAGCCTAAATGGAAAGTGAACATGGATTACTAAAAACATCAATGTCCAATTTGCCTATTGCTCTCAAATATCAATCCTATTGATGACTACATATTCGTTTCTTCCTAAGATTATATATTCAAACTCAACTCTGTTGAAAATGTCTAATCCTATCACTGACTTTATACTTTTCCTGATTTTGTAATGTCTGTATTGATATCTGCATTCCAACATATTTTCTCCAATTCATCATTGTGACTGACTCTTCACTTGTGTTGACATTTACATTCACTCTGTAACCGAAACCCTATTGCTAAAGAACTTTTGTTCCAAATTTTATACTCACTCTTCTTCCTAAACCTACCGACTATCTTCCTAATTTTACCGACTATCACTTTTGAATGGATGTTCTCATCTACATTCAATCATCCAAGTAAATGTAGGGCGAGTGTCAGAGGATGAGACCACCAAGAGACTATCTCATGCAACAGAAAGGGTTTATTTGGGGTCCAGAATGCTGGGGCTTAGAGCTCACTTGAATAGAGCAGAGAGCCCTGAGAACATCTTAAGCAGAACTTATATAATTTTCTTGGAGAGGGCAGGGAGGGAAGTTTATTGATGGGTCAGGGGGAGTTAGCGGTTTGTGTGTAAACGCGTGAGGGAGTACATTCTGCAGTTTGGCAGTTGGGGACAGCACATTCTGGGAACAAGATTAGGAAACATTTCTCAACATTTCAACAGTGTTTTGTTAAGCATACAGAAAAACAGGAAGTGACAAGTACATATTTTATTAACATTTCATTCCCCACTTCTTCTTCTGGCTACTTTTAATCATAAAAGTGATTGTTGGGGGGTGTCACATTTTATGTATGCTAGTGGGGTATTAACATAAGTTTAACTTGTCCAATTTGAGCTTGGAGAAAAGAAATTACATGGTTGAGAAACAGGGTTTTATAGTAAGCAATAAAATGAGGATTATTATTGGACCGGCCAGGGTTGATTAAAACGTAGTTAACCAGTGGGACTGTGTAAACCAAGACTCAAACCACCAATTTTGGGTCTCTATCTCTCTTTGATGCTCTTCAAGGCATCTTTTTAATTTACTCATAGGGTTTGTTACAACTCCAGTATGGTCGACATAAAAAAAAAACAAAAACATTCTTTCCTCAATGCAGCACAAAGGCTCCCTTCTCTCATGAAATGGAGGTCCAAACCTCCACTTTTCTGTAAAACAACTTCAAAGAGAGAGGTAAAAGATTCCTGCAAAGTTGTGATGGAATTTTCTAATATCTTTAAGTTTTGATCTATTGCTTCTTCTAATTGGGTCATTTGTTCTGTCCCATGGACCAGGGCAGTGGTTCCTGTGCGAACCCAGGCAGCAACTCCTATTCAAAATAGAATGGCTAAGGTGAGAGATATATGTTCCCAACTGAACCGGGTTGTATGCCCCTCTTTTTGATCTTCCAATGAACCTGCGTCATAATAGAGCACTCTGGGAAACATCTGCACCATTACACAATTAATCACTTCTGTTGACCATTTCATAAAAACATAAACAACGTTTAAGTATATAGAATTATATTGTTGTAGGGACGGACAAGGCAAGGCACCTAAGATAGCACCAAAGACAAGGAAACAGTCATATTTGGTTGCAACCAGATTCAGAGGGCATTGCTCCTGTTGTAATCAATTAATCCCCTGAAACCCAAGTTTAGGTAGTTTCAGAATTTTGTACCCAACATGTAAGGGAAGGGGCTCTGAAGTTCACAGTCTGCAGAAGTTCACAAAGAGCAGTTTTTGTTTCTGATTTTTCCTCAGTTCTGGGCAAGTTAAATTTTTCAAGGACACCTGGGTGGGGGAGAGCTTTTTTTTTCCTTTTTTTCCCCCTGCCAGCTGTTTCCATGGAGCCCAGTTTGTAACTTATTCATCTTAGCAATGTAGCCATCTCTATGAAGCCCCAGCTAAAGGACAGAAGCCTTGATCACATATGTTGTGAAAAACTAGTAAGGGTGTGTCTAGCTCAGGAGTGCTGATTTTTTTCAGCCAGTTGCCAGGTAGACCAGGGCAACACAAAAAGAGGAAGTTTATCTACACTGAACTCTTTTATAGGGACTCTTTTGCTGAAAGTCCTAAAGTTAGCCATGGTGAAAACTTCTGGATAAGGAGAGTTAAGACTTTCCTGTGGGCCTGGTACAGAGGGGGAAGACGGGGAATGCAGGGCTGAGAGCAGCTCTTTGGATCTGAGAATGAGGAAGGAGAGATGTAAAAAAATAATGGAAAAGGGTTTTGAGATCTTCCTAGCAACAAAAACATGAGTAGTAGAACGGGTAGAACAGAGCGGGAGATGGGAGTGAGTATCCCAAAAAGCCTGTAAGGGACTTTAAATTCTTAGTAACCTGTTTTCAGTGATGGCAAAGCAACTTTAAAGGCCATTTTCATTACATCTTGGATAGGGGTCTGAGGGCTCTTCTCAGCTGGTTTGAGCTTTGGGTTAGCTGGTAAGAGGACCTGGTGGGACCCAGTGTGGGCACTGACAGGAGAAGAGAGGAGTGAGTGAGTGGAGGGTTACCTCAGTACCTGCTACCTCAGCAAGGGGGCAATGGTCTGAGAAACGCTGGAGGTTTGGGTTTTTAATATAGTAATTGGAGGGGAGAAATCAAGTTGATGAGGTGGGAGTGACAACAGAGAGTCTAGAGCAGAAGGCTGAGGGTGAGCATGTATTGGAGAAGCATAGTTCACGATGTGAGCAAAGGAGAGAAAAGGCCTCCACATAGAGGAATCTCCTTTCACCCTTTTGAGCACTTGCAGAAGTAAAAAAGGTCACACAGAATTTGAGGATCTAGAGACCCCTCTGTGGGCCATCGGTTTTGCTTGTCTAATTGGTAATATGGCCAATGCTGTGTAGAGAATTTCATGAGTAGTTTGGGTTCCATGTGGCAGTCCCTGTATGCTCACATCCCCATGACTTACAGAAGATGTCGGCGTTCCCCGCACACAGCCTTGACTGTTTGTGGCTTTGATAGTACACTGGGCAAACATAGTAATCTAGGCTAGCCAACCAGCATCTGGCTCGCGTGTCCCTACATCAATAATGTTTGTTTCCATTATCTATGGTATGGAAGGAATTTAATGGAATTTTAGTGGGATCCTCTTCATTAGGGATATCCCAATCGGGAAGACCTATACGCAGCTGACAAATGTCTGGCTGGAGAGATGGCCACCAGGTCCCTAAGCAGGCTGTACGCAAGATAGACCATACTTTCGTTCCAGTAGGATTTGTGATCAGCCATCGCTGCTGAACAGGCTTATGAGGGTTAGGACTACTGGTGGTCAAGGGGAGAGTCTATAGCCTTATCCACACAGCGAATCCACAATTTGAAAGGGTTTCCAGTCTTTTCCAGTTTCCAGCCAGAGTCTGGACAGGGCACAGGCTTGAGATGAGAGGTAGGGATCCAGGAAGTGATTTTGACTTCCTTTACCCTGTAGGTGTTATAAGTAGCACCTGGTATGGTCCTTTTCAGCGGAGTTCCAGGGATGACACCAGATGTCGTCTTACATAGACGAAGTCTCTACTTGATATCGCTGTAGAGTCCCCTCATCCCCAGGTTGGTAGGCAGTGGCCATCTGTTTTCACAGGTATCCCTGAGTTCTTTCAAGAGCTTTAAGTCTGTTAAGCAAGGGGGTGTGGAAGGAATCGTTAGGTCTTAGAGTTGGGGTAGGTCCCTTACTGGAGGAGGGACACCATAGAGAATTTCACAGGGTGTGAGGTTACACAAAGAAATAGATTGAGTATTTCTTGCATGAAACAGTACATAAAGCAGGAGCATAGTCCAATCTTTTATGCCGGTCTCTAAGTTTAATTTCGTTATGGTCTCTTTAATGGTTCTATTCATTCTTTCTACCTGTCGTGAACTCGGGGGTCTGTAAACACAATGTAACTTCCAATTAATCCCCAGGGTCCTTGCTAACCTCTGAGTTACCTGGGCCACGAACGCCGGTCCATTATCAGACCCTATTACTTTAGGCAGGCCGTACCTTGGAAAAATATCTTCCAGGATCTTCTTGACCACCATTTGCGCTGTTTCATTTTTTTTCTTTTCTTTTCTTTTTGGGGTGGGGGGAAGGCTTCAATCCATCCTGAAAATGTATCTACAAAGACTAGGAGATATTTAAGTCCATTCCTTGCTGGCTTAATTTCAGTAAAGTCCACTTCCCAGAATTGTCCTGGTCTGGTTCCTCGTAGGTGCTTTCCTGGAGGAAGCTTGGAAGGGTAAGAATTAACCAATTGATGGACCCAACAGGCTTTTGTTATCCATTCAGTTGTTTCCTTTCACTGTGAGTTGGTTAATGGAAAACTCTGTTCTTGATCCTTCAGAAATGAATGCAGTTTCTTTGAACCAAGGTGAGTGATTTGTTGTACATTTTCTACTGACATAGTTAGAGCCGTGATTATAGGAGTTTTTACTGAAGAATTTAGAAATTCCACTTGGGGGCCTTCAGGGTAAAAAGTTATTTTGGCCGAGAGCTTTGTGAGCAGATCTCTGCCAATCAATGGGGCCGTGCATTCTGGGATTACTAGGAATGAGTGATGGATTTTTCCTTTCCCCTGGTCCATGGTCCTCTTAGTTTTCCAAGCCCGATATTTACTGCCATTAGCCCCTTGAATTAGAGACCTTTTATTTGATAGAGGTTCCAATGGGGCCTTAAAGGCAGAATATCTTGCCCCTGTATCCACTTCAAAGTATACTGGGGTCCCCTCCACTTCAAAAGTTACCCTGAGCTCGGGGAGAGGATCTGAGCCCCGACTTTCTTAGTAATCCTACAGAGTCAGAATGTCCAGCTGGCCTGGCTGTCTCTTTCTAGGGCACTCTTTAGCCCAGTGTCCTTTTTTTTAGAGTAGGCACATTGAATTGAGGCCAGGGGTGGCCTCTTGTGTGGGCCCCGGTGTCCCTTCCTGTCTCCATGTTTCTTAATTTCTGGTCTATTTGTTGTTGTGACCAGGATCTTAGTCAATGCCTTAGTCTGTCTTTTGTTTCTTTTATCCTCCCTTTGCTCCCTAGTCGTCCTCAGTTTCTCTCTTATAGTATACCTTCTTGGCTTCTCTGACTAAACCTCTCAAAGTCATATCTTGTAATCCATCTAAGCATTGTAACTGTCTTTTAATATCCAGAACAGCTTGCCCAATAAAGGCCACCATGACAGATGCCTTTTGATTCTCTCCCTGAGGATCGAGAGGATTAAATATGCTATATGCCTCCATAATTCTCTGTAGGAACATGGAGGGACATTCATCAGTCCCTTGAATAATCTCTCTTACCTTGGCCAAAATAGTTGGTCGCCTAGCGGCCACTAAGATACCCACTATTAGAGCCCGGCAATAAGAGGAAGGATGCTCATTACCTTCACAGGTTTTGGGGTCCCAGTTGGGTCGGTGCAAGGGAAAGGTGGCTTTGCATATGTTGGGAAGTTTTGTCGGTCACCCATCTGGTCCGAGAATATTTTTTTCTAGAATCCAGGAAGATTCTCTTTTGTTCCTCTGTCATGAAGAGAGTCCCTAGGAGTTGTTGGCAGTCATCCCAAGTAGGCTGGTGTGAAAACATCAATGACTCAACCACACCTGAGACCCAGGTGGGGTCCTCGGTAAAAGGGGGATTGTTATTTTTCCAGTTATTTAGGTCTGAAGAGGAGAAAGGTAAATACCGGTAGGCTTGCATTTTTCCCCCATGGTTGTCATCAATCATTGTTCCTTAGAAATGGAGAGCGAGCATCACGTGAGTTCCAGGGATTTCAATCATTCAATGCCGGCAAATTCCTTTAGCCGGGCCAGCAACCTCCAGGAAAGGAGGGGCTGTGTTTTCCGCAGGGGAGTTATCTGGAGTGCGCTGGGCTCGCTTAGCTTCCTCCAATGGCGGAGAGGCTGAGACAGCAGCAGGGGAATTACTTAGAAGGTGTTGGGGGTTGGGGGAAGAGGGCAGGGAATAAGTAGTAGAACGAGAGTCCAGTAGAGTCAAATCTTGTGACTCAGGGAGAACAGAGGTTGAAGGAGGAGGAGAAGCAGAAGGTTTGAGAGAGCATGACGGAAAGAGTAGGAGCGGGGGCAGGGGCAAGGAAAAGCTTCACACATGGAGGAGGAGAATTGCAGAGGTCCTGCAAAGTTAAGATATATGTCTCTTGATCCTGATGTCTATGTGGCGCTGGCTGAAAGTCAATATCTCTGACTTTTTAAATTAGTGGGAAGTAGAAAGATCCTTCTAGGGGCCATCTGAATCCAAAGGTGGGCCATTCTGAGGCACAGAGAGTCTGCCAGGTCCAGCGTTTAACTGAAAAAGAAAGATTCTGAGCCCTTAAGCGGACTTTGGTGCAATGATCAAGGGTCAGCAAAAGAGGCATTGAAGTGCTCTATCCCATAATGAAAGATAAACAATCAGTAAAAGCAACGACACACGACACAGACAAGACAATACAATAAAGACAGGCAATGGACGTCCAACACTGAGACCAGGACTGAGTAGCCGGCAAAACCCGATGGGCTGGCAATACCGAATCTGAAACAAAATATCACTGAGTCGAGGAGACTATTGTTCCTCGATTTCCCGAGTCCTCTGGGGAGTCCCCCAGTGACGTGGCCTGTGGCTCTATGACATGTCTCTCAGCCACCATCGGAGAGAGCTCACACTCTTGATCAACAGCCATTTGCCAAGCCCTAACCTGAAACCTGAAACTAGAAAGAGGCACCTTACATACCCCGAGAGGAACCCGTTGGGGTCTCTCATCTGCCGCTGCTGGATCTCAGTGGAACCTCCATATGTAAATGTCAGGCGAGCGTCCGGGGAAGAAACCACCAAGAGACTGTCTCATGCAAAAGCAAAGGGTTTATTATGGGTCCAGCATGCTGGGGCTCAGAGTTCACTTGAATAGAGCAGAGAGCCCTGAGAACAGCTTAAGCAGAGCTTATATACTTTCCTTGGAGAGGGCAGGGCAGGATGTTTATTGATGGGTCCTGGCGAGTGAGCTGTTTGTGGGCAACCGGGTGAGGAATTACTTTCTGCAGTTTGGCAGGTGAGGACAGCACATTCTGGGAACAAGACTAGCAATCATTTCTCAAGATTTCAACAGTGTTTTATTAAGCATACAGAAAACAGGAAATGATAAGTACCTATTTTATTAACCTTTCACTACGGACTACACTTTGCCAGATTTCCTAATGTCTCTATTGATATCTGCTTTCCTACATATTTTCCCAAGTTCATCACTGTGACTGACTCTTCACATGTGGTGATATTTACATTCACTCTATACCCGAAACCCTATAGCTAAAGAACTTTGGTCCAAATCCTATGCTCACTCTCCTTTCTAAACCTACCGACTATCTTCCTAATCCTACTGATTATCCCTTTTTGACTGGAAGTTCTCTTTGACAATCAATCATCCAAAATACACGGACCTTTGCCATTGTATATTGATGTATCTGAGACATCTGTGCAGAAAATAAATCAAAGCTCAGTTATCACAATCAAGGTCCCAATGCTCTTCTGGGCTTCAAATCTTACCTAGATTTCTGTTTTCATACTTAATTTTCACCTATATATTCTTGTAAATATCGCAGGTTTTCAATACCATTATTCATCCAGCAGAATGATTCCTAATGCAAATTGAACCTGTTATTAACCCTAACCATACACTGTTCCCTCAATCTAACTTTACAGAAGAGCAGGGACAGAGTAGGTCTTACAATACAGGAATGTAGGGGAACTTCCTATTGCTAAGAAACTCAAAGGTACATGCAAAAATGATCCCTGGAGAAGTTGTAGGCAGCTATGAAGGAACTGAGTGAGCAAAAGTCATCTTCTCTTGCAAACAACCTGGTCAGGATGAAGGGATATGTCTGAATCATCCTCTCTCTTCTTAATGTAGAGAAGAAGGACCAAACCAGGCTGTGTGGAGAGCTGTTCCCGGTTGCCTATGGTTAATATACCATTCTAACTTGTGAAACTGTCACAGAAAGTAGGGGCAGCCTTCATTTCAGGGGACCCTTGTAAGCAACTGTTAGGACAAAGTGGTTGCCAAGGGTGTGAGCTCATTCAGTTCCTGAAAGAAGTGACCTCAGACCTCACCTCACATCCTTGGTGATAGAACTCTCTGAACTTGGGATCAAGGAAGCCAGGCACCCAAATCCCATTCCAGTCCCAGTAGCAGTGGTCTCACTTCTTTGGATTTACCAAGGACAGAATCAGTCTTTGTTGGTACCTACTGATATGAGGATGGCCAAAAGCCAGGAAAGCTCTGAAGAGTGGCCTTTCCTGAGAAAGCAGGTAGTGGATCACCACTGCCTCCTGACAACTTTACAGAGTTGGCCAAGGAAACCAGATCTGAAACAGGGCAGGCAATTTCAGGGGAACATAGTATGGCCCAATAGTCAGAGGACATTCCGGATAGTCAGAGACCTACTTGGGGGAAGAAGGTGCTTTGTGGGTGTGAGAGTGTGTTTGTGCTTTTGTCTCATGTTCTCAGAATAGGTAGGAATGGCGGTTTGTTTGGTTTGGAGTGAACTGTTTCTAATAAGTGATTTGATAAGGCAAGTGTTTCTATGTCTGTGTATCCCATTGGGTCCGTGGTTGTAAACATTAGAAAAGAGAATGCATGAATGGATGTGTCCTGTCTGGTAGAAAGCTTCCCAGCATTCATCCAGCCGAATATATGAATGCACTGTGGCTTCCCTTATCGATGCGCAACACCTGCTATTTTCCCAAGGTCTGGTTTTATTTTTGAATTCTGGCCACTCTCCAGAATAGGCTCATGGTTTTGTGTCCTAGCGAAGTACCACCTTCAAGCTCTGTGACATGGCCATGTACTGGATAGCTGAAGGGAATGGCGAGCAACTAAGAAAACTCAGATATCAGTGTGACCAGTAAAGTCTCAGTGGAAAAACCGTGCTTTGGGCCTTTTGCTTACCTTTTGTTCTATTTCCCTGTATTTCAGGAATTTCTTTGCCTCAGGCCACCCCTTTGTGAAGCTGGAAGAAAACATTTTTCAAATGGAAATAAATCTGCCTCACCTGTGGCTCTTTGCCTAATTGCTTTAGAAAGGGGTGTGTCTGAATCAGCCTCTTGGCCCTGTGTGAGGCTTTGGCTTAGATTCTTAGCACCTGATGGATATAAAGAAAGATCCCATGTGTGAATCCAAAACCGAAATGCCCAAAAGAGGAGTCATTGAGCATAAAGTCTCTTGCCTTCCACTGTAAGGTTCCTGACCTCCATCAAGTGAGAATAGGGATCCTTTGGGTCAAATGATTTCTTCAAAGCCCTGCACATGCTAGCCCAGAGGTGCTTGTGTTTTCTCATGACTCCAATTCACATAAAGATTCTAAACCCCACTGTCAGTAGGCCTCAAATTGGAGAAGCAGAGCAGTATTACGGCAGGCCTATTTGATCACTCCTGGGTCACAGGAAGGGTGTCCAGGCCACCCGGACATTAGGAAAATAAGGGGCAAGGAAGCCTATTTTGGACCCTGTCTTGGGCTGTGTCCTTCATGGAAACTTCCAGGCAGAGGTTAAGATGAGTGTCTATATGCAATAAGATGAGGGTCATGTGGGAATGTTTTGGTTTGATTTTGGTCATTTGTGTTGGGGTTGGAAGAGATGAGTAGGTCAACCAGGACTTGAAATCTGGTCTGATTCCCCTTAGAGACTGAGTTATGGAACTGAACTCAGAGAAGTATTGGCATGAATTGTGTTGAGTTTTTAGGAGGCCACACATGAGACTCGCCCTTGGAAACTGAGACCTAGGCCGAGGGTGGCTTTCCACAGAGCACTGGGAATCTCACCCAGGATATCACAAGATTTTATTCTGAAAGACTTGGCAGCCAGTCAAAACACACATAGACCTCACACTGTAGACCTCAATGGGCCTGGCTTCCTGTGACCTTTTGGCTACTCTTTGGGAAGACTTGCCTGTGAGTGTCCTCCAGAGATTTCATTGAAATGAGCTTCCTCACAATTTAATGGTTCCTAAATGAATTGAAACCTACAGTGCCTCCAACTTCCACCTTGAAAAATGGCTAGATAAATACCATGAAATTTTTGAAATTCCTATGACCAGGTGGCACTGGAGAACCTTTGTATGCCCTGTTGCTGATCATGAGTGTACCAGAAAGTGCCCTAATTGACTGAGTTTCATTAAATTGGTGTAGAACAGAGATGCCAGTAAGTTGAATACTCCTCAATTGTAGGCGCAAGCTGTGGTGTGCAGGTTTGTGATAAAACATCCGTGGTGGGGCCATGTGGATCTGCCATTGCTTCCAAATGGCATGTGACTGACGTGGTGCAGCCAGGAAATTCTTATATGTAAATGCATATTGGTATATGGAGAATTTTTAGGGCAATGTTCAGAATCAGGTTGCAATGGACAAGGGGACAATCTATGTGGGCTAGAAGCCTGGTTGGTGCATTCTCTTGCAGACCATGACCCACTACACATGACAGTACTCCCTCCAGCACTGTGTCCCAG
Organism: Callospermophilus lateralis; assembly: GCF_048772815.1. Lineage (NCBI taxonomy): Eukaryota > Metazoa > Chordata > Mammalia > Rodentia > Sciuridae > Callospermophilus > Callospermophilus lateralis. The sequence goes on from NW_027512826.1 coordinate 2,340,042, forward strand.
TTCAACTCCTTGTATTTCGTGAAGAAAATACCAAACTCCCAGTGCAGCAGCAAGAAACACCACGAAAAGTGGAGAATGACCAAATGCCCTCCCAGTCCACACGGGGAGACTCTTAGACCCCAGTGGTCACAGTTTACCTACAAAGAGATAATTCAGTACTGTAGCCTAGTGTTCATTGGAAAATAAGAAACCACGTCCTCCAGGTCACATAGATGTAGACCCAGCTCTGATGGTCTCACTAGAAAGAAAGCTAAAGCTCCTGACAACAACATATATTTTGAGTTCCCAACCTCAGAGGCAGTTTCTCAAGAAGTCTTTAGGCCAGCAGAGCTCCAAGTTTGTGGAGTGTTTACCTTGTCCCTTACATTTGGAAACTCCTCTACCACATCCAAGGTTGTGAACTCCATTGCATTTTCCATTCCAGATATATATTCACAGATTTTCTAACTCTTCCCCTCTAATTGTGTCTTATTTGGGGTGAAGGTAATGTGAAGCCATTGTTCTGGATGAGAGTGGGTAATTTATTGTGTAGCCCATATTTGCATACACATTGGATTCATTTTCCTTTTTTCCATTCAAAATACTGAATCCCTGACACTAACCCATACCCTACTAGACTCTGACTACTAATCCTACTATGATGGAGAATAATAACACAAACAGAATAGAAATACAAGCCGTTCAGAGGAGGCATGGTATATAGTTGGACTTGCCTTTTGCATGATAAAGCGTAGGTGTTATATGTCTAGTCCATTTTTCATTGAAATAGTTCTCTATGTGTTTTTTTTCCTTTAATTTTTATTGTTGGTTGTTCAAAATTTACCAATTTCTTGACATATCATATTTCACACTTTGATTCAAGTGGGTTATGAACTCCCATTTTTACTCCGTATACAGGTTTCAGCATCACATCTGTTACACATCCACTGTTTTACGTATTGCAATACTAGTGTCTGTTGTAGTCTGCTGTCTTTCCTATCCTCTACTATCCCCCATCCCCTCTTCTCCGATCTTCTCTCTCTACCCCATCTACTGTAATTCATTTCTCCCCCTTGGTTTTTTCCCCCCTTTTCCCTCACTTCCTCTTGTATGTAATTTTGTATAACCATGAGGGTCTCCTTCCATTTCCATGCAATTTCCCTTCTCTTTCCTTTTCTCTTCTACCTGTCACCCCTGTTTAATCTTAATCTTCTTCTCATGCTCTTCCTCCCAAATCTGTTCTTAGTTACTCTCCTTATATCAAAGAAAACTATTGGCATTTGTTTTTTTAGGGATTGGCTAGCTTCACTTAGCATAATCTGTTCTAATGCCATCTATTTCCCTGCAAATTCTATGATTTTGACATTTTTTAATGCAGAGTATTACTCCATTGTGTATAAATGCCACATTTTTTTTCCATTCATCTATTGAAGGGCATCTAGGTTGGTTCCACACTCTTGCTATTTTGAATTGTGCTGTTATGAACATCAATGTAGCAGTGTCCCTGCAGCATGCACATTTTAGGTCTTAGGGAATAGACCGAGAAGGGGAATAGCTGGGTCAAATGGTGGTTCCATTCCTAGCTTCCAAGAAATCTCCATACTTCTTTCCAAATTGGCTGCACCAATTTGCAGTCCCACCAGCAATGTACAGGTGTACCCTTTTCCCCACATCCTCGCCAGCACTTGTTGTTTGACTTCATAATGGCTGCCAATCATACTGGAGTGAGATGGTATCTTAGGGAGGGTTTGTTTTCCATTTTTCTGACTGCAAGAGATGGTGAGCATTTTCTCATGTACTTATTGATTGATTGTATGTCCTCATCTGAGAAGTGTCTGTTCAGGTCCTTGGACCATTTGTTGATTGGGTTATTCGTCTTCTTATTGTTTAATTTTTTGAGTTCTTTGTATACTCTGGATATTAGGGCTCTATCTGAAGTGTGAGGAGTAAAGATTTGTTCCCAGGATGTAGACTACTTATTTACCTCTCTTATAGTTTCTTTTGATGAGAAAAATCTTTTTAGTTTGAGTAAGTCCCATTTGTTGATTCTAGGTATTAACTCGTGTGCTAATGGTGTCCTATTGAGGAATTTGGAGCCCAACCCCACAGTATGTAGATCATAGCCAACTTTTTCTTGTATCAGATGCTGTGTCTCTGATTTGATATCAAGCTCCTTGATCCATTTTGAGTTAACTTTTGTGCATGGCGAGATAAATGGATTCAGTTTCATTTTGTTGCATATGAATTTCCAGTTTTCCCAGAACCATTTGTTGAAGATGCTATCCTTCCTCCATTGCATGCTTTTAGACCCGATTGGCATTGCATTTAACATATAGAGAACTTTTGGTTATATTGCCATTTTGATGATGTTCGTTCTGCCTATCCATGAACATAGTATATTTTTCCATCTTCTAAGATCTTCTTCTATTTCTCTCTTTAGGGTTCTGTAGTTTTCATTTTATAAGTCTTCCACCCTTTTTGTTAGGTTGATTCCCAAGTATTTTTTTTTTGTGTGTGTGTGGATATTTTGAATGGAGTTGTTGTCCTCATTTCTATTTCAGAGGATTTGTTGCTGATATACAGGAATGCCTTTGATTTATGCATATTGATTTTATATCCTGCCACTTTGGTGAATTCATTTATTACCTCTAATAGTTTCTTTGTATACCTTGCTGGGTCTGCTAAGTATAGAATCATGTCATCTGCAAATAGTGATAATTTACGTTCTTCTTTTCCTATTTTTATGCCTTTGATTTCTTTAATCTCTCTAATTGCTCTGGCCAGTGTTTCGAGAACTATGTTGAACAGAAGTAGTGAGAGAGGGCATCCCTATCTTCTTCCAGATTTTAGAGGGAATACCTTCAATTTTTCTCCATTCAGAATGATGCTAGCCTGAGACTTAGCATAGATTGCTTTTACATTATTGAGGTATGTTCCTGTTATCCCTAGTTTTTCCAGAGTTTTGAACATAAAGGGATGCTGAACATTGTCAAATACTTTTTCTGCATCTATCGAGATGATCAAATGGTTCTTATTTTTAAGTCTATTTATGTGATGAATAACATTTATTGATTTCTGTATAATGAAGCAGCCTTGCATCCCAGGGATGAATCCTACTTGATCATGGTGCACAATTTTTTTAATATGTTTTTGTATCTGATTCGCCACAATTTTATTGAGGATTTTTGCATTTTTCCTGAAATAGCTTGAAAAGTATTGGTATTAGTTCCTCTTTAAAGGTTTTGTAAAACTCTGCTGTATACCCATCCGGTCCTGGGCTTTTCTTAGTTGGTAGTCTTTTGATGGTTTATTCTATTTCCTCAATTGTTATGGGTCTGCTTAGGTTGCCTATATCCTCCTGACTAAATCTGGGCAGATTATATGACTGAGAAATTTATCGATGCCTTCACTATCTTCTATTTTATTGAAAAATAAGAATTCAAAATAATTTCGGATTATCTTCTGTATTTCTGAACTATTTGTTGTGATACTGAGTGCTCCCTCTTCTTTTCTTTGTTAGCTTGGCTAAGGGTCTGTCGTTTTGATTTATTTTTTCAAAGAACCATCTTTTAGTTTTGTCAATTTTTTCAATTGTTTCTTTTGTTTCGATTTCATTAATTTCAGCTCTAATTTTAATTATTTCTTGCCCTCTACTTATTTTGCCGTTGTTTTGCTCTTCTTTTTCTAGGATTCTGAGATGAAGTATGAGATCATTTATTTGTCGTTTTTTTTTTTTCCTTTTTTTAAGGAATGAAATCTAAGCAATGAATTTTGTTCTTAGAACTGCTTTCAATGTGTCCCATAGATTCCGATATGTTATGTCTGTGTTTTCATTTATCTCTAAGAATTTTTTAATTTCCTCCTTGGTGTCTTCTATAACCCATTGATCATTCAGTAACTTATTTTTCATTCTCCAAGTGATACATGATTTTTCCTTCTTTCTTTTATCGTTGATTTTCAGTTTCATTTCATTATGATCAGATAAGATGCCTGGTATTATATCTACTCCTTTATATTGTCTAAGAGTTGCTCTGTGACATAATATATGATTTATTTTTTGAGAAGTATCCATGTGCTGCTGAGAAAAAAGTGTAGCTGCTTGATGTTGGGTGGTATATTCTATATATATCATAAGTCTGGGTTATTAATTGTGTTTTGGGTTCTATAGTTTCATTATTCAACTTTTGTTTGGAAGATCAGTCCAGTAGTGAGAGAGGTGTGTTTGAGTCTCCCATGAGTATTGTATGGTGGTCTATTAGACTCTTGAACTTGAGAAGAATTTGTTTAATGAACATAGCTGCACCAATGTTTGGGGCATATATATTTATGATTGTTATGTCTTGTTGGTGTATGGTTTCCTTGAGAAGTATGTAGTGTTGCTCTTTATCCCTTTTGATTAACTTTAGCTTGAAATCTATTTTATTTGATATGAGTATGGACACTTCTGCTTGTTTCCGAAGTCCATATGGGTGATATGATTTTTCCCAACTTTTCACCTTCAGTCTATGTATATCTTTTCCTAACAAATGTGTCTCCAGTAGGCAGCATACTGTTGGGTCTTGTTTTGTGATCCATTCTACTAGCCTGTGTCTCTTAATTGGTGAGTTTAAGCCATTAACATTTAGGGTTATTATTGAGATATGGGTTGTTCTTCCAGCCATATTTGTATATTTATGTTACTAAACATGGTTTTTTTCCTCCTTGATTATTTTCCCCCCTTTACTGTCCTACCTCCCACTGTTGGTTTTCATTGTTATTTTCCATTTCCTCTTCCTGTAGTGTTTTGCCAAGGATGTTTTGAAGAAATCGTTTTCTAGCTGCAAATTCTTTTAACTTTTGTTATCGTGGAAAGTTTTAATTTCATCTTCTATCCTGAAGCTTAATTTCGCTAGATACACAATTCTTGGATGGAATCCATTTACTTTTAGTGTTTGAAAAATGTTATTGCAGGATCTTCTAGCTTTCAGAGTCTGTGTTGAAAGATCAGCTGTTATCCTGATTGGTTTACCACTAAATATAATCTGCTTCCTTTATCTTGTAGCTTTTAAAATTCTCTCCTTTTTTCTGTATGTTGGGCATCTTCGTTATAATATGTCTAGGTGTGGATCTCTTATAATTTTGCACATTTGGCATGCTGTAAGCTTCTAGGATTTGCGATTCTGTCTCATTCTACAAGTCTGGGAAGTTTTCTCTTTTATTTCATTGAATATATTGCTCATTCCTTTTGTTTGGACCTCTATACCTTCCAATGACTCTTAAGTTTGGTCTTTTTATGTTATCCCATATTTCTTGGATGTTCTGCTCATGGTTTCTTAAAAGTCTTCCTGAGCTGTCTGTGTTCTTTTCAAGTTGAAATAATTTGTCTTCATTGTCTGATGTTCTATCTTCTAAGTGTTCTACTCTGCTGTTAGTATTCTCAATGGAGTTTTTAAGTTGGTTTATTGATTCCTGCATTCCTAGGATATCTGTTTGTTTGATTTTATAATCTTTATCTCCCTGCATAGTTGATATTATGCTTCTTGGATTTTTTTATGTAATTCATTATCAAGGTGATCTTTCATTGTCTGATTTTGCTCTCTAATGTCTTCCTTGAGACACCAGATCATCTGAAGCATGTATATCCTGAGTTCTTTATCTGACATTCCATATGCTGCAGATATTACCTCTTCTAAAGTTGACTTTTCCTGCATTGCTTATGGTCCTTTCTTTCCTTGTCTTTTCATTCTGTTCATGTTTCTTTCTGCTTGGTGAAAGTGTTGTGTTATTGAATTTTTCCCCTATATATTTTTATTGCTTGTATAGTTTCAAAGTCTCTCTCGCAGGCACGGGTGGTGGCTCTGCCCCTCCTACAATTGGGACAATGTGCCTACCACACCAGCAGGCTGCTGGGCCTGTTCTGTCAGTCGGTAGCTGGTCCGCCTACCTTGAAGGTGCGAGCAGCAGCTCTGCCCCTCTGCAGGCACTGGGCCTGTTCTGCCAGTGGGTCGCAAGTCGGGCTACTTTGCAGGCGTGGGCGGCAGCTTTGACCATCTGCGGGCCACTGGGTCTGTTTTGTCTGTCCCTTGCAGGTCTGTCTACCTTGCAGGCGCGTGTGCCTGCTCTGCCCCTCCCCCAACCGGGACGATGTGTCTACCATGCTGGCGGGCCATAGGCCTGGTCTGTCGGTGGTCGCAGGTCCACCTACCTTGCAGGTGCGGAGGGCGTCTCTGCCCCTCCGCAGATTGCTGGGTCTGTCCTGCTGTGGGTCACAGGTCTGCCTACCTTGCAGGCCCGGCGGCATTGCCCCTCCCCCAACCAGGGCGATGTGTCTTCCACGGTGGCGGGCCACTGGTCCTGTTCAGCCGGTGGGTCACAGGTCCGCCTACCTTGATGGAGCGAGTGGCAGATCTGCCCCTCCATCTCTCAATGTGTTTTTAAAGTTGACAAATATGTGAATTCCTGTCTCCCTTTCTCTGTAGCATATTCAGCACATATATTTTTATATGCACATATAGAATCCTACCTGGTATCACACGTACATTTTTGTGAGGCTGCTGACTTGGCAGATACAAATTATGAGAAGAGATCACTCCTCCTAAACGCTGTTGGAACTGAAAATTTAAGCTATTGGTGAGCTTCCTAGTTGAACAATATTACACATAAATCCACGCTCAGTAAAATGAAGATTTTTGGATCTGTGGATGATATATATTTCATGAAGAATTTCAATTGGCATATGTATTGCTACTTTTTAATGTCTGTTGTGTGTGTGTGTGTGTGTGTGTATATATATATATATATATATATATATATATATATATATATACACACTCTCCATATATTTCAAAATATGAAATAGATGTGTCTTATGTACAGTCCCAAAATTCATTCATGTTCATGTATGTGGAGTTATAATCAAATTTTCACTGGATTATTCTCAGAAATATTCATCTACCTGAAATACATATTTGTTTCTTAGGTCTGAAAACTAACTTCAGTGAATGGTGCATTCAAATCCTAATATTTCTAAATTAACTGACTCAGTTTAACATCAATGCAAGAAGATTCCTATGGGACATGATGTTTATTTTGACGTTCATTTTTACTCAACACTGGCACATTACTACTCCTTCAGTTAATGCACATCATAGGATATATATTTCATCTACAAGTTCGCAAATTTATAGCATTTGTTTCACTTTCAGTCACTTCCTGCTTCAGAACACATGTATTTCTCCAGGTTTCTTGACTGGTCTTTTTATGAGACTTTTTTCCAAACAAATTATTTTCAATTTCCATAATCAATTTGAAGCAAAACTCACACACTCTTCATGATAAACCATAATCCTCATATTACCATTAGATGTAAAACGGGTTGGAATGAATGTTTGTATATCAATATAAGATTTCCTGTATATTTTTACATTTCAATTCAATCCATTATTTAAAGTTGGAACCAGTTATATTATTTATTCACAGTATGGTCTACACATGCATATTCTCCATATTCAAAGACAAAGAGTACACCTGTTTGTACCCCGAATACTAATTTATACTTCTTCAAAATATTGCTCCCAGAAATGGTGGACGAAATACTCAGGTCACCTTATCTACATATACATTGTATCACAGTAATATTCTGGACACAAAAAGCAAATGTCACACTTATGATTGTACCAAAGCCTAAATGGAAACTGAACATGGATTACTAAAAACATCCAGGTCCAGGTTGCCTAATAGTTTCAAATATCAATCCTATTGGTGACTACGTATTTGTTTCTTCCTAAGATTATATATTCAACCTAAATGCAGTTAATAATGTCTAATCCTATCACTCACTTTATACTTTGCCTGATTTCCTAATGTCTCTATTGATGTCTGCTTTCCTAAATATTTTCCCCAGTTCACCATGTGAGTGACTCTTCACATGTGATGATATTTACTTTCACTCTCTAACTGAAACCCTATTGATAAAGAATTTTTGGTCTAAATCCTGTACTCACTCTTCTTCTGAAAGCTACTGACTATCTTCCTAATCTTACTGAGTTTCCCTGTTTGAGTGGAAGTTCTCTTTTCCATTCAATCATACAAGGTACAAGGTCCTATGCCATTGATTATTGATTTATCTGAGACATATATGCGGAACATAATTCAAAGCTAAGTATCACAATCAACAGCTCAATGTCCTTCTGAGCTTCAAATCTTACCTAGATTTCTGTTTTCATACTTATATTTTATCTATATGTTTTAATAAATGTCACAGGTTCCCAATACCATTATTCATCTAGCAGAATGATTCCTAACCCAAATCAAACATGTTATTAAACCCTAAACATACACTGTTCCCACAATCTCACTTAACAAAAGACCAGGGACAGTGTTGGTCTTACAATACAGGAATGTAGGGGATATTCCATATGCTGAAAACCTAAAAGGTCCATGCAGATGTGATTCCTGGAGAAGATATAAACAGCTATGAAGGACCTTAAAGAGAAAAACTCATCTTCCATTGCAAACAACCTGGTCAGGATGAAGGGTTGTATCTTAATGAGCCTCTCTGTTCTCAATGTAGAGAAAATGGACCATACCAGGCCTGTGTGAAGAGCTGTTCCTGGGTGCCTATGGTTGATTCACCATTCTAACTTGTGAAAGTGTCACAGGAAGTAGGGGCAGCCTCTATCTCATGAGACCCTTGGAAGCAACTGTTAGGACAAAGTGATTGCCAAGGCAGTGTCCTCATTCACTACCTGAAGTAAGTGATCTCACCTCTCTTCCTTGGTAATGGAACTCTCTGAACTTGTGATGCAGAAGCCAGGCAACCAGAACCAGTCCCAGTCCCAGTCCAAGTCCCAGTGAGGTCACTTGTTTGGATTTACCAAGGACAGAGTCAGTGTTTCCTGGAACCTACTGATGTGAGGATGGCCAAATGCCAGGAGAGCTTTGTAGAAGTGGCTTTCTTGAGAAAAAGGTACTTGCCCACTTCTGGCTCCTGACAACGTCACAGATTTCTCCAAGGAGACCATATCTGAGACAGGACAGTCCATTTGGGGGAACATAGTATGGCCTACCAGTCAAACGACACTCAGGATAGTCACAGAATTACTTGGGGGAAGGAGGTGTCTTTGTGGGTGTGGGAGTGAGTTTGTGGTTTATCTCATGTTCTGAGAATAAGTAGGAAAGGCAGTTTGTTGGGTTTGGAGTGGACTGTGTCTAGTAATTCCTTTGACAATGTGAGTTTCTATGTCTGTGTAACTCTCTGTGTCCGTGGTTGTATTCATTAGAAAAGAGAATTCATCTATGGATGTGTCCTGTCTAGTAGAAAGAATTCCAGCATTCATCCTGCCTAATTTATGAATGGACTGTGACTTCCCTTATCAATGGGCAACACGTACTATCTTCCTAAGTTCCTGTTTTCTTTCTGAATCTGGTCACTCTCCAGAGTAGGCTCATGTTTTTTTGTCCAAGTTATGTACCACCTCCAACCTCTGTGACATGGCCATGTATTCTATAGCTGAAAGGAAAGGGAGCATCTCAGAAAACTCAGATATTAGTGTGACAAGGAAAGTCTCAGTGGAGAAAACCTGCTTTGGGCCTTTTGCATCCCTATTCCTCTGTTGCCCTGAATGTCAGGAAGGTCTTTGCCTCAGGCCACCCCTTTGTGAATCCTGAAGAAAACAGTTTTCAAATGGAAATGAATGGGCATCACCTGTGGCTGTTTGCTAAAATGCTTTGAGAGATATGTGTGTGAATCAGCCTCTTGGCCGTGTGTGAGGCTGTGTCTTAGATATTCAGCGCCTAATGGATCTTAAGAAAGATCCCATGTGTGCATCCAAAACCAAAATTTCTAAAAAATGAGTCATTTTAGATGAAGTTTATTGCCTTTCTCTGTTAGGTTCCTGACCTCCATCAAGTGAATTTGGGGATCCTTTGAATTAATCGAGTTTTTCAAAGCCCTGCAGAGGCTAGCCCATAGGTGCTTGGGTTTTCTAATGAATCCAAATCACATAAAGAATCTATACCTGACAGTCAGTAGGCCTCAAATTGGAGAAGCAGAGCAGTATTAGTGGCAGGCCTATTAAATCACTCCTTGTTTACAGGAAGGGTGTCCAGGTCACACTGACTTTAGGCAAATGAGGGCAAGGGAGATTATTTCAGACTCTGTCTTGTGCTTTACCCCTCATGGAAACCTCCAGCCAGAGGTAATGATGAGTGTCTATATGGAAGAAGATGAGGGCAATGTGGGAGTGTTTTGGATTTAATTGTGGTCATTTATTTGGCTGTTGGAAGAGAAGACTGGGTCCACCTGGGCTTTAACTCGGGTTTGATTCATCTTAGAGACTGAGTTCTGGAACTGACCTCAGAGAAGTATTGACATGAATTGTGTTGGGATTTTAGGAGGCCACGCATTAGAGTTGCCCTTGGAAACTGAGATCTAGGCCCAGGGTGGCTTTCCACAAAGCACTGAGAATGTCAGCCAGCATATAACCTGATTTTATTCTGAAAGACTTGGCAGGCATATTTGAGAGTCAAAACACCCATAAACCTAACATTGTAGACCTCAATGGGCCTGGCCTCATGTGACCTTTAGGCCACTCTTTGGGAAGCCTTGCCTGTGAGAGTTCTCCAGATCTTTCATTGAAATGAGCTTCCACAACATTTAATGGTTCATGAATGAATTGAAACCCACTGTGGCTCCAAATTCATCTTTGAAAAATGGCTAGATAAATACCATGAAATTTTTAAAATTCCCATGACCAGGTGGCACTGGAGAACAGTTAGATCTCCTGATGCTCATCATAAGTGTACCAGACTGGGCCTTGATTTACTGGGTTTCATGAAAATGGCATAGAACAGAGATGCCAGTAAGTTGGAACCTTCTGAGTAGTGCGCCTTGACCAGGTGTGGGCAGGTGTGTGACAAAACATCTGTGGTGGGGCCATGTGGATCTGCCATTGGCTTTGAAATAGCATGTGATTGACTTGCAGCAGCCAGCAGACCCATTTATGTAAAGGCACTTTGTTATATAGAGAGGTTTCAGTGCAATGTTCAGAATTAGGTTGCAATGGAAAAGGGGGCATTGTAGCAAGCAATGAGTGATAGAAGTTTGGATGGTGCATTCTCCTGCAGACTCTAACCCACCACAAGTGACAGAACTCCCTGCAGCACTGTGTCCCAGTTGAACTCCTTGTTTTTTGTGAAGCAAATATCAAACTCACTGTGCAGCAGCAAGAAACACCACGAAAAGTGGAGGATGACCAAATGGCTTCACAGCGACATGGGGAGACACTAAGCCCCCAGTGGCCACAGTTTACCTACAAAGAGAGAATTCAGCACTGCTGCCTCATGTTCATTGGAAAATAAGAAAACATGTCGTCCAGGTCACATAGATGCAGACCCATCTTTGATGGTCTCACTAAAAATAAAGCTAAAACTTCTGACAACACCTTATATTTCAAGTGCCCAATCTCACATGCAGTTTCTCAAACAGTCTTTAGGCCAGAAGAGCTCCATGTTGGTGTTGTGTTTACCATATCCCTTGCTTTTGGAAACTCCTCTACCATCTCGAAGTTTGTGAACTCCTGAGCATTTTCCATTCCAGACATGTATTCACAAATTTTCTAACTCTTCTCCTCTAATTGTGTCTTACTTGTAGCGAAGGTAATGTCAAGGCATTGTTCTGGATCAGAGTGGGAAGTTTTGGGTTGCACATATTTGCACACACATTGGATACAATTTCCAATTTTCCATTCAAAATACAGAATCCCTGACACTATCCCATACCCTACTAGACTCTGACTACTAATCCTAATATGATGGAGAAAAATAACACAAACAGAATATAAATACAAGCAGTTCAAAGGAGGCATGATGTATATTTGGACTTGCCTTTTGCATGATAAAGTTTATGTGTTATTAATCTAGTCAATTTTTAATTAAATAGTTCTCCATGTGTTTTTAAAGTTCAAAATATGTGTATTACTGTCTCCCTTTCTCTGTAGCCTATTCAACATATGTATTTTTATATGCACATACCGAAAGCTACCTGGTATCACACCTACATTTTTGTTAGGTGGCTTCCTCACCAAATACAAATTGTGAGAAGAGATCACTCCTCCTAAACGCTTTTGGAACTGAATATTCAACCTATGGGTGAACTTCCTAGTTGAACAAAATTATAAGTCTATTCTTTGGTTGGCAGCTAAAATCCCTGACAAAATATGTTGGTTAATTATATTTTGGGATTCAAGTATGGTGGAAGTTTGTTGGACAACTTGATTAATGGTGATTAATGGTGGCAGCAGTTTGTACTTGATTGGCCATAGCCACTCCAGCCGTAACCGCTGCAGCAGCAGATACCGCCACGGCTGTCACTATAGCCGCTGTGATTCCAAAATCTCTGAGGACTCTAAGTAGCTCAACAATAGGGAATTTATCAGGATCCGCAGTGACCGGGATTGGGACAAAAGTTGGAATTTTCATAATCACTGCTACAGTCCAGGAACCATTCCAACACTCAGATAAGAGACAGGTAGTATGAGAACAATCCAGCATCCCCGACGAGGTGGCCTCAGCCAAAAGGAATAAGAAGGGGGATTGGACACAGACCATTGCAGGAGGCAATGTGGCATTATACAACAGAGAGTTGAATGAAACAGATGTAAGTCTATTACCTTGTTCACTTTCCCTAACAGTACCAGAAATATTAGCCAGCCAACTTTTGGCTCCTAGCAACTGAGCCAGTGCAGAAATATCAGCTGAAGCCCCCTTTTCATTGGAAATCAGCCATTGAAACCAGGACCAACCTACTCCTGTAGAGGAGCTGGCACTATTGTTAAAGTTATAAACATACCTATTAAGAGAGGGGGAAAGGGAGAAACCTTTAGCAACTTGATGTTTCTCCCAAGAATGATCCTGACAAGGCGTAAATGTTGGGGGGAAACCAAGATTAGGGGAACAGTAAGGAGAGGCCTTGAAATGAGTGGCATTATAAATACTACTAGAAAAAGGAGGCACTGGGATTAGTACCTCGGAGATAATAGCCAAGGTAGTTATGTTAAGAGCAGAGCTGCTGTTTGCGGGGGTCTCTGAGCCTGATTGCTTCCCTGAAGCTACCTTGCTCAATACAGCACTGATAATGCTTCCTGAGACCTGATTGGACCGCAATGGGTCCTCCCAGTTAGTCAAATTTTTGGTCTTAAGGCTAATGCAATTAGCGTTTCTAAGGCTGAAACAAAAAACTCCTGTGAGATTAACTTGAGATTGATTAAAAATTCTCTCCATGTCCCCTCTAGGAGAGGCACAGGGAGCAGACATCTCACATGAGGTTGAAAAAAGAGTGGGGAGGACACTAGAATTGCCATGAACCGGCATCGGCATTGGCCAGGCCCGTGCCACTGCCCACCACCGCATTGGTGTCGCCTGTGCCATCGGCACCAGCACCAGAGCCAGAGCACTTAGCAGAATGAAGATCTTCATCACAGGATTGTTGTGGTATCTCTTGTTGCTGGTCAGTTGATGTCGAGACTCTTCTTGTCAAGCATTCAGGGACCCACAACGGTTCCGTACGATCCTGGGGAAAAACACATACAGATCCTCGTGCCCATGTCAGCACGGGGTCAGGGCCGTTCCATTGGCCCGTAAGAACATCCTTCCACTTAACATAGCCAATCACAGAGGGCTGAGGGGACACATGTCTATCGGCCGCAGAGCGACCATGAATATCCAAATTCAAAAAATTAATGGTAAATAGAGCTAAGGACAGGCGTTCTTTAGGAGTGAGTTTAGCTCCTATTCCCCCTTTTTGTTTTTGTAAAGTTTCCTTTAAGGTGCGATGAGCACGCTCAACAATGCCTTGTCCTTGAGGATTATAAGGCAAACCATGAGTAAGTTGCACTCCCATAGTAGAACAAAAAGCTGTAAATTGTCTGCCAGTATAAGCAGTTCCATTATCAGTCTTAAGGGATGCAGGTGCACCCCATGCTGCCCATGCCTCTAAACAGTGAGTAATGACATTACGTGCCTTTTCTCCCGATAAAGCAGAAGCATGGATAATTCCAGAGCACATATCAACGGAAACATGCACATACTTAAGGTTACCAAAGTCACGTATATGTGTCACATCCATTTGGCAAACAATCAATGGCTTTAATCCCCGTGGGTTTACTCCATAATTAGGGGGATGAAGAAATGTGACACAATGGGGACATTGCAATACTATCTGCCGAGCATCCGCTCTTGAAATGGAAAAACGCCTGCGCAGCGTTAATGCATTAACATGGAAGTTTTGGTGAAACAACTTAGCCCCCTCTAAGGAGGAAGCCAAGCATATCAATTGACCTCTAGTGGCTAAGGCCGCACAGGCATTACCTTGGGATAACGGACCAGGAAGAGAGGTGTGAGCCCTGATATGCATTGGATAAAAAGAAGCAGTGCGGTTAGAGATAAGCTGTTGAAGCTGAGTAAAGTAAACAGACACATTGGGGGCATCACTAATATTTCCCACGGCCTCCAGGACTTTTAGTGCTTGTACCACATAGCTGGAGTCCGAAATAAGATTAAAAGGAAAAGAACACTGTTTAAAAACTTCAATAACAATTTGTAGTTCTACCCATTGTGGATTTCCAGGAGCAAATTGATGCTGGATAGGGGGAGAGTCATTAATTATGTAGGCTCCCATTCCAGACTTGGAACCATCAGTAAAAATGTTAACAGCCCCCGTGTTTGGGCATGGAAAGCTCTCCTCGAAACACCCCCACCGTACGGCGGCGGGTCCGGAGGATCATTTTTTTTTTTTCTTCTGAGCTCCTGTTTATTTTTGTTCCCTTCTCCCATAGTTAGACTTCCTAGCTGCCGAGACAGTCTCCCGAGCTCCTCCTCCTCATCGTCCTCCTCTTCTGATCCACTTTTGCATGGGAGTGTGCGCAGTGTACTGAGATCTGGATACAAGCGTTTCCTTCCCCGTTTCTCGCTCTGCACATTCCCTTCCTCCTGATATATTTCACTCCGTGCCAGAGACAATCGCCTCCTCCCCTGTTTCTCGCTCCGCACACTGCCATCCTCCTGAAATACGTCACTGCCTGCCGGAGATAATTGTTTCCTCCCCTGTTTCTCGCTCCGCACACTCCCACCCTCCTGAAATACCTCACTGCCTGCCATTTCTGATCTTTCTTCATGTAATTGCTCTAAAACTTCTTGTCCTTTAGTAAGTGCTTCCTGACATCTGCCATCTGCGAGGCAACTACGGATCATCTTCCAAAGAGGTATCACCCCACCATCTAATATGCCCTGCTCAGAAGCAAAGTCAAGATCTGTGCCTAACTTATCCCAGCTAGGTAGAGTGAGGCTACCCGAGAACGCGAACCACGGTGCAACAATATCTGTCTTCTGTAAAAATCTCTGTAAAGTACTACGTTTCACTTCTAGGCCCTTGGAACGTAACAGGTTATCTAGGGCCAGGAGAAGCGGACTTGAAGATACGGCACCCATGACACAACAAAAGACACACAAAAAACAAAAGTGAAAGTAAGAGCGAAAGTACACAGTGCAGCTGCAATAAGATGTAATGCTCTCTCTGGCTTTACAGAGGAGCTGCCGCTTTGATAGCGGGTCCCAATTACCTAGGACTAATCTCCGCTTTGATAGCGGGTCCCAATTACCTAGGACTAATCTCCGCTTTGATAGCGGGTCCCAATTATCTGGGACTGATCTCCGCTTTGATAGCGGGTCCCACTTATCTAGGACTGATCTCCGCTTTGACCGCGGGTCCTACTTACCTGGGACTAACTGGTTCACCACCCCTGACTGCTGAAAGTTCTGGTTCCCGGGTTTTCAGCACCACTTGTAGCGACCCCTTGCGCGCAAGGAAGACGCAACTCAGGAATCTTCTTTCAGCAGTTTATTCAGGCCTTGATTAAAGTATCTTTTTGTGATCCCCCTCTCTACTGGCAAGCGCCCAAGCACAGCCTAATAAAGTCTCCCACGTACCAATCTTAAGCCGCTGCATGGATCTTGCTTATAGGGTGGCAAGGGATAGCGTGCCAACTCTCCACAAAAGAATTTGTTTATCACAGGCCACAGTGGAAGCCGGCGCCATCTTCTAATGGCGGCCACAATCTACAACAATGGCTTACCACAATAGGACATATATTTCATCAACAATTTCGCAATTTTATAGGCATTTGTTTCACTTTCAATCGCTTCCTGCTTCAGAACACATGTATTCCTCAAGGTTTCTTGACTGGTCTTTTCATGAGACTTCTTTCCAAACAAATTATTTTCGATTTCCATAATCAATTTGAAGCAAAACTCACACACTTTTCATGATAAACCAAAATCCTCATATTTCCATTAAATGTATAATGGGTTGGAATGAATGATTGTATATTAATATAAGATTTCTTATATATTTTCACATTTATTTCAATCTATTATTTCAAGTTGAAACCAGTTTTATTATTTATTCACAGTATGGTCTATTCATGCATTTCCTCTGTATTCATAGACACAGGGTGCACCTTTTTGTAGCCCCAATACAAATTTATACGTCTTCAAACTATTGCTTCCAGAAATAGTGGAAGAAATACTCAGGTCACCTGATCTACATATACATTTCATCACAGTAATATTCTGGACACAAAATTCAAAGGTCACACTTATGATTCTACCAAATCCTAAATAGAAAGTGAACATGGATTACTAAAATCATCCATGTCCAGGGTGCCTTATGCTCTCAAATGTCAATCCTATTGGTGACTGCATATTTGTTTCTTTCTAAGATTATATGCTCAACCTCAACCCTGTTGAAAATATCTAATCCTATCACTCACTTTATACTTTGCCTGATTTCCTAATGTCTCTATTGATATCTGCATTCCTACATATTTTCCCCACTTCATCATTGTTGGAGACCCTCCACTTGTGCTGTTATTGAAATTCACTCTCTATCCAAAACCCTATTGCTAAATAACTTTTGGTCCAAATCCTATACTCATTGTTCTTTTGATACTTACCGACTATCTTCCTGATCCTACTGACTATCTCTGTTTGAGGGGATGTTCTCTTCTACAATCAATCATCCAAGGTACAAGTTCCTATGCCATTGTATATCAATTTATCTGACATATCTGTGGAGAACGTAATTCAATCTAAGTAATCCAATCAAGGACCCAATGACTTTCTGGACTTCAAATCTTACCTGGATTTCTGTTTTCATACTTATATTTCACCTATATATTCTTGTAAGTATCGCAGTTACACAATACCATTATATATCCCGTAGAATGATTCCTAACCCAAATCGAACTGGTTATTAAGCCTAACCATACACTGTTCCCTCAATCTAACATTACAGAAGAGCTGGAACAGAGTTGGTCTTACAATG
The DNA here is from genome assembly GCF_048772815.1 of Callospermophilus lateralis. Taxonomy (NCBI): domain Eukaryota; kingdom Metazoa; phylum Chordata; class Mammalia; order Rodentia; family Sciuridae; genus Callospermophilus; species Callospermophilus lateralis. The sequence goes on from NW_027512826.1 coordinate 2,357,380, forward strand.
CAGGGATGGAGGGGATCTTTCACCTACTTAGAACCTCAATGGTCCATGCAGAAATTATCCCTGGAAAACATGTAGGCAGGTATGAAGAACCTGAGAGAGCAAAGGTCATCTTCCATGGCAACAGCCTGGTCAGGATGAAGGGTTGTGTCTGAATCAGCCTCTCTCTTCTTAATGTAGAGAAGATGGACCAAACCAAGCCTGTGTGGAGAGCTGTTCCTGGGTGGCTATGTTTGATATACCATTCTAACTTGTGAAAATGTCACAGGAATTGGGGCAGCATCCATCTCATGGGACCCTTGCAAGCAACTATTAGAGCCAAGTGGTTGCCAAGGCAGTGACCTCATTCAGTTCCTGAAAAAAGTGAACTCCCCTCACTTCCTTTGTAATGGAACTCTCTGAACTTTGGAACCAGGAAGCTAGGCCCCCAGAGCCAGTCCCAGTCACAGTTGGCACACTTGATTGTATTTACCAAGGACAGAGTCAGTCTTTATTGGTACCAACTGATGTGAGGATGGCCAAATGCCAGGAAAGCTATGAAGATGGCTGTTTCCTGAGAAAGCAGGTAGTTGTTCTGGCAAAGACACCAGATCTGAGAAAGTACAGGCCATTTCGGGGGAACATAGTATGGCCCACCAGTCAGAGGAAACTCCGGATAATCAAAGACCTACTTCTGGGAAGGAGGTGCTTTGTGGGTGTGGGTGTGAGTTTGTGGTTTTGTCACATGTTCTGAGAATAGGTAGGAATAGTGGATTGTTTGTTTTTAAGTGGATTGTTTCTAGAAGGTCGTTTGACACTGCGAGGGTTTCAAAAAGTGTATCCCACAGTTTCCGTGGTTGTTGACATTTGAAAAGAGAATGCATCAATGGAAGTGTCCTGTCTAGTAGAAAGCTTCCCAGCATTCATCCTGTGCAATTGATGAATGGACTGCAGCTTGCCTTATGAATGGACAACACCTACTATCTTCCTAAGCTCCAGTTTTCTTCCTGAATTCTGGCCACTCTCCAGAATAGTCTCATGATTTGGTGTCCAAGATATGTACCGCCTCCAAGATTTGTTACATGGCCATGTACTGGATAGCTGAAGGCAATGGGAGCATCTCAGAAAACTCAGATATCAGTGTGACCAGTAAAGTCTCAGTGGAGAAACCCTGCTTTGGGCCTTTTGCTAACCTATTGTTCTGTTGCCCTGAATGTCAGGAATTTCTTTGCCTCAGGCAACCCCTTTGTAAATCCTGAAGCAAACAGTTTTCAAATGAAAATGAATGGGCATCACCTGTGGCTGTTTGCTTAATTGCTTAAAAAGGGATGTGTCTCAATCAGCCCCTTGGCCCTATGTGAGGCTGGGGCTTAGATTCTCGGCACCTGATGGATCTACAGAAAGATCCCATCTGTGAATCCAAAACCAAAATGGCCAAAAGAGCAGTCAATGTAGATGAAGTCTCTTGCCTTCCTCTGTAAGTCCTGACCTCTATCAAGTGAGAATAGATATCATTTGGGTCAAATGAGTTCTTCAAAGCCCTGCAGAGGCTAATGCATAGGTGCTTGGATTTTCTCATGACTCCAATTCACACAAAGGAATTTATACTCAACAATCAGTAAGAGTCAAAATGGAGAAGCAGAGCAGTATTAAGGGCAGGCCTATTTGATCACTCCTGGTTCAAAGGAAGGGTGTCCAGGCCAACCTGACTTTAGGCAATTGAGGGGTAAGTGAGCTTATTTTGGACACTGTCTTGGGCTGCACCCCTCATGGAAACCTGCAGCAAGAGGTTATGATGAGTTTCTCTATGGCAGAAGATGAGGGTCATGTGGGAGTGTTTTGGTTTCAATTGTGGTCATTTGTGTGGCAGTGGAATAGGCCACTAATGAGATTCGCCCTTGTAAACTGAGATCTAGCCAACTCCTTGGGAAAAATTGCCTGTGAGAGTTCTCCAGAGCTTTTATTGAAATGAGCTTCCTCACCATTTAATGGTTCCTGAATGAATTGAAACCCACAGTGCTTCCAACTTCATCATTGAAAAGTGGCTACATAAATACCATGAAATTTTTGCCATTCCAATGACCAGGTGGCACTGGAGAACCTTTCATGTCCTTTTGCTCATCATGAGTGTACCAGACAGTGCCTTGATTGTCTGGGTTTCATGAAAATGATGTAGAATAGAAATGCCAGTAACTTGTAGCCTACTGAATAGTGGGCCTAGAGCGGTGGTGTGCAGGTGTGTGATAAAACATCTCTTGTGGGGCCATGTGGATCTGCCATTGCTTCGAAAGGGCTTGAGACTGACATGGTGCATCCAGCAGAAACTTATATGTCTGAAACCTCTCCATGTAAAGGCATCTTTTTATATGCAGATTTTCAGGGCAATGTTCAGAATCAGGTTGCTATGGTCAAGGGGGCAATCTATGTGGGATAGAATCCTGGTTGGTGAATTCTCCTGCAGACTCTGACCCACCACACATGACAGAACTCCCTTCAGCACTGGGTCTCAGTTGAACTCGTTTTATTTAGTGAAACAAATACCAAACTCCCAGTGCAGCGGCAAGAAACACCATGAAATGTGGAGGATGATCAAATGGCTTCACAGTCCACACAGGAGACACTTAGCCTTAAGTGGCCACAGTTTACCTACAAAGAGTGAATTCAGCACTGCCTCCTTATGTCTTTTGGAAAATAAGAAACCATGTCCTCCAGGTTACATAGATGCAGACACAGCTTTGATGCTTTCACTAGAAATGAAGCTAAAGCTCAGGACAAAAACATATATTTCAAGGATCTTCTAGCTTTCAGAGTCTGTGTTGAAATATCAGCTGTTATCCTGATTGGTTTACCCCTAAATGTAATCTGCTTCCTTTCTCTTGTAGCTTTTAAAATTCTCTCTTTATTCTGTATGTTGGGTATCTTCATTATAATGTGTCTAGGTGTGGATCTCTTATGATTTTGCACATTCGGCGTCCTGTTGGCTTCTAGGACTTGGGAGTCTGTCTCATTCTTCAAGTCTGGGAAGTTTTCTCATATTATTTCATTGATTACATTGCTCATTCTTTTGGTTTGGACCTCTATACCTTCCTGTATCCCAATGACTCAAAAGTTTGGTCTCTTTATGTTATCCCATATTTCTCGGATGTTCTGTTCATGGTTTCTTAACAGTCTTGCTGAGCTGTCTATGTTCTTTTCAAGTTGAAATACTTTGTCTTCATTGTCTGATGTTCTATCTTCTAAGTGTTCTACTCTGATGGTAGTATTCTCAATTGAGTTTTTAAGTTGGTTTATTGCTTCCTGCATTTCTAAGATTTCTGTTTGTTATTTTTTACAACTTCTATCTCCCTGTATAATTGATCTTTTGCTTCTTGGATTTGTTTGTGTAATTCATTGTCGAAGTGATCTTTCATTGTCTGATTTTGCTGTCTAATGTCTTCCTGGAGACTCCAGATCATCTGAAGCATGTATATCCTGAGTTCTTTATCTGACATTCCATCTGCTGCAGCTATTAACTCTTCTAAATTTGTGTTGACCTGCATTGCTTGTGGTCCTTTTTTCTTTGTCTTTTCATACGGCTCGCGTTTCTTTCTGCTTGGTGAAACTGTTGTGATTTTGAAATTTTCCCCCTATATATTTATATTGCTCTTGTATATTTGAAAAATCTTCCTTGCAGGGGCGGGGGGTGGCTGTGCTGCTCCTCCAATTGGGGTGATCTATCTACCACGCTGATGGGCTGCTGGGCCTGTTCTCCTGATCGGTCGCAGGTCTGCCTACCATGCAGGCGTGGGAGGCGGCTCTGCTCTGCCCCTCCTCCAATTGGTGTGACGTGTCTACCACACCCGTGGACCCCTGGGGTGTTCTGCCCATCGGTCGCAGGTCTTCCTACCTTGGAGGCGCGGGCGGCGGCTCTGCTCTGCCCCTACTCTAATTGGGGTGACGTGACTACCACGCCGGCGGGTGGGTGGGCCTGTTCTGTGGTCGGTCACAGGTCTGCCTACCTTGAGGGTATGGGCGATGGATCTGCTCTGCCCCTACTCCAAATGGGTGAAGTGTCTGCCATGCTGGCAGGCCGCTGGGCCTCTTCTGCTGGTCAGGTGCAAATTTGTCTACCTTGAGGGCGCGGGTGGTGGCTCTGCTCTGCCGCTACTCCAATTGGGGTGTCGTGACTACCAAGCCGGTAGGTTGCTGGGCCTGTTCCGGGCACATGCAAAGATTCTGCTCTGCCCCTACTCCTATTGGGATGACGTGACTACCATGCCGGTGGGCCACTTGGATTGTACTAGGCGCGGGAGAAGGCTCTGCTCTGCAACTACTCTAATTGAGGTGACGTTACTACCACGCCTGCTGGTCACTGGGCCTGTTCTGGGCACCTGCGGCGGCTCTGCTCTTCCTCTATTCCAACTGGGGTGAAGTGATTATCATGCAGGTGTGTCGCTGGGCCTGTTCCGAGCATGAGCAGCGGCTCTGCTCTGCCCCTCTGGCTTGATGAAAAAGTGAGAGAGACTCCGGTGTTTGTTACTCACTTTCTTTACCAGGATACTAACTGTTTCTGTCACCGCTGGTATCAATGAAGTTATCTCCTCCGCTGCTTTCTGATGACATCAGATCTCTGCCATGTTTGTATCCCATGCAAAAGGCAGCATTTCGTTCCCTTTGCTGGGTGACCAATGCAATGGGTGAGTCCTGACTTGCCCTCACAAGCCCCGTCTCAATCCTGTTGCCACTGCCTATGAAGGCTCGGTTGATATTTACCTCCACATTATTCAGCAAGACCCGGACCGGGAAGCAGTTTCCACGGGTTCTTTAGCCCTGAGCAAGATCAGTTCGGGGAGGCCAAATTTGGCCGCTCTGGGCTCAGTGTATGTTCTAATAGGAGCAGGCTCCAAGACGCAGTTTCTGCGGGTTCTTTAGCACTGAGCCTGAGTAATTTGTCTGCGAGACAAAGGTGAATGGCATCCTGAAATTACCTGTTCTATAGCTGAATGAGCTGCGATCAGTCGAAAACAGGGATGGTGACGTCAGCTCTTCAAGATGGTGGACGCTGGCTTCCTCTGTGGTCTGACCGGTATGGAGAACGGAATTGGACCGCATCCATCCCCGTCTCAATCCCAGAATTCAGCACTGAGCACAGTAATTGCATAGCTGGCAGGAGCCCATAGAATCCGCACCACTGTATATTTGCGATGCTATCTCGTCGTTTCCCATTGCGCGCCACAGACTGTAGCTGCAGGGCAATTTGCTGAATAAGCAGCATGACCCTCCGTGCGGACAAATCACTCGCGTTTGAGCCCCCGTAGCTGATCCTCGTGAGATGGATATATGTCCACTAGGTTGTGGAGCACCCCAAATTTGCTGGAAATTCCTAACAAGATAGGTTTTAGCCGTTCTAACTCGTCATTCTCCCGCACAGTGACGCGGTACATGGGGGTAATGCACTCCATTCGCCGCCATCATGTGATCCCCCAAAGTTAGTTTTCAGTACTAGGAAAAAAATATGTATTTAAGATGGAGGAATATTTCTGAGAATAATCTTGTGAAAAGTTGATTATAAATCCACATACATGAATATGAATGAATTTAGGGAGGGTATAAAAAATATACTAAATATTTTTAAAAATCTGGAGAGTGAATATATATATATATATATATATATATATATATATATATATATATATACACACAGACACACACACACACAGACATTAAAAAGTAGCATTATGTATGTGAATTGAAATTCACCATGAAATATATATCATCCACAGATCCAAAAATATTAATTTTAATGTACATGGATTTATGTTGTTCAACTAAGAAGCTCACACATATGTTGAATTTTCAGTTGCAACAGCATTAAGTAGGAGTGATCTCTTCTCACAATTTGTTTCTGCCAAGCCAGCCACCTCACCAAATGTACGACTGATACCAGGTAGAATTCTATATGTGCTTATAAAAATACATGTGATGAATAGGCTACAGAGAAAGGGAGACAGTTGTTCACATATTTGTTAACTTTTAAAACACATGGAGAACTATTTCAATTAAAATTCGCTAGATTTATAACACCTACCATTTATCATATGAAAGGCAAGTCCAATTATACACCATGCCTCCTGTGAACCTCTTGTATTTGTATTCTGTTTGGGTTATTATTCTCCATCAAATTAGGATAAAAAGTCAAAGTCTAGTAGGGTATGTGTTAGTGTCAGGGATTCAGTATTTCGAATGGAAAATTGGAAAATGTATCCAATGTGTATGCAAATATGTGCTACACAAATATCTTCCCACTCTCATTCAGAACAATGCCTTGACATTACCTTCGCCCTACATAAGACACAATTAGAGGAGAAGATTTAGAAAATCTGTGAATACATATGTGGAATGGAAAATGCTCAGAAGTTCACAAATTTGGAAGTGGTAGAGGAGTTTCCAAAAGGGACAGGGTAATCACTCCAAAAACATGAAGTTCTGCCAGCTTAACATCTGAAGAAACTGCCTCTGAGGTTGGGCAATGAAATATATGCTGTTGTCAGAAGCATTAGCTTCATATGTAGTGAGACCATCAAATCTGGTTCTGCATCTATGTGACCTGGAGGACATGGTTTCTTATTTTCCAATGAACATGAGGCAGCAGTGCTGAATTTTCTATTTGTAGGTACACTGTGGCCACTGGTGTCTCCCCGTGTGGACTGTAAATTCATTTGGTCATCCTCCACTTTCGTGGTGTTTCTTGCTGCTGCACTGGGAGTTTGGTATTTGCTTCATTAAATACAAGGGTTCAACTGGCACACAGTGCTGAAGTGAGTTCTGTCAAGTGTGGTGGGTCGGGTTCTGCAGGAGAATGCACCAACCAGGCTTCTATCCCACATAGCTTGCCCCATTGACCATTGCAACCTGATTCTGAACATTGCCCTGAAACCTCTCCATATAACAATATGCTTTTACATATAAGGTTCTACTGACTGCAAAATGTCAGTCACAATCCATTTGGAAGCCAATGGCAGATCCACATGCCCCCACCACAGATGTTTTATCACACACCTGCCAACCACTGCTCTAGTACAACTACTCAGCATGATCCAACTTACTGGAATCTCTGTTCTACACCATTTTCATAAAACCCAGTCAATCAGGGCACTGTCCTGTATACTCATGATCAGCAACAGGACATCCAAATGTTCTCCAGTGCTACCCGGTCATGGGAATTTCAAAAATTTCATGTTATTGATCTAGCCAATTTTCAAGGATGAAGTTGGAGGCACTGTGGATTTCAATTCACTCAGAAACCATTAAATGGTGAGGAAGCTCATTTCAATGAAAACTCTGGAGAATTCTTACAGGCAAGGCTTCCAAAAGTGCCCAAAAGTCAGATTAAGCCAGGCCCATTGAGGTCTACAATGTATGGTCCATGTGTGTTTTGACTCTCAAATATGGCTGCCAAGTCTTTAAGAATAATATCATGTGATATCCTGGCTGAGATTCCCTGTCCTCTGTGGAAAGTCAACTTGGGCTTAGATGTCACTTTCCAAAGGCAACTCTCATGCATGGCCATTTAAAATTCCAACACAATTCCTGGCAATAATTCTCTGAGATCAGTAAAGAACTCAGTCTCTAAGGGGCATCACACCAGAGTGCAAGCCTAGTTTGACCCAGTGATCTCTTCCAACCGCCAGACACATGTCCAAAATTAAAACCAAAACACTCTCACATGGCCCTCATCTTCTTCCATATAGACACTCATCATATCCTCTGGCTGGAGGTTTCCATTAGTGACGCAGCCCACGACAGTGTCCAAAATAAGCTCCCTGCCCCTCATTTGCCTAAAGTCAGGGTAGCATGGACTCTCTTCCTGTGAACCAGGAGTGATCAAATAGGCCTGCCTTTAATATTGCTTGACTTCTCCAACTTGAGGCCTTCTAGCTTTGGGGTTTAGATTCTTTAAGTGAATTGGAGTCATGAAAATCAAGCCCCTATGGCCTAGCCTCTGCAGGGCTTTGAAGAACACATTTGACCCAAAGGATCCCTATTCTCACTTGATGGATATCAGGAACCTACAAGAGGAAGGCAAGAGAGTTCATCAAAAATATATGATCTTTTTGCCATTTTGGTTTTGGATGCACACATGGGATCTATCTTTAGATCCATCAGGTGCTGAAAATCTAAGCCACAGCCTCACACAGGGCCAACAGGCTGATTCAGACATATCCCAATCCTAAGCAATTAAGCAAAGAGCCACAGGTGATGCCCATTCATTTCCATTTGAAAACTCTTTTTTTCAGGCTTCACAAAGTGGTGGCTTGAGGCAAAAAACTTCCTGACATTCAACAGAACAATAGGTAAGCAAAAGGACCAAAGCAGGGTTTCTCCACTGAGACTTTCCTGGTCAACAGATATCTGAGATTTCTGAGATGCTAGCCATTTCCTTCAGCTATCCATTACATAGCCATGTCACAGATCTTGGAGGTGGTACAAATCTTGGACACAAAACCATGATACTATTCTGGAGAGTGGCCAGAATTGAGAGAGAAAACAGGAAATTAGGAAGCTTGTAGGTGTTGCCCATCCATAAGGCAAGCCAGAGTCCACTCATGAATTGGGCAGGATTAATGCTGGGAAGCTTTCTACTAGACAGGACACATCCATTGATGCATTGTCTTTTCTAATGTCTACAACAATGGACTCAGTGGGATACACACACATAGAAACACTCGCCTTGTCAAAGGACTTAATAGAAATATTCCACTCCATACCAAATAAACCACAAACTCACACCCACACCCACAAAGGCACCTCCTTCCCCCTAGTAGGTCTGTGACTCCCCGGAGTGTCCTCTGACTGGTGGGCCATACTATGTTCCCCGGAAATGACCTCTTCTGTCTCAGATCATGTCTGCTTGGCCAACTCTGTGAAGTTCTCAAGAGTCAGCGGTGAGACACTACCTGCTTTCTCAGGAAAAGCCCCTCTTCACAGGTTTCCTGGCATTTGGCCATCCTCACATCTGTAGGTACCAAGAAAGACTGACTCTGTCCTTGGTAATTCCAAACATGTGAGACCACTGGGACTAGAACAGGGACTGTCTCTGGGTGCCTGGCTTCCTGGATCCCAAGTTCAGAGAGTTCCCTCACCAAGGAAGTGAGGTGAGATCACTTCCTTCAGGATCTGAATGATGTCACTGCCTTGGCAACCACTTTGTCCTAACAGTTGCTTCCAAAAGTACCATGAGGTGGAGGCTGCCCCGATTTTCATGGGACACTTTCTCTAGTTAGAATGCTGTATCAACCATAAGCACCCGGGAACAGCTTCCACACAGGACTGGTTTGGTCCATGTTCTATACATTAAGAAGAGAGAGACTGATTCAGACACAACCCTTCATCCTTACCAGAATGATTGCCATGGAAGATGACTTTTGCTTTCTGAGGTACTTCATAGCTGCCTTCATCTTCACCAGGGATCATTTCTGCATGAACATTTGAGTTTCTCAGCAGGTGAAGATCCCCTGGATTCCTGTAGTTTAATACCCACACAGTTCCTGCTCTCCTGCAAAGTTAGTGTATGGTTAGGGTTAATAATATTTTCGATTTGGGTTAGGAATCATTCTGCAGGATGAATAATGGGATTGGGAACCTGCGATATTTATAAGAATATATAGGTGAAATATATGTATGAAAACGGAAATCTAAGAAAGATTTGAAGCCCAGAAGGGCATTGGGCCCTTGGTTTGGATACTTAGTGTTGAATTATGTTCTGTACAATTGTCTCAGTTAAATCAAAATACAATGGCATAGGACCTAGTACCTTGGATGATTGAATGTAGAAGAGAACATCCAGTCAAAAAGGGATAGTCGGTAGGATTAGGAAGATAGTCAGTAGGTTTAGGAAGAAGAGTGAGTATATGATTTGGAATAAAAAGCTTCTTTAGCAATAGGGTTTCGTTTAGAGAGTGAATGAAAATATAAGCACATGTGAAGAGTCAGCCAAAATGATGAACTGGGGAAAATATGTAGGAAAGCAGGTGTCAATAGAGACATTACGAAATCAGGGAATGTATAAAGTGAGTGATAGGATTAGACATTTTCAACAGGCTTGAGTTTGAATATATAATCATAGGAAAAAACAAATATGTCGTCACAAATGGGAATGACATTTGGGAGCATTAGGCAACCTGGACATGGATGCTATTAGTTATCAACATTCACTTTCCTTTTAGGCTTTGGTACAATCATAAGTGTGACATTTTATTTTCTTTTTTGTTCAGAATATTACTGTGATACAATGTATATGTAGATTAGGTGACATGAGTATTTCTTTCACCATTTCTGGGAGCTATAATTTGAAGATGTATACATTAGTATTAGGGGCACAAAGAGGTGTAACCTGTTTCTATGAATATAGAGATAATGCATGAATAGACCATACTATGAATAAATAACATAACTGATTCCACTTTAAATAATGGATTGAATTGATATGTGAAAATATATAAGAAATCTTATATTGATATACAATCATTCATTCCAACCAGTTATATATCTAATGGTAATATTAGGATTATGGTTTATGATGAATGGTGTTTGAGTTTTGCTTTATAAGTGATGATGTTAAACAAAAATAATGTGTTTGGAAAGAAGTCTCATGAAAAGACTAGTCAAGAAACATTGAGGAATGCATGTGTTCTGAATCAGGAAGTGATTGATCGTGAAACAAATTCCTATAAATTTTCTAATTTGTGACTGAAATATATATCCTATGATGTGCATAAACTGAAGACATAGTAACGTACAAGTGTTGAATAAAAATGAAAGTCAAAATACACATCATGTCCCCTAGGAATCTACTTGCATTCATTTTAAACTGGCTAAGTAACTGTCGAAATATTAGGGTTTGTATGCACCATTCACTGAATTTAGTTTTCAGTACTAGGAAACAATATGTATTGCAGGTGGATGATTATTTCTGAGAATAATATTGTGGAAAGTTGATTATAAATCCACAGATATGAATATGAATGAATTTAGGGAGTGTATAATAAGACACATATATTTCATATTTTATATTTTGAAAAATCTGGAGAGTGTATATATATATATATATATATATATATATATACACACACACACACACACACGCACATGCACAGATATTAAAAAGTAGCAATACAGGAGATCCATTATGAAGGCAGGCATGGAGAAATCAAGTCTATGATCTCTTCAGCTGCACGGGCATAGGGAGTGTAAACTGTCTAAATGCTGTTTGCTCAGAATCACTAGGCAATGTTGACCTGTTGTGAATCTGGGGCGAACAGTCTGGGCCCCTCAGAAAACACACAGAGCCCGGATTGGCTGCATTCAAGCTTAGATTCGTCTGGTTTTTGTGAGTCAGCACTAACATTCCGGCTGAAATAACTGGTCGGTCTTTCTGAATTGACAGAGTTAAAAGACAACTGAGCCTTCATAGGCAGTGGCCACAGGATTGAAATGGGGCTTGGGAGATATAGTCAGGACCCACCTGTTGTATTGGTCACCCAGCAAAGGGAACGAATGGTCACCATTTTAATGGGATACGACCATGGCAGAGAACTGACATTACAGGCGGAGGAGATAACTTCATTGAAACCAACGCGACAAGTGTGTAATCCCATTGCCATCTCTCTCAAAACCATGGGGAAACCTCAAGGGCCCTTCCCAGCTCTGCCGTAATGGCCCCTCCCAGGTCTCCCAGGAGCGCGATAGCCAGACCTAGGGAATCAGGATTGGCTCGGGACTCGAGGCGTGTAATTGCCGGCTACCGCTCCCACCAGTGCTGACAATTGAGGTCTCTTACACCACCTACCGGGGGCATGGCTCCCGGAGGACAAGAAAATTCGCTGGGGGTTCTCAGGCCAAAACTCTACAAACATAGGGTCTGAGGGAGGCAAACAGGGAGAGTGTGCCCAGGTGTTCATTAAAACAGGGCTACCAGGAGCAGAGGCCTGGCGTGTAACCAGTATTGTGGTGAGCGTCAAAGGTGAGCGGGGCCTGGCTTGAGGAAGCACAAGAGAAGGCCCTAGGCACTCAGGATTGGAGACCCGCCCAGTCTGGGAGGAAGAGCTGCTGCACAGTGATTGGTTCCCGCTAATTGAGAGGAGAATCTTGGCCCAGTGCACACAGCTCCACCTACTGGAAGAGAAGTAAATTGAACTCTAGGACTGCATGTATTAATATTATTATTTTATTTGTATGCTTTTCTTTTTCTTTGATTTTCATTTTTGTTGTTGTTCTTTAACTTTTTTAATGTTTTTATTTTTTTTGATTTTTTATTTTATTATTATTATTATTATTTTAAATTTTAATTTTCATTTTTAAATTATCATTATTACTTAAAATTTTCTTTATTTTCTATTTTTTTCTTTTGTCTTTTCATTTCTTTTCAATTTTGTTATACCCCCTTCCTTGAATTCTACCTGCCTACTCTCATTCTCCTTAGTGACTTCTTCCCTTCCCTTCTAATATCTTTCCTTCCAAGCATCAAATAAATTTATAAGAGTAAGCAGTAACTCAGTAGTCAAACAGAACAAGAAGTAACATGAGAAGCATAAAAAAGCAAGGAAGAAAAAAAGTGCAAACAATGAAGGACAGCCTAAATATTCAAGAGCATCTAGAGTCATCAGAAAAATGGTCATATAAAGAACTCAAGGAATACCTTAGACAGATGGAATGGAACCTTAAAGAGGATACGAGACAACAAAAACAGTGAAAGAACGCATTGAAAATGAATTACATAAACAGATAAAATAAGAAATTAAGCATCTTTATCAGGAGATAGAGATTATTAGAAAAATCAAACAATAATTCTAGAAATGAAGGAAATGATAAACCAAATTAAAAACTCAATTGAGAGTATCATTAACAGAGTGGAGCAAGTAGAAGACAGAATGTCAGATAATGAAGACAAAATATATCATCTTGAAAAAAACTCTAGCCAAGAAAGAAATGCTGTAAAAAATTATGAGAAAACATCCAAGAGATATGGGATAACATAAAAAAACAAACTTATGAGTCATCCGGAAAGAGGAAGGTACAGAGATTCAAACCAAGGGAATGAGTAACCTGCTGAATGAAATAATTAGAGAAAACTTTCCAGAAATAAAAATGGAAACAGATAAACAAATTGTAGATGCTTACAGGACACTGAGCACACAAAATCACAGTAGACCCATGCCAAGACACATTGTTATGAAGATATCCAATATACAAAACAAAGAGAAAATATTAAAAGCTACCAGAGAAAGGAGGCAGATTACAATCAGGGGTAAACCAAAAAGGTTAACAATGGATTTTTTTATCACAGATCCTGGAAGTGAGAAGATCCTGGAACAACGTACTTCAAACACTGAAAGACAATGGATGCCAACCAAGAATTATGTATCCAGCAAAATTAAGCTTAATGTAAGACAACGAAATAAAAATATTTCATGATAAACAAAAGCTAAAAGAATTTGCAGCCAGAAAACCAGCATTGGAAAGCATCTGGAGCAAAACACTACACAAGGAAGAAATGAAAATCAACAACGAAAACCATCAGTGGGAAGTGCCTCAGTAATGACAGAGGGCTGGGAAAAGCTAATCATGGAGAAACAATCTAATTTAAAAAAAAAGATATAGGCAAACATGGGTGGCAGTACAAACCATATATCAATAGTAACTCTAAACGTTAATGGCTTAAACTCTCCAATAAAGTGACATAGGCTTGTAACTTGAATTAAAAAAAAAAACAAATCCAACAATATGTTGCCTCCAGGGGACACATCTGAATGGAAAAGACATACACAAGCTGATGGTGAAAGATTGGGAAAATTTATACCATGCACACAGACCTCGTAAGCAAGCAGGGGTGGCCATCCTCCTATCAAATAAAATCGACCTCAAGACTAATTTAATCAAAAGGGATAAGGAAGGACATTATATACTGTTAACAGAAACCATTCACCGACAAGACATAACAATTATCAATATTCACGCAGCAAATAATTGTGCTGCGACGTTCATAAAACAAATTCTCCTCAAGTTCAAGAATCAAATAGACCACAATACAATAATTATGGGTGACTTCAACTCAACTCTCTCACCATTGGACAGATCCTCCAAACAAAAGTTGAATAAAGGAACTATAGAACTCAATATCACAATCAATACCCTAGACTTAACTGACATATATACAATATATCAACCATCATCAAGTGGATATACTTTTTTCTCAGCAGCACATGGATCCTTCTCAAAAATAGACCATATGTTATGCCATAGGGCAACCCTCAGTAAATATAAAGGGGAGGAGATAATACCATGAATTTTTTGTGATTATAATGGAATGAAACTGGAAACCAATGATAAAAGAAAAAAGAAAAAATCATACATCACCTGCAAAATGAACAATATGTTACTGAATGATCAATGGGCAACCCTCAGTAAATATAAAGGGGAGGAGATAATACCATGAATTTTTTGTGATCATAATGGGATGAAACTGGAAACCAATGATAAAAGAAAAAAGAAAAAATCATACATCACCTGCAAAATGAACAATATGTTACTGAATGATCAATGGGTTACAGAAGACATAAAGGAGGAAATAAAAAAATTCTTCGAGATAAATGAAAATACAGACACAACATATCAGATTCTATGGGACACAATGAAAGAAGTTTTAAGAGGTAAATTCATCGCCTGGAGGTCATTCCTCAAAAAAAGAAAAAAAAACAACAAATAAATGAGCTCATACTTTATCTCAAAGCCCTAGAAAAGGAAGAGCAAAACAACAGCAAATGTAGCAGAAGGCAAGAAATAATTAAAATCAGAGCGAAATTGAAACAAAAGAAACTATTGAAAAAATTAACAAAACTAAAAGTTGGTTCTTCGAAAAGATAAATAAGATCGACAGACCCTTAGCCGTGCCAACGAAGAGAAGAAGAGAGAGAACTCAAATTACTAACATACGGGATGAAAAAGGCAATATCACAACAGATGCAACATAAATACAGAAGAAAATTAGAAATTATTTGGAAAACTGTATTCCAATAAAATAGAAAATAGTGAAGACATCAATAAATTTCTTAAGTCGTATGATTTGCCCAGACTGAGTCATAAGGGAACACACAATTTAAACAGACCAATATCAATGGATGAAGTAGAAGAAGCAATCAAAAGACTACCAACCAAGAAAGGCCCAGGACCGGATGGGTATACAGCAGAGTTTTACAAAACCTTTAAAGAAGAATTAATACCAATACTTTTCAAGTTATTCAGGAAATAGAAAAACTGGGAGCTCTGCCAAATTCATTCTATGAGGCCAACATCACCCTGATTCTGAAACCAGACAAAGACACCTCAAAGAAAGAAAACTACAGACCAATATCTCTGATGAACCTAGATGCAAGAATCCTCATTAAAATTCTGGTGAATTGGATAGAAAGGCACATCAATAAAATTGTGCACCATGATCAACTAGGATTCATCCCTGTGAAGCAAGGCTGGTTCAATATACGGAAATCAATAAATGTTATTCACAACATCATTGGACTTAAAGATAAGAACCATATGATCATCTCAATAGACGCAGAAAAACCATTCAACAAAGTAGAGCATTCCTTTATGTTCAAAACATTTTAAAAACTAGGGATAACAGGAACTTACCTCGACATTGTAAAAGTTATCTATGTTAAGCCAAAGGCTAGCATCATTCTGAATGGAGAAAAGTTGAAGGCATTCCCTTTAAAATCTGGAACAAGACAGGGATGTCCTCTATCACCACTTCTATTCAATATATTTCTCGAAAAAACTGGCCAGAGCAATTAGAGAGATGAAAGACATTAAAGGCATAAAAATAGGAAAAGAAGAACTTAAATTATCACTATTTGCAGATGACATGATTCTATACATAGAAGACCCAAAAGGGTCTACAGAAAAAACTACTAGAACTAATAAATGAATGCAGCAATGTGGCAGGATACAAAATCAACATGCATAAATCAAAGGCATTTCTGTATATTAGCAACAAAACTTCTGAAACAAAAATGAGTCCAAAGACTGCATTCCCAATTTCCTCAAAATAATTAAATACTTGGGAATCAACCTAACAAAAGAGGTGAAAGATTTATATAATGCAAACTACAGAACCCTAAAAAGAGAAATAGAATAAGATCTTAGAAGATGGAAAAATATACCCCGTTCATGGATAGCCAGAACTAACATCATCAATATGGCGATATTACCAAAAGTTCTCTATAGGTTTAATGCAATGCCAATCAAAATCCCAAAGGAATTTTTTGTAGAAATAGATAAAGCAATCATAAAATTCAAATGGAAAAATAAAAGACCCAGAATAGCAAAAGCAATTCTAAGCAGGAAGTGTGAATCAGGCAGTATAGCGATACCAGATTTCAAACTATATTACAGAGCAATCATAATAAAAACAGCATGGTACTTGTACGAAAACAGGTGGGTGGACCAATGGTACAGAATGGAGGACACAGAGACTAATCCAGAAAGCTACAGCTATCTTATATTTGATAAAGGAGCTAATGGCCTGCAATGGAGGAAGGATAGCATCTTCATCAAATGGTGTTTGGTAAACTGAAAATCCATATGCAACAAAATGAAACTGAATCCCCTCCTCTCGCCATGCACAAAAGTTAACTCAAAGTGGATCAAGGAGCTAGATTCAAATCAGAGTCTCTGCGTCTGATAGAAGAAAAAGTTGGCTCCGATCTACATATTGTGTGGTCAGGCTCCGAATTCCTTAATAGGACACCCATAAAACAAGAGTTAATAACAAGAATCAAGAAATGGGACTTACTTAAACTGAATTTTTTTTTTCTCAGAAAGAGAAACAATAATAGAGGTAAATATGGAGCCTACATCATGGGAACAAATTTTTAGTCCTCACCCTTCACATGGAGCCCTAATATCTAGAGTATACAAAGTATACAAATAACTCAGAAAATTATACAATAAGATAACCAATAACCCAATGGGCCAAGGACCTGAACAGAAACTTCTCGGAGGAGGACATAGAATCAATTAACAAGTACATGAAAAAATGCTCTCCATTTCTAGCAGTAAGAGAAATGCAAATAAAAACCACCCTAAAATACCATCTCAATTCACTGAGATTGGCAGCCATAATGAAGTCAAACAACAACAAGTGCTGGCGAGGATGTGGGGAAAAGGGTACTCTTGTACATTGCTGGTGGGACTGAAACTGGTGCAGCCAATTTGGAAAGCAGTATGGAGACTCCTGTGAAAGCTTGGAATGGAAGCACCATTTGACCCAGCTATTGCCCTTCTTGGACTATTCCCTGAAGACCTTAAAAGAGCGTACTACAGGGATACTGCCACATCAATTTTCATAGCAGCACAATTCATAATTGCTACACTGTGGAACCAACCCAGATGCCCTTCAATAGATGAATGAATAAAAAAATGTGACTTTTATATACTATGGAGGATTACGCAGCACTAAAATATGCCAAAATAATGGAATTTGCAGGGAAATGCATGGCACTAGAGCAGATTATGCTTAGTGAATCTAGCCAATCCCTAAAAAACAAATACCAAATGTCTTCTTTGATATAATGAGAGCAACTAAGAACAGAGCAGGGAGGAAGAGCATGAAGAAAAGATTAACATTAAGCAGAAACATGAGGTGGGAGGGAAAGGGAGAGAAGAGGGAAATTGCATGGTAATGGAGAGAGACACTTATTGTTACACAAAATTACATATAAGAGGTTGTGAGAAAATAAACAAGGAGAGAAATGAATTACAGTAGGTATGGTAGAGAGAAAAGATGGGAAGAGAAGGGAGGGGGTATAGTAGATTATAGGAAAGGTAGCAGAATACAACAGTAACTAATAGGGCATTATGTAAAAATATGGATGTGTAACTGATGTGATTCTGCAATCTGTATTTGGAGTAAAAATGGGAGTTCATAACCCACTTGAATCTAATGTATGAAATATGATATGTCAAGAGCTTTGTAATGTTTTGAGCAACCAATAAAAATAAGTAGCGATATATATGCCAATAGAAATTCATCATGAAAAGTATATAATCCACAGATTGAAAAATATTAATTTTACTGAACATGAAATTATGTATAATGTTATTCAACTAGGATGCTCACCCATAGGTTGAATTTTCAGTTCCAACAGCGTTTAGGAGGAGTGATCTCTTCTCTCAATTTGCATCTGCCAATTCAGCCACCTCACAAGTGTATACGAGTGATATCAGGTAGGATTCTATATGTGCATATAAAAATACATGTGCTGAATAGGCTACAGAGAAAGGGAGACAGGGATTCATATATTTGTTAATTTTAAAAACACATGTAGAACTATTTCAACAAAAAATTGACTAGATTTATAACTCCTACAAAATATAATGCAAAAGGCAATTCCAACTATACACCATGCCTCTTCTGAACTGCTTGTATTTCTTTTCTTTTTGGGTTATTTTTCACCATCATATTAGGATCATTAGTCAGAGTCTAGTAGGGTATGGGTTAGTGTCAGGGATTCAGTATTTCAAATGGAAAATTGAAAAATGAATCCAATGTGTATGTAAATATGTGCTACACAAAAATCTTCTCACTCATATCCAGAACAATGCCTTGACATTACCTTCACCCAAGTAAGACACAATTATAGTAGAAAAGTGTGAAAGTCTATGAATACATATATGGAATGGAATATCCTCGGGAGTTCACAACCTTGGAGGTGGTAGAGGCGTTTCCAAAAGTAAAGGACAGGGTAAACACTCCACAAACAAAGAGCTCTGCTGGCCTAAGACTTCTTGGAATACTGCCTCTGAGGTTGGGCACTTGAAATATATGTTGTTGTCATGAGCTTTGGCTTCCTTTGTAGTGAGACCATAAAAGCTGGGTCTGCTTCTATGTGACCTGGAAGACATGATTTCTTATTTTCCAATGAACATGAGGCAGCAGTGCTCAATTTTCTCTTTGTAGGTAAACTATGTCCACTGGAGGCTAAGTGTCTCCCGGTGGGGACTGTGAAGACATTTGATCATCCTCCACTTTTCGTGGTGTGTCTTGCTGCTACACTGGGAATTTGGTACTTGCTTCACACAATATAAGAAGTTCATCTGGGATACAGTGCTGGAGCGTGTTCTGTCACGTGGGGTGGGTTAGCATCTGCAGGAGAATGTACCAACCAGTCTTCTATCCCACATAGCTTGTCCCAATAACCATAGCAACCTGATTATGAACATTGCCCTGAAACCTCTCCACATAACAAGATGCCTTTACCTACAAGGGAATGGGGGCTGAGCCATATCAGTCACAAGCCATTTGTAAGCTGATAGCCGATCCACATGGCCCCACCTTGATGTTTCATCACATACCTGCCCACCACTACTCTAGGCCCACTACTCACCAGGCTCCAAATTCCTGGCATCTCGTATTCTACACCATTTTCATGAAACCCAGTCAAACAAGGCACTGTCTGGTATACACATGATCAGCAACAGGACATCCAAAGTTTCTGCAGTGCCACCTGGTCATGGGAATTTCAAAACTTTTATGGTATTTATCTAGCAATTTTTCAAGGATGAAGTTACAGGCACTGTGGGTTTCAATTCATTCAGGAACCGTTAAGTGTTGAGAAAGCTCATTTCAATGAATGCTCTGGAGAACTTTAAAGTCAAGGCTTCTCAAAGAGTTGCCAACAGGTCACATGAAGCCAGGCCAATTGACGTCTACAATGTGAGGTCCATGTGTGTTTTGAATCTCAACTATGGCTACCAAGTCTTTCAGAATAAAATCATGTGATATCCTGGCTGAGATTCCCAGGCCTCTGTGGAAAGCCAACCTGGGCCAAGATCTCAGTTTCCAAGAGCGAGTCTCATGCGTGGCCTCCTAAAATCCCAACACAATTCATGGCAGTACTTCTCTGAGGTCAGTTCCAGAACTCAGTCTCTAAGGGTAAATCATACCAGATTTCAAGCCCAGGTGGACCCAGTCATCCCTTCCAACTGCCACAAAAATGACCAAAATTAAAATGAAATCACTCCCACAGGGCCATAATCTTTTTCCTTGTAGACACTCATCATAACCTCTAGCTGGAGGTTTCAATGAGCACAAGGTAGTGTCCAAAATAAGCTCACTTGCCCCTCATTTGCCTAAAAACATGGTGGCCTGAACACTATTCCTGTGAACCAGGAGTGATCAAATATTCCTGCTGTTAAAGTGTTCCGCTTCTCCAATTTGAGGCCTACTGGCTGAAGCCTATAAATTCTTGATGTGATTTGGAGTCATGAGAAAACCCAAGCACATGTGGGATAGCCTCTGCAGGGATTTCAAAGACTCATTTGACCCTAAGGATCCCTATTCTCTCTTGATGGAGGTCAGGAACCTAAAACAAGAAGGCAAAAATATTCATCCACAATGACTTCTCTTTTGGTCATTTTGGTTTTGGAACCACATGGGATCTTTCTTTAGATCCATCAGGTGCTGAGAATCTAAGCCACAACCTCATTCAAGGACAAGAGGCTGATTCAGACACATTCCATTCCAAAGCAATTAAGCAAAGAGCCACAGGTGATGTCCATTCATTTCCATATGAAAACAGTCTTCTTAATGCTACACAACTGGGTGGCCTGAGGCAAAGACTTTCCTGATATTCAGGATAATAGAAACAGAAGTAAGCAAATGGCCCAAAGAAGGGTTTCTCCACTGAGACATTACTGGTCACACTGATATCTGAGTTTTCTGAGATGCTCCCATTCCCTTAAGCTATCCAGTACATGGCCATGTCACAGAGCCCTGTGGTGTTACATATCTGGGACTCAAAACCATGAGCCTATTCTGGAGAGTGGCTGGAAAACACGAAGAAAACAGGAACTTAAGAAGATAGTAGATGTTGCCCATCCATAAGGCAAGCTGCAGTCCATTCATCAATTGGGCAGTAAGAATGTGGGGAAGCTTTCAACTAGAGACAATGTTTCCATTGATGCATTCTCTTTTCTAATGTCTACAACAACGGATACACTGGGATACACAGACATAGAAACACTCACCATGTCAAAGGACTTACTAGAAATAGTCCACTCCAAACCAAATAAACCACCTTTCCTAGCTATTCTCAGAACATCAAAAAAACCCACAAACTCACACCTACAACAGCAAAGGCAATTCTTTCACCCAAGTAGGTCTGTGATTATCCGAAGTGTCTTCTGACTGGTGGGCCATATTATGTTCCCCAAAAAATGGCCTGTCCTGTTTCAGATCTGGTCTCCTTGGCCAATTCTGTGAAGTTGTCAGGAGCCAGTGGTTCGCCACTACCTACTTTCTCAGGAAAGGCCCCTCTTCCGAGCTCTGCTGGCATTTGGCCATCCTCACATCAGTAGGTACCAAGAAAGACTGACTATGTCTTTGGGAAAAACAAATAAGTTAGCCCACTGGGACTCGGAGTGAGACTGACTCTGGGTGCCTGGCTTCCAGGATCCCAAGTTCAGAGAATTCCATCACCAAGGAAGTGAAGTGAGGTCACTTCTTTCAGGAACTGAATATGGTCACTGCCTTGGTAACCACTTTGTCCTAACAGTTGCTTCCAAGGTTCCTATGAGATGGAGGCTGCCCCAACATCCTGTGACACATTCAGAAGTTAGAATGGTATATCAACCATAGGCACCCAGGAACAGCTCTCCACACAGGCCTGCATAGGTCCATCTTCTCTACTTTAAGAAGGCAGAGGCTGATTCAGACACATCAATTCTTCCTGACCAGGTTGTTTGCCATGGAAGATGACTATTGCTCTCTCAGGTCCTACATAGCTGCCTACATATTCTCCAAGGATCATTTCTCCATGGATCTTTTATCTTCTCAGCAGGTGGAAGATAATCTACATTCCTATATTGTAAGACCCACTCTGTCCCTGCTCTTCTGTAAGTTGTATTGAAGGAAGAGTGTATGGTTAGGGTTAATAATAGGTTCGATTTGGGTTACGAATCATTCTGCAGGATGAATAATGGCATTGGCAACCTGTGGTATTTACAAGAGTATATATGTGAAATATAACTATGAAAGCAGAAATCTAGGTAAGATTTGAAGCACAGAAGGGCATTGGGGACTTGAGTGGGATACTTAGCTTTGAGTTATGTGCTGCACAGATGTCTCAAATAAATCAATATACACTGGCATCGGACCTTGTACTTTGGATGATTGAATGTTGAAGAGAACATCCAGTCAAAAAGTGATAATCGGTAGGATTAGGAAGGTAGTCGGTAGGTTTAGAAAGAAGAGTGAGTATAGGATTTGGACCAAAAGTTCTTTAGCAATAGGGTTTCGGGTAGAGAGTGTATGTAAATGTCAGTACATGTGAAGAGTCAGTCACAATGATGAACTGGGGAAAACATGTAGGAAAGCAGATATCAATAGAGACATTAGGAAATCAAGCAAAGTATAAAGTGTGTGATAGGGTTAGACATTTTCAACAGGTTTGAGGTTGAATATATAATATTAGGAAGAAACAAATATGTAGTCACCAATAGGATTGATATTTGAGAGCATTAGGCAACCTGGACATGGATGTTTTTAGTAATCCATGCTCACTTTCTATTTAGGCTTTGGTACAATTGTAAGTGTGACCTTTGCTTTTGGTGTCCAGAATATTTCTGTGATAAAATGTGTATGTAGATCAGGTGACATGAGTATTTCTTCCACCATTTCTTGGAGCAATATTTTGAAGACTTATAAATTAGTATGGTCGTACAAAGAGGTGTACCCTATTTCTATGAATATACACATAATGCATGAATAGACCATACTGTGAATAAATAATATAACTGGATCCACTTTAAATAATGGATTGAATAGATATCTGAAAATATATAAGAAATGTTATATTGATATACAATCATTCATTCCAACCAGTTATATATCTAATGATCATCTTAGGGTTATGGTTTATCATGAAGGGTTTGTGAGTTTTGTTTCAAAATTGATTATGGAAATCAAAAATAATATATTTGGAAAAAAGTCTCATGAATAGACCAGTAAAGAAACATAGAGGAATACATGTGTTCTGGAGCAGGAAGTGATTGAAAGTGAAACAAATGCCTATAAATTTGCCAACTAGTGAATCAAATATATATTCTATGATGTACATAAACTGAAGAAATAGTAATGTACCAGTGTGGAATAAAAATTAACGTCAAAATACACATCATGTTCCATAGTAACCTACATGCATTGATGTTAAACTGGGTTAGTTAATGTAGACATATTAGGATTTGTATGCACCTTTCACTGAAGTTAGTTTTCAGTACTAGGAAACAAATATATATTTCGGGTGGATGAATATTTCTAAGAATAATCTTGTGAAAAGTTGATTATTAATCCACATACATGAACATGAATGAATTTAGGGATTGTATATAAGACACATATATTTCATATTTTTAAAAATCTGGAGAGTATAAATATATATATATATATATATATATATACACACACACACACACACACACACACACACACACAAACATAGACATTAATAAGTAGCAATATATATGCCAATCGAAATTCATCATGAAATATATATCATAAAGATGCAAAAACATTCATTTTACTGAACATGGGTTTATGTATTATGTTGTTCTACTGGGAAGCTCACCCATAGGTTGAATTTTTAGTTCCAACAGGGTTTAGGAGGAGTGATCACTTCTCACACTTTGTATCTGCTATGTCATGTAATTCACAAGAATGTACGTGTGATACCATGCAGGATTCTATTTGTGCATATAAAAATACATGTGCTGAATAGGCTCCAGAGAATGGGAGACAGTAGTTCACATATTTGTTACCTTTGAAAACACATCGAGAACTATTTCAATTAAAAATTGACTAGATTTATAACACCTACCCTTTATCATGCAAAAGGCAAGTCTAACTCTGAACTGCATGTACTTATATACTGTTTGGGTTATTTTTCTCCATCATATTAGAATTAGTAGTCAGAGTCTAGTAGAATATGTGTTAGTGTCAGGGATTCAGAATTTCGAATGGAAAATAGGAAAATTAATCCAATGTGTATGCAAATATGTGCTACAACAAATCTTCCCACTCTCATCCAGAACCATGCCTTGACATTACCTTCGCCCCAAGTAAGACACAATTAGAGAAGAAGAGTTACAAAATCTGTGATTACATTTCTGGAATGGAAAATGCTCAAGAGTGCACAAACTTGGAGGTGGTATAGGAGTTTCCAAAAATAAGGACAAAGTACACACTCCACAAACATGGAGCTCTGCTTGCCTAAAACTTTTTGAGAAACTGCCACTGAGGTTGGGCACTGAAATATAGGTTGTTGTCACGAGTTAAGCTTCCTTTGTAGTGAGACCCTCATAGCTGGGTCTGCATCTATGT
Organism: Callospermophilus lateralis; assembly: GCF_048772815.1. Taxonomy (NCBI): domain Eukaryota; kingdom Metazoa; phylum Chordata; class Mammalia; order Rodentia; family Sciuridae; genus Callospermophilus; species Callospermophilus lateralis. Next base: position 2,381,768 of record NW_027512826.1, read on the forward strand.
GACCAGGAGGACAAAGTTTCTTATTTTACAATGAACACGAGGCAGCAGTGCTGAATTCTCTCTTTGTAGGTAAACTGTGGCCACTGGGCGCTTAGTGTCTCCCCGTGTGGACTGTGAAGCCATATGGTCATCCTCCATTTCGTGGTGTTTCTTCCTGCTGCACTGGGAGTTTGGTATTTGCTTCACGAAATACAGGGAGTTCACCTGGGACAAAGTGCAAGAGGGAGTTCTGTCACATGTGGTGGGTCAGGGTCTGCAGGATGATACAAGAACCAGGCTTCTATCCCACATAGCTTGACCCCTTGACCATAGCAACCTGATTCTGAACAATGTCCTGAAATCTCTCCATATAACAAGTTGCCTTTACACGGAAGGTTCTGCTGGCTGCGCCATATCAGTCTCAAGCCATTTGGAAGCCAATGGCAGATCCAAATGGCCCCACACAGATGTTTTATCACATACCTGCCCAACACTGCTCTAGGCCCACTACTCAACAGAGTCCAACTTACTGACATCTCTGTTCTACACCATTTACATGAAACCCAGTAAAACAAGACACTGTCTGGAACATTCATGATCAGCAACATGTCATCCAAAGGTTCTCCAGTGCCACCTGGTGATGGGAATTTCAAAAATTTCATGGTATTTATCTAGCCATTTTTCAAGGATGAAGTTGGAGGCACTGTGAGTTTCAATTCATTCAGGAACCATTAGATGGTTAGGAAGCTCATTTCAATGAAAGCTCTGGAGAACACTCACAGGTAAGGCTTCCCAAAGAGTGGTGAAAAGATCACATGATGTTTAGCTCATTTAGCTCTACAATGTGAGGTCCATATGAGTTTTGACTCTCAATGATGGGTGCCAAGTCTTTCAGAACAAAATCATGTGGTATCCTGGCTGAGAGGCCCAGTGCTCTGTGGAAAGCCACCCTGGGCCTAGAACTCAGTTTCCAAGGGCGACACTCATGCCTGGCTTTCTGAAACCTCAACACTATTCATGGCAATACTTCTCTGAGTTCAGTTGCAGAACTCAGTCTCTAAGGGAATCACACCAGTGTTCAAGCACATGTGGACCAAGTCATCTCTTCTAACCGCCACCCAAATGACCACAATTTAAATTAAAAGACTCCAACACACATAATAACCTCTGGCTAGAGTTTTCCATGAGGGGGACAGATCAAGTCCATGTCCCAAATAAGCTCTCTTGCACCTAAATTGCCTAATTCAGGGTGGCATGGACACCCTTCTTGTGAACCAGGAGAGATCAAATAGGCCTCCCATTAATACTGCTCCACTTCTTCAATTTGAGGTCAACTGACTGTGGGGTTTGGATTCTTTATGTGAATTGGAGTCTTGAGAAAACCCAAGCAACCATGGGCTAGCCTCTGCAGAGCTCTGAAGATCTCATTTTACCCAAAGGATCCCTATTCTGACTTGATGGAGTTCAGGAAAGTTACAGAGGAAGGCGAGAGACTTCATCCACAAGGACTGCTCTTTGGCCATTTTGGTTTTGGATGTACACATGGGATCTTTCTTTATATCCATCAGAAGGTGAGAAACTAAGCCACAGCCTCACACAGGGCAAATAGGCTGATTCAGACACATCCTCTCCAAAACAATTAAGCAAGGAACCACAGGTAATACCCATTCATTTCCATTTGAAAACTGTTTTCTTCAGGCTTCACAAAGTGGTGGCCTGCGGAAAAGACCTTCCTGACATTCAGGGCAACAGAAGAAAAGGTAAGCAAAAGGCCCCAAGCATGGTTTCTCCACTGAGACTTTACTGATCACACTGATATCTGAGTTTTCTGAGATGCTCGCCATTCCCTTTAGCTATCTAGTACATGGTCATTTCACAGAGCTTCGTGGTTGTACATATCTTAAACACAAAACCATTAGCCTATTCTGGAGAGTGGCCAGAATTCAGGAAGAAAACAGGATCTTAGGAAGATAGTAGGTGTTGCCCATCAATAAGGCAAGCTGCAGTCCATTAATTAATTGGGAAGGATGAATGCTGGGAAGCTTTCTACCTGACAGGACATATTCATTGATGCATTCTCTCTTCTAATGTCTACAACCACGGGCACAGTGGGATACACTGACATAGAAACACTCGCGTTGTCAAACGACTTACTAGAAACCGTTCACTCCAAACAAAACAAACCTTCTTTCATACCTATTCTCAGAACATGAGACAAAAACCACAAACTCACACCCACATCACAAAGGCACCTCCTTCCCCCATGTAGGTCTGTGACTATCCGGAGAGTCCTCTGACTGGTGGGCCATACTATGTTCCAAGAAATGGCCTGTTCTGTCTCAAATCTGGTCTTCTTGGCCAACTCTGTGAAGTTTTCAGGATCAAGTGGTGAGTCAATGCCTGCTTTCTCAGGAAAGCCCCCTCTCCATAGCTTTTCTTGCATTTGGCCATCCTCACATCAGTAGGTCCCAAGAAAGACTGAGTCTGTCCTTGGTAAATCAAAATAAGTTTGACAACTGGTACTGGGACCGGGACTGGCTCTGGGTGCCAGGCTTCCTGGATTCCAAGTTCAGAGAGTTCTATCACCATAGAAGTTAGGTGAGGTCACTTCCTTTAGGAACTGAATTTGGTCACTGCCTTGGCAACAACTTTGTCCTAACAGTTGCTTCTAAGGTTCCCATGAGAAGGAGGCTGCCCCTACTTTCTGTGACACTTTCACAAGTTAGAATGGTCTGTCAACCATTGGCACGCAGGAGAAGCTCTCCACACATCCCTGCTTTGGTCCATCTTCTCTACATTAAGAAGAGAGTGGCTGATTCAGACACATCCCTTCATCATGAGCAGGTTGTTTGCCATGGAAGACTTTTGCTCTCTCAGGTCCTTCATAGTTGACTACATCTTCTCCAGGGATCATTTCTTCATGGACCTTTGAGGTTCTCAGCAGGTGGAAGATCCTCTATATTGCTGTATTTTAAGACCAACTCTGTCCCCGCTCTTCTGTAAAATTAGATTGAGAGAACAGTGTATGGTTAGGGTTAATAAAAGGTTCAATTTGGGTAAGAAAAGAAACTACATGGTTGAGCAAACAGGGTCCTACAGTTAACAATAATATGAGAATTATTAATAGACCAGCCTGGGTGGATAAAAGCGTAGTTAACAAGGTGGACTATGTGAACCAAGACTCAAACCTCCTTTTGGGGGCCTCTGTCTTTCTTTGACCCTCTTCAAGTCGTTTTCTTAATTTACTCATAGATTCTTTTACAACTCCAGTATTGTCGGCATAAAAACATCATTCTTTCCTCAATGCAAGCAAAAAGGCACCCTTCTCTCATGAAGAGGAGGGCCGACACTCGCCTGCTCTGTAAACAACTTCAGAGAGAGAGAGGTTAAAATTCCTGTAAAGCTGTGATGCGGTTTTTAATGTCTTTAAGCTTTGGTCTATTTCTGCTTCTAATTGTGTCTTTGGTGTGTCTCATGGACTAGGGCATTTGTTCCTGTGCCCACCCCTTTAGCAACTATTATTCCTAATAGGATGGCTAAAGTGAGGGATACAGGTTCCTGGTGGAACCGGGTTGTATGCCCCCCTATTTGATCTTTAAATGAACCTGCATCCTGATAGAGCACTCTCGAAAACACCTGCATCATTACATAATTAATCGCATCTATTGACCATTTTATGAAAACATAAATAATGTTAAAGTGTATAGAATTATACTGTTGTAGGGATGGACAAGGAAAGGCACCTAAGATAGCACCAAAGACAGGAAAGCAGTTTTATTTGGTTGCATCCGTATTTAGAGGGCATTGCTTCTGTTGTAATCAATTAATCCACTGAACCCCAAGTTTTGGTAGTTTTAGTATTTGTACCCAACATGTAAGGAAAGGGGCTCAGAAGTTCACAGTCTGCAGAAATTTACACAAATCAGTTTTTGTTTCTGTTTTTTTCCTCTGTTCTGTGCACGTTAACTTTTCAAGGACACCTTGGAACGGGAGAGCTTTTTTGTCTCTTTTTTTTTCTCCTTGCCAGCTGTCACCATGGAGCCCAGTTGGTAACTTTTTTATCTTAGAAATGTAGCCATCTCTGTGAAGCCCCAGCTCAAGGCCAGAGTCCTTGTTCACATATTTTGTGAAAAACTGGTAAGGCGATGTTTAGCTTAGGGGTGGTGATTTTTCCAGCCAGTGGCCAAGTAGAACAGGGCAACACGAAGAGTGGAAGTTTATCTCCATTGAACTTTTTCAGAGAGACTCTTTTGCTGCAAGACCTAAAGTAAGCCTTGGTGAAGACTTCTGGAGAAGGTCATTTAAGACATTTCTCTGGACCTGGTACAGAGGGGGATGACAGGGAAGGCGATGCTGAGAGCAGCTCTGTGGATCTGAGAATGAGGAAGGAGAGATGCCAAAGAATAATGGGAAAGGGGTTTGGGATTTTCATAGAACAAAAACTTGAGCAGTAGAACAGGTAGAGCAGAGGGGAAGACGGGAGTGAGTATTCCAAAAAGCCTGTGAGGGACTTTAAATTCTTAGAACCTGTTTTCAGTGATGACAAATCAACTTTAAAGGTCATTTTCATTACATCTTGGATAGGGGTCTGAGGGCTCTTCTCAGCTGGTTTGAGCTTTGGCTAAGCTTGCTAGAGGACTTGGTGGGACCTAGTGCAGACACTGACAGGAAAAGAGAGGAGTGAGTGGGTGGAGGGGTACCTTGGTACCTGCTTCCTCAGCAAGGGGGCGATGTTCTGAGATCCAGCAGAGGTTTGGGTTTTTGATCTAGTAATTGGAGGGGAGAAATCAGGTTGCTGAGGTGGGAGTGAAAGCAGAGAGTCTAGAGCAGAAGGCTGAGTGTGAGGAACTATTGGGGAAGCATAGTACAGGATGTGAGCGCAGGAGGAAAAAGAATTCCACATAGGGGAATTTCCCCCTTTTGAGCACTTGCCAAAGTTAAAAATGTCATGCAGAATTTGAAGATCTAGAGAACCCTCTGGGGGCCATAGTTTTTGGTTGTCTAATTGGTAATATGGCCAATGCTGTGTACTGAATTTGATGAGGAGTTTGGGTTCCACCAGGCAGCCCCTGTATGCTCACATCCCCATGACTTACACAAGAAGTCGGCTTTTCCCCCACAAAGCCATGGCTGTTTGTCGCTTTGATAGTCTGCCGGGCATACATAGTAATATAGGCTAGCCAACCTGCATCTGGCTCGCGTGTCCCTGCATCCATAATGTTTGTTTCAATTATCTATGGTATGGAAGGGATTTAATGAAATTTTAGTGAGATCCTCTTCATCAGGTATATCTCAAAAGGAAAGACGTATACCAAGCTGAAAAATGTCTGGGTGGAGAGATAGCAACCAGATCCCTAAGGGGGCCGTTAAGGTCTCTTTAATGGTTCTATTTATTTTTTCTACCTGTCCTGAGTTCTGGGATATATAAGCATAATGTAACTTCCAATTAATCCACAGGGTCCTGGTTAACACCTGACTTACCTGGGCCATGAACACCAGTCCATTATCAGTCCATTGGGCAGATCGTATCTTGGAAAAATATCTTTCAGGATCTTCTTGAAAACCATTTGCGCCGTTTTTTTTTTTTTTTTTTTTTTTTTTTTTTTTTTGTGTGTGTGTGTGTAAGGCTTCAATCCATCCTGAAAATGTGTCTACAAAGACTAGGAGATATTTAAGTCCATACCTTGCTGGCTTAATTTCATTAATGTCCACTTACCAGAATTGTCCTGGTCTGGTTCCTCGTAGGTGCTTTCCTCTAGGAAACTTGGAAGGGTAAGCATTACCCAATTGACGGATCCGACAGGCTTTTGTTACCCGTTCAGTTATTTCCTTTCGCTGTGAGTTGGTTAGTGGAGAACTCTGTTCTTAATCCTACAGTAATGCCTGCAGTTTCTTTGAACCAAGGTGAGTGAGTTGATGTGCATTTTTAACGTAGTGTAGGGCTTGCTGTAATTGCAGGCTGAGCTCAGTGAAGTTGAGGTGTTCAGTGTCAGTGTCCTTAGATGTTTTCAAAAACTTCCTGGTACTCAGGGTTCCATTGGAATTGGGCATCTTCCTTTAACAGCGGTATAAAGGAGCAGCTAAGGACGCAAACCCAGGTATCCATAACCTGCAAAAGCCAGCAGTCCCAAGAAATTCTCTGAGTTGTCTGCTGTAAGATGGGGGTGGTATCTACACAATGGTTTGTTTTCTGGGCTCAGTGAGCCATCGTTTACTGCCCCTAAGGGAATAGCCCAGGAAGATCACTTCATGCTAGCAAATTTGGGCCTTTTTGGCCGAAACTCTATACCCGAGTTGAGCAAGCTCATATAATAGTGCTTGGGTCCCAGACTCACAGTTTTCCTTGGTGTTGGCTGCCAGTAGCAGGTCATCCACATATTGAAGCTGGGTAACTTCAGGGTGCATAGTTCTGAAGTTGTTGAGATCTCTGTGGAGGGCTTCATCAAAGAGAGTGGGGGAGTTTTTGAACCCCTGTGGGAGTCTAGTCCAAGTTAGTTGACCAGACGTTTTGGTTTCTGGGTCTACCCACCCGAAAGCAAACAGCAACTGACTATCTTTATGCAGAGGCAAGCAAAAGAAAGCATCTTTTAAGTTCAGAACAGTATATAATTTCTGCTCAGGGTTCAGAGTGCTAAGCAGATTGTACGAATTAGGTACCGTGGGGTGAATGTCCTGCACTCTTTTGTTGATCTCTCTTAGCTCTTTAATGGGGCGATAGTCCCCGGTTCCTGGCTTTTTTTTTTTCTAGTAGCAGGGGAGTGTTCCAGGCCGATTGACAGGGCCTTAGGACTCCTAAGGCCAGATATTTCTGAATATGGGGCCTTATCCCACCTTTAGTTTTTTTGCTTAGAGGATATTATTTGACATTGATTGGGGAGACTGAGGTTTTTAACTCCACTGTTATTGGAGGTTGTTTCACGGCTAGACCTAACACCGCAGTTTTTGCCCAGGCATCTGGGTAATCTGTTATCCATTTTTGGGGTAGCTTGCTTGTTTGATCAGTCTTGGGGGGTGTGAAGAGTGGACGTTCATCTTCTACTAATATAGTTAAAGCGGTGACTATAGGAGTTTTACTGAAGGATTTACAAATTTCATTTGGGGGCCTTCAGGGTTAAAAGTTATTTTGGCGCAGAGCTTGGTGAGCAGATCTCTGCCCATCAATGGGTGCGGGCATTCTGGTCTTACTAGGAAGGAGTGATGGATTTTTTCTTTCCCCAGGTCCATGGTCCTCTTAGTTGTCTAAGCCCGATATTTACTGTCATCAGCCCTTTGAACTAGAGACCTTTTATTTGATAGAGGGCCCAATGGGGCCTTAAGGGCTGAGTATACTGCTCCTGTATTCACTTCAAAGTTTACTGGAGTTCCCTCCACTTCAAAAGTTACCCTGAGCTAGGGGAAGGGATCTGAGCCCCGACTTTCTTAGTCATCCTCCAGAGTCAGAATGGCCAGCTGGCGTGGCTGTCTCTTTATAGGGAACTCTATGGCCCAGTATCCTTTTTCTTTAGAGTAGGCACACTGATCTGAGGCCAGGGGTGGCCTCTGGCATGGGCCCTTCCTGTCACCCTGTGTCTTAATTTCTGGCCTCTTTCTTGTTGTGATCAGGACCTTAGTCAATGCCTTAGTCTGTCTTTTGCTTCTCTCATCCTCCGTTTGCTCCCTTTCTTTCTCCCTGTTTCTCTCTTATAGTATACTTTCTTGGCTTCTTTGACTAAATCTCTCTTTTAATTTTTTTTTAATATCCATGGCAGCTTGCTCAATTAAGGCCATCATGACAGATGCCTTTTAATCCACTGCCTGAGGATCGAAAGAAGTATATCTCTTATATGCCTCCATGATTCTCTCTAGAAACATAAAGGGAGATTCATCAGGCCTTTGAATAATTTCTCTTACCATGGCCAAATTAGTTGGTCACCCAGCGGTCCCTTGGAGACCCGCTGTTAGAGCCTGGCAATAATTGAACAGATGCTCCCTATCTTCCAACGTGTTGGGGTCCCTGTTGAATAGGTTTAAGGAGAAGCCAGCTTTCATTATGTTGGGAAGTTGTGTTGGTCGCCCATCAGGTCTGAGGATATTTTTTCTACATTCCAGGAGATTTTTTTCTCATTGCTCTGTCATGAAGAGAGTCGCTAGGTGGTGTTGGCAGTCACCCCAAGTAGGCAGGTGTGAAAACGTCGGTGAGTTCTCTGAGTTCTTTTAGCCGGGCCAGCTTCCTCCAGGGAAGGAGGGGCTGTCTGTGCTGCGGGACAGTCATCTTGATGGCACTGGGCCAGCCTAGCTTCCTCGAATGGTGGAGAGGCTGAGTCAGCAGAAGGGGAATCACTTAGAGGGTGTTGGGGGTTGGGAGACGAGGGCAGATGATAAGGAGGGGGAGGAGAGTCCAGTAGAGTCTTGAGACTCAAGGAGAACAGAGGGTGGAGGAGGAGGAGCAGAGAGTTTGAGAGATAGAATTGTGGGGGAAGGAGTAGGAGCAGGTGCAGGGACAAGGAAAGGCTTGACCCATGGAGGAGGAGATTTGTAGAGGTACTGACAAGTTAAGATATATGGCTGTTGATCTGGATGTCTATGTGGTCCCTGGTGAAAGACAATATCTCGGACTTTTCAAATAAGTGCGAAGTACAAAGATCCTTCTAGGAGCCATCCAACAGCAATGGTGGGTCATTCTGTGACACAGAATCTGCCAGTTCTGGCGTTTTACTGAAAAAGAAAGATTCTGAGCCCTTAAGCAGAATTTGGTCCAGTGATCAAGGGTCAGGGACAGAGGCATTGAAATGATCTGTCCCATAATAAAATATACACAGACAGTGAAAGCAACGACACACAACACAGACAAGACAAGACAATAAAGACAGGCAATGGACGTCCAATACTGAGACCAGGACTGACTAGTCGGCAAAACCTGACGGGCTGGCAATACCGAATCAGAAACAAAATATCACTGAGTCGAGGAGACTATTGTTCCTTGATTTCCCGAGTCTATATCCCAGGGACATGGTCTGTGGCTCTGTGGCATGTGTGTCAGCCACCATGGGAGAGAGCTCACGCTCTTTACCAATAGCCATTTTGCCATACCCTAACCTGAAGCCTGAAACCAGAAAGATGGGTCTTATTTACCCCCAGAGGAGCCCATTGGGGGTATTTTGTCTGCAGCTGCCGGATCTCGCTAGGGCCACCAGATGTAAAGGTTGGGCGAGCATCTGTGGCAGAGACCACCAAGAGACTGTCTCATGCAACAGCAAAGGGTTTATTGGGAGTCCGGCATGAAGGGCTCAGAGATCACTTGAACAGAGCAGAGAGCCCTGAGAACAGCTTAAGAAATGCTTATATATTTTCCTTGAAGAGGGCAGGGAGAGAAATTTATTGATGGGTAATGGCAAGTGGGCAGTTTGCGTGCAACTGGTTGACGGAGTACATTCTGCAGTTTGGCAGTTGGGGACAGCACATTCTGGGAACAAGAATAGTAAACAGTTCTCAAGATTACAACAGTGTTTTGTTAAGCATACAGAAAAACAGGAAGTGACAAGTATCTATTTTATTAACCTTTCAATATAAGTATGAAAACAGAAATCTAGGTAAGATTTGAAGTCCCGAAGTTCATTTGGCCCTTGATTGGTATACTTAGCATTGAATTACGTTCTGTAGAGATGTCGCAGAAATATGGATATACAATGTCATAGGACCTTGTACCTTCTCGGAGGTCAGTTCCAAAACACAGTCTCTAAGCAGAATCACACCAAAGTGCAAGCCAAGTTGGACCCAGTTATCTCTTCCAACTTCCACACAAATGACCGCAGTTAAAACCAAAACACTCTCACATGACACTCATCTTCTTCCATATAGACACTCATCATAACTTCTGGCAGGAGGATTCCATGAGAGGCGCAGCACAAGACAGTGTCCCAAATAAGCTCCCTTTCCCCTCATTTACCAAAAGTCAGGGTGGCCTGGACACCCTTCCTGTGATCCAGGAGTGATCAAATATGCCTGCCGTTAACACAGCTCTGTTCTCCAATTTGAGGCCTACTGACTGTCGGTTTAGATTCTTTATTTGAATTGGATTCATAAGAAAACCCAAGAACCTATGGGCTAGCATCTGCAGGGCTTTGAATAACTCATTTGACCCATTGGATCCCTATTCTCACTTGAGGGAGGTAAAGAACCTTAAGGAGGAATGCGAGAGACTTCATCCACAATGACTGATTTTTGGTCATTTTGATTTGGATCCACACATGGGATCTTTCTTATGATCCATCAGGTGCTAAGAATCTAAGCTCTAGGCTCACACAGGGCCAAGGGGCTGATTCAGACACATCCCTTTCCAAAGCAATTAAGCAAACAGCCACAGGTGATGCCCACTCATTTCCGTTTGAAAACTGTTTTCTTCTGGAATCTCGAAGGCGTGGCCTGAGGCAAAGACCTTCCTGACATTCAGGGCAACAGAACAATAGGTAATAAAAAGGCCAATTGCAGGGTTTCTCCACTGAGACTATCCTGGTCACACTGGTATCTGAGTTTTCTGAGATTCTTGCCAATTCCTTCAGCTATCCAGTACATGTCCATGTCACAGTGCTTGGAGGTGCTACATATCGTGGACACAAAAGCATGAGTCTATTCTGGAGAGTGGCCAGAATTCAGGAAGAAAACAGGAACTTAGGAAGATAGCCGGTGTTGCCCATTGATAAGGCAAGCCCTAGAGCATTCATTAGTTGGGCAGGATGAATGCTGGGAAGCTTTCTAATAGACAGGAAACATCCATTGATGCATTCTCTTTTCTAACGTCTACAACCACGGACACAGTGGGTTACACAGACATAGAAACACTCGCCTTGTCCAACAACTTACTAGAAACAGTTCACTCCAAACCAAACAAACCGACTTTCCTACCTATTCTCTGAACATGAGACAAAACCACAAGCACACATCCACATCCACAAAGGCACCTCCTTCCCCCAAGTAGGTCTCTCACTCTCCGGAGTGTCCTCTGACTGCTGGGCCATACTGTGTTCCCCCGATATGGCCTGTCCTGTCTCAGATCTGGTCTCCTTGTCCAACTCTGTGAAGTGGTCAGGAGCCAGCTGTGAGCCACTACCTGCTTTTTCAAAAAAGGCCCCTCTTCAGAGTTTTCCTGGCATTTGGCCATCCTCACATCAGTAGGTACCAAGAAAGACTGACTCTGTCCTTGCTAAATCGAAGCAAGTGAGACCACTGGGACTGGGACGGGGATTGGCTCTCTGTGCCTGGCTTCCTGGATCCCAAGTTCAGAGAGTTCCATTACCAAGGAAGTGAGGTGAGGTCGCATCCTTCAGGAACTGAATGAGGTCACTGCCTTGGCAACCACTTTGTCCAAAGAGTTGCTTCCAAGCGTACCATGAGAAGGAGGCTGAACCTACTTTCTGTGGCACTTTCACAAATTAGAATGGTATATAAACCATAGGCACCAAGGAACAGCTCTCCACTCAGGCCTGGTTTGGTCCATCTTCTCTATATTAGGAAGAGAGCCTTTAGTCCCGGGAGCATTGCAGTGAACCTCCGCACTAAAACTATTAGCAAGCACCTGATGGAGGAGGCCTCCATAGGTAAGTGGCGCCTTTATAACATCTGATATCCGGTTAAGGGAGATCTCTTCTGATGACAGAGATGTGGCCTGGGGAGACTCAAATATACTCCTGTCCAGGACAGTAACAAGAATCATTCTGTCCTCTGTTCTGTTCTGTAGGAAATTCCTCTGGAAGTGTAGAGAGGTGCCCACGGGCACGCACGCGCTCGTACCCTGGAGCTTTAGCAAGATCTTGCACTGTACCACTGTTTTTCTGTTTAGGCGCCTGGTTTCTGTTTTTCTTTGTGTGTGTGTGTGTGTGTGTGTGTGTGTGTGTGTGTGTGTTTTGTTCTGCGTTCTATTTTTTTGTTTGCTTGTTTGCTTTTGTTCATTTTGTTGTGTGATTTCAGTGGTAAAAACTTAAGGATATTGGACGTGAAAATGGGTAATAAAGAGAGTAAGCCTGACACCCGTTTGAACTGTGTTTTAAGGAACTGCGATGAACTTTACCCCCCTTTGTTAAGCAGGATGATAGAAGCCCCTAGCTGGCTGCCTGGAGCACACCCATTGCAGAGGGCAATGCCTGCTGGGGACCTAAGAACTGAGTATCTCCCAGGTTAACAAGTGAAACTCCTTTAAAACCCCTTGTTCCTCCAGATCAAGAGAGTCACAAAATTTGGCAGAGTCCCCTGTGTTTCTCCTTTGTTAGCAAAGCAATTAACCTCCCCTTTTCTTTTTCTCAGAACCCATTCCTCATTATTTAATTGGTATAAATTGGCTTCTAGGTCAGGAACCGAACTTTAAGTTACAAATTTGGTATCCCCCCTCCGCCCCAGAACTTTGTGAGAGCTGTCTACTGAAATGTTAGGAGATGGAGCTTGCTTGGGGTGGAACTGAACCAGAGGAGCTAATCCTGTAAGTAAAAGGAGGGACTGAGGGACCCCCAGCAGCTGCCAAAGCCCTGTTGATTCAGGGAATACCCTCCTTCCTTCCGTGCACTGTAAGAATTACGCCACCTCTGTCTTGTTAAAAAAGAGAAAAAGAAAAAGGGGACACTAAATTCATTAAAGTCACCATATAGACACTTTATTTTCCATTTCAGGTTGCCCCTCTGTTAAAACATCTGGTCCCCCCCATGGTGCCACTGGTGTAGTAGATTTTTATGGTGCCACTGGTGTAGTAGATTTTTCTCTTATCTGCTCTGGTTTAAAGGATTCTGTCTGGCAACCATAGTCTCTACCTCCTTTCTGTCTGTCTTGTGTCTTTGTTTCTGGTCCTTTAAGACATGTGCAATAATGTGTTGATATTATAAAATTTTTCTTGGGAATGATCTTAGCTGAATGTGTGTCTAAATGATGATGTTTTATCATAACAAAATGGTATCTGAATGGGTTTTTGAAGCATTGCACAATCTTGCAGTTAAAAGTCGGGTTTAGGTAATTGTTTAGTTTAAGATTTCAGGTAATTCATGCCAGAGAACTTAAATACTTAGGATGGAAAACTGAAGAACTCTACTTCCAATTGGCAAGTAACTTCCCAATCATTCAGTCTTTTTTTTTTTTTTAACCAATTTTGATTTCGGTAGCCAGGGAAAATGTCACTGTGTGTACCAGTGCATTAATTTGGACAAGGATAGTAAACCATAGTATGGTATCTGTTGACAAAATAAGATGTAAAGACATAAAATTTTGTGAATTGTATCTTAAACTTGTATCATAATTTTCAACACCCGAACCTGAAAATTATGGTTAAAATGCCTTAGGCCTGAGGTGTCTGCTCAGAATAGCAGTTTTTTCCTGCTCCTTCCAGACCTCAGCCATGACTTATGTTGAAATGCAAATGAAAGAAGCCTGCAAGCTTAGTAGGAGACTGATTTGATGCCTAACGGAAAAAAAAAGTAAATTGTATGGTATTTACTAATTACTGGCCAGTCGTTTTTTCTAGGACTCTTATTTTTTTCCTTAGATTCTGTATTTTCTTTTTGAGCTCATGATTCTGAGCATGCAGACCTAGGTTAATGTTTTTCTGATCAGTTCTATCTTTGACCAACTGTGGACTTTTTGAAACATTGCAATAAAGATTTAACCTGCGAAAAACTACAAGGCCTTTACTATAAATTATGTGTGTACAATTTTGTTATGTGTTGTCTGTCTATATATACATATGTTCGTATATCATATATATGATACACAAATTAACATATATAAGGAGCGCTCATAAAAAAAAGGGCTCATAAAAACAAATTTTAAAAAGTGGATCCAAAGATCTTTAGTTCACGTGGTTTAAATGTTTCAATTTAAATTGGATAAACAGATAAAAATAAATGTTTTTAAATTTAAGCTTACAAATTTTTCTAGGTGTTCAAAAATCTAATAAAATATTAATATCTACAAAACGTCTAATGTGCCTTGGTTCTAGGACATTTTCTTCAACATAAAAATGGTTTACACTGTTCAATACATTTCTCTAATATTTTGATAAATAAGTAAAGTAAATTTGATATGGGATTACTCATTCGTGAGTACTTTTGTTAGATATCTGATTCATTTACTAAGGTCTGTATGAGTTTTTACTAAACTCTATATAAGATTTTAAAAATCAGTCATGTGTTAATGAGACAAAAATTTTTTGAAACATAAGTTTACCCATAACATTGTGTTTATTAAGTTTTATTTTTTCTAGAGCAAGGAACCATAAAAATTAAACAACTTATTAAATCAGAACTGTTATTTTAGAGCACTGTACTGCCATTTCTTTAAAAGGTAAACTTGGTTAATGTAGAAACATCAATGTAATTGTGATGCTATTAATGTTTTCATATCTTACAGGTATGCAAGTCTGTAAGGTAGAAACTTTAAAAGAGCATTATATCAAGCTGGTGTTCTGAAGTTGTATGGTAAAAAAATATATTGGAGATTTATTTACCTGTTATCAATAAGATATGTAAAGTTTCATGTTACTTTTTACATTGTGGAACAATTTAAATGTATTTTTAAGTTAATGAGAGCCTAATCTATGTAAAAGTTGAAAACTTTCAGGCTTTCTTTAATTCATGTTTTAAATGTGATATCATATGGTGTTAGCTAATGTTCATGAGACCGCAATTTATGTAAACTTTGTCAAATGATATTTAAAAATAAAGATCAGCTTTAGAACTAAAATACTTAAGATTTATAAAGAGCCCTGCCTTACCTGAGATAAGGCTGTGTGTCCCATTTTACTATATGTGAGAATGACTACGAAACCAGTAGGTCAGATAATATTTATTTAAAGTTATGTTAAAAACCTAAAAAATGTAAAGATTCCTAGGATCTAAAACAGGGGATATAAAGTAATACTCAGCCAAAAAATTTAGGGTAGCTATTACACGAACTAAGTATTTTTACTTTTGTTAATTTTATTTTGAAATTTTCTTATAAGTGATCTAAAGATTCCCTGTTAGTTGCTTTAAGAACACAACATGGGTTTATTCAAGATAATAAGTCATCACCTACAATACAGACAGAATAATACAGATCCCAATTAATTAAAAGATAATTATAAAGTTATAGACATTAAAGTCCAGTACTCTTAATATAAGGCTGTTAAAATTTATTTGCTGGATGTTTAAGATTAGGATTTAAAATTAAAGTTAAATGAAAAGGGCCAAGAAAACCAATATTTTGGCTCTTACCCTCTGAGTCAATCTGAATCCAGGGAACAGGGAACTTCTCTAAAGAGCTTTTCAACTCTGAGCCACATAACCTCCTGATAGGGAGATTAATGAGACCACTGGAGAACAGAAAGCCAATCAGTGCATTTGTTACGAGAGTCATCAGAGAAAGGAGATATCCCTGATGCTTCTGAGGGAAGCCAAATGGTCAAGCAAGACCTGGACCCACCTAGTGCAAATGGCACTAGCAGAATTGAAAATCTGCTCTCGTTTTTCCAGAATTGACTCCATAAATCTCAGCTGACTGTTAACAATAGATAGAAACAAAAGTCCGTTTGACTGCTTCATCTTAAACACTTTGGAAAGACAGTTAAGACCAAAATACAGCCATTCCTGGGCATTTTAAATAATAATAATATAATAAAAATAATAATAATAATAATAATAATAATAATAATAATAATAATAATATTTTAAGGTATGCATTTTATTTTAGCCTCCCAAAATAAGTAAGACTGGAGGCTACAAAGAAGGATTCTCAGACAGGAATGCCTGATACTTATAAAAAGAGACTATCAAGAAGAGCTGCCACAGGCAGAAATTTCTAATTTAAGGCCTGCAGATATTCCTAACCTACACAGGTAGGCTTGGTGTTTGCTTGTACGATTATCCAGCCCTGAGTAACAGAATTAAAGGTTTCTCTATTAGACATAGAGGTCATACAAAAAAAAAGGATTTTACAAGATCAGATGACATTAAATTGTTAAACTGTATCTTATGGGGAGGGACAACTGTAACACTAAAAGTTAAATATTAATTTGATAGTCCTGATAACTGGGGATATTAAAGACTGGTGAGGGAACTTCCATACAGTGACATGTTCCAGCTGCTGCAACATTTATTCAGTACTCATGGTTTTTGTTTCTCTCATAGAAGAACCCATCCCCAGATGACTTTACAACCTGTTCTTCCCCAACCAGACTTCAATCCGAACTGACTTCTAAAAGGCAACTCATGTCCCCCAACTGACTTATAAAAGGCAACTCATGTCCCTCACGCCCACTCACTTCACCCTGTCTCAGGTCAGAAGAAGAAATAATGATTGACGCCACTCTTCTTGCAACAATAAAGAGAAAGATAAATAGACTATCAATATAAGTAATTAATTAAGTCAGGTAAAATCAGGGAGATCGGTTTTGGGTGAGTTCTAAAAATTTGGAGAATCTTACCTGAGGGATTAAAATTTCCTCAGTGCTCTTCCCCTAATCTATTAAAGATTTGAAAGGGACACAGAGAAAAGGGGGAAATGATAGACCCAACCTGATCTTTTATTAAAATTGGGAGCCATCTTGCCACAAAGCCATGAAAAGATAATTTTGGCTTTACCATAAATTACTGCAAGTTCTGAACCTGCTTGAAATGCCTGCCCGTGCCTTGAACTCACGCATGCCCAGCTCTCTGACCAGATAGCAGCCCTCTCTGAAACTTTAGTGACACATCATAAATATTTGCCTTCTCTGGCCAGACAACATCCCTCTCTGAGGCTCTAATGGTCCGCTGAATTCTGATGTAGGGACAGCAAAAAAAATCTAAACTACCATTAGTGTGATGCTTGTCAGAGTTCTGTTATCTGTAACACCCCTTTTGTGTAACTTTCTGGGCTATAAAGCTGGGCTGTAGGAAAGCTGGGGTTGCTGTCTTGTTCCGGCTGTTTTGGGAGGGGAGGCAGCATGAAAGGTGGAAATAATAAGATTAATTTAATTTGATTTTAATTAGAGTCAGTGGTCTTTTCTTGTGTCCTTGTCTAACAGTTAACACTCCAAAAACATGGAGCTCTGCCGGCCTAAAGACTTCTTGAGGAACTTCCTCTGAGGTTGGGCACTTGAAACATATGTTGTTGTAAGGAGCTTTAGCTTCCTTTCTAGTGAGACCATCAAAGCTGGGTTTGAATCTATGTGACCTGGAGGACATGGTTTCTTGTATTCTAATGAACATAAGGCAGCAGTGCTGAATTTTCTCTTTTTAGGTAAACTGTGGCCACTGGGTGCTAAGTGTCTTCCCGTGTGGACTGTGAAGCCATTTGTTCATCCTCCACTTTTCGTGGTGTTTCTTGCTGCTGCACTGGAGGTTGGTATTTGCTGCATGAAATACAATGAGTTCAACTGGGACCCAGTTTTGGAAGGAGTTCAGTCACTTGTGGTGTGTCAGGGTCTGCAGGAGAATGCAACAACCAGGTTATATCTCACAGAGCTTGCCCCCTTGTCCATAGAAATCTGACTCTGAACTTTGCCCTGGAACCTCTCCATGTAAGAAGATGCCTTTACATAGAAGGGTCTGCTGGATGCACAATGTCAGTCACAAGCCATTTGGAAGGCAATGGCAAATCCTCATGGCCACACCACAGATATATTATCACACACCTGCCCACCACTGCAGTAGGCCCACTACTCAGCAGGCTCCAACTTACTGGCATCTTTGTTCTACACCATTTTCATGAAACCCGGTCAATCTTGGCATTCTCTCGTACACTCATGATCAGCAACAAGACATCCAAATGTTCTCCAGTGCCACCTGATTATTGGAATTTCAAAAATTTCATTGTATTTATCAAGCTTTTTTTCATGGATGAAGTTGGAGACACTGTGGGTTTCAGTTCATTCAGGAACCATTAAATGGTGAGGAAGCTCATTTCAATGAAAGCTCTGGAGAACTCTCACAGGCAAGTCTTCCCATAGAGTCTTCAAAAGGTCACATGAATCCAGGCCCATTGAGGTCTTCAATGTGACGTCCATGGGTGTTCTGACTCTCAACTATGGCTGCCAAATCTTTCAGAATAAAATCATATGATATCCTAGCTGAGATTCCAAGGCTCTGTGGAAAGCCACTCTGTCCTTGATCTCAGTTTCCAAGGGCGAATCCCATGCGTGGCCTCCTAAAATCTGAACACAGTTCATGGCAATATTTCTCTGAGATAAGTTCCAGAACTCAGACTCTAAGGGGAATCACACCAGAGTTCAAGCCCAGGTAGACCCAGTCATCACTTCCAACCACCACACAAATGACCACAATTAAAACCAAAGCACTCCCACAAGGCCCTCATCTTCTTCCATATAGACACTCATCATAACCTGTGGCTTGAGGTTTCCATGAGGGGATCAGTCCAAGAAGGATCCTTAGATCCAAACCTCCCCCGGGACCTTTTTAACTACTGCCAGCGTCTGAAAAAGTGGAGGAAGATTCCCTGTATTGAAGGTTTTAGCCTTACCACACAGCACCTTGTCTCTGCTCCTCCTGCCCTCCCCCTCAGGTCCTCCTTGCTTGCAATCCCCTCTCTTCCCCTACTTCTACTTCTGACTTCACAGATTCTTCCTCATTCGACCCAGCAGATGAACCCCCACCTTATCCCCAGCCCCATCTGCCCCTTCTCTTCTGCTATACCCTCCTCATCCTCTGCCTGATTCCATGGATCCTCAGCCTTCCATTTTATCCCCCTCCCCTCCGTCCTCTTCTGCCTGCTCTACCTCCTCCTCTTCCAAAGAGACACTCCCTTCCCCTTCCTCTCCTTCCTGTCCGCCGCCTGCCTCTTTCAGTCCTCCTGTTACCAGGTCTAAAGGACTCCTTCCCACCCCTAAGACAATCGCACCCCTTCGTGAGGTAGCTGGTCCCGAGGGTGTCATCAGAGTCCACGTGCACTTCTCCAGGTCAGACATTACTCAGCTAGAGAGGAAGTTAGGCTCAATCACCACTAAACCCACCACTTACATACGGGAGTTTCAATGGGTCCTGCAAGCATATAGCCTCACTCTTCATGACATATACATGCTCTTGGCCAATACACATCTCCCCGAGGAAAGGCAATGGGTCTGGGAGCTAGTCCAAGCCCATGCTGATGAAAATCATAGAACCAATCCTAACCACCCCACGGGCCCTCATGCTGTCCCAGAGCAGGATCTCCTATGGGATTACAACACCCCTGAAGGCTTACAGACTCATGACCTTTTTACATCCTGCCTCTTGGCGGGCCTGAAAAAGGCCACCCGCAAGGCTGTTAACTTTAAAAAGGTGCAGGAGGTCATTCAAAGGAAGGAGGAAACACCTTCAGAATTCCTGGATAGACTAACCAAGGCCCTTCAACAGTGCACATAACTCGACCCAGAAACCCCTGATGGCCGTCATGTCTTAATGACATATGTTCTGGCCCAAAAATACTCTGACATTAAAGCCAAGCTTAAAAAGCTTGAACAGGGCCCTGCTACTCCTCAGACCAAAATCCTCGCTGTCGCTTTAAAGGTTTTTCATGGTAGAGAGGATGAAAGTGATTGCCGTAGCCTGAGAGCTGAAAATGCCAAATTCCAAATGTTTGCCCAGGTCATTCAGAGAAGGCCATCACCATGCCATCCCAATGTGACACCCCCTGGAGCTTTCTTCAAATGTGGTAAGGATTGTCCTTCGCCGAGAACACCGTAAAACCCCTGCCCAACATGCCATCAAAGGAGACACTGGGGGGCAGACTGCCCAACAACCCGGAAGGGAGGTTGTTCAGCCACCTGGCAACCCCAGCCTCTCCTGGGCTTGGCAGAGGAGGATTGATGGAGCCCTGGGCCTTCCCTCCAGACTATTACCATCAAGAATCAAGAGCCTAGGGTCACCTTCCTGGTGGATGGACGCTTCATTACCTTCCTCTTGGATATTGGTGCAACTTTTTCAGTCTTGAGGGAGTATTGGGGTCCTACCACACCCTCAAAAACTCCTATTGTCGTGGTAGGAGGTAAACGTATTTTCCCTCAAAATCCCTTTTGTCCTTCACTC
Source organism: Callospermophilus lateralis (assembly GCF_048772815.1). Taxonomy (NCBI): domain Eukaryota; kingdom Metazoa; phylum Chordata; class Mammalia; order Rodentia; family Sciuridae; genus Callospermophilus; species Callospermophilus lateralis. The sequence continues at coordinate 2,401,741 of NW_027512826.1, forward strand.
ACTCCTTTCTCGTTATGAGCCATTGCCCCATTCCCCTTCTGGAAAGGGACATACTCTCACTATTAAAAGTCACCATTCACATATCACCCCACACCTCTCCTACCTCTCATTTCCTCATGATGTTCCTAGGGGCAGATACACCTCCTTCATGCACTGTCCCACGACTATCTAAACCAGTTAACCCTGAGTTTTGGGACACAACTACACCCTTTATGGCTAAATGCAGTCCTATTCATATTGTCTTACGGGACCCTTCAAGATATATTAGTCAACCATGATATCCACTCACAACCACAGCCTTCCTCGGATTAGAAGCCATCATCCAGGATTTATTATGAAAGGGGTATCTTAGGCCTACACACTCTCCTTTCAACACCCCCATTCTGGCAGTAAAGAAACCTAACGTGTCCTACAGGCTGGTTCTAGACCTTCCCCTTGTCAACTCCTCTGTGGTCCCCATCCACCCGCTAGTGTCCAACCCTTACACCCTTTTCTCTCAGATCCCTGCCACTATTACCCACTTCTTGGTCCTAAATTTAAAACATGCGTTCTTTTCTATTCCCTTGTTCTCAGAATCTCAGTATATCTTTGCTTTTACTTGCACTGACTCTCACACCCGCCATTCTCATCAGCTTACCTGGACTGTCCTCCCACAGGGATTCAGGGATAGCCCCCATCTCTTTGGCCAAGTTCTTGCCCAGGACCTCACATCCTTTCACCGGACCTGTCCTGACTCTACTCTCCTTCAATATGTCGATAACCTTCTTCTATGTAGTCCCTCTGGGAACACTCTCAATCCCACACTGCTCAGCTTCTTAATTTCCTAGCAGACAAGGGAAATAGGGAGTCTCCCCACAAGGCCCATGTTTCCCAGGCTTCTGTCACCTATCTTGGTTTTTGCCTTACACCCAGAAAAAAGGAAATAACACTGGATAGGAGGCAACTCCTCTCTTATCTTCCAGTGCCCCATACAAAAGCCAAAATACTATCATTCCTAGGACTAGCAGGTTATTTTAGGGCCTGGATCCCAAATTATTCTCTTCTTTACAAATCCTGTATGACCTAGCAAAGGGACCCCCTAGTGAATCTCTTGCCTCCTCCCCAAACTACAACTTGCGCAGGCTTCAGCAACTTGTCTTAAAGGCACCTGCCCTTCACCTTCCTGATCTTTCAAGACCATTTCATGTATATGTCCATGAAAATGGGAGGCAAGAACTTGGGGTCTTAGGTCAAAACTATGGGCCTACATTTGCACCTGTGGCATATTTGTCCAAGCAACTTGACCCTACCATCCGTGAGTGGGCCCCTTGTTAAGAGCTCTGGCTGCTGGACAAATTTTACACAAAGAAGCCTCTAAGCTTACTTTTGGGGCCCCTTTAACTATCCACTCCCCACATCACTTGAAGGATCTTTTAGCTTATAAGGGCTTTCAAACCCTTCCTCCATCCAGATTTCTGTCGCTCCTCACTTCCTTTCTGGAAAACCCTAATATTACTTTCCTTCCCTGCTCTGCACAGAACCCTGCCTCACTGCTCCCAATGACTCCCACGTCTAACACACCAACTCATAATTGGTTGGAAACCATAGATGATTTCCTCCCCTGTCATTCTTCCATTTCTGAGTGACTACTAGCCAAGCCTGACCTTATCTGGTTTACTGATGGCAGTTCCTTTAGGCAGAACGGCACTCATTACTTTGGATACGCTGTAGTATCAGCCACTGAGATTATAGAGGCCAAAGCTCTGCCTTCAGGAACTACCAACCAGCAGTCTGAACTTATAGTAGCCACTCGTGCCACCCTTCTAGCACAAGGCAAATCCCTCACCCTTTATACTGATTCAAAATATGTCTTCCGTATCTTATCCCATCCTGCAATATAAAAGGAGCGAGGCCTACTTACCACCAAAGGTAATGTGATCATTAATTCGGCTCTTATAACAAATCTGATAGAGGCCTCCCACTTACCCACCCAGGTGGGAGTTGTCCATTGTAGGTCTAATCAGAAGGACGGCTCTCTTATCACTGAGGGCAATGCCAAAGCTGACCAGGTGGCACAAATGGCTGCTACCACTTCCAATGATGGACCCCCTGGGGGACATATAATGGCCACTTTAGACAGCTCATCTGAAGCCCCTACTTCTTCCAGTAAGAACAAGAATCTCTTCAAGTTCCTTCATAATCTATTCCTTTCCAATTCTCAGTCTTTGACCCTCTTTTTACAGAGCTTCTTCTCGCTCACCCTCTCTGACAAAGTCATGCTACAGAATATAGCCTCTAATTGTCAGATCTGTCAGTGGACCAACACTTATACTCCTTTAAGGCCCAAACCTTTCCCTTCCCACCAAGCCCGGGGACACATTCCCACTGCTGACTGGCAGGTAGACTTCACCAACATGCTCACAGTAAGGCTCACTAAATACCTCCTTGTCTTTGTGGACACTTTCTCTGGTTGGATTGAGGCATTTCCCACTTCCAATAAAACGGCTTCCACTGTAGCTTTAATATTACTGACAGACATCATCCCCAGGTTTGGTATGCCCACTTCTCTACAATATGACAATGGCCCTGAGTTTATTTCTAGGATCACACAAAAGGTCTCTCAAGCCCTCTCCTTCAAGTGGCATTCCCACTGTCCATATTACCCCCAAGCTTCAGGGAAAGTGGAAAGGGTAAATTGTACTCTAAACGAAGTCCTTACCAAATTGACAATGGAATTAAACTTAGACTGGGTCAAACTCCTTCCCTTGGATTTGCTTCGAATCAGAGCTCTCCCTAAAAACCATCTTTACTGTCTCCCTTTGAGATAATGTATGGAAGACCTCTTATACCCCCTGGGTTGGTCATTTCACAAGGATCTCTCACCCGAGATTTGTCTTTGCCTCTTTTATATCATCTCTGCTCGGAAATCTGGAAATATCAGGACTGGCTTCATCCGGACCCAGTGTCCTCTCCAAACACTCCTCCCATAACACCTGGGAGTCTAGTCTATTATAATACCCCAGAGGAGATAGGGACTCTTGCCCCAAAATGGAAATGCCCCTATCCTGTCATTCTCTGTACCCCCACTGCCGCCAAACTCTCCTTACCAGACAACCGTCTCACTCCCTGGATTCACATTTCTAGGTTGAAGCCATATCACCAGGAGGTCCCACCTGCTGACGACAGGACCACCCAGCGGAACTCCAAGAATCACCTCCTGAACCTCCCCTTAACTCCTGCTCTCCACACTCATCTCACCCATTTAAGTTGCAGCTCACAAGGTGTTCCATGCAGCCCAATTCCTCTTAAAAAAGTCACAATGAGCTCTCCCAACACCCTAATCTTCTGTAACTGCTTGTTTTTTTGTGCTCTGCTTATTTTCTGTACTCTATCGGGACTGGTCTTTACCCACCTCTCCTACCATGTATTTATTCACTCTTCAGGAACGGTACTCAGAACATGGCATGCAGAAGGTCCGTGCAGTGGATGCAACTACTTGCTTCATCCACAATTGCACCTCTATTTCCCTAAAATTGTCACCTTCAAGGACCTTCGTCCCTGGTAGCTGGAACTGGCCTTTCATTTGCTTCCTTTTTGACTATTGTCATTGGTGGCCTGAGATATATAATGGGTGTCCCTATTGGTCATGCAGGTTCCATGATGAGCATGGTAGCTATTCTTACCACTCACTTGGTTACCCAAAAGGGTGGACATCTAGTTACCTAAAGTGGCATAAAGGCTCTTCATCTGATAACAATGGATGGTATACTTTAGATATACCTGACCCCAAGGCCAAACGTTGGGGCTATGTTGAGTTTGCTGTCTATGCTCGGACAACCTCAGCCAGACCCACAATGTGGATGACTGTTGGCAGCACCCTGATTATGCCACCTAAGGCAACCATCCAGGTAGTCGAACACATTAAGGAGTCAGAATCAAAACTTCGAGATCTTATCCATAGCTCATCCAAAAAGGATTCAGACCCTTCAACCCCCTCAGGTCCCCCTGACACATGGCTCAATTTGTTACACCAAACTCTTCAAGTATTAAAATCCACCCCTCTTTCTGTGCCTCCTTCTCAGTGCTTTCTCTGTGCTTCAATTAGTCGTCCACTTCTAGCAGCGGTCCCATTAGCGGCAGGAAATATTTCAGCAAAAACCTACAATTTCTCTAAGAAAGGACAACCCCTACATGTGACACGTATCCCACTGTGGGAAAGTTATTCCACCAATGCTTTATTTGCTTTCATCTGTTTCCACCTGCCAATAATGAATCCTTTACCAATTTGTTCCTTGAGCTTAAGCACCCAATCGAGCCCTGCGTTTATGCAACCTGGAAATTTCCTCTGGTGTAATGGGTCTTTAAGTACCTCAACGATCAATGTCTCTGGCACCTGTTTCTTGGTTACTGTAGTTCCTCAGCTGTCTTTGTATACTCCCACCGAATTCCGACTGTTGGCCCTACCTTCCTGAACCCGTAGGGCAGTCTTTCTGCCGGTTCTTGTAGGCCTCACTTTAACAACCTCAGTGGCGGGTCTCGGACTCTCTGGTGGAGCTATAGGTCATGTTCTATGGGCATCCAATGACCTGCAACAAAAACTGCAGGAAGCACTCGATACCACTGCTGAGTCTCTGGGCTCCTTGCAGCGCCAGGTTACTTCATTGGCACACGTGGCTTTACAGAACCAAAGGGCAATTGATCTTCTCACTGCAGAAAAAGGGGGTACATGCCTATTCCTCAGAGAGGAATGTTGCTATTATGTTAATGAATCTGGGCTGATAGAAAAAAATGTTGTTAAATTGCAGGAATTATCGACCAAATTGCTCAAACCTAGCTCCTCCAATCCCATAACAGGGTTCTTCCAATCCTATCTTGCCATGTACTTACTACCTATCTTGGGGCCCCTTATTGGGATGCTCCCTTTTTGTGCTCTCTTGCCATGCATAATGAAGTTCCTTCAAACCCAACTGCAAAAAATTTTTAATCAAAATTTCAACCAGCTTTTGCTTAGGCACTACCAGCCTCTGATGACCGATGAACCCCTAACATCTCCAAGAGAACAGTTCACTCAGTGATGAAGCTCACTACCAGGAACGATGAAATGCAACGTACATCAGACAGCGGGAGGCAACGAGCTTGGAGAACCTCCTAATCTGCCATCCTGGATTCATGAGTCTTTATGACATTCTAAGCTTCCTCATGGCCCTTGGCCTCTTCTATGTCAGTCCCCCAACATGGAACTTCTGCCAAATATTGACCTTTGCTTTAATTTTTATCTTCATTCTGTTTTTATTCGCTCTGATCTTCTTCAGGTGCTGGTGACGCCATGTCCAGGCAACGCTTCCAGTATTTCCTTGAGTCTCTGTTACAGGACCAGTGGCTGATACCAACAATCTCCTCCATCCAGGACTGGTTTCATGCCATCGACAACTTGTGGCATCAGGGAACTTTCATAGACTTTACCCCTACTGAAGTAGCTATCTATACCACTGGGTTTTATTTCTGGCTGCCATGATATCCCAAGACCTGCCCCCCGAGCATTCGTCCACTTCCCTTTCTAGGCCCCACAGCACCCCTACACAGCAGGAGTCAGCCAGAAATGACAAACAACACCCCAATTTCTAAAAAAACAAAAAGGGAGGAATGTTAGGAAAAGTATAAATGGCAGCCATACCCCAGAGAAAAACCCCAACATGGCACCTAAGGACTTCTTCTTCCTACCTTCTTCTTTTCTGCAGTGGCGTGAAAAGTCCCCGCCCTTGTTAACAATGCAGCCAGCGCCAATTTCAAATCTCGCTGGTGGGGAACCTTAGCCCCAATGAGAACTAATTCCTTGGCTCCGGAGCTGATATCTGAAAAAACTTATTCTCAGAAGATGAGACCAAACCACAAACCCACAACCACACCCACAAAGGCACCTCCTTCCCCCAAGTAGGTCTGTGACTATTCGGAGTGTTCTCTGACTGCTGGGCCATACTATGTTCCTCCGAAATGGCCTGTCTTCTCTCAGATCTGGTCTCCTTGGCCAACTCTGTGAAGTTGACAGGAACCAGCGGTGAGCCACTACCTTCTTTCTCAGGAAAGGCCCCTCTTCAGAGCTCTTCTGGCATTTGGACATCTTCAAATCAGTAGGTACCAAGAAAGACTGACCCTGTCCTTGGTAAATCCAAACAAGTGAGACAACTGGGACTGGGACTGGGACTGGCTCGGGGTGCCTGGCTTCCTGGATCCCAAGTTCAGAGAGTTCCAACACCAAGGAAGTGAGGTGAGGTCACTTCCTTCAGGAACTGAATGAGGTCACTGCCTTGGCAACCACTTTGTTTTAACAGTTGCTTCTTATGGTCCCTTTAGATGGAGGCTGCCCCTACTTCCTGTGACCCTTTCATAAGTTAGAATGAGATATAATCCATAGGCTCTCAGGAACAGCTCTCCATAAGGCCTGGTTTGGTCCGTCTTCTCTACATTAAGAAGACAGAGGCTGATTCAGACACCAAACTTCATCCTACCAGGTTGTTTTCCATGGAAGATGACTTTTGCTCTCTCAGGTCCTTCATAGCTGCCTACATCTTCTCCAGGGATCATTTCTGCACATACCTTTGAGGTTCTCATCAGGTGGAAGATCCCATACATTCCTGAATTGTAAGACCAACACTGTCACTGCTTTTCTGTAAAGTTAGATTGAGGGAAGAGTGTATGGTTAGTGTTAATAACATTTTCAATTTTGGTTAGGAACCATTCTGCTCGATGAACAATGGTATTGGGAACCTGCGATATTTATAAGAATATTGAGGTGAAATATATGAACGAAAAGAGAAATCTAAGTAAGAATTGAAGCCCAGAAGGTCATTGGGTCCTTGATTGGGATACTTAGCATTGAATTACGTTCTGCACAGATGTCTCAGATAAATCGATATACAATGGCATAGGACCATGTACCTTGGATGATTGAATGTAGAAGAGAACATCCAGTCAAAAAGGGATAGTCGGTAGGATTAGGAAGACAGTAGGTAGGTTTAGGAAGAAGAGTGAATATAGGATTTGGACCAAAGTTTTTTAGCAATAGGGTTTCGGTTAGAGAGTGAATGTTAGTGATAGCACATGTGAAGATTCAGTCACAATGATGAACTGGGGAAAATATGTAGGAAAGCAGATATCAATAGACACATTACAAAATCATTCAAAGTGTAAAGTGAGTGACAGCTTTAGACATATTCAACAGGGTTGAGTTTGAATATATAATCTTTGAAAGAAACAAATATGTAGTCACCAATAGGATTTTCATTTGAGATCATTAGGCAACCTGGACATGGATATTTTTAGTAATCCATGTTCACTTTCCATTTAGGTATGGTACAATCATAAGTGTGAACTTTGCTTTTTGCTGTTCAGAATATTACTGTGATAAAATGTATATGTAGATCAGGTTACATGTATTTGTTCCACCATTTCTGGGAGCAATATTTTGAAGACGTATAAATTAGTATTGGGGGTATAAAGAGGTGTACCCTGTGTCTATGAATATAGAGATAATACATGAATAGACCATACTGTGAATAAATAATATAACTGGTTCCACTTTAAATAATGGATTGAATTGATATCTGTAACTAAGTAAGAAATCTTATATTGATATACAATCATTCTTTCCAACCACTTATACATTTAATGGTAATATTAGGGTTATGGTTTATCATGACGGGTGTTTTGCTTCAAATATGATAATGGAAATCGAAAATAATGTGTTTGTAAAGAAGTCTCATGAAAAGAGCAGTCAAGAAACATGGAGGAATACATGGGTACTGAAGCAGGAAGTGATTTGAAGTTAAACAAATGCGTATAAATTTGCTAAATTGTGGATGAAATATGTATCCTATGATGTGCATAAACTGAAGAAATAGTAATGTTCCAGTGTTGAATAAAAATGAACGTCAAAATGCACATCATGTCCCATAGGAATCTACTTGCATTGATGTTAAACTCGGGTCAGTTACTGTAGAAATATTATATTTGGCTTTTTTTTTTTGGTGTTATAATACAATTTATTTTAGTACTAGCATGCCACAGAATGTAGAGGAAGGAACAATGGATTTTTAGTTATAGCACTAATGATCTAACATTTAATGACTATTTTGGGGAGTCTAGAAATTACATAAGGCTATGTAACATATTGTTTTTTATTTAACATTCAACAAAGCTTGGAATTTTGGTAATATTTCTACTTTTTTATTTTTTGTTTTTCAGTTGTTGATGGACCTTCATTTTGTTTATTTTTATGTGGTGCTGAGAATAGAACCCAGTGCCTCACACATGCTAGACAATCATGTTACCACTGAGCCATAAACCCAGCCCCTCCACTTTTTTCTTAACATCGAATATGCCTCTCCCTCTTCTTTACTCACTTTCTTCCTCATTTTCCCCCTTCTCTCTCTTCCTTTTCCATTTTCCATCCATATCAATTTTTCTCTCATGTCATTACAAACAGTATCTTGCTATGAAATTTAAATTTAAGACTGTTTTTTATAGTCATTCTTTTTTCTTGAGAAAACGTTAAAATTATAATCACCTGATAGATATATCACTATACATTTATTATATATATGTATCTATATTCATGCATATGCATTACATATATTATATATGTATATATACATTTATATTTAAAAGTACTTTGATTAGCCTGTTAGATATAATATAGACCATATCTTTCTTAATTCTCAAGTCTTCCAGAATTAACATCTTACAGTGAAAATCAATTAAACATATTTAAGTAAACAGGTTTCTTTCTTATTTATCTATACTGATAATTTAAGGTTTTATATCACATTAAGCGATAATATGGCATAATATATCTTATGAATTAGAGAAATTTTTTTAAAAAACCTATTATTTAAGGACCATATGCACTGACATTTTAAATGGCTTTCTCATGATTTCAATTTCTATCAATTGTGTATTAATTGCCAAATATTTATTTTAGTACTTTTCATATTCATAATTGATATAAAGTCAATTGTTTAATTCTTCTTGTAAGTAGTTACTTATTACAGCAGGGAAATTATTAATAATTCTAAATCTTTATAAGAAAAATTGTGCAAAGATATTTTCATGCAAAATTAAGAATAATTGCATGCTCTGAATGTTTGATTGTTAATACATATAACAAAAAGCTTTTGATGAGTCTCTTCCCCAGTAAAACATAAAATGCAAAGATATAGTTGGGTATGTATGTCCAAATAAAGATAAGGAGAAATACACATTATTAGCTAGAAGCAATTAAATAAAAGAAGAAAAGAAAAATCCAACACATTGTACGAACTTGTCAGATGAGGTAGTATTCTGGAAGAATAGCCTAAGGCTAGACCTGGTCCATGACAAAATATTAACTAAAAAAATGAAATATGAAAAATATAGGAAATGCTATGAATTTTTCATGAAGGTAGGTGAATTATCCTTTAATCTCAATTTATGTGCATTTTCAAAAGCCAAATTTCTGGTAAAATAAATTTGTGATAGTTACAACTACACAAAACAAAGTTTCTGCTAAGAAAAATGAATGCATCTCAACACTTTTTTAGCTGATTTCTTCCCACTGAATTTTAAACCTTTATTTATTTATTTATTTATTTTTATTGGTTGTTCAAAACATTACAAAGTTCATGATATATCATCTTTGATACATTTTTCTCATTTGGATTATGAACTCCCATTTTTTTCCCCAAATAAGAATTGCAGAAATACATTGGTTACACATTCACATTTTTACATAATGGCATATTAGTGACTGTTGTATTCTTCTACCTTTCCTATCCCCTACTATCCCCCCTCCCCTCCCCTCCCATCTTCCCTCTCTACCTCATGTGCTGTTGTTTAATTCTCTCCATTATTTCCCTCCCATTTCCCCTCACAACCTATTATGTGTAATTTTGTGTATCATTGAGGGTTTCCTACCATTTCCATATGCTTTCTGTTCTCTCTCCCTTTCTCTCCCCTCAATCATTTTGTATAATGTTAATCTTTTCCTCATGCTCTTCCTCCCTTTCTGTTCTTAGTTGCTCTCTTTATATCAAAGAAGACATTTGGCATTTGTTTTTTAAGGATTGGCTAGCTTCGCTTAGCATATTCTGCTCTAATGCCATACATTTCCCTGCAAATTCTATGATTTTGTAATTTTTTAGTGCTGCGTAATACTCCATTGTGTGTAGATTCCACATTTTTTTATCCATTCATCTATTGAAGGGCATCTAAGTTGGTTCCACAGTCTAGCTATTGTGAATTGTGCCGCTATGATCATTGATGTGGCAGTATCCCAATAGTACGCTGTTTTAAGATGATCAGAGAATAGTCCAAGAAGGGTGATATCTTTGTCAAATGGTGGATCCATTCCCAGCTTTCCCAGGAATCTCCATACTGTTTTCCAAATTGGCTGCACCAATTTACAGTCCCACCAGCAGTGTACAAGTGTCCCCTTTTCCCCACATCCTCGCCAACACTTACTGTTGTTTGACTTCCTAATGGCTGCCGATCTTACTGGAGTGAGATGGTATCCTAGGGTGGTTTTGATTTGCATTTCTCTGACTGCTAGAGATTGTGAGCATTTTTTCATGTACTTGTTGATTGATTGTATGTCCTCCTCTGTGAAGTGTCTGTTCAGGTCCTTGGCTCATTTGTTGATTGGGTTATTTGTTATCTTATTTTTTAATTTTTTTGAGTTCTTTGTATATTTTGGATATTAGGGCTTTATCTGAAGTGTGAGGGGTAAAAATTTGTTCCCAGGATGTAGGTTCTCTATTTACCTCTCTTATTGTTTTTCTTGCTGAGAAAAAAAAAAAAAACTTTTTAGTTTAAGTAAGTCCCATTAATTTATTCTTGTTATTAATTCTTGGGCTATGGGTGTCCTATTAAGGAATTTGGAGCCCGACCCCACAGTATGTAGATCGTAGCCAACTTTTTCTTCTATCAGATGCAGTGTCTCTGATTTGATATCTAGCTCCTTGATCCACTTTGAGTTAACTTCCTTGCTTGGCGAGAGAAAGGGATTCAGTGTCATTTTGTTGCATATCGATTTTCAATTTTTCTAGCACCATTTGTTGAAGATGCTATCCTTCGTATATTGCAGGTTTTTAGCCCCTTTTATCAAATATAAGAAAGTTGTAATTTTGTGGATTGGTTTCTGTGTCCTCTCTTCTGTACCACTGGTCCACCTGCTTTTTTCGGTACCAGTACCATGCTGTTTTTGTTACTATTGCTTTGTAGTACAGTTTGAACTCTGGAATCGCTATACCTCCAGATTCACACTTCCTGCTTAGAATTGCTGTTGCTCTTCTGGGTCTTTTGTTTTTCCATATGAATTTCATGATTGCTTTATCATTTCTACAAGAAATGTCGTTGGGATTTTGATTGGCATCAATTTAAACCTGTAGAGAATTTGGGTAATATCGCCATTTTGATGATGTTATTTCTGCCTATCTATGAATTGGGTATATTTTTCCATATTCTAAGATCTCTTCTATCTCTTTAGGGTTCTGTAGTTTTCATTTATAAATCTTTCACCTCTTTTGTTAGGTTGTTTCCCAACTATTTAATTGTTTTTCCAATTATCTTATTTTCTTTGAGGATATTTTGAATGGAGTGGTTTTCCTCATTTCCATTTCAGAAGTTTTGCTGCTGATATACAGCAATGCCTTTGATTTATGCGAGTTGATTGTATATCCTGCCACTTTGCTGAATTCATTTATTAACTCTAGCAGTTCCTCTGTAGACCCTTTTGGGTCTGTTAAATATATTATCATGTCATCCGCAAATAGCGATAATTTAAGTTCTACTTTTCCTAGTTTTATGCCTTTAATTTCTTTTGTCTGTCTAATTGCTATGCCTAGTATTTCAAGAACTAAATTAAATAGAAGTGGTGATAGAGGGCATCCCTCTTGTTCCAGATTTTAGAGGGCATGCCTTCAGCTTTTCTCAATTTAGGATGATGCCAGCCTGAGGTTTATCATATATAGCTTTTGCAATCTTGAGGTAAGTTCCTGTTATCCCTAGTTTTTCTAGTGTTTTCAACATAAAGGGATGTTGAACTTTGTCGAATGTTTTTTCTGAATCTATCGAGATGATCATATGGTTGTTGTCTTTAAGTCTATTGATGTGGTGAATAGCATTTATTGATTTCCGTATAATGAACCAGCCTTCAATCCCAGGGATGAATCCTACATGATCATGGTGCATAATTTTTTTGATATGCTTTTGTATTCGATTCACCAAGATTTTATTGAGAATTTTTGCATCCAAGTTTATTAGAGATATTTGTCTGTAGTTTTCTTTCTTTGAAGTGTCTTTGTCTGGTTTTGGGATCAGGGTGATATTGGCCTCATAGAATGAATTTGGAAGAGTTTCTTCTTTTTCTATTTTTTGAAATAGCTTGAAAAGTATTGGTATTAATTCCTTTTTGAAGGTTATGTAGATCTCTGCTGTATACCCATCCGGTCCATGGCTTTTTTTTGTTGGTAGTATTTTGATGGCTTCTTCAATTTCTTCCTTTGTTATTGTTCTGTTTAAATTGTGTCTGTCTTCCTGACTCAATCTGGGCAGATCGCATGACTTAAGAAGTTTATTGATATCTTCACTATCATCTATTTTATTGGAACATAGGTTTTCCATATACTTTCTAATTATCTTCTTATTTCTGTAGTGTCTGTTGTGATATTGCCTTTTTCATCCCGTATGTTAGTAATTTGAGTTCTCTCTTTTCTTCTCTTCCTTAGCATGGCTAAGGGTCTATAAATCTTATTTATTTTTTCAAAGAACCAACTTTATTTTTATCAATATTTTCAATGTTTTTTTTTGTTTCAATTTCCTTGATTTCTGCTCTAATTTTAATTATTTCTTGTCTTCTACTACATTTGCTGTTGTTTTGCTCTTCCATTTCTAGGTTTTTGAGGTGTAGTGTGAGTTCATTTATTTGCTGTTTTTTTCTTTTTTTTTTTTTTTTGAGGAAAGAACTCCAAGAAATGAATTTCCCTCTTAAAACTGCTTTCATTGTGTCCCATAGATTCCAGTGTGTTGTGTCTCTATTGTCATTTGTCTCTACGAATTTTTTTATCTCCTCCTTTATGTCTTCTGTAAACCATTTATCATTCAGTAGCATGTTGTTCATTTTCCATGTGATGTAGGATTTTTCCTTCCTTCTTTTATCATTGATTTCCAGATTCATTCCATTATGATCAGATATGGTGCATGGTATTATCTCCACGACTTTATATTTACTAATAATTGCCCTATGGCATAATATATGGTCTACCTTTGAGTAGGATCCATGTGCTACTGAGAAGAACGTGTATCCACTTTTTGATGGTTGATATATTCTATATATGTCGGTGAAGTCTAGGTTACTGATTTTGCTGTTGAATTCTATAGTTTCTTTATTCAGTTTTTGTCTAGAGGATCTGTCTAATGGCTAGAGCGGTGTGTTGAAGTCACCCATAATTATTGTGTTGTAGTTTATTTGACTCTTGAACTTGAGGCGAGTTTGTTTTATGAGTGTTGCAGCTCAATTGTTTGGTGCATACAAATTGATAATGGTTATGCATTGTTGGTGCAAGGTTCCTTTTAACAGTATATAGTGTCCTTCTTTATCCCTTTTGATTAACGTAGGGTTGAAGTTGATTTTATTCGATATGAGTATGGCCACTCCTGCTTGCTTCCGAGGGTCATGTGAGTGGTATGATTTTTCCCAAACTTTTAATTTCAGCCTCTGTATGTCTTTACCTATCATATGAGTCTCCTGAAGGCAGCATATTGTTGGATTTTTTTCTTTTTTGATCAAGGTTACTAGCTTATATCTCTTGATTGGTGAGTTTAGGCCATTAACATTTAAGGTTACAATTGAAATATGATTTGTACTTCCAGTAATGTCTATTTATTTATTTATTTATTTATTTTAGTTAGTTTTTACTTTTTGGTTATTTTCCTCTCCCTTTACTGAGATACCTCCCGCTGCTAGTTTCAGGCATTACTTTTCAAATCCTCTTCTTGTAGTATTTTGCTCAAAATGCTTTGCACTGCTGGTGTTCTGGCTGTGAATTCTTTTAGCTTTTGTTTATCGTGAAAGACTTAAATTTCATTGTCAAATCTGAAGCTTAATTTTGCTGGATACAGTATTCTTGGTTGGAATCCATTATTTTTGAGCGTTTGAAATACTTTTTTCCAGGATCTTCTTGCTTTCAAAGTTTGTGATAAAAAATCAGTCGTTAACTTTATTGGTTTACCCCTGAATGTAATCTGCCTACTTTCTCTCGTAGCTTTTAATATTCTCTCTTTGTTCTGTATGTCCTTGTTCTGGCTATCTTCATAATTGTTTGTCTTGGAGTTGGTCTATTATGGTTTTGAATGCTTGGGGTCCTGTAGGCTTCCAGGATTTGGCAATTCATTCCATCTTTCATCTCTGGGAAATTTTCCAGAAATATTTCATTTAATATGTTGTCCATTCCTTTGGTTTGAATCTCTATGCCTTCTTCTATCCTGATGACACTCAAATTTGTTTTTTTATGACATCCCATATCTCTTGAATAGATTGCTCATGGGATTTAAGCATCTTTTCTGTGTTTACTCTATTCTTTTCAAGTTGATAAACTTTGTCTTCATTATCTGATGTTCTAACTTCTAATTGATCTAGTCTATTTGTAATATTCTTCGTTTGAGTTTTTAATTTGGTTTATAGTTTTCTGCATTTCTAGGATTACTGTTTGATATTTCTTTTTAAGATCTCTATCTCCTGGTAAAGCTCGTTCTTTGCCATTTGAATTTGTTTGTTTATTTGATTTTCAAAATATACTTTTATTGCTTGGACTTGCTGCCTCATGTCTTCTCTAATATTCCTTTCCATCTGAGTTAGGTATGCCTTGAGTTTTTTTCCCTATCCCTATTTCTGATGCTTCTCGGTCTTCCTGTAGAATTTTTTTCCCTTGTTTTTTCATGATGTTCACATTACTTTTCAGCTCTATTGATTGCTGTGTTTCTGCTCTCTTCAATAGATTTGTTTTGGTTTTGTATATCTCTGTTGTCTCTCTTTTGTGTTTGTAGACTATGCCTGCAAAAGTGGATTCCGCTTGGAAGGAATTCCGACAGCTGAGCTCCAGTGATGTCACCTGTCTGCTATGGCGGGCCCCAGGCTCCTTGCCGGGTTGTTTGAATGGGGGGGTGGGACTGGACTGTCTCTGGTTGGTTTCACCTCCCGGTCGCTGGCGGGCGGGCGGTCTCCAGCCATCCAGTCGTGCAATCAGTGAATGGGTTGTCACCGGCGGACGGGTGATCTCTAGCTGCCCAATTGCGCAGGCAGCCAGTGGGTGATTGGTTGCTGGTGGGCAGGCGTTCTCCAGCCGCCTAGTCAAGCGGGTCTGTCCTCTAGTCCCCTGGTTTCCTCTGCGAGTCCTGATTTCCCCTGCTACACCAGATTTCCCCTGAGTGATGCCTCTTGGCAGATGAAACTGTACTCTTTGCCTGCCGTTTCTTGGGTGTGGAGGGTGTCTATTGGGAACCCTGGCACTCTATTGTTTTGAATTTTTCCGCCTGCCCCACCCATTGCGCTGGCTAGACAAGTTTCGTTTTCACCGGTGATGGGAGGGGAAGTTGAAGGTCAGGTGCCACTAGTTTTCCCCCCGTCTTTGTGAAGGCTTTCTCTGGTAATCCCTCCCCTGGAAAGCCTAAGAGAGAATTTTTGCAAATTACCTGCTGTATGGGAGATAAGCTGAGTAACACACACCTGTTTTGTGGTTGCAATCTGTCGGAGAGTGGCGGTGGATACTTCAGCTCTCCAAGATGGTGGCCGTTGGTTTCCTCGATGGAGTTTCGGTTGTGGGGGATAGAACTGTAGCGCTTTCTTCCCCATCTGAAATCCCGAGCTCAGCCCCGGGCTCAGTGGCGGGTGAGCCAGCCGGATTCCACAGAATTTGCAGCAACGTTTCTCCCTGCATGCTGGTCGCTTCTCGGTGGAGGCCCGCCGTCTGTAGCCATGGCACGGGCCGCACGGATCAGTCATCCCAGATCTTTGGTCACATAGTTGGCTCTTGTTTGAGACTCAATTACAGGACCTTGGTGGTGGAAATCATTCTTCTAGGTTCCAGGCACACCCATTTTTCTGTAAGATCCTAACAAGATACTTTTTCGTCATTCTAACTCCTTATTCACATGTGAAGTGGCGCAGTACAAAGGGTGTGATGCACTCTATTCATGGCCATCTTGCAATGTCAAAATATTAGGATTTCTATGCACCATTTACTGAAGAAAGTTTTCAGTACTAGTAAACCAAAATGTATTTCGGGTGGATGAATATTTCTGAGAATAATATTTTGAAAAGTAGATTATAAATCCACATACATGAATATGAATGAAATTTGGGAGTGCATAATAAGACACATATATTTCATATTTTGAAAAATCTGGAGGATATATATATATATATATATATATATATATATATATATACACAGACACACACAGAGAGACATTAAAAAGTAGCATTATATATGCCAATCGAAATTCATCATCACATACATATCATCCACAGATTCAAAAATATTCATTTTACTGAACATGGATTTATGTATAATGCTATTCAAATAGGAGGAACACCCATAGGTTGAATTCTCAGTTCCAACAGCTTTTAGAAGGAGTGATATCTTCTCAGTTCCAACAGCTTTTAGAAGGAGTGATATCTTCTCACAATTTCTATATGCCAAGTCAGCCACCTCAAAAAAAATATACGTGTGATACCAGGTATGATTCTATATGTGCATATAAAATTACATGTGCTAAACAGGCTACAGAGAAAGGGAGACAGGAATTCACATATTTGTTAACTTTAACAAAACATGGAGAATTCTTTCAACCAAATAATTGACTAGATTCATAACTCCTACCCTATATAATGCAAAAGGCAAGTCCAACTATACACGATGCCTCCTCTGAACTGCTTGTATTTCAATTCTGTTTGGGTTATTATTCTCCATCATATTATGATTAGTAGTCAGAGTTTAGTAGCGTAGGGGTTAGTGTGAGGGATTCACCATTTTGACTGGAAAATTGTAAAATGAATCCAATGTGTATGCAAATATGTGCTACAAAAAATTGTTCCCACTGTCATCCAGAACAATGGCTTGACATTACCTACTCCCCAAGTAAGACAAAATTATAGGAGAAGAGTTAGAAAATCTGTGAATACATATCTGGAATGGAATATGCTAAGGAGTTTCCAAAAGTAAGGGACAGGGTAAACACTCCACACACTGGAGCTCTTCTGGCCTAAAGACTTCTTGTGGAACTGCCTCTGAGGTTGGGCACTTGAAACATATGTTGTTGTCAAGTGCTTTAGCTTCGTTTCTAGTGAGACCAATAAAGGTGGGTCTGCATCTATGTGATCTGGAGGACATTGTTTCTTATTTTCCACTGAACATGAGCAGCAGTGCTGAATTTGCTATTTGTAGCTAAACTGTGGCCACTGGGTCTAAGTGTCTCCCCGTGTGGACTGTGAAGCCATTTTGTGATCCTAAAATTTTAATGGTGTTTCTTGCGGCTTCACTGGGAGTTTGGTATTTGCTTCACAAAATACAAAGAGGTCAACTGGGACACAGTGCTGGAGGGAGTTCTGTCACGTGTGGTGGGTCAGTTTCTCTAGGACAATGCACGAACCATGCTTCTATCCCACATAGCTTGCCCCATTGACCATAGCAACTTGATTCTGAAACTTGCCCTGAGACTTCTCAATATTACAAGATGCCTTTACATAGAAGGGACTGCTTGCTGCACCATTTCAGTCACAAGACACTTGGAAGCTAATGGCAGATCAACATGGCCCCACCACAAATGTTTTATCACACACCTGCCCACTACTGCTCTAGGCCCAGTACTCAGCAGCCTCCAATTTATTGGCATCTCTGTTCTACACCATTTTCATGAAACCCAGTCAATCAAGGCACTGTCTGGTATACTCATGATCAGCAACAGGACATCCAAAGGTTCTCCAGTGCCACCTGGTCATGGGAATTTCAAAAATTTCTTGGTATTTATCTAGCCATTTTTGAAAGATGAAGTTGGATGCACTGTGCGTTTCAAATCAATCCAGAACCAATAAATTTTGAGGAAGCTCATGTCAATAAAAGACAATGGAGAATTCTCACAGGCAAGGCTTCCCAAAGAGTGGCTAAATGGTCACGTGAATCCAGGCCCATTGATGTCTACAATGTAAGGTCCATGTGTGTTTTGACTCTCAACTATGGCTGCCAAGTCTTTCAGAATAAAATCATGTGATATCTTGGCTGTGATTCCCAGTGCTTTGTGGAAATACAACCTGGGCATACATCTCAGTTTCCAAGGGCGACTCTCATGTGTAGTCTCTTAACATCCCAACACAATTCATGGCAATACTTCTCTGAGGTCAGTTCCAGAACTGAGTCTCTTAGGGGAATCACACCAGAGATCATGTCAAGGTGGACCCAGTCATCTCTTCCAACCACCACACAAATGACCACAATTAAAACCAACACACTCCCACATGGTCCTCATGATATTTCATATAAACACTCTTCATAACCTCTGGTTGGATGTTTCGATGAGGGGCGCAGACCATGAAAGTCTCCAAAATAATCTCCCTTGCCTCTAATTTGCCTAAAATCAGGGTGGCTTGGACACCCTTCCTGTGAACCTGGTGTGATCACATAGGCCTGCTGTTAATACTTCTCTGCTTCTCCAATTTGAGGACTACTGTGGGGTTTAGATTCTTTGTCTGAATTGGAGACATGAGGAAACCCAAGCACCTATGGGCTAGCCTCTGCAGGGCTTTGAAGAAATTATTTGACCCAAAGCATTCCTATTCTAACTTGATGTAGGTCTGGAACCTCACAAAGGAAGGGGAGAGACTTCATACAGAATGACTGCTCTTTTGGCTATTTTGGTTTTGGATGCACACATGGAATCTTTCTTTAGATCCATCAGGTGCTGAGAATCTAAGCCTAAGCCTCACACAGGGCCAAAAGGCTGATTCAGACACATCCTTTCCAATGGAATTAAGCAAAAAGCTTCAGGTGATGCCCATTCATTTCCATGTGAAAACAGTTTTTTTCAGGCATCAAAAAGGGGTGGCCTGAGGCAAAGACCTTTCAGACATTGAGGGCAGCAGAACAATTGATAATTAAAAGGCCCAATGGTTTTCTCCACTGAGACTATCCTGATCACACTGGTATCAGAGTTTTCTGAGATGCTCGCCATTCCCTTCAGCTATCCAGTACATGACGATGTCACAGGGCTTGGAAGTGGTACATATATTGGACACAAAACCATGAGCCTATTCTGGAGAGTGGCCAGAATTCAGGAAGAAAGCAGAAACTTTGAAAGATAGCAAGTGTTGCCCATCGATAAGGCAAGCTGAAATCCATTCATAAATTGGGCAGGATGAATGCTGGGAAGCTTTCAACTAGACAGGACGTATCAATTGATGCATTCTCTTTTCTAATGTCTACAACCATGGACACCATGGGATACACAGACATAGAAACACTCGCCTTGTCAAACGACTTACTCGAAACAGTCTACACCAAACCAAACATACCGACTTTCCTACCTATTCTGAGAACATGAGACAAATCCACAAACTCACACCCACACCCACAAAGGCACCTCCTTCCCCAAAGTAGGTGTGTGACTATCCAGAGTTTCTCTGATTGTGGGCCATATTTTCTTCCCCCAAAATGGCCTGTCCTGTCTCAGATCTGGTCTCTTTGGTCAACATTGTGAAGTACTGAGGAGCCAGCGGTGATCCAATACCTGCTTTCTCAGTAAAGGCGACTTTTCAGAGCTTTCTGGCATTTGGCCATCCTCACATCAGTATGTACCAAGAAAGACTAAATCTGTCCTTGGTAAATCCAAGAAATTGAGACCCCTGGGAGTGGGACTGGGAGTGGATTTGGGTGACTGGCTTCCTGGATCCCAAGTTCAGAGAGTTCTGTCTCTAAGGATGTTAGGTGAGGTCACTTCCTTCAGGAATTGAATAAGGTCACTGCCTTGGCAACCACGTTGTCCTAACAGTTGTTTCAAAGGGTCCCATGAAACTAAGGCTGCCCCTACTTCCTGTGACACTTTCACAACTTAGAATGGTATATCAACCATAGGCACCTGGGAACAGCTCTCAACACAGGCCTGGTTTGGTCCTTCTTCTCTAAATTAAGAAGACAGAGGCTGATTCAGACACATTCCTTCATCCTGACCAGGTTTTTTACAATGGAAGATGACTTTTGCTCTCTCAGTTCCTACATAGCTGACTACAACTTCTGCAGGGATCATTTTTGCATGGACCTTTGAGTTTCTCAGTAGTTGGAATGAATCCTACATTTTTGTATTGTAAGACCATCTCTGTCCCTGCTCTTCTGTAAAGTTAGATTGAGGCAACAGTGAATGGTTAGGGTTAATAACAGGTTTGATTTGGGTTAGGAATCATTCAGCTGGATGAAAAATGGTATTGATAACCTGCGATAATTACAAGAATATATAGGTAAAATATAAGTATGAAAACAGAAATCTAGGTAAGATTTAAAACACAGAAGTGTATTAGGACCTTGATTGTGATACTTAGCTTTGATATATTTTCTGCACAGATGTCTCAGGTACATCGATATACAATTGCATTGGACCTTGTGCCTTGGATGATTGATTGTCAAAGATAACATCCAGTCAAAAAGTGATAGTCGGTAAGATTAAGAAGATAGTCGGTAGTTTAGAAAGGATAGTGAGTATAGAATTTGCACCAAAAGTTCTTTAGCTATAGCTTTTCGGGTATAGAGTAAATGTAAATGTCAGCACATGTGAAGAGTCAGTCACAAAGATGAACTGGGAAAAGTATGTAGGAAAATAGATATCAATAGAGACATTAGGAAATCTGGCAAAGTATAGTCGTTAGTGAAAAGTTAGTAAAATAGGTAGTTGTCTCTTCATGTTTTTCTGTATACTTAACTTCCCTCCCTGCCCTCCCCAAGGAAAGTATATAAGCCCTGTTTAAGCTGTTCTCAGGACTCTCTGCTATATTTAAGTGAGCTCTGAGCCCCAGCATGCTGGACCCCCAATAAACCCTTTGCTTTTGCATGAGACAGTCTCTTGGAGGTCTCTTCGCCTGACACTCGTCCGACCTTTACATAGGGAGGTTCCACCGAGTTCTGGGAGCAGCGGACGAGAGACCCCAACAGGCTCCTCTCGGGATTCGTAAGGCGCCTCTTTCTGGTGTCAGGTTTCAGGTTAGGTCTTGGCAAAATGGCTGTCAATAAAGAGCGTGAGCTCTCTCTCACGGTGGCTGACAGATGTGTCACAGAGCCACAGGCAACCACCCTGAGGGACACCCCAGAGGACTCTGAAAATCGAGGAACAATAGTCTCCTTAACTCAGTGATATTTTGTTTCAGATTCGGTATTGCCAGCCCATCAGGTATTGCCGGCTACTCAGTCCTCGTCCCAGTGTTGGACGTCCATTGCCTGTCTTTATTGTCTTGTCTTGTCTGTGTCATGTGTCGTTGCTTTTACTGTTTGTGCATTTTTCATTATGGGAAAGAGCACTTCAATGCCTCTGTCCCTGACCCTTGATCACTGGACCAAATTCCGCTTAAGGGCTCAGAATCTTTCTTTTTCAGTAAACCGCTGGACCTGGCAGACTCTCTGTGCCTCAGAATGGCCCACCTTTGGATTCGGATGGCCCTTAGAAGAATTTTTCTACTTCTCAGTAATTTAAAAATTCAGAGATATTGTCTTTCAGGAAGGGCCACATAGCCATCCAGATCAAAAGCCATATATCTTAACCCGGCATTACCTCTGCAAATCTCCTCCATGGGTGAAGCCTTTCTTTGCCCCTGCCCCCGCTCCTAATCTTTCCCCCACGATCTCTCAAACCCTCTGCTCCTCCTCCTCCTCCACCCTCTTTTCTGCCTAAGTCACAAGATTTAACTCTACTGGACTCTCATCCCTCTCCTTATCCCTTGCCCTGGTCTCCCAAGCCCCAACACCCTCTAAGTGATTCCCCTGCTGCTGACTCAGCCTCTCCGCCATTGGAGGAAGCTAAGCCAGCCCAGCACCCTCCAGAAAACTCCCCCGTGGCACACACAGCCCCTCCTCCCCTGGAGGAACCTGGCACGGCTAAAGGAACTCACCGGCAATGAATGATTGAAAACCCTGGAACTCCCGTGATGCTCCCCCTCCGTCCCTATGTGCCAATGATTGATGATGGTCATGGGGAAAAAATGCAAGCCTACCAGAATTGGCCTTTCTCCTCTTCAGACCTATATAACTGGAAAAATAACAATCCCCCTTTTACCGAGGACCCCACTCGTCTCTCAGGTGTGGTTGATTCATAGATGTTTTCACACCAGCCTACTTGGAATAACTGCCAACAACACCTAGGGACTCTCTTCATGACAGAGGAACAAAAGAGAATCCTCCTGGAAGCTAGAAAATAATATCCTCAGACCAGGTGGGTGACTGACACAACTTCCCAACATATTCAACCCGGCTTTCCCTAGAATCGACGAAACAGGGACCCCAATACCTTTGAAGGTAGGGAGCATCTGTTCACTTATCTCTGGGCTCTAATAGCGGGTATCTTAGTGGCTGCTAGGCGACCAACTAATTTGGCCAAGGTAATAGAGTTTATTCAAGGGCCTGACGTATCTCCCTCTATGTTTCTAGGGAGAATTATGGAGGCATATAGGAGATATACTCCTTTTGATACTCAGGCAGAGGCTCAAAAGGCATCTGTCATGATGGCCTTTATTGGGCAAGCTGCCCTGGATATTTAAAGAAATTTAAAACACTTAGATGGATTACAAGATATGACTTTGAGAGATTTAGTCAGCGAAGTCAAAAAGGTATACTATACGAGAGAAACTGAAGAAGATAAGGAAGCAAAGGGAGGATAAAAGAAACAAAAGACAGACTAAGGAATTGACTAAGGTCCTGGTCACAACAACAAATAGGCCAGAAATAAGAAACATGGAGACAGGAAGGGATACCTGGGCCCAAACTAGAGGCCACCCCTGGCCTCAGATCAATGTGCCTACTGTAAAGAAAAAGGACACTGGGCCAAAGAGAGCCCTAGAAAGAGATAGCCACGCCAGCCAGCCATTCTGACTCTGGAGGATGACTAAGAAAGTTGGGGATCAGATCCCCTCCCCGAGCTCAGGTTAACTTTTGAAGTGGAGGGCACCCCAGTAAACATTGAAGTGGATACAGGGGCAATATACTCAGCCATTAAGGCCCCATTTTGCCCTCTATCAAATAAAAGGTCTCTAATTCAAGGGGCTAATTGCAGTAAATATCGGGCTTGGACAACTAAGAGGACCTGGGACCAGGGGAAAGGAAAAATCCATCACTTCTTCCTAGTAATTCCAGAATGCCCGGCCCCATTGATGGGCAGAGTTCTGCTCAGCAAGCTCCAGGCCAAAATAACTTTTAACCCTGAAGGCCCCCAAGTTGAATTTCTAAATCCTTCAGTAAAAACTCCTATATTCACAGCTCTAACTATGTCAGTAGATAATGTACACCAAATCACTCACCTTAGTTCAAAGAAACTACATTCATTCCTGAAGGATCAAGAACAGAGTTTTCCACTAACCGACTCACAGTTAAAGGAAATAACTGAATGGTTAACAAAAGCCTGTCAGGTCCATCAATTGGTTAATTCTTATCCTTCCAAGCTTCCTGCAGGAAAGCACCTATGAGGAACCAGACAAGGACAATTCTGGGAAGTGTACTTTACTGAAATAAAGCCAGCAAGTTATGGACTTAAAAATCTCCTAGTCTTTGTAGATACATTTTCAGATGGATTGAAGCCTTTCCCACCAAAAAAAAGAAAAGGAAAAAAAAGAAAAAAAAAGAAACAATGCAAATTGTGGTGAAGAAGATCCTGGGAGATATTTTTCCAAGATACGGCCTGCCTAAAGTAATAGGGTGTGATAATGGACCCGCGTTCATAACCCACATAAGTCAGGGGTTAGCCAGGACCTTGGGGATTTATTGAAAGTTACATTGTGCTTATAGACCCCCGAGTTCAGGACAGGCAGAATGAATGAATAGAACCATTAAAGAGACCATAACGAAATTAAGCTTAGTGACCGGCATAAAATATTGGACTATGCTACTGCCTTATGAACTGTTTCATGCAAGAAATACTCCCTCTGTTTCTTTGTGTAACCTCACCCCCTATGAAATTTTCTATGGTGCCCCTTCTCCAGTAAGGGACCTAACTCCAACTCTAAGACCTAATGATCCCTTTCACACCCCCTTGCTTGACAGACTTAAAGCTCTTGAAAGAACTCAGGATACCTGTGAAAACAGATGGCCACTGCCTAACAACCTGGGGACGAGAGGACTCCAAATCAACATCAAGTAAGATACTTCTTCTATGTAAGACGACATCAGGTGTCATCCCTGGAACCCCGCTTGAAAGGACCATACCAGGTGCTACTTATAACACCTACAGCGGTAAAGGTAGACAGAATCATTTCCTGGATCCATACCTCTCATCTCAAGCCTGCGGCCTGTTGAGACTCTGGCTGGAAACTGGAAAAGACTGGTAACCCTTTCAAATTGTGTATTCCTCATATTATTGCTACCTATAAACTCTGTTTGCTCAACCATGTAATTTCTTTTCTCCAATCTCAAATTGGACAAGTTAAACTTATGTTAATACCCCACTAGCAGACATAAAATGTGACACCACCCAATGATCAATTTTATGACTAAAAGTGGCCAGAAGAAGAAATGGGGAATGAAAGGTTAATAAAATAGGCACTTGTCACTTCCTGTTTTTCTGTACGCTTAACAAAACACTGTTGAAATCTTGAGAAATGTTTGCTAATCTTGTTCCCAGAATGTGCTGTCCCCAACGGCCAAACTACAGAATGCACTCCCTCACCCGGTTGCGTGCAAACTGCCCACTCGCCCTGATCCATTAATAAAATTCCCTCCCTGCCCTCTTCAAGGAAAGTATATAAGCTCTGCTTAAGCTGTTCTCAGCGCTCTCTGCTCTATTCAAGTTAGGTATGAGCATCAGCACGCTGGACCCCCAATAAACCCTTTGCTGTTGCATGAGATAGATTCTGGGTGGTCTCTTCCTCCGATGCTCACCTGACATTTACTTGGATGATTGAATGTAGAAAAGAACATCCATTCAAACCGGGATAGTCAGTAAGATTAGAAATATAGTTGGTAGGTTTAGGAAGAAGAGTGAATATTGGATTTGGAAAAAAAGTCCTTTAGCAATAGGGTTTCATATAGAGAGTGAATGTAAATGTCAGCACATGTGAAGAGTCAGTCACAATGATGAAGTGGAGAAAACATGTAGGAAAGCAGATATCAATAGAGACATTATGAAATCAGGCAAAGCATAAAGTTAGTGATAGGATTACACATTCAACAGGGTTGACTTTAATTATATAATCTTAGAAAAAAAGAAATATGTAGTCATCAATAGGATTGACATTTGAGAGCATTAGGCAAGTGGACATGGATGATTTTAGTAATGCAGGTTCACTTTCCATTTAGATTTTGGTACAATCATAAGTGTGACCTTTGCATTTTGTGTTCAGAATATTACTGTGATACAATGTATATGTAGATCAGGTGACATGAGTATTTCTCGTAACCATTTCTGGGAGCAATATTTTGAAGACATATAAATTAGTATTGGGGGTACAAAAAGTTGTACCCTGTGTCTATGAATATAGAGGTTTCCTGGCCTAAAGACATTTTGAGAAACTGCCTCTGAGGCTGGGCACTTGAGATATATGTTGTTGTCAGTAGCTTTAGCTTCCTTTGTAGTGAGACCATCAAAGCTAGATATGCATCTATGTGACCTGAAGGACATGTGTTCTTATTTTCCAATGAACATGGTGCAGCAGTGATGAATTCTCTTTTTGTAGGTAAACAATGGCCATTGGGGCTAAGCCTCTCCCCGTGTGGACTGTGAAGCCCTTTGGTCATACTCCACTTTTAATGGTCTTTCTTGCTGCTACAATGGGAGTTTGGTATTGGCTTCACAAAATACAAGGAGTTCAAATGGGTCACAGTGCTGCACGGCATTCTGTCACATGTGGTTGGTCAGTGTCTGCTGGAGAACGCACCAACCAGGCTTCTATCCCACATAGCTTGCGCCCTTGTCCATAGCAACCTGATTCTGAACATTGCCCAGAAACGTCTCCATATACCAAGATGCCTTTTTATATAATTGTCTGCTGGCTGCACCATGTCAGTCACAGGACATTTGGAAGCCAATGGCAGATCTCCATGGCCACAGCACAGATGTATTATCACACACTTGCTAACCACTACTCTAGGCTCACTACTCAGAAGGCTCCAAATTACTGGCATCTCTGTTCTACAGCATTTTCATGAAACCCAGTCAATCAAGGCACTGTCTGGTATACTCCTGATCAGCAATAGGACATGGAAATGTTTTCCAGTGCCACCTGGTCAAGGGAATGTCCAAAATTTCATGGTATTTATCTCGCCATTTTTCAAGGATGAATTTGGAGCCACTGTGAGTTTCCCATTCATCCAGGAACCATAAAATTTTGAGGAAGCTCATTTGAATGAAACCTCTGGAGAACTCTCACAGGCAAGGCTTCCCAAAGAGGGGGCAAAAGGTCACATGAAGCCAGGCCCATTGAGGTCTACAATGTGAGATCCATGTGTGTTTTGTCTCTTAATTATGGCTGCCAACTCTTTAAAAATAAAATCATGTAATATCCTGGATGAGATTCCCATGGCGATGTGGGAAGCCATCCTGGGCCTAGAACTCAGTTTCCTAGGGCGACTCTCATACGTGGCCTCCTAAAATCCCAACATGACTTCATGGCAATACTTCTCTGAGTTCGGTTCCAGAACTCAGTCTTATGGGGAATCACACCAGTGTTCAAGCCCAGGTGGACCCAGTCATCTCTTCCAACCACCAACAAATGACCACAATTAAAACCAAAACCCTCTAAAATGGCCTTCAGCTTCTTCCATATAGACACTCAACATAAATTATATAACTGGTTCCAACTTTAAATAATGGATTGAATTGTTATCTGAAAATATACAGGAAATCTTATATTGATATACAATCATTCATTCCAACCAGTTATACATCTAATGGTAATTTTAGGGTTATGGTTTATCATGAAGAGTGTGGGAGTTTTGCTTCAAATTTTTATGGAAATCGAAAATAATGTGTTTGGAAAGAAGTCTCATGAGAAGAACAGTCAAGAAACCTGGAGGAATACATGTGTTCTGCAGCAGGAAATGATTGAAAGTGAAACAAATGCCTATTAATTTGTGAACCTGTGGATGAAATATATATCCTATGGTGTGCATAAACTGAAGAAATAGTTATGTACCAGTGTTAAATAAAATGAACTTCAAAATACACATCATGTCCCATAGGAATATATTTGCATTGATGTTAAACTGGGTCAGCTACTGTAGAAATATTAGGATTTTATGCACCATTCACTGAAGTCACTTTTCAGTACTAGAAAACAAATATGTATTTCAGGTGGATGTATATTTCTGAGAATAATCTTGTGAAAAGTTGATTATGAATCCACATACATGAACATGAATGAATTTAGGTAGTGTATATAGGACACATATATTTTATATTTTGAAAAATTTGGAGAGTATATATGTATATATACACACACACAAAACACAAACACAGACAATAAAACGTAGCAATATATATGCCAATCGAAATTCTTCATGAAATATATATCATCCACTGATGCAAAAATATTTATTTTACTTAACATGGATTTATGTATAATGTTTTTCTACTAGGAGGCTCCCCCATACGTTGAATTTTCAGTTCCAACAGCGTTTAGGAGAAGTGATCTCTTCTCACAATTTGAATCTGCTAAGTCAGCCACCTCACAAGAATATACGTGTGATACCATGTAGGATTCTATATGTGCATATAAAATACATGTGGTGAATAGGCTACAGAGAAAGGGAGCCAGGTATTCACATATTTTTTAACTTTAAAAACACATGGAGAATTATTTCAATTAAAAATTAGCTAGATTTATAACACCTACCCTATATCATGCAAAAGGCAACTCCAACTATACACCATGCCTCCTCTGAACTGCTTGTATTTCTATTCTATTTGGGTTATTTTCCTCCATCATATTAGTATTAGTAGTCATAGTCTAGTAGGATATGGGTTAGTGCCAGGGGTCCCGGCCGGCAGGACACATCAACGTGGACATCGAACATAGTTGGGGAGGAATGAAGGGACAAGAGACAGGAGAGATGACAGCCAGACAGGAGTTCTGATCAAGCTGCAAACTTTTATTGTTCTCACAGGGTGTTTATATGCTGCCGATGGGAAAACTCTCTTATCGGCAGTTGCTGGATGTCTTCACAGGGTTAGATAACCTCAGGATATTTCAGCAAGACAGATTGCGACAGGATGTCTCAGGGAGATAGATGGTTGTGGGATATCTCCCAGGCAGGATGTCTCCCAGGGGGCTGTTTCTTGTAAGTGTCAGGCTATTCTTTGAAGGAGAACTTCCTTCTAGGCCCTGACATCTCCCCCTTTCTTATATAAAATATTTGACCTACCTTACCGGCCATGTTTTTAGGGGGGGTTAGAAGCTCTGTTTGTCTAGGAGGCCTTAGAATATCTCCTGATCCGAGCAAGCATCTTTACTAGCAGATTTCGTGGTGGCCTTGGCATGTTTTTGGAGGAGATGGCCTTGAAGGGGAAGCATGCCAACCGCCATGCACCAGAGCGTGTCACTCAGAGGTCTTGTGTTTGGGGATCCGTGGATCCATCCTTTTGCAGTCCTTCCTGCACCCTCCGATATTATGGCCTAACGTCCTCACTCCATGGGTGCGTCTTCCCCCAAGCCGAAGGGCCCATGGAGACGAACCCTTATGGCAAGGGCAGAAGATGGTTTGTCAGAGCTTTTACTTATAGTTTTATGTAAGAAAGAGAGATCTGTGGGGATGTGAACTTAAGAAATAAGCCTGTGAGAAGGGTAGAACATCCTCTTAAAAGTTGACAGCGTGGTCTTCCATCTCCAGATGATGATAGTGAATCTGTATGGGCTTAGAGGCCATAATATTAATGTGTTCTTTAATAAATTGTACCACACTTTATAATGCAGGGTCCTATGGTCACCATTAAACGTAAACCCAACAAAGGGCCTAATAGGGGAAGAAGGTAGGGTAGAAATCCATTAAGCTTAGTCCAGAGGGGATTTTCAAATAGTTCTCTTCATCTCTTTTCTAGATCTTCTTGAAGCTGCTTAAATTTAGTGCATACTATGACTGATTTATTGGCATAAAAGCAGCATCGTTCCCCTAAGGCCAATCAAATATATCCCTGGTTAGCAGTCAGCAAATCTAAGCCTCGTCTGTTTTGAAGGAACACTTTTGCCAGGAAGTCTATTTGGTCCTACAAATCTTTAATGGTTTCTGATAGAGTTTGTACATCATTTTAAGTTGTTGAGACGTGCGATGGTAAGGGTGTATAGCCGTGCCAAAGCCAGTGTACCTGTGCCCACAGCAGCTGTTATTCCAAGGCTGGCAATAAGTGGTAAGGCCTGTATCACCCGCCTCTGTCTTTTGACTAAGGTGTCTAGGCTAGAGGTTCGTCTCCTGGGACAATAGTTATATCAGGGAGTAATAAGGCAAGAACACAGTCACTGGTCCAATTCGCTGGAAACCTGGGGAAGGCCACATTTCCTCCACACATAACAACTGTGCCATTGGGGGGACAAAGAGATGGGATGGGTGAGGAATAATTTTGTACTGTTGAGCAATTTCCAAAGGAAGTAATTCCAAAATCCATATCATAGGTATTATTCTGCATCGCACCTAAAAGACATAATGTAAAAGTGCCTATAGGCTATTTTTTAAAGGGAAATCCGGGTTGGCATGTATTATCATTGTCCATAGTAAAATTAATAGGAACTGCCATAGGAATGCTTGCCCCTGTTGTCATGCAGAGCCAGCAATTACCAGCAAGGGTGGGGTTGGAATTACTAAAGAAGGAGAAGGTAGTTTGCAAAATATCTAATGTATTGGTATCTAAACCTGGGAACTGGGATTTCGGCTACATTAAGGGATGATATGTGAGCTCAGGGATTTGGGGTTTCAAAAGTTTGATTATCTGAGGATGCTTGACAGAATAAGTGGGTCCTCTACCATCAGAGACCCCTGTAGGGGCCTTAATGGGCCAGTCGGAAGGTTTTCCGACAGTGCCTTGGCACCCAGCTTACTGTAGCTTGGTGTATTTGCCTTCTCCTCCCCGGTCAAAGAGAACGGGGGTATAATGAATAGTGGTCCCCCCTGCTTCATGAGTTTTAATTAGGGAGGCTTCAAAAAATCATTTTCCCTGCTTGTTAACACAAATTGAGGCCGACACATAACAAGAGACATGCATCGCCAGGGTATGAGTACGGGTTGCAGAACAATTTTGGAGAGCTTTACTTGTACTAGGGGGAATAATCTTTGGCTTGTTAACACATACCCATTTAGGCTGATGAACTCCTCTTGGTTTATGGTCAACCTCGGCATGGAGGTAAGCCACCTTAGTCATGCAGTCAGCAGTCTGGGTCCAACTAGTGGAAGCCTGAGTCCAAGATCCTCCCTTGCATTCACGGGGGCGGGGGGGCAAAAAGGTACTCCATGATGTTGGAAGGTGGAGGGCCAAGGCCTCCGTGCACAAACCTGTTCAGCATAAGTTCCTTAAGCAGGATCCTCACACAGATTGTTGGATGGATCCGAAAAAGAGGAAAAATTGTACTCATGGGGAGGGCCTCCGTCCCCGGTTTGAGGTAAGTCATTAACCTGTTTAACCAGGTGTTCTGGTAACCATCTTGGGGCTGCTAGCTCTTGGTCCAAAACACAAGCTGAGCCTCGTTCCCAGATGAGGACAGGATCTGGGTGTTTCCATTTATTTGTAAGGGGATTTCGCCACATAACAGGTGGGTGATCAGAATTGGAAAAGGGATGCCAGTGTCTGTCTGCAGCCGAAAGGCCTTCACTGTCTAGGGTAAGAAAAAAAAAGGGCAAATAATGCATGGTTAAGGCAATGCCTGTGAGTGGTAAATACAAGGGAGGAAGTCTTAAGGCGGGATAGCCAAGTCTTTAAGGTAAGGTGGAACGTTCCACAATGCCTCGGCCCTGAGGTTTGTATTGAATTCCAGTAGTATGACAAAATTGCAAGGTAGCACAAAACTGTTTAAAATTGGCACTGGTATATGGAGGACAATTATCTGTTTTAATATGTATTGGTTTACCCATTATGGAAAAGGCTGAAACAAGATGAGAAAGGACATC
Organism: Callospermophilus lateralis; assembly: GCF_048772815.1. Taxonomy (NCBI): domain Eukaryota; kingdom Metazoa; phylum Chordata; class Mammalia; order Rodentia; family Sciuridae; genus Callospermophilus; species Callospermophilus lateralis. The sequence continues at coordinate 2,433,072 of NW_027512826.1, forward strand.
TTTGGTAGCCTCTCCAGAATGTGGTGATGCAAAAATAAAGCTGCTGAAGGTATCGATAGAAACATGTATATATTTGGTTTATCCAAATTCAGGAAAATGAGTAACATCCATTTGCCAAACCTGATTTGGCAGTAATCCTCAGGGGTTAACTCCCAAGTGTTGAATCGGGAGAGAGAGAGCGCAAGCAGGGCATTCTTTAACTATTTCTCGTGCCTGTTGCCTGGTAATTTTACAAAGTAATCAAAGGCTCTGGGAATTTAGTTGGTGAAGATTGTTTAGCCCATGGCCTTTTGAATGGAGCCACCAAAAATTGGAAAGATGGTAGGAGTTGCTGCATCAGCTTAAGCATTACCTGTGTTAGAGGACCGGAAAGATCAGAGTGTGCCCTGATGTGTCCTAAGAAAAATGGGTGTTGTTTGGCCTGAATTAGCTGCTGAAGCTGGTGAAACAGAAAGGCCGCATTGGAAGAAGCTTTAATGGCGGGTGAAATCTCCAGCAGGGGCACAGAATGAGCAATGTAGGCACTGTCTGTATGAATATTAACAGGATTATCACAAAATGTTATAAAAACTTGTGTTATGGCAAACAATTCCACAAACTGTGCTTAATGATAGACAGTATCAAAGGTGGTAGGCTGGTTATTTACAACAAAGACCGCACAGCCATTACTGGAACCCTCTGTAAAGACAGTAAGGGCTTGAGGACTGGGAGCCTTTTGAGTAATTTTGGGAAAAATGAATGGATGTATCTGGACAAAATGTAAAAGGGTGTCATTGGGGACATGGTTATCAATTGTTCCCAAATGGCCTGATTGGGCAATACCCCATTCATCCCCTCTCTGTAGTAAAAATTGGGTTTGGTGATTAGTATATGGAATTAAAATATTATCAGGGTCTTTGCCAAAATGTTGTCGAGAAAGCAAACGACCTTTAATAATAATAGAAGCTACCTGAGCAAGATAAACGGTAATAAACTTGGAGGATGTGGTGGATAAATGGACCCAAAGCAAGGGGAAGCCTTTATTTTTAAAATATGGATATCCTGTCAAAATTTTTCTGAGGGTATATGAGGAGCGTGTAAAAGAACCAGAACCAGAGGAAGGTTATAAGAAATTTGTGTAACAAACTGTTTGGCAATGGCTTCTGTGACTTGGTTTAATGCCTGTCATGACTCGGGAGTAAGCTTTTGAGGGGAAGAGGGGTAGGAATCACCTCTCAAAATATCATTAAGGGGCAAAAGTACACAAGTGGGTAATTTTAAATATGTTCTTAGCCATTGAATATCTCCCAGTAATTTTTGAGAATCATTAAGGGTGTGAAGATGGTCCACACGTAGTTGTATTTTAGGAATTTGGATCTGATTATCTTGAAGTTTAAGGCCCAAATAGGTATAAGGGTCCTGTGTTTAAACCTTATCAGGAGCTATCTGTAGTCTCAAGGTAGTGAGTGTTTTCTAAAGGTCCAAGTAACAATTATTAAGGTCATGGTAATTAGGTGCAGCAATTAAAGAATCATCCATATTATGTAAAACATAAAATTGTGGTCATCACTCTCTCACAGGGTCTACTGCTTGAACAGCTTATTTTTAGCAAAGACTAGAGCTGTTGGCCATACCTTGGGGAAGAACCTTCCATTGAAATCTCTGCATAGGGCCGTGGAAATTAATGCAAGGGAGACTAAAGGCAAAATAGGGTCTATCCTCGGGATGTAAAGGAATGGTAAAAAAGCAAACTTTTAAGTCAATAACCATTTTACAATAGTTTTTGAGAATAGCCACTGGTGTGGAAATTCCAGGCAGTAGTGCTCCCATCAGGCACATAACTTTATTAATGGCACAAAAATATTGTAAAAGACTCCACTTGCCTGATTTTTTCTTGATAACAATAGGAGTATTCCATGGTGAGGTTGAGGGCTCTACATGGCCAGCTGCCAGCTGTTCCTGCACTAACATGGAGGCAGCCTCCAATTTTTCTGGGGGGTAAGGGGCCACTGATCCACCCACACAAGAGTCTGAGTCTCCAAAATAATTTTATCTGCATGGGGTACAGGAGGGTCAGGAACCGACACTAAAAATCAGAATACCCAAGTCCATATGTATTTGTTTTTTTTATGGGTTTTATAGTCCCCACCAGTCCTTGTCTCAGTCTCACAAGGCCTGTACCAGGGACAAAATTCATACAAAGCATTTGATGAGTCACCATGGAATTGGGACTGGCAAGAATAACTTCCATTTGACTCAAAATATCTCGGCGTCATAGGTTAACAGGGAGGTCAGGAACAATGAAAAGAGTGACAGTCACCTTATTACCCTCTTTATCAGTCCAGCTAAAAGCCCTAGAACTGACATGGAAATTTTTTGACTCTTAACCCTTTTAGATCATTCAAGGATGGGGTGATGGGCCAACCTGATGGCCAGTATTTGTGAGAAATAATTGTGGCATCAGCTCCAGTATCTAGAATTCCTTGGAATTCCTTTCCTTCAATAAGTAAGGTAAGGGTGGGTTTATTGTGAGAAATGGGCTGAACCCAATATACATCAGAGGAGCCGAGGGAGGCTGTCCCCCGTTGTAGGTTTGGGCAGTGGAAGTGCCTCCTGAATCCAAGGGAAGGAATGTTAATTGTGCAAGTCTTGTTCCTGCTGGGATGGCCGGAACTCCATTAATAGCTGTTTCCAGTATTTTGATTTCTTCAGTGAAATCATTATCATTAATGCCAGGGAAGACCTGAACACCATTTAACGTAGCAGAGGCTCTTCCAAGAATAAGGGCACTCGTATGAGATGAAGCGGGACCCATAATTCTAGGGGGTATTATCTGGTGCCCTTGCATTGAGTCTAATATTGTATCGGTGGTAGCACAGAGGTCCAATCCTGCGCTGCCTGGGGTGGCTAGTTGGAGGGAGGCAATTGTGGGGAAGAATTTTGTGGTAGGTTTGAAGTTTGGGAGGGAACAAACCTTATTGCCCCTGGTTTTGTCCTGGGGGAGGTCGTGGCCAGGGGCTGGCCCCGCAGGGAGTTTCCTGAGAAGCAGGAAGAAATAGACTGTCTGAGGCCATTTGTCTTAGATCTACACTTACTGGCCCAGTGATGACATTTACCACATCTAGAACAAAGGGTAGCTGGGGGCGATTTAGCCCCAGTTTGAGGAGACGATATTCCTAGGCTTTGTTTGCCTTTCGGACACTTGCGTGCAAAATGGCCAGGTTGTTTACAAGTAAAGCAAGTACATGAGCCAGGATTGTGAAAGGCCTTGGTAAAGGGGGCACGTAGGGCGAGACCCATGGCATGGGCTGCACCCACCCCTGCACAGAGTCTAATAAAGTCAGAAAGTTTCCCTTTTTCCTTATGTGGTCGAAGAACATCCTGACATGCCGGGTTGGCGTTTTCAAAGGCAAGATGTTTTACAAAAGTTCTTTCGCTTTCGCTTGGTCCAAGCAAGCAATCTGCAGCTAGGTTAAGCTGGGGAACAAAGTTTCTATAAGGGTCGTTGGGTCCTTGTCAAATTTTTGCCAAAGAAGTGGTAGCCGAGCCCGTTTGAGGGAGGCATCTCCAAGCATGTAAGCCAGCCATCTGAATCTGCGCCAAAAGTCCAGCAGGGAAACGTGCCTATTTAGTTTTAGTGTCAAATGGCTCATAGCCCACTAGCTTAACATAAGTTCAGGATTTAGAGGAGGCCTTAGTTAATTTTTTTTGAGCAGTTTCCTGACAGTGCTCCTTGAAATCTGCATTCCATAACAGGAAATCTCTGGCACTGAGGGTAGCTCGGTCTAAAAATTTCCAATCATTGGGAGTAAGCCATTGTGCGCTGTGGCTTTCTAATAAAGTCAACGTGTAGGGCACAGTGGGGCAATTGTAAGCACAAGTCTTTTTATGTTTTTCAAGAAAACGCAGGCTTAATTTTTTGTAGACACTCTGGGTTCCTTCCTGCCTAGGGGTGAACTCTTCATCCTCTGAGTCCTGATCTCCTTGATCCATTTCCCCCGCTTCCTCCTCTTGATCCTCCTCTAAGTCTTTGACCTCAGCCTTTGCAGGCATATCTATCTGACTGCGGGTGACTGGGAAGGCGAGAACAGGCTGATGGAGTGGCTTAGCCTTTGTATTAGAGCACCGTGGGCCAGCTTTCATTGACTCCATGCCTAAGGCTAATGAACAGAGCTCAGAGTCAAGGGATCTTAATTCTTTTAAAAGTTTGATCTGTTCCCGTCTATGTTGGAGAGACTCTCACAAGGGAGCCAGGCTAGGCAAGGGAAGTGGGGAAAAAAATATCTGGGTGGTATTTTGCTCCTGAAGGGCTGGAGCACAAAAGGCAGGAGGGATATAGGAGGTAGGTAGATGTGTAAGTCCTATAGGCTGTGGCAGGGTCCTGAGAGGTGGCACATCTTCTGAATGGTAGCTTGCTGCTTCCTTCTCCAAGGTAGCCTCCGTCCCAGGGGTCAATGTGTCTCTGGGATTTAAAACTCGATAAAGGCGTCTGGTAACCATTAGAGCCTTATTCATTAGGGTGGTATTTTGAGGGGGACCAGGAAGGTTCCCAGGGTCCTGGGGAGACTGAGAAGGGTCAATCTCTATACTAACTGATGGGCATGCCTTGGGGAGACGAGAGGTGTTTTGCATAGTCTCTTCTCCAATCCTGACAAGTTGTAAGGTACCATTGTCAAAGGGTGAACTTTTAAGAATTTCATTAATTAAGTTCCAGTAAGAAAATGTGGGAACTGGCACTTTTTCTGGGTCAAAGGTTTAATAATAATGTTTTAAACAGTCTCTTACTCTAAGCCATCTTTTACCATCAATGGTCACTTCAAGGTGAAACCATGGACACAATACTCCGATGTATTAGAAAAAAAAAAATTTAAGTCCTTTTTCTTAACACACACCCCCATGTCTTGAAGGACTCCTTGAGGCCTGACAAAAACAAATCATGTGGCGAAACTGCTTGTCCCATGGTGGGTCACTCACCGTGCGTCATCCCCACTCTCCTCCTGGATCTGTCTCTTGGTGGTGTCTGCTGAGGCAATCGCAAGCTCCACTTGATGAAGTCTTCCAGGAGGACGGGGTTCCCAATGAGTCAAAGGCTCGAGCCCCAGTCAGTGGGTGCCAGTATTACCTGCTGGAAAGACACATCAACAGGGGCAGCGAACCTAGATGCGGAGGAATGAAGGGACAAGAGACAGGAGAGATGACAGCATGACAGGAGTTCTGATCAAGCTGCAAACTTTTATTTTTCACACAGGGGCATTTATATGCTGGAGATGGGAAAGCTCTCTTATCCGAAGTTTCTGGATGTCTTCACAAGGTGAGATACACTCAGGATGTTTCAGGAAGACAGATGGCAACAGGATGTCTCAGGGACACAGTTGGCTACAGGATGTCTCCCAGACAGGATGTCTCCATGGGGGCTGTTTCTTGTAAGTGTCAGGCTATTCTTTAAGGTGAATTCCTTCTACCCCTGACAGTCAGGGATTCAGTATTTCGAATGGAAAATTGGAAAAAGAATCCAATGTGTATTCAAAACAATGCCTTGACATTACCTTCATCCCAAGTAAGACACAATTAGAGGAGAAGAGTTAGAAAATCTGTGAATACACATCTGGAATAGAAAATGCTCAGGAGTTCACAACCTTGGAGGTGGTATAGGAGTTTCCAAAAGTAAGGGACAGGGTAAAAACTCCACAAACATGGAGCTCTGCTGGCCTAAAGATTTCTTGAGAAACTTCATCTGAGGTTGTTTTTAGGAGCTTTAGCTTCCTTTGTAATGAGACGATCAAAGCTGGGTCAGAATCTATGTGACCTAGAGGACATTGTTTCTTATTTTCCAATGAACATGAGGCAGCAGTGCTGAATTCTCTCTTTGTAGGTAAACTGTGGCCACTGGTGGCTAAGTGTCTCCCAGTGTGGAATGTGAAGCCATTTGTCATCCTCCAATTTTTGTGGTGTTTCTTGCAGCTGCACTGGGAGTTTGATATTTGCTTCACGAAATACAAGAAGTTCAACTGGGACACAGTGATGGAGGGAGTTCTGTCACGTGTGGTGGGTAAGGGTCTGCAGGAGAATGCACCAACAAGGCTTCTATCCCACATAGCTTGCCCCCTTGACCATAGCAATCTGATTGTAAACATTGCCCTGAATCCTCTCCATATAACAAGATGCCTTTACATACAAGGGTCTGTGGCTTGTAGCATGTCAGTCACAAACCATTTGGAAGCGAAGGGCAGATGCAGATGACCCGACCACAGATGTTTTAACACACACCTGCACACCACTGCTCTAGGCCGACTACTCAGCAGGCTCCAAATTACTGGCATCTCTGTTCTACACCATTTTCATGAAATCCAGTCAATCAAGGCACTGTCTGGAACACTGATGGTCATCAATAGGACATCCAAAGGTTCTCCATGGCCACCTGGTCATGGGAATGTCAAAAATTTAAAGGTGTTTATCTAGCCATTTTTCAAGGGTGAACTTGGAGGCACTGTGGGTTTCAATTCATTCAGGAACGATTAAATGGAGAGGAAGCTCATTTCAATGAAAGCTCTGGAGAACTATCACACGCAAGGCTTCCCAAAGACAGGCCAAAAGGTCCCATGAAGCCAGACCTACTGAGGTCTAAAATTTGAGGTCCATGTGTGTTTTGACTTGCAACTATGGCTGCCAAGTCTTTAAGAATAAAATCATGTGATATCCTTCCCGAGATTCCCAGTGCTCTGTGGAAAGCCAACCTGGGCCCAGATCTCACTTTCCAAGGGCGACTCTCATGTGTGGCCTCCTAAAATCCCAACACAATACAAGGCAATACTTCTTTGAGGTAAGTTCCAGAACTCAGTCTCTAAGGAGAATCACACCAGTGTTCAAGCCCAGGTGGACCCAGTCATCTATTCCAAGCGCCACACAAATGACCGCAATTAAAGTCAAGACACTCCCACATGGCCCTCATTTTCTTCCATATAGACACTCATCATAACCTCTGGCTGGAGGTTTCCATGAGGGGCACAGCCCAAGACAGTGTCCAAAATAAGCTCCCTTGCATCCATTTGCCTAAAGTCAGTGTGGCCGGGACATCCTTCCTGTGAACCAGGAGTGTTCAAAGAGGCCTGCCGTTAATATTGCTCTTATTCTCGATTTTGAGGCCTACTGACTGTGGGGTTTAGATTCTTTATGTTAATTGGAGTCATGAGAAAACCCAAGAACCTATGGTCTAGTGTCTGCAGGGCTTTGAAGAACTCATTTGACGCAAAGGATCTGTATTCTCAATGATGGAAGTCAGAAACCTTACAGAGGAAGGTGAGAGACTTCATCCACAATTACTGCTCTTTTGGCTTTTTGATTTGGATGCACACATGGGATTTTTCTTTAGATCCATCAGGTGCTGAGAATCTAAGCCACAGCCTCACACAGGGCCAAGAGGCTGATTCAGACACATCCCTTTCCAAAGCAATTAAGAAAGAGCCACAGGTAATGTCCATACATTTCCATTTGAAAACTGTTTTCTTCAGGCTTCAAAAAGGCGTAGCCTGAGGCAAAGACCTTCCTGACATTCAGGGCAACAGAAGGATATGTAAGCAAAAGGCCCAAAGCGGGGTTTCTCCACTGAGACTTTCCTGGTCACACTGATATCTGAGTTTTCTGAGATGCTCATCATTTCCTACAGCTCTCTAGTGCATGGCCGTATCACAGAGCGTGGAGGTGGTACATATCTTGGACACAATACCATTAGCGTATTCTGGAGATTGCCCATAATTCAGGTAGAGAACAGGAACTTAAGAAGATATTAGGTGTTGCCCATCCATTAGGCAAGCCGCAGACCATTCATAAATTGGGCAGAATGAATGCTGGGAAGATTTCTACTAGAAAGGACACATGTATTTATGCATTCTCTTTTCTATTGTCTACAACCATGGACACAGTGGGATACACAGACATAGAAAGACTAGCCTTGTCAAACGACTTACTAGAATCGGTTCACACCAAACCAAACAAACCGACTTTCTTACCTATTCTCAGAACATGAGACAAAACCACAAATACCCACACCCACACCCACACAGACCCCCAAGTACGTCTGTGACAATATGGAGTGTCGTTTGATAGTGGGCCATAATAAATTCCCTCATAATGGGCTGTCCTGTCTCAGATCTAGTCTCTGTGGCAAACTTTGTGAAGCTGTAAGGAGCCAGTGGTGAGCCACTATCTGCTTTCTCAGGAAAGGCCCCTCTTCAGACCTTCCTGGCATTTGGCCATTTTCACATAAGTAGGTACCAAGAAAGACTGACTCTGTCTTTGGTAAATCCGAAAAATTTTGACCACTGGGACTGGGACTGGGACTGGCTCTGGATGCCTGGCTACCTGGATCCCAAGTTCAGAGAATGCCATCACCAAGGAAGTGAGGTGAGGTCACTTCCTTCAGGAACTGAATGAGGTCCCTACCTTGGCAACCACTTTGTCCTAACAGTTGCTTCCAAGGGTCCCATGAGATGGAGGCTGCAACTACTTACTCTGACATTTTCACAAGTTAGAATGGTATACAACCATAGGCACCCAGGAACAGCTCTCCACATAGGCCTGGTTTGCTGCATCTTCTTTACATTAAGAAGAGAGAGGCTGATTCCGACACAACCCTTCATCCTGACCAGGTTGTTTGCCATGGAAGATGACTTTTGCTCTCTGAGGTCCTTAATAGCTGCCTACATCTTCTCCAGGGATCATTTCTTTAATGACCTTTGAGGTTCTCAGCAGATGAAAGATCCCTTAATTTCTGTCTTGTAAGACCAACTCTGTCCCTGCTCTTCTGTAAAGTTAGATTGAGGGAAGAGTGTATGGTTAGGGTTAATAACATGTTCAATCTGTGTTAGGAACTATTCTGCTCGATGAATAATGTTATTGGGAACCTACAATATTTATAAGAATATGTAGGTGAAATATATGTATGAAAACAGAAATCTAAGATTTGAAGCCCTGAAGGGCATTGGGCCCTTCATTGGGATACTTAGTGTTGACTTACTTTCTGCACAGATGTCTCAGATAAATCCATATACAATGGCATAGGACCTTGTACATTGGATGATTGAATGTGGAAGAGAACATCGAGTCAAAATGGTATAGTAGGTAAGATTAGGAAGATAGTTGGTAGGTTTTGGAAGGAGAGTGAGTATAGGATTTGGAAAAAAAAACTTCTTTAGCAATAGGGTTTCTGTTAGAGGGTGAAGGTAAATGTCAGCACATATGAAGATTCAGTCACAACGATGAACTTTGGAAAATATGTAGGAAATCAGATAATAACAGAGATATTACAAAATCAGGGAAAGTATAAAGTGAGTGATAGGATTAGACATTTTGAACAGGGTTGAGTTTGACTATATAATCTTAGGAAGAAACAAATATGTATTCACCAATAGGATTGACATTTGAGAGTATTAGGCAATGTGGACATGGATGTTTTTAGTAATCCCTGTTCACTTTCCTTTTAGGCTTTGGTACAATCATAAGTGTGACCTTTGCATTTTGTGTCCAGAATATTACTGTGATAAAATGTATATGTAGATCGTGTGACATGAGTATTTCTTCCAGCATTTCTGGGAGCAATGTTTTGAAGTCCTATAAATTAGTATTGGTGGTACAAAGAGGTATACACTGTGTCTATGAATATAGAGATAGTGCATGAATAGACCACACTGTGAATAAATAATATAACTGGTCCCACTTTAAATAATAGATTGAATTGATATCTGAAAATATATAAGAAATCTTATATCGATATACCATCATTCATTCCAACCAGCAATACATCTAATGGTAATATTAGGGTTATGGTTTATCACGAAGTGTCTTTGAGTTTTGCTTCAAAAGTGATCATGGAAATCGAAAATAATGTGTTTGGAAAGAAGTCTCATGAAAAGACCCATCAAAAACATGGAGGAACACACGTGTTCTGTAGAATAATGTGATTGAAAGTGAACAAAATGCCTATAAATTTGCAAAGTTTTGGATGAAATATATTTGCTATGATGAGCATAAACTGAAGAAATAGTAATGTACCAGTGTTGAATAAAATAAATGTCAAAATGCACAACATGTCCCATAGGAATCTACTTGCATTGATGTTAAACTGGTTCAGTTACTGTGGAAATATTAGGATTTGTATGCACCATTCACTGAAGATAGTTTTCAGTACTAGGAAACAAATATGTATTTCAGGTGAATGAATAATTTTGAGAATACTCTTGTGAAATTTTGATTATAAATATACATACTTGAATATGAATGAGTTTAGGGAGTGTATAACAAGATATATATTTCATATTTTGAAAAATCTGGAGAGTGTGTGTATATATATATATATATATATATACATACACAAACACACAGACATTAAAAATAGCATAATATATTCCAATTGAAATTCACCATGAAATATATGTCATCTACAGATCCAAATATATTTATTTTATTGAATATAGATTTATGTATAATGTTGTTCAACAAGGAAGCTCACTCATAGATTGAATTTTCAGTTCCAACAGCGTTTAGGAGGAGTGATCTCTTACAATTTGTATCTGCCAAGTCAGTCACCTCACAAGAATGTACGTGTGGTATCAGGTAAGATTCTATAATTGCATGTAAAAATATATGTGCTGAATAGGCTACAGAGAAAGGGATGCCTTGACATTACAATCACCGAGACTAAGGCACAATTAGAGGAGAAGAGATAGAAAATCTGTGAATAAATATCTGGAATGGAATGTGCTCAGGAGTTCACAACCTTGAAGACGGTAGAGGAGATTTCAAAAGTAAGGGACAGGGAAAACAGTCCACAAACATGGAGCTCTGGTTCCCTAAATCCTTCTTGAGAAACTGACTCTGAGTTTGGGCACTTGAAATATATGTTGTTGTCGGGAGATTTAGCTTCCATTGTAGTGAGACAATCAAAGCTGTGTCTGCATCTATGTTACCTGGAGGACATGGTTTCTTATTTTCCACTGAATATGTGGCAGCAGTGCTGAATTCTCTTTTGTAGGTAAACTGTGGCAACTGGGGGATAAGTGTATCCACATGTGGACTGTGAGGCCATTTGGTCATCCTCCACTTTTCGTGGTGTTTCTTGCTGCTGCACTGGGATTTTGGTATTTGCTTCATGATATACAAAGAATTCAACAGTTACCCGGTGCGTGAGTGAGTTCAGTCACTTTTGTTAGGTCAGGGTCTGCAGGAGAATGCACCAACCAGGCTTATATCCCACATGACTTTCCCCCTTTACCATAGCAACCTGATTCTAAACATTGCCCTGAATCCTGTCCATATGACAAGATGCCTTTACATACAAGGGTCTGCTGGCTGCACCATGTCAGTCACAAGCCATTTGGAAGCCAATGGAAGATCCACATGGCCCCACCACAGTTGTTTTATTACACACCTGCCCACCACTGCTGTAGGCCCACTCCTCAGCAGGCTCCAACTTCCTGGTATCTCTGTTCTGAACCATTTTCATGAAAACCAGTCAATCAAAGCACTGTCTTGTAATCTCATGATCAGCCACAGGATATCCAAAGATTCTCCAGTGCCACCTGGTCATGGGAAGTTTCAAAATTTCTTGGTATTTATCTAGCCATTTTTCAAGGTTGAAGTTGGAGGCACTGTGTGTTTCATTTCATTCTGGAACTATTACATGGTTAGGAAGCTCATTTCAATGAAATCTCTGGAGAAGTCTCACAGGCAAGGCTTCCCAAACAGTGGCCAAATGATCACATGAATCCAGGCCCATTAGGATCTACATTGTGACATCCGTGTGTGTTTTGACTCTCATATATGGCTGCCAAGTCTTTCAGAATAAAATCATGTGGTAACCTGGCTGAGATTCCCAGTGCTCTGTGAACAGCCACCCTGGGCCTAGATCTCATTTTCCAAGGGTGACTCTCATGTGAATCCTCCTAAAATCCCAACACCATTCATGGCAATACTTCTCTGAGGTGAGGTCCACAACTCAGTCTCTAAGGGGAATCACAACAGAGTTCAAGCCAAGGTGGACCCAGTCATCCCTTCCAACGCCCACACATGACCACAATTAAAACCAAAACACTCCCACATGGCCCTCATCTTCTTCCATATGGACACTCATCATTACCTCTGGGTTGAGGTTTCCATGAGGGGCACAGCCCAAGACAGTGTCCAAAATAACCTCCATTGCCCCTCATTTGCCTAAAGTCAGGGTGGCCTGGACATTCGTCCGGGGAACCAGGAGTGAGCAAATAGGCCTGCTGTTAATATTGCTTTGCTCCTTCATTTTGAGGCCTACTGACTGTCAGGTATAGATTCTTTATGTGATTTGGATTCTGGAGAAAACCCAAGCACCTATGGGATAGCCTCTAAAGGGCTTTGAAGAACTCATTTGATCCAAAGGTTCCTATTCTCACTTGAAGGAGGTAAGGAACCTTACAGGGGAAGGCGAGAGACTTCTTCCATAATGATTGCTCTTTTGGCCAATTTATTTTTGGATGCAAACATGGGATTTTCTTTACATCCATCATGTGCTGAGAATCTAAGCCAAAGCCTAACACAGGACCTAGAGCCTGATTCAGACATATCCCTTTCCAATGCAATTAAGCAAAGAGTCACAGGTGATCCCCATTGATTTCCATTTGAAAACTGTTTTCTTTAGGCTTCCCAAAGGGGTGGCCTGAGGCAAAAAGCTTCCTGACATTGAGGGCAACAGAACAATAGGTACCAAAGCAGTATTTCTACACTGAGACTTTCCTGATCACACTGATATCTAAGTTTTCTGAGATGCTTGCCATTCCCTTCAGCTATCCAGTACATGGCCATGTCACAGAGCTTGGTGGTTGTACACATCTTGGACACAAAACCATGAGCCTATTCTGGAAAGTGGCCAGAAATCAGAAAGAAAACAGGAACTTAGGAAGATATCAGGGGTTGCCCACCGATAATGCAAGCCACAGTCCATTCATAAATGGGAAGTATGAATCCGGGGAAGCTTTCTACTAGACAGGACACATCCATTGAAGCATTCTCTTTTCTAATGTCTACAACCACGGACACAGTGGGATACACAGACCTAGAAACACTTGCCTTTTCAAACGACTTACTAGAATCAATTAACTCCAAACCAAACAAACTGCCTTTCTTACCTATTCTCAGAACATGAGACAAAACCACAAAACCACATCCACACCCACAAATGCACCTCCTTCCCCCAAGTAGGTCTGTGACTATCCGGAGTGTCCTCTGACTGGTGGGCCATACTATGTTTCCATGAAATGGCCTGTTCTGTCTCAGATCTGTTCTCCTTGTCCAACTCTGTGATGTTGACAGGAGCCAGCGGTGAGCCACAACCTGGTTTCTCAGGAAAGGGCCCTCTTCAGAGCTTTACTCGCATTTGGCCATCCTCACATCAGTAGGTACCATGAAAGACTGACTCTGTCCTTGGTAAATCCAAACAAGTGAGATCACTGGGACTGGGACTGGGACTGGCTCTGGGTGCCTGGCTTCCTGGACCACATGTTCAGAGATTTCGAACACCAAGGAAATGACGTGAGGTCACTTCCTTCAGGAACTGAATGAGGTCACTGCCTTGGCAAACACATTGTCCTAATAGTTGCTTCCAAAGGCCCCATTAGATGGAGGCTGCCCCTAGTTCCTGTGACACTTTCACAAGTTAGAATGGTATATCATCCATAGGCACTCCAGAACAGCTCTCCACACTGGCCTGTTTTGGTCCATCTTCTCTTCACTAAGAAGAGAGAGGCAGATTCAGACACATCCCTTCATCCTGACCAGGTCGTTGGCCATGGAAGATGACTCTTACTCTCTCAGGTCTTTCATAGCTGCCTACATCTTCTACAGGGATCATTTCTGCATGGACGTTTGAGGTTCTCAGCAGGTGGAAGATCCCCTAAATTCCTGTATTGTAAGACCAACTCTTTCCCTGCTCTTCTGTAAAGTTAGATTGAGGGAACAGTGTATGGTTAGGGTTAATAACATGTTCGATTTGGGTTAGGAATTGTTCTGCTGTATGAATAATGTTATTGGGAACCTGCGATATTTATAAGACTATAGAGGTGAAATATAAGTATGAAAACAGAAATCTAGGAACGATTGGAAGCCCAGAAGGTCATTGGGCACTTGATTGGTATACATAGCTTTGAATTACATTCTGCACAGATGTTTCAGTTAAATAGATAATCATGGTAATAGGACCTTGTACATTGGTTCATTGAATATAGAAGAGAACATCCACTCAAACTGGGATAGTTGGTAGGATAAGGAAGATAGTTGGTAGGTTTCAAAAGAAGACTGAGTAAAGCATTTGGACCAAAAGTTCTTTAGCAATAGGGATTCAGTGAGAGAGTGAATGTCAATGTCAGCACATGTGAAGAGTCATTCACAATGATGAACTGGAGAAAAGGTGTAGGAAAGCATTTATCAATAGAGACATTAGGAAATCAGGCAAAGTTCAAAGTGTGTGATAGGAAAATACATTTTTATCAGGGTTGAGGTTGAATATATAATGTTAGGAAGAAACAAATATGTAGTCACCAATAGCAATGATATTTGAGAGTGTTAGGGAACAAGGACATGGATGATGTTAGTAATACATGGTCACATTCAATTTAGGCTTTGGTACAATCATAAGTGTGACCCTTGTATTTTGTGTCTGGAATATTACTGAGATAAATATATATGTATATCAGGTGAGTAGAAAATTCATGATGAAATATATATCATCTACAGATCCAAAAATATTCATTTTACTTAACATGGATATATAGGTGAAATATAAGTATAAAAACAGAAATCTAAGTAAGATTTGAAGCTCAGAAGTGCATTGGGCAATTGATTGGGATACATAGCATTGAATTACGTTCTGCATACATATCTCAGATAAATCGATAAACAATGGCATATGACATTGTACCTTAGATGATTGAATGTAGAAGAGAACATCCACTCAAAAAGGGATAGTCGATAGAATCAGGAAGATAGTCAGTATGCTTTGGAAGAAGAGTGAGTATAGGATTTGGACCAAATTCATTATCAATAGGGTTTCGGTTAGAGAGTGAATGTCAATGTCAGCACATTTGAAGGGTCAGTCACAATGTTGAACTGGGGAAAATATGTAGGAAAGCAGATATCAATAGAGACATTACAAAATCAGGCAAAGTATAAAGTGAGTAAAAAAAATAGACATTTTCAACAGTTTTGAGATTGAATATATAATCTTAGGAAGAAACAAATATGTAGTCACCAATAGGATTGACATTTGAGAGCATTAGGCAACCTGGACATGGATGTTTTTAGTAATCCATGTTCAGTTCCCTTTTAGGCTTTGGTACAATCATACGTGTGACTTTTGCATTTTGTGTCCTGAATATTACTATGATAACATGCATATGTAGAATCAGTTGACATGAGTATTTCTTCCACCATTTCTGGGAGCAATATTTTGAAGACGTATAAATTAGTATTGGGTGTACAAAGAGGTGTACCCTGTGTCTATCAATATACAGGTAATGCATGAATAGACCATACTGTGACCAAATAATATAACTGGTTCCACTTTAAATAATGGATTGAATGGATACCTTTAACTAAGTAAGAAATCTTATATTGATATACAATCATTCTTTTCCACCACTTATACATGTAATGGTAATATTAGGGTTATGGTTTATCATGACGGGTGTGTGAGTTTTGCTTCAAAAGTGATAATGGAAATCAAAAATAATGTGTTTGGAAAAAAGTCTCATGAAAAGAGCAGTCAAGAAACATGGAGGAATACATGTGTTCTGTAGCAGGAAGTGATTGAAAGTAAAAAATTATAAATTATCTAAATTGTGGATGAAATATGCATCCTATTATGTGCATAAACTGGAGAAATAGTAATATACCAGTGTTGAATAAAAATGAACGTCAAAATACACATTATATCCCATAGGAATATTCTTGCATTGATGTTAAACTGGGTCAGTTACTGTAGAAATATTAGAATTTTTTTTGGTGTTATAATACAATTTATTTTAGCATTAGCATGCCACAGAAGGTAGAGGGAAGAGCAATGGATTTTCAGTTATAGCATTAATTATCTAACATTAAATGACTACTTTGGGGAGTGTAGAAATTACATAAGGCTATATAACATTTTTTTTTTATTTAACATTCATAAAACCTTGGAATTATGGTAATATTTCTAGTTTTTCATTTTTTAATTTTTCAGTTTGTGATAGACCTTCATTTTATTTATTTGTATCTGGTGCTGAGAATATAACCCAGTGCCTCACAAATGGTAGACAAGCATGATACCACTGAGCCACAAACCCAGGCCCTCCACTTTTATCTTATCATCAAACACTCCTCTCCCTCTTCTTTTCTCACTTTCTTCCTCATTTTCTTCCTTCTTTCTCTTCCTTTTTCATTATCCCTCCATATGTATTTTTCTCTCATGTCATTACAAACAGTAGTATGCTATGAAATTTACATTTAAGACAGTTTTTTATAGTCATTCTTTTTTCTTGAGAAAATTTAAAAATTATAATCACCTGATAGATATATTACAATACATTAATTATACATATTATCTATATTCATGCATATGTATTACATATGTTATATATATATATATATATATATATATATATATATATATATATATTTAAAAGTACTTTGATTAGCCTGTTTGAAATAATATAGACAAAATCTTTCTTAATTCTCAAGTCTTCCAGAATTAACATCTTACAGTGAAAATCAAATAAACATATTTAAGTAAAAGGGTATCATTCTTATTTATCAATACTTGTCCATTATATTACTGTGATAAAATGTATATGTACATCAGGTGACATGAGTATTTCTTCCACCATGTTGGGGAGCAAAATTTTGAAAACTTATAAATTAGTACTGAGGATACAAATTGTTGTAACCTGTGTTGATGAATCTAGAGATGATGCATGAATAGACAATATTGTGAATAAATTATATAACTATTTCCAACTTTAAATAATGGATTGAATTGATATCTGAAAATATATAGCAAATCTTATATTGATATACATACATTCATTCCAACCAGTTATATATCTAATGGTAATATTAGGGTTACGGTTTATCATGAAGAGTGTGAGTTTTGCTTCAAAAACGATTATGGAATCGAAAATAATGTGTTTAGAAAGAAGTCTAGTGAATAGACCATAAAGAAACATGGAGTAATATATGTGTTCTCAAGGAGAAAGTGATTGAAATTGAGCCAAATGTCTATAAATTTGTGTACTTGTGGATGTAAGATATATCCTATGATTTCCATAAACTGAAGAAATAGTAATGTGCCAGTGTTGAATAAAAATGAACTTCAAAATACACATCATGTCCCATAGGAATCTACTTGCATTGATGTTAAACTGGGTCAGTTACTGTAGAAATATTAGGATTTGTAAGCACCATTCATTGAAGTTAGTTTTCAGTACTAGGAAAGAAATATGTATTTCAGGTGGTTGAATATTTCTGAGAATAATCTTGTGAAAAGTTGATAATAAATCCACATACAGGAACATGAATGAATTTAGGGAGTGTTTAATAATACACATATGTTTCATGTTTTGAGAAAAAAAAATATATCTCATGGAGAAATATTACAAAGAAAATTTGACAAGATTTATAACACATACCCTTGATTAAGCAGAAGGCAAATCAAAGTATACACCATGCCTCCTATGGAAGGCCTGTATTTCTTTTCGGTTAGGTTTCTTTTTATCCATCATATTAGGATTAGTTTTCAGATTCTAGTCGGGTATGTGTTAGTGTCAGGGATCAGTATTTAAAATGGAAAATAGGAAAATGAATCTAATGTGTATGCAAGTATGTGCTACACAAAAATCTTGCCAATCTCATCCAGAACAATTCCTTGACATTAACTTCACTCCAAGTGAGACCCAATTAGTGGTGAGGAGTTCGAAAACCTGTGATTACATATGTGGAACTGAAAATGCTCAGGAGTTCACAACATTCGATGTGTTAGAACAGTTTCCAAAAGTAAGGGAGAGGTTAAAAACTGCACAAACATGGAGCTCTGCTGGCCTAAAGACTTCTTGAGAAACTTTCTCTGAGGTTGGGCACATGAAATATATGTAGTTGTCAGAAGATTTAGCTTCTTTTGTAGTGACACCATCAAATCTGGATCTGCATCTATGTGACCTGGAGAAAATGGTTCCTTATTTTCTAATGAACATGAGGAAGGAGTTCTGAATTCTCCCTTTGTAGGTAAACTGTGGTCACTGGTAGTTAAGTGTCTCCCCTTGTGGTCTGTGAAACCATTTGGTCATCATCCTCCATTTTCGTGGTGTTTCTTACTGTGGCACTGGGAGTTTGGTATTGGCTTAATGAAATACAAGTAGTTCAACAAGGACACAGTGCTGGAGGGAGTTCTGTCACGTGTGGTTGGTCAGGGTCTCCAGGAGAATGTTCAAAACAGGGGTCTATCCCACATAGCTTTCCCCCTTGACTATAGCAACCGGATTCTGAACATTGCCCTCAAACCTCTCAATATAACAAGATGCCTATACATATAAGGATCTTTGGCCTGCACCATGTCAGTCACAAGTCTTTTGAAGCCAATGGCAGATCCACGTGGTAAAACCACAGGTATTTATTCAGAAACCTATAGTCCACTGCTCTACACCCACTACTCAGGAGGCTCCAACTCACTAGCATCTCTGTTCTACAACATTTTCATGAAACCCAGTCAATCAAGGCACTGTCTGGAACACTCATGATCAGCAATAGAACATCCAAAGGTTCTCCAGGGCCACCTGGTCATGAAAATTTCAAAAAAATTCATGGTATTTATCTAGCCATTTTTCAAGGATGAAGTTGGAGGCACTGTGGGTATCAATTCATTCAGGAACCATTACATGGTGAGGAAGCTGATTTCAATGAAAGCTCTGCAGAACTCTTTAAGGCAAGGCTTCCCAAAGAGTGGCCAAAAGGTCACATGAAGCCAGGCCCATTGAGGTCTTGAATGTGAGGTTCATGTGTGTTTTGACTCTCAACTATGGCTGCCAAGTCTTTCACAAAAAAATAATGTGATATCCTGGCTGAGATTCTCAGTGCTCTGTGGAAAGCCATCTTGGGAAAATATCTCAGTTTCCAAGGGCGATGCTCATGCGTGGCCTCCTGTTTTCCCAACACAATTCATGGCAATACTTTTCTGAGGTCAGTTCCAGAACTCAGTCTCTAAGAGGAATCACAGCAGAGTTCAAGCCCATGTGGACCCAGTCATCTCTTTCAACCGCCACACAAATGACCACAATTAAAACCACAAGTCTCCTACATGGCACTCATCTTCTTCCATAAAGACACTCATCATAACATCTGGCTGGAGGTTGCCATGAGGGGCACAGCCAAAAACAGTGTCCAAAATAAGCTCCCTTGCCCCTCATTTGCCTAAAGTCAGGGTGGCTTTGACACCCTTGTTGTGAACCAGAAGTAATCTGTAAGTGTAAAAGAAATTGAAATTAATGTGTAAAATTTAAAGTTTAAAAGACTGGCTGTTGCAAAGTTTCTAAGCTGCAAGGTCTGAGTTAAAATGTAAAGGACCAGGTATTGTTACGTTCCTATGCTATACACAAAACCTGAAATTCCTGTAGCTTGTAGGACAATTCCCAGACTGCCCAGTAAATTTTCCCCTGACTGCCTGATTGTTTAATAACCTAGTACCCTTTGTGGCCTGGCACATAGGCATCACAGGGCCTAAACCAATCAGTTTCAATGTGTACCCCACTTTAGAACTGACCTATCACTCCTGCCAGACCTGTTCCCACCAAAGAATGAACTAATCATCTTTGGAATTGTTGTTTGATTTTCCCGTGGTGTATGATGATTTTTTAAAAGAGACTGTGATGTATGTAAAGTCCCGCCCTCCCCAAAAAGTGTACTTAAGCACTGCTCAACTCCTGCTTGTGGCTCTGGGCTGCTCTCCCTTCTTGAGTGAGCACGGAGCCCCAGCATGATGGATTGGAACTCAATAAATGCTTTTTGCTGTTGCATGATCCGCGGTCTCTTGGTGGTCTCTTCCTCCGACATTCGCT
Source organism: Callospermophilus lateralis (assembly GCF_048772815.1). Lineage (NCBI taxonomy): Eukaryota > Metazoa > Chordata > Mammalia > Rodentia > Sciuridae > Callospermophilus > Callospermophilus lateralis. Next base: position 2,453,150 of record NW_027512826.1, read on the forward strand.
GAACCCTTAATTTTGGTGAGTTGGCCGGGAATCGTGCAGCACTGAACAAGGAGATCCCAACGGAACCCTCTGAGGGTAAGAAAGGCGCCTCTTTCCATTTTTCCTTGTGATCGCTCAGAGCTTTTTGTTCAGGTTTGGTTTTTCGGTTTTCGGTTTGGGTTGGCAGAGTGGCTGCCAGCAGAGCGTGTAAGTTCCCCCTGGCAGTGGTGGACAAACGTGTCCTAAAGCCACCGGCCACGTTCTTGCAAGGGACACCTTGAAGGACTCGGGGAGGGACAGATGTGATCTCATTAGGTGAGGAGATATGGAAGTGCCCTCATTAGGTGAGGAGGGACAGATGAGCCCTCATTAAGTGACTCTGTTGCAAACCCATCAGGTCTTGCTGGCTACTTTTTTCTCTCAGGTTGAATTCACTGTCTGTCTTTGTGGTGTAACTCATCAGGTTATGCCAGTTACTGGGTTCTAATCTTTACTTCTGAACTCGTGTTAAACGTTAACTGTGTGCCCGTGTTTGTGTTACGTTTGTTTTGTCCTTGTCTCTGTTTGAGTAACTCTCATTATGGGACAAAGCCATTCCATGCCTCTGTCCCTGAAGCCTTTCCTGGTCGCTGCCTCCAATCTGACCCCTTTGCCCACAATCCTATAACTCAAAACTTCTGCTCCTCCCCCTCTTCCCTCCATTCTCCCTGAGTCACAAGATTGTTGATCTTGGGGTTGTGAACAAACGGGAGCTGCATGATGGTCTTTGTGTGTCTTTTTGTCTGTGTTTCTGTTAAATGTGATGGCATTGTTTGGACCGATGCAGAGTCCCGAGTTCCAACCTGCCTTAGATGTGTGGAAATAACTTTAGCTAAAATTTAACCTAAAGCTTCTTCTGTGAGGGACCAAAAGTCAATAGAACCACCAGCTTTTCTGTTCTCACCTTTTACACCTCTCTTAGCTGTGTTTTAAAGAACTTTGATAAACTTTTCTTCTCTTTGTTAAGCGAGATTAGGGAAGCAGTGATTTCTTTTCTTCCCATAGTTGGCTTGAGCACGCCCACTGCAGATGGAAATGCCTGGGGTCTAAGAACATTGATATCTCGCTTAAACTTTTCTCAAAACCCTATCCTCATTATTAAATTGTTATTAATTGGCTTTGGGGATGGGAACCAAACCTACAGTCATAAATTTTGACACACCAGTGGGGACTTTCAATGAACCACACTCTGCCCTCTTGGGGAAGCCTAGCACTCAAAACAATTGCAAGCAGAGGATGAATTTTTTGGAAGCTGACTACTGAAAAGGTGGGTGATATAGAATATGCCTGGTGCCTGGGGTCAAACCACCAGAAGGACTAATCCTGTAAGTACATGGTGAGGCTAAGGGACTCCCAGCAGGTGCCAGAGCCATTTTGCTGTGGGGAACTCCCTTATTCCTTACCTGCACTTTAAGGATTGCTCCACCTCTGTTTACTTAACAAAAGGGACCATGAATGCAGTAATATGTTGATATTTTAGATTGTTTCTTGGGGATGATCTTGGCTGGAATTGTATTTAAAAGATGATATTTTTAATTGTAACAATCTGGTATCTGAAGGGGTTTCTAAAGCATTGCACTATCTTACAGATAAAAGTTGGGTTTAAACAAGAGTTTAGTTTGATTTAAGATAGCTGATGCTAGAAAACTTAAATACTTCGGATAAAAAAATAATTAAAGAGTTTTAATTTTGAACTAGGTAGCCTGAGAATATTTCACTAGATATACCAGTGCATTAACTTGGGCAAAGATAATAAATTATGATATGATATCTGTTCCCTTCAATGTGTAAGATTTTTTTAAAAACGTGCTAAATTAAAACGTTGGTCTGGCTTAGTGAAATGACATTAATTAGCAACAGTCTTGGAAATTTTTAAAGCTTAATTTGGGATACAAATGGTAGTCTGTGGTTGTTTTTAAATTTTTTTCAAGAAGTTTAATGTAGCTTACTACTACTTTAGAAACTTCAGAACAAAGAAAGTGGCTTAATGATCCTAGAGAAACTTCTTATGATGGTGCCTTTAATATTATCAAAAAATGATCATATTTTCAGTTTTTTGTGGTGAGGCTAAGGGACTCAAGATTTTCTAGTGTAGAAAAACATAAAGATATAAAATTTTGAAAATTACATCTTAAACTTGCATCATAATTTTCAACATTCAAACCTGGAAATTATGACTTATAGCTAAAATGCCTTAGGCATGAGGTTTCTGCTCAGAACTCCAGCCTTTACAGTTTTCAAGTCCTCAGCCAGGACTTAAGTTGATATGCAAATAAAAGAAGCCTGCAGCACTCAGCAGGAGACAGATAAAAAGGAGTAAAAGTGTCTTTTTACCTGAACTCAAACTAGATCCAAACAAAAAGTACATTATATGGTATTTACTAATTACTGGCCAGTCATCTTTTTTGGCACTCTTGCTTTTTCTTAGATTCTGTATTTTTTATTTTTTGAGCTCATGATCTTGATCCTGCAGATGGGTTAATGTTTTCTGATCAGTTCTATTTTTGATCAACTGTGGAGTTTTTAAACATTGCAATGGATATTTCACCTGAAAAAGCTACAAGGCCTTCACTATTGTGTTATGTGTTACACTTGTGTTACGTGTTGTATGTTGGTATGTCTGTATGTGTGTATGTCCATATATCATGCAGTGATATGACAATTGACAGATGAGGAGCGCTCATAAAATATTTAAAAATTGATATAAATATCTTGGATTCACGTGATTCAAATGGTTCAATTCAAATTGGGTAAACAGATAAAAATAAAGATGTCTTTAGAATTAGGCCTATAAGTTTTCTAGGTGTACAAACAGGCCCTAATAAAATGTTGATGTCTACAAAATAATCTGCTTAAATTCAGAAATTTATAAGTATTGTTTCAAAATGTGAACAGAAAGAGGTTCACAGATGGAAAAGAGAAACTAAAAGTTTCCAGATATAGATTTAATAGAGGGAAAATGTGTTTCTCGATAAGAGAGTCTGTATGATTAAGTAATTAAAATGGTTTAAGTAAATAATAAAAAGGTTTGTGTAAGTTGGTTATATGTGTAAGTTTTGAGCAAGTAATCTTAAAAAATTAAACAGCTGGTTAAACAATACTGTTTTTATAAAATAATGCCAGGTTATTTCTTTAAAAAGCTAAACTTGGTTAATACAAAAACATCAATGTAATTGTGGTGTTAATGTGTTCATATCTTCCAGGTATACAAGTGTGTAAGGTAGAAGCTTCAAAAGAGCATTGTATCATGCTGGTGTTCTAAGGTTGTATGGTAATTCTAGGCTTAAAATAAAACATGTTGGAGATTTATGTGTATCATTTGTGTTGTATAATTGGACTTGTTATCAAAAAGATATGTACAGTTACATGTTACTTTTTACACTTAGATACAATTTAAAAGTATTTTTAAGTTAAGTAGAGCCTAATCTCTGTGAAGGTTTTATTGTAAAACACAAAGGCAATGCCCATTCATTTCCATGTGAAAACTGTTTTCTTCAGGCTTCAGGAAGGAGTAGCCTGAGGAAAAGACATTCCTGATATTCAGGGCAACATAACAATAGGTAATCAAAAGGCCCAAAGCAGGGTTTCTCCACTGAGACTTTACTGGTCACACTGATATCAGAGTTTTCTGAGATGCTTGCCATTCCCTTCAGCTATCCAGTACATGGCCATGTCACAGAGCTTGGAAGTGGTACATATCTTGTACACAAAACCATGAGCCTATTTTGGAGAGTGGCCAGAATTCAGGAAGGATACAGGAACGTAAGAAAATAGTAGGTGTTGCCCAATGATAAGGCAAGCCACAGTCCATTTATAAAATGGGCAGGATGAATGCTTGGAAGTTTTCTCTTTGACAGAACACACCCATTGAGGCATTCTCTTTTCTAATGTCTACAACCATGGACACAGTGGGATACACAGACATAGAAACACTCGCCTTGTCAAAGGACTAACTAGAAACAGTTCACTCCAAACCAAACAAACCCCCTTTCCTAACTATTCTTAGAACATGAGAAAAAACCACAATCCCACTCAAACACCCACAAAGTCACCTCCTTCCCCCAAGTAGGTCTGAAACTATCCAGAGTGTCCTCTGACTGGAGGGCCATACTATGTTCCCCAGAAATGGCCAGTCCTGTCTCAGATCTGGTCTCCTGGGTCAACTCTGTGAAGTGGTCAGGAGACAGCAGTGAGCCTCTACCTTCTTTCTCCGGAAGGGCCCGTCTTCAGAACTTTCCTGGAATTTGGCCATCCTCACATCACTAGGTACCACAAAAGACTGACTCTGTCCTTGGTAAATCCAAGCAAGTGAGACCACTGTGACTGGAGCTTGGACTGGGTCTGGATTCCTGGCTTCCTGGTACCCAAATTCGGAGAGTTCCATCAACAAGGATGTGAGGTGAGGTCACTTCCTTCAGGAACTGAATGTGGTCACTGCCTTTGCAACCACTTTGTCCTAAAATTTGCTTCCTAGGGTCTCATAATATGGAGGATGCCCCTACTTCCTGTGACACTTTCACAAGTTCGAATGGTATAGAAACCATAGGCACCTGGGAACAGCTCTCCACACAGGCCTAGTTTGGTCAATCTTCCCTACATTAAGAAAAGAGAGGATGATTCAGACACATGCTTTCAACCTGACCGAGTTGTTTGCCATGGAAGATGACTTTTGCTCTCTCAGGCCTTTCATAGCTGCCTGCATCTTCTCCAGGGATCATATCTGCATGGAAATTTGAGGTTGTCAACAGGTGGAAGATCCCCTACACCCCTGTATTGTAAGACCAACTCTGTCCCTGCTCTTCTGTAAAGTTGGATTGAGGGAACAGTGTATAGTTAGGATTAATAACATGTTCGATTTGTGTTAGGAATCATTCTGCTGGATGAATAATGGTATTGGGAACCTGCAATATATATAAGAATATACAGGTAAAATATAATTATGAAAACTGAAATCTAGGTAAGATTTGAAGACCAGAAAGGCATTGGGCCCGTGATTGGGATACTTAGCTTTGAAGTATGTTCTGCACAGATGTCTCAGATAAATCAATATACAATGGTATAGGACCTTGTACCTTGGATGATTGATTGTTGAAGAGATCATCCAGTCAAAAAGGGATAGTCGTAAGATTAGGTAAATAGTCTGTAGGTTTAGAAAAAAGAGTGAGTATAGTATTTGGACAAAAAGTTCTTTAGCAATAGGGTTTCGGATAAAGAGTGAATGTAAATGTCAGCACATGTGAAGAATCAGTCACTATGATGAACTGGGGAAAATATGTAGGAAAAGAGATATCAATAGAGACATTAGGAAATTAGACAAAATATAAAGTGAGTGATAGGATTAGACATTTTCAACATGGTTGAGGTTGAATATATAATCTTGGGAAGAAACAAATATGTACTCACCAATAGGATTGACATTTGAGAGAATTAGGCATCCAAGACATGGATGTTTTTAGTAATCCATGTTCACTTTCCATTTAGGCTTTGGGACAATCCTAAGTGTGACCTTTGCATTTTGTGTCCAGAATATTACTGTGATAAAATGTATATGTAGATCAGTTGACATGAGTATTTCTTCCACCATTTCTGGGAGCAAAATTTTGAAGATATACAAATTATTATTGGGGGTACACAGAGGTGTACCCTGTGTCTATCAACATAGAGATAATGCATGAATAGACCATACTGTGATTAAATAATATAACTGGTTCCACTTTAAATAATGGATTGAATTGATATTTGAAAGTATGCAAGAAATCTTATATCGATATACAATCATTCATTCCCACCAGTTTTACATCTAATGGTAATATTAGGGTTATGGTTTATCATGACGGGTGTGTGAGTTTTGCTTCAAAAATGATAATGGAAATCAAAAATAATGTCTTTGGAAAAAGTCTCATGAAAGGAGCAGTCAAGAAACGTGGAGGAATACATGTGTTCTGAAGCAGGAAGTGATTGAAAGTAAAACAAATGCGTATAAATTTGCTAAATTGTGAATGAAATATACATATTATGATGTGCATAAACTGGAGAAATAGTAATGTACCAGTGTTGAATAAAAATGAACGTCAAAATACAATTATATCCCATGGGAATCTTCTTGCATTTATGTTAAACTGGGTCAGTTACTGTAGAAATATTAGAATTTTTTTGGTATTATAATACAATTTATTTAAGCACTAGCATGCCACAGAATGTCGAGGAAAGAGCAATGGATTTTTAGTTATCGCACTAGTAATCTATCATTAAATGACTATTTTTGGGAGTCTAGAAATTACATAAGGCTATGCAACAATTTTTTTATTTAGCATTCATAAAAACTTGAAATTTTGGTAATATTTCTACTTTTATTTTAATTTTTTCAGTTGTTGATCGACCTCATTTTATTTATTTATATGTTGTGATGAGAATATAACCCAGTGCCTCACACATGCTAGCCAAGCATGTTTCCACTGAGCCAGACACCCAGACCCTCCACTTTTATCTTATAATCAAACACTCCTCTCCCTCTTCTTTACTCACTTTCTTCCTCATTTTCCCCCTTCTCTCTCTTCCTTTTCCATTTTCCCTCCATAGGAGTTTTTCTCTCATGTCATTACAAACAGTAATATGCTATGAAATTTACATTTAAGAATGTTTTTTATAGTCATTCTTTTTTCTTGAGAAAATTTAATAATTATAATAACCTATAGATATATTACAATACATTTATTATACATATGTATCTATATTCATGCATATGTATTACATATGTTATATATATACATATATATTTAAAAGTACTTTGATTAGCCAGTTAGAAATAATATAGACCAAGTCTTTCTTAATTTTCAAGTCTTCCAGAATTAACATCTTACAGTGAAAATCAAATAAACATATTTAAGTAAACAGGTATCATTCTTATTTATCAATACTTATCATTTAAGTTTTTATATTACATTAAGCTGTAATATGGCATATTAACTCTTATGAATTAGAGAAATTTCATTTGAACAACCTATTATTTAAGGACCATATGCACTGAAATTTTAAATGGCTTTCTTGTGATTTTAATTTCTATCAATTGCATATTTATTGCCAAATACTTATATTATTAATTTTCATATTCATGATTGATATAAAGTCAATTGTTTAATTCTTCTTGTAAGTAGTTACTTATTACAGTAGGGACAGTATTAATAATTCTACATCTTTATAAGAAAAATGGTACAAAGATATTTTCATGCAAAATTAAGAATAATCGCATGCTCTAAATGTTTGATTGTAGATACATATAATAAAGAGCTTTTGATGAGTTTCTTCCCCAGTAAAACATAAAATGCAAAGATGTAGTTGGGTATGTATTTCCAAATAAAGATAATAAAAAATACACATTATCAGCTAGAAACTATCAAATAAAAGATGAAAAGAACAATCCAACACATTGTACGAACTTGTCAGAAGAGGTAGCCTAAGACTAGACCTGGTCCATGACAAAATATTCACGAAAAAAATGAAATATGAAAAATATAGGAAATGATATGAATTTTTCATGAAGGTAGGTGGATTATCCTTTACTCTCAATATATGTTCATTTTTAAAAGCCAGTTTTCTGGTAAAATAAATTTGTGATATTTACAACTACACAAAACAAACTTTCTGCTTATCAAAATGAATGCATCTCAACTCTTTTTTAGCTGATTTCTTCCCACTCAATTTTAAACCTTTGTTTATTTATTTTTATTGGTTTTTCAAAACATTACAAAGCTCATGATATATCATCTTTCATACATTTGACTCAAATGGGTTATGAACTCCCAATTTTCCCCAAATACGAATTGCAGAATCACATCAGTTACACATTCACATTTTTACATAATGTCATATTAGTGACTGTTGTCCTCTGCTACCTTTATTATCCCCTACTATCCCCCCTCCCCTCCCATCCTATCTTCCCTCTCTTCCTCATCTGCTATTCTTCACTTCTCTCTCTTGTTCCCGCCTTTCCCCTCTCAACGTCTTATATGTAATTTTATGTAACAATGAGGGTCTACTAGCATTTCCATATGCTTTCCCTTCTCTCTCCCTTTCTCTCTCCCACTCATCTTTGTTTAATATTAATCTTTTCCTCATGCTCTTCCTCACTGTTCTATTCTTAGTTACTCTCTTTTTATCAAAGAAGACATTTGCCATTTTTTTAAGGATTGGCTAGCTTCTCTTAGCATAATCTGCTTTAATGCCATCCATTTCCCTGCAAATTCTATGATTTTGTCATTTTTTAGTGCTGCATCCATCGTGTATAGATGCCACTTTTTTTTTTATCCATTCATCTATTGAATTGCATCTAGGTTGGTTCCACAGTCTAGCTATTGTGAATTGTGCCACTATGATCATTGATGTGGCAGTATCCCTTTAGTACACTCTTTTAAGATCCTCAGGGAATAGTCCGAGAAGGGCGATAGCTGGTTCAAATGGTGGATTCATTCCTAGCTTTCCCAGGAATTCCCATACTGCTTTCCATGTTGGCCTCACCAATTTGCAGTCCCAACAGCAGTGTACAAGTGTCCCCTTTTCCCCACATCCTCGTAAACACTTGTTGTTTGACTTCATAATGGCTGCCAATCATACTGGAGTGAGATGGTATCTTAGGGTGGGTTTGATTTGCATTTCTCTGACTGCTAGATGTGGTGAGCATTTTTTCATGTACTTGTTGATTGATTGTATGTCCTCCTCAGTGAAGTGTCATTTCAGGTCCTTGCCCCATTTGTTGATTAGGTTATTTGTTATCTTATTGATAGTTTTTTTTGAATTCTTTGTATATTCAGGATATTAGGGCTCTATCTGAAGTGTGAGGGGTAAAAATTTGTTCCCAGGATGTAGGCTCTCTATTTACCTCTCTTATTGTTTCTCTGGCAGAGAAAAAAAACTTTTTAGTTTAAGTAAGTCTCATTTTTTTATTCTTGTTAATAAGTCTTGGGCTATGTGCGTCCTATTAAGAAATTTGGAGCCCGACCCCACAGTATGTAGATCATAGCCAACTTTTTCTTCTATGAAATGCAGTGTCTCTGATTTTATATCTAGATCCTTGATCCATTTTGAGTTAAATTTTGTGCATGGCGAGAGAAGGGAATTCAGTTTCATTTTGTTGCATATGGATTTCCAATTTTCCCAGCACCATTTGTTGAAGATGCTACCCTTCCTCCATTGCATGCTTTTAGCCCCTTTATCAAATATAAGAAAGTTGTAATTTTGTGGATTGGTTTCTGTGTCCTCTCTTCTGTACCACTGGTCCACCTGCTTTTTTCGGTACCAGTACCATGCTGTTTTTGTTACTATTGCTTTGTAGTACAGTTTGAACTCTGGAATCGCTATACCTCCAGATTCACACTTCCTGCTTAGAGTTGCTTTTGCTATTTTGGGTCTTTTGTTTTTCCATATGAATTTCATGATTGATTTATCTATTTCTACAAGAAATGCCGTTGGGATTTTGATTGGCATTGCATTAAACCTGTAGAGAACTTTGTGTAATATTGCCATTTTTATGTTGTTAGATCTGCCTATTCATGAACAGGGCACATGTTTCCATCTTCTGAGATCTTCTTCTATCTCTCTCTTTAGAGTTCTGTAGTTTTCATTATATAAATCTTTCACCTCTTTTGTTAGGTTGATTCCCAAGTATCTTATTTTATTTGAGGATATTGTGAATAGAGTGGTTTTCCTCATTTCCATTTCAGAAGTTTTGTTGCTGTTATACAGGAATGCCTTTGATTTATGCGTGTTAATTATATATCCTGCCACATTTCTGAATTCATTTATTAACTCTAGCCATTTCTTTGTAGACCTTTTTGTGTCTGTTAAATATATTATCATGTCATCTTCAAATAGTGATACTTTAAATTCTTCTTTTCCTATTTTTATGCCTTTAATTTCTTTGGTCTGTTTAATTGCTCTGGCTAGTATTTCAAAACTAAATTGAATAGAAGTGGTGATAAAGGGCATCCCTGTCTTGTTCCAGATTTTAGAAGGAATGCCTTCAGTTTTTCTCCATTTAGGATGATGCTATCCTGAGGTTTAGCATATATAGCTTTTACAATTTTGAGGTAAGTTCCTGTTATCCCTAGTATTTATAGTGTTTTGAACATAAAGGGATGCAGAACTTTGTCAAGTGCTTTTTCTGCATCTATCGAGATGATCATATGGTTCTTGTCTTTAATTCTATTGATGTGGTGAATGGCATTTATTGATTTTCGTATATTGAACCATCCTTGCATCACGGGGATGAATCCTTCTTGATGATGGTGCACAATTATTTTGATATGCTTTTGTATTTGATTCGTCAGGATTTTATTGAGAATTTTTGCATCCAAGTTCATTAGAGATATTGGTCTGTAGTATTCTTTCTTTGAAGTGTCTTTGTCTGGTTTCGGGATCAGGGTGATGTTGGCCTCATAGAATGAATTTGGAAGAGCTCCTTCTTTTTCTATTTCTTGAAAAAGCTTGAAAAAATATTGGTTTTAATTCTTCTTTGAAGGTTTTGAAGAAATCCGCTGTATACCCATCCGGTCCAGGGCTTTCTTTTGGTTGGTAGTCTTTTGATTGCCTCTTCTATTTCTTCCTTTGTTATTGGCCTGTTTAAATTGTTTGTGTCTTCCTGACTCAATCTGGGCAGATCGTATGACTTAAGAAATTTATCAATATCTTCACAATATTCTATTTTGTTGGAATATAGTGTTTTAAAATACTTTCTAATTATCTTCTGTATTTCTGTAGTGTCTGTTGTGATATTGCCTTTTTCATCCCATATGTTAGTAATTTGAATTCTTTTTCTTCTTCTTTTCTTTAGCATGGCTAAGGGCCTGTCGATCTTATTTATTTTTTCAAAGAACCAACTTTTAGTTTTATCAATTTTTTCAACTTTTTTTTTGTTTCAATTTCATTGATTTCTGCTCTAAATTTAATTATTTCTTGTCTTCTACTACATTTGCTGTTGTTTTGCTCTTCCTTTTCTAGGTTTTTGAGGTGTAGTTTAAGTTCATTTATTTGTTGTATTTTTCTTTTTTTGAGGAAAGAACTCCAAGAAATGAATTTCCCTCTTAAAACTGCTTTCATTGTGTCCCATAGATTCCGGTATGTTGTGTCTGTATTGTCATTTGTCTCTAAGAATTTTTTTATCTCCTTCTTTATGTCTTCTGTAACCCATTGATCATTCAGTAGCATGTTGTTCATTTTCCATGTGATGTAGGATTTTTCCTTCTTTCTTTTCTCATTGATTTCCAGTTTCATTCCATTATGATCATATATGGTGCATGGTATAATCTCCATTCCTTTATATTTACTAAGAATTGCCCTATGGCATAATATATGGTGTATCTCTGAGTAGTATCCATGTGCTGCTGAGAAGAACATGTATCCACTTGATGATGGTTGATATATTCTATATATGTCGGTTAAGTGTAGGTTATTGATTGTGCTGTTGAGTTCTATAGTTTCTTTATTCAGTTTTTGTCTAGAGGATCTCTCTAATGCCGAGAGTGGTATGTTGAAGTCACCCATAATTATTGTGTTGTAGTCTATTTGACTCTTGAACTTGAGGAGAGTTTGTTTTATGAACGTTGCACCTCCATTGCTTGGTGCATACAAATTGATAATTGTTTTTTTCTTGTTGCTGGATGATTCCTTTTAACAGAATATAGTGTCATTCTTTATCCCTTTTGATTAACTTAGGTTTGATGTTGATTTTATTCCATATGAGTATGGCAAATCCTTCTTGCTTCCGAGGGCCGTGTGAGTGTTATGATTTTTCCCAACCTTTTACCTTCAGCCTGTGTATGTCTTTTCCTATCATATGAGTCTTCTGAACGCAGAATATTGTTGGATTTGTTTTTTTGATCCAGGTCACTAGCACATGTCTCTTGATTGGTGAAATTAGGCCATTAACATTTAAGGTTACAATTGAAATATGACTTGTACTTCCAGTCATGTTTATTTATTTATTATATTTTAGTTTGGATAGTTTTTACTTTTTTGGTTACTTTCCTCCCGCTTTACTGAGATACTTCCCACTGTTAGTTTTGGGTACTATTTTTTAACTCTTCTTCTTGTAGTATTTTGCACAAAATGCTTTGCAGTGCTGGTTTTCTGGCTGAGAATTGTTTTAGCTTTTGTTTATCGTGAAAGACTTTAATTTCATTGTCAAATCTGAAGCTTAACTTTGCTTTATATGGTATTCTTGGTTGGAATTCTTTTTTTTTTTCAGCATTTGAATTACATTGTTCCAGGATCTTCTCACTTTCAACGAATGTGATGAAAAATCAGTTGTTAACCTAATTGGTTTACCCCTGAATGTAATCTGCCTCCTTTCTCTTGTAGCTTTTAATATTCTCTCCTTGTTCTGTATGTTGGCTATCTTCATAATTATATGTCTTGGAGTTGGTCTATTTTGGTTTTGAATGTTTGGGGTCCTGTAGGCTTCCAGGAATTGGCAATCCAATCCATCATTCATCTCTGGGAAGTTTTATAGAATTATTTCATTTAATATGTTGTCCATTCCTTTGGTTTGAATCTCTATGCCTTCTTCTATCCTGATGACTCTTAAATTTGTTTTTTGTTTTTTTATGACATCCCATATCTTTTGAATAAATTCCTGGTGGGATTTAAGCATCTTTTCTGTGTTTACTCAATTCTTTTCAAGTTGATAAACTTTGTCTTCATTATCTGATGTTCTGACTTCTACTTGATCTAGTCTATTTGTAATATTCTCGTTTGAGTTTTTAATTTGGTTTATATTTTCCTGCATTTCTAGGATTACTGTTTAATATTTTTTTTAAGATCTCTATCTCCTGGTAATGCTCATTCTTTGCCATTTGAATTTGTTTGTTTAATTCATTTTCAAAATATACTTTTATTGCTTGGACTTGCTGCCTCATGTCTTCTCTAATATTGCTTTTCATCTGAGTTCGGTATGCCTTGAGTTCTTTCCCTATCCCTGTTTCTGATGCTTCAAGGTCCTCCTGTAGAATTAAGTTGTCCTGCATTGTTTGTACTCCTTTTTTGCCCTTGTTTTTTCATGATGTTCACGTTACTTTCCAGCTCTATTTGATTGCTGTGTTTCTGCTTTATTCTTTAGATTTGTTTTGGTGTTGTATATCTCTGTTGTCTCTCCTTTGTGTTGGTAAACTATGCCTGCTAAAGTGGATTCCGCTTGGAAGTAATTCCGAAGGCCGAGCTCCAGTGATGTCACCTCTCTGCTTTGGCGGGCCCCAGGCTCCTTGCCGAGGTGTCCGAATTGGGGGGTGGGACTTGACTGTCTCTGGTTTGTTTCAGCTCTGGGTCACTGGCAGGCGGGTGGTCTCCAGCCGCCCAATTGCGCGGTTGGTCGCCAGCGGGCAGGCTGTCTCCAGCCGCCCAGTCACGCGGGCAGCAGGTGGGCTGTCGCCGTTGGGTTGGCAATCTCTAGCCACGCAGTCTCACGCTCAGTTGCCGGCGGGCGGGCATTCCTCAGCCCCCCAGTCACTCAGGCAGTGGGTGGAATGTCACGTGCGGGCCTGCGGTCTCCAGCCGCCCAGTCACAAGGGCCTGCCTTCTAGTCCTTTGGTTTCTCCTGCTTGTCCTGGTTTCTTTTTCTAGACCAGATTTCCCCTGAGTGATGCCTCTCGGCAGTTCAAACTGTACTCTGTGCCTGCCGTTTGTTGGGTGTGGAGGGTGTCTTTTGGGAACCCAGACACTCTATTGTTTTGATTTTTTCTGCTTGCCCCTCCCCCAGCACTGGCTATACACGTTTCGTTATTGCCACTGATGGTAGGGGGAGTCGAAAGTCAGGTGTCTCTAGTTTTTCTTGCATCTTTATGCAGGCTTGCTCTGATTAACCCTCCCCTGGAAAGCCTAGGAGACATTTTATGCGAATTTCCCGCTGTATGAGAGATGAGCTGAGTAACACACATCTGTTTTATTGTTGCAATCTATTGGAGAGGGGCGGTGGTTACTTCAGATCTCAAAGATGGTGGCCGCTGGTTTCCTTGGTGGAGTTTCTTTTGTGGGGGATAGAACTATACCACTTTCTTCCCTGTCTGAATTCCCAAACTCAGCCCGGGGATCAGTGGGAGCTCAGCCGGCAGGATTCCACAGAATCCGCAGCAACATTTCTCCCTGCTTCAGGTCACTTCTCGGTGGTGCCCCGCCATCTGTAACAGCAGGCCTGGCTGCATGATTCAATCAGCCCGGATCTCTGATTGCACAGTTGGCTATTGGAAACCCCGGCACTCTATTGTTTTGATTTTTTTTTTCCGCTTGCCCCTCTCTCAGCGCTGGCTAGACAGGTTTTTTCACCACTGATGGGAGGGGGAGTTGAAAGTCAGGTGCCTCTAGTTTTCCCCTGTCTTTATGCAGGCTCGCTCTGATAATCTCTCCCCCAGAAAGCCTAGGAGAGATTTGATGCAAATTCCCCGAAGTATGGGAAATGAGCTGAGTAACAGCACCTGTTTTATTGTTGCAATCTGTAGGGGAGTGGCTGTCGTTACTTCAGCTCACCAAGATGGTGGCCGTTGGTTTCCTTTGTGGAGTTTCTATTGTGGGGGTTTGAACTGTACCACTTCCTTCCCCATCTGAAACCCTGAACTCAGCCCAGGGCTCAGTGGGGACTCTACTGGCAGAATTCCACAGAATCTGCATCAACGTTTCTCCATGATTATTGATCGCATCTCGGTGGTGCCCTGCTGTCTGTAGCCACTGGACGGGTCGCGCGGATCAGTCAGACAGGATCTCCGGTCGCAGAGTTGGCTCATGTTTGGGACTCATTTACCGGACCTCAGTGCTAGAAATCCTTCTTCTAGGTTTCAGTGCACCCCCATTTTGCTGTAAGTTCCTAACAAGATAGTTTTTTGTCGTTCTTAGTCGTTAGTCACCTGCGCAGTGGCGCGGTACAATGGGTATGATGCTCTCTATTCACGGCCCTCTTGCAATGTCAAAATATTATGATTTGTATGCACCATTCACTGAAGTTAGTTTTCAGTATTAGGAAACAAATATGTATTTCAGGTGGATGAATATTTCTGAGAATAATCTTGTGAAAAGTTCATTATAAATCCTCATACATGAATATAAATGATTTTAGGAAGTGTATAATAAGACACATATATTTCATATTTTGAAAAATCTGGAGAGTATATATATATATATATATATATATATATATATACACACACACACACACAAACACACACACACAGAGACATTAAAAAGTAGCAATATATATGCCAATCGAAATTCATCATTAAATATATAACATCCACTTATCCAAAAATATACATTTTACTGAAAATGGATTTATGCATAATGTTGGTCAACTAGGAAGCTCACCCATAGGTTAAATTTTCGGTTCCAACAGAGGTTAGGAGGAGTGATCTCTTCTCACAATTTTTATCTGCCATGTCAGCCACCTCAGAAGAATGTACATGTGATACCAGGTAGGATTCTATTTGTGCATATAAAAATACATGTGCTTAATAGGCTACAGAAAAGGGAGAGAGGAATTCACATATTTGTTAATTTTAAAAACACATGGAGAACTATGTCAATAAACATTAAATATATATTTTAACTCCTACACAATATAATCCAAAAGGGATGTCCAACTACATATCATGCCTTCTCTGAATTGCTGGTATTTGTATTCTGTTTGGGTTACTATTCTCCATCATATAAGGATTAGTAGTCAGAGTCTAGTAGGGTATGGGTTAGTGTCAGAGATTCAGTATTTCGAATGGAAAATAGGAAAGTAAACCCAATGTGTTTGCAAATATGTGCTACACAAAAATCTTCCCACTCACATTAAGAACAATCCCTTGATATTACCCTCGCTGGAAGAAATACACAATTAGAGGATAAGAGTTAGAAAATCTGTGAATACATACCCGGAATGGAATATGCTCAGGAGTTCACAAACTTGGAGGTGGTAGATGACTTTCCAAAAATAAAAGACAAGGTAAACACTCCACAAACATGGAGCTCTGCAGGCCTAAAGACTTCTTGAGATACTGCCTCTGAGTTGGGACACTTGAAATGTATGTTGTTGTCGGTAGCTTTAGCATCCTATGTAGTGAGAGCATCAAAACTGGGTCAACATCTATGTGACCTGGAGGACATGGTATCTTATTTTCCAATGAAAATGAGGCAGCAGTGCTGAATTCTCACTTTGTAGGTAAACTGTGGCAACTGGGGGATAAGTGTCTCTTCGTGTGGACTGTGAAGCCATTTGGTCATACTCTACTTTTCGTGGTGATTCTTGCTGCTGCACTGGGAGTTTGGTATTTGCTTCATGAAATACAAGGAGTTCAACTGGGACACAGTGCTGGAGGGAGTTCTGTCACGTGTGGTGGGACAGAGTCTGCAGGAGAATGCACCAACCAGGCTTATGTCCAAAATAGCTTGCCCCCTTGACCATATCAACCTGATTCTGAACATTGCCCAGAAACCTATCCATATAACAAGATGCCTTTTCATATAAGGGTCTGCTGGCTGCATCATGTCAGTCACAAGCCATTTGAAAGCCAACGGCCGATCCACATGAAACCACCAGAGATGTTTTATCTCACACCTACCCACCTTTGCTTTAGGCCCACTACTCAGCAGGTTCCAACTTACTGGCATCTCTGTTCTACACAATTTTTTTGTGAAACCCAGTCAATCAAGGCACTTTCTGGTACACTCATGATCAGCAACAGGATCTCCAATGGTTTTCCAGTGCCACCTGGTCATGGGAATTTCAAAAATTTCATGGTATTTATCGAGCCCATTTTTCAAGGATGAAGTTGTAGGCACTGAGGGTTTCATTTAATTCAGTAACCATTAAATGGTGAGGAAGCCCATTTCAATGAACACTCTGGATAACTCTCACAGGCAAGGCTTCCCAAAGTGTTGCCAAATGGTCACATGAAGCCAGGCCCATTGAGGTCTACAATGTAAAATCCTTGCCTGTTTTGCCTCTCAACTATGGCTGCTAATTCTTTCAGAAAAAAATTATGTGATAACCTGGCTGAGATTCCCTGTGCTCTGTGGAAAGCCTTCCTGGGCACAGATCTCAGTTTCCAAGGGTGACTCTCATGCATGGCCTTCTAAAATCCCAACAAAACTCATGGCAATACTTCTCTGAGATCAGTTCCAGAACTCAGACTCTAAGGGGAATCACACCAGAGTTCAAGACCAGGTGGAGCCAGTCATATTTTTCAACAACCACACTAATAACCACAATTAAAACCAGAACACTTCCACATGGCCATCATCTTCTTCCATATAGACACTCATTTTAACCTCTGGATGGAGGTTTCCATGAGGGTCACAGCCCAAGACAGTGTCCAAAATAAGCTCCCTTGCCCCTCATTTGCTTAAAGTTGGGGTGGCCTGAACACCTTTCTGTGAACCATGACTGATCAAATAGGCCTGCCGTTAATACTGCTCTGCTTCTCCAATTTGAGGACTACTGACTGTGGGGTTTAGAATCTTCATGTGAATTGGAATCATTGGAATCACCTATGGGCTAGCCTCTGAAGGGCTTTGAAGAATTCATTTGACCCAAAGGCACCCTATTCTCACTTGATAGAGGTCAGGAACCTTACAGAGGTAGGGAGAGACTTCATCCACAAGGACTGCTCTTTTGGCCATTTTGGTTTTGGATGAACACGTGGGATGTATAAGGTGCTGAGTATCTAACCACAGCCTCACACAGGGCCAAGAGGCTGTTTCAGAAACATCCATTTCCAATGAAATTAAGCAAAGAGCCACAGGTGATGCCCATTCATTTCCATTTGAAAACTGTTTTCTTCAGGCTTCACAAATGAGTGTCCTGAGGTAAAAACCTTCCTGAAATTCAGGGCAGCAGAACAATAGGTAAGCAAAAGCCCGAAAGAAGGGTTTCTCCACTGAGACTTTCCTGGTCCCACTGATATCTGAGTTTTCTTAGATGCTCGCCATTCCCTTCAGCTATCCAGTACATCACCATATCACAGAGCTTGGAGGTGGTACATATCTTGGACACAAAACCATTAGGCTATTCTGGAGAGTTTCCAGAATTCAGGAAGAAAACAGAAACTTAGTAAGAGAGCAGATGTTGCCCTTCAATAAGACAAGCTGCAATCCATTTGTAAATTGGGCAGGATGAATGTTTGGAAGCTTTCTACTAGACAGGACACATCCATTGATGCATTCTCTTTTCTAATGTCTACAACCACGGACAGAGTGGGATGCACAGACATAGAAGCACTCGCCTTGTCAAACGACTTACTGGAAACAGTCCACACCAATCCAAACAAAGAGCCTTTCCTTCCTATTCTCAGAACATGAGACAAAACCACAAACCCACACACACACACTCAAAGGCACCTCCTTTGCTCAAGTAAGTCTGTGACTATCCAGAGTGTCCTCGGAATGGTGGGCCATTGTATGTTCCCCCAAAATGGCCTGTCCTGTATCAGATCTAGTCTCCTTGGCCAACACTTTGAAGTTGTTAGGAGCCATGGGTGAGCCACTACCTGATTTCCCAGGAAAAGCTCCTCTTTAGAGCTTTCCTGTCATTTGGCCATCGTCACATCAGTAGGTACTAAGAAAGACTGACTCTGTTCTTGAAAAATCAAAACAAGTGAGACCACTGGGACTGGGACTGTGACTGGCTCTTGGTGCCTGTCTTCCAGGATCAAACGTCCAGAGAGTTCCATCACCAAGGCAGTGAGGTGAGGTCATTTCCTTCAGGAACTGAATGAGGTCACTGACTTTGCAACCACTTTGTCCTAAAAGTTACATCTAAAAGTCCCATGAGATGGAAGCTGTCCCTACTTCCTGTCACACTTTCACAGTTAGAATGGTATACCAACCATAGGTACCTGGGAACAGCTCTCCACACAGGCCTGGTTTGGTCCATCTTCTCTACATTAAGAAGGTAGAGGCTGATTGAGACACATCCCTTCATCCTGACCAGATAGTTTGCCATGGAAGATGTCTTTTGCTCTCTCAGGTCCTTCATAGCTTCCTTCATCATCTCAGGGGATCATTTCTGCATATACCTTTGATGTTCTCAGCAGGTGGAAGATCCCCTACATTCCTGTATTGTAAGACCAACTCTGTCCCTCCTCTTCTGTAAAGTTAGATTGAGGGAAAAGTGTATGTTTAGGGTTAATAACATGTTTGATTTGCGTTAGGAATCTTTCTGCCGGATGAATAATGGTATTGGGAGCCTGTGATATTTACAAAAATATATAGGTAAAATATAAGTATAAAAACAGAAATCTAGGTAAGATTGGAAGCCAGAAGGGAACTGGGCCCTTGAGTGGGATACTTAGGTTTGAATTATGTTCTGCACATGTGTCTCAGATAAATTGATATACAATGGCATAGGACCTTATACCTTGGATAATTGATTGTCGAAGAGAACATCGAGTCAAAAAACTATAGTCAGTAGCATTAGGAAGATAGTCAGTAGGTTTAGAAAGAAGAGTGAGTATAGGATTTGGACCAAAAGTTCTTTAGCAATAGGATTTCGGGTAGAGAGTGAATGTAAATGTCAGCATATGTGAAGTGTCAGTCACAATGATGAACTGGGGGAAATATGTATGAAAGCAGGTATCAATAAAGATATTACGAAATCAGGAAAAGTATGAAGTGAGTGATAGGATTAGACATTTTCAACATGTTTGAGGTTGAATATATAATCTTAGGAAGAAACAAATATGTAGTCACCAATTGGATTTACATTTGAGAGCATTAGGCAACCTGGACATGGTTCTTTTTAGTAATCCACGCTCCCTTGGCATTTAGGCTTTGATACAATCATGAGTGTGACCTTCGCGTTTTGTGTCCAGAATATTCCTGTGATGAAATCTATATATAGATAAGGTGACATGAGTATTTCTTCCACCATTTCTGGGAGCAATATTTTGAAGACGTATAAATTAGTATTGAAGGGACAAAGAGGAGTACACTGTATCTATGAATATAGAGATAATGCATTAATAGACAATACTGTGAATAAAAAACATAACTGGTTCCAACTTTAAATAATGGATTGAATTGAATCGTGAACATATAGAGGAAATCTTATATTGATATACAATTTTTCATTCCAACCAGTTATACATCTAATGTTAATATTAATGTTATGGTTCATCATGAAGAGTGTGTGAGTTTAGCTTCGAAATTGATTATGGAAATTGAAAATAATGTATTTGGAAAGAAGTCTCATGAAAAGACGAGTCAAGTAACATGGAGGAATACATGTGTTCTGAAGCAAGAAGTGTTTGAAAGTGAAACAAATTCCTATATATTTGTGAACTTGTGGATGAAATACATATCGCAAAAACTGAAGAAATAGTAATGTACCAGTGTTGGATTAAAATGAAGGTCAATATAGACATCATGTCCCATTGGAATCTACTGGCATTGATGTTAAACTGGGTCAGTTAATGTAGAAATATTAGGATTTGTAAACACCATTGATTGAAGTTAGTTTTCAGTACTGGGAAACAAATATGTATTTCAGGTGAATGAATATTTCTGAGAATTATCTTCTGAAAAGTTGATTATAAATCCATATACATGAACATGAATGAATTTACAGAGTGTGTATAAGACACATATATTTCATATTTTGAGAAATCTGGAGATATATATATATATATTTTTTTTAAAAAAAATAAACACAAATATACATTAAAAAGTATCAATAAATACATGCTAATCATAATTCATCATGTAATATACATCATCCACAGATGCAAAAATATTTATTATACTGAACATGGATTTATGTATAATATTGTTCTACTGGGAAGCTCACACATAGTTTGAATTTTCAGTTCCCACAGGGTTTAGGAGGACTGATCTCTTCTCACAATTTGTATCTGCCAATTCAGCCAACTCATGAAAATGTACGTGTGATACCAGGTAGGATTCTCTATGTGCATATAAAAATACATGTGCTGAGTAGGCTACAGAGAAAGGGAGACATATTAACATATTTGTGAACTTTAAAAACACATGGAGGACTATTTCAATTAAAAATTGAGTAGATTTATAACACCTACCCTTAATCATGCAAAAGGGAAGTCCAACTGTACACCATGTCTCCACTGAACTGCTTGTATTTTCATTCTGTTTGGGTATTATTCTCCATCATATTAGGATTAGTAGTCAGAGTATAGTAGGGTATGAGTTACTGTCAGGGATTCAGTATTTCAAATGGAAAATTGGAAAATGGATCAATGTGTATGCAAATTAGTGTTACACAAAAATTTTCCCACTCTCATTTAGAACAATAACTTTACATTATTTTCACCCCAAGTAAGACACAATTAGAGGTAAAGAGTTAGAAAATCTTTGAATTCATACCTGAAATGAAAACTGCTCCGGATTTCACAACCTTGGAGATAGTAGAGGAGTTTCCAAAAGTAAGGGACTATGTAAATACTCCACAAACATGAAGATTTGCCAGCCTAAAGACTCTGCAGAAACTGCCTCTAAGATGGACAGTTGAAATATATGTTGTTTTCAGGAGCTTTAGCTTTTTTTCTAGTAAGACCATCAAAGCTGTTTATGCATCTCTGTGACCTTGAGCACATGGTTTATAATTTTCCAATTAACATGAAGCAGCAGTGCTGAATTCTCTCTTTGTAGGTAAACTATGGCCACTGGGGTCTATGTGTCTCCCCATGTGGACTGTGAAGCCATTTCATCATCCTCCACTTTTTATAATGTCTCCTGCTGCACTCATAGTTTTGTATTTGTTTCATGAAATACAAGGAGTTAAACTTGACCACAGTGCTGGTGGGAGTTCTGTCACATGTGGTGGGTCAGGGTCTGCAGGAGAATGCACCAACAGGGCTTGTATACCACATAGGTTGCCTCCGTGACCATAGCAACCTGATTCTGAACATTGCCCTTAAACCTCTCCATATAACATGATGCGTTTACATACAATGTTCTGCTGGCTGCACCATGTCAGTCACAAGCCATTTGGAAGACAATGGCAGATCCACATGACCCCACCACAGATGTTTTATCACACACTTAATCACCTCTGCTCTAGGCCCACTATTCTACAGGCTCCAAATTACTGGCATCTCTGTTCTACACCATATTCATGAAAACCAGTTAATCAAGGCACTGTCTGGTACACTCATGATCAGCAACAGGACATCCAAAGGTTCTTCAGTGCCACCTGGTCATTGGAATTTTAATAATTTCATGGTATTTATCTAGCCAATTTTCAAGGATAAAGTTGGAGGCACTGTTTATTTCAATTCATTCAGGAATTATTCAATGTTGAGGAAGATCATTTCAATGAAAGCTCTGGAGAACTCTCACAGGCAAGGCTTCCCAGAGCATGGCCAAAAGGTCACATGAAGCCACGCCCATTGAGGTCTACAATTGAGGTCCATGTGTGTTTTGACTATCAAATATGGCTGCCAAGTCTTTCAGAATTAAATCATGTGATATCCTGTCTGAGATTCCCAGTGCTCTGTGGAAAGCCACCGTGGGCATAGATCTCAGTTTCCAAGGGCGACTCTCATGCGTGGCCTCTTAAAATCCCCACACAATTTATGGCAATTCTTCCTTGATGTGTGTTCCAGAACTCAGTCTCTAAGGGGAATGACACCAGAGTTCAAGCCCAGGTGGATCCAGTCATCTCTTCCAACTGCCACAAGAATGACCACAATTAAAACCAAAATACACCCACATGGCCCTCATCTTCTTAAATATAGACATTCATCATAACCTCTGGCTGGAGGTTACCATGCGGAATGCATCCCAAGAGAGTGTCCAAAATAATGTTGCTTGCCCCTCATTTGCCTAAAGTCAGGGTGACATGGACACCCTTCCTGTGAACCAGGAGTGATCAAATAGGCCTGCCATTAATACTGCTCTCCTTCTCCAATTTCAGGCCTACTGACTCTCAGGTATAGATTCTTTATGTGATTTGGAGTCTTGAGAAAACACAAGCACCTCTGCAGGGCTTGAAGAACTCATTTGACCTAAAGGATTCCTATTCACACTTGATGGAGGTAAAGAACCTAACAGAGGAATGGAAGAGACTCATCCACAATGACTAATTTTTTTGCCATTTTGGTTTTGATTGCACACATGGAATCTATCTTTAGATCTATCATGTGCTGAGAATCTAAGCCACAACCTCACAGAGGCCCAAGAGGCTGATTCGGACACATCCCTTTCCAAAGCAATTAAGCAAAGAGCAACATGTTATGCCCATTTATTTCCATTTGAAAACAGTTTTCTTCAGGCTTCACAAAGGGGTGGCCTGAGGCAAAGACCTTCTTGACATTCAGGGCAACATAACCATAAGTATGCAAATAAACCAAAGCAGGGTCTCTCCACTGAGAGTTTACTGGTCACACAGTTATTTGAGTTTTCTAAGATGTTCCCATTCCCTACAGCTATCAAGTACATGGCCATATCACAGAGCTTGGAGGTGGTACATATCTTGGACTCAAAACCATGGGCCTATTCTTGAGATTTGCCGGAATTCAGGAAGAAAACAGGAACTTAGAAAGTTAGTAGGTGTTTCCCATGCATAAGGCGAGCCACAGTCCATTCCTAAATCGGGCAGGAAGAATGCTGGGAAGCATTCTACTAGACAGGACACATCCTTGATGCATTGTCTTTTCTAATGTCTACAACCACGGACAGAGTGGGAAACACAGACATAGAAGCACTCGCCTTGTCAAACGACTTACTAGAAACAGTCCACTCCAATCCAAACAAACCGCCTTTCCTACCTATTCTCAAAACATTAGACAAAACCACAAACTCACACCCACACCCACAAAGGCACCTCCTTAACTCAAGTAGGTCTGTGAATATCCAGAGTGTCCTCTGACTGGTGGACCATACTATATTCCCCTGAAATGGCCTGACCTGTGTCAGATCTGGTCTCCTTGGCTAACTCTGTGAAGGTGTCAGGAGCCAGAGGTGAGCCACTACCTGCTTTCTCAGAAACGGCTCCTCTTCAGAGCTTTCCTGGCATTTGGCCATCCTCACATCAGTAGTTACCAAGAAAGACTGACTCTGTCTTTGGTAAATCCAAACAAGTGTGACCACTGGGACTGGGACTGAGACTGGCTATGGGTGACTGGCTTCATGAATCCCAAGTTCAGAGATTTTAATCACCAAGGAAGTGAGGTGAGGTCACTTCCTTCAGGAACTCAATGAGGTTACTGCCTTGGCAATCACTTTGTCCTACCAGTGGCTTCCAAGTGTCACATGAGAAGGAGGCTGCCCCTACTTCCTGTTACACTTTCACAAGTTAGAATGGTATATCAATAATAGGCGCCCTGGAACAGCTACCCACACAGGCTGGGTTTGGTCCATTTTCTCTACATTAAGAAGAGAGAGGCTGATTCAGACAGAACCCTTCATCCTGACCAGGTTGTTTGCCATTGAAGATGACTTTTGCTCTCTCAGGTCCTTTATAGCTGCCTTCATTTTCTTCAGGGATCATTTATGCATGTACCTTTGAGGTTTTCATCAGGTGAAATATCTCATACATTCCTGTGTTTTAAGACCAACTCTATCCCTGCTCTTCCGTAAAGTTAGATTGATGGAACAGTGAATGGTTAAGGTTAACAACATGTTTGATTTGGGTTAGAAATCATTCTGCTGGATGAATGATGGTATTTGGAACCTAAAATATTTAAAAGAATATAGAGGTGAAATATAATTATAAAAACAGAAATCTAGGTAAGATTCGAAGCCCAGAATGGCATTGGGACCTTGACTTGGATAATTAGCATTGAATTACTTTCTGCACAGATGTCTAAAATAAATCTATAATCAATGGCATAGGATCTTCTACCTTGGATGATTGAATGTACAAGAGAACATCCAGTCAAACAGGGATAGTCGGTAGGATTAGGAAGATAGTTGGTAGGTATAGGAAGAAGAGTGAGTATAGTATTTGGAACAAAAGTTCTTTAGCAATAGGGTTTTGGTTAGAGAGTGAATATGTTTGTCAGCACATGTGAAGAGTCAATCACAATGATGAACTTGGGAAATATGTAGGAAAGCAGATATCAATAGAGACATTACAAAATCAGGCAAACTATAAAGTGATAGGATTAGACATTTTCAAAGGGTTCAGGTTGAATATATAATCTTAGGAAGAAACACATATGTAGTCAGGAATAGGATTGACATTTGAGAGAATTAGGCAATGTGGACATGGATGTTTTTAGTAATCCATGCTCACTTTCCATTTAGGCTTTGGTACAATAATAAGTGTGACCTTTGCATTTGGTGTCCAGAATATTACTGTAATATAATGTATATGTAGATCGGGTGAAATGAGTATTTCTTCCACCATTTCCGGGAGCAATATTGTGAAGACGAATAAATTAGTATTGGGGGTACAAAGAGGTGTACGCTGTGTCTATGAATATAGAGATAATGCATAAATAGATCATACTGGGAAAAAATATAACTGGTTCCACTTAAATAATGGATTGAATTGATATCTGAAAATATATAGGAAATCTTATATTGATATACAATCATTCATTCCAAAGAGTTATACATCTAATGGTAATCTTAGAGTTATGGTTTATAATGAAGGGTGTGTGAGTTTTGTTTCAAAAGTGATTACGGAAATAGAAAATAATGTGTTTGGAAAGAAGTCTCATGAGAAGACCAGTCAAGAAACATGGAGGAATACATGTGTTCTGAAGCAGAAAGTGATTGAAAGTGAAACAAATGCCTATAAACTTCCTAACTTGTGGAATAAATATATATCCTATTATGTGCATAAACTGAAGAAATAGTAATGTAACAGTGTTGAATAAAAATGAACTTCAAAATACACATCATATTCCATAGGAATCTACTTGCATTGATGTAAAACTAGGTCAGTTACTGTAGAAGTGAAAATTGGAAAATAAATCCAATCTGGAATGGGAAATTCTCAGGAGTTCACAACCTTGGATGTGGTGGAGGAGTTTCACAAAGTAAGGGACATTGTAAACACAACCCAAACATGGAGCTCTGCTGGCCTAAAGACTTCTTGAGAAACTGGCTTTGAGGTTGTGCACTTAAATTTATATTGTTGTCCGGAGCTATAGCTTCTTTGTAGGAGACCATCAAAGCTGGGTGTGCATCTATGTGACTTGGAGGACATGGTATCTTATTTAATAATGAACATATGGCAGCAGTACTGAATTCCCTGTTTGTAGGTAATCTGTGGCCACTGGGGGCAAAGTGTCTCCCCATGTGGACTGTGAAGCCATTTGTTCATCCTCCATTTTCGTGGTGTTTCTTGCTGCTGCACTGGGAGTTTGGTATTTGCTTAACGAAATACAAGGAGTTCAACAGGGACAAGTGCTGGTGGCTACCCCTACTTCATGTGACACTTTTACAAGTTAGAATGGTATATCAACCATAGGCACCCAGGAACAGCTCTCCACACAGGCCTTGTTTGGTCCTTCATATCTGCCTACATCTTCTCCAGGGGTCATATCTGCATGGACCTTTGAGGTTCTCAGCAGGTGGAAGATCCCCTATATTCCTGTATTGTAAGACCAACTCTGTCCCGCTCTTCTGTAAAGTTAGATTGAGGGAACAGTGTATGGTTAGCATTAATAACTTGTTCAATTTGGGTAAGGAATTATTCTGAGGGATGAATAATGATATTGGGAATTTGCTATATTTATAAGAACATAGAGGTGAAATATATGTATGAAAACAGAAATCTAGGTAAGATTTGAAGCCAAGAAGGGAATTGGGCCCTTTATTGGGATACTTAGCATTGAATTACCTTCAGCAGAGTTTTCTTGGATAAATCAATATACAATGGCATAAGACTTTGTACCTTGGATGATTGAATTTAGAAGGGAACATCAACTCCAAAAGGGATAGTCGGTAAGATTAGGAAGATAATCGGTAGTTTTCGGAAGAAGTGTGAGTATAGAATTTGGAAAAAAAAAATCTTTAGCAACAGAGTTTCGATTAGAGAGTGAATGCCAATGTCAGCACATGTGAAGAGTCAGTCACAAAGATGAACTAGGGAAAAAATGTAGGAAAGCAAATATCAAGGAAGACAATAGGAAATTAGGCAAAGTACAAAGTGAGTGTTAGGATTAGACATTTTCAACAGGATTGAGTTTGAATATATAATCTTAGGAAGAAACAAATATGTAGTCACCAAAGAATGACATTTGAGAGCATTAGGCAACATGGACATGGATGTTTTTAGTAATCCGTGTTCACTTTCCATTTAGGCTTTGTAAAATCATAAGTGTGACCTTTGCAGTTTTGTCCAGAATATTACTGTGATAAAATGTATATGTAGATCAGGTGACATGAGTATTTCTTCAACCATTTCCGGGAGTAATATTGAGAAGACGTATAAATTAGTATTGGGGGTACAAAGAGGTGTACGCTGTGTCTGTGAATATAGAGATAATGCATGAGTAGACCATACTGTGAATAAATAATATAACTGGTTCCACTTTAAATAATTCATTTAATTGATATCTGAAAATATACAGGAAATCTAATATTGATATACAATCATTCATTCCAACCAGTTATACATCTAATGGTAATATTAGGTTATGGTTTATCATGAAGGGTGTGTGAGATTTTCTTCAAAAGGATTATGGAAATCGAAAATAATGTGTTTGGAAAGAAGTCTCAAAAAATTCCAGTCAAGAAACCTGGATGAATACATGTGTTCTAAAGCAGGAAGGGATTTAAAGTGAACCAAATGCCTCTAAATTTGTGAACTTGTGGATGAAATATATATGCTATGATGGGCTAAACGTGAAGAAATAGTAATGTAGCAGTGTTGAATAGAAATGAAGTTCAAAATAGACATCTTGTCCCATAGTAATCTACTTGCATTGATGTTAAACTAGGTCAGTTAATGTAGAAATGTTAGGATTTGTGTGAACCATTAACTGAAGTCAGATTTCAGTAATGGGAAACAAATATGTATTCCAGGTGGAGGAATATTTCTGAGAATAATCTTCTGAAAAGTTGATTAGAAATCCACATACATGAACATGAATGAATTT
Organism: Callospermophilus lateralis; assembly: GCF_048772815.1. NCBI lineage: Eukaryota > Metazoa > Chordata > Mammalia > Rodentia > Sciuridae > Callospermophilus > Callospermophilus lateralis. The sequence continues at coordinate 2,481,211 of NW_027512826.1, forward strand.
AGGGAGTGTATATAATACACATATATTTCATATTTTAAAAAACTTGGAGAGTCACACACACACACACACACACACACACAGACATTAAAAAGTAGCAATATATATGCCAATCGCATTTCATCATGAAATATATATAATCCACATATCGAAAAATATTCATTTTGCTTAACATGGATTCATGTATAATGTTGTTCTACTAGGAAGCTGACATAGGTTGAATTTTCAGTTCCAACAGCGTTTAGGAGGAATGATCTCTTCTCACAATTTTTATCTTCCAAGTCAGTATCCACAAAAGAAATTATGTGTGATACCAGGTAGGATTCTATATGTGCGTATAAAAATACATGTGCTGAATAGGCTACAGAGAAAAGGAGACAGGAAGTCACATATTTGTTACCTTTAAAAATACATGTAGAACTATTTCAATTAAAAATTGACTATTTTTATAATACCTACCCTTTATCATGCAAAAGGCAAGACCTAGTATACACCATGCCTCCTCTGAACTGCTTGTATTTCTATACTCTTTGGGTTATTTTTCTTCACCATATTAGGATTAATCGTCAAAGTCTAGTAGGGTATGGGTTAGTGTCAGGGATTCAGTATTTTGAATGGAAAATAGGAAAATGAATCCAATGTGTACGCAAACATATGCTACGCAAAAATCTTCCAACTCTCATCAAGAACAATGTCTTGTCATTACCTTCGACCCTAGTAAAACACAATTAGAGGAGAAGAGTTAGAAAATCTGTGAATTCATATGTGGAATAAAATATGCTCAGTAGTTCAAAAAATTGGAGGTGTTAAAGGAGTTTCCAAAAGTAAGGGAAAGGTTAAACAGTCCACACATATGGAGCTCTGCTGGCCTAAAGACTTCTTGAGAAAGTCTCTCTGAGGTTGGGCACTTGAAATATATTTTGTTGTAAGGAGCTTTAGCTTCCTTTGTAGTGAGACCTTCAAAGATGGGTCTGCATCTATGTGACCTGGAGGACATGGTTTCTTATTTTCCAATGAACATGAGACCACAGTGCTGAATTCTCTCTTCCTAAGTAAACTGTGGACACTGGAACCTAAGTGTCTCCCCGTTTGAACTGTCAAGCCATTTGGTCATCCTCCACTTTTCGTGGGTTTCTTGCTGCTGCACTGGGAGTTTGGTATTTGCATCACTAAATACAAGGAGTTCAACTGGGACACAGTGCTGGAGAGAGTTGTGTCACGTGTGTATGGTCAGGGTCTGCAGGAGAATGCACCATCCAATCTTCTATCTCTCATAGTTTGCCCCCGTGTCCATAGCAACCTGATTCTGAACATTTACCTGAAACCAAACCATATAACAATTTGCCTTTACATATAAGGGTCTGCTGGCTGCACCTTGTGAGTCAAAAGCCATTCTATATAAATGCCACATTTTTAATCCATTCATCTATTGAAGGGAATCTAGGTTGGTTCCACAGTCTTGCCATTGTGAATTGTGCTGCTATGAACATCAATTTATCAGTATCTCTGTAGCATGCTCTTTTTAGGTGTTTAGGGAATAGACCGAGAAGGGGAATAGGTCAAATGGTGGTTCCATTCCCAGCTTTCCAAGAAATCTCCATACTGCTTTCCAAATTGGCTGCACTAATTTGCAGTCCCACCAGCAATGTACAGGTGTGCCCTTTTCCCCACATCCTCGACAGCACATGTTGTCGTTTGACTTCATAATGGCTGCCAATCTTACTGCAGTGAGATGGTATCTTAGGGTGGGTTTGTTTTGCTTTTCTCTGACTGCTAGAGATGGTGAGCATTTTTTCATGTACTTATTGATTGATTGTATGTCCTCCTCTGAGAAGTGTCTGTTCAGGTCATTGGCCCATTTGTTGATTGGGTTATTCATTTTCTTATTGTTTAATTTTTTTTGAGTTCTTTGTATACTCTTGATATTAGGGCTCTATCTGAAGTGTGAGGAGTAAAGATTTGTTCCAAGGATGTAGGCTCCCTATTTACCTCTCTTATTGTTTCTTTTGCTGAGAAAAATCTATTTAGTTTGCGTAAGTCCCATTTGTTGATTCTAGTGATTAACTCTTGTGCTATGGGTGTCCTATTGAGAAACTTGGAGCCCGACCCCACAGTATGTAGATTGTGGCAAAAGTTTTCTTCTACCAGATGCAGTGTCTCTGATTTGATATCAACCTCCTAGATCTATTTTGAGTTAACTCTTGTGCATGGCGAGAGGAGGGGATTCAGTTTCATTTTGTTACATATGGAATTCCAGTTTTCCCAGCACCATTTGTTGAAGATGCTATCCTTCCTCCATTGCATGCTTTTAGCCCCTTTATCAAATATAAGATAGTTGTAGTTTTGTGGATTGGTTTCTGTGTCCTCTATTCTGTACCACTGGTCCACCCACCTGTTTTGGCACCAGTACCATGCTATTTTTGTTACTATTGATCTGTAGTATAGTTTGAGGTCTGGTATCGGTATACTGCCTGATTCACACTTCCTGCTTAGAGCTGTTTTTGCTATTCTGGGTCTTTTATTTTTCCATATGAATTTCATAATTGTTTTATCTCTTTCTACAAGAAATGACCTTGGGATTTTAATTGGCATTGCATTAAACCTATAGAGAACTTTTGGTAATATTGTCATTTTGATGATGTTAGTTATGCTTATCCATGAACAGGGTATATTTTTCTATCTTCTAAGATTTTCTTCTATTTCTCTCTTTAGGGTTCTGTAGTTTTCATTGTATAAGTCTTTCACCTCTTTTGTTAGGTTGACTCCCAAGTATTTTATTTATTTTTTTGAGGATATTGTGAATGGAGTGATTGTCCTCATTTCCATTTCAGAGGATTTGTCGGTGATATACAAAAATGCCTTTGATTTATGCGTGGTGATTTAATATCCTGCCACTTTGCTGAATTCATTTATTACCTCTAATAGTTTCTTTGTAGACCCTTTTGGGTCTGCTAGGTATAGAATCATGTCTTTTGCAAATAGCGATAATTTGAGTTCTACTCTTTCTATTTTTATGCCTTTAATTTCTTTAGCCTTTCTAATTGCTCTGGCCAGTGTTTCGAGAACTATGTTGAACAGAAGGGGTGAGAGAGGGCATCATTGTTTTCCTCCAGATTTTAGGGGGAATGCCTTCAATTGTTCTCCATTCAGAATGATGCTAGCCTGAGGCTTAGCATAGATTGCTTTTACAATATTGAGGTATGATCCTGTTATCCCTAGTTTTTCTAGAGTTTTGAACCTAAAGTGATGCTGTACCTTGTCAAATGCTTTTTCCGCAATTCTCGAGATGATCATATGGTTCTTATTTTTAAGTCTATTGATGTGATGAATAACATTTATTGATTTCTGTATATTGTACCAGCCTTGCATCCCAGGAATGAATCCTACTTGATCATGGTGCACATTTTTTTTTATATATATGATTTTGTGTCTGATTCGCCAGAATTTTTTTGAGGATTTTTGCATTTTTCCTGAAATAGCTTGAAAAGTATTGTTTTTTTGTTTTTCTTTAAAGGTTTTTTAAAACTATGCTCTATACCCATCCGGTCCTGGGCTTTTCTTAGTTGGTAGTATTTTGATGGTTTCTTCTATTTCCTCAATTGATATTAGACTGTTTAGGTTGTCTATATCCTCCTCACTCAATCTGGGCACATCATATGACTTAAGAAATTTATCAATGCCTTCACTATATTCTATTTTATTGGAGTATATTAATTCAAAATAATTTCTGATTTTCTTCTGTATTTCTGAAGTGTCTCTTGTTATATTTCCTTTTTCATTTCATATGGTAGTAATTTGAGTTCTCTCTCTTCTTCTCTTTGTTAGCATGGCTAAGGGTCTGTCGATTTTATTTATTTTTTCAAAAAACCAATGTATTGTGTTGTCAATTTTTTCAATTGTTTCTTTTGTTTCGATTTCATTAATTTCTGCTCTGATTTTAATTATTTCTTGCCTTCTAGTTCTTTTGCTGTTGTTTGCTCTTGTTTTTCTAAGATTTTGAGATGACGTATGAGATCATTTATTTGTTGGTTTTTTCTTTTTCTAAGGAATGAACTCCAAGCAATGAATTTTCCTCTTAGAACTGCTTTCAATGTGTCTCATAGATTCTGATATATTGTGTCTGTGTTTTCATTTACCTCTAAGAATTTTTTAATTTCCTCTTTGATGTCTTCAATAACCCATTGATCATTCAGAAACCTATTGTTCATTCTCCAAGTGATGAATGATTTTTCCTTCCTTCTTATATCATTGATTTTTAGTTTCATTCCATTATGATCAGATAAAATGCATGGTATTATCTCTACTCCTTTTTATTGTCTAAGAGTTGCCCTGTGACATAATATATGATGTATTTTTGAGAAGGATCCATGTTCTGCTGAGAAAAAAGTGTAACTTCTTGATGATGGGTTGTACATTCTATATATGTCAATTAAGTCTAGGTTATTAATTGTGTTATTGAGTTCTATAGTTTTCTTATTCAACTTTTGTTTGGAAGATCTGTCCAGTGGTGAGAGAGGTGTGTTCATGTCTCTCATGATTACTGTATTGTGGTCTATTAGACTCTTGAAATTGAGAAGAGTTTGTTTGATGAACAAAGCTGCACCATTGTTTGGGGCATATATATTTATGATTGTTACGTCTTGTTGGCGTATGGTTTTCTTGAGTAGTATGTAGTGTCCTTCTTTATCCCTTTTGATTAACTTTGGCTTGAAATCTATTTTATTTGATATGAGTATGGACACTCCTGCTTGTTTCCAACGTTCATAAGAGTGATATGGTTTTTCCAAGTATCACCTTGAGTCTATGTATGTCTTTTCCTGTAAAATGCGTCTCCTGTAGGCAGCATTTTGTTGGTTCTTGTTTTGTGATCCATTCTACTAGCCTGTGTCTCTTAATTGGTGAGTTTAAGCCATTAAGATTTTTGGTTATTATTTAGATATGGGTTGTTCTTCCAGCCATATTTGTTTATTTATGTTACTAAACATAGTTTGTTTTCCTCTTTGATTATTTCCCCCCCTTTAATGTCCTACCTTCCACTTTTGGTTTTCATTGATATTTTCCATTTCCACTTCCTGTAATGTTTTGCCGAGGATGTTTTGAAGAGATGGTTTTCTAGCTGCAAATTCTTTTCACTTTTGTTTATTGTGGAAGGTTTTAATTTCATCTTCCATCTGAAGCTTAATTTCACTGGATACATGATTATTGGTTGGAACCCATTTTCTTTCAGTGTTTGAAATATGTTATTAAAGGATCTTCTAGCTTTCAGAGTCTGTGTTGAAAGATCAGCTGTTATCCTGGTTGGTTTACCACTAACTATAATCTGCTTCCTTTCTCTTGTAGCTTTTAAAATTCTCTCCTTATTCTGTATGTTGGGTATCTTCATTATCATGTGTCTAGGTGTGGATCTCTTATGATATTGCACGTTTGGCGTCCTGTAGACTTTTAGAATTTGGGATTTTGTCTCATTCTTCAAGTCTAGGAATTTTTCTCCTATTATTTCATTGAATAGATTGCTCACTCCTTTGGTTTGGACCTCTATACTTTCCTGTATCCCAATGACTCTTATGTTTGGTCTCTTTATGTTTTCCCATATTTCTTGCACTTTTGCTCATGGTTTCTTAACAGTCTTGCTGAGCTGTATATGTTCTTTTTGAGTTGAAATACTTTGTCTTCATTGTCTGATGTTCTATCTTCTAAGTATTCTGCTCTAATGGTAGTATTCTCAATTGAGTTTTTAAGATGGTTCATTATTTCCTGCATTTCTAAGATTTCAGTTTGTTTGTTTTTTATAACCTCTATCTCACTGTATAGTTCATCTTTGCTACTTGGATTTTTTTATGTAATTCATTGTCGAAGTGATTTTTCATTGTCTGATTTTTGCTGTCTAATGTCTTCCTTGAGATTCCAGATCACATGAAGCATGTATATCCTGAATTCTTTATCTGACATTCCATATGCTGCATCTATTACCTCTTCTAAAGTTGAGTTGACCTGCATTGCTTGTGGTCCTTTCTTTTCTTGTCTTTTCATACAGCTTGCGTTTCTTTCTGCTTGGTGAAACTGTTGTGTTTTTGAAATTTTCCCCCTATATATTTATATTGCTCTTGTATAGTGGAAAAGTCTCCATTGCAGGTGCGGTTGGTGGCTGTGATGCTCCTCCAATTGGGGTGATCTGTCTACCATTCTGACTGGCCCCTGGGCCTGTTCTGCCGGTCGGTCGTACGTCTGCCTACCTTGCAGGAATGGGTGTGCTCTGCCCCTACTCCAATTGGGGTGACGTGACTACCATGCCGGTGGGTTGCTGGGCCTGTTCCAGGCACAGGCGGCAGCTCTGCTCTGCACCTCTGGCTTGATGACTAAGTGAGAGAGACTCGGATGTTTGTGACTCACTTTCTTTACCAGGAGACCAACTATTTCTCTCGCCGCTGGTATAGATGAAGTTATCTCCTCCACCGCTTTGTGATCACATCAGATCTCTGCCATGTTGGTATCCCATGTGAATGGCAGCATTTCTTTCCCTTTGCCGGGTGACCAAAGCAATGAGTGAGTCCTGACCGGCCCTCACAAGCCCCGTCTCAATCCTGTTGCCACTGTCTATGAAGGCTCAGTTGGCATTTACCTTTACAATATTCAGCAGGACCCAGACCAAGAAACAGTTTCTGCAGGTTCTTTAGCCCTGGGCCAGAGCAGTTCCGGGACCTGGAATTCAGCTGCTCCGGGCTCGGTGTATGTTCTGATAGGAGCAGGATCCAAGAAGCAATTTTCGTGGGTTCTTCAGCACTGACCCTGAGTAATTTGTCTGCAAGATGAAGGCGAATGGCAGCCTGAAATTACCTATTCTGTATCTGAATGAGCTGTGATGAGTCGACAACAGGGATGGTGACGTCAGCTCTCCAAGATGGTGAAAGCTATCTTCCTCTGTGGTCTCACCGGTGTGGAAAACCGAATTGGACCGCTTCCTTCCCCCGTTTCAAACCCACAAAAAAACACTGAGCACAGTGATTGCACAGCTGGCAGGAGCCTGCATAATCCACAGGGCTATATCTTTGCGTTGCTCTCTCGTCGTTTCCCAGCGCGCATTGCAGACACTAGCCGTGGGGTGATTTGCTGAATAAGCAGCGTGACCCTCCGTGAGGACAAATCGCTGGCGTTTGAGCCCCCGTAGCTGGTTCTTGTGCAATGGAAATCCTTCCTGTAGGTTTTGGAGCACACCAATTTTCCTGGAAATTTCTAACAAGATAGATTTTAGCCGTTCTAACTTGTCCTTCTCCTGCAATGTGAGGCGGTACACGGGGGTAATGAACTCCCATCACCGCCATAATATGATCCCCTGAAGTTAGTTTTCAGTACTAGGAAACAAACATGTATTTCAGGTGGATGAATATTTCTGAGAATAATCTTCTCAAACGTTGATTATAAATCCAAATACATGAATATGAATGAATTTAGTTAGTGTATAATAAGACACATATATTTTATATTTTGAATAATCAGCAGAGTGAATATATATATATATAATATATATATAATACACACACACACACACACACACACACACACATACACACCTAAATACAGACATTACAAAGTAGCATTATGTATGCCAATCGAAATTCACCATGAAATATATATCATCCACAGATCCCAAAATATTGATTTTACTAAATATGGATTTATGTTGTTCAACTAGGAAGCTCACCTATAGGTTGAATTTTCAGTTCCAACAACATTTAGAAGAAGTGTTTTCTTCTAACAATTTGTATTTGCAAAGTCAGTTACCTCACAAATATGTACATGTGATACCATGTAGTATTCTATATGTGCATATGAAAATGCATGTGCTGAATAGGCTACAGAGAAAGGGAGACAGGAATTCACATATTTGTTAACTTTAAAAACCCATAGAGGACTATTTTAACTACAAATTGACAAGATTTATAACACCAACCCTTTATCATGCAAAAGGAAAGTACAACTATACACCATGCCTCTTCTGAACTGGTTGTATTTCTATTCTGTGTGGGTTATTTTACTCCATCATATTAGGATTAGTAGTCAGAGTCTAGTAGTTTATGGGTTAGTTTCAGGGATTCAGTATTTCGAATTGAAAATAGAAAAATAAATTCAATATTTATACAAATATGTGCTACAAAAAAATCTTCCCACTCTCATCCAGAACAATGCCTTGACATCACCTTCGCTTAAAGTAAGACACAATTCGAGGAGATGAGTTACAAAAATCTGTGAATACATATCTGGAATGGAATATGCTCATGAGTTCATATCCTTGGAGGTGGTATAGGAGTTTCCAAAAGTAAGGGACAGGGTAAACACTGCACAAACATGGAGCTCTGCTGGCCTAAAGACTTTTGAGAAACTGCCTCTGAGTTTGGGCACTTGAAATATATGTTGTTGTCAGGAGATTTAGCTTCCGTTCTAGTTAGACCATCATAACTGGGTCTGCATCTATGTGACCTGGAGGACATTGTTTCTTATTTCCCAATGAACATGAGGCAGCAGTGCTGAATTTTCTCTTTGTAGGTAAACTGTAGCCACTGCGCACTAAGTGTCTCCTCGTGTTTACTGTAAAGCCGTTTTTTCATCCTCCACTTTTTGTGGTGTTTCTTGCTGCTGCACTGGAAGTTTGGTATTTGTTTCTTGGAATACAAGGAGTTCCACTGGGACAAAGTGCTGGAGGGAATTCTGTCACATGTGGTGGGTCAGGGTCTGCAGGAGAATGCACCAAGCAAGCTTCTTTCCCACAGAGCTTGCCCCATTGACCATAGCAACCTGATTCTGAACATTGCCCTGAAACCTCTCCATATAACAAGATGCTTTTACATACAAGGGTCTGCTTGATGCACAATGTCAGTCACAAGCCATTTGGAAGCCAATGGCAGATAAACATGGCCTCACCACAGATGTTATATCAGACACCTCCCCACCACTGCTCTAGGCCAACTACTCAGCAGGCTCCAACTTACTGGCATCTCTGTTCTACACCATTTTCATGAAACCAAGTCAATAAAGGCACTGTCTGGTATACTCATGATCAGCAACAGGAATCCAAAGGTTCTCCAGTGCCACCTGGTCAAGGGAATTTCAAAAATTTGGTGGTATTTATCTAGCTATTTTTTAAGGATGAAGTTGGAGGCACTGTGGGTTTCCAATCATTCAGGAACCATTAAATGGCGAGGAAACTCATTTGAACAAAAGAAATGGAGAACTATCACAGGCAAAGCTTCCCAAAGTGTGGCCAAAAGGTCAGATGAAGCCAGGCTTATTGAGGTCTACAATGTGAGCTCCATGTGTGTTTTGACTCTCAACTATGGCTGCCAAGTCTTTAATAATAAAATCTTGTGATATCCTGGCTGAGATTACTTGTGCTCTGTGGAAAGCCACCCTGGGCATAGATCTCAGTTTCCAAGGGCGAATCTCATGTGTGGCCTCCTAAAATCCCAACACAGTTCATGGCAATACTTCTCTGAAAACAGTTCCACAACTCAGTCTCTAAGGGAAATCACACCAGAGTTCAAGCCCAGGAGGAACCAGATATCTCTTCCAACCGCCACACATATGACCACAATTAAAAACAAAAGACTCCCACATGGCACTCATCTTCTTCCATATAGACACTAATAATAACCTCTGGCTGGAGGTTTCCATGAGGGGCACAGACCAACACAGTGTTCAAAATAAGCACCCTCGCACCTCATTTGTCACAAGTCAGGGTTTCCTGGACACCCTTCCTTTGAACACGGAATGATCATAGAGCCCTGCCTTTAATACTGCTCCACAATTCCAATTTGAGGCTTACTGACTGTGGGATTTAGATTCTTTATGTGAACTGGAGTCATGCGTAATCACAAGCACCAATGGGCTAGACTCTGCAGGGCTTTGAAGTACTCATTTGATGCAAAGGATCCCTATTCTCACTTGATGGAGATCAGGAACCTTACAGAGGAAGGCGAGAGGAGTAGTCCACAATGAATGCTTTTTGGACATTTTGGATTTGGGTGCACACATGGGATGTTTCTTTAGGTCCATTAGGTGCTAAGTATCTAAGCCACAGCCTCACACAGGGCCAAGTGGCCAATTCAGACACATCCCTTTCCAAACAATTAAGCAAAGAGCCCCAGGTGATGCCCATTCATTTCCATTTGAAAACCGTTTTCTTCAGGCTTCACAAAGGCGTGGCCTAATCAAAGTCCTTCCTGTTATTCAGTGCAACAGAAGAATAGGTATGCAAAAGGCCCAAAGCAGGGTTTCTCCACAGAGACTTTACTGGTCACATTGATATCTGAGTTTTCTGAGATGCTCCAATTCCCTTCAGCTATCCTGTACATGGCCATGTCCCAGAGCTTGGAGGTGGTACATATCTTGGACACATAACCATGAGCCTATTATGGTTAGTGGCCAGAATTCAGGCAGAAAACAGGAACTTAGGAAGACAGTAGGTGTTGCCCATCCAGAAGGCAAGCCAAGTCCATCTATAAATTGGGAAGGATGAATGCTGGGAAGCTTTCTACTAGACAGAACACATCCATTGATGCATGCTCTTTCTAATGTCTTCATCCACGAACACATTGGGATACCCAGACATAGAAACACACTCTTTGTCAAACGACTTTCTAGAAACCATCCACTCCAAAATGAACAAACTGCCTTTTCTACCTATTCTCAGAAAATGAGAAAAGACCACAAACTCACACCCAACCCACAAAGGCACCTCCTTCCCCCAAGTAGGTCTGTGACTATCCAGAGTGTCCTCTGACTTGTGGGCCATACTATGTTCCCAGAAATGGCCTGTCCTGTCTCAGATCTGGACTCCTTGGCCAACTCTGTGAGGTTATTAGGAGCCAGCGGTGAGCCATTACATGGAGATGACTTTTTCTCTCTCACGTCCTTAATAGCTGCCTACATCTTCTCCAGGGATCATTTCTGTATGAACCTTTGAGGATCTTAGCAGGTGGAAGATCTGCTACATTCCTGTATTGAAAGACCAACTCTGTCGCTAATCTTCTGTAAAGTTAGATTGAGGGAACAGTGTATGGTTAGGATTAATAACATGTTCGATATGGGTTAGGAATCATTCTGTAGGAATGTTTGGGAACCTGCAATATTTACAAGAAAATATAGGTGAAATATTAGTATGAAAACAGAAATGTAGGTAAGATTTGAAGCCCAGAAGGGCATTGGGCCCTTGATTGGGATACGTAGATTTGAATTATTTTCTGCAGAGATGTCTCAGATAAATCGATGTACAATGGCATAGGACCTTGTACGTTGGATGATGGAATGTTTAAGAGAACTTCTAGTCAAAAAAGGATAGTTGGAATTATTAGAAAGATATTCAGTTTCAGAAAGAAGAGTGAGTATAGGTTTTGGACAAAAAGTTCTCTAGCAATAGGGTTTCGGATAGAGAGTGAATTTAAATGTGAGCACATGTGAAGAGTCAGTCACAATGATGAACTGGGGAAAATATGTCGGAAGGCCGATATCAATAGAGACATTAAGAAATCAGGAAAAGTATAAAGTGAGTGATAGGATTAGATATTTTCAACAGGGTTGAGTTTGAATATATAATCTTAGGAAGAAAAAAATATGTTGTCACAAATAGGATTGACATTTGAGAACATTAGGCAACATGGACATGGATGTTTTTAGTAATCCAGGCTCACTTTCAATTTAGGCTTTGGTACAATCATAAGTTTGACCTTTGCATTTTGTGTCTCGAATATTACTATGATAAAATGTATATGTAGATCGGGTGACATAAGTATTTCTTATACCATTTCTGGGAGCAATATTTTGAAGATGTATAAATTATTATTGGCGGTACAAAGATTTGTACCCTGTGTCTATGAATATAGAATAAATGCATGAATTGACAATACTGTGAATAAATAATATAACTGTTTCCACTTTAAATAATGGATTGAATTGATATGTGAAAATATACACAAAAACTTATATTGATATACAATCATTCATTCCATCCAGTTACACATCTAATTGTATAATTGCGTTATGTTTTATTATAAAGACTGTGTGAGATTTGCTTCAAACGTGATTATGGAAATCGAAAATAATGTGTTTGGAAAGAAGTCTCATTAAAAGACCAGTCAAGAAACCTGGAGGAATACATGTGTTCTGAAGCAGGAAGTGATTGAAAGTGAAACAAATGCCTATAAATTTGTGAATTTGTGGATGAAATATATATCCTATGATGTGCATAAACTGAAGAAATATTAACGAACCCGTGTTGAATAAAAATGAACATCAAAATACACACTATGTCCCATAGGAATCTAATTGCATTGATGTTAAACTGGGTCAATTACTGTAGAAATATTAGGATTTGTATGCACCATTCACTGAAGTTAGTTTTAAGTACTAGGAAACAAATATGTAGTTCAGGTGAATGAATATTTTGAGAATAATCTTGTGAAATTTTTATTATAAATCCACATACATGAACATGAATGAATTTCGGTAGTGTATATAAGACACATATATTTCATATTTTGAAAAATCTTGAGAGTGTATATATATATATATATATATATATATATATATATATATATATATATATATCCAAAACACACACAGAGATATTAAAAAGTACCAATATATAAGCCAATCAATATTCATCATGAAATATATAACATCCACAGATGCAAAATTATTTATTGTACTGAGCATGGATTTATGTACAATGTTGTTCTCCTAGGAAGCTCACATATAGGTTGAATTTTCAGTTCCAACAGCGTTTAGGAGGAGTGATCTTTTCTCACAATTTGTATCTCCAAGTCAGCCAGGTCACAAAAATGTACGTGTGATACCAGGTAGGATTCTATATGTGCATATAAAAATACATGTGCTGAATAGGCTACAGAGAAAGGGAGACAGGAATTCACGTATTTGTTAACTACAAAAACCCATGGTGAAATATTTTAATTAAAAATTGACTAGATTTATAACACCTACACTTTATCATGCAAAAGGCAAATCCAACTATACACCATGCCTCCTCTGAACTGTTTGTATTTCAATTCTGTTTGCATTATTTCTCTCCACCATATTAGGATTAGTGGTCAGAGTCTAGTAGGGTATGGGTTAGTGTCAGGGATTCAGTATTTTGAATGTAAAATAGGAAAATGAATCAAATGTGTATGCAAATATGTGCTACACAAAATCTTCCTACTCTCATTCACAACAATACCTTGACACTATCTTTGCCCCAAGTAAGACAAAATAAAAGAAGAAGAGTTAGAAAATCTGTGAATACATATCAGGAATGGAACATGATTGCGAGTTCACAATCTTGGAGGTGGTAGAGGAGTTTCCAAAAGTAAGGGACAGGGTAAATATTGCACAAATATGGAGATGTGCCAGCCTAAAGACTTCTGGAGAACCTGCCTCTGAGGTTGGCCACTTGAAGTATATGTTGTTGTCAGGACCTATGGCTTCCTTTCTAGTGAGACCACCAAAGCTGGGTCTCCATCTATGTGACCTGCAGAACATGGTTTCTTATTTTCCAAAGAAAGTGAGGCAGCAAGGCTGAATTCTCTCTTTGTAAGTAAACTCTTGCCACTGAAGGCTAAGTGTGGCCCCGTGTGGACTGTGAAGCCATTTGGTAATCCTCCACTTTTCATGGTGTTCTTGCTGCTGCACTGGGAGTTTGGTATTGGCTTCAGGAAATACAAGAAATTCAACTGGGTCACAGTGCTGGAGGGAGATCTGTCACGTGTTGTGCATCAGGGTCTGCAGGAGAATGCACCAACCAGGCTTCTATCCCACATAGCTTGCCCCCTTGACCATAGCAACCTGATTCTGAACATTGACCTGAAACCTCTCCATTCAACAAGATGCCTTTACATACAAGGGTCTGCTGGCTGCACCATGTCAGTTACAAGCCTTTTGGCAGATCCACATAATCCCAACACAGAAGTTTTATCACAGACCTGCAAAACACTCCTCTAGGCCCACTACTCAACAGACTTTAACTTATTTGCATCACTGTTCTACACCATTTTCATGAAATCCAGTCAATCAAGGCACTGTCTGGTACACTCATGACCAGCAACAGGAAATCCAAAGTGTATCCAGTGTCACCTGGTGATGGGAATTTCAAATTTTTATGATGTTTATCTAGCCATTTTTCAAGGATGAGGTTGGAGGCACTGTGGGATTTAATTCATTCTGGAAACATCAAATGGTGAGAAAGCCCATTTCAATGAAACATCTGGAGAACTCTCACAGGCAAGACTTCCCTAAGAGTGGCCAAAAGATCAAATGAAGCCAGGCCCATTGAGGTCTACAATGTGAGGTCCATGTGTGTTTTTACTCTCAACTATGGCTGTCAAGTCTTAAAGAATAAAATCATGCGATATTCTGGCTCAGATTCCCAGTGCTCTTTGGGAAGCCCCCTGGACCTAGATCTCAGTTTCCAAAGGCCACTACCATGTGTGGCCTCCAAAAATCCCAACACAATTCATGGCAATACATCTCTGCAGTAATTTCCAAACTCAGTCTCTAAGAAGACTCACACCAGAGTTCAAGCCAAGGTGGACCCAGTCATCTCTTCCATCAGCCAAACAAATGACCACAATTAAAACCAAAATACTCCCACATGGCTCTCAACTACTTCCACATAGACACTCATCATTACCTCTGGCTGGAAGTTTCCATGAGGGGCGCAGCTGAAGACAGTATCCAAAATATGCTCCCTACCCTCATTTGTCTAAAGTCAGGGTGGCTTGACAACCTATCTGTGAACAAGGAGTGATCAAATAGGCCTGCCATTAATACTGCTCTGCTTCTCCAATTTGAGCCTAATGTCTGTGGGGTTTAGATTCTTTATGTGAATTGGAGTCATGAGAAAATCCAAGCACCTATGGGCTTGCCTCTGCAGGGCTTTGAAAAACTTTTTGAACCAAAGGATACCTATTCTCACTTGATGGAAATCAGGAACCTTACAGAGGAAGGCGAGAGACTTCATCCACAAGACTGCTCTTTTTCCATTTTGGTTTTGGATGCACACATGAGATCTTTCCTTAGATTCATCAGGTGGTGAGAATCTAAGTCACAGCCTCACACAGGGCCAAGAGGCTGATTCAGACACATCCCTTTCCATGGCAATTAAGCAAAGAGCCACAGGTGATGCTCATTATTTTCCATTAGAAAACTGTTTTCTTCAGGCTTCACAAAGGGGTGGACTGAGGCAAAGACCTTCCAGACATTCAGGGCAACGGAACAATAGGTAAACAAAAGGCCCAAATCAGTGTTTCTCCACTGACACTTTACTGGTCACACTGATATCTGAGTTTTCTGAGTTCCTCTCCATTCCCTTCATCTATCCAGTACAAGGCCATGTTACAGAGTTTGGAGGTGGTACATATCTTTTACACAAAACCATGAGCCTATTCTTGAGAGTGGCCAGAATTCAGGAAGAAAACAGGAACTTAGGAAGATAGCAGGTATTGCCCATTCATAAGGAAAGTCGTAGTCCATTCATAAATTTGGCAGGATGAATGCTGAGAAGCTTTCTACTAGACAGAACACATTCATTGATGCATTCTCTTTTCTAATGTCTATAACCACAGACACAGTGGGATACACAAGCCCACAACCACACCCACAAAGGCAACTCTTTCCTCCAAGTTGGTCTGTGACTATCCAGAGTGTCCTCTGACTGGTGGGCCATACTATGTTCCCCAAAATTGCTTGTTCTGTCTCAAATCTGCTTTCCTTTGCCAACTCTTGAAGTAGTCAGGAGTCAGCGGTGAGCCAATACCTGCTTTATCAGGAAAGAACCATCTTCAGAGCTTCCCTGGCATTTGGCCATCCTCACATCAGTAGGTAAGTGCCGTAGCCCGGCTGGCTGGGCAAAATAACCGGGGGGGGGGTGACGAACAACTTGTGTAGACTGATGCAGCAGGCCTGGAAGCCGTTTATTGTTGAATAAGAGCGGTATTTATACATTTTACACAGCCTATCTAATTAGCATGAAATAGATACAGCAGTCAAACAATAAGGAATCTCCACACTTAATGGCTCGCTTTTGTTACTTCACAAACCACTCCCTCTGGCATTTTGCCAGGCGCCATCCAAACTTCTTTACAGGCTCTAACATTTCTCCAGCAAAATAACAGGTGCCAATCTGACTTGTTTACAGACGTTAACATTTCCCCCTTTTGTTTAATTTAAATAAGGACCATAGTGTTTTTTACAGAAACACCATAAATAACCTGCTAGAAACAGAAAGGGAGGATACAAAATGTTACAATACCAATCCAATTGATGGCTCCATGCAAGAAGCCCTTGGAAAACTTATACCAGCAATGACACCGTTAGCAAAGATACCGAGTTACAAGTTGTTGTAGATTACAGTCTGTTGTCTCAGTCCAGATAAAGCAGTGTCTCAATAGATTAACTCAGAGTTCAGGTAAATCACAGTCCAGGTAAGTTCTAAAGGCAGCTAGCTTAAGTTGTAGTAGCAGAAACAGCGATAGCTCCGAAGTCTCCTCGGGTTCTCAGCCGAAGTTTCCTCCAGTTCTCAGCAACATTGTAAATTCTTCCACCTTTGTTTTCACTGGCACTTGGACGAAGGCAGGAACTCCGGATGGCTAAAGAAAATCCTGTAGCATTTCACTAAGAAAACAACCTTCTGAACAATTTTAGTACATTATCTCAAGGTTTTTTACATTTGAAATAAGCCTTAATAGTACTCATTACTCATCAGCCTGCAGGTGTGGGAGACCCATTGTAGTTACTGGCCTTGGAAATGATCAAACTTCAGGGATGCCAGTGGCATCTTCTGCCAGCTGTAGCATCCTGGGCAGCCCCAGATGGCCCCAGGGAGAGTCCTGGGCTCAAACTTCTTCCGGGCACAGGAAGCAAAAGCCTGCGAGACTGTGGCTCCAGGTCAGGTCTAGATTTGGGCTCACAGTGGTGATCCGCTCCCCCGGGCAGGGGGGCGGGGAAGAGCCCTCAACTGCCTCTTGGAAAATTCTTACTGCGCCATGATGGGCTTGGGCAGGTGGCAGCCGCCTTGTCATTTCACGCACCCTCCAGTATCAAAAAGTATTCAGTAATAGCCTTTTGCTGCAACTTTTTTCCTGATAATCCTTCTTCTTCTGAACTTTCTTTTTCTTTCTGACTAGAGTTTCTGGGCTTTTATCAACACATGCCCTAACTATTCTTGGTTCCACTGGGGTGCCTTTTTCTCTTATCAATTTACTTCTCATCCCTTCCATATTTTCATCACAAAGACAATACAACATTTCAAGACAAAACAAGACACAAACATACTGCATCAATCTTCTCCATTTTCTTGAAATGGTCATTTTTCCTATCGCCCTATCTGCCTAGGGACGAGCAGATTGCTCCCGTCCTATCTATGGACAGAAAGCTTTTTTCGACCCTTACCCGTGAGTGTCCCAGGGCTCCCCGTAACGGGCCACCATCTGCCGCAGTCCCGCTGCAGCAGAATAACCTGGGGGGTGACGAATAACTTGTGTATGTTGATGCAGCAGGAATGAGAGCCGTTTATTGTAAGATCTGAGCGATATTTATACATTTTACACAGCCTATCTCATTAGCATAAAATAGATACAGCAGTCAACCAATAAGGAATCTTCACACTTAATGGCTCGCTTTTGTTACTTCACAAACCACTCCCTCTGGCATTTTGCCAGGCGCCATCCAGACTTGTTTACAGACTCTAACATTTCTCCAGCAAAATAACAGGTGCCAATCTGACTTGTTTACAGACCTTAACAGGTAAGAAGAAAGACTGACTCTGTCTTTGGTAAATTCAAACAACTGAGACCACTGGGACTGGGATTGGTAATGGCTCTGGGTGCCTGGCTTCCTGGATCCCAAGTTCAGAGACTTTCATCACCAAGGAAGTGAGGTGTGGTCACTTCTTTCAGGAACTGAATGAGGTCACTGCCTTGGCTACCACTTTGTCCTAACAGTTGCTTCCAAGGGTTCCATGAGATGGAGGCTGCCCCTACTTCCTGTGACAATTTCATATGTTAGAATGGCATATCAACCATACGCACCTGGGAAGAGCTTTCCACACAGGCCTGGTTTGGTCTACTCTACATTATGAAGAGTGAGGCTGATTCAGACACATTCCTTCATCCTTCCAGGTTGTTTGCCATGGAGATGTCTTTTGCTCTCTCAGGTCCTTCATAGCTGCCTACATCTTCTCCAGAGATCATTTCTGCACGTACCTTTGATGTTCTCAGCAGGTGGAAGATCCCATACATTCTTGTATTGTAAGATCAACACTGTCGCTGCTCTTCAGCAAAGTTAGATTGAGGGAACAGTGTATGATTAGTGTTATTAACATGTTCGATATGGGTTAGGAACCATTCTGCTGCATGAATAATGGTATTGGGAACCTGTGATATTTACAAGAATATAGAGGTGAAATATATGTACAAAAACAGAAATCTAAGTAAGATTTGAAGCCCAGAAGGTCATTTGTCCCTTGATTGGGATACTTAGCGTTGAATTACATTCTGCACAGATGTTTCAGATAAATCGATATACAATGGCATAGGACCTTTCACCTTGGATGATTGAATGTAGAAGAGAACATCCAGTCAAAAAGTGATAGTCGGTAGAATTAGGAAGATATTGGGTAAATTTAGGAAGAAGAATGAGTGTAGGATTTGGAACAAAAGTTCTTTAGAAGTACTGTATCGCTAAGAGAGTGAATGTAAATATCAGCACATGTGACGAGGAAGTCACAATGATTAACTGGGGAAAATATGTAGGAAAGCAGATATCAATAGAGACATTACAAAATCAGGCAAAGTATAAAGTGAGTGACAGGATTAGACATTTTCAACATGGTTGAGTTTGAATATATAATCTTTGGAAGAAACAAATATGTAGTCACCAATAGGATTTTCATTTGAGAGCATTAGGCAACCTGGACATGGATGTTTTTAGTAATCCATGTTCACTTTCCATTTAGGTTTTGTACAATCATAAGTGTGACCTTTGCTTTTTGTGTCCAGAATATTACTGTGATAAAATGTATATGTAGATCAGGTGACATGAGTATTTCTTCCACCATTTCTGGGAGCTATATTTTGAGGACGTATAAATTAGTATTGGGGGTTCAAAGAGGTGTACCTGTGTCTATGAATATAGAGATAATTCGTGAATAGACTGTACTGTGAATAAATAATATAACTGGTTCCACTTTAAATAATGGATTGAATTGATATCTGAAACTAAGTAAGAAATCTTATATTGATATAGAACCATTCATTCCAACCAGTTACACATCTAATGGTAATATTAGTGTTATGGTTTATTGTGACGGGTTTGTGAGTTTTGCTTCAAATGTGATAATGGAAATCGAAAATAATGTGTTTGGAAAGAAGTCTCATGAAAAGAGCAGTCAAGAAACATGGAGGAATACATGTGTTCTCAAGCAGGAAGTGATTGAAAGTGAAACAAATGCCTATAAATTTGCGAAATTTTGATGAGACATATATGCTATGATGTGCATAAACTGAAGAAATAGTAATGTACCAGTGTTGAATAAAAATGAACGTCAAAATGCACATCATGTCTACTTGCATTGATGTTCAACTGGGTCAGTTACTGTAGAAATATTAGGATTTTGGGGGGGATTAATAATACAATTTATTTTAGCACTAGCATGCCACAGAATGTAGAGGAAAGATCAATGGATTTTTAGTTATAGCACTAATAATCTAACATTTAGTGACTATTTTGGATAGTCTAAAATTACATAAGGCTATGTAACATAATTTTTTTTATTTAACATTCATCAAAGCTTGGAATTTTCGTAATATTTCTTCTTTTTTATTTTTTATTTTTTCAGTTGTTGATTGACCTTCATTTTGTTTATTTGTATGTGGTGCTGAGAATAGAACCATGTGCCTTACACATGCTAGAAAAGCATGTTACCACTGAGCCACAAACCCAGCCCCTCCACTTTTATCTTAACATCATACACTCATGTCCCTCTTCTTTACTCACTTTCTTCCCCATTTTCCCCCTTCTCTCCCTTCCTTTTTCGTTTCCTCTCCATATCTATTTTTCTCTCATGTCATTACAAACAGTAGTATGCTATGAAATTTAAGTTTAAGACTGTTTTTTATAGTCATTTTTTTTCTTGAGAAAATTAAAAATTATAATCACCTGATAGATATATTACAATACATTTATTACACATATGTATCTATATTCATGCATATGCATTACATATATTATATATATATATACATATATATTTAAAAGTACTTTGATTTTCCTGTTAGAAATAATATAGACCAAGTCTTTCTTAATTCTCAATTCTTCCATAATTAACATCTTACAGTGAAAATCAAATAAACATATTTAAGTAAAAAAGTATCATTCTTATTTATCAATACTGATAATTTAAGGTTTTATATCACATTAAGCTGTAATATGGCATATTAACTCTTATGAATTAGAGAAATTTTATTTGAACAACCTATTATTTAAGGACCATATGCACTGACATTTTAAATGGCGTTCTTGTGATTTCAATTTCTATCAATTGTGTATTAATTGCCAAATACTTATTTTAGTACTTTTCATGTTCATAATTGATATTAAGTCAATTGTTTAATTCTTCTTGTAAGTAGTTACTTATTACAGTAGGACATTAATACTACATCTTTATAAGAAAAATGGTACAAATTTATTTTCATGCAAAATTAAGAATAATTGCATGCTCTAAATGTTTGATTGTTGATACATATAATAAAGAGCTTTTGATGAGTCTCTTCCGCAGTAAAACATAAAATGCAAAGATAATGTCCAAATAAAGATAAGAAAAATACACATTATCAGCTAGAAACTATTAAATAAAAGATGAAAAGAACAATCCAACACATTGTACGAACTTGTCAGATGAGGTAGTATTCTGGAAGAATAGCCTAAGACTAGACCTTGTCCATGTCAAAATATTCACGAAAAAAATGAAGTATGAAAAGTGTAGAAAATGCTATGAATTTTTCATGAAGATAGGTGAATTATCCTTTCATCTCAATTTATGTGCATTTTCTGGTAAAATAAATTTGTGATATTTACAACTACACAAAACAAAGTTTCTGCATAGCAAAATGAATACATCTGAACCCATTTTTAGCTGATTTCTTCCCACTAAATTTTAAACCTTTATTTATTTATTTATTTTTATTGGTTGTTCAAAACATTACAAAGCTCAAGATATATCATCTTTCATACATTTGACTCAATTGGGTTATGAACTCCCATTTTTTCCCCAAATACGAATTGTAGAATCACATCGGTTACACATTCACACTTTTACATAATGGCATATTAGTGACTGTTTCATTCTGCTACCTTTCCTATCCCCTACTATCCACCCTCTCCTCCCCTCCCATCTTCCCTCTCTACCTCATCTGCTATTGTTCAATTCTCTCCATTGTTTCCCCCCCACTTCCCCTCACAACATTTTATATGCGATTTTGTGTAACATTGAGGGTCTCCTACAATTTTCATAAGCTTTCCCTTCTCTCTCCCTTTCTCTCCCCCCCATTCGTCTTTGTTTAATGTTAATATTTTCCTCATGCTCTTCCTCCCTGTTCTGCTCTTATTTGCTCTCTTTATATCAGAGAAGACATTTGGCATTTATTTTTTAAGGACTGGTTAGCTTCGCTTAACATAATATGCTCTAATGCCATCCATTTCCCTGCAAATTCTATGATTTTGTCATTTTTGTGCTGTGTAATACTCCATTGTGTATAGATGCCACATTTTTTATCCATTAATCTATTGAAGGGCATCTAAGTTGGTTCCACAGTCTAGCTATTGTGAATTGTGCCGCTATGATCATTGATGTGGCAGTATCCCTATAGTACGCTCTTTTAAGATCCTCAGGGAACAGTCCAAGAAGGGTGATAGCTGGGTCAAATGGTGGATCCATTTCCAGCTTTCCCAGGAATATCCATACTTCTTCCAAAATTGGCCTCACCAATTTGCAGTCCCACCAGCAGTGTACAAGTGTACACTTTTCCCCACATCCTCGCCAACACTTATTGTTGTTTGACTTCATAATGGCTGCTCATCTTACTGGAGTAAGATGGTATCTTAAGGTGGTTTTGATTTGCATTTCTCAGACTGCTAGAGATGGTGAGCATTTTTTCATGTACTTGTTGATTGATTGTATGTCCTCCTCTGTGAAGTGTCTGATTAGGTCCTCGGCCCATTTGTTGATTGGGTTATTTGTTATCTTATTGTTTAATATTTTGAGTTCTTTGTATATTCTGCATATTAGGGCTCTATCTGAAGTGTGAGGGGTAAAAATTTGTTCCCAGGATGTAGGCTCTCTATTTACCTCTCTTATTGTTTCTCTTCTTGAGAAAAAAACTTTTTAGTTTAAGTAAGTCCCATTTGTTTTTTTCTTGTTATTAACTCTTGGGCTATTGATGTCTTATTAAAGAATTTGGAGCCTGACCCCACAGTATATAGATCGTAGCCAACTTTTTCTTCTATGAGACGCAGTGTCTCTGATTTGATATCTAGCTCCTTGATCTATTTTGATTTAACTTTTGTGCATGGTGAGAGAATGGGATTCAGTTTCATTTTGTTGCATATGGATTTCTAATTTTCCCTGCACCATTTGTTGAAGATGCTATCCTTCATCCATTGCATGTTTATAGCCACTTTATCAAATATAAGAAAGTTGTAATTTTGTGGATTGGTTTCTCTGTCCTCCATTCTATACCATTTGTCCACCTGCCTGTTTTCGTACCAGTACCACACTGTTTTTGTTACTATTGCTTTGTAGTAAAGTTTGAACTCTGGTATCGGTATACCTCCCGATTCACACTTCCTGCTTAGAATTTCTTTTGCTATTCTGTGTCTTTTGTTTTTCTATATGAATTTCATGATTGCTTTATCATTTCTACAAGAAATGCCATTGGGATTTTGATTGGCATTGCGTTAAACCTGTATAGAACTTTGTGTAATTTCGCCATTTTGATGAATTTAGTTCTGCCTATCCATGAACAGGGTACATTTTTCCATCTTCTAAGATCTTTTTCTATCTCTCTCTTTAGGGTTCTGTGGTTTTCACCTCTTTTGTTAGGTTGATTTCCAAGTATCTTATTTTCTTTGAGGATATTGTGAATGGAGTGGTTTTCCTCATTTCCATTTCAGAAGTTTTGTTGCTGATATACAGGAATGCCTTTGATTTATGCGTGTTGGTTTTATATCCTTCATTTATTAACTCTAGCAGTTTCTTTGTAGACCCTTTTGGGTCTGTTAAATATATTACCATGTCATCCACAAATAGCGATAATTCAAGTTCTTCTTTTCCTATTTTTATGCCTTTAATTTCTTTTTTCTGTCTAATTTCTCTGGCTAGTATTTCAAGAACTAAATTGAATAAAAGTGGTGATAGAGGGCATCCCTGTCTTGTTCCAGATTTCAGAGGGAATGCCTTCAGTTTTCTCCATTTAGGATGATCCTAGCCTGAGGTTTAGCATATATAGCTTTTACAATGTTGAGGTAAGTTCCTGTTATTTCTAGTTTTTCTAGTGTTTTGAACATAAAGGGATGCTGAACTGTGTCGAATGTTTTTACTACATCTATTGAGATGATCATATGGCTCTTGTCCTTAAGTCTATTGATGTGGTGAATAGCATTTATTGATTTCCGTATATTGAACCAGCCTTGCATTCCAGGGAAGAATCCTACTTGATCATGGTGCACAACTATTTTGATATGCTTTTGGATTCAATTCACACGGATTTCATTGAGAATTTTTGCATCCAAGTTCATTAGAGATATTGGTTGTAGTTTTCTTTTTTGAAGTGTCTTTGTCTGGTTTTGGGATCAGGGTGATTTTGGACTCCGAGAATGAATTTGGAAGAGCTCCTTATTTTTCTATTTCTTGATATAGCTTGAAAACTATTGGTATTAATTCTTCTTTGAAGGTTTTTTTGAACTCTGCTCTATACCCATCAGGTCCAGGGCTTTTTTTGGTTGGTAGTATTTTGATGGCTTCTTCTATTTCTTCCTTTGTTTTTGGTCAGTTTAAATTGTGTGTGTCTTCCTGACTGAATCTGGGCAGATCGTATGACTTAAGAAATTTATCGATATTTTAACAATCTTCTATTTTATTGCAATATAGGGTTTCAAATTACTTTCTAATTATCTTCTGTATTTGTGTACTGTCTGTTGTGATATTGTCTTTTTCATTCCGTATGTTAGTAATTTGAGTTCCCTCTCTTCTTCTCATCCTTAGCATGGCTAAGGGCCTGTAAATCTTATTTATTTTTTCAAAGAACCAACTTTTAGTTTTATCAATTTTTTCAATGTTTTTTTTTGTTTCAATTTCGTTGATTTCTGCTCTAATTTTAATTATTTCTTGTCTTCTACTACATTTGCTGTTGTTTTGCTCTTCCTTTTCTAGGTTTTTGATGTGTACTGTGAGTTTATTTATTTGTTGTTTTATTTTTTTTTTTGAGGAAAGAACTCCAAGAAATGAATTTCCCTCTTAAAACTGCCTTCTTTGTGTCCCATAGATTCCAGTATGATGTGTCTGTATTGTCATTTGATTCTAAAAATATTTTTATCTCCTCCTTTATATCTTCTGTAACCCATTGATCATTCAGTAGAATATTGTTCATTTTCCATGTGATGTAGGATTTTTCCTTCCTTCTTTTATCATTGATTTCCAGTTTCATTCCGTTATGATCAGATATGGTGCATGGTATTTTCTCCACGCCTTTATATTTACTAAGAGTTGCCCAATGGCATAATATATGGTCTAACTTGGAGTAGGATCCATGTGCTGCTGAGAATAAAGTGTATCCACTTGATGATGGTTGATGTATTCTATATATGTCGGTTACGTCAAGGTTATTGATTGTGCTGTTGAATTCTATAGTTTCTTTATTCAGTTTTTTATAGAGGATCTGTCTAATGGCAAGAGCGGTGTGTTGAAGTCACCCATAATTATTGTGTTGTAGTCTATTTGACTCTTGAACTTGAGGCGAGTTTGTTTTATGAGCGTTGCAGCTCAATTGTTTGGTGCATACCAATTGATAATTGTTATGTCTTGTTGGTGGATGGTTCCTTTTAACAATATATAGTGTCCTACTTTATCCCTTTTGATTAACGTAGGTTTGAAGTTGATTTTATATGATATGAGTATGGCCACTCCTGCTTGCTTCCGAGGGCCATATGAGTGGTATGATTTTTCCCAACCTTTCACTTTCAGCCTGTGTATGTCTTTACCTTTCATATGAGTCTCTCGAAGGCAGCATATTGTTGGATTTATTTTTTTGATCCAGGTTACTAGCCTATGTCTCTTGATTGGTGAGTTTAGATTTTTAACATTTAAGGTTACAATTGAAATATGATTTGTACTTCCAGTCATGTTTATTTATTTATTTATTTTAATTTGGGTAGTTTTTACTTTTTGGTTTTTTTCTTACCCCTTTACTGAGATACCTCCCGCTGTTAGTTTTGGGCACTATTTTTCAATTCCTCTTCTTGTAGTATTTTGCTCAAAATGCTTTGCAGTGCTGGTGTTCTGTCTGCGAATTCTTTTAGCTTTTATTTATCAGGAAGGACTTAATTTCATTGTCAAATCTGAAGCTTAATTTTGTTGGATACAGTATTCTTGGTTGGAATCCATTATTTTTCAGTGTTTGAAATACATTGTTCAAAGATCTTCTCGCTTTCAAAGTCTGTGATGAAAAATCAATTGTTAACCTTATTGGTTTACCCCTGAATGTTATCTGCCTACTTTCTTTCGTAGCTTTTAATATTCTCTCCTTGTTCTGTATGTTGGCTATCTTCATAATTATATGTCTTGGAGTTTGTCTATTATGGTTTTGAATGTTTGAGGTCCTGTAGGCTTCCAGGATATGGCAATCCATTCCATCTTTCATCTCTGGGAAGTTTTCTAGAATTATTTCATTTAATATGTTGTTCATTCATTCGGTTTGAATTTCTATGCCTTCTTCTATCCCGATGACTCCCAATTTTGTTTTTTTTATGACATCCCATATCTCTTGAATAGTTGCTCATGGGATTTAAGCATGTTTTCTGTGTTGACTATATTCTTTTCAAGTTGACAAACTTTGTCTTCATTATCTGATGTTCTGACTTCTACTTGATCTAGTCTATTTGTAATATTCTTGTTTGAGTTTTTAATTTGGTTTATAGTTTCCTGCATATCTAGAATTACTGTATGATTTTTTAAAAGATCTCTATCTCCTGGTAAAGCTTGTTCTTTGCCATTTGAATTTGTTTGTTTAATTCATTTTCAAAATATACTTTTATCCTTAGACTTGCTGCCTCATGTCTTCTCTCTTATTCCTTTCCATCTGAGTTAGGTATGACTTAAGTTTTTTCTCTATCCCTGTTTCTGATGCTTCTAGGTTCTCCTGTAGTATTACGTTGTCCTTCATTGTTTGTACACCTTGTTTTCCCTTGTTTTTTCATGATGTTCACGTCATTTTCCAGCTCTATTTGATTGCTGTGTTTCTGCTCTCTTCTATAGATTTGTTATGGGTTTATATATCTCTGTTTTCTCTCCTTTGTGTTGGTAGACTATGCCTGCTTAAGTGGATTCCACTGTTAAGGAATTCTGACGGCCGAGCTCCAGTGATGTCACCTCTCTGCTGTGGTGGGCCCCAGGCTCCTTGCCGGAGTGTCCGAATTGGGTGGGTGGACTGGATTGTCTCTGGTTGGTTTCAGCTCCCGGTCGCTGGCAGGCCGGCAGTCTCCAGCCACCCAGTAGCGCGGGCAGCTTGTGGTCTGTCTTCGGCTAGTGGGTGATCTCTAGCCACACAGTTGCGCGTTCGGTCGCCGGCAGGCGCGCGTTCTCCAGCCGTCAAGACATAGCGTCAGCAGGTGGGCTGGCGCCAGCAGGAAGGTGGTCTCCAGTTGCCCAGTCACACTGGCAGTGGGCCGGCGTTCTCCAGCCAACCAGTCAGGAGGGCCTGGCCTCTAGTCCCCTGGTTTATCCTGCTAGTCCTGATTTCTCCTGCTAGACCAGATTTCTCCTGAGTGATGCTTCTCGGCAGCTCAAACTGTTCTCTGGGTCTGCCGTTTGTTGGGTGGGGAGGGTGTCAATTGGGAACCCTGGAACTCTATTGTTTTAATTTTTTTCGCTTGCCCATCGCCCCGCACTGGCTAGACAAGTTTCATTTTTGCCGCTGATGGGAAGGGGAGATGAAGGTCAGGTGCCTCTAGTTTTCCCCAGTCTTTATGCAGACTTGCTCTGATTATCCCTCCCCCAAAAGCCTAGGAGATATTTTATGCGAATTCCCCTCTGTATGTGAGATGAGCTGAGAAACACACACCTGTTTTATTCTTGCAATCTGTCAGGGAGTGGTGGTGGTTACTTCAGCTCTCCAAGATGGTGGCTGTTGGTTTCCTTTGTGGAGTTTCCGCTTTGGGGCATAGAAATGTACTGCTAACTTCCCCGTCTGAAATCCCGAATTCAGCTGGGGGCTCAGTGGATGCTCAGCCAGCAGGATTCCACAGAATCCGCAGCAACGTTTCTCCCTGCTTGCTGGTCGCTTCTCGGTGGTGCCTCACCATTTGTAGACACAGGGCAGGTCACGCGGATCAATCAGAATGGATCTCCAGTTGCACAAGTGGCTTGTGTTTGAGATTCAATTACCGGACCTCGGTGGTGGAAATCATTCTTCTAGGTTTCGGCAAACACCCATTTTCCTGTAAGATCCTAACAAGATAGTTTTTCATTGCTCTAACTCGTTATTAACTTGCGCTGTGGCAGGGTACACTGGGTGTGATACACTGTCTTCACAGCCATCTTGCAATGCCGAAATATTAGGATTTGGATGCACCATTTACTGAAAACTGTTTCAGTACTAGGAAAAAATATGTATTTCAGGTGGATGAATATTTCTGAGAATAATTTTTTAAAAAGTGGATTATAAATCCACATACATGAATATGAATGAATTTAGGGAGTGCAAAATAAGACACAAATATTTCATATTTTGAAAAATCTGGAGAGTATATATATATATATATATATATATATATATATACACACACACACACACACACAGACATTAAAAACTAGCAATATATATGCCAATCGAAATTCATCATGAAATACATATCATCCACAGACCCAAAAATATTCATATACTGAACATGGATTTATGTATAATGTTGTTCAACTAGGAGTCTTACCCATAGGTTGAATTTTCAGTTCCAACAGCATTTAGGAGGAGTGATCTCTTCTCACAATTTGTATTTGCCAAGTCAGTCACCTCACAAAAATGTACGTGTGATACCAGGTACAATTCTATATGTGCATATAAAATTACATGTGCTGAATAGGCTACAGAGAAAAGGAGACAGGAATTCACATATTTGTTAACTTTCAAAACACACGGAGAACTATTTCAACAAAAAATGACTAGATTTATAACTCCTACCCTATATAATGCAAAAGGCAATTCCAACTATACACCATGCCTCCTCTGAACTGCTTGTATTTCTATTCTGTTTTGGTTATTATTCTCTATCATATTACGATTAGTAGTCAGAGTCTAGTATGGTAGGGGTTAGAGTCAGGGATTCAGTATTTCGAATGGAAAATTGGAAAATGTATCCAATGTGTATGCAAATATGTGCCACACAAAATCTTCCCACTCCTCCAGAACAATGGCTTGACATTATCTTCGCCCCAAGTAAGACATAATTAGAGGAGAAGAATTAGAAAATCAGTGAATACTTATCTGGAATGTAATATGCTAAGGAGTTCACTACCTTGAAGGTGGTACAGGAGTTTCCAAAAGTAAGGGACAGGGTGAACACTCCATAAACATGGAGCTCTGCTGGCCTAAAGACTTCTTGAGAAATTGCCTCTGAGGTTGGGCACTTGAAACATATGTTGTTATCAGGAGCTTTAGCTTCCTTTGTACTGAGATCATCAAAGCTGGGTCTGCACCTATGTGACCTGTAAAACATAGTTTCTTATTTTCCAATTAACATGAGACACCAGTCCTGAATTTGATCTTTGTAGGTAAACTGTGGCCACTGTGTTCTAAGTGTCTCCCTGTGTGGACTGTGAAGCCATTTGTTCATCCTCCAATTTTCATGGTGTTTCTTGCTGCTACAATGGGAGTTTGGTATTTGCTTCATGAAATACACGGAGTTCAACTGGGACACAGTGCAGCAGGGAGTTCTGTCACATGTGGTATTTCAATTTCTGCAGGAGAATGCACCAACCATGATTCTATATCACATAGCTTGCCCCATTGACCATAGCAAATCGATTCTGAACATTGCCCTGAAACCTCTCCATATAACAACATGCCTTTACTTAGAAGGGACTGCTGGCTGCATCATGTCAGTCACACGCCATTTGGAAGCCAATGGCAGATCCACATGGCCCCACTACAGATGTTTTATCACACACCTGCCTACCAATGCTCTAGGCCCACTAATCATCAGGCTCCAATTTATTGGCATCTCTGTTTTACACAATTTTTATTAAAACCAGTCAATCAAGGCACTGTCTGTTTTACTCATGATCAGCAACAGGACATCCAAAGGTTCTCCTGTGCCAGCTGGTCATGAAAATTTCAAAAATTTCATGGTATTTTTCTAGCCATATTTCAACAATGACGTTGGAGGCACTGTGAGTTTCAGTTTATTCCAGAACCATTAATCTTGACGAAGCTCATTTCAATGAAAGCTCTGGAGAAATCTCACAGGTAATGCTTCCCAAAGAATGGCCAAAAGGTCAAATGATGCCAGGCCCATTGAGTTCTACAATGTGAGGTCCATGTGTCTTTTGACTCTCAACTATGGCTGCCAAGTCTTTCAGAAGAAAATTTTGTGATATCTTGGCTGTGATTCCCAGTGCTCTGTTGAAAGCCACCCTGGGCCTTGATCTCAGTTTCCAAGGGCGACTCTCATGCATGGCCTCCTAAAATTCCAACACAATTAATGGCAATACTTTTCTGAGGTCAGTTCCAGAACTCAGTCTCTAAGGGAAAAAACACCAGAGTTCATGTCAAGGTGGACCCAGTCATCTCTTCCAACCACCACACTAACAACCACAATTAAAACCAAAACACTCCCACATGGCCCTCATGTTCTTTTATATAGACACTCATCATTACCTATCGTTGGAATTTTCCACGAGGGGCGAAGCTCAAGACAGTCTCCTAAATAATCTCTCTTGCCCTAATTTGCCTAAATTCAGGGTGGCCTGGACACCACTCCTGTGAACCAGGAGTGTTCATATAGGCCTGCTGTTAATACTTCTCTGTTTCTCCAATTTGAGGCGTATTGACTGTGCAGTTTGGATTCTTTATGTGAATTGTAGTCACGGGAAAATTCAAGCAATTATGGGCAAGCCTCTTTAGGGCTTTGAAGAAATGATTTGGCCCAAAGGATCCCTATTCTAACTTGATGGAGGTCAGGAACCTCACAGAGAATGGGGAGAGACTTCATCCACAATAACTGCACTTTTGGCCATTTTTGTTTTGGATGCACACATGTGATGTTTCTTTAGATTCTTCAGGGGTTGAGAATCTAAGCCACGGCCTCACACAGGGCCAAGAGGCTGATTCAGACACTTCCATTTCCAAAGGAATTAAGCAAAGATCCACAGGTGATGTCCATTCATTTCCATTTGAACCTGTTTTCTTCAGGCTTCACAAACGAATGTCTTGAGGCAAAGACCTTCCTGACATTCAGGGCAACAGAACAATAGGTAAGCAAAAGGCCCAAAGCAGGGTTTCTCCACTTAGACTATCATGGTCACACTTATATCTGAGTTTTTGAGATGCTCGACATTTCCTTCAGCTATCCAGTACATGGCCATGTCACAGGGCTTGGAACTGCTACATATCTTGGACACAAAACCATGAGCCTATTCTGGAGAGTAGCCAGAATTCATGAAGAATGCAGGAATTTTGGAAGATACCACATGTTGCTCATCGATAAGGCAAGCTGAAATCCATTCATAAATTCGGCAGGATGAATGCTGGGAAGCTTTCTACTAGACAGGACACAACAATTGATGCATTCTGTTTTCTAATGTCTAAAACCATGGACACAGTGGGATACACAGACATAGAAACTCTTGCTTGCCAAACGACTTACTATAAACAGTTCACTCCAAATCAAACAAACCGCCTTTTCTACCTATTCTCAGAACATGAGACAAAACCACAAACCCACACCGACAACCACAGAGGCACCACCTTCTACAAAGTATGTCTGTGACTATCCAGAGTGTCTTCTGACTGGTGGGCCAACTTATGATCCCCGGAAATCACCAACTCTGTGAACTTGTCAGGAGCCAGCGGTGCGCCACTATCTGCTTTCTCAGGAAAGGCCCCTCTTCTGAGTTTTCCTGGCAGTTGGCCATCCTCATATCTGTAGGTACCATGAAAGACTGACTCTGACCTTGGTAAATCCAAACAAGTGAGCCCACTGGGACTGGGACTGGGACAGGCTCTTGGTACCTTGCTTCCTGGATCCCAAGTACCGAGAGTTCCATGACCAAGGAAGTGAGGTGAGGTCACTTCCTTCAGGAACTGAATGAGGTCACTGCTTTGGCAACCACTTTGTCCTAACAGTTGCTTCCAAGGGTCCCATGAGATCGAGGCTTCTCCTACTTCCTGTGACACTTTCACAAGTTAGAATGGTATATGAACCATAGGCACCCAGGAACAGCTCTCCAAACAGGACTGTTTGTGTCCATCTTCTCTACATTATGAACAGAGAGGCTGATTCAGACACAACCCTTCATCCTGACCAGGTTGTTTGCAATGGAAGATGACGTTTGCTCTCTCAGGTCCTTCATGGCTGCCTACATGTTCTCCAGGGATCACTTCTTCATGGACCTTTGAGTTTTACAACAGGTGGAAGATTTTCTACATTCCTGTATTGTAAGACCAACTTGGTCCCTCCTCTTCTGTAAAGTTAGATTGAGGGAACAGTGTATGGTTAGGGTTAATAACAGGTTTGATTTGGGTTAGGAATTATTCTAATTGATGAATAATGGTATTGGGAACCTGTGATATTTATAAGAATATATAGGTGAAATATAAGTATGAAAACAAAAATCTAGGTAAGATTTGAAGCCCAGAAGGGCATTGCGCTATTGACTGGGATACTTAGCTTTGATATACGTTCTGCACAGGTGTTTCAGATAAAACGATAATCAATGGCATAGGACCTTGTACCTTGGATGATTGAATGTAGAAGTGAACATCCACTAGAACAGGGATAGTCGGTAGGATTAGGAAGATATTCGATAAGTTTCAGAAGAAGACTGAGTACAGAATTTGGACCAAAAGTTCTTTAGCAATAGTGTATCGGGTAGAGAGTGAATGTAAATGTCAGCACACGTGAAGGGTCAGTCACAATGGTGAACTGGGGAGAATATTTAGGTAAGCAGACATCAATAGAGACATTAGGAAATCAGGCAAAGTATAAATTGAGTGATAGGATTAGACATTTGCAACAGGGTTGAGGTTCAAAATATAGTCTTAAGAAGAAACAAATATGTAGTCACCAATAGGATTGACATTTGAGAGCATTAGGCACACTGGACATGAATGTTTTCAGTAATCTATGCTCACTTTTCATTTAGGCTTTGATACAATCATAAGTGTGACCTCTTCTTTTTGTGTCCAGAATATTACTGTGATAAAATGTATATGTAGATTAGGTGACATGAGTATTTCTTCCACCATTTCTGGGAGCAACATTTTGAAGATGAAAAAATTAGTATTGGGGTTACAAATAGATTTACTCTGTGTCTATGAACATAGAGATAATTTATGAATAGACGATACTGTGATTAAATATTATAACTTGTTCCAACTTTAAATATTCGATTGAATTGATATCTGAAAATAAACAGAAAATCGTATATTTATATGCAATCATTCATTCCAACCAGAAATACATCTAATGGTAATATTAGGGTTATGGTTTATCATGAAGAGTGTGTCAGTTTTTCTTCAAAATGATTATGGAAATCGAAAAAAAAAAGCGTTTGGAAAGAAGTCTCATAAAAAAACAATCAAGTAACCTGGAGGAATACATGTGTTCTGAATCAGGAAATGATTGAAAGTGAATCAAAATCCTATAAATTATTGAAGTTGTTGATGAAATATATATCCTATGATGTGTATAAACTGAACAAATAGTAATGTACCAGTGTTGAATAAAATGAACTTCAACATAGACATCATATCCAAGAGGAATCTAGTTGCATTGATGTTAAACTGGGTCAGTTACTGTAGAAATATTAGGATTGTATGCACCACTCACTGAAGTTAGTTTTCAGTACTAGAAAACAAATATGTAATTCAGGTGGATGAATATTTCTGAGAATAATATTGTGAAAAGTTGATTATAAATCCACATACATGAACATGAATGAATTTAGGTAGTATATGTAAGACACATATATTTCATATTTTGAAATATTTGGAGAGTGTATATATATATATATATATATATATATATATATATATACACACACCCCCACACACACACACAACACACACACCCAGACAATAAAATGTAGCAATATATATGCCAATCGAAATTCATCATGAAGTATATATCATCCACAGATGCAAAAATATTTAATTTACTGAACATGGATTTATGTATAATGTTGTTCTACTAGGAGGCTCACCCATAGGTTGAATTTTCTGTTCCAACAGCGTTTAGGAGGAGTGATCTCTTCTCACAATTTGTATCTTCCAAGTCAGCCACCTCACAAGAATGTACATCTGATACCAGGTAGGATTCTATATGTGCATATAAAAATACATGTGCTGAATCGGCTACAGAGAAAGGGAGACAGGAATTCACATATTTGTTAACTTTAAAAACACATGGAGAACTATTTCAATTAAAAATTAACTAGATTTATAACACCTACCCTATATCATGCAAAAGGCAAGTGCAACTATACACCATGCCTCCTCTGAACTGCTTGTATTTCTATTCTGTTTGGGTAATTTTTCTCCATCATATTAGGATTTGTCATCAGAGTCTAGGAGGGTATGGGTTAGTGTCAGATGGCCCGGCTTGCAGGACACATCAACTTGGGTGTCGATCCTAGTTGGGGAGGAATGAAGGGACAAGAGACACGAGAGATGACAGCAAGACAGGAGTTCTGATCATGCTGCAAACTTTTATTATTCTCAGAGGGTATTTATATGCTGCGGATGGGAAAGCTCTCTTATCAGCAGTTGTTGGATGTCTTCACAGGGTGAGATAACCTCAGGATGTTTCAGGTAGACAGATGGTAGCCGGATGTCAAAAGGAGATAGATGGCTGTGGGATGTCTCCCAGGCAGGTTGTGTCCCAGGGGGCTGTTTCTTGTGTCAGTCTATTTTTTGAAGGAGAACTTCCTTCTAGCCCCTGACATCTCCCCTTTTGTTATATAAAATATTCGACCATACCTTACAGGCCATGGATTTAGGGGGTGATAGTGGCTCTGTTTCTCTAGGATGCCTTAGAATATCTCCTGATTTGAGC
Organism: Callospermophilus lateralis; assembly: GCF_048772815.1. NCBI lineage: Eukaryota > Metazoa > Chordata > Mammalia > Rodentia > Sciuridae > Callospermophilus > Callospermophilus lateralis. The sequence continues at coordinate 2,515,786 of NW_027512826.1, forward strand.
GAGCATCTTTCCTAGGAGATTTCGTGTTGGCTTTGGCATGTTTTTGGAGGAGACGTCTTTGAGGGGATAGCATGCCAACTGCCATGCACCAGAGCGTGTCATTCAGAGGTCTTGTGTTTGGGGATCCGTGGATCCATCCTCCTGCAGTCCTTCCTGGACCCTCCGTTATTATGGCCTAACGTGCTCATTCCAAGGGTGTGTCCTCCCCCAAGCGCAGGGGCCCATGGAGAACGAACCCTTATTGCAAGGGTAGAAGATGGTTGCTCAGAGCTGTTACTTATAGTTTTCTGTAAGAAAGAGAGATCTGTGGGGATGTAAAATTAATAAGCCTGTGAGAAGTGTTGAACATTCTTTTAAATGTTGGCAGTGCTGTCTTCCATCTCCAGACCATGATAGTGGACCTGTATGGGCTTAGAAACCAAAATATTAATCTGTTTTTAATAAATTGTACCAGCCTCTTTATAATGCAGCGGCCTATGGACACCATTAAAAGTAAACCCAACAAAGGACTAATAGGGGAAGAAGGTAGGGTAGAAATCCATTATGCCCAATCCAGTGGGGATTTTCAAATAGTTCCCTTTGTCTCTTTTCTGGATCTTCTTGAAGCTTCTTAATTTTAATGCGTACTATGCCTGATTTATTTGCATAAAAGCAGCATCGTTCCCCTAAGGCTAAGCAAATACCTCCCTGGTTAGCTGTCAGCAAATCTAAGCCTCGTCTGTTTTGAAGGAACACTTCTGCCAGGGAATTTATTTGGTCCTGCAAATCTTTAATGGTTCCTGATAAAGTTTGTACATAATTTATAAGTTGTTGAGACAGGCGATGGTAAGAGTGAATAGCCGTGCCTAAGTCACTGTACCTGTGCCCACAGCAGCTGTTATTCCAAGGCTGGCAATGAGTGGTAAAGCCTGTATTGCCCACCTATGTCTTTTGACTAAAGTGTCTAGGCTAGAAATTGGTAGAGGTTCATCTCCTGGGACAATAGTTATATCAGGGAGTAATAAAGCAAGAACACAACCAATGGTCCAATTCGCTGGAAGCGTGGGAAGGCCGAGTTTCCTCCACACATAAAAACTGTGCCATTGGAGGGACAAAGAGATGGGGTGGGTGAGGAATAATTTTATACTGTTGAGCAATTTCCAAAGGAAGTAAGTGGAACATCAATATCATAGGTATTATTCTGCATCGCGCCTAAAAGAAATAATGTAAAATTGCCTATAGGCTGTACTTTAGAGGGAAATCCGGGTTGGCATGTATTATCATTGTCCATGATAGAATTAATAGGAACTGCCATAGGCATGATTGCCCCTGTTGTCATGCAGAGCCAGCAATCACCAGCAAGGGTGGGGTTCGAATTATTAAGCTAGGAGAAGGTAGTTTGCAAAATATCTAATGTATTGGTATCTAAACCTGGGAACTGGGATTTCGGCTACATTAAGGGATGATATGTGAGCTCAGGGATTTGGGGTTTCAAAAGTTTGATTATCTGAGGATGCTTGACAGAATAAGTGGGTCCTCCACCATCAGAGACCCCTGTAGGGGCCTTAATGGGCCAGTAGGAAGGTTTTCCGAGAGTGCCTTGGCACCCAGCTGACTGTAGCTTGGTGTATTTGCCATCTCCTCCATGGTCAAAGAGAATGGGGGTACAATGAATAGTGGTACCCCTGCTGCATGAGTTTTAGTTAGGGAGGCTTCAAAAAATTGTTCTCCCTGTTTATTAACACAAAGTGAAGCCGACGCATTACAAGAGACATGCATCGCCTGGGTATGCGTACAAGTTGCAGAACAATTTTGGAGAGCTTTACTTGTACTAGGGGGAATAATCTTTGGCTTGTTAACACATACCCATTTAGGCTGATGAACTCCTCCGAGATTATGATCAACCTTGGCACGGAGGTAAGTCACCTTAGTCATGCAGTCAGCAGTCTGGGTCCAACTAGTGTGAGCCTCAGTCCAAAATCCTCCTTTGCATTCACGGGGGGGTGCAAAAAGGTACCCCATGATGTTGGAAATTAGAGGTCCAAGGCCTCTGTGTTCAAACCTGTTCAGCAGAAGTGCCTTAAGCAGGATCCTCGCACAGATTGTTGGCTGTATCTGAAATGGAGGAAAATTTGTCCTCAGGGGGAGGGCCTCCGTCCCTGGGTTGGGGTAAGTAATTTACCTGTTTAACCAGGCATTCTGGTAACCATCTTGGGGATGCTTGCTCTTGGTCCAAAACACAAGCTGAGCCTCATCCCCTGATGAGGATAGGATGTGGGCGTTTTCATTTATTTGTAATGGGATTGCACCACATAACAGGTGTGCGAACAGAATTGGATGAAGGATGCCAGTGTCTGTCTGTGGCCAAATGGCCTTCACTGTCTAGGGTAAGAAAAATAAGGGCAAATAATGCATGGTTAAGGCGATCCCTGGGAGTGGTAAATACAAGGGCGGAAGCCTAAAGACGGGATAGCCAAGTCTTTAAGGTAAGCTGGGCAAGTTCCACATGCCTTGGCCCTGAGTGTTGTATGGAATTTCAGTAGTATGACAAAATTGCAAGGTAGCACAAAACTGTTTAAACTTGGCACTGGTATATGCAGGACATTTATCTGTTTTAATATGTATTGGTTTACACATTACGAAAAAGGCTGAAACAAGATGAGAAAGGACATCTTTGGTAGCCTCTCAAGAATGTGGTGATGCAAAAATAAAGCCGCTGAAGGTATCTATAGAAACGTATATATATTTGGTTTTTCAAAATTCAGGAAAATGAATAACATCCATTTGCTAAATCTAATTGGGCAGTAATGCTCGGGGGTTAACTCCCAAGTGTTGAATGGGGAGGGAGACAGTGCAAGCAGGGCATGCTTTTACTATTTCTCATGCATGTTGCCTGGTAATTTTCCAAAGTAATTGATGGCTCTGGGAATTTAGATGGTGAAGATTGTGTAACTCCATGGCCTTTTGAATGGAGCCAACAAAAATTGGAAAGATGGAACGTGTTGCTGCATCAGCTTGGGCATTACCTTGTGTTAGAGGGCTCAGAAGGTCAGAGTGTGTCATGATGTGTCCTAAGGAAAATGGATGTTTTCTGGCCTGAATTAGCTGCTGAAGCTGGTGAAACAGAAAGGGGGAATTGGAAGAAGCCTTAATGGTGGGTGAAATCTCCAGAAGGGGCACAGAATGAGCAATGTAGGCACTGTCTGTATAAATATTAACAAGATTATCAAAAAACTTTATAAAAACTTGTGTTATGGCGAACAATTCCACAAACTGAGCTGACTGATAGACAGTATCAAAGGTGGTAGGCTTGTTATTGACAACAAAGACTGCACGGCCATTACTGGAACCGTCTGTAAAAAAGGTAAGGGCTTGAGGAATGGGAGCCTTTTGAGTAATTTTGGGAAAAATAAATGGATGTAACTGGACAAAATTTAAAAGGGGGTCATTGGGGATGTGGTTATGAATTGTTCCCAAAAAGCCTGATAGGGCAATATCCCATTCATCCATGTCTGTAGTAAAAATTGTAGTAAGGGTTTGGTCCTTAGTATATGGAATTAAAATAGTATCAGGGTCTTTGCCAAAATGTTGTCGAGAAAGCAAACGACCTTTAAAAATAAGAGAAGCTACCTGAGCAAGATAAACAGTAATAACCTTGGAGGATGTGGTGGGTACAAGGACCAAAAGCAAGGGGCAGCCTTTATTTTTAAAATGTGGATCTCGCTGCCAAAATATTCCTGTGGGTGTATGAGGAGTGTGGAAAATAACCAGAACCAGAGGAAGGTTATAAGAAATTTGTGTAACAAACTTTTGGGCAATGGCTTCTGTGGCTTGGTTTAATGCATGTCATGCCTCGGGAGTAAGCTTTTGAGGGGAGGAGGGGTGGGAATCACCTATCAAAATATCATTAAGGGGCAAAAGTACACAAGTGGGTAATTTTAAATATGTTCCTAGCAATTGAATATCCCCCAGTAATATTTGAAAATCATTAAGTGTGTGAATATGGTCCACACATAGTTGTATTTTAGGAATTTGGATCTGATTATCTTGAAGTTTAAGGCCCAAATAGGTATAAGGGTCCTGTGTTTGAAACTTATCTGGAGGTATCTGTAGTCCCAAGGTAGTGAGGTTTTGTAAAAGTCCAAGTAACAATTATTAAGGTCATGGGTATTAGGTGCAGCAATTAACAAATCATCCATATAATGTAAAATATAATTTTGTGGTCATCGCTCTCTCACAGGGTCTACTGCTTGAGCAACGAATTTTTGGCAAAGACTAGGGCTGTTGGCCATACCTTGGGGAAGAACCTTCCATTGAAATCTCTGCATAGGGCCCAGAAAATTAATGCTAGGGAGACTAAAGGCAAAATAGGGTCTATCCTCAGGATGTAAAGGAATGGTAAAAAAGCAATCTTTTAAGTCAATAACCATTTTACAATAGGTTTTTGGAATCGCCACTGGTGTGGGAATGCCTGGCTGTAGTGCTCCCATCGGGCACATAACTTTATTAATGGCACACAAATATTGTAAAAGGCGCCACTTGCCTGATTTTTTCTTGATAATAAAAATAGGAGTAATCCATGGTGAGGTTGAGGGCTTTACATGGCCGGCTGCCAGCTGTTCCAGCACTAACGTGGAGGAAGCCTCCAATTTTTCTTGGGTAAGGGGCCACTGATCCACCAACACAGGAGTCTGAGTCTCCCAAATAATTTTATCTGCATGGGGTACAGGAGGGTCAGGGACCGACACTAAAAATCTGAATACACAAGTCCACATGTATTTGTTTTTTTTTTGGGTTGTATAGGCTCCACCAGTTCTTGTTTCAGTATCCCCAGGCCTGTACCAGGAACAAAATTCATAGGAAGCATTTGATGAGTCACCATGGAATTGGGACTGGCGAGAATAACTTCCAATGACTCAAAATATCTCCACCCTATACGTTAACAGGGAGGTCAGAATCAACGAAAGGAGTGACAGTTGACTTATTACCATCTTTATCAGTGCAGCTAATAGACCTTGAGCTGACCAGAGGACTTTTTTATTTTCCTATCCCTTTAAGGTCAGTCAAGGATGGAGTGAGGGGCCAACCTGATGGCTAGTATTTTTGAGAAATAATTGTGGCATCAGCTCCAATATCTAGAACTCCTTGGAATTCCTTTCCTTCAGTAAGTAAGGTAAGGGTGGGTCTATTGTGAGAAATGGGTTGAACCCAATACACATCAGAGAAGCCTAAGAAGGCAGCCCCCCGAGGTAGGTTTGGGTGGTGGAAATGCCTCCTGAATCCAAGGGAAGGAGAATTAATTGTGCAAGTCTTGTTCCTGCTGGGATGGCGGCAACTCCATTAATAGCAGTGGCCAGTATTTTTATTTCTTCAGTGAAATCATTATCATTAATGCCAGCGAAGACCTGAACACCTTGTATGGTAGTGGAGGCTCTTCCAAGAATAAGGGCACATGTATGAGATGGAGGGGGACCCATAATTCCAGTGGGTATTATCTGGGGCCCTTGCATTGAGTCTAATATTGTAACTATGGTGGCACAGAGGTCCAATTTTGTGCTGCCTGGGGTGGCTAGTTGGAGGGAGGCAATTGTGGAGAAGGATTTTGTGGTAGGTTGGGAGTTTGGGAGGGAACAAACCTTATTGCTCCTGTGTTTGTCCTGGGGGATGTTGTGGCCAGGGGCTGGCCCCACAGGGAGTTTCCCGAGAAGCAGGAAGAAATAGGCTGTCTGAGGGCATTTGTCTTAGATCTACACTCACTGCCCCAGTGATGACCTTTACCACTTCTATGGAAAAGGGTAGCTGGGGGCGGTTAAGCCCCAGTTTGAGGAGACGCTATTCCTAGGCTTTGTTTGCCTGTCGGACACCCACATGCAAAATGGCCAGGTTGTTTACAAGTAAAGCAAGTACGTGAGCCAGGATTGTGAAACGCCTTGGTAAAGGCGGCCCCTAAAGCGAGACCCATGGCATGGGCTGCACCCACGCCTGCACAGAGTCTAATAAATTCAGAAAGTTTCCCTTTATCCTTATGTGGTTGAAGAACATCCTGACATGCTGGGTTGGCATTTTCAAAGGCAAGATGTTTTACATAGGTGCTTTCACCTTCGCTTGGTTCATGCAAGCATTCCGCAGCTAGGTTAAGCCGGGGAACAAACTACCTATAAGGCTCATGGGGCACTTGTCAAATTTTTGCCAGGGAATTGGTAGCCGAGGCCTTTTGAGGGAGGTGTCACCAAGCAGGAAAACCAGCCATCTGAGTCTGCGCCAAGAGTCCATTAGGGAAACGTGCCTGTTATTTTTAGTGTCAAAAGGCGCATTGCCCACTAGCTAAACTTAAGTCCCAGATTCAGAGGAGGCCTTAGTTAAAATTATTTGAGCAGTTTCCCGACATTGTCTTCGAAATCTGCATTCCATAAAAGGAAGTCTCCGGCACTGAAGGTAGCTTGGTCTAAAAATTTCCAATCATTGGGAGTAAGCCATTGTGCGCTGTGGATTTCCAATAAAGCCAACGTGTAGGGCACAGTGGGGCCATAGTGAGCACAAGCCTTATTAAGTTTTTCAAGAAAACATAGGCTTAATTTTTTGTAGACTCTGGGTTCCTTCCTGCCCAGGGGTGAACTCCTCATCCTCTGAGTCCTGATCTCCTTGATCCATTTCCCCCGCTTCCTCCTCTTGTTCCTCATCGAAGTCTTTGACCTCAGCCTGGGCAGGCTTATCTATCTGACTGGTGGTGACTGGGAAGGTGAGAACAGGCCGATGGAGTGGCTTCGACTTTGTATTAGACCGCTGTGGGCCAGCTTGCATTGACTCCATAGCTAAGGCTAATGAAGAGAGCTCAGAGTCAAGGGAATTTAATTATTTTAAAAGTTGCATCTCTTCCCGTCTATGTTGGAAGGATGCTGGCAAGGGAGCGAGGTTAGGTAGGGGAAGTAGGGAAAAAATATCTGGGGGGGCACTTGGCCCCTGAAGGGCCAGAGCACAAAAGGCAGGAGGGATATAGGAGGGAGGTGGATGTGTAAATCCTGTAGGCTGTGGCAGGGTCCTGAGAGGTTGCGGGTTTTCTGAATGGTAGAGAGCTGCTTCCTTCTCCAAGATAGCGTCCTTCCCAGGGGTCAATGTGTCTCTGGGATTTAAAACTGGATAAAGGTGGTTTTTAATCATTGGAGCCTTATTAATTAGGGTCGTATTTTGAGGGGGACCAGGAAGGTTCTCAGGGTCCTGGGAAGACTGAGAAGGGTGTATGTCTATACTAATGATGGGCATGCAGAGGAGGGACGAGAGGTCTTTTGCATAATCTCTTCCCCAATCCTGACAAGTTGTAAGGTACCATTGTCAAAGCGAAAACTTTTAAGAATTTCATTAATTAAGTTCCAGTAAGAAAAGGTGGGAACTGGCATTTTTTCTGGGCCAAAGGATTCATAATAATCTTTTAAACAGTCTCCTACTCTAAGCCATTTTTGCCATCAATGGTCCCTTCAAGAGGAAACCATGGACACAATGCTCCTATGTGTGAAAAGAAAAATTTTAACTCCTTTTTCTTAACATGTGCCCCCCATGTCTTGAAGAACTCCTTGAGGCCTGAAATAAACAAATCATGTGACGATACTGCTTGTCACATGGTGGGTCACTCACCGTGCATCATTCCCACCCTCCTCCTGGATATGTCTTCGGGTGGTGTCTGCTGAGACGATCGCGGGCTCCTGTTGACCATGTCTTCCAGGAGGAAGGGGTTCCCCCTCAGTCAATGGCTTGAGCCCCAGTTGGTGGGCGCCAGATGTCCTGGCCGGCAGGACACATCAACATGGGCAGCAAACCTAGATGGGGAGGAATGAAGGGACAAGAGACACGAGAGATGAGAGCAACACAGGAGTTCTGATCAAGCTGCAAAATTTTATTGTTCACACATGGGTATTAAAATGCTGGATGTGGGAAAACTCTCTTATCGGCAGTTCCTGGATGTCTTCACAAGGTGACATAACTTCAGGATGTTTCTGGAAGAAAGATGGCCACAGGATGTCTCAGGGACACATATGGCTACAGGATGTCTTCCAGACAGGATGTCTCCTGGTGGCTGTTTCTTGTAAGTGTCAGGCTGTTCTTTGAAAAAGAATTCCTTCTACCCTTGACAGTCAGGGATTCAGTATTTCGAATGGAAAATTGGAAAATGAATCCAATGTGTAGGCAAATATGTGCTACCCAAAAATCTTCCAACTCTCATTCAGAACAATGCCTTGACATTTCCTTCACCCCAAGTAAGACACAATTAGAGGAGAAGAGTTAGAAAATCTGTGAATACATATCGGTAATGGAAAATGCTCAGGAGTTCACAACCTTCGAGGTTGTAGAGAAGTTTCAAAAAGTAAGGGACAGGGTAAAAACTCCAAAAACATGGAGCTCTGCTGGCCTAAAGACTTTTTGAAAAACTGCCTCTGAGGTTGGGCACCTGAAATATATGTTGATGACAGGAGCTTTAGCTTCCTTTGTAGTGAGACCATCAAAGGTGGGTCTGCATCTATATGACCTGGAGGACATGGTTTCTTTTTTTCCTATGAAGATGAGGCAGCAGGGCTGAATTCTCTCTTTATAGGTAAACTGTTGCCACTGGGGGCTAAGTGTCTTCCAGTGTGGACTGTGAAGCCATTTGGTCATCCTCCACTTTTCGTGATGTTTCTTGCAGCTGCACTGGGAGTTTGGTATTTGCTTCACAAAATACGAGAAGTTCAACTGGGACACAGTGATGGAGGGAGTTCTGTCACGTGTGGTGGGTAAGGGTCTGCAGGAGAATGCACCAACCTGGCTTATATCCCACATAGCTTGCCCCCTTGACCATAGCAATCTGATTCTAAACATTGCCCTGCAACCTCTCCATATAACAAGATGCCTTTACATACAAGGGTATGGGGGCTGCACCATATCAGTCACAAGGCATTTGGAAGCCAATGGCATATCCACATCACCCCACCACAGATGTTTTAACACACACCTGCACACCACTGCTCTAGGCCGACTACTCATCAGGCTCCAAGTTACTGGCATCTCTGTTCTATACCATTTTCATGAAACCCAGTCAATCAAGGCACTGTCTGGTACACTCATGATCAGCAATAGGACACCCAAAGGTTCTCCAGTGCCACCAGGTGATGGGAATTTCCAAACTTTAATGATATTTATCTAGGCATTTTTCATGAATGAAGTTGAAGGCACTGTGGGTTTCAATTCATTCAGGAACCATAAAATGGAGAAGAAGCTCATTTCAATGAAAGCTCTGGAGAATTCTAACAGGCAAGGCTTCCCAAAGACAGGCTAAAAGGTCACATTAAGCCAGGCATTTGAGGTCCACAATGTGAGGTCCATGTGTGTTTTGACTTGCAACGATGGCTGCCAAGTCTTTAAGAATAAAATCATGTGTTGTCCTTCCTGAAATTTCCAGTGCTCTTCCGAAAGCCTCCCTGGGCCTAGATCTCAGTTTCCAAGTGCGACTCTCATGCGTGGCCTCCTAAAATCCCAACACAATACATGCCAATACTTCTTTGAGGTCAGTTCCAGAACTCAGTCTCTAAGGGGAATCACATAAGTGTTCAAGCCCAGGTGGACATAGTCATCTCTTCCAACGGCCACAAAAATGACCACAATTAAAACCAAAACACTCCCACATGACACACCTGATGCAAAGACCTTCCTGACTTTCAGGGCAACAGAAGAATAGGTAAGCAAAATGTCCAAAGGAGGGTTTTTCCACTGAGGCATTCCTGGTCACACTGATATCTGAGCTTTCTGAGATGCTCGCCATTCCCTTCAGCTATCCAGTACATGGCCATGTCACAGAGATTTGAGGAGGTACATATCATGGACACAAAACCATGAGTCTATTCTGGAGAGTGCACACAATTCAGGAAGAAAACAGGAACTTAAGAAGTTAGCAGGTGTTCCCCATTGATAAGTCAAGCCGCAGTCCATTCATGAATTGGGCAGGATGAAAGCTGAGAAGCTTTCTACTAGACAGGACTCACCCATTGATGCATTTTCTTTTCTAATGTCTACAACCAGGGACACAGTGGTATAAACAGACATAGAAACACTCGCCTTGTCAAATGACTTACTAGAAACAGTTCCCTCCAAACCAAACAAACCGCCATTCCTACCTATTCTCAGAATATGAGACAAAACCACAAACCCACACCCACTCCCACAAAGACACATCCTTCCCCCAAGTAGGTCTGTGACTATCCGGAGTGTCCTCTGACTGGTGGGCCATACTATGTTCCAATGAAATGGCCTGTCCTGTCTCAGATCTGGTCTCCTTGGCCAACTCTGTGAAGTTGTCAGGAGCCAGCAGTGAGCCACTACCTACTTTCTCAGGAAAAGCCCCTCTTCAGAGCTTTCCTGGTTTTGGCTGTCCTCACATCAGTAGGTACCAAGAATGACTGACTCTGTCCTTGGTAAATCCATACAAGTGAGACCATTGGGATTGGGACTGCCTCTTGGTGCCTGGCTTCTTGGATACCAAGTTCAGAGAGTTCCATCAACAAAGAAGTGAGGTGAGGTCACTTCCTTAAGGAACTGAATCAGATCACTGCCTTGGTAACCACTTTGTCCTAACAGTTGCTTCCAAGACGACCATGAGATGGAGGCTGCCCCTACTTTCTGTGACACTTTCACAAGGTAGAATGGTATATCAACCATAGGCACCTAGGAACAGCTCTCCACACCAACCTGGTTTGGTCCATCTTCTCTACAATAAGAAGAGAGAGGCTGATTCATAAACAACCCTTCATCCTGACCAGGTTGTTTGCCATGGAGGCTGACTTTTGCTCTCTCAGGTCCTTCATAGTTGTTTACATCTTCTCCAGGGATCATTTCTGCATGGACCTTGAGGTTCTCAGGAGGTGGAAGATCCCCTATATTCCTGTATTGTAAGACCAACCCTGTCCCTGCTCTTCTGTAAAGTTAGATTGAGGGAACAGTGTATGGTTAGGGTTAATAATATGTTCAATTTGAATTAGGAATCATTCTGCTGCATGAATAATGGTACTGGGAACCTGCGACATTTATAAGTATATATAGGTGAAATATATGTATGAAAACAGAAATCTAAATAAGATTTGAAGCGCAGAATGGGGATGGGCCCTTGATTGTGATACTTAGCGTTGAATTATGTTCTGCACAGATGTCTGAGATAGATCGATATACAATGGCATTAGACACTGTACCTTGTATTATTGAATGTATAAGAGAACATCCAGTCAAAAAGGGATAATGGGTAGGATTAGGAAGATAGTCAGTAGGTTTAAGAACAAGAGTGAGTATAGGATTTGGAAAAAAGTTCCTTAGCAATAGGGTTTGGATTAGAGTGTGAATGTAAATGTCAGCACAATTGAAGAGTCAGTCACAATGTTGAACTGTGGAAAGTATGTAGGAAAGCTGATATAAATAGAGACATTATGAAACCAGGAAAAGTATAAAGTGAGAGATAGGATTAGATATTTTCAACAGGGTTGAGTTTGAATATATAAACTTAGCAAGAAACAAATATGTTGTCACAAATAGGATTGACTTTTGAGAGCATTAGCCAAACTTGACATGGATGGTTTTAGTAATCCATGTTCACTTTACATTTAGGCTTTGGTGCAAACATAAGTGTGACCTTTTCTTTTTGTGTCGAGAATATTACTGTGATAAAATGTATATGTAGATCAGATGACATGAGTATTTCTTCCACCATTACTGGGAGCAAAATTTTGAAGACGTATAAATTAGTATTGGGTTTACAAAGAGGTGTACCCTGTGTCTATGAATATAGAGACAATGCATGAATAGACAATAGTGTGAATAAATAATATAACTGGTTCCACTTTAAATAATGGATTTATTTGATATCTGAAAATATATAAGAAATCTTATATTGATATAAAATCATTCATTCCAACCAGTTATACATCTAATAGTAATATTAGGGTTATAGTTTATCATGAAGGGTGTGTGAGTTTTGCTTCAAATATGATTATGGAAATCGAAAATAATATGTTTGGAATGAAGTCTCATAAACAAACCAGTCAAGAAACATGGAGGATTACATGTGTTCTAAAGCAGAAAATGATTGAAAGTGAAACAAATGCCTATAATTTTGGTAACGTATGGATGAAATATATATCCTATAATGTGCATAAACTGAAGAAATTGTAACATACCAGTGGTGAATAAGAATGAACATCAAAATACACATCATGTCCCATAGGAATCTACTTGCATTGATGAGAAACTGGATCAATTATTGTAGAAATATTAGGATTTGTATCCACCATTCACTGAAGTTAGTTTTCATTTCTAGGAAAAAAATATGTATTTCAGGTGGATGAATATTTCCGTGAATAATCTTGTGAAATGTTAACTCTAAATCCACATACATGAATATGAATGAATTTAGGGAGTTTATAATAAGACACATATATTTTATATTTTAAAAAAATTTAGAGTGTATATATATATATATATATATATATATATATATATATACACACACACACACACACACACACACACACACACACACACACACACAGACATTAAAAATTAGCAATACATATGCCAATCGAAATTCACCATGAAATATATATCATCCACAGATCCAAAAATATTCATTTTACTGAACATGGATTTATGTATAATGTTGTTCAACTAGGAAGCTCACCCATAGTTTGAAATTTCAGTTTCAACAGCGTTTAGGCGGAGTGATCTATTCTCACAATTTCTATCTGCCAAGTCAGCCACCTCACAAGAATGTACCTGTGGTACCAGGTAGAATTCGATATGTGCATATAAAAATACATGTGCTGAATAGGCTACAGAGAAAGGGTGACAGGAATTCACATATTTGTTAACTTTAAGTACACATGGAACTATTTCAATTAAAAATTAACTAGATTTATAACACCTACACTTTATCATGCAAAAGCCAAGTCTAACTATACACCATGCCTCCTCTGAAATGTTTGTATTTCTATTCTGTTTGGGTTATTTTACTCCATCATATTAGGATTAGTAGTAAGAGTCTATTAGGGTATGGGTTAGTGTCAGTTATTAAGTATTTCAAATGGAAAATAGGAAAATGAATCCAATGTGTATGCAAATATGTGCTACAAAAAATTTCCACTTTCATCCAGAACAATGCCTTGACAATATCTTCGCCCCTAGTAAGACACAATTAGAGAAGAAGAGTTAGAAAATCTGTGAATACATACCTGGAATGGAAAATGTTCAGGAGGTGGTAGAGGAGTTTCCAAATGTAAGGGACAGTGTAAACACTCCACAAACATGGAGCTATGCTGGCATTAAGACTTCTTGAGAAACTGCCTCTGAGGTTGGGCACTTGAAGTATATGTTGTTGTCAGGAGCTTTAGCTCCCTGTGTACGGAGACCATCAAAGCTGGGTCTGCATCTATGTGACCTGGAGGATATGGTTTCTTATTTTCTAATGAACATGAGGAAGCAGTGATGAATTCTCTCTTTGTAGATAAACTGTGGCCACTGGGGGCTAAGTGTCTCCCTGGGTGGACTTTGAAGCCATTTGGTCATCCTCCAATTTTCGTGGTGTTTCTTGCAGCTGCACTGGGTGTTTTGTATTTGCTTCACAACATACAAGGATTTCAAATGGGTCACAGTGCTGGTGGGAGTCCTGTAAGGTGTGGTGGGTCAGGGTCTTCAGGAGAATGCACCAACCAGGCTTCTATCCCACATTGCTTGCTCCCTTGACCATAGCAACCTGATTCTGAACATTGCCCTGAAACCTGTCCATATAACCAGATGCCTTTTCATATAATTTTCTGCTGGCTGCACCAAATCAGTCACAAGCCATTTGGAAGCCAATGACACACCCACATGGCCACACCACAAATATATTATCAGACAACTGCACACCACTGCTCTAGGCTCACTACTCAGCAGGCTCCAACTTACTGGCATCTCTGTTCTACACCATTGTCAAGAAATCCAGTCAATCAAGGCACTGTCTTGTACACTCATGAGCAGCAATAGGACATCCAATGGTTCTCCAGTGCCACCTGGTCATTGGGAATTTCAAAAATTTCATGGTATTTATCTATCCATTGTTCAAGAATGAAGTTGGAGGCACTTTGGGGTTTCCATTCATCCAAGAACCATGAAATGGTGAGGAAGCTCATTTCAATGAAAGCTCTGGAGATCTCTCACAGGCAAGGCTTCCCAAAGAGTGGTCAAAATGTCACATGCAGACAGGCCCATTGAGGTCTAAAATGTGAGGACCATGTGTGTTTTGACTCTTAACTATAGCTGCCAAGTCTTTCAGAATAAAATCATGTGATATCCTGGCTGAGATTCTCAGTGCTCTGTGGAAAGCCACCCAGGGCCCAATCTCAGGTTTCAAGGGTGACTCTCATGTGTGTCCTCCTACAATCCCAACACAATTAATGGCAATACTTCTCTGAGGTCAGTTCCAGAACTCAGTCTCGAAGGAGAATCACACCAGAGTTCAAGCCCATGTGGACCCAGTCATCTTTTCCAACCGCCATACAAATGACCACAATTGAAACCAAAACTTTCCCACATGACCCTCATCTTCTTCCATATAGACACTCATCATAAACTCTTGCTGGAGGTTTCCATTAGGAGCGCAGCCCAAGACAATGTCCAAAATATGCACCCTTGCCCGTCATTTACCTAAAGTGAGCGTGGCCTTGACACCCTTCCTGTAAACCAGGAGTGATCAAATAGGCCTGCCTTTAATACTGCTCTGCTTCTCCAATTTGAGGCCTACTGACTGTCAGGTATAGATTCTTTATGTGATTTGGCATCATGGGAGAACCCAAGCACTTGTGCAGGAGTTCAAAGAATTAATTTGACCCAGAGGATCCTATTCTCACTTGATGGAGGTCAGGAACCTAACAGAGGAAGGCAGGAAACTTCATGCACAATGACTGATATTTTTACCATTTTTGTTTTCAATACACACATGGGAACTTTCTTTATATCCATCAGGTGCTGAGAATCTAATCCATAGCCTGACCCAGAGCCAAGCGGCTGATTCAGACACATCCCTTTCGAAAGCAATTAAGCAAAGCACCACAGGTGATGCCCATTCATTTGCATTTAAAAACTGTTTACTTCAGGCTTCAAAAAGGAGTGGCCTGAGGTAAGGACCTTCCTGACATTCAGGGCAACAGAAAAATAGGTAAGCAGAAGGCCCAAAACAGTGTTTCTCCACTGAGACTTTCCTGGTCACACTGATATCTGAGTTTCCTGAGATGCTCGCCATTCCATTCAGCTATCCAGTACATGGCCATGTCACAGAGCTTGGAGGTGTTACATATCTTGGACACAAAACCATGAGCCTATTCTGGGTAGTGGCCAAAATTTAGGAAGAAAACAGGAACTTAGGACGATAGTAGGGGTGGCCCATCCATAAGGCAACCTGCAGTCCAGTCATAAATTGGGTAGGATGAATGCTGGAAAACTTTCTTCTAGACAGGACATATCCATTGATGCATTCTCTTTTCTCATGTCTACAACCACGGACACAGTGAGATACACAGATATAGAAACACTCACCTTTTCAAACGACTTTTTAGAAACAGTCCACTCCAAACCAAACAAACCGCCTTTCCTACCTATTCTCAGAACATGAGACAAAACCACAAACTCACACCCACACCCACAAAGGCACTTCCTTCCCCCAGTATGTCTGTGATTATCGGGAGTGTCCTCTGTCTGTGGACCATATTGTTACCCCGAACTGGCCTGCCCTGTCTCAGATCTGGTCTCCGTGGCCAAATCTGTGAAGTTGTCAGGAACCAGCGATGACCAACTACCTGCTTTCTTAGGAAAGGACCCTCTTCAGAGCTGTCCTGGCATTTGGCCATTCTCACATCAGTAGGTACCAAAAAAAGACTCTCTGCCCTTGGTAAAACCAAACATGTGATCCCACTGGGACTGTGACTGGGACTGGCTCTGGATGCCTGGCTTCCTTGATCCCAAGTTCAGAGAGTTCCATCACCAAGTAAGTTAGGTGAAGTCACTTTCTTCATGAAATGAATGAGGTCACTGCCTTGGCAACCACTTTGTCCTAGCAGTTGCTGCCAAGGGTCCCATGAGATGGAGGCTGTTCCTACTTTCTGTGACACTGTCACAAGTTAGAATGGTATATCAACCATATGCACCGGGGAACTTCTCTCCATACAGGCATGCTTTGGTCCATCTTCTCTACATTAAGAAGAGAGAGGCTGATTCAGACACATCCTTTCATCCTGTCCAGGTTCTTTAACATGTCAGAAGACTTTTGCTCTCTTTGGTACTACATAGCTGCCTACAACTTCTCCAAGGATCATTTCTGCATTGACCTTTGAGGTTCTCAGCAGGTGGAAGATCCCCTACATTCGTGTATTGTAAGACCAACTCTGTCCCTGCTCCTCTGTAAAGTTAGATTGAGGGAACAGCGTATGGTTAGGGTTAATAACAGGTTCGATTTCGGTTAGGAATCATTCTGCGGGATGAATAATGTTATTGGGAACCTGCGATATTTAAAAGAATATAAAGGAGAAATATAAGTTTGAAAACCCAAATCTATGTAAGTTTTGAAGCCCAGAAGTGTATTGGGCCCTTGGGTAGGATACTTAGCTTTGAATTATGTTCTGCACAGATGTCTCTGATTAATCGCTATACAATGGCATAGGACCTTTACCTTGGATGATTGAATGTTGAAGAGAACATGCAGTCAAAAAGGGATAATCGGTAGGATTAGGAAGATAGTCAGAAGGTTTAGAAAGAAGAGTGAGTATAGGATTTGGACCAAAAGTTTTTTAGAAATAGGGTTTCGGGTAGAGAGTGAATGTAAATGTCAGCACATGTGAAGAGTCATTCACAATGATGAACTGGGGAAAATATGTATGAAAGTAAATATCAATTGAGACAAAAGGAAATCAGGCAAAGTATAATGTGAGTTATAGGATTAGACATTTTCAACAGGGTTGAGGTTGAATATATAATCTTAGCAAGAAACAAATATGTAGTCACAAATTGGATTGACATTTGAGAGCATTAGGCAACCTTTACATGGATGTTATTACTAATCCATGCTCACTTTCCATTTAGGCTTTGGTACAATCATAAGTGTGACCTTTGCATTTTGTGTCCATAATATTACTGTGATAAAATATATATGTAGATCAGGTGACATGAGTATATCTTCCACCATTTCTGGGAGCAATATTTTGAAGACGTATAAATTAGTATTGGGGGTACAAAGAGGTGTACCCTGTTTCTATGAATATACAGATAATGCATGAATAGAACATACTCTGAGTAAAACATATACTCATTCCACTATAAATAATGAATTGAATTGATATCTGAAAATATACAGGAAATCAAATATTGATATACAGACATTCATTACAACCAGTTATACATCAATGATAATATTAGTATTAGGATTTTCATGAAGAGTGTGTGAGTTTCGCTTCAAAATTGATTTTGGAAATCGAAAATAATGTGTTTGGAAAGAAGTCTCATGAAAAGACCAGTAAAGCAACATGGAGGAATACATGTGTTCAGAAGCAGGAAGTGATTGAAAGTGAAACAAATTCCTATATATTTTTGAAATTTTGGATGAAATATATATACTATGATGTGCATAAACTGAAGAAATAATAATGTCCCATTGTTGAATAAATATGAATGTCAAAATATATATCATGTCCCATAGGAATCTGCTTGCGTTGATGTTAAACTGGGTCAGTTACTGTAGAAATATTAGGATTTGTATACACCATTCACTGAAGTTAGTTGTCAGTAATAGGAAACAAATATGAATTTCAGGTGGATGAATATTTTAGAAAATAATCTTTTGAAAAGTTGATTATAAATCCACATAAATGAATATGAATGAATTTAGGGAGTGTATAATAAGTCACATATATTACATATTTTGAAAAATCTGGAGAGTATATATATATATATATATATATACACAGAGAGAGAGAGAGACATTAAAAACTAGCAATATATATGCCAATCAAAATTCATCATGAAATATATATCATACACAGATCCAAAAATATTCATTATACTGAACATGGATTTATGTATAATGTTGTTCAACTAGAAAGTTCACCCATAGTTTGAAATTTCAGTTCCAACAGCATTTACGAGGAGTGATCTCTTCTCACAATTTGTATCTGCCAAGTCAAACACCTCACAAGAATATACGTGTGGTACCAGGTAGAAATCTATATGTGCATATAAAAATACATGTGCTTAATAGGCTACAGAGAAAGGGAGAAAGGAATTCACATATTTGTTAACTTTAAAAACTCATGGAGAACTATTTCAAAAAAAAATTGCAAGATTTATAACTCCTACCCTATATTATGCAAAAGGCAAGTCCTAGTATACACCTTGCCTCCACTGAACTGCTTGTACTTCTTTTCTGTTTTTTGTTATTTTTCTCCATCATATTAGGATTAGTAGTCAGAGTCTAGTTGGGAATTGGTTAGGGTCAGAGATTCAGTGTTTTGAAGGGAAATTGAAAAATGTATCCAATGCCTATGCAAATATGTGCTACCCAAAATCTTCCCACTCTCATCCAGAACAATGCCTTGACATTATCTTTTACCAAAGTAAGACACAGTTAGAGGAGAAGAGTTAGAAAATCTGTGAATACATATCTGGAATGGAATATGCTCAGGAGTTCACAACCTTGGAGGTGGTAGCAGAGTTCAAAAAAGTAAGGCAAAAGACTCCTCAAACATGGAGCTCTGCTGGCCGAAAGAATTCTTGAGAAACTGCCTCTGAGGTTGGTCACTTGAAATATATGTTGTTTTCAGGAGATTTAGTTCTTTTGTAGAGAGACCATCAAAGCTGGTTCTGCATATATGTGACCTGTAAGACATGGTTTCTTATTTTTCATTGAACATGTGGCAGCAGTGCTGAATTCTTTTTTTGTAGCTAAACTGTGGACACTGGGGCTAAGTTTCTCCCTGTGTTAACTGGGAAGACATTTGTTCATCCTCCACTTTTAGTGGTGTTTCTTGCTGCTGCACTGGGAGTTTGGTATTTGCTTCACGAAATAAAGGAGGTCAATTGGGACACATTGCTGGAGGGAGTTTAGTCACGTGTGGTGGGTGAGGGTTTGCAGGAGAATGCAATAACCAGGCTTCTATCCCACATAGCTTGCCCCCTTGATCATAGCAACCTGATTCTGAACATTTCCCTGAAACCTCTCCATATAACAAGATGCCTTTACCTATTGGGTCTGTTGGCTGTAACCATATCAGTCACAAGCCATTTGGAAGCCAATGGCAGATCCACGTGGCCCCACCACAGATGTTTTGTCACACATCTGTCCACTACTGCTCTAGGCCCACTAATCATCAGGCAACAACTAACTGGCATCTCTGTTCTTCACCATTTTCATGAAACCCTGTCAATCAAGGCACTGTCTGGTATACTATGATCAGCATCAGGACATCCAAAGGTTTTCCAGTGCCACCTCGTCATGGAAATTTCAAAAATTTCATGGTATTTATCTAGCCATTATTCAAGGAAGAAGTTGTAGTCACTGTGGGTTTCAATTCATTCAGGAACCATTAAATGTTAAGGAAGCTCATTTCAATAAAAGCTCTGGAGAACAATCACAGGCAAGGCATCCCAAATAGTGGCCAAAAGGTCACATGAAGCCAGGACCATTGAGGTCTACAATGTGAGGTCCATGTGTGTTTTGACTCTCAACTATGGCTGCCAAGTTTTTCAGAATAAAATCATGTGATATCCTGGCTGAGATTCTCAGTGTTATGTGGAAAGCCACCCTTGGCCTAGATCTCAGTTTCAAAGGGTGACTCTCATGCGTGGCCTCCTAACATCCCCACACAATCCATGGCAATACTTTTCTGAGGTCAGTTCTACAACTCAGTCTCTAAGGAGTATTACACCAGAGGTGGACCCAGTCATCCCTTCCAACTGCCACACAAATGACCAAAATTAAAACCAAAACATTCCCACATGGCCCTCATCTTCTTCCACATAGACCCTCATTATAACCTCTGGCTGGAGATTTCCATGAGGGGTACAGCGCAAGAGAGTGTCCAAAATAAGCTCCCATGACCCTCATTTGCCTAAAGTCAGGGTGGCCTGGACACCATACCTGTGAACCAGGAGTGATCAAATAGGCCTGCCATTACAACTGCTCTGCTTCTCCAATTTGAGGCCTACTGACTGTTGGGTTTAGATTCTTTATGTGAATTGGAATCATGAGAAAACCCACGCACCTCTGCATGGCTTTGAAAAACTCATTTGACCCAAAGGATCCCTATACTCACTTGATGATTGTCTGCAACCTAATAGAGGAAGGAGAGAGACATCATCCACAATGACTGAATTTTGCCATTTTGGTTTTGGATGCACACATGGGATCTTTCTTTATATCCATCAGGTGCTGAGAATCTAAGCCAAAGCCTCACACAGGGCCAAGAGGCTGATTCAGACACATCCCTTTCAAAGCAATTAAGCAAAGAGCCACAGGTGATGCCCAATCATTTCCATATGAAAACTGTTTTTTTCATGCTTCACAAAGGGGTGGCCTGAGGCAAAGACCTTCCTGTCATTCAGTGAAACAGAAAAATAGGTAAGCAAAAGGCACAAAACATGGTTTCTCCACTGAGACTTACCTGGTCACACTGATATCTGAGTTTTCTAAGATACTCGCCATTACCTTCAGCTATTCAGTACATGGCCATGTGACAGAGCTTGGGGTGGTACCTATCTTGGACACAAAACCATGAGACTATTCTGCAGATTGGTCAGAATTCAGGAAGAAATCTGAAACTTAGGAAGATATTAGGTGTTGCCCATCGATAAGGCAACCTGCAGTGCAGTCATAAATTGGGCAGGATGAATGCTGGGAAGCTTTCTACTAGACAGGACACATTCATTGATGCATTCTCTTTTCTAATGTCTACAACCACGGACACAGTGTTATACACAGACATAGAAACACTTGCCTTGTCAAACGACTATCTAGAAACAGTCCACTGCAAACCAGACATACCAGCTTTTCTACCTATTCTAAGAAAATGAGACAAAACCACAAACTCACACCCACAAACACAAAGGCACCTCCTTCTCCAAGTAAGTCTGTGAATATCCAGAGTGTCCTCTGACTGGCGGGCCCTACTATGTTCCCCCGAAATGGCCTGTACTGTGTCAGATCTGGTCTCCTTGGCCAACTCTGTGAAGTTGTTAGGAGCCAGCGTTGAGCCACTACCTACTTACTAAAAAAAGGCCCGTCTTCAGAGCTTTCCTGGCATTTGGCCATCCTCACATCAGTAGGTACCAAAAAAGACAGAATCTGTCATTAGTAAAACTAAACAAGTGAGCCCACTGGGACTGGGACTGGGAATGGCTCTGGATGCCTGGCTTCCTGGATCCCAAGTTCAGAGAGTTCCATCACCAAAGAAGTAAGGTAGGTCACTTCCTTCAGGAACTGAATAGGTCAATGCCTTGGCAAACACTTTGTCCTAATAGTTGCTTCCAAGGGTCCCATGAGATGGAGGCTGCCCCTACTTCCTGTGACACTGTCACAAGTTAGAATGGCATATCAACCATAGGCACACGGGAACAGCTCTCCACACAGACCTTGTTTGGTCCATCTTCTCTACATTAAGAAGAAAGTGGCTGATTCAGACACACCCCTTCATCCTGACAAGGTTGTTTGCCATGGAAGATGACTTTTGCTCTCTCAGGTCCTTCATATCTGCCTACCTCTTTTCCAGGGATCATGTCTGCATGGACCTTTGAGGTTCTCAGCAGGTGGAAGATCCCCTACATTCCTGTATTGTAAGACCAACTCTGTCCCTGCTCTTCTGTAAAGTTAGATTGAGGGAACAGTGTATGTTTAGGGTCAATAACATGTTGGATTTAGTTTAGGAATCATCCTGCAGAATGAATAATGGTATTTGAAACTGCGATATTTACCAGAATATATATGTGAAATATAAGTGTGAAACCAGAAATCTAGGTAACATTTGAAGCCTAGAAGGGCATTGGACCCTTGATTGTGATACTTAGCATTGAATTGCATTCTGCACAGAGGTCTCAGATAGATCAGTATACAATGGCATAAGACCTTGTACCTTGCTTGATTGAATGTAGAAGAGAACAACCAGTCAAAAAAGGATAGTCGGTCGGATTAGGAAGATATTCGGTAGGTTTACAAAAAGAATGAGTATAGGATTAGGAACAAAAGTTTATTAGCAATAGGTTATCGATTAGAGTGTGAATGTAAATGTCAGCACATGTGAAGAGTCAGTCACAATGATGAACTGGGGAAAATATGTAGGAAACAGATAGAAATAGAGCCATAATGAAATCAGGCAATGTATAAAGTGAGGGATAGGATTAGACATTTTCAGTAGGGTTGAGTTTGAATATATAATCTTAAGAAGAAACAAATATGTAGTCACCAATAGGATTGACATTTGACAGCATTAGGCAACATGGACATGGATGTTTTTAGTAATCCATGTTTACTTTCCTTTTAGGCTTTGGTACAAACATAAGTGTGACCTTTGCATTTTGTGTTCCGAATATTTCTGTGATTAAATGTATAAGTAGATCAGGTGACATGAGTATTTCTTCCACCATTTCAGGGAGCAATATTTTGAAGACGTATAAATTAGTATTGGGGGTATAAAGAAGTGTACACTGCGTCTATGAATATAGAGATAATGCATGAATAGACCATTCTGTGAATAAATAATATAACTCTTTTCACTTTAAATAATGGATTGAATTTTTATCTGAAAATATATAAGAAATCCTATATTGGTATGCAATCATTAATTCCAACCAGTTATACATCTAATGGTAATATCAGAGTTATAATTTATCATAAAGTTTATGTGAGTTTTGCTTCAAAAGTGATTATGGAAATTGAAAGTCATGTGTCTTGAAAGAAGTCTCATGAAAAGACCTGTCAAGAAACATGGAAGAATACATGTGTCCTGAAGCAGGAAGTGATTGAAAGTGAAGCAAATTCCTATAAATTTGCGAACTTGTGGGGAAATCTTAAGAGCCCCTCCCAGCTCTCCCTTGAGCGCGATATCCAGACCGAGGGAATTAGGAGTGGCACGGGACTCGTGGTGCAGACCTCCAGGCCACCGCTCCCACCAGTGCTGAAAACTGAAGTCTCTTGCTCCAGCTTCCGGGGGCATGGCTTCCGGAGTGCAAGCAAATTCGCTGGGGGTTCTCAGGCCTAAGCTCTAAAAACTTAGGGTCTGAGGGAGACAAACAGGGAGATTGTGCCCAGGCGTTCATGAAAACAGGGCTCCTAGGAGCAGAAGACCTGGCATGTAGCCAGTATTGTGGTGAGTGTCACAGGTGAGTGGGGCCTGGCTTGAGGAAACACAAAAGAAGGCCCTAGGCACTCAGGATTGGACACCCACCCAGTGTGGGAGGAATAGCTGCTGCACAGTGATTGGTTCCCACCTATTGAAAGGAGAAGCTTGGCCCAGTGGGCACAGCTCTACCTAATGGAAAAAAAGTTTATTGCAATCTATGACTGCATTTATTATTATTATTATTATTATTATTATTATATTAGTTTGTTTTTTTTTGTTTTTGTTTTTTTTGTTTTCTTTTATTTTCATTTTTTTTGTTGCTGTTCTTTAACTTTTTAAAAATGTTTTTAATTTTTTTTTAATTTTTTCTTTTGTTATTATTATTTTTTAAAATTTTAATTTTAATTTTATATTATCATAATCATTTTTTAAAAAAATCATTTTCTTTCTTTATTTTCTATTTTTTTCTATTGTCTTTTCATTTCTTTTCAATTTTCTTATTTCCCATTCCTTGCATTCTACCTGCCTACTCTCATTCTCTTTAGTGACTTTTTCCCTTCCCTTCTAAAATCTTTCCTCCCAAGCAGCAAATAAATTTATAAGAATAAACAGTAACTAAGCAGTCAAACAGAACAAGAAATAACATGAGCAGCATAAAAAAGCAAGGAAGAAAAGGAGTACAAAACACGAAGGACACCCTAAATATTCAGGAGGACCTAGAGTCATCAGAAAAATGGTCATATAAAGAACTCAAGGAATACCTTAGACAGATGGAATGGAAACTTAAAGAGGATACGAGACAGAAAATCCAAACAGTAAAAGAAAACATTGAAAATGAATTACATAAACAGATAAAAGAAAAAGTTAAGCATCTTTATCAGAGGATAGAGATTATAAAAAAATCAAACAATAATTCTAGAAATGAAGGAAATGATAAACCAAATTAAGAACTCCATTGAGAGTATCACTAACAGAGTGGAGCAAGTAAAAGCCAAAAGGTCAGATAATGAAGACAAAATATATCATCTTGAAACGAGTCCAGCCAACTCAGAAAGGCTGGCAAAAAAATCACACGAAAAACATCCAAGAGATTTGGGATAACATAAAAAAAAAAAAAACACACTTACGAGTCATCAGGATAGAGGAAGGTACAGAGACTCAAACCAAGGGAATGAGAAAACTGCTGAATGAAATAATTACAGAAAACTTTCCAGAAATAAAAAAGGAAATGGATATACAAATTGTAGCTGCATACAGGACAAGAGCACACAAAATCACAGTAGACCAATGCCAAGACACATTGTTATGAAGATATCCAATATACAGAACAAAGAGAAAATAATAAATCTACAAGAGAATGGAGGCAGAATACATTCAGTGGTAAACAAATAAGGTTAACAATGGATATTTCATCACAGACCGCTGAAAGCGAGAAGATCCTGGAAAAATGTATATCAAACACTGAAAGACAATGGATGCCAACCAAGAATTATGTATCCAGCATAATTAACCATCAGGTCCAACAACGAAATAAGAATCTTTCATGATAAACAAAAGCTAAAAGAATTTGAAGCCAGAAAACAAGCATTGCAAAGCGTCTTGAGCAAAACACTACACAAGAAAGAAATGAAAAACAACAACCAAAACCATCAGTGGGAAGTACCTTGGTAATGACAGAGGCAGGGTGAAAGCTTGTCATGGAGAAACAAACTAAATTAAAAAAAAATATGAATACTCAAACATGGCTGGCATACAAACCATACATCAATAGTAACTCTGAATGTAAATGGCTTAAAGTCTCCAATAAAGCGACATAGGCTGGTAACTTGGATTAAATAAACAAATCCAACAATATGTTGCCTCCAGGAGACACATCTGAAATGCAAAGACACACAGGCTGAAGTGAAAGGTTGGGAGAAAATACACCATGCACACTTATCCTCATAAACAAGCAGGGGTGGACATCCTCATATCGAATAAAATCGACTTCAAGACTAAGTTAATCAAAAGGGATAAGGAAGGACATTATATACTGTTATAAGGAACCATTCACTAACAAGACATAACAATTATCAATATTTATGCACTAAATAATGGTGCTACGTTGTTCATGAAACAAATTCTCCTCAAGCTCCAGAATGAAATAGACCACAACACAATAATTATTGGTGACTTCAACACACATATATCATCATTGGACAGATCCTTCAAACAAAAGTTGAATAAAGAAAGTATAGAACTCAATATCACAATCAATAACCTACATGTAACTAACATATATAGAATATATCAACCATCATCAAGTGGATATACTTTTTTTCTCAGCAGCACATGGATCCTTCTCAAAAATAGACAATATATGATGCCATAGGGCAACCCTCAGTAAATATAAAGGTGTGGAGATAATACCATGCATTTTATCTGATCATAATGGAATGAAACTGGAAATCAATGATAAAAGAAGGAAGGAAAAATCCTACATCACATGGAAAATGAACAATATGTTACTGAATGATCAGTGCGTTACAGAAGATATAAAGGAGGAAATCAAAAAATTCTTAGAGATACATGAAAATACAGACGCAACATATCGGAATCTATGGGACACAATGAAAGCAGTTTTAAGAGGGAAATTCATTGCCTGGAGGTCATTCCTGAAAAAAAGTAAAACCGAACAAATAAATGAGCTCACACTTTAACTCAAAGCCCTAGAAAAGGAAGAGCAAAACAACAGAAAATGTAGCAGAAGGCAAGAAATAATTAAAATCAGAGCAGAAATCAACAAAATTGAAACAAAAGAAACTATTGAAAAAATTAACAAAACTAAAAGGTGGTTCTTCGAAAAAATATATATGTTCGACAGACCCTTAGCCATGCTAATGAAGAGAAGAAGAGAGAGAACTCAAATTACTAACATATGGGATGAAAAAGGCTATATTACAACAGATGCTTCCGAAATACAGAAGACAATTAGAAATTATTTGGAAAACCTATATTCCAATAAAATAGAATATAGTGAAGACATCAACAAATTTCTTAAGTCATATGATTTGCCCAGACTGAGTCAGGAGGATACACACAATTTAAACAGACCAATGTCAATGGATGAAACAGAAGAAGCAATCAAAAGACTACCAACCATGAAAAGCCCAGGAACGGATGGCTATACAGCGGAGTTTTACAAAACATTTAAAGAAGATTTAATACCAATAATTTTCAAGTTATTTCAGGATAGAGAAAAAGAGGGAGCACTGCCAAATTCATTCTATGAGGCCAACATCACGCTGATTCCGAAATCAGAAAAAGACACCTCAAAGAAAGAAAACTACAGACCAATATATCTGATGAACCTACATGCAAAAATCCTCAATAAAATTCTGGCGAATCGAATACAAAGGCACATCAAATAATTAGAAATTATTTTGAAAATCATTATTCCAATAAAATAGAAAATAGTGAAGACATCGATAAATTTCTTAAGTCATATGATTTGCCCAAACTGAGTCAGGAGGATACACACAATTTAAACCGACCAATATCAATGGATGAAATAGAAGAAGCAATCAAACGACTACCAACCAAGAAAAGCCCAGGAACGGATGGCTATACAGCGGAGTTTTACAAAACCTTTGAAGAAGAATTTATACCAATACTTTTCAAGTTATTTCAGGAAATAGAAAAAGAGGGAGCTCTGCCAAATTCATTTTATGAGGCCAACATCACCCTAATTCCAAAACCAGAAAAAGACAACTCAAAGAAAGAGAACTACAGACCAATATATCTGATTAACCTAGATGCAAAAATCCTCAATAAATATCTGCCTAATCGAATACAAAGGCACATCAAAAAAATTTTTCACCAGGATCAAGTAGGATTCATCCCTGGGATGCAACGATGGTTCAATATACGAAAATCAATAAATGTTATTCATCACATCAATAGACTTAAAGATAAGAACCATATGATCATCTCGATAGACGCAGAAAGCATTTGACCAAGTACAGCATCTCTTTATGTTCAAAACATTAGAAAAATAGGGATAACAGGAACTAACCTCGACATTTTAAAAGCTATCTATGCTAAGTCTCAGGCTAGCATCATTATGAATGGAGAAAAATTGAAGGCATTCCCTCTAAAATCTGGAACAAGACAGGGATGCCCTCTGTCACCAGTTCTATTCAATATAGTTCTCGAAACACTGGCCAGAGCAATTAGACAGACGAAAGAAATCAAAGGCATAAAAATAGGAAAATAAGAACGTAAATTATCACTATTTCCTGGTGACATGATTCTATACATAGAAAACCCAAAGGGGTCTACAAAAAAATCTACTAGAACTAATAAATGAATTCAGCAAAGTGGCAGGATATACAATCAAAACGCATAAATCAAAGGCATTTCTGTATATCAGCGACAAAACTTCTGAAACAGAAATGAGGAAAAACACTCCATTCACAATATCGTCAAAAAAATTAAATACTTGAAAATCAACCTAACAAAAAAGGTGAAAGACTTATACAATGAAAACTACAGAACCCTAAAAAGGGAAGTAGAAGAAGATCTTACAAGATGGAAAAATATACCCTGTTCCTGGATAGGCAGAACTAACATCATCAAAATGGCGAAATTACCAAAAGTTTTCTATAGGTTTAATGCAATGCCAATCAAAATCCCAAAGGCATTTCTTGTAGAAATAGATAAAGCAATCATGGAATTCATATGGAAAAATATAAGACCCAGAATAGCAAAAGCAATTCTAGCAGGAAGTGTGAATCAGGCGATATAGCGATACCAGACTTAAAACTATACTACAGAGCAATAGTAACAAAAACAGCATGGCACTGGTACCAAAACAGGCGGGTTGACCAATGGGTACAGAATAGAGGACACAAAGACTAATTCACAAAGCTACAATTATGCTATATTTGATAAAGGAGCTAAAAGCATGCAATAGAGGAAATATAGCATCTTCAACAAATGTTTTTGTATAAAATGGAAATCCTTATGCAACAAAATGAAACCGAATCCCCTCCTCTTGCCATGCACAAAAGTTAACTCAAAGTGGATCAAGGAGCTAGATATCAAATAAGAGACTCTGCATCTGATAGAAGAAAAAGTTGGCTCTGATCTACATAATGTGGGGTCGGGCTCGAAATTCCTTAACAGGACACCCATAGCAGAAGAGTTAATAACAACAATCATCAAATGGGACTTACTTAAACTGAAAAGTTTTTTTTCTCAGCAGGATAAAAAATGAGAGAGGTAAATAGGGAGCCTAAATCATGGGAACAAATTTTTACTCCTCACACTTCAGATAGAGCCCTAATATCCAGAGTATACCAAGAACTCAAAAAATTAGACAATAAGATGATAAATAACCCAATCAAAAAATGGGCCATGGACCTGAACCAACACTTCTCAGAGGAGGACATACAATCAATCAGTAAGTACATGAAAAAATGCTCACCATCTCTAGCAGTCAGAGAAATGCAAATTAAAACCACCCTAAGACACCATCCTACTCTAGTAAGATTGGCAGCCATTATGAGGTCAAACAACAACAAGTGCTGGCGAGGATGTGGAGAATAGGGTACTCTTATACATTGCTGGTGGGACTGCAAACTGTTGTGGCAAATTTGAAAAGCAGTATGGAGATTCCTGGGAAAGCTGGGAATGGAACCACCATTTGACCCAGGTATTGCCCTTCTCAGACTATTCCCTGAAGACCTTAAAAGAGCATATTACAGGGATACTGCCACATCGATGTTCATAGCAGCACAATTCAAAATTGCTAGACTGTGGAACCAACCCAGATGCCCTTCAGTAGATGAATGGATAAAAAAATGTGGTATTTATACACCATTTAGTATTATGCATCATTAAAAAATGACAAAATCATTGAATTTGCAGGGAAATGGATGGCACTAGAGCAGATTATGCTTAGTGAAGCTAGCCAAACCCTAAAAAACAAATAAAAATGTCTTCTTTGATATAATGAGAGCAACTAACAACAGAGCAGGGAGGAAGAGCAGGAAGAAAAGATCAACATTAAACAGAGACATGAGGTGGGGGGCGGAAAGAGAGAGATAGAGGAAATTGCATGGTAATGGAGGGAGACCCTCATTGTTACACAAAATTACATATAAGAGGTTGTGAGGGGAATGGGAAAATAAACAAAGATATAAATGTATTACAGTAGATGGGGTAGAGAGGGAAGATGGGAGGGGAGCAGGGATAGTAGAGGATAGAAAATGTAGCAGAATACAACAGTTACTAATAGGGCATTATAAAAATGCGGATGTGTAACAGATATGATTCTGCAATCCGTACTTGGGATAAAAATGGGAGTTCATAACCCACTTGAATCTAATGTATGAAATATAATATGTCAAGAGCTTTGTAATGTTTTGAACACACAATTAAAAAAATAAAATAATAATATGAAATAAAATAATTTAAAAAAAACACATGGAGAAATATTTCACTGTCATCCAGAACAATGCCTTGACATTACCCTCGCCCCAAGTAATTCATCATTAGAGGAGAAGAGTTCGAAAATCTGGGAATACATAGCTGGAATTTAATATGCTCAAAAGTTCACAACCTTGGAGGTGGTAGAGTAGTTTACTAAAGTAAGGGACAGGGTAAACACTCCACAAATATGGAGCTCTGCTGGCCTAAAGACTTCTTCAGAAACTGCCTCTGAGGTTGGGCACTTGAAATATATGTTGTTGTCAGGAGGTTTAGATTCCTTTGTAATGGGAGCATCAAAGCTGGGTCTGCATCTATGTGACCTGGAGGACATGGTTTCTTATGTTCCAATGAACATGAGTCAGCAGTGCTGCATTCAATCTTTGTAGGTAAACTGTGGTCACTGGGGGCTAAGTGTCTCCCCGTGTGGACTGTGAAGCCATTTGGTCATCCTCCACATTTTGTGGTGTTTATTGCTGCTGCACTGGTAGTTTGGTATTTTCTTCACAAAATACAAGGAGTCCAACTGGGACAAAGTGTTGGAGGGAGTTTCTCAAGTGTGGTGGGTCAGGGTCTGCAGGAGAATGCACCCACCAAGGTTCTATTCCAAATAGCTTGCCTCTTGACCATAGCAACGTGATTCTGAACATTGCCCTGAAACCTCTCCAAATAAAAATACGCCTTTACATATAAGGGTCTGCTTGCTGCACCATGTCAGTCACAAGCAATTTGGAAGCCAAAGGAAGATCCACATGGCCCCACCACAGATGATTTATCACACACCTGCCGACTGCAGCTCTATGCCCACTACTCAGCAGGCTCCAAATTACTGGCATCTCTGCTCTACACCATTTTCTTGAAACCCAGTCCATCAGGCACTGTCTAGTATACTCATAGTCAGCAACAGGATATCCAAAGTTTCTCCAGTGCCACCTGGTCATGAAAATTTAAAAAAATTTCACCGTATTTATCTAGCCATTTTTCAAGGATGAAGTTGAAGGCACTGTGGGTTTCACTTCATTCAGGAACCATTAAATGGTGAGGATGCTCATTTCAATGAAAGCTCTGGAGAACTCTCATAAGCAAGGCTTCCCAAAGAGTGGCCAATGATCACATGAAGCTAGGCGCATTGAGGTCTACAATGTGAGGTCCATGTGTGTTTTGACTCTCAACTATGGCTGCAAGCCTTTCAGAATAAAATTATGTGATACCCTGGCTGAGATTCCCAGTGCTCTGTGCAAAGCCAACCTGGGCCTAGATCTCAGTTTCCAAGGGCAAATCTCATGCGTGGCCTCCTAAAATCCCAACACAATTCATGGCAATACTTCTCTGAGGTCAGTACCACAACTCAGTATCTAAGGGGAATCACACCAGAGTTCCAGCCCAGGTGGACCCAGTCGTCACTTCCAACCGCCACCCAAATGACCACAATTAAAACCAAAACACTCCCACATGACCCACATCTTCTTCCATATAGACACTCATCATAACTTCTGGCTGGAGGTTTCCATAAGGGGCTCCGCCCAAGCCAGTGTCAAAAATAAGCTCCCTTGCCCCTTAATTTGACTAAACTCAGGGTGGCCTGTACACCCTTCCTGTGAACCAGATGTGATCAAATAGGCCTACCATTAATACTGCTCCGCTTCTCCAATTTGAGGACTACTGACTGTGGGTTTTAGATTCTTTATGTGAACTGGAGTCATGATAAAACCCAAGCACCTATGGGATAGAATCTGCAGGGCGTTGAGGAACTCATTTGACACAAAGGATCCCTATTCTCACTTGATGGAGGTCACAAACCTTACAGAGGAAGACAAGAGACTTCATCCACAATGACTGCTCTTTTTGCCACTTTGGTTTTGGATGTACACATGGAATCTTTCTTTAGATCCATCAGGTGATGAGAAACTAAGCAACAGCCTCACACAGGGCCAATGGTCTGAATGAGACACATCTTTTTCAAAGCAATTAAGCAAAGAGCCACAGGTGATCCATTCATTTCCATTTGAAAACTGTTTTCTTCAGGCTTCACAAAGGGGTGGCCAAAGGCAAAGACCTTCCTGACATTCAGGGCAACAGAACAATAGGTAACCAAAAGGCCCAAAGCAGGGTTTCTCCACTGAGACTTTAATGGTCACAGTGATTTCTGAGTTTTCTGCGATTCTCACCATTCCCTTCAGCTATCCAGTACATGGCCATGTCACAGAGCTTGGAGGTGGTATATATCTTGCACAAAAACCATGAGCCTATTCTGGAGAGTGGCCAGAATTCAGGAAGAAAAGTGGAACTTAGGAAGATAGCAGGTGTAGCCAATTGATAAGGCAAGCCGCAGTCCATTCATAAATTGTGCAGGATGAATTCTGGGAAG
Organism: Callospermophilus lateralis; assembly: GCF_048772815.1. Classification (NCBI taxonomy): domain Eukaryota; kingdom Metazoa; phylum Chordata; class Mammalia; order Rodentia; family Sciuridae; genus Callospermophilus; species Callospermophilus lateralis. The sequence continues at coordinate 2,547,961 of NW_027512826.1, forward strand.
CTTTCTACTAAACAGGACACATCCATTGATCCAATATCTTTTCTAATGTCTACAACCATGGATAACAGTGGGATACACAGACATAGAAACACTCGCCTTGCCAAACGACTTACTAGAAACAGTTCACTCCAAACCAAACAAACTGCCTTCCTTGCCTATTCTCAGAACATGAGACAAAACCACAAACCTACAACCAAACCTACAAAGGCACCTCCTTCCGCCAAGTAGGTCTTTGACTATCTGGAGTGTCCTCTGACTTTTGGGCCATACTATGTTCCCCCGAAATGGCCACTCCTGTCTCAGATTTGGACTCCATGGCCAACTCTATGAAATTGTCAGGAGCCAGCTGTGAGCCACTACCTGCTTTCTCAGGAAAGGCCCCTCTTCAGAGATTTCCTGCCGTTTGGCCATCCTCACATTAGTAGGTACCAAGAGAGACTGACTCTGTCCTTGGTAAATCCAAACAAATGAGACCACTCGGACTGGAACTGGCCCTGGCTTTTGTGCCTGAATTCCTGGATCCCAAGATCAGAGAGTTCCATCACCAAGAAAGTGAGGTGAGGTCACTTCTTTCAGGAACTGAAAAATCTGTGGAAAGCAACCCTGGGCCTAGATCTCAGTTCCAAGGGTGACTCTTATGCGTGGCCTCCTAAAATCCCAACAAAATTCAATGCAATACTTCTCTAAGGTCAGTTCCACAACTCAGTCTCTAAGGGGAATCACACCAGAGTTCAAGCCCAGGTGGACCCAGTCATTTCTTCCAACCGCCACACAAATGACCAAAATTAAAACGAAAACACTCCCACATGGCCCTCATCTTCTTACATATTGTCATTCATCGTAATGTCTGGCTGAAGATTTTCATGAGGGGCGAAGCCCAAGAAAGTGTCCAAAATAAGCTCACTTGGCCCTCATTTGCCTAAAGTCAGGGTGGCCTGGACACCCTTCCTGTGAACCAGGAGTGATCAAATAAGCCTGTCATTAATAATGCTCTGTTTCTCCAATGTGAGGCCTACTGATTTTCAGGTATAGATTCTTTGTGATTTGGAGTCATGCGAAACCCCAAGCACCTCTGCAGGGCTTTGAGGAACTCATTTGACCCAAAGAATCCATTTTCTCACTTGACGGAGGTCAGGAACCTAAGAGAGGAAGGCAAGAGACTTCATCCACAATGACTGATCTTTTTGCCATTATGGTTTTTGATGCACACATGGGATTATTCTTTAGATCCATCAGGTGCTGAGAATGTAAGTCACAGCCACACACAAGGCCAAGAGGCTAATTCAGCCACATCCCTTTCCAAAGCAATTAAACAAAGAGCCACAGGTGATGCCCATTCATTTCCATTTGAAAATTGTTTTCTTCAGGCTTCACAAAAGGGTGGCCTGAGACAAAGTCTTTCCTGACATTCAGTGCAACAGAACAATAGGTAAGCAAAAGGCCCAAAGCAGGGTTTTTCCACTGAGACGTTCCTGTTCACACTGATATCTGAGTTCTCTGAAAGGCTGGTCATTCTCTTCAGCTATCCAGTACATGGCCATGTCACAGAGCTTGGAGTGGTACATATCTTGGACACAAAACCATGAGCCTATTCTGGAGAGTGGCCAGAATTCAGGAAGAAAACAGGAACTTAGGAAGATAGAAGGTATTGCCTCTCGATAAGACAAGCTGCAGTCCATTCATAAATTGGGCAGGATGAATTATGGGAAGATTTATACTAGACTGGAGGCATTCATTAATGCATTCTCTTTTCTAATGTCTACAACAACGGACACAGTGGGATACACAGACATAGAAACACTCGCCTGGTCAAACGACTTACTAAAAACAATCCACTCCAAACCAAACAAACCAACTTTCCTACCTATTCTCAGGACATGGCCTGACCTCTCTCAGATCTGGTTTCCTTGGCCAACTCTGTGAAGTTGTCAAGAAAAAGGGGTGAGCCACTACCTGCTTCTTCTGGAAAGGTCCCTCTTCAGAGCTCTCCTGGCATTTGGCCATCCTCACATCAGTAGGTACCAAGAAAGACTGACTCTGTCCTTGGTAAATCCAAACAAGTGAGCCCACTGGAACTGGGGCTGCCTCGGGGTGCCTGGATTCTTGGATACAAAAGTTCAGAGAGTTCCATCACCAAGGAAATGAGGTATGTCACTTTCTTTGGAACTGAATGAGGTCACTGCCTTGGCGACCACTTTGTCCTAACAGTTGCTTCCAAGTGTCCCATGAGATGGAGGCTGCCCCTACTTCCTGTGACACTTTCACAAGGTAGAATGGTATGTCAACCATAGGCACCCAGCAGCAGCTCTCGACAGAGGCCTGGTTTGGTCCATCTTCTCTACAATAAAAAGAGAGAGGCTGATTCAGACACATCCCTTCATCCTGACCAGGTTGTTTGCCATGGAAGATGACTTTTGCTCTCTCAGGTCCTTCATAGCTGCCTACATCTTCTCAAGGTATCATTTTGAATCCACCTTTGAGGTTCTCAGCAGGTGGAATGTCCCCTACTTTCCTGTATTGTAAGAACGACTCTCTCCCTGCTCTTCTGTAAAATGAGATTGAGGGAACAGTGTATGTTTAGGGTTAATAACAGGTTCGATTTGGGTTAGCAATCATTCTGTGCGATAAATAATGGTATTGGGAACCTGCGATATTTACAAGAATATCGAGGTGAAATATAAGTATGAAAACAGAAATCTAGGTATGATTTGAAACCCAGAAGGGCATTGGGCCCTTAATTGGGATACTTAGTTTTTAATTATATTCTGCAAAGATGTCTCAGACAATTTGATATACAATGGCATAGAACCTTGTACCTTGGATGTTTGAATGTAGAAGAGAACATCCATTCCAAAGGGATAGTCGGTAGGATTAGGAAGATAGTCGGTAGGTTTAGGAAGAAGAATGAGTGTAGGATTGGGACTAAAAATTCTTTAGCTATAGGGTTTCGGTTAGAGAGTGAATGTAAATGTCAGCACATATGAAGAGTCAGTCACTATGATGAAATTGGGAAAATATATAGAAAAGCAGATATCAATAGAGACATTATGAAATCAGGCAAAGTATTAAGTGAGTGATAGGAGTAGACATTTTCACCAGGGTTGAGTTTGAATATATAAACTTAGGAAGAAACAAATATCTAGTAACTAATAGGATTGACATTTGAGAGCATTAGGCAACCTGGACATGGATGTTTTTAGTAATCCATGATCTCTTTTCATTTAGTCTTTGGTACAATCATAAGTGTGACCTTTACATTTTTTGTCCAGAATATTACTGTGATAAAATGTATATGTAGATCAGGTGACATGAGTATTTCTACCACCATTTCTGGGAGCAATATATTGAAGACATAAAATTATTATTGGGGATACAAAGAGGTGTACCCTGTGTCCATGAATATAGAGATTAAGCATGAATACACCATTCTGTGAATAAATAATATAACTGATTCCAACTTTAAATAATGGATTGAATTGATATCTGAAAATATACAATAAATCTTATATTGATATACATTCATTCATTCCAACCAGTTATACATCTAATGGTAATATTAGTGTTTTGGTTTATCATGAAGAGTGTGTGAAGTTTGCTTCAAAAGTGATTATGGAAATCGAAAATAATGTGTTCGGAAAGAATTCTCATGCAAAGACCAGTCAAGAAATATGGAGGAATACATGTGTTCTGAAGCAGGAAGAGATTGAAAGTGAAACAAATGCCTATAAATTTGCTAAATTGTTTATGAAATATATATCCTATGATGTGCATAAACTGATGAAATTGTGATGTACCAGTTTTGAATAAAAATTAACGTAAAAATACACATCATGTCCCATTGGAATCTACTTGCATTGATGTTAAACTTGGTAAGTTACTGTAGAAATATTAGGATTCGCGTGCCTCATTCACCGAAGTTAGTTTTCTTTTTTTTTTAATTTTTTTATGGTTGTTCTAAACATTACATATTTCTTGATATATCATATTTCACACTTTGATTCAAGAGGGTTATGAACTCCCATTTTTACCCCGTATACAGATTGCAGAATCACATCAGTTACACATCAATTGATTTACACATTGCCATACTAGTGTCTATTGTATTCTGCTGCCTTTCCTATCCTCTACTATCCCTCCTCCTCTCCCCTCTCTTCCCCTCTTCTCTTTCTACCCCCTCTACTGTAATAAATTTCTCCCTTTTTGTATTATTTTTCCCTTTCCCCTCACATCCTCTTTTATGTAATTTTATATAACCCTGTGGGTCTCCTT